>NC_138663.1:17351445-18807695 GCF_964273445.1 Streptopelia decaocto | reverse complement strand
AGAAAGACATATCTAAAGATTTTTTTTTTTACCATAAAAGGTCACTTAGCTGAAAAGCCAGTCAGAACGCAGATACTTTTCAAAAAGAGAGAGTAATGTGGGACCTCCAGCTGTGACCACCTCACATGACCCATTTTGAATCAGTAAGGCCAATAAGACAGCATATGCATGTTTATGAAACAAAACAAAACAAACCCACGGTTTTTGTTTCGGCTCCTCTACTTCACTTTGCCAAGAGTTCATAACAAGTTGAAAGTTTATGTAGCTTTCAGTAGCTATTTTATCTTTTTTCAGTATTTCTAAACATATGGATGGTAGAAACAACTTCCACATTATTATGATGTTTCACTTTTCCAGCCATGTAACTTGGGTGGTAAGACTGGACGTAAATAGAAACTTCCTGTCACTGACTTTCAATTTGGTCGAGGTGGATGGAGCAAAGATATTTGTTTCTCCATGGTAAGATAAATAAAAGGTAAGACAGTGTTTGGGTTAACACAACAGGTATTAAGAATCGTATCTTTGGGAAAACCCCATCTTAGGTAATACTTTTCATTCTTCAGAGCCACTAAATAAATAAATTCAATATATTTTTACAGTGTCAGATTATCCTTGAGTTTCTCATTTCCCATAAAAGTATTTATATGATAAAGCAAATACTGTCTCCTATTCATGTAACATCTCAACAGAAAAAAAAAATCTCTAAATCTTTCCCTAAACCTCTCAAAACTTAAATTTGACTTACTGTCTACAAGCAATTTTTAAAACAATTTAAACTGCAATCTGGATTAATTACAGGCATGTAAAATGAGGAAAAAATGCATATATATTTGGTTATATAAAACTTGTTTATGGTATTATTGTTCTCCCTCAGGCCATATCTAGCAAAGTAAGCTTTGAAAGAATGAAAACTCTTCTGAATCTAAGTACCACAGTGTCTTCATGTAGACCCTAATGTAACAAGTATTTATCCTGCACACCGTAAACAGCCATAATACTGTTCTTAACCAATGCAAATAATAGTTTCTTAAATCTACCTTCTTTCAATTAAAAACAACCTCAGTCATATTCTTGGAAAAGGAAAGAGCAGTAAGGAGCTTTGTAAAGTATTTGTACTGACAGAATAATCAAAGTACGGAGTTAATCTGAAAGATCCCCTAGATCCAAATTCAAGTGGCACTACCTTAGGGGTCCCAAAGTCCTAAAATGTATGTTTAATTTTATAAATCTTTTCATCAACACAAAGAAACATAATTCAGCAAAACCTGCCCAGAATTTGAGAATTTGAGAAAAAAATTCTTCTCAGTGAGGGTGACAGAGCACTGGAACAGGCTGCCCAGGGAGGTTGTGGAGTCTCCTTCTCTGAAGACATTCAAAACCTGCCTGGACATGTTCCTGTGCGACCTCACTTAGGCGTTCCTGCTCCAGCAGGGAGATTGGACTAGATGATCTTTTGAGGTCCCTTCCAATCCCAAACATACTGTGATACTGTGATACTGTGAATTAATGCATTGGGCCCAGAAGATGAAATATGCATGCCCACCGAAAGGTCAATTTAAGGGGTTTTTTTGCATATTCATCTCCTTTCTAAGACTATTTATTTACCAAGTTGGATTCCAAAATAGTTTAGAAAGGACCCAAGGTGTTGCCATTTATGTCTCCTTGCCAAAGTGTTAGACTGACTAATACCACCACTAGCAATGGCTCCTCTTCCTCATCAAGCCTCTTTATCAGAGAACAGAAAAGCAGTAGTGTAGAAAATGTATGAGTAGTCCTAATCCTCTGAATATTTTCTGTGTAGGAGGAATGTGGGATTAGCATATATTGCAGGAGAAGCATCGAGCGTCCTCAATAATTTTCAGATTTGGCAAGTATATTCTCACTGATTTCAGAATTGCTGACAGTTGTCAGTTGGCTGGGACCAAGCTACAAGATGACTTGAGTTGAGAGTAAGTGAAGTAGAGAAACTGCCTAAAAAAGGAAAAAGGAAAATAAAGGAGTGCTTTGGCATCAGACATTAAATGAATCAGTAAAAGACCATGATCCAAATATTGATGATGGAAATAATAGTGTAATAACTTGTAATACATCACTCTGCAATGTCTGGATGTCAAAGAAAAGGGGCAGTCCCCAAGGCAGCATCCAAGTCAGCCAAGCAACATACAGAGTGCATAGGTGATCTAAACACAAACACTTTGAGTAAGCTTGTTACGACATGCAGACAGACATCCTGGACTGAGATTCAGCTAACTCAGTAGGCTACAAGAAACTACTGAAAACAACACAATAAATTATTTGAGATAGTAAAGAACAGTGTGAGAAGGTGACAAAAGGTAAATAGAGCGGTAGTGAAGGGGAGTCCTGTGAGAAAGACCAAACTTTGTGGGTACTTGAAGGGGAAAACTGGATATTTCTTGCGGAGGGAAGAGCCTTTCGAGACCATATTAAGCAATGCCATTGAAGGCCAAGATTACCTACATAATGGTGTCAGAAATACCAAGTTTGGGTATGGATGTAGGACAGGAGCATCAAGGTCAGCAACTGGGGAGACATGTGTGGGGCCAGCTCCTGATGTGTTTGTGTGTATGTGACTGTGTGATCACCAGCAAGCTCTTATCCTCACCACCTGGAGAAGAGTGTGCTGGGTGGGTTCATGGGGATGCCTCTTGGGCACGGCTTGCTTTGTTGGTTTATGTGGCTGGTTGTACCTTTGTGTGTGTCTGTGTCTGTGTGTATGTATATACAGCTCTGCAATACATGCCGTCCTGGCCAAAGGATGGACCTGCAAATGAGAACATCAGTAACCAGACTGGGAGGAGAAATCACCTGGGCTGGAAAGCTGCCGTAACAGAGCTTATCTCTGGAAGTCCTCTGCTCCCACTTACTAACTGTGGGTTTTACACTTGGAGGTAGAGAACCTATGATGATATAATGAAGTTTAAAGGAGTTTAAAGGAATTGCAGAAGTGAAATATATATGCTTTGTTTAGCTAAGAAAATAAAATCCTTTCTTTCCCCTGCCCATCTACCATATAGACATGCTTGTATATGTTCATGTGTGTGTATAAATAGGTAGACAAATCAACAGATAGGCAGATAGATGTAAAAGAATCAGTACATTTTTGTTCAAACATTTTTGTTCAGCTTGAAATTCTTGATTAAACTTTACAGAGGGGCAGGATTTATTTATCTGGGAAAGGGCAAAAACTTCATGCTACAGGTGTCACTGAATGTATCACACTTATGCATAGTCTGGTTTTGCCAGATAGATAAAAGATTAACCTGTATTTCTATGAGGGTCTCTTTCTTGGTGTTTTTTTGAGAGGGGTTGTTTGCTTTTGCTTTGTGATTTATTTTTTTTTTTGATGAATCATTGCTCACTAATGTGGGCAGAAAGGACATCAACAATCTGAACAAATCCACAGCCATGCCTCTTCATAGCTTTCAACACTGTTTTCAGATATGTCACTCAAAACAAGAGTAGTTTAATGGTGATAATGTATTTCTGATTAATCCAAATACTTTATGATTAATACCAGCTTTCATCTCAAATATGGTTTATCAATAGTACAACCTTGTCAGGAGAATATCCAGGGAAATTTACTGATATCAGCATACCAAAATAATTAGGCCATTATTACTTACTTCCTGCATCTGTGCTCTTATTTCTGTTTTTGCCTATGTGGTTATATAGAAATAGCACTGCAGTGCCCAATAGCACCATTCAGCTAAGAACTATATTTGTAAAATTCATAGTATGTAGTTTTACATGAGAGTCAAGTAAGTAAATGCCCTCAGACAGGCACCCTGAGTGTCATCCCGCATACTGTAAAAGAAATCAGGGGACTCAATCCACTGAAACAACTTCCTTCCGAGCACATCTATCTCAGCACACTGTGCCTACTCAGTGGACAAAGCTGTCACAGCTGTATGCCTTATTAGAAATCTCCAAGGCTGGCCTCCTAAAACTAATTTTTATCTCTATTTCGAATGCTTGTGGGATGTTTGCTTTGCTTCCTTTGCTATCTATATATTGCAGCCTTTTCATGGAAAATTTACATTATTATGTACAAACAATTAAAGGAGATAAATACATGGCACAGTTGTAGATGCATTGAAACAATCTTGATGATTCTTTTCATTTTCATTTTCATTGTATTAATTTCAGATGTGCCTCTTATTTAAAACAGAAAAAAAAAAAAAAAAAATCCACCTTAACTTTGAAACTAGAATGTCTTTATGGTAATTGTAATGGAATAAAAGAAAGGCTGTGGACTCTAATATTAAATGTATATACTTCAAACCTAGGTTTTTGATTTTGAAGATGCTTACAAATGAAAGTCTATCTAAGCACAAAACAAAATTTGTGGGGGTGGTAGTAACCATATCTGTCAGTCAAGATGCCACTGCTGCACTGCTGCTGTAGTCAACATTAAATCCTAGTGCTGGATGCTTCATGGTGCACTAAGCAATAAAGCTCAAAAGAAGTCAAGAAAAAAAAAAAGTTTGCTTGTTATCCCTATTGGCCAGAATCACAACTGGCATAAATCACTACATCTGCACTAACCTTAGCATAGCTATGTTGAGTTATATTACCCATTTATTTGGAGATGTCATTCAGGATGCCTTTCTACTCAGAAATACATGATCAGGTATACATGTGTTTCCTAAAGCTGTAAGAACTCTAAAAATACACATATACACACATGTACAGAAGTATCCTATCTTCAGAACACAATTACTTAAGCTAAAGGAAGTGCAGAGACAGACAATTGTACTCAAGTTATAGAATTTGAAAACAAAACTCTGACTGTGAAATTGGTTTGATCTGTAGACATATGTCAGATCTGTGCCATATCAAAGTCACAACTGTTTTAAAAGGACGTATCAGTGAGCCCTGAGATGTTGAATAAATGTTAATTGCAAGTCAAATAAAATACTATGAGTGAAATAAAACATACAAAGAAAAAGCACTTTCAATCTACCAAACAGTACCAGCTGGATCCAAGAAAGAAAACATTGCAGAAAAATCAGGTTCCCTCTTAACACAAGACAGATACTGGAATATAGTTTAATTTAATGAGAACAATCCTGATTTTTTTTTTTTTTTAAGTAGCTCCCATGAAAATATATTACTTTTCAAGATTTATTTGCATGATTACATTGATTGTTGAGCTACTTATGAGCTATCCTACGTGTACTTAACAGTGTAAAAATGCATGTGATTTATGATAGCTATACCATAGTATACCGATTTAAAGCATTAAGGATTTGTATAATCTAATTAGAATGAGGAAATAACAATTTGTAATGTTCTATCTTTTTATTATTCATCCAATACTAAGTATTATGAATGATTTTTTTAAGTACTTCAATCATTTTTCTTTGGTACATTTGTACAGTTTGACAGCGGCAATTTAAAAATGAGGAGAGAAGAGGGATTTGATTTTTATTTTTAATTATGGAAATGCAAACTTCTTCACATCTACTTTCAAAATGAAGACTAGAGGCTATTTACTTAAGTGAATGGTGAACAGTATGAGTGAATAATCACACACTGCAGGTACTGTATAACTTATTAAATTATACTAAAAGGCTGCTAGATATAATATTAAAGGGAAAAGGCATCAGAACATTGCATTGTATATCCTACATAGAAGTAAAAATAGCATTTTGTTGGAATGCAGTCATCACATCTTGTTGTGAGACTGCTGTAATGAATTATATGCGTATACTCTTTTCTAAATCCTGCTAAGCATTTTGTATCTTGGCAAAATATTTTGAAATATTTTAACCCTAATAATGAAATAAAACCTGATTATTAAATGCATGTCCTATTATGAATGTAACTAGTCTAATACAATCCTCATAAACTTACATGTATTATTATTATAATATTGCTGGATAGAAAAAAAAATCTAAGGTCAAATTATACCTGGTTCAAAAAAATTCTGGTAGAATATGTCAACGAATGAAATAAACTGACATTGCCTATGCTGTTAGAAAAAGAAGACATAAAAGCGTGGTTTCATATGAGTCAGTGAGAAATTTCCCATTGGCACAGGCTGAGCAACTATTTGATTTTAGGCTTTTGTCTTTTTTTTGTTAAAAAGGGTACTCATATTTCCAGTTCTGCTAATCTGACACTTTGATTGTATGTTACTGAATTTCCCCCCTCTCAAACTCTTGAAGAAAAAAAGATCTGATAAACCACTTCTGAATTTGTTAACAACAACGACAAAGGCCCTCTTACTATTCATTTATCTTCAATATACAAGTATACCTGTGGAATCATCCATGGGAAAGAATATAATATCTTTTAAATTGTAATCCTTGCCTGACTACCTATACAGACCTAATTCCCATGCTCTCTAGAGAAGCTTTGGTTTTAGCCTTGAAATATAACCAACCAACTACAACAGAGTCAGTCAATCAATGTCATGAAGGCAGTTTCAGCAATCTTAACTAAGCACTCCATTTATTTTTCAGTGCTAGAGAAAAAAAGAAGGAAAAAAATACCACTTTTCCATATTCTTTACATTCTTCTCACTTTGTTAGACCTTACTTGAGTGATGAAAAGTTTTGATGCCCTGATGTTTTACTATAGGAAAAATTTTGTTTGTTTCAGAACTGGTAACAACAATAAACCTATACATATTGCATGGAGTATATGCATATGAAAACAAAAACAAAACAAAGGAAAACAAACAAAAGCAACCCATGAAACAAACAAAAAACCTCCACAAACAAAAATTCAGCAAAACCAACCAAACAAAAGCAACCCACGAACAAAAAATACCCCGATAGTGACTGCTTGACCTTAAAAAGCAAAGGTTTATGAGGAGTAACAGAAAGGTTTATTTTCTTTAGACAATAATAGTAGGAACCCCTGACAAATTGCTGTATTTCTTCAGGAGTGCAATTCAGTAGCTGAGTAATCCTCTCTTAAAACTGGGTAACAATGGAGCGAAGAAGGAGAGGAGGAAAAGAGAAAGAAGAAGGGGAAGAAGAAGAAGAAGGAGGAGAAGTAGAAGGAGAAGAAAGGAAATCAGCTACAAGCTTTTAGCTGTTCATGTTAGATTCTCCTACTGGGGGACTAAGCTCCCTTCTAACCCAAGGAAGAGACCCCCTCCAGAGTGTGAACTCGGTCTTCTGACTCACGCTCTGGAGAAGCCGATCAGCTACACAGGAACTTTTCACATGAAATCTCAGGAGGCCCCACACTTCTTGTAGCACAAGATAACATCGATTAGGGTTATTCATTAAAAGGAGAGTAATTTAGTAGTGGAGTTTCACATGAACATACAAATATGATAAAGATCTTGTTAATGTAATTAGTGCAGATTGTACCTTTACATGCAAATGAAGTGCCATGCAAATAGTTTTCTCACTATGATGAAGGTTAGCATTTTTATTATATTTCAATTTATATGTTGTACTTTTACATACAGGACAGCAGACATAATTTGAGATATATATATTGAAATGTAGATGCCAGGTCAGAGACTGTGAAGGCCTAGTTTTTCACTTGTTTCTCAGGTTATTCGGTTTTCTCATTTTGAGAAACTGAAACAAAACACCTATATATACAGTCAGAAGAACAGTGTCTTCTAATTTATATAGTAATCATAATTTCCAGAGGCTACTGCCTTAAATGATAGATTTGTTTGAGTGCTATACAGCAGATTTCTGTAATGAGAAGTTGTGTAGCCAGGAGAAAGGTTTCTTAACAGAATGTCTTCAAATTGAGAATGCAAGGTCTTCCAGAGAGGGAGGAACAAGCACTTTATTTTATGTCCTGTCCTTTAACTGTTACCATCTGTATATGTGATCAGCAAAACAAACAGAATCAGTTTTCCTTAGTAGTACAAGTTTACAAAAAAAAAAAAAAATTCTCACTAACAATATTAATAAACTGTAATAATTACAAAAAATATACAATCTCTGCATATGCTTAGTTGTAGCATTCTATACCACCTTCTTTTCTATCATTTCAACTTCTTCTAGCACTATTCTTAATCCAAAATAATCCTTTGTGGTGGGATGATGCTGCCATATTTTAGTTTTCAGCTGTCCCATCCTGCTATGCTTCATGGAGTGCATCAGCACTTTAGATCAATCTCCTAGTCTACAGTCATGTATTACTCATCCCATTTCTGTACCTTCCCTCTTGTTTGACTCATTGTCCATACTGCTGCACATTTTATGGGGACAGATAAATCAGAATCTTTTGGGGCTGACGGACTATCAAGGTTCAGTCACCTCTTACTATTATTTATCCCTTCTTGTACATTGATATGGCAGCTATGGAACAGCACCATTTTCTTCATTTCCCAGAAGGGCAGTGCAACAAAGGGAATGGAATATATCCTGTGCAACTTCAGACATTCATCTCATCTGAAAGTGGCTGTCTAAAACAGTTCAGATGAACCAAGTCCAGTACTGCCCATTTCCCTCCAATGAACAGAGGGAGTTTAGGATGATGAGCTGAGATGCAGTCATATGATGTTAAGGGAGATTAATCCAGGTCCTCCTGGCCAAGGTCATCCAAGAAGTCTCAAAAGATATTTCAGCTCAAATCTCAGCTTTATATATTGTATGCTGGAACACCTGAGAAGTACAGTGACGAATAAATTTGTCAGACTAAGGAGAAAGGGTTAATGTTGTAGTAGTATTCTTATGAACTGAAAGAAAGCTTTAAGTTTATGGAGGTCACAATTCAGGAGACAAAATGTCACTGTCTTCAGAATCATTTGATACAGATTACTTTCAAACTCTTACAAATTTTAAAAACAATGGTTATAGTTTATGTTGTTAGATCAAATCCTTTAAAATAACCAGCTCCTTAAGAAGGCAACATATTTTTAAAATCAGTTTACAGTTTTTAAAATCCAATACACAGATTTAAGATCTCCTTGCATCTAGGCCCATTTACTATTTTAAACATAAACAAGATTAAGAGTCAAATTATGAAATTGTGAGTACTTGTATTAAGTGTTGTACAAGAAGAAAGGATCTAAATGCTGTTGAAATAATTAAGCTAATAGAGGCTGAGATCTGGCTTGCACACCAGTAAAGAATGTCTCTATTGCACTTAACAACACATTCTGTTGATTCGCATAATGATATTTTATGCAAAAAGTGTATTAGTGGATCCATATTAAAATGTGATACAGGTTTTCCTGAGACTTTGTGACATTCCATGATTTAGTCTTTTGAAAAGATATGGCTAGAAGTGATGACCTTCTCTCACACTACTTCTTATAGTACACACTGCCAGTGTGACTTCTGTTAGCACAAGGTTGAATTATTAGCCGACACAGAATGACTTTAAAATCCAGTTCTTAATATACAAAGACAATCACAACATCCAAAACTAATGGCTTTTTTTTTTTTTTTTTCCCCCAGATTAGCCACTTTCTTATTTCTTACTGGTCAGGTTCTTGTCTAACAGGAAAGTGTAACAGAGTGACTGACTGAAAATTAAAATATCTTACGACTGGAATTATTTATGCATATTTTTGAAGGGTGTATTGATTGCTTTGTTTCATCTTAGGGACGGTTCTAATGTTCTTTTACCTGTGTTTGCTATACAAGGAAAAGGGCGGCAATTTCGTGGTAAGCGTTAGGACCATTTAGCCACAAAAAAAAATCTAAGCACCTCTTTTCTGCACAGCTGCTTTCAGCACAGATTTCATTGCAGAGGTGCAACTTCAACAGCTGGGATTGCTATGCATTACAAATGAGAATTTACACATGTGCAATGAAAGCTGAGCATAGCCAATTGTGACAAACTCAGTTTCAACTTGCACAAGGCATAAATTGGCCAGGACGCCTACAGAGATCAAGAGTGTTGTGTCAGTCGGTCATCTAGTTATTTAAAAAATAACAAAAATAGCAAGTTATGACAATCCTAACAGGATCTGACTCATCTGGAATTACACTGGTAGAGCCCTTGCAGCTGTTCTAGCATCAGGTTCTCCAGAATTTCTTAGTAGTCATTGCATAACTAACTCTTCTGAATAGAAGTTGGTACATGCTGTAGAAGCAAAGATATGGCATGGCTTTTTTCCTGTCCCTTCTGAATGGTTTTTACTTTAGATATTACTAAAAAAACAGGAAGTCTGCAACTATGCCCTCTAATAGGGCTAAAAAGGATGAAAGCTTTTTAAAATCTTACATGGGAGCAATTTAGCTCATAGCAAAGCAACTCCTACCATCTACCTCATTTTCTAATGAAGTCCACCTGTACTACAATCTGAGAATAGACTTCTGAACCAATTAAATATGTGCCTTCTCTAAACTACATTTATCAAAAGAATACTTGTCTATAACACGTAATAGAACTAAAAGCTCTAGGTGTATTCATTTTCAGAAAATCTCTGATTTCCTCAAAAATAAATAATAATTTTAAAAAAGCAGTATTTCTGTATACTAAAACACCAGAACTGTTCTGGAATGAATAACATTTTCAGTCCTCATGATTATTTCTAGCAACTCAAAACAACGTGTTCTCCTTGTATAATGAGTATTTAATTTAGTCATATGCTCACTCACTTCTATACAAGCTGAACTCCATCATTAGCATCCTCTTCATTTCACTTACCTTGATTTACCCTCAGAATCACTTTAAAAATTGCAATATACAGAAGTGATTAAAAGGGATTAAAAGCAAAAAGGGACAAGGTCAAGAAATACATGCAGAAATAATAAATAGTACCATCACGAAGTTTTTTAAAAAACACTTATTTTTCTAGAATAGACATATCATGATATCACACGTGATATTACAAGATGTGATGGATGGTCTATAATTTGCTAGATGGTCTATAATTTCAGACTTTACTTTTCCTTGTTGTTTTAACAAAAAAATACACCACCACCACCCCACATGCAACCCCCTGCCAAGACCCCAAACATCTAACACTTCAAAATATTAAAACTATTTACAAGTAGTATTACAGGATGACGGGTAATTGACAAGGTCCTGTTTGTAAAATGGATTTTTTTCTCTTTCTCAATTCCTAAGTCTTGTTTTCGCTGAAATAAAAATTATAGAAAGAGAGAGAGTGAGGAGAGAGAATAAGGCTCATTCATCTCTTGTAATTCAGGCAGAAGCATTCAAAATTCCCCAGTGTTTATCAGTTCCTATTGCAATTGAAGTCACTCCTAGAATCAGAGAATCATTTAGGTTGGAAAAGACCTTTAAGATCATCAAGTCCAACCATTAACCTAACACTGCCAAGGCCACCACTAAATCATGTCCTTAAGCACCACATCTATGGGGTTTTTAAACACCTCCAGAGACGGTGACTACACCATTTCCCTGGGCAGCCTGTTCCAATGCTTGACAACCATTCCCATGAACAAATTTTTCCTAATATCCAACTTAAACTTCCCCTGGTGCAACTTGAGGCCATTTCCTCTTCTCCTATCACTTGTTACTTGGGAGAAGAGACCAACACCCTTCAAGCTACAACCTCCTTTCAGGTAGCTGCAGAGAGCAATAAGGTCTCCCCTCAGCCTCCTCTTCTCCAGGCTATTATAAATATAGGCTAACAAACATGAAGATTTTTCTAAGTATGTCTTGGTCTATACTGACTTTCTAAGTATCGTTTTTCTGATCATTGTTTGGGAATGTAGTACCAAACTGGAAAACATCTGATGTTGTACTATGATGAAATACATTCTAAAATGCAAATAGGATATTCGGCAATATTATTATTAATTCTTGACTTCATATAATAACTTACTATGTTGAATACAAGTAGTAGCAGAATGGGACCTCTGTGACCACAGTTGTGCTTTTAACCATTTTTTTTCAGTGCAAAGTGAAGGACAAGCAGTTTGTTACCTCTGTCACTTCCTGAAGTTGTGTTTGGAGGGACCCAAGGACATGCTCAGTAAGTCTAACTGCTTTTACTCTGAATTTCTGACTTCCTAATAATGAAAATTTCAAAGCAAAAGAAAAAATAGGAGAGTTATGTTTCCAAACACATACAAAAAGTGTTTCACTCTTCCATTAACTATCTATCACTGACTTATATTTCAAACTTCTTTTCAATGTGAAGCAAAACGCAATACTTACTTAAAACTATGTGAATGATAGGAGGGATGGCTTGTTCTTTGCTGGTTTTGCCAATCACTACTAATACAATGGTGAGCAGATAAACATATGCTGCCAATAGTCTCTGGGGATGTGCAAGTACATTAAGATGACTTTGCAATGCATCACTCCTGCTTACCATGTAATTAAGTTACAGTTTACTGTATATAATTTCATTAATATGGATTAGTCAAAATATCAATGCACAAATAAATGCAGACTTGCAAAATTTATATGTCGATAAAATAAACATAGCGTTCTAGTAAGAAGGTAGGAGCCTGACTTTCATAAGATGACTATTCAATAGTGTTACTCAATTGTCATTCACATGGGTAATGGAGGTTATCTGAACTGTGCATTTATAGCCACCTCCTTTTGACACTTCCTCGCTCTTCTAATGTGCTACAAGAAATGAATTTTTTTTCAGTTCTCTGAAGGTGGACTTTTCTGTTTACTTGAACTAACACTCTCAGGGTGAACACTATATAAAAGCAAAGGTGAAAAGGAGCTCTATGCAGGATGAATTAACTGAGGTAACTCATAAATGAGCCAGCAGACCCTCATAACAGATCACAGAGTCAGCAAAGAATCTGTCACATTTATAGTCATGAAGAAAATGAGATTTGGAGGAAACATAAAACAAATGGTGTCTGCCTGGTGAGAAATGATGTGTCCAAAATTAAAATGTTTTTCATACAGTATTCGTATGGTTTTCATACAGTACTTTCATGTGTACCTTTCTGATATACAAATATTGTGATATTTAGAAATGTACTGTTCTTCCTGAAAATAACAGCTTAGAAATGGGAACTAAATATTAACAAAGAATTAAAGCATCTAGCCAGAGTCCTTCAACGAGGGCAGATACTGTCTTAGTTGAAAAAGAAATGAAGGGCTCTAGGTTTATTTTATCCATTCCTCCTTTCCCATTTCTCTTTCTTTCTTTCTTTCTATCTATCTCTCCATCCTACTTTCCTTTTAATTGAAAATTAAATACACTTATAAGTGTCTAAAGTTCTATTTGTCACTTGTTCTTAGCTTTATAGAATATTATTCAGAAAACAAAAATTACATACAAATTGATGTTGCCATTCTCACCATACTTTCATAGCCTTTGAGAGGGCAAAATTGTCATAAATTAATCAAGAAAAGGTAAGAGATTTTGATTTAGTGACCTTTAGTTTATTATTACAGTTAATGTCATGGCAATAAATAAAAAAGCAAAACCATAAATGCTGTATAATATAACATTCTTTTAGATCCCTCAGAGAGTTAGAAACAAAAAAAACCCCAAAACATATCTGCTCCTCATTAACTATTTTTATCTCGAAATATTAATATCTATATCTTTTTCAGCCTGAGTTTATAAAGAGGAATGACAAATAACATCTCCTGACTCAGTCGTGTTTGCAGATTAGTACTGTTTGAGTCAGAGAGAATTAAGCTCTTTCACCTCCCACAGAAAAGGTAAAGGTGATGAGTTTCTATTAATAAAGCTAATAAAATCCTACACTGCAGTAGACTATCACAAATAAATCATACATTTCCAACACCACACATTAAATGTTGTACATTAAAAATAAGACTGATGCAAGCAAAAAAAAATGATGCAAAGCTAAGTACAAAGACATCGAGATTTACAGTATTGTTCTACAGAGAACAAAATGGCTTACAATCCTGTCCAGCTGTTTAAGAAAAACAAACAGAGAATACAAAAGCAAGACAACTGCTGTTTTCTAAAAAGATAGGAGAGTAACACAGTCTTCAAGCATAAAATAAATTAATAATTGTGATAATTCATTCATCTGAGCTTATTTTCTGGCAAGTTCCCTGTTGGTTTCTTAATGAGGCTAATAATGTATAATCTTTACAACTGAAAGTCTCAGAGGAAAGTTTACACTTCAGGAAAAAAAAAAAAAAAAAAAAAAAAAAGGAAGAAAAATAACTAGATAAAGTGCCGTAAGAGTAATCTAAAATCTCACTGGGATAGATCCAAACAAGTGATATCATAAGCCTTAGGAGAAACTTCTATGCAAGTTGTGCAGCCCTGTGCAGCTGTGATTGTAACTGCATCGACACACAAGAGCTGCTGATGCCCAGAAGCATCTCTTTTAGATACCTAAACTAGATGACGTTCAAACACTCGGCAGTACCCCTCAGTACTCACATGATACAGCAGCTACTTCCAAAGCAAATCTAAGTATTCCACATATACACACATGCAAGAAACATATACATATGTATAATCTTATAATATCAGGTAAAATGCAATGTTGATAGCTGTTTTCCTTTAAAAGGGAGATAGTGGGAGACGGCACTTCTCACACAGTCTTGCAACCAGTCAGGTATAGATTCAACACCTGCCTTGTCTGCGATTTTTCATGCACACCACACTTACTCTTCAGGGACACCTTATAAAACAGCTTCAGTATGTTATCAATTCTTGTTGTTAATTATTTGTCATCATGCTGAAAATAATTTAACCTACATCAAACACCTGAAAAAGTGACCCAAAAGCCTAAACCTACCAGTGCTACTGCTGTTCTGAAACAAACTGCATTATTGGAAGTGTGAAAACGGAAACTATAATAAAGCCCTATTGTGAGACTAAGTAAACCAACAAAATGATTTATTTAAAATGTCCTGGCTATTCCTGGCCTAATTCTGACATCCGTTATAATGAATATGACCATGACTGTGATTCTGACACTGCTAAGTATCTTGTCCTGAAATGACAATTTGTGACATGGAGAGACAACAGGGAGGCAAGGAAAGAGAAAAATGTATCTTTAAATGCACAATTAATAAACATAACCATGAAAGACACTGTGTCATAAACATGGAAACTACTAAGTAGGTATTGTGTCCGCTAGTATTACTGCAATATATAATGTACAGACCAAAGAGATTAATAGAATATGTTCTATGGAAGTTGTTTTTTCTACACAAAAACTGCTGTCATACACTTAAGGTGATATTACTAGGACTGTGAGAGACTATACAGGAACTCAGAACCAACACTCCACATCTAAATGAGGTAGCAAAACTGTGGAGCTGCAAAATGTAAGATTAGAAAGTTTTCTTGCTGTTGCAGAAGAGCTACAACTGGCCCCTAACTCTCTTTCTTCCTTCTTTTAACAACAAAAGGAGCTTTCGCTGTTCCGGAAAATCAAATGCTTGATTTGATCACTCCTCAATTCTTAGATTTTTCAGCTTATCTTTTAGATCTGTCAACACTGCTAACAAACAATAGTTTGTAGCAAAGTGAAAGACTTTTCTTTGAACCACTAAATGTTCTGTGGATCAGGACTTAGTGTTCTGACTCACGGTTGTTGAAAAAGTAACAGCAATATAAAAAAACCCTCTTAAACAGAGACAGAACAGGTCTAAATCTGGAAATAGGATGTAATTATGATATACCAACAGTGTTCTTTTCCAAGATCACCAGTATGTTGTCAATAATTTATTAACATTTTAATTATATACTTAAATGTCATATTTGTCCCTCTTGTAAAAGAGTTTGGCATTTCATTTTCTTATAAAATAAATTCTTACAAATATAAAAGAGCAGTACTCACAGAAAGCTAACTGTCCAGGCTACAAAAAAAAAAAACCAACCAATCAACCAACCAACCAAAAAAAAAAAACCAAAACCAAACCAAAACAAAAAACCCTCACAAAAACAACAACAAAACAAACAAACTAAAAAAAAACAAAACCAAAAAACACCAGACAGTAAAATATTTATAATCTATGTTTCCCAAAAGAAAGTTGCTGGTCTAAAGATGCAGCAGCCACAAAGCAATTTGTGACTATGCCTCATTCCAAAAGCTATGAAATAAAGCTTCTGCTAGTCCTATCCCTTGGACAGCTATGCAAAGTTTTGTGACAAAAAGATGCATCTTCCTAATACTGGCTGATTATCAGCTTGTGTTTGAAAAAAGGGATTGACAAGCAGTGAAAGGTGCAATCACAGATACCTGCCTGTAGAAAAGCAAAACTGGACATTCAGAAGTAAGTGCAATCACAGATTATATCCTTTTGGACTAGTGAAAAGATAAATAAAACACAGACAAGAACACTGATGTCAAAATTAAAATAAAAATACAACCTAACAAGCTCAGAGCACTTTATTTTCTTTATGTCTGGAATTTTAATTAATATTTTTAACAAAAAATAAGCATGACATCAGACTTGTAGCTATTATAGCAGGGCAAAGGAGAGCGATGCTTGTTTGATATGGTATTAGTAAGTTAATAATGTGATAAATCTACTTATTACTTAGCATTAATCCCAGAAACCATTGAGAAGCACTTGATAAAATCTGCCCTTAGAGAAATGACTTTCTCCTTGTTTGAGGAACACATCTAATTGGGTTTGAAAAAGGCGTCTGATCCGCTAATCTGACAATTCAGAATGAATTGGTCTCTCAGGTTTTACATACTGATAAATCTACAACTGCTGGGCTTTCAGTAGCATTCTCATTTTTAAGTGTTTTTGAGATGAATCAATGCACATTTGGACAGATCAGTCTCTTTCATCTTGATTAATCCATTAAAGTTAATGCTTTAGACCTCATCTGCAGTGGAATCTCCTTGAAAATTTGGGAAGGTAAGTCAATCATGGAAACAAGGTGATGCCACATCACAGTCCTTCATATTCCCATTCTAATAATCTGATTAGTAGATCTAAAATGTTAGGGGATTATTTTCAAGACCTGAGGATATGAGTATCCAATTTAAACTTTGCATTACTGACTGCAAGATGTAGATTACTTTTGTCAGCTGTATGAGAATATAAAAGGAATTCCACTAAATGAGTAGTAGACTTCAGTGCAGTGTACAAGTAGTGAGTAACATCTTTATTCAAGTAACATTTGTAATATAAATATACATCAGTGACATACAGCAAACATAGAAATTGAAAGTAGTATCAATGTTGAAGACATTTACTGATACAAAACAAACACATCAATGTAAATAGCACCGATACAGGATTATCCCAGTTTTTGACTCTGCTTTGCCACATAACAAACTAATTTTCCTTCTCCTTCTGAACATGGTCAACTAAAAAGTTTTCAGTAATGCACAGCAGCAGTTATTGATTATGAGACAAATGACTTATAAAGCAATAATAAAATGTCATTAATAATTAAAATAATTTATTTATGACACAGGACCCGCTCACAAAATATAAACTACAGATATCAAAGAAGTCCAGAGTGGCCACTTCCTGAATCAAGTAGTGTTTTCTTGTTTGAGACACTTGAAAGTACATTTTTAGTCTCCAGAAAGTACTCTGTCGAAAAAAGACACTACTTTTTCATGAGGAGCTATTCCAGCTACGGAAGATGCTGCCCATCTTTATGAAACCAATTATACACTCAAGTGGATATTGCTTTCTATGAAATTTTTATTTCTTCAGATACTTTCTTTAGGTGAAATAAGTGTTTTGGAAAAAGTATAAACATCTATAAATGCATGGAACTTGCTAACAAGTTATAATTAGAAAAAGAATGAATACAGGAAAGATCTTCCAAATTTTAACTCCGCAGTTGTTTTGAGAAAATTTGTTACTTACTAGTAGCTTGAACAGATGAAAGGCATAGCACACTCAAAAGAATTTCAGAAGTGTCAATTATAGTGCTTTGTTTTTCTATTAATAATAGAACTCTCAATATGCACACAAGAAGAGTGGATTGCCATATCAGTGACAGATTAATGGATTAATTCCACTATTTTGAGAAGTGTTGATGTATGAAGGAATGAAAACCATTGTATGCCACAAAAATTTGGAGTGTTAAATTCTAGCCATTAAAAAATCAAAAATATTAAATCATTTCACCTGGACCAGGTTTTCATCCCTAAATCTAGGAGAGTTCAGAGCCATTCTTGTTCCTTCAAAAGAAAAAAAAAAATGTCAGAAATACTCATTTACTTCACTAGAACCAGATTGGTTTCATCTGAATAATGGCTGGCCTCAAAGGCATTTTGTTTACAGCATGGTAAAGCACAGTGGCACAGAGGTTGCTGAGGTGTTTTAGTGGAAAAAGGCACACTATGATCAGAATCTGATTCATAATTGTAATAAACAATTAGGAGTAGCACCAAGATGTCTGGTAAAGAGAAAAGACAAACTGTTAAGAAATCAGAGGGAGAAAGAATCCTCAGAGACCTGCAGTAACTTCTCAGTGAAAATTGTTGCGATTTAGCATTTTGTAACACTTCTTTTGGAGTCACTACCTCTTCCATTGATAGAGGAAATTCACATCAGACAGCCTCTGACACAGGATACTCCTTGGTGACAGGATACTCCTGACAAACCGAGAAGCAGCACAACCTCAGATCTTGGGTTCCTCCAGAAAATGAGGAATACCTAAATGAATGATTTCTGAAAAGTTTAGTGTGACATGTCTAGGATGACTTAGAAATTTGTGGCACTGGTAGGAATAAAATTCAATTTTCCAGGATATCATTCAAGAAACAAGCCTTTCTGCAGATCTTGTGCTTCTTTAAATCACCACTGAAGTTTCAACATCACAGTGAATGAGCTCTGACAACACTGTGTCCTCTGACCACAAAAGTGTCTGCTCATACAAGCATAGCCTTGCCTCGACAACTGTACAGAGAGCCCTGTCTCAATTGTCCAGTTCAACTTTACCACCTTCATAATATTCTTCTTATGTTGTTTTTTCTATCTGACTTCCTAAAGACATGAAAATGTAGAATAATTCTGTCTGAGCACTCCTGCTGTTAACATCTGAACCCAGAAGTTATTTGGTGGATTTCAAACAAGTATGGCAAACACCAGTAAATATTTCTATAATTCTAGGAAAACAGATATCTGGTTGGTTGAAAGAAATGCTATGGGCCCTTATAGAAGGAAAAGTGGCAGCCTGAGCCCATCATGAGATAGGACTTGATTGGAAACCATGCTCCACAGGTCCACAGCTTGCTTAATAATTTTGCTCTTTTTTGGGGGGAGCAGGAAAGCTAGCAATGGGAAAAATGAGAAATTATATGATATCAAACAAACATGACCATAGAAGAATGAGAAGCAGATTTTGCAGCTTTATCACAAAGATCTCTGCCTTTTGAATTAACTAAAAGCACCAGTTTACATCAACATTGAAATAAGATATTCCAGGGAACATTTCGTAGTCCTGAAGTCAGATGGCGTAAGCTTAGATCTTCTTTGAGCCTCATACAGTAAACAGGGGCCTCTACGGAAAAGTTATTGCTTGGTTATACTCTTTTTTTTGGTTTGTTTCATGTTCTGAAGTGTCTGAAATAATAGGAGGGCAGACTGCAGCCACTCACAGTGGTATACTTTTTAGCATGCAACTGCTTGTTTGCCATTCCCTGGGATAAAACATGACAGCATGTGGGAGTATTTAATGGTGAAAAGCGTAATAAGATAGTGGTGGAAAACTGTGGAGGGAGCCGAAGTTGATTCCATCTTGTTCACATTGCTCCTTCGGAAATGGTCCCTGGCATTTACTCCCTCAGGTATCGTGTCAAAGACGACTAGCTGGCCCAGACCACCAATGTGTCAGGGACCTTGCTAATAATGGGGATGGATAAGTGCACGCCAGGGCGCAAGCAGGTCCTCCAGCCCTGTATTACTTACTGCAAAGATCCCTGCCATAGAGCCAGCAGGACACAGAGCTGGGAGATGGACAGAGGAGCTGGATGTAGGTGAGAAACTGTCCAAGGAAGAACAGTAAAGTTTGGAAATCATAAAGATATTCATACGGGAATATCCTTTTACTAATTTTCTCCAAATCAAGTCCATATGCCTAATTTTCTTCAATTTGACATCATACCAAACTGTTTTATTCATTTCTAGCTCTTCACTGTTGCCCCTTTCTGCTCACTTAGTTCCCATCTTCTCTCCACTGGGTTCTCCCAGTTGCCTCCCTTTCCTACCCATTCCTAGTCTCATGCTTAACAAAGCAGAACTTATTATTTCCCTAGTCACTTTCTTGGAAACAGATGAACTATATTTAGCCTCATGGAAGCAGCTGGAATGAAAAATTTCAGTCCAAAAGGATAAAGTTTAGTAAAGTTATAAACAATCAAAACCAAAGACCTGCCTTTGTGTTAGACAACTTAAATAATATGCTAAAAGCTGTACATATAATACACATAGCTCAATGTACACTCATAATATATAAAAAAAAAACCAAAACCCAACTACGCCTGGTGTCCTTTTGGCAGTATAGTCTGGATGGAAAGACTTCTATTTTTAAGACTAAAATTAGCTTAAAAAAAGAGTCAACGGGGAGTATACTCTGATCACTTAGGGGGGAAAGAAAAAAAAAAAAGGCAGAATCAGATAACCTAATCAAAAGGAAAAAAACTTTTTCCTGTTTTACAGGTCACCTAACACCCTGAACCCTGCCCTGCAATTCTTCCACTGTCAAGGGACCTTTGGACACTGGAGAATAAATAACACTCATTTCCTCTCCAGCATCTTGCTGGATGTAGCACGAAACAGTAGAGAGATGTGGCAGCACTGACATAAGAACTGAGGTAACTTGCTTGAAAAGAAGAGGTGAAAAAAAAAAAAAAGAGGGAGAGAGAGGAAGAAGATAAAATGATCTTGTCAGAAGCAAAAAACAATGATTCTTCCCTTTTTGGCACATTCAAGTTATACAAACCAGGGAAAATGGAAGTATACTTTTTCCAAAGACATAAGACAACTGTTCCTAAAGTAATGTGAATTCAGATGGCACAATCACATGTTCTATTCAGTCTAACGTGGCAGCAAAACAAAGATCTGGGTGAAGATTTTTATAAGGACTGGAAAATCGTAGAATAAAAATATGAGTTTTTATATCCATGCAATGTAAGACAACAATTTAAGTTCACATTAAAGAATGCATAAGATTATTACAGAAGTAAGGAATGTACAGTCATCACTGACTTGAAGAAGTAATGATCTGAGTTCTACTGCTCCGAGTTTTGGTTTTAATCCTTTAAATTACAAGCTTTGTACCACTAGCTAAGGTAAACACTAAAGTGGTGAGCAGTGGCCTGATTACATATGGTAAATACTAAATTGCTGTACATGAAAAAAAAAAATTAAAAGTCAAGAACAAAGGTGTCAAAATTAAATAGTTCATATATAAAGCTATCAAATTAATGGAGCATCTAAAAGCTAAAGCCCTTCAGTGAATGTGATAAATCTGTGTATCATAGTGTGAATGCTAAATTCAATATCTAAGATTCAACTAAAAGAACTTCCCAGCTGCATCAGTGAGCACAAATGGGTAACAGAGGTGAGAGGAATTAAGGGATATGTTATTCATTGGATGTTATGAGACGGTGGCTATACTTATATTGCTAAAACAATTATTTCACTCTGCTATACCTTAAAAAAAACCCAAAACTTTTACTTTTCTCAGCATGCCAATGAGACATAGGTTGGAAATGGTCTACATGTTTCATTTTCATTGTTTCTTAGGCAATCTGCATTTTTATAAATGCACCAAGACTACCTCATAAGCCAGATGGCATTACACCATGAAATTGTTTAAGTTGACTAAAAGACAGGAAAAAAATAACCGTAATATTAGAGTAATTCTGTAATAGTAAATGGTAATAGTTGGTCAACTGCAAATATTTTATCTCAAAATATGGCCAACTTCGTAATTGTGGCAGGATATGAAAGTACATATAAGAAGTTCAAGGATGGAGGTATTTATGCAGAGAAAAAAATACAACCATCTCTACTTGTATTCTTGTACTTCTGTGCATAAGAATTAATTTAAAATCTAATATTGATACCAACAAAATCCCCTTTAAAACCTATAATGCAATAAAAGCTTTCAAACTATAACGCAAATATGTTTCCTGCAATGTAGTTCTGAAAATAAAGCGATGCCATTTGTTATGAGTAGTACAAACTACCCCATTCACCTCTCTACCGCATTATTTCCAATAAACCGTTATTATATTTTAATAGCTTGATTCTGAAATTTTTTCCTGCTTCTCAAAGTACAGAAAAAAGCAAACATAGACTGCAAGCATCAGTTAGTCTGAATAAAAACTGCAATGCTATGTAAGTAGCATAAAGGAGAAGGATCTGAGAAACTGATTGTCTTTCCTCTGTACATTGCTTCAGGTGAGCATTATATATATAATTACTAGATGTGGAGCTGCTATTAATTGTATTCCACCTTCAAAATGGTTGAACACCAAATAATATTTAGACAATTTATTGTTCTAAATACACTACTGTAATGCCTTGTCCTGATCCACAATTGCTGACTACCCTATGATGTGTGTGAAGACAAAAGCACACTGTAAATTCCCTTTCACACAGTATACTGTTGTGAATTTTGCTATTACATTGAATATTGTTATTTATTAATTATTGCTATAATCTGTTTTGAGCAACGTAAAGAGAAACACTAGAAAGGTCAAATAAGGAACCTGAAAAATACTGAATGGGGCTCCGGAAAATTCTCAGAAATGTACTTGAAATTAAAAAAAAAAAAAAAAAAAAAAGAGTTCATGTCTTCCTGCTTTTTTGAAAACATGGAGAAATAAGCTATTATATTCAAGAAAGTAAGGTCTGTTGCAGAACAGTGTTCTTCAATCATAAAAAATCCAAATGTTCCCAAAGAGCATTTCTAAGAATCTGTGCATTTGTTCTCCGTCATAACCTTAAGGTAATTTTTAAAAGTCAGTGCTTTATATACTAACTGAAAATAATAACTAAAACATTCATATGCATTTGCTTATATGGCAAAGATGGCTGGACATGAAACAGATTTGTCAACTCAAATCTGCTTTCTCTGTAAATAGATCACCTTTATCTCACACACTTCCACTTTACAAATTCAAGGGAGGACGGAGTTAATTTTAATAAACAAATTCTAAAAAGGCTTAATACTTCAAATTACTTTGACTACATCTTCTATACATGGAATAGAATAAACCCAAGTCAAAACAATACCTCAAAAAAAGCTCTGAGACTGTTTCTTACCAAATCCCTCAGAAAATATATAAACATTTGTCATGGTCACATTTTTTGTAGCAATAGAGGATACTCCTTTGTCTATGACAGTATTTTAATATAAAAATGCAGTAGAAATAAAGAAAATTAAGTAAGACAGGTCAAGATTGTTGCATCTCAATATCTTTTAAACAAAACTCTCACATTTAACACTATTTTTTTCCTCTGTGTGTTTTGAAAGCTTATTTGTTGCAAAGATGGAGTGGGAGGGGAAATGAAAAAACAAACAAACAAACAAACAAACAAACAAAAAACCCACCAAAAACTAACAAAACACCACCCACTCAAAAAAACACCCAAACATGTAAACAGGAAAACTGGCAAAGACATATTACCAGTAATCATGTTTTGTTAGTAAATATTCAATTTGTGCCCTATAGTCTCAAGCCATTTTACAAACATTTCCTGTTAAAACATTTTTATCTTTTGTACAGATTTACAAGCCAACATGTGCCAACCCATATGTCTATTATCAGCCAATGGTACACATTTGTTTAGTGGTTCTACCTGCTCTTGTAGACCTCTATAATTATAACTGTCAACTCTCCTCACTAGCTTTTTTGGATTATCCTTTCTTGCTGTTCACAGCCCAGCACCCAATCCTGTTAACATGAGCAGTTTCTTCTCTTTAAAGATTGTTAAAATTAGGAAGACCACTCCATGTTAGCAGAATTATGAAATTATTCTTTGCTCACGTGAAATTGTTTCGTTTCTGAGAACTGACCTGGTAAAGTACCTGAGAACTAAGAAAGATGTTATTTCTTATCCTCCTAACTAATGAAACTCCCCCTCGAAAAAGAAGCAAATGAAAGCGAGGTGCGCCTCAGATCTGTCAAGGGCAAAACAATCATGGGTGAGACAGATTCAAAATAACGCTCAAAAATATTAAGCATGGATGATTCCAAAACTGCTTAGGGCAGGGGTGTCAAACTTATTTTCACCAGGGTCACTACTCCTACATTTATACAGTCCTCAAAATACATTTGGCCCTTTGAAGGCAACTGCAAGGCTGATGTGGCCCCTGATTAAAATGAGTTTGACACCTCTGAAGGGGATCACCTCCTTGTTATATGCAGTATTAATCTGTTTCATAGTACTTTTGGTCGAAACGATTTTGAATTGTAAAAAGGAAAAAGCAGCAAATTTGCACAGATCTAAACTGGCTAAGCTTCCTTCGTGGGGAGGACACTTCAGAGTACCAGGCTCTGTGCAACTGCTGCGTCCTCTAATGCACTATACAAACAGTTAACTACTAACTTGGTGTTTCCTTAAAAATAAGGAAAGAGACTACAATGTCTTTTGAAGTTAAGATGCCTTAAAAGTGAAGCCCTAGACTCCATAAAGTATGTTTTTTCTTCATATTAGTCCCAGGTTACATCAGCACAACTGAGCATTGGTGCACTTGAACAGAAAGACATGCATACTGTGACTCAGTAAGGACCTCTGCTAGGTGTATTCCTCATCATGTAAGGGGAAATGGTTAAAAAGAAAGAAACTTCTCGGTTTAGAACTCATATGCTTTTAGCTAATGAATTTTTATAGATACACACTTACGATGTAATTCTTGTGCATTTTGCAGTGCCCACATGATTTCAGAATGTTATTCTTATTCTAGTCAACCGTCAGATCCTTAACTCCTGGTACTGGCCACACAGTTCAGATAGCTAACATTAAAGACATTTGGGAAGGTAAGCTTCCTTCAGAGTTCCTTAAATTTGACATACAAAACCACAAGCAACTATTAAACTAGGGGAATTATTTCAAGGGCCATGCTGTGAGATATTGTATTCCACCTGGTTGTGCAGGGTGGTCATACTTAGGGTATTTCCAATCAACCCTAAGAACAAAGATCCTCAGGATGACAACATAGACGCACACTGACGTGATTATATGGGTTCCAGTACCTGAACTCAGTGCTGAGAGCTACTGTGGATGTCTCAGAAAGAGTAAGGGTCCCACAATTAGATGTAGGCTGTGACTTTTTCTGGATGAGAATCACAATTCTTGCTAGTTAGGTTTGAAATAAGGGGCACTTCTACACTGACTTGTTTTTGTGAATGCAATAAAAAATAGTAAAAGTTGGTAATGCTGAAGCCAGTGCAAAACTTTGTGAAGAAAGATAAAGAGGGGGGAAAACATGAAACTCTTCTCCCATGACTCTGCACTTGACTGGACACAATCTGCCACAAGTGTTGCTTTAGGATAATCTAACCTCTGAGGCTATACGCTGCATATGTCTACAGTTCAAGATGTTATTAATAACTGCATTTCACAAAACGTCCTCTCTCTGGGCACATAGTATGTTGTACCTATCTGATAGGTCTAAAGTTGGTGGGCAGATGTTGCAAGTCATCCACAGTCTGGCCCACCTCTCCAGAGCCTGGGTGTGCAACAGTCGGCCATCTGCTTTCTGGACTCTCTGGTCTCCCCGCTCTTTTAAGGGCAGCCCTATGGAGAGTGGTGGCAGCAGAGGCTTGTCATCCAGTGAACAAATATCACACCAACTCTTACTTTCTTATACTTACCAGCAAGTGTGGAATGTATTATTTCAATTATAAGTCACCTTGTAAATTGCATTCTGTTTGTTGAGTTGAATCTGTTTAGCCTAGACGTTCTCTAAAGAGGTCTAATAAATTTGGCTTATGTAAGGATTTATTAGTTTTCCAATTACAGATAACATCTGACAAGAAAAAAAAAATGAAACAAAACAAAAGAAAACAAAAGAAAACAAACGTACAGACATATACATGTCAAACTATTTTAACGTTTTACATGCAAATTTTGGAAACGCAAAAACCTTGCCAGGTTGGTGTGAGTGGATGCCTGCATTTTCATTGATTCTTGTTTAAATTTTAGAAGGTGTTACATAGGGACTTTGTGCAGTTGAGAAAAATATTTTTTTTAAAGAGAGAGGAAGAAAACGAAGGACACTTGTTAATGAACAGAGAAAAAGGAATACACATGTGGATCCCATTACAACATCATTCTCACTAGGCTCAGTCTCTCATATTAGAAGCTTCAAATTGCCAATATCAGTTAGCAGCAGAAAATAATTTAAGGTCCTGCAATATATATATTTTTCTGCCTCCCGATGTATTAAATAAACACCCGTGTTTTCTGACAACACAGTACCTGGCCACAAAGTAGTCAGCAGCTGCTGAGAATAACAGCAGCAAACAGACCAGTACATCATATGGAAGCTCTTGGGAGGGGAGGAAATAAAAAAAAAAAAAGACAAACAAACAAATAAATAAATAAATCCTACTGAACAGGGAAAACATTGTGAGGACTTTAACATAGTATTATGCACATATTACAGTATTATGCATATCTACAGAGTTAAACAGAGAGTGTGCATCTTAAAGACAGTCTCTGTAGAGTATTCTAAACTAAATGTAGTTACAATTCTACTTCCTTCACTACTTAGCTAAAGGAGTCAGAGAGTGACAGGACCACTATGCTAGCACATTTAAACAAAAATGTAAATATTCTAGGCTGGGTTACTGAGAAAATGTGCTAAGCCAGTAGTTACAGTTTCCAAATGCTACACATCTCAGACAATTTATTTTAAAATATTTTCTGTCTAGAATCATAGAAATTTCAGTTGAAAGTGATCTCTTAAGGTCATATGGTTTAATATTCTGTTCCAAAGAACACTACCTTCAATCCTAGATGAACAGTGGCTTTTACCTAAGGACGGGTAACCTGTTTCAGCTCCCATCTGCCACTACAGAGGTTTCATTATATCATCTCCATACCTCTCCTTCAAGTACTCAATCCTCTCCATCCCATGATATCTATCACATCTCTCCTCAAGTCTCCTCAAAATCTCAAACTCTCTCTTCATAAGTCATGCTCTGTGTTTCTAATAATCTTGTTAGGAATTTTGTCACAAAACAAACAAACAATTACATGTAGTAGTTAACTAATAGTAAAATAAATTATTCTGGACACTTAAAAAAACATTACCCAGAGAACTCTAGCTTGTTCAGCATTAATGTGCACTGGTAAGCCTACTTTATAGGGGAAGCTCTATGTCAGGTAAAATCTACCTCATCAGTAAGACATTCTGATTTACTTTTCATTTCTTCATTCTACATTACTTCTAAACTTTGGAATAGGCCATATAAATAGAAATACTATAAATATTTCATAAATTATAAATACTATTCTAAGATTTAAATGCAACATCTTAAAACAGGGAAGCTGTTTGGGATTTACATGTTCTTATGTCCAAACAATTGCTCTAATGCTTTGATGGACTTCAGTGTTTTCTTTCATCTCTTCTAAACTGTGGCATGTAGAGTGGTGATTTGATCAAAACCTTTTACAACTTCATCCCCTATAAAGACAGATGAAGGCACTGTCTTTGAGACAAAGTAAAGACAAATTGAAGACAGGGAAAACAAACAAGACAGTTAACTACTTTATTAAGAAGAAAAGCCTGAATTCTCTTTTTAGGCACATTAAGACTTTAATGTTCTTTTAGTTGATAATCTGTAGAACTACTTCATTATGGACAAGAATTAAAAAAGGAAATCTCACACAGGTTTCAAATAAACCTTGTTGCTTTATGGTTCATAAATCTTAAGTAGAAAGTGATCAGCAACCTGCCAGGAGTTTATGAATTTACTTATAATGAAGGTTAAAACCTATAAATGATGGAAACAGAATCTTTTATTTATCTATATTCTATACTGCATCTAAGAAAGGATAAGCTTTTTCAGTACACTTAATAACATAACTCCACAAGGTGTTCCAAATGCACCTATGAAGTAAATCAGCCTGTCTTCTGATGGGATTTAGGCTATCTTGCCAAAAGTCTGCCAGTTTAACTGAATAATTCATGATGCTTTGTGACGTGGACTACCGTCCACAAGAGAGACAAGCAGATTCATTTTTCTTATGTCCTGAAACTGGACTCAAAATGTGAACCAAAGGAGCAATGAAAATAGGGTTTTACTCCCCCATTTAAATAAGCTTCTCCTCTTGCGAGAAATGCACTGTATTGCTACTGGTGAGTAATTCTGTTGTATGGTAAAATTGCTCTGAAGAAGATGAGGAGGAGCTTGTAAGAATGAGAGTTTTCTGAGGAAGATATAGTTAAAAGCCAGGAGATAAACTGTAAAGGTAAAAGTAACAGAAAGAAGAGCAACTTCAGTAATGCACTATATTTTGGAATACTGCTATCTGACTTAATTCATATAATGGAATGGTTATAATGTTTTTCTATTAAGCATTACTTCGGTACCCAAACATTTTTTTCAGGATTGAACCAAGTGCAAAGATTGATTACAGGCCAAAAGGATGTAGCAATGACATTTCTTGGGTGACAATCTGATTTTCAGTAATTGTTACTTCTAAATTCTATGGCAATTTGTTTTATCAAATGACATATTTTTTTGTGTCAGGTATCTGTAACCTTTTGACATATGACTGAACTTGGTGTGTAATTATTTTGATAAGAGAATGTTAGTATAATGTCAGCACCATCAATGTTTTCATCCCTGAAGTGCTCCCATCAGAGATGTGGGGTGACTGGTATAATCACATTACTCGATAATAACTTCAAAGATGTCTGTAGCACTAATACACTAAATTCACAGTGAATTTCACTGGTTTAAACTGTTAGAAACTCAAATACAGAACTGCATGTAGATGAAAAGTTGGATGAGAAGTAACATTTCTATTGCTAAATATCTTCTATTTGATATTTATTACTTATTTTTAAATAACTACTACAGAAGATACATACTTACATAATTCAATGTTTTGAACTTTAATGCCGTGTTGTTATACACACCTGGGATCCAGAATTATGAAGTCACATTTTACTTATTTTTATTGACTGCACCAAATTCAGACTTTGCCCACATTTGAGCAACATTTTCCTCAGATCTGTAGGTTACTTAAAAGGGAAATTAAAGCGATAATCATAAAAATCAAAAAACATGTTGCTTTAATGCCTTCAAATTAAAAATCTTCATATTATACTTTTCATTTTGTGAATGCCAGGGTTCAGATTAAAAAGCAAAAGATGATTTGTCAGTTAGTGATATGACAATCAAAGTTTAAAAATCTGTCTTCATACTTCTGTATTACAAATACTTTATGCTGTATTAATAGGTATAATGAAAATATCTTAAACTGTTCTAAATGGATTACCGAAGCCTTTTATGTTTCCTTTCCTCATAATATAAAATGGTATAGGAAAGGAAAATTCTTATTCAGAATTTATGTTAAAAATTTTAATGCAACTTTAGTTTTTAGCACTGGTCAAACTTAAGTGAGTAATGTGTATTTTGTGGTATCCTTTTGCTGTTTTTTTTTTTGTTGTTGTTGTTGCTTTTTTTTTTTTTTAATTTCTGATGTCTCTCTTCTTCCTATAACTCAGAAATTTTTGCTTTCTACCCTTGATCACCGCTTGCTCAGTTGTGACTCAAATTCCTAGTTTAAAGTTCTCCTCACCAGGTGGGCCAGACTAATGGAAAGGATGTTCTTGCCCCACTTTGCCAGGTGGATCCTGCCTCTCCCCAGGAGTCCTCAGTCCTCAAAGTGAATCACATGATCTTAAAAGCCAAATCTCTGTTGTTGACACCAGCTGTAAAACTAGGTTTTATGCAGCAACATTCATCTGCTCCTACCTAAGCTTTTCCTTTTTACTAGTAGGATTGAAGAGACAACATCTGGAGCCCTATGTCCTTCAGCCCTAGAGCCCTGGAGCCACTCTTAGTATGCTCCAAGATTTCCCTGGCAGGGAATTTTAGACCATTAAATTTTCACCTCAGATATCACAGGAAGGCTTTTAATGGGCAGTGATATCTGAGACATTGATTAGCAAGCAGATTTATTATGTGGGTATTTTCCCTTGTCTCCTCCATTTTCTTTCTAGCTTTACTTCTTTGGAATTACTCAAGCTGATCATAAATTATGAGGCTGTTCAGAAAATGCTACTCCCACATACACAGAGTCATAAAACAAAAAGCTGATTAAGGTCAGCCTGGTTTGCTGAAGCTGACATTACTTAAATGTGTACTTTCACCAAGAACCTCAGTCTGAGTTACCATCCAGCTATGAGGATATTGCAATGATTTAATCCAATAGCGAATTTCTGTTCACATCATGGAGTGTGATTCCATGGAGAACATATTAATACAATTATGCTAAGAGGCTATTTCATTCCTTTTCGGAGGTATGAAATTCAAGATAAATTACTATAATAAAACCTGGCTCTCTGCAACTTGTCTGTAATAATCTGGTTAAGAAACCAGTGGTATTACAGTATATGTAGTTGCTTCACTGGACAATATGTGAAAAGAACCTGAGTAATAAATATTTCATTGTAGGCTGAGATATAAACTGTAAGGAAAGAAAAAAACCTAATATCCTCATCTGTTTTCCCATAAAACAGTGAATGAAAATATCCTGTTTCACTTTCATTGCATAGGACATGGAAGGAAATATGTTTTGATTCTTATAACAGGAATTCCTACTTTAACTGAATGCTGTATCTGATGATGACTCTGTATAGCCATAATATTATCAATATCATATTATGTTAGAAAATTGTTCAGAAATTTTGCTTTTCAATCAGAACGTGAAGATTTTAGGCATAAGCACTAAACTAAATAGATTCAACATTAAAATGAGTAAAGATAGAGCTGCATGAAGGCCAATGAAATAACTGTTTTCTCATTTAATCTGTAGTAATCCTACTCTCATTTAGAAGCACAGTAATTTTTACATTTGTGCCTTGTAGCTAATGCCATCAGTGCCATGTAAAAATAACAACATTTCTGTAGACTTCAAAAATAAATTGTTTAAATAGGATTTTGCCATTCCTCTTATTCTTCTCAATTCTCTTCTGTTTATGGGGCACCTCTGGCAAAGGATAGATGAGACAGGAATTTGATTAAATGGCTCCAGCTGCCTCGCTGACTTTGTTTGTGTTACAGTCCATGGCAGCAGAAGTAACCGGGTGCACTCTGCATTGCATTCAAGCAGTGGAAGAGGGAAGAGCTGAGGTGCATGCTGGTCTGGACATCACCAGGTGGGGCAACAGCATCTTGCTCGAAGGGACTTCTTAGGCTGCATTTCCTGCAACTTCACTTTCCCCTTCCCTCAGACTCCCTTGACTCTTTCTGAAACAACCTGAGCAACATTTCTGAAAAAAAGTGAAGTTTCAGAGTGATGTTTCGGCCTAACCGATGATTCAGATGAATAACAGAATTCTCCCTATGCCACTTAACAAAATACAGTTCTATCGGTAAATATATTAAACTTAAGGAGACATTTTTAATCACTCACGACTAGCTGTGACAAAAAAAAAAAAAATCATTGCCCTTGATGCCACCTGTTTTCACACATACACTAGGTGTTGGTACTCTCTTTAGACATTAATGAGCTGAAACAGAGCTACTGGTTTTTGAGTAACAAAAACAAATTGTGCAGGAAGAGTACGTGCTGAGGCACTGCTGAGCACCAGTGCTGCATACGTTGCTAGTGCAGATAGGTGTTCATGTCTTTCTTCTACACAGACACCAAGATTTGCCAGACGCAGTTTTTATGCCCTCACTCTTGTTTGTAATAGCTCTTTGGAGAAATGGAAATAGAATATATGACTTCTGCCAAGTGTTTTGATTTGCTGCTCATTCTGCCTCCTGCTCCAGAAGTGAGGTATCCACTGTTGTTAAATATTTTGTCCCAGCATCATAATACCAGCACTAGTAACCTCTGAAGAACAATGTCTGCTACAAGACACCCAGATCCATCTCAACTTCTGTCATCTCAACTGCTGTAAGCAATTAACAGCAAAAGAAATTATCATGTTCTGTACCCGCATGTCCTATAAATTGTCATATTCTAAATGTTGAATTCTAAATAAAAATGTAGCAGCATAAATAAAGACTGTAAGTGCTGCATATGTACAGCTCTAATTTGTATGTGAAGGATTTGAGCACAAAGTTGGCAAATATAGCTACTGTATCCACAGAAACAAATGTTAGACGTGATTGTCCTCTGTTAGGGTGTGAAGCTTGGTTCTCTGTTACAGTGTGTTACACTTCAGTATGCACTGTGGAGTGAACCAGAATTAATCTGTTACACAAACAGTCACGAATGTTAAAAGTCTCTAAAAGAAGGAGAAAATATGAAAGCCATGAAAGTAACTGTAGATTTTTAAATTAAGCTAATATTACATTAACCACAAAAAAGATCTCGTTCATTTTGACTGATGAATTTTCATAACTCATTGACAGATTGTTATGACCTCCCACACAGTGCAACATGGTAATGGGAAAGCAGTAAACAACGTTAACGGCAAATTGCAATCTCACATAGTTTCTCTGTGTTGAGATTTAAGGTAATATGGTAATATTCCTGCAGCTGACAGCCACAGAGATCTTTCAATTTTTCAAAGGACAGACCATTCATCTTTCATATAAAAACATTACAGCTGACTCTTCAACCAGGAGAATCCTACAAACTGAGAAAAATTTGGAGAAGCCTAAAATCTTTAAGTGCTATATTTTTGTATTATTTAGAATTTCTGATAGCTTTTTTTAGCTTATTTTTCATAAAACTGAGAGACCTTGTAGAATACATTCCACAAACACCAGTCTGATGTTAGAACCACAGCCCAAACAATTTCAGGAACTACTTTAAAAAGAAGAAAATAGGGATCAGAAAACAAGTCCCCACTATTACCACATCTGAATTTTAGACCACACTAGTATAAGAGACGACTGAGGTGTTCTACTGGATAGGAAATGGGATTTACACACAAAAGATCTGTTAATTACATACATAGCTATAGGAAAAGCTCTTCTGGAGCTTAGGGCTTGCCCTGTTGGTAGTAAACTTACAGTCCATAAGGAAAGCTTATGAAGGATGAGGGATACACTGCAGAGTAATTTCAGCATTCATAATTCTCAAGGATCAAAGATTATTATCTTATAAAAAGAGACTAATATTTTCAAGCCAGCGTGACAGCTGTAGGTCTTCTTCAAGTAACAGAATTGATAGAAGCATAACTGAAAAAAAATGTTTCATTTAATAAACAAATGCCACAAGGTTCCTCAGACAAAGGTTTCATGCATCAAAGACTCTGGCAGAATTGGACTTCTTCTGATAAGGAGATTTATTATGTAATTTTCTGGTTCTGAAGAAGTTACAGGATTTCTTAAGGAAATGAAAGTAGAGAAATCTTTAAAATCTATATATACATTTTTTAAAATAATTTGAAGAAAAGATTTTGTTTTTCCTTCCTAACTAAAAATATACTAAAACAAAACCAAACCAAATAACCATCTCTCTGCCTCACTAGAAAACTCAAAAGCAATAATTTAGATTAAGAACATTTTCCAGGTCATAAATCATACAAGAAGTAAAGAATTAATGGGGAGGAAACTCTGCTGTTCCACACTGCCTAAAGCTGGGGATATTGACTGCCAATCTTCAGGTGAAATTTCACCGAAGGGCAGACATGCATGTGTCATGAAAACATCACACACCACAACACGGCAGAAACTGTCAATAACCAGAGGCTGAGGGGAGACCTTATTGCATCTACAACTACCTAAAAGGAGGTAGCATGGAGGGTGCTGGTCTCTTCTCTCAAGTAACAAGTGATAGGATGAGAGGAAATGGCCTCAATTTGCACTGGGGAAGGTTCAGATTGGATACTAGAAAAACATTCTTCCTGGAAAGGTTTGTCAGTCATTGGAACAGGCTGCCCAGGGAAGTGGAAGTCACCATCCCTGGAGGAGTTTAAAAGGTGTATAGATGAGGTTCTTAGGGACATTGTTTAGTGCTAGATTTAGGTTATGGTTGGACTTGATGATCTTGAGGGTTTCTTCCAACCGGAATGATTCTATGATTCTATGAATCCAGAAGATTCCAAGATAGTTCTGACTGACCTTCAGTGGCACACATTCAGGAGTTCAGGCTGTAGATTATTTGCACACCCAGAGGGGACCAGGCAGAAAGTGGGTCTCAGGTCTGGAACATAGGCTTGGAACAGAAGCCAAACAGGCATCGCATGAACTCTTCAAAGAAGACTAACTACACAGGGGATTTGTGTTTGGCAAAAATGATCTTTCAAAAATCAACTAAAAGTCTAGATGTAGAACAGGAAGTTCTAAGGCATATTATGCAATGAAATACTGAAGGAAAATATGAAAATAACTGCAATAGCACTCCTTCGGGTCAGGCCTTTAAATCTATTTGGTTTGCAGTTCACAACAACAGAATACTGGTGTTCACCTTATCATGCTTTTAGCTCTAATACATCACCATGTCTTATTTGCACATTCATTGAGTTCATATGCATCTAAGGGATGCCAACAGAAATACTCTAGAAAGTACATGCCCAGTATATTACACATATATATATATATTACACATATATATATTATATCTGACTTACTTTTTTTGAACACTATCATGTATCTTTACTGACTTAACTAATTTTTTTCCTATGCTGTATTTCTTCATTTTTCTGCTTCTAACTTACATCCTTCAAACACAGCCTTCTTACATTATGCTGTCAACCTCTTCCTCTGCTAGTCTCTTTCCTTCTTTCTGTAAAATTGACACCAAATCTCTGTTCCTCCCTACTACCTTTTTAAAAAGTTACTTCTTCCACCTTTACTGTTTTTCTTGTACTTCTGTCAAGAGATATTAATCATCTATTCATCATCCTATAAAGATAATCTAGAAATACCACTAGTCACCTAAAAGACAAAATAATTATGTCTGCTAATCAAATAGTTGCCTGAAATCCAGACTAATATTCAGGCAGAAACCTAACTCTGTACTGCCCAAACCATCCCCGCTGCTGGAAAATGGGATTGTGAAGGGATTTCTACCAGGACACAATAGTTGGAAAGAAATTCAGGGGACTAACGTTTCTTATCGGCTATAAAAAGTAAGCTACTTTAGTAATGCTTTAAGAGACTTATATTTTCTAACATCATATGCAAAATTAAGATAAGCTTATAGGGATATGTGATGATGTTACTTTGCTAATATGGGTAGGAAATGTAAAGCTAACTGATGAGAAATTAAATCCCTTGGAACCACTTTATAGATCTATGTTTCTGAATTTCTTTCAAGAGTAGCTTAAACAGAACCAAAAGAAATTATTTACATGCACTGATTGATGTAGGGGTGGTCCTGAAGGAGTTTGTGCTTGAGCATACAGATGTGAAATAAAATCAAATTAGCATGCTAGGGAAATTAACATTAATATAAATACAATACTGAATAGTCCCAGATAGCTAATCCCTGGGAAGAATAACTTAAATTCTGTTTTTATTTATGAAAATGGATCCTATTACAGATCCACTTGCTAAAAACGCTCTAAGCCTTAAGCTATGCCTAAAGGCAGACACATTATATGTGCTGTAAATGCCAACTATTTCAAGTATTTCTTCTTGAAGTTACCCTAAATGTGGCAAAATTATAATACCATGTAATGAGTTTGACATTCAACTACATTAACAGTATACATATATATGAACTAATTTCCTGTTTGAATTATTTCATAGATCTAATTAAATTCTAATTTAAAATACTATCAATCTTTGTTAATCATCAGCAGTGAATGAAGAAGCCTCAAAAGTAATAGGTTTTATATTATCTTTCTAAGCTTCAAAGCTAAAACAACTTGTAGCACTAATTCAGTAATGAACAGAAAAGCACTTAGTATCTAAAAAACTGAAAAAAGAGTGAAAAAAATCAATTAATAATGAAGAATGAAACACCTGTAATACACCTAAAAAACATGCATTTTTAAGCTAATAGAATTAAAATAATATTCTTCTTCAACACAGCTCTAAAAAAGTATAGCATAGATAAAAAAGCATATAAAAATAAGTAACAATAGGAAAAAAAAAAGTTTTAGGATGCCAAGAAAGGAAGATTTTTTTTAAGAATATGAATTCCAAAACTTTAACCATTCTTTTATCTCTTATCCCAGAATATGTTTTAATGTCTAGTAATTCAGAAACTTTATTTTCTGTACTGGGCATTTCCAGAGAGTTGTTTTAAACTCTTTCACAAAAACCCCAAAGTAATCAAACTGAAAAAAAATAACTATATTTTCCTCAGCTTGTTTAAAACATATCAACATGCCATATTAGAAATATGGGGTCAGAAGTCATTTTGGCTAGAAGCTCAGATTTACAGAGTCAATTATTTTACATGGGCACTTAATAGATTGTAAGATCATTTATAACTTTGTTAATGGTAAAAAGTCCTACTGTTTCAGTGAATTTTGATTTACCAGAAGAGAAACAATCTTCACTTGCAAGGTTTTGCATAGGACTTATGCTGTAACTAAGGGATTGCCAGGTGAAGAATTATTAATAAAGGTTAAGGATTCTTGTAAACAAGCAGCACACTTTTTTTTGTGTGTGTGTGAATTTACATAAACTAGTATTATACGTTACAAGCAGCCTCAACTACTTTTCCAACCACTTGATAATTCCGACTAGATATAAGGAAGAAATTTTTTACAGTGAGGGTGGTGAAATACTGTAGCAGGCTGCCCAGAGGGGTGGTAGACGCCCCAACCCAAAAAACATTCAAGGCCAGGCTGGACAGGATCAGCAACCTGATCTAGTGGAAGATGTCCCTGTTCATTGCAAGAAGGTTGAACTAGATGACCTTTGAAGGTCCCTTCCAATCCAAACCATTCTATGATTCTACGATAATCATAATAACTTTCAGCTTGCAATAAATTAAGGATTTAATTACAGGAAAAGGGAAAGGAAAAGGAAAAGGAAAAGGAAAAAGAGAATAAGAAAACAATCATAATGCGGAAAGCAATCAGGCTAAATGCTGGTCAGCACAGTCAACTGATTATTCCTCAATAAAGATAAATTTTCCAACAACAATTGACTACTGACACAGATTGGAAAAAAAGGACCTGCTTCTGGAACTGCAAGGCTGATATAGTGACAAGAATTCCCAACCCATCTCAGAAATCCTCATTTTCAAACAACAGGGGGTGATATTGTTTCTTATGTTAAGTGAGCTAACTTATCACAGGTGTGTTTGCTCTGCTTTTAGCATCCTTGTCCTACAAAGGAACACGGAGATCAGAAAAAGTAAATTAAAAAATGACAAGGATAACTTGAAGTCTAATAATCTCTCTTACACTGAGAAAACAGCACAACTGTAAGACTTGTTTAGTATTAAGTTTACAAGCAAACAGGATAAAATACAGATGAACAGGAATCAGAATGTCCAACAGCCAAGCAGCTGTGATTCAGCAGCTTTTACTGAGCTGGAACTGTGAGGTGCATATGCTGATGGAAATGCATTATTCTCAGTTGTAGAAAGAAAATTGTGAAAGCTGCAAAGAGAACTTATACTGCTGTGAAACCAGATGATAAAATAGCAGCTGAAATCCAATGTCAATAAAAACAAAGTAATACACATAGGGGAAAAAAAAAAAAGGCAGCTCTAACTATAGTTCACAGGAATGTACTCTAAATTAGCTATTATCATCTCCGAGAGAGATCTGGGAATCAAACTAGAAATGTTTCAAAAGGAACATCAACCCAGTGCTCAGTAGCTGTCAGAATTGGAAGCAGAATGATACAAGTTACTAAGAAAAGACCAGAGAACAAAACAGAAGAAAAAGAAAAAAAAGCCCACCATTACAAAGCCACATCTGCTCTACGACCTAGGCAGTTTTAAAACTGAAAAGATACAGTTGAACTAGAAAGGTCTACAGAAAGGAACAAAGAGGGTCAAATCACTGAACACCTGATGAAGACAAATTAAACAGGCTAATCTCCTGGAAGACTACAGATATATATGCACACATAGCTTTATGAGTGCCATAGGAAAGGCAAACCATCGCTTACAATGACACACAATAAAAGAACTAAGGACGTAAGACTTCCTGACATAACCAACTTTGAGCTAACTGGTTGAAGATATTGTGAAGGCCTAACTGTACATGGGTTCAAACTATTAGAGGAAGGGAAGGGAAGGGAAGGGAAGGGAAGGGAAGGGAAGGGAAGGGAAGGGAAGGGAAGGGAAGGGAAGGGAAGGGAAGGGAAGGGAAGGGAAGGGAAGGGAAGGGAAGGGAAGGGAAGGGAAGGGAAGGGAAGGGAAGGGAAGGGAAGGGAAGGGATACAGTCTCTTCACCAGTAAGTGCTTGAGAGTCCCAAATCAAGCGGGTGATGCTAGATGCTTCCTGCCCTCTTAGGCTTCCTTCCCTCCAGCACAACATGATAATGGACTACACAGAGCTGCCATCTTTTTATTTTGTCTTTTAAGGCAATAAAATATGACCCTGCCTGGACAAATGACCCTTCAGTCCTCACTGGTAATTGTTTTGTGAATGTGGTTGAAAACTCCTGACAGGGTCACTATTCAGTATTATAACAGGGGCATAAGAATGAGTAATAATGGATTTCAGCAATTGATTAACTGTTCTATATTAACCATATGCAAGCAAATACTTACCCTGAAGCAGATGTGGGATGTTACTCCCCCCTCATTATGGCAAAACTGCAAATTTCTTTCTATTAAATTGCCTGTCTATCCACATGAGAAACGTAATACCATTATCTTCTGTTTTCCCATTCTTACATTGAACATACTTCAACCTCCTCAATACTAAACACTCCATCCACTCTTCTTGTCCCATGAAGCTCAGGACTGAAACATATGTTTCTAACCAAAAAATATATATATAAAATACATCCATATAAAGCATACACAGGGAATAAAAAAGAGGGTGAGAAGACATATGTCTATGGAAACATGATCTACAATGTCCTTGTCCTACGGTCCAAGAAATGAGGAACAGATTTATCCGTATTTTAATTCAGATTCTTTTTAGATATATTATTATCTTTTAACTACTTTACAACAAAGAAGGACACTCCAGTCTGAATAGTGTACACCAGATAAATGGGAGACAGAAGTAGCTGAAGAAACTTCTGCACAACAATTACTTGCAAGAGAAAGGTTTTCCTCACCAAAACTGTGAAAACTCTTTGTCCCTGAACACAAGGTGAAAAGAAATGAAAATAAAAGTCCTACATCAATTTGGAATTCAAGCAAGTCTTTGGTTAGCAGGCACATTTATCTTATGTTTTAGATGACTGGTGGTATTTCCAGGTTCTCTTCATAAGGTGATGAATAATTGATGAATATCTGTTAACAGGTGTGTAAGAAAAGCGTTTAGGGTTGAAGAAGTGACTTTTACAAAAGATGGCCAGACATGAGTAAAGTCTGGAGCTGCACAAACGTGACTAACTTAACTTGTTGACTAATGTCTCCCTTTAGGAGACTGATTAAGTCTAGCTGAATGAAGCATTCATTATAGGTAAAAAGAAACACTATTCTTACACAAAGGAATTAAAAAACATCTCATTGGAAGGCAAAAATAAGAATATTTTCAGAGATGTAGAGCAATATTGACTTTCCCTGTTTTCTGATTGAGGTTCTTCCATCCTCTCATATCCATCACAAACATGAGTCCAAAATGGGCTTCTGTTTCTGTCTACAGGTGAATCTATACCTGTTCTTTTTATTTCAGCTGCATTCAAAGCTAATTACAGCTTTTACTCTCTTGGAAATGTGTGCTATTACCACTGCAATTATTCAGTTCCTCTGTATTGCCTTTTGATTCACCTCATTACCTAAACTCTAATTTTACTTATCTGGGCCACAATGGTTTCTTGTCCTTGTCTCCACCCTCTCCTCATTCTCTAGGCCCCTTTAAGTCTTCCTTCTTTTACATTCCTGCATCTTTTAATAAAAGTACAATAGTCCAGCATCCAATAACACTATTACTGGAAAATAATTTTTAAAAATATTAGAGATTTTTTTGAGTAAGGGTATGGAAAGTGTTACTTTCTTGTTAAGTCGATGGAGCACTCATACAGAAGTATGCAGCAGCAACGCTCCATTTTCAGAAAAGATCTGTATTTATGATATCTGCAATTGTACTGTTGAATGACTACCAGCAAATGGTAGCTATGCAATCTACACCTGAAATGGAAATCAGTACTGCTCTCCTGAAAGCAATGATAAAAAACTTTGGTAGACAAATAATCTTCATAAAACATATAAAAAACATAACATTTTGGTTTCAGGAGCTACTGAATATCTTACAGAAAACAGCAAAGGCCTTCAAAGATAGTTATGTCTTATTTTTCTCAAAACATCTATGACTGTTCTTAATGGAACTCTTATAAGCTACTAGTTATCTCTACTTACTCAGCCACTCTGCCCCTGCAGCCTAATGAAATTCTGGTATAAGGATAGTACATCCTATTAATGGGAGTATTACGGACACAGATGGTTATCAAGGCTACAGATTGCCAAACACCGGGGTCCATTTTCTAGCTGATATCATACAGTATTTAGACTCAACAAATCTGGGACACAAATAGCTTTGTAGGAGGCATTCTCCAGTATTCTGCAGAGACCTGTTCAAATCAGGGCAGGCAAGGGACAGGGAAAACAGGGGGAAAGGAGTGACTACCCCATTTTCATGAATAACTAATATTTTTATTTTTAAATTAATAAAATCTTTTAAAGACTACTCAGGTGGTTTTGGCTTCCCATCATTACAGTAGAGTCTAGGAGGGGAAAAAAAAGTTTTAATTCCAATGATGAAAAGTGTGCTAATATCAATCAATTTTTTATATATTATTCTATAACCTTACTAATATTCTCATAATTTTCTTAAATCTCACTTGCACAAACATCACAAGCTTTTTATACTGCTGCAATTTCAATCTGTTTACCTTAATTTTTCCTTTATTTTTATCATGTGCATATATCTACCCTGATGTATTTTAATCATAGATTACCTGGGCTTATAATAGTACTATACACAACTTTTCTGTAATTCATCATTTAGGCTCAAATGTCTTATTCAACTGTTTGTCAGTACAGAAAATCAGGACATTTTATACTACAGGAAATTAAAAAGCAACAGCTTCTCTGTGGTAAACATGATATGTAGGTGTAGTGTTCTAAATTGAAATTTAAAATCTTAAATATTGCACAAATTAACATTTCGGTAAATTTCCATAATTTTGAAAAAGACTCAGAAATTAAGTTGAAAATGGAAGCTAGAATGGGCACACTAGCAGGATGTCACATCTCTAAATCTCATTGTAATATGATATGAACCCAAAGGTCAAAAGCCTAGGAATGCTATTTTTCATTGCTTCAGTAAGCAAACACAGATAAAAATAATAACAATAATAAATAATAATTAAAAAATCCATACACACTGTGAAAAAATAAAACAAAACAAACACAACAAAAACAACAACCACCACCACCACCTTAGGTAAGCATTGCATAGTAAAAGTAAAAAATTCCAAAGTAGCAAAAAGAATCTAACCCAAACTGAAAAGCAGTCTGAATTATTATTTTGTCTTCAACCAAATCTGAATAAGATTTTAGAATATTGTGCAATCTTTGTCAAACCTGACAGCAAATAAATTCAATTTAAAATATATTTTCTGATATATTTTCTTCTTATTTTTTTTTTCTAACACATGAACTGAATCAGAAATAGTATTGCAAGTTTTCCTTAGCATTAGAGTAGAACTGAAAGAGAATATTTTCCACTAGAACTTCATCTGAGACAAAATGAAAAGCTTTCTGGACTGACACCCCATGCAAATGTGAGGATATAAGAGAAGCTATACCCCAAATCTGATCTACAGACATGCTCTGAGAAAACTGTGCATCCAGACTTCAATAGGCACATTCAAAATTACAGTGTAAGCAAGACTATCAACTTTTTTTTCAAACCAGTTGTAATTTTTCAAGTTAAAGGGGAAGTTGGAAATGCAGCTTTGTAAGGCTGTAAACAGACAGCTTGTATACTAAAACTAAATTATCATTGCTCTTCCAGTATTCACCTTCGTACACTGCATCTTCAAAAAAAAAAAGAAGCTACCCTGAGGTTTTTTCATGTGCTTATTTTTATTTATGTGTTTCTTTTATACAACCTCTTTTTACATGAAGCAACAAAGTGTCATTTGCAGCATCCCCCACGTGCAGTCCATTTCACCTGCATGCCAAAAGCTACTCCATGTGGCTTGTTCCATAGTATTACACAGCTTAAATTACTCCAAGAAAGGCATTATCTATATGAAAGTTAGAAAAAGTGAGAATTTCATGAGTTAACTCTGGTGTTTTTCCAGCACAGACATAAACACAACGAAGGAGAAAGAAATAACTTGTCTGAATGAAATATGGCTTCAGAAACAAACTATTGTGAACTTGGAAAAGTCAGAACTGTGGGTAGGTATCTGGTATTATTGTGGCAGGGGTACAGAGGTGAAGTTCACATCCCTATAGGAAACAAAGTTTCATTAATCCCAGAATTGAAAAAGGAGTTTTTTTCCTGATTTTTGTTTCTGGTTTTCATCCAAATTCATCCACAACATTAGAGCCAGAAGTGATCCAAGGTTTCATAATCTTTTTCCTATAGAACTTCCTATTCCAAAGAAAAGCCTGCAGTAGACTAGTAGTAGATTACAGTAAAAATTACACTATTTAAAGTAATTCTCATAAAAAGTTAGTAAATGGAAAGCATTAATAAAAATAACTTCAGAATTCAAATTATTTTATACACAAATCTAAACTTCTCGAAATTTCTCTCTTACGGGAAGATTGTCACTGCATTGATTCCACTATTTTTATTACATCTGTCTATCCATCCATAAAAGTACTGAACCAGTAAATTCAAATTCAAGGAAACAGGTTCATTAGCTACAATAGCATTCTTAATTTGACTAAGAGGTTAAAGTATGTGAACCTTAAATTATAAGAATCTTAAGATAGGAATCATGTCTCTGTCTGGGTAGGCTTTTTTATTAATTTATAACAGGATCTAAACTTATGTTCATGTTCCAGATGTAGTCATCAACATCTGAAAGAGAAGCAAAAACTACTTCAAGTACAGAAACCTTCCCATAATCTTTGTTTGCACTTTGGACACAATGTCATTTTAGAATTTCCTACACAAAGAACTGGCACCACTTAATTCATAATAAATTAGTTTAGCCATTGTAATAGATAGATGGCCTCTTACACCGGTTTAAACCTGACTTGAGTCCTCTGGCTTGTCCCGGAAACTACTCTCATGAGTATAATTAACAACTTAGGACAATTACAACTGATAGGTTACTTTGTACAGTACTGTCCAGTTTCTCTCTTAGAGGCTTATTTACTTGCAAAGTCATCCTCAACCATGGAAGTTACTTTGTAGCAGAAGCATTAATTGTTGGTCAAGAGTTTTGTGTTTTGGCCTTTCCGTTCTAGTTTACTCATGCTAATGACACACAGTAATTTAAAAGGATTTTTTTATTTACTATATATTTATAGATAAAACTTAAATTAATATAGAGGTAACTATGAAGAACAGCATATAATTACCACTAAGAATCTCATGCTGTGTAAAGTACCTACAGACCTGAAGGCAGTGTCATATTCAGCATATACACTTTGCTTCTAAATACGAAAAGCAAAGGGTTCTGTAACGTGCAAAGAGGTTCAGTATTAGCCAGACTCTATGTTACCTGCAAGAATACACCAAAATGTGTCAGATCAGTACCCGATGCTGCCAACAATGCAGATAATGCAGTTCATGCCACTAGTAAAGGAAGCTGGCACCAACACGGCACTTTTCAGTGTATGATGGTGAAATCACAAAATAAGTAAAGCCTGGTTTGAATCAAAATGAGCAAAGGTTAGGTACTTAAAATATTCATAGAGACTGAGACTTCCACTTCTGAGGTCTGACAAATGCAAAATTGTACAACCCAGTTCTTTCGCATAAACAGACTAAGAATTGCTCTTCAGGAAATCTGGTACTCAAAAGTCTAGCAGTATTTCCCTAACAGCCAAGACCTACCCCACTGTTCTAAACCCAGATCCCCTCTTGCCCCAGCACCATGAAGTTAGTGTGCTTTGCCAGTTTATCTGCCTGCCCACTGCTTCAACAGAGAGCTGCCAACATTCAAACTGAAATTACTAAGCAAGCTGTCTGCATTGGAGAATCTGAACTTCAGATACAGTCTGTGCAAAAACACAGATTAAAGGAGACAAACAGATACCTGTGGGAGTTTTTGATCTCCTCTGAGATGAAAGGCCCAAAGAAAAGCTTGATATTAATAGCTAAAATGTAGTACATTCTTGATCCAGTTTCACAAAGTCATATCACATTAAAATTCGCTTCCAGATAATTTGTGGGAAGCATCATCAGTCTTAGCAAGGACATTAAAACTCCAGCTGGGCACAAACTGCTGACGCTCTTCAGGAAACAGGCCCTTCTAAAGAGACCCCATCATGTATCACCCCCACATGACCACACAGTAAAGTAGAGGGAGGACATGTCAGGGGACATGACCAGTTGACATGAGTCTGGCTCAAGCACAGTGCAGGCAGGGCTATGCTGGGACCTGCACTCCAGCCTTCTTTTCCACACTCTAAAATTTGGATTTCACTTCGCTTTATACTTGTACATAATGATTAGACCTCCAAAACTTATCCTAAAATTGACCTAAGGCTGATAAAGCAATAAAGTAGATACTGATTCTAGGGCAACTACTTCAAAAAAGCTGGTCAGAATTGGTCAGTATTCTAAGCAAACATTCAATGTTTTATGCTTAGCAAAATTAAAAATTCAGTAATGCATCCAAAGCTGAAGCCTGAAATTTAAAATATGCTCGCTGTTCTATGTAGAAGACGTCTATGTTTCCAAGTAGAGTTTGTTCTTTAAATCTTTTTACTTGTATATATTTACCCCAGATAGTAAGCTTTTTTAAAAATTAAATATATATATTTAAAAGCTGATTATTCTCAAGGTCAGGAGGACTGAGTCTTCTAATTATGTGGGACTGTTAAAGGAGATATTTGAAATCTAAAAAGCAAAACAGTAGTAAAGGAAAACATTAAAAATAGTAGTTGGAAAGAAAACAGGTGATTTTTTTTTCCCCATTGGCTATTGTTATTGCAACGTTAGTGCTACCCAGTGTGTCAAAACTGAAGAAAAAACAATTCATAAACTTTTCCTTTTTCTTTTTTTGAATGTTCGAACTCCGAATCAGTTCTATTCTTTATCTGAAACACCAAAAAAAATATTATTTTTTTTGCTACACCAAATAAGAATTTATTTCTTAGTTGTGATAAACAGTCTAGACTGCTACATCATCTCTTTGCTGAGGTGAGGAACTTCTAGCCTTTGGGCTGACTTCATTCTATACTGCCCTGGCCCACACTCTCCAATTTCTTTGTCTTTTGCTCTTCCCTCTTCCAGCACTTTCCAAGTACTCTATATCAAGTAGTTCCATGTCACTGTGTCTCTTCATGCCTTTGCTATGCTCCATACCAGCAGTGTTTTCCCCAAAACCTCACCCTTTCATTTGGAGGATGCACCACTTCAGGACTACTGCCCCACAGCTCTCTGTCTGCTGCCCTTCTACTGCTCCAGTGCTCCACATCTTCCCCCCCACAAGTCACCGAATCACTGATCAGTGAGGAGCTTTGTCAGAACATGATGTGTGGGTTGGAGGAGAATTACCTCATGCAGGGCAATGGAAAGAGTCTGGACATGGGTCTGTGCTGAATGCCGGGCTGATGTACTCAGTGCTCAGTGCAGTGTTGGAGAGGCAGAGCAACACCACGGCTGTAGCACAAAGATCCTGAACAAAGAGGACTCTGATGTGTGGTAAAGGAATTAGGCACAGAGGCTGGAAAGTCAGTGTGTAACACAGGATACACAGAAATATGGAATAATTTTGGAGTATAATATAGAGTATAGGGGAGAAGACTGGATGTCTCCTAGCTGACAGATCAAAGGTATTGTCCAATTCTGTCTAACCATTAGTGGGGGAAAAAAAACCCACAAACTTTATTGATTGCTGTGAGGGGAAGAGTTTCAGGGAAGGAACTGGGAATTAATTGGATGAAGGTGAGTCTGACTCAGAGAGGTTGGTAACTACCAGCTTAATTTATTTCTTTATTTAAGGTGAATTCACCATTGGAGCTCACAGAAAGACAGTAAACAGAAGGTACTTTTTTCTATGCTTTAGAAAATATGAAAAGGAGAAAAAAACTGTTAACACCTTCAGGCTTACCTGATTTTTGTATTGCATCTCTTTATTTTATGTATTCTGCTTCCTTCTTGTTGTATGTGCCACTCTCTTTTTAAATGAGAACCTGTTTCACAGTAAATTACCCTGTTTTGCACCAAGTCAGTCACATTTGCTTTCATAATACCACCTTTTTTCTTGCTGACTACAGCCTAGCTCTGATATCCTCTCTCTTCTCTCCTTTAAGGCAATTATTTCCTTCATCCCTTTTCATTTCTCTCTTACCTAATCCTTGGGGTCCAACCTTGACTAGTTGTATATCCTCTTCCTTCACATTCAATTGGAGCTTAACCTTGCCCTCTCAAAAGGGATGAGCAAGAGTAGAGGTCCTCTGTGTATGCCCTCGAGGAAGGATGCTAGAGGATAGACTGAAACTTTCAAAGAAATACTCTGAAGTAAGTGGATGGAAATTTCACTTTCCCACTCCACCTCAACTGAGAGTACAATGAAGTCTGAAGGGCTTTCCTCCTTATCCTACTCCCCACAACCTGGACAGTTAACAAAAGGAAGCATCTACATATCCTTATTTCCTTACATAGTTGTACAAACAAGGACTCAGTTTGTCATTAAACTGCAAGAGCTTTCAGCCTAGGACTGTATGATAGTTGCTTATGAAGCACCTTGCATGCCTGTGTTATTGTAGAAATAATACAACAGTAAGACATAAGCAAAACAAATCATGCAAATAAAAAATACAGTCATACCTGAAGCTTATTTATGGTATGAAAATGCCAGGTTTAATGCCATAAACTTTTTTTCCTCTTGCAGTATGACCTCAACCCTTAACAGCAGGGAAAACCCAACTCCTTTGCATCACGTTAAATAGGTAGCTTTCTAAAGTTCTGTCTTCAGAGAGGGTATTTTCTCTGAATCAGCCATGTGCAAAGTATTCTGAAAGAGGCATATAAAAATGCCTAGCATTAACTATTCTCTTCCAGGTGCTGGATGTAGTACCGATATTAATGTTGTCACTAATTTAGCAATCAATTTTAACATTTTCTAGGAGTCTTCTGACACATCATCTATCATCACAGATATTAAATCTAAGGTAAGTTAAAAATAAAGTGGTATATAGCTTTAAAATGCCATTTCTAACCATATTATAGTGTTTCCTGATTCACTTTTATGAAATGTATTATCTGTTTATGGTTCTGTGTGCTATATGAGATTATTGAGGGTGTTGGGGGAGAAGTACTCCTTGACCATGCTGCTTTCACATAGTGACAGAAGTATCATTTAGCCATGGTTTTATCTCACCCATTGATGGATGGCAGGGGTATTTACAAAGGCTCGTTTCTCTATGTTCTCTCGTATTCACTGGAGACAAACACATTGCCCTGACAGAAGCCCACCTTCACACATGAATAGCTTTTAAAGTTCCTCTTTTTCCCTATTCTGGGGATAACTGGAATGTAGGATGACAAGCAGAGGGGTAATATAAACATGTAACATTTTTTCCTTAAACTGCCTCTAATCAGTCAAGACAGTGGCTTTTCCAGAAGGCAATCTGAGCAGCTGACGGCCTGAAGTGTTTACACACATTACATTCAAGCAGAAAACCTACTCTGCTAGTCATCCTGTTCTCTTCAATCCTGTAGGAGAGAAAAAGAGAGCAGCTTTCAGAAGGCAGTTCCAATATTGACACTACGTGACCTCTGACATGCCCATCTCACATCACTGTCTGCAGAGGGAGCCTACAGTGGCCAAACTCCTGAATTTAGGAATGTTAAGATGACCTATTGCCTGAAGGTATCTAATGAGTGAGACTGCAATCAGACTGCTGTGGTTGTTCGTAGTGCTCTGCCGCAAGATATCAAGCACAGAAAACTCAAGTCAGTGATGCAGTGCATACTTATGCTAATGCATAATATGTTCCCTAGTATTTTGTCCAGTTCAATTTAAAATGTCTGTAGTAATTAGGCTTCTAGACACTCCCTTAGAAAACTGTTCCACAATCTAATGTCACATAATCTCCAAACATTTTTCTGTGCTGAAACTGCCATCAGAGCACGTACATGAAAGAGGATTAAACTACATGGGTGACTGCTTGGGAGCGTCAAAGAACTAAAGGAAATGAAGCTGTTAGCATTGATGAACTAATGCGTCCAAGGAAACACCAGGAGGCTGAAGGTGTTGTCTTTCAGATGAAATGTGAAAGCATGGCACTAAGCATTAGAGGCAATTAAAGTTCTTTCAGCACTCTGCAACAGTACTAGTGTTAACCCCTGGTTTCTGGACACCCTCCAAATCACATAATTAAATTCTGCTTTCCTAAATATTTCCCTGTTCTATCATTTAGAAAGACAGCCACCTCTTAACCTGAAATAGTGTGTTGATGACAGGTTTAACCTCAAAGAAGGATGCTTATGAGCGAAAAGTAATTTCAGTTTTGTCACTTTGTTACAGGTACAAGGCTTAGAAAAGTATGCTATCTTCAATTACATTTTATTCACACTTATTCTAGATCTATTTCCCTTATATATCCTAAGCGTTTCCTCTCAATCTGTGGTGCATAATCCTTCAGAATCTTGTAGAAAATAATCTGCCAGTTTGTTACATAATTATTTGAACCTAATTCCTACATATTCCTGATTTATTACTCCATAAACATTTGTAGAACACGGCAAGAGATCTACAGATCTACTTGCTATCAGGAAGCAGTTAATCTGTACCAAAAAAATAATAAAAAGATACTTGGCCTGAGAATCCATAAAGCCATACTGGGCCTGACTTTCAAGCTCCGATCGGTACTCACTTTTTGCTACTTGACTGCTGCAGAATGGATTATCCTGTGGAAAACATTAGCATTATGCAAAATCTTGGTCTGTAATATTTATGCCACATCCAGTCATAGAATCATAGAATATCTGAATTTGGAAGAGACAGATAAGGATCATCAAGCCAAACACCCTGCTCCTTGCAGCACTACCTACTAAAAGTAAACCATATGCTTAAAGCATAGACCAGACACTCCTTGAACTCTGACAGGCTTGGTGCTGCGACCACTTCCCTGAGAAGCCTGTTCTAGTGACCAACCACCCTCTCAGTGAAGAACCTTTTCCTAATGTCCAGTCTGAACTTCCCATGATGCAGGTTCAGTCCATTTCCTTTTGTCCTATCACTGGTCACCAGTGAAGATCAGCACCTGCCCCTCCACTGTGCCCCTTGAGGAAGCTATGATGAGGTCACCCCTCAGCCTCCTCTTCTCCAACTTCAAGAAGCCAAGTGACCCCAGCCACCTCTCATGAATCTTGCCTTCAAGGACTTTCACCATCTTGGTCACCCTCCTCTGAACACAACCAAATAGTTTGATGTTCTTCTTATATTGAAGCTTCCAAAACTGCACACTGTACTCCAGGTAGGGCTGCAGTCATTTCAGTTTAGGTACCAAACACTTCATAACATCATGAAGCCCCTACCTATTGTTCTTGACAAAAATATTTCTTTAGGGTAGTTATCGATCTGTTTGCTACCTTCCTAAGCAGAGTTGTTTGTTTGTCATTGGTTGGTTGCTTTTTTGTCATCCAGAACAGGCTATTCCTGTTCTGGATTCTCAGTCAGGAGGGGAAACCTAACATCTCCCTGTATTTCTTACAGACACATCAGTGCTGCCACAGATGCAGCAGCTACTCATATGTTCCTTTCATATCGCTCACTTTCTCTCTTGGGGTTGAACAGTGGCATTTCTTCCCCAGCAACACTTCAATCTCTGACACTTGACATTCACAAGCAAAGCGAATATATGTATTTTATGTAAGCATATTTATAAGATTTTACCAAGTTTGTGATGCTATTTAGATAAAAGCTATTACTTGACTTGGAATGTCACAGGTTGTCCTTAACAGTTTGGAGCAAGAAGCAAAGCAACTGGAGTGAAAGTCAACTTCCTGTGCCTTTCTAAATGAAAAGTCACCCACAAGGTGGAAATTGTCATAATGTGGCAGTACCATGCATACACGGGGAAGCTCATGAGTCACAGAAACAATTTTACTTCCATTGTCAGTAACAGAAAATCTACAGTTCTGATGAGGTTGTCTAGAGGCAGCTGAATGGAAATAAAATGCTGTACATGCTTTGGTGCATCTGTAAGTACAGATTCAATTGTGACTGTGTATATGGGAGTTGGGATGAGGAAAGGGTGAAAGGATTTAGTATTTCATGTTGAAAGTCATGTTATTAAGTCATGTTGAAAACTCAATTGTATACTTATAGTGCTGGCAAAAGCATAGCTGCTACCCTTCCCTCACTGCCTATGCAAAGGAATATAGTTAAGGGTACATTTCTTTTTTTTCTTCTAAAGTTATTTCCAGGTAGGAGTAAATGGAAATTATTAATATTCTAAGGTACAGAATAAGACAAGAAGTCAATGGCTATTTCATAAAAGAGCATACACAGTGTTTGGAACACTGCAGGTACATCATAACAAAAAACTACCAAGAGACTGAGAAGGCTCAAGAAGCTATGCTAAAACTGAAAGTAAGGGTATATAAGCGATGACCAAAATATTATTTTTCTGTTCCTTGAAAGATATTCTAATATTGCAGGGCATTATTACATCCTATCAGTAACATAAGCAGCATTAAATCTGACCCCTACTTATCAACTTGTAGGATTGTTTAAAAGCAATGATTATATATATTTAAAAAAAAAAAAACAAAAAAAACAAAACAACCAACACAACAATAACAAACCTGCTTTATTCTTTAGAAATTAAAACCATGACCACAGTGAGAATATTCCCAGGCAATATTAAACCATTACATGCTAACTTCTGTACTATTTCATGTGGCCTCTCACTCATAAGTGGTCTTAAGTACCTACAAATTAGGGGGTTAACTTTCAGGGCTGCTAGACATCTCCTAGACAGAAGGTCTTCTGCACACACTGGTCACTCAATGAGTTTAACTGTTTAGTGTACGTGAATCATCAAAAATTTAAGAAAACTCTAACCTCTTCTATGATTCTGCAACTGAAATGTTAATATTGACAGTCTTTTTGATACCCGGGCTTTCTATGTGAATAAAGGAAAAACAAAAAATGGATTATATTGTCTTTCAGAACACAAGGAACCAGCAGAATTTTGTTAAGGCCATTTTTCCAAAATGTGTATTAGAGGCAAAATATTCTCGAGTTTATAGTAACCGTTACTCTTTCAGTCTCTCAAGAAGAATAGCAAGGCTAGTTGGATACATGTTCTAACCTTTTAAACTTCATAACTACCTAGCAGAAAAGCCAATTGTTTTGTTACCACCATAATGTAACTAATACCATTTGTCAAGGGTCAAATAGAATCATAAAATCATAGGAAAGTTTGGATTGGAAAAGACCTTAGATCATCTAGTTCCAACTCCCTTGCCACAAGCTGCAATATCTTTCACTAGACTAGGTTGCTCAAAACCCCGTCAACCCTTGCCTTGAACAGTTCCACCACACCTGTCACACCACCTTCATTGTAGGAAATTTCTTCCCTATGTCCAACTGAAACTTACCCTCTTTTAGTTTTAAACCATTGTCCTTTGTCCTGACACTACAGGCCTTGGTAAAAAAGTTTTTATCTGTCTTTCTTATAAGCTCCCTTTATATATTTAAGTAAGGTCTCACCACAGCCTTCTCCAGGATGGACAACCCCAACCCTCTCAGCCTGTGTCCACAGAAGAATTGCTCCAGCCGCCTGATAATTTTCATGCCCAAATAGTCCCACTCTCTTCCTAGACTTAAATCTTTCACACTATACAGCACCTCACCTCTGGTCCAGCAAAATGTCTAGATAGTATTGTCTCCTTTTAATTTCATATCCCACTTTGTCTTTTGGATTGTTTTAAATTGACATATCTTTAATGCAACAAAGTTAAATGTATAATATTTTCAATGAGGAAACATTTGCAAATATCTGCAGTAAAACCAGGATAAAATAATATAAATAGCACATTAACAAACATAAAATATTTTAAATGTAACAGCTAAAATTCTCATTACTGAAAACTACTTTTGTCCTCTTTTTGTTGTTGTTATTGCTGTTTTTTTCCTCCCTAAGTATGGATAAGATATCTTAGAATGAAGAAGCTCTCCAGGTATTAGGCAGTTTTGTCTCAAGTGCATGACCTAGGATTCTATTAATGACCAGTTCTGACCCTACACCTCCCCAGACTCCTTGAGATAATGAGAAAAGCAGGGAATTATTGATCAGAACTAAAGTAGCTTCCTTGTGGATCCTGAGTTTCTGTGTTAAACAAAATCAATCAATGCCAACTGAAAAGCATGTTAATCATAAAGTATGAACAAATGATAGCAACTAAGATTCCATAGAAAATAGTGTTACAATGCTTGCAAAATAAGTAAGACTTTATAAAAACTTTAAGAAGTAAAAAATAACACAAATCAAAATCAAACCAAAACAACAACAAAAAACCACAAAACACAACAACAAACACAAAAAAAACAAAACAAAACAAAAACACAAAAAAAACCCCAAAACAAAACAAAACAAAAACACACCACAAAACCAAAGACTTTGTTTAAAGCATAAATTCTCTGAACATGATGAATTCAGTTACCTGAGATCCAGTTATTCCAAAGTTAGGAATTTTGGATATCAGGATCACTGTCCTGGGATTTCTCATAGCACTTTGTGGACATAAAAGTAACCAGAACTCAAATCCAGAGCATGAGAATCTTCTAATCACAGAATTCAGGTAAGTAAATTAAAGATTGCGAGCCTAATTTTCTCAAGCAATTAAACCACTTCTCTCATACCACTTTTCCTCTCATCAACTCTTTCTATGTTCTGGAGAAAATTGTTGTTTATTTTCGAGCTATAAATACATATTGGACAGAATTACTGAAATCTATTGAACATTTAAATGTTCATCCCACTCTTCTCAGGTTAATATACTTGTATTCTATAAAATGCTTTGGCATAACAAATTTTATGTTCAGATAGATGCAATTCTTGTGAAAGAATGAAAACCATGGGTGCACATGTACACACGCTATTATCAAATACTTTCTGTCACTTGCTTTAAAACAAATTTAAATCAGCAAAGGTACTGGACAAAAATAGAGAATAATTGTTATCTTCCAGTCTCTCACAGGCTCCAGCTTAGAAAACTGATGAAGCTTGACTGACACACAGGGAAATTACTCTGGTGATAAACCAGATGCTATGTTGAAATATAATATCTTATCAAAGTAATGCAACGGAGGTCATTGCTATGGAATTTGATCTCAAAAAAGAGACTAGGGAATGCTAGTTGTAAATAATACTACTATAAGTAAAAGTGCTGCAAACTACTGTCATAATATCACAAAACCTAGATTCATGAATAAAAGTTGCATCACAACCAAACATACCAAATATACATTATGACTCTGTGGGTCTAGGAATGAGGCAATCAACACTAAATCAAGCTTGAAATCAGAGTGAATACTGATGCCATTTTTTCAGATTACATTAGCAATCTGCTATACTTAAAGAGTGCTAGAAAAAAATCAACTACATCAGCACTCTCTATCACAGGGAAACATTTCATGAAAATCTCTATTCTTCACGCTCAGCTCAGATCAAGCCCTAAACACTGCATTTTCATTTTTTAAGAATTCCAGTTTTATCTGCCTGACATATACTGTCTTTCATTTCTTAGAAAAAGTCCTTAGCTGATGTAGCAGTGGAAAGCGGAGTGGATTTTGGTAATCAGCTTGGGACTTACTCTAAGAGCTATGTTGACAAGTGCAATCTCAGACAATGCTTGTGAAGTTTAAGAGCCCTTAAATTACTCACTCTTTTTGCTGCAATAATTGACACTTGCATTTCAGAGCTCCAGGAAATATACAGCATAACTGAATATATTCTAAGGTGCTTCTCTCCATTAAACAATGAACAAATGGAAGCCAGATCCAACATGACATATTTCAAGGTTGTCAAAATCACTGGTTTTGTTACTGAATCTTCAAAACACTCTCTTGCCAGAAGCTGTAACACAATTGCTGGCTAAAGTTTTCTTGTTAGTAGGTTAGCAGGTCACACTCTACTCTCTACTTGCTTCCTTCACAAACGACTTTGTATTAATGATTAAAGGTCTAAGGTCTAATTCTGCTACCTTTACTTGAAAAATAATCTCATTAAAATCCAGACTTTATAAAGAATAAGACTAAAAGAACAAAATCTTTGCAAAGCAAACTGGCACTAAAAAAACCACTGCCCAATGAGACTTTTTTTTCTTTTTGATAGCAGAAATGAAATCTCAAATAGCAATTATTATGACATCAACTGCAATATAAATAAAGAAATTTCGCACATGTCCTATATAAGAAAGCTCAGAGAAGGATTTGTTTGTTTGGAAAATGGGATTCTTCATTGTAAATAAATGAAAATTGTTTGGTTGTTACATTCCTAAACCAGCAGTATTTGACTTAATATCAGAGACAAAACTAGCTTTTCTCAGCCAGAAATTTATGTAGATTGCATATTCTCTCCAGAAGAAAGCTATGTTTGAAACACTTTATTCTAGAAATTAATATAAACAGTACAGAATAATTCAGTGCATATTCCTCAAACTATGAACAGGGTAAATTCACAGATGGATACTTATCAGTCAATGGCCAATTTATCTGCCACCTTTATTTGCAAGAAGATTAGAGACAAGATAAAGTGCTTGTTTATTCTTTCCTATATAATTGTGTTATTGGTATGTAAAACCATATTTTCAACTTAATTCATGAATAAAATCTACAGATCAAAGATTTGCCTTATGCCTTTTTTTTTATTTGGGAGCTTGATAACAGTTGTAGGTATCATTAACCATTTTGAGCTTTGCTTACAAAACATCCCTAGCAGCATCCAGGAAAGCAAAGCAGCACGTCCTACATGTTGTGCAGTTATCATTCTTTGAAAACGGCTCAACATCCTAACTATAAACATTTCACAAAATAATAAAGAATCATGTTATTAGAACTACGTAGTAGAAAAGCTTTAAAAAACGAATAATAATACTTTAACATGGAAGTTAATAGGAAGCCCTGTTTTTCAAATGATGAACTTCCTGTTTATTTTTCAAATGTGGACTATTACATAAGGAATTGGATCTGATTACACAATATCTAACCCTAGATCCTGTCATCAAGTTTGCTGTTTTCATGATCAAGAACACTGAAAGCAAAAGCAGAATTTGAAATAGACCTTCTTCATGAATTCCAAATAAAATAATTAAATAAATAAATAACTTAATACCTCAAACCTTCCATACTTTGAAACATAGCTAATATAGCAATTGGAGGATGAGGTGTAGTCATGTATTCTTACTGACATATACATTCTAGCTATTTCTAGTTTCATCACCGCAGGTGTTTTAAGGCAAGGCAAAGAAACAGTGAGTACCAGTGAGTGCTACATTTGATTTATCTTAGGCACCTCAGATAAGTTACTCTAAGAAGGTGCCTTTTGCTCTCTATTGGGTATAAAGAACAACTAGAGTTACGAGGTTAGACAACTAACTTCGGATAACCAAGATACAGCAAGCAAATGTCACCATAGGCCATAACTGACAGAGGAAAAATTGCGTTTAGTTCCCATCAGATTATGCAAAACTCATATTTTCCCTTAGAATGTTGTTGTTTTAAAAGGGGAAACGTGTTTAATTTTTTAATTGCTAACAAGTATTTTTACTAAAGTTACAACTATAAATGACACAATAAAATAATTCATTTCTTAAGCAATTATGTCTTACGATCTTATAATAAAACAGGAAAGAAGAGAATTACTGGATATAGTATCACATCACGAAAGAGACAGCTAAAAAACTATCTTACAGAGCACCAAAAACAGTGAAAGGAAAATACAAAAATAGAATGTGCATCATGTTCTATATTTAGCCTTGTGGGTAGGCTCTGAAATCTCCTTTGAGCTGTCGTCTTTGATAATCACTGGTAAGACCAAATTCTGAGGCAACAGTAGGGTTTTCTCAGCAATATTTTTATCTGAGGACTCAAACCAGTCAGTATTCAAAAGAAATCTGTGAATTTATTATAGTTCTATACATATAAGCATCTTCTTTTTACTTTTGCTAACTAAGCCTAGATCAAAACATACATTTTTGGGTCAACTATTTTCAATACATCTCAAATTTTATTTTTAATATGAATGGTTGCTATTAGCCTTGCACTGGCACACCTGTCTTGAAGACTGTCTCACTGTTAATGTCTTATTTAGCTCTAAAACAAATTCATTTCTGTCAAAAAAATATTTTGAAGTGAAATATTTTCATACCACCCTGCAAGTCAGCAGTTTTCCAGCTATCACTGCATCTCCAGTGAATCATACAGAATCATCATCTTAAATGGAGAAGGAATGATAGACTTTTGAGGTATATCCAGATAGTATACTCCAACTATAGCATCAGTGTTTTCTTCAATGACATTAACTATCACACATGAGCTTCCCAGTGGTATGAAACCTTTGAAGCTCTCTTGCATATTTTTTTTAATGCTATAAGGAATAAAAACTAGGGGAAAAAACAATGCCATTTCACTGCTGATCCTATCATCACATGCAAAATATAACAGCACCATTCCTTTAACATTCAACTGTGTATCAAGCTAAAAGAAAAGTGAAAATTCCAATTAAAAAATTATAACTGAAATATCTATACTATTAGTAATACTCTTTTAGGGAATTTCAATAGTATTACCATTGCTAGTTGAGGACACATGAAAATTTATTCTACAGAGCTTTTTTTTTTTATTATTTCTTTTTATGATACACTACCAGTTTACACCACTCTTGTATTGGCAGAAACTGATTGAATAGATCTTTGCTTCTTACCATCAACACAGGCTGGCCTTGCTCTTGTGGTACCGGCAATCTGTCCTTTTTTACATGCACAGCGAGCTGTTTGTCGGGCTATAGTCCTTCGGGGCTGGCTGCTATCTCTGTCCAAAGTAACAATCTCACATGTACCTGCAGCCAGTTGACCTGGAAAAAGAACCAGCAACAGGTACCAGAGTCACTGAATGCGCTCCAGGCAATCTATTACAGCTGAACAGAGTCACGGCCTATGTCATAGCAGACACTCCACAATGAATGGGCAGCCAGCTGATGGATAGAATAAAACCAAGATGACATACAATTTTTCCTTGTGGTGGACATATGAAAACCCTGCAAACAGGTTCTGTCAGAAAATGATTATTGTTCCATAAAAGCCAGAGAGCTGAGGTCACATGGGTTACCTTTAACTTATGTTGGCTAAGTAAAGAAACAATCTGCTTTTACAGAAATGAAATTTAAATGGTGTGCTATTTATGTACTTTCAGAAAGAAATTATAAAGTATATAGAAAAAAAACCCAACTTTCCCACATGTCCGTTAATATAATGAAGTCTTAACTGCTTGTAGTGTTGGTTTTGAAAGAAAAAGTCTTTCCAAGTGTGCCCATTTTAACCACTTTGTCAGTCATTTGGCTCTTCATCAAAACTGAAAGATAACTTATTTTCCACCTGACTCGCATCTGAAGTTGCTGGTCTTTTTTCTTTTACTAAATTTACTATGTAACCATCACAAAAATAACAGTAAAATTACACTGCCCCATTACCTCAGTAACTTTGTTTTTATTGACTTCTCCAATATATGTGGCTTTTCCTGAATACTAAGGAAATCCACACCATCTCATTCCACATTTGGACCATGCTAAGAGAGGCAAAACAAGAAGCTGCAAAAATATTTTTTTAATGAAGAATATTAGTCTGAAATAAATGTTATATGTTTAAAATATGCACTTCCTCCGGTGCAACCAATACTATGCTATTAATATACCAAAATACTACCTTTTACAAGCAAGAAAGATATGTTATTGAATTTCAATGCATAGTAAGACTGAAAAAGTCCCAGTTATCACTTTATGTTACATATAATTTCTGGATTTTATGGTACAGTAGTAAAAAAAGTTTCTATGGGATTTTGTCTTTGTAGGCAATCAATTATAAACCTTCAAATAAATATGTGCAAAAATATATCTGCTAATCACATACTTACTATATTTTGTTTTTTAAAAAAAAAAAAGAAGATTGGAACAAATGCAATATTGTAGTTCTAAAAATGTTATGCAGCTTAAATAATATTCATAGTAAATTATATTCATGCTGTTGAAATAGTGAAAAGAATAGAGACAAAAAGCAGAAATTTTAAATCTATATTAACACCAAAATTGGGAAAAAAAAAGCACACACACAAAAAACCAAACCAGAAATACAGATGAATAGTATTTGATTCAAGTCTAAAAGTGGAATGATATTTCTGTGTACTGCATTTTTTCCATTCAGAATACAAGTTTACCCAGCATATTCTTCTCAGAACCAGCTTACAATGCTTCCTGTTGTGTGGATACTGGCTTGAAACTGTCAGAAAAGCAAAATACTGTAGGCTGTCAACAGCACTGTGACTGGTTCATTGCTAAGCCATCTAAATTTTGTTGCTGTGACTCCCACACTGCAGTGAATTACAACACAGTAAAAGTGAGGATCTCAAAGGTTAACACAGAACAAGGTATTCTACAAATTCATGCAAATATATGACACGTATGCAAGCAATATACAGTAGGCATTTATAAATACAGATATGATAGTCACAACAGTGAACACCATCACCAAGGTGCTGGTGCTGGCAACTAAACTATGGTTTAGTCCTGGGTTTCTACTCTTTTCCACCCACTTTGTTAATAAAAACATCTTTGGATAAACATACTGATGAGAGGATTTTCACCCTATTATGTGTTGGGTTTTTATTTCATTTCCTCTGAAATCTTGGATTAGAAAGCAAAGGTTTGGCAAGAAAGATAGTGGCACATGATTTTCCAGATAAGCACAAGGGAAATCCAGCTACACTGAAACATCTTGAACTGAAAAAAAACATTATTTTCTCCCTGATTTCTAATACATTTCATTCTGGGTTGTAGGAGATGCATTGCTCCCAAGGAATACAGCTGTCTTAGTAGATCATGTAAAAAAGACATAATCAGAAGTGTATTTAGATCCTGACCCCTTAGGCATTTGAACATCACGATTACAGCCCTGCATTCAGAATAGAAATTGAATGGAAACCAAAGAAAAAGTGGAAGCACAAATATTATATGTGTAAGTGTGCCTGCAAGTATGGGTTGCCATACTTTTCACTGTCTGTAAGTCTTTATACTATTGTTGCTTTCATTAAAAGATATTGTAAATCATACAATCTAGATGAATCATTATAAAACTCCATTTCAGAGGAAAGGAACCAGTTTTACAACACAGTGAAGGTGAATAAGGACTATACTCAGAAAAAGAGCAATGAGGCTCTTTGTCAAGATAATTTGTGAAAGCAAAAAGCTTTCCAGGGAGCGCAAGTGGTGACAATAAGAATGCGTATAGAAAATCTTTTCTGCCTTTGGACCTGTCCAGTTTTAGTTCTGCATAGGTTCATTTTGAGCCAGCTGAGTTTGTTTTGTTTTGTTTTGTTTTTTCTTTTTTTTTTTGTTTGTTTGTTTTCTTTTTAATTTTATTTTTGTTTATTTTGTTTAGAGATGATAGTTTCTTCCAGGCATAGTGACCTCATTTTTTGCTGAACTTTGAAAACTAGGATACCTAAATGAGAGCAACTGCTATACAAAGATAATGTCATACTGCCTTTCAAGGAATTTTGTACAGCTATTAAAATAAGGGAAAAATGAAAAGATTTTTCAAACATTTCATAAAATTGTTTCTTGCTTGGTTCATTGGGGTATTTTTTGTTTGTTTTGTGGTTTGTTTTTTGTTTTAAAGATCATTTTTCTGTTGCCATTCTTGCTTCTACAGCAGAAGAAAATTAAAAATTATTGTAGAGCTGCAGCAGCTCTTACCACATATATGACACAAATACTTTCTGGTCATTGTATCGCAGGGTGCAAAGTATATAAGTATATTGAGCACTGCAACATAGTGTACATCCACTGTTACTTGGCTTTAGATGGCTGTAAAGCATGAAAAGTATTAGTTAAGGTTATGGAGGTACATCTCCAGAGAGAGAGTCATCCTGTTGTAAAGCATGTCCTCTATGTCTCTCATTAAGTAGAGGGTAAGTCTTCCGGAGTACCTCACTTAGAAAACGTGTAGGCTACTGCTGCTTTTTAACAATTTAATGTAAATGTAAGGTACAAAATGATGAAACAAAAGGAATACAGTTCTTGTAAGTACAGAGTTTCAAGAATTAGGATACCTTTCATTTTCAGGGAAGTTAACATAGTGACCTCTTTTGATGATATAAATGAAAAAAGGTCATTCATCTGTGAGCCTCTGAACACTCCCCACTTCACTCCTAAGCACAGAGAGGAAATCTCAATGCATCAACAGGCAGAGTTTCATGGGAGCTTTTCCAGTGGAGAGATTAAGAGCCACAGTCTATGGAACAGTTACAAAGACTCCATATTTTTAGTAGATGATATTTATGTGCTTGCAGCACAAAAAAAATTCGCTGCTGTCCAAGCTGAATGAAATAATCTTGAGAAAAAGAAAAAAAGGCAAACATCATCAGAAAATTTTGGTTCATTCTTGTCTGAAAGTTTTTCTTCCACTAAAACAATGTCATCTTTTATTATTTTATGAATGAAGCAAAAACATTATTTCAGAGTCACCATCAACCAGTTTACCAAGCAAATGAGTACTTCCTCGTTGTTATTGTTTTAATATTAATTAAATACATATATAAATATATCATATTTTATAACTATTTATTTTATCAGTTTAGTAATTAAGACCTCACAGGATGTTATTTGATTTTGTGTTGTCACCATCTGCTTACTAAACAGAGAAATGGCTCAGGTTCTTTAATTTTCTTCTGTAATGTTGTACCACATTCTTAAAATGTCAGTTGATACGTCCTTCTTCTCTCATACCACAAGCCCACATGCTTCTAGGTGGAACTCTTTAGGGAAACAGGAAATGTACCTGATTCTGAACTAAAAATATAAAATACTAAAAAAACCCCACAAATTAAAATTCCAAATACAACAGGATTAGACTTTTGGCTTCTAGCTTGCACCCATGGGCTTGTTGACAGTAATAGCATACTCAGCATCTATTTTGCTTTTTTCTGAATGAAGTCACATTGTGATAAGTTCTGAAACTGCACTCTGCAAGACTTTCATGGAAGTTTGTAGGATCAGTGAGTTTATGTATACACATTTAGCAAAAGGCACAGGAACTATCTCAAGGTAAAATTATTATATTTTTAAAAGTTCTTTAGTACTTATGTTCTTGAAAGAAAAGAGTTATTGAAAAGTTTAAAAGTAAACAGCTTTTTTAATGTGTATTACTACGAGTCCTCTGTCAACTACATACCATTGCTAGAAGAACAAAGCTTTTCACAGATCTGTATTGTCTGTCATAGATAAAACCCTCAAATAGTAAATATTTTTGTATTACATGGGGTGTACCTGGGATAATATTTAATTTGCTGTGGAGGAAAGCATTTCTGTACTCTAACAGAAAAGAAAATCTGCCTAATCCACATTGATTACAGCAAGCAAGTTACAGATATTATGAGTTTTTAATTTATGCATGCTGAAAAGCTGAAGACTTTCTCTCAAATTCATTTAAATTAACAAAAGCAGATTATGAACTCATGGTATTTTTGGGCACAATGAAAATAAAACTTGATCTAAATATACGGGTCTTTCCAGGATTTTAGATTTCATCCTGATCCAGAAAATCTACTTCTGAATTGTACATGTAGGCTTATATTATAGTTTCAGCGAACAATTTTTCTATGCATCACTAATTTGATGCCTAGCAACACAAGCTCTTTTAGTTCAAAATGCATAAAGTTAGATGTTATTAAAAATCTTGGCTAGATTCAGACACTCTTTTGTCAGTGAACACAATGCAGCAGTTGTTTAAAAATCAGATCATAGGAATACATTCAGTAGTTTTCTATTACAATATTGAAGTCTTTCTGACAACAGAGCCCTGCCAACTCCTGAGCAGAGCTGAATATCAACAATCCCTACTGAAATAAGGGTGAACTTAAGTACTTAGTGTCACTCATGGTTTGCAGTTTGACATTAACTTGAATAAAAATATTTAAACATATTTCAGTTTTTAAAACCCCATACATTTAAGGGGAATTTGAAAATTTTTATATTACAGGTCCTTCCCCAAAGAAAATGTCCCAAAATAAGATCTCTTACACTGAATATCATCCAATTTCAGAGAGTCTTATCACCTTTTCAATTTTATTTCAGAGGGAATTGGTTTGCCCTAAAGAACAACACTCACTTCTAAGCTACAACAGCAAAATTTGTGGAAATCCAACTAGTAAAAAATAAGAAAGAGCAACAAAACTCCTGAAAAATTGTATTTGATTTAACGCAACAGACCAGAATTGGCTCAGCTTCTGTAACTCAGTAGGGTAAAAACCTGTTCAAATGAATCAGCACATTTTCAGAATAACTATCAAAGAAGAACATGGTTTCAGTCTCAATTTATGTGCTGCAAGGGTATTTCCATTTTTCAGTATAATATATTCATGGAAATACACTATTTCCCTTTTCCATTACTAAAGTCACTGACATTGAAAGCATTTGTTTCCAAGATGTTTCCTGTATCATTAAGGACCTTGTATCTTTCTGTTGGAACAAACATTGTGGGTGTTAAAGTAACAGACTGCACAAAGCAATTCTTCAAGCTACTACAGGAAGACAACCTGTTTAAAATAGTTTTTACCAGTTTTTCTTGAGAGTATGATTATGCTGTCAGTAGAAGAAGCCAGGACCAGCGTCACTGAATCAAAAGTAACTGCTGTGGATAATCCTAATCAGTATAAAAAAGATATTAACCTACTGGAGGGTGTCCAGAAGAGGGCTACGAAGTTGGTGAAGTATTTGGAGAGGAAGCTGTATGAGGAGTGGCTAAAGTCACTTGGTTTGTTCAGCCTGAAGAAGCGGAGACTAAAAGGAGACCTCAGCTCAGTCTACAGCTTCATCACAAAGGGAGCAGGAGGGGCAGGCACTGAACTCTTCTCTTTAGTGACCAATGACAGAACCTGAGGGAATGGCAGAAAGATGTGCCAGGGGAGGTTTAGGTTGGACATTAGGGTAAGGTTCCTTACCCAGAGGGTGGTGGAGCACTGGAACAGGCTCACTAGGGCGGTAGTGTCATGGAGGCACCCCAAAAGTCAATTTTAGGTGGACAAGTTCCAAAACAAACTTTATTCTAGCTGGAAAAGTGTAGCAAATAAACCAACTAGAATCAGGGTTTATACAATTATTTAGCACTCTGACAGCATAGAATACAGGTTCAGCTATCAGTTGAGGAGATTATTGGGGTACAACAACATAAGAATGAGGATCCACAACGTGCATGCATACACTCAAAGAAACAAAACCAGAAGCCTCTCACTCCACGGTACCCACATGAAATAATCACTTGCTTGGGTTAGGCGAGGGCTCCCACTTGCCTGGGTCAGGCAAGGACTCATTCAAGGACATATCCAATAGAGAAAAATAACCACTCACCACAGGAGGAGGTGAGGTGCTCTCAGTCCTGGGAAGTCTCCTTAGATGGCATTCCAGTCTAAGGAGTTAAGTCTAAGTCTAAGCAGATCATGGAACTGCTGCTCTGAGAAGATCACTCAAAGGGTGTCTTCGGCAGGGACCCTGTTTTATAACCTGGTTATATTTGGCTGTAGGCATTACAACATGGTCCAGAAGGTTCTCAGCTACTCTGGGCACCGGTGGGGTTGACATATACAGGGACAGGAGTCGGTGGGTCCCCTTCAACTCAGAACATTCTATGATTCTATGAATTTACTGGTGTAACTGACAAGTGCCCAGTAAACTAAAAAGCAGCAGACTGAATTTTTCAAAACTTTCCATATGTCTACTTCATTACAGGTTCAGAGTTATCTTTAACTAGAATCAACCTTTCAATGTAACTTCTGTAGTTTCTCCGTCTTAAAAGGAGTGATTCTGGATTTTAGTGGTATAAAATAAGAGAATTTGGCTCAAAAGATGTGGGTTTAGTGCTCATTTTATGAAAGAAAACTCACTGTAGAACCCAGTTAAGTAAAACTTGCGGATAACAAGAGAAAAAGATGATGAATGCCTTCTCCTTTTAAGAGTCAGTCGAAGTATTTTCAGAGTTATACTGCAACAAAACAGTACATTATGTCCCCTTAGTAATTACTAATCTTATTGCAATTTTCAGACTACCACTTAGCCATCTAAAGCACATAAACAGCACAGACATTAGGAGGATAGGAAAATAGCTTTCAGCCCTTCCATTTTGAAATAAGCAGTAAATTTTAATTAAGATAGATCCTATTCCTCTAAATAGTTGCACAGGAAAGAAAATAGAGTCTGTGGAGATTCAAGATACATTCAGGACCCATTCCGAGATTTCTTTTTTTCCCAGATAAGACTAATGCCCTAACTTATTGCACCTGATACTGCTATTGTATGTAATTGCTTAATATTTTGTTCCATAATTATGAATCATTTCCCCTATATCTTACTATTAAAAACATAACAGAAAGAAAAATAAAAGTAAAACCAAAGTTCAGTAAAAACTAACTTCAAAATTTAAGTTTCTGAAGGCAATACTCAAACAGAATTGTTACAGAGATGAATTCAAGACCAGAAAGGCTTGAAAAATCAAGTCAAGGATGTATAAATAAATGCATAAGCAAGGCATCTGTATAAATGAACCTACTTCTAAAAAATTTTCCTATTTGGTACACTACTTTAAAAAATAATTCATACTGATCCCATGGTTTTAAGACACAGCAATGTCATTTCTCAAATTCCTATGCAGTCTCAGGTCAAAATTGACACATTTGACATGCTGCATTTTAAAAAAACAAACAAAAAAAACCCACAAAAAAACAAACCAAACAAAACAAAACAAACAAACAAAATAAAATCATGGCTGAAGTACAGTATTGAGAGAGAATTCTATGTCAGGGCTGTGAGGGCTAGAACCAACCTCTCTGTCCCCGCCCAAGGCCCAGGTCCCCATTCCAGACCCCCAGGGCCATCAGACCCTTCCTCAGTGATACCACAGCAGGGTCAGTCTTCAGTCCCCCACAGCCCTGCCCAGACATGGGACCCACCAAACCAGGCCCACCCATGGACCCACTGGCCAGGGGGGGTGCCTAGTGCCTGGGCTGGGGTTGCTCTGGTGCCACCCTGGCTGCCAGGTCAGGTCTCCTGGGGAGGATCTTGTCGATTCCAGCACGGAGACCGGGAACCCATCAAGCAGCAGCGCCAGGAGAGCCGGTGACCCGTGCACCTCTCATTTCAGCCACAGAGACCAGAGCTGGCATTTTTGAGAAATGTCTTTAATGCATATTCATACAAAAATCAACTAAATGAATCCCGCTAATGTTGATTTCATTAACATTATAGAAATAATCCCCCCTAGCATAGTAATTTCTGGGGTTTTGTATCGAGTTTCCATGTCTCTTTTTGGATAATGACCTAAAAGCAGGCCTTACAAATAAGGAAATCATATAACCAATGCTACCAAAAATGAGTAGAAATGACAAGGCATTTGAGTCCCTTTCTTTATGAAAGTTCTGCCACTGTGTAAGCCAGTGTGAACCCCAAATCTCAGCTGCACAGAGCTCCTCCAAGGAGGACCTGCAGCTCCCAGGGCCTCCTGCTCACCCCTCCTCATGCAGGCTTAGTTAATTGTATCTGGAAATCTCTATTTCCTCTAAAGGAAATAACTGCATGAATTGAGGATTAAACATAAGATGGGAAGTGGCTGTCACTCTACTACATTCCTAAAAATATTTTAAAATGTTTTAAAAAAAAAAAAAAGGAGAAAAACATCCTTCTATGTCTTTACCAACCTTTACATGTAAAATAAACCTACTCTCTTTATAAAACAAACAGAACAGCCACAAGGGGAAAAATGTTATTGGAGGGATGCTGATATTTCTCTTGAGAAAGACAGGAATAAAAAGCACAGGTTTGTCTAAAAAGCTACTGACATTTGTTGGAGCCAGAAGCTGTATGTCAGGAAGGAACAAGTCTGTTGTGTTAGCAAAATATGTCATTGCAGGGAGCACGAAATCAGTTTGAAGGAACATGCAGATAAAGCCATATATCAGAAGTAGATATAACGTAGCAGCACAGGTAAACAGCATTTTTAACTTCTCCGGTTTTCCTTTTTACATTTAAACTATTTGTTATTCTACAATGACTTGGAAACTATTTACATATGCAACACAGAGTAAAAAGTCATCATACAGTGTCCCTCCAGCTGACAAAAATAGTCTGCACCACAAGATCCTGGATTCAATGGCAGATTTTGGGTAAAATTCAGTCCAGTAGGCGTTACATGGGAAAGGAGAACCAATATGCTGAAATTTTATTTTCTTAGATCTTGTCAATATGTCTTCATCCTTAAACTGCAGAAATAATAACCCCAAACTTCTAATTACCATCTGTTAGGAAGTAAGTAATATCCTATGCAACAAGAATTGTGTCATTACTCCATGCCTGTGGCAGGTTTGAAAACCTGAAGGCCAAAGCGTGCAGCTGAAAACAACCGCTACTTAACAATCTCTAGCCTTGTTTACATGCCATATGCTGACTCATACCTATGAATGAATAAAAAATTAAAATTATGGAAATTTTCTGTCATTTTTGTAGGACAGATGTTATCACACCAAATCATTCACTGTACTCTTAGCAGATCTAAATATTTTCTTTAAAATAAGCCTGTTTATTTTGACTACTGCCTGTAACATTACTTTTCCTTTTTTGCAAAAGCCTATGACAAAAAATCCATTTTCTTTCTAGTAATGGCCCTGTGATGCAAAAGAGGACATGTTTTCTTCTGCTGTTAATTGGGATTAAAACAGCAAAAGAAGCTTCTCCTTGGATTGCAAAGTCAAGTGCAATCTCAGATGTCCCTGTGGGTTTTGATTTAAGGTGCTAAAAGTAATTTAAACCAAAAATATCCAAAGATCTATTTTAACTCCCCAAAAAAGGAAAGAAAAAAAAACAAAAACAAAACCACACAATAACAACAAATAAACCCAACCAACCAACCAACCAACCAACAACAAAACAAAACAAACAAACAAACAAAAAAACAGCCAAACTAAAAAAAACAACAAACAAACAAACAAACAAAAAAAAAAAAAAAACAACTGGAACCAAACCAAAACCAACAAAAAACACAAAACACTGTTTTTTTGTTGGTTTGTTTGTTTGTTTTCCCTTTCCATTCTAGATGGTAGGTTTACCCTGAAATCACTAGATAGTGGAGCATCTCCATTATGAGGAAAGGCTGAGGGAGCTGGGGCTCTTTAGCTTGGAGGAGAAGAGACTGAGGGGTGACCTTATTAGTGTTTACAAATATATAAAGACTGAGTGTCACGAGGATGGAGCCAGGCTCTTCTCAGTGACAACCAATGGTAGGACAAGGGGTAATGGGTTCAAATTGGAACACAAGAGGTTCCACTTAAATTTGAGAAGAAACTTCTTCTCAGTGAGGGTGACAGAGCACTGGAACAGACTGCCCAGGGGGGTTGTGGGGTCTTCTACTCTGGAGACATTCAAAACCCACCTGGACACATTCCTGTGTAACCTCATCTGGGTGTTCCTGCTCCAACAGGGGGATTGGACTAGATGATCCTTCCAATTCCTAACATTATGTGATTCTGTGAAAATGTTCTAATAGCTAGTCTCATTACTTTGCCATTTTTTTCATGGAAAGAGTCCACAAATATTCTCCATACAAAATACAGTCTCTCAAGACTTTGTAGTACTGCAGTTACTGAGAACACAGAGGTACAATCTGTCACACATATCACAGAGAAATACAAACTTATCTTAGTAACACTGCAAAAGTAAATATTGAAAAATTGAGACATTGAGGCAGCACAGTTCCCATATCCAGTAAGGAAACAAATTTCAACAATTTTGAATGTCTCACTACATCTGAGAAAAAAATCATTCCACTGAATAATATATTAAATTAATTAGAAGCATTATGGATAAACCTATAGCAGGATTTGATGCTGAAAAACTTGAACAGACAAAGGACTCTCTGGCCCAAAGCTTCAACAGGCAGAATTTGTACCTCTGGAGGTGCTTCTCTCTCTGCAACAATGGTAAAGGAAGTTTATGTTGCACAAGTTGAATTAATCTGTGTGCTAGCATGAATTATCAAATCAAGCGCATCATAAGGACCAGAAGAGAATAGAATCTATCTGCTGTGTCTGCTTTTTCTTCTTGATTAGCTCTCAGAGTTTCATTAGTGAACAAACAAGCACAATTTAATGTTCCTCAGCGGTACCTGCTTCTCCATGTGTACTGTTTGTAGCAATGAAGTCCCTCATTTAGGTGCACACAAGCCCCATTATCGCAGGTACATCACCAGGGTTTTAGACAATTATAGTGTCTTAAAAATTAAAAAACAGATTCAATATGCTCAATAAATATATCCTTTCTGTCAGACTAATACCAACTTTAGCACCAACTGGAGGAAGTGAACTTGACAGGCTCCTTAACTGATGAATTTGAGTGATGGAATCATTTTAAAGGTCTGTCTGGGAACAGTTTACGCAAGTGTGACAGAGAAGCATGAGTATGCTGGCTATTATTCTCAGCTGTTCTACAGACTTGGAGAAGTGATTTTCTATCTGGGCCAGCTTCACTTCCGTTTTTATCCATTTTGCTCAAAATGACTTATGAAACAGGTGCATGCTGAAACTAAAAGTTTTCATGGATGAAATCCATGATTTTTATATCCTCATTTCTAGTCCTCCAAGGAGATAATCATTTATGGGATAAGATTCTCTTCTGCACAACTCAGAGCAGGGTGACAGTAAAGGAAGTTTTAACTCGCTCACATATATCCAATGCTATCAAAAGACAGTACAGTGGACAAGTCATCCCACCCACCTTTACAAATCAGCAAAGAGCTCAAGATTAGAGACATACACAATACCTCTTCCTGTGTCCCGTATATCAGGATGTCATTTATCAATGTCTTCCATTTACACAACGAAGTGTTCAGTCATTGCATACTCACAACACCCATCATTTCACCACTACACCACATAGTGGGGCCTACACTCAAAGAAGACATGCCATGTGTGTTCACACCAGATGTAAAATTGATCTCAAGATACTGAAAAGGTGAAAACAGTTTAAGTCTACAAATCCATTCTGTGTTAGACTTAGCAGCTGTAAAATAGACACAAACTATTGACAGAAGCAAAACTTCAAGGCATGTGTTCATATCATAAAAGACAATGTTAAAAAGGACACTGATGACCTTTTAAAAAACTTTAACATTTTTTATTATTATTATTCCCTCTATAACAAGGTCCATCTTTTAATGTACTTCTTATCAGTTTTACTAGCTAATAAAAAGTTAAGTTATGCCATCAATTTCCCAGTGAATGCCTAATAAATAATACTCCATCAGATCCAGGTCCTAATAAAAAGGAATGAAAATGATGCCTGTCACTGTTTTACTCAGCATTTTGATGAAATAAGTTTATTATTACTCATGGTGTACCATCCTGAAATATGCTTCCTAAGGCATAGAAAAGGCCACATTTAGAGGTTTTATAACACAAAAAAATGTGTACTTAGAGAAATACATGCACATTTATGCATACACATATGTTTCACAGAAAGATGTGTTGTACTATATGACACTGAAGTTGAAAATTATTCAGAATGTATTGCTTCTCATCTTGATCATAAGATTTAAGCAATTTGCCAAGACCCTTCACAGTAGGTATTATACTAACACTATAGACTGAATCAGTAAGTCTGCTCTTTATGAAACTGTAATCAATGGATGCAATATTTTTACTTTACAATATATAACTTTTAGTCCAACCCAGAGGAAAATTTCAAAGTAGAAACCACCTGTGTAAGGAGTATTCCCACTGATTTCTAAGAGATACCACATGCAAAAAAAAAGTCAGGTCCGAATCTGGCACTGGCTATGCTTTGCATTGTTTGTTCTCACCTACTTGCTAGAACTTGAACACCACAATATTGACTGTAGTACCCATTTCAGTGTTCTGACTGCGTCTGGTGAATCACACTAAATTATCCTCTCAAATTTGTGATTAAGTGTATCATAAACCACATTCTTTCTCTCATCAACTAGGTCTCTAAGAAGAAAAACTAAGAGGATGTGAGATTTGATGAGCACCATGGGTCACACTGAAGCAGTACTGACCAGAAGTTCCCTGGTGCAGAGGACAGTGTGAAAGCTGTCAAGGTAAAGGGCACTGAGCGTAACCAAGTGCTGCTCCTCAGCCAGAGGAAATGCTGAAGAAAAGTCATTAACATTATGGAGAAGCATTAACATTGTCTGCCTGCCTTTTGGTAAATATACTTAAGTTGTTTAGGTCAGTGATACTGATACTGCATTTCTGTGGTAATATGTAAGCAGAAGAAAGTATAAAATTCGTGGACAGGAGAATGATCCCACAGGGGTGAGTAAGAAAGCAGTGAAGAGATTTATTGAATGAATGTTTGCACTCACCAGATATAATAAAACTTGAAGGATATCAAGCAATTCATGTGCCTATATGAGATATACATGGTCATGTTGACCACTTATGGCCTGCCCTTCTTGTTTTAATTTTCCCAATGGCAATATAACAGCTTGAATGAAAACTGAGGATAAGCTGATAGGAATCAGAACAGAAAAGCTGGCAATAAATATTTCATTAAAAAAGGGTTTCTGTAAGGCCATATAACCTTTTGGCTAAATGCTTCAAATCCAAAATGTATTAGGTTCAAACAAAATAAAGTTATTTTAATTAGGTATAGGTAATCTGAATTTATAAAACAACTGTTAAAGGGACAGTCATTATGACACTAAGACCAATCCAATTGTTCAGCCTAAAGATTGAGTAGGGTATCTCCAGCAAAAATAGGCTAACACAAATGTGTTTTACATAAGGGACAACTAAGGATAGTGAACTGAATAATCAATCAAAACTGTAACTACACATCACATTATTTGTGTGTATATGTTGATGCACACCCCTCACACTGGGGAGGATAACAGCAGAGGGAGACAGCCATTTTGCAATAAAGATGAGAACACCACATAACGTCATTGCAAGAGAAACGTGAGTCTGGTTATATACAGAAAGCAGTGATTGTGTTACTATCTTTAAGAGGAAGGGATGTATAAATAACAATTGCACAGTCATGGTTTAAAGCAGGAATTACAATCAAAAGACTAGGATGCCGTTTCTGATTTGCCATGTATCTTCCGTACTGGCTAACCATTTTGCTCTTGTTGAATGAGGACACAACACTATTTTCAGTGAAACTACACCACCACAAAACTTGCAGCAGCACAGACCTGAAGCCATGAGAATTGTAGTATTAATCAAAATTCAATTTTTCAAATCTGCTGAAACCTAATGAATTAAAAAACTACAATCCTTCACTAGTCTTAAGCGAAAACAGTTGTACATCTTCTGTACAACATGAATCTCTGCACAGTGACTAATCCTGCTCCCAATAAAATCAATGCAAGTTTTACCACTAACTTCACAGATGGCAAATTCAACGGAACAATGAGAAAGTCTCCACACTCGCAGCACCAGACCTTTAGCAAATTTGTGTTGCATCTTAAATAACTGATTCTGACCAAGGACATTTGTCACATTAATTCTTACCCAAGTGAAAGTTCTCTTTTAAGAACCATTCACTTCATCTGACTTTATATGTACCACAAATAATGGCAGCAGCTCTGAACGAAGGTGCTCTGGGATCAGGAAGCAGAGACAGATGCAAAGCCAAAGGCACACACTTCTGCAGCGTTGTACTTGGCTATGCACTGTATGAGAACTCTATGGGCTTTATAGCTTTTTTGGACTACATGACCTCCAGGCACTCCTTCCAACTGAAATAATTCTGTGATTAAATGACTCAAACAATGTACCAATATACGCTACTGGACACTGTGTCTACACCAGTACACACTGTGTCTATACTCTCGTACACATAGCTGCTTGCTTATGGTTGTTGATGATTAAGTCCTTAGAATAAGTTAATTTGGTTCACCACTCCTAGTAATTTCAAGTAGGCAGTTTCTCTTTTCTAGTGCTTCCTGTTTTCATATATTAATATCAATTTGCCGTAACAGAACTGCTCTGTTGATAAGAGATAAGCTTATTCCAATACCATTCTATTTAATACCTGAATTCTGATATCTTCAATCAAATGAAGCTGATCACTGCTGGAAAAGCAAACTCAATAAAAGATTCAAAGACCTTAGTAAGAGTAAAGTGTATACATAAACAATTTCTGACTATACAAAACTCCTTAAGTGAATATAAAACTAAATGTATTATAGAAATAGTGTGTGTATATATATATATATATATAATCTGTATGTATTATATGTAATAGATATTGTATATACTTTAAAATTGTTAGGATACATTCCATACTCGAAAACTTCAGATAAGATGGAATATTGTCTCATGACGTAACTGAAATCTTCAGTAGTATTTGACCAGAACATGAGAACACACAAGTAAAATTATTGCCTAAATAACAAATATACACATATATGTGCACTTGTGCATGTATATATATATATATATATATGCATATATATGTGTGTGTTTGTATATATTTTATGGATGGACTATAGAGGACATCTACTAGGAGAGTTAATTATGGATGAAATATACAGATTGTGAAAGGATGTTTTGACATACACATACGCACCAAGGTGACATGTATGCATGGCTCATATAGACCTTACACACAAAAATGCACATATAGCTACTAACTCACATTTTCCTGGTCAGATCAGCAATACTATTTCCCATGCAATGAGCCCAGTTTGAAATGGCTACATAAACACAAAGCAGTGAAGAACGAGGCCTCTGAACTGCAAGGAAGGGGAAATTTGGCTCCATTCTCAACAATGAATATTTAATGGTTCCCTGTTCCACTTACATCTGACAATTCTTCTTAACAATTATCCTTTTCAGCAACCCTAGCAGTAGAGACAAGAATAAAAGATCAAGACTGGACTGGTTGTGTAACCCTTCACGTAAACCTCTGCACAGTCAGGCAAATGTCATGAAGTTAGAACACTTTTCTCCTCTTTTTTAATATGATTATGCAAATTATATGTTGCACCCTCTCCTACATAGTGAAAGTTTCAAAGGAATTACTAAGATGTATATACAATCTTATCTACATAAATGCACACCCATACACACACAGATGTATTTTATATCTTATCATATCTTGGGATAAGAAATGTCTCATATTTTTTTGCCTTTCTCTCATTAGAAAAAATAATTGATAGTAGAAACTGTGTGATCAGTACACAAGTGGAAAAAAACAAAACAAAACATAACAACAACAATACAAAAAAAACCAAAACCACAAACAAACACACAAACAAAAAAGCAAAAACAACAACAACAAAACCCTGAAGATATCTAGGCAACCAATTCTTTCAACATTGTAACAGCTCTTGAGTGAAGAGACTTCCTTGGAGTTGGTGAAAAATAAGCATGTTTGCCAATGTCCTTTGGTGACAAAAACCACAGATTTTGATATTTCAGCCCTACGTACAAAGAAGGACTAGCAAAACATTAAAGATAATAAATGTATTTAATAATCTGATTATTTTTCCAGTGATGGAGCTGTATCCAGTGACAGTGTAAACATTTTAGTTTGCACAATACAAGAACCACAATAGAAGAGTGTAATTAGCACTGGAAAGACATTCTCAAGGAAGTACTTTGATTTCAAAAGACTGTTGGAGTGATTGTCACCCCTGCTGTGCTTGGATTCTCTCTTGATGTGCATAAAGTGTGAATGCAGAACGCATTATTATGAAACTCACTCATCCTTGCATTTGTGCGTTCATTGCTTTTGCCATCTTGTGGTGACCAAAATAGAAACCCACAGAGCAGCATATAATTCACACTAGAATAATGTTGCTGCATTTTATAACGAATTCTCCAGCACACGTGCTGAAGATCTACAACCCAAACCATGCTCTGCATTTTGCCATTTATTTAACAAACATACATTAATTTTCAAGATTGAGCTTACTGAAAAATAAAAACCATAGTCTAAACACTTAAAATAAGCACAGACATGAAATTACTTAACAGTACATAAATGTCTTCCAAAGGATTTTATCAAAATACACTATTAGAGATATATATATAGAGAGAGATATATAGATATATCGATATTTTTTAAGGAAGGAAAGTCCTTCTATTCTCTCAGTACATATTAAGGCAATATCTTTGTAAAAATTGCCACGTATCCCAACTACAGAACAGTTTAATGTGTGATAAAAGAAATTGGATTTGGATTTCATAAACCAGTCAATCATTATTTACTGAACAGAGTCATTTGTGGGCTTTAGTTTGTGGTTTCTTCTTTAAATTTTCAAGGAAAGCAATAAATATAAAGTATCTACCCCTCCTAACTTTAACTTTGAAAAGAAGTACCACATTTTTGAGTTAGTGGTCCCAAGGGAGAGAAGATGAGGTCTTCTGTTGCTAAGCAAGAGTTTGCCAGTTATTTCAAGCTTTAGCTGAGTACAAGCAATAATCACTACTGCCTGAAATATATTGGAATGAAAGTACATGGGACCATTCATGACACTTCATCAGCATGCAGGAGGCAAACAGAGTGACTGCAGTGATTGAATACAGGCTCAGACTACTGGCTTTAATCTCCATCTCATTCATTCAGCCTTTACTTTTGGCACAGCTGTATGATAAACACTCTGACATTCTTCCTTGCCCACCCTCCTTTGGAATCCCATCATTGCTGTGTGCATGTTTGTTACATACTTAAGGTGGGGAAGAGAGTCAGGTTTCCAGCCGACGCCCTGCCCCCACCCCAAATGCAATAAATATCTAGATATGGGTAATCTGCAGGTTTACTGTCAAAGCACCATTATTTTACTGAAGAGGAACTGAGTCATGTTCACTTTGCCTTTGCAGATTTCTTAAACCAAAAAAAATTCATAATTAATACTAATTCTTTCTACTACCTTCTGTACAAAATTACATATATACAGTGAACGTATATGCTTATCGTAAATGAAGTGTAACTGGCTTAATATGGTATTTCACAGAATTTTAACACTGAGTATTTTTTCATTAAAAGATTTGTTTTATCTATCCCAAGGATATTTTGCAGTATTGGGTTGTGGTTGGTTTGTGTTTGGTGGTGGTGGGGTTTGTTCGTTTGTTTGTTTTAATTTTTGTTGCATATTACTGACCTTCTTGCCAAGAAGAGCTGCTATGCAGTTCCATATCACCAGTTCCCTGAATCTGCCTTGGCTTTACACCCAGCAGGTACTAAGAGTCCTGAATAGCTTAGGGCCTAATTGGTAGCTTAAACATACTACGGTAAAGTTAATGGAGTTAGATATGTAAAGCCAGTAAGCAGTAGCAACCTCTGCAACTGGGCAGCAATTGTTTTGCTGTGTCAAAATACCCCTTCTGTTTTACATATAATCTGAATGAGGGGAAGCAAGTTTGCAGATGACATCAGGCTGGGTGGGAGTGTTGATCTGCTGGAGGGTAGGAAGGCTCGACAGTGGGATCTGGACTGGCTGGATTATTGGGCTGAGGCCAATTGTACGAGGCTAATTGTATGAGGCCAAGTGCCGGGACCTGCACTTGGGTCACAACAACCCCAGGCAGTGCTACAGGCTTGGGGAAGAGTGGCTGGAAAGCTGACTGGAGAAAAGGACCTGGGAGTGTTGATCGACAGTCAGCTAAACATGAGCCAGCAGTGTGCCCATGTGGCCAAAAAGGCCAACAGCATCCTGGCATGTACCAGGAATATTGTGGCCAGCAGGACTAGAGAAGTGATCGTGCCACTGTACTCCGCACTGGTGAGACCCCACCTTGAATACTTTGTTCAGTTTTGGGCCCTTCACTAAAGGAAAGACACTGAGGTGCTTGAGAGAGTTCAGAGCACGGCAAGAAAGCTGGTGAAGCTTCTGGAGCACAAATCTGATGGGGAGAGGCTGAGAGACGTGGGGGTGTTTAGCCTGAAGAAAAGGAGGATCAGGGGAGACCTTATCACTCTCTGCAATTACCTGAAAGGAGCTTGAAGCATGGAGGGTATTGGTCTCTTCTATCAAGCAGCAAGTGATAGGACAAGAGCAAATGGCCTCAAGTTGCACCAGGGAACATTCAGATTGGATATTAGGAAACATTTCCTCACACAAAGGGTTGTAAAGCACTGGAACAGGCTGCCCAGGGAAGTGGTGGAGTCACTATCCCTGGAAGTGCTTAAAAGATGTATAGATGAGGCTCTTAGGGATGTGGTTTAGTGCTAGAGTTAGGTTATGGTTGGACTTGATGATTCTGAGGGTCTCTTCCAACCAAAATGATTCTATCATTCTACGATTTCATTACTCCTTCCTCATATTAAAATACATAATAGTTATGGGGAAATCTGCCAGGTCTGCTTCTAGAAGCTAGGCTGAATTCTCCTGGTCAGTATGCCAGGCTCTCTGAAATCACAAGCCTGGTACACAAAACTACCACAGCTTTTCACTCGCTTTCTTTTAATTGAAATCAATACTGTTTCATCACTACAACAGTCGTAATTTAATAAGAAAGGTAACCTTAAGCCAAACAAAATGCAATAAATAACCTATTTAATACTCCATGCTCCGACACAGATGAGAAAGCATTTACAGTTTAGCTGACTGAAGGCACATGGCCATCCCTTACTGTTCTGAGATAAGTGGGACAGAGCCCTGCAGAGGGCTCGTTCTAGAGTGCCTGTTATGGACGTGAAGATGCCACTTCTCCTATACTGTTTTATCCACTGCCAAAGTGTTACCGAGCAGCCAACATAACAAAAATAGAAAGGAAAAAAAAAAAAACCCACACCCTGTTCATGGAACATTCAACACCATCTTTCACCTAAGTAAAGAGCAATTGATAGCCTGCATTGAGATCTGGAGACAGCAAACAGATCACTGAGTGAAGGAGGTAGAAAAGATGAACATTGTGGGTTCCCAGGGAGACACAGAAATATTCTTGCGATAGTTAAAATCAATCTTTTAAAGAAAAAATACTCAGTCAACTACAATGCCACCTAAAGGAAGTGATCTAAAATCTGTCTCCAGAAAACAAAGCAAGTTCTCTATTTTCTACTTTCTCCTTATATCCAGGTTGAACTTGCAATAAAGTCTAATAGATTTCTAAAGCATCTGAAACATTCTGTGATTCAAATGTTACCAAAGAAAGCAACAGAGAAGTGGAAAAGATCCTCTTGAGCTTTTTGGTACTTAAGTAGCATCAAACAATCCAGCACCTTCTATTCTCTAAGTACTCTCATCATATTATGAACTCTGAAGGAATCAGTTTCATTACCTATTTACTTCAATCAGAAAAAAAAAAAAACAAACAAACAACCAAACAAACAAAAAACCCCACAACCTTGAATCTTAAAAAAAAAAAAAAGAATTGTGAGAGACAAAGATCTTCTCTGCAGCTGCAACAAAGGAATACAGCAAACACAGTGAAACAGACTAATCTTATGACCTTAAGGAAAAGGGAGCTAGGATGACTCCATCTCCACCATAGTGCAAATACATAGAATTTTCAGCTAAAGATTGATACCACTATATTTATTCAACACTTTCTCCAAAATGTTCATACAGGCGGCTTAATTAAAATATATTGTCCTTAATTAAAAACAACATGTTTCATTGCCAAGAAGTTAAACATACTACCAAAACCAAACAAACAAACAAAGAAAACCTACAACTGTTCAACAGGGTGCACAATCTGATTTATTTATGACAGATACGAAAAAAAAAACCCTGTCTTCATGAGACATCTATCTCTTAAAGTAACTATTCTGTCAACTGTTCTTATTTTATTGTAGAAGTTATTTAGGATGTATTTTAACCGGAAGGCTAACAGACTAACAGACCATAGAAGAGGAAAACCGACAAGTGATTCCAGGTAACATACCAGCTTACTGCAAATATAAATGATGAATATCACAGGAGACATCATCGGTGCCTTGTGACCCACTTAAACAAAGAAAAAGTCTTATTTTTTGATGCCAGCAAAGTTAAATCGTTTTTTTTAACACCATAGGCAAAGCAACTTGCTCTCTTTCTTTTTTTTTTTTTTTTTTTCCCCATCTTTCTTCCTTTCCTTATCAAATGTGGAGGAAGAACAACTTTGCTTCCCAACGTCAGGATTTATGAATTCCCACTCACAGTGTCCAAAGACTTGCAAGACAACCATCCTGACCTTAATTAAAAAGAAAATTACTCCGAATGAATTTAATGAGGATTTCTACAATGGCCTTGGAGGTCATTGTCGTGTAACAGTGTCTACATTTTGCCTTGTACCTTATGAGGAGGCATGAAACAAATTATTTTCGGCATTTTGCACTTGCTACTTTCAATCCCCACACAAGTGGCTTACACAAAGAAACTAATAAAAAGTGCCTGAATGAGTCACTATTCCTTTCATCTGCAGTATTTCATTCCATTTTTTTCTCTTGACTCCAGAAATAATATATGAAGACAACAGAACAGAAAGTCAGTATCACTGTGGGTAAACTAAAAATTTAAGTCATTGGACTTCAGAGGCTGCTGCTGATTGTTGATGTCTGAAATGTTTCTTTTGATTTTAGCCGGAAAGTCGTGGGGGCTTGTTTGTTTTTTTGGGGGTTTTCTTGTTGCTGTTGTTTTATTGCTCTACTAACAAACTGAATAAATTCTAGGTTTCTGAAATAGTATTTTAGGGATATTGTGATTTTGTTTTAAAACACATATCAGTGCTCCACTGAAATTTATATACCTACTCTACTTTTAAAATAAACTACCTTGTCAACAAAAAGTAGCTACTGTATTTTAGTCCTTTTTCCCCCTTTAGATGGACTTCAGATATGTGGTCTTACTTGCCATGTCCTCTTTTTGGATGGCATGGGCCGTAAAGGCCACCAGTCTGAATTTCAACTGATATTGCACAGACATGTCAATCTTAATGATAGGAGAGATATTTAGTTCCCTAAATAAACTTGTGTAGCTAACTGTTAGACATAGAACTAAGTAACTAATTGTGTAAGATACAGCACAACAAAGCCACATGGTTATCACAGGACAATAAATGCAATTTGGTAAGACTTCAGAGCCCAGAATGCTCTGCAAATTGCAGGATTCTTGCACTGACTTCAGTAAGAACTGTGTAAAATCCTGTGTGATACTATTTTTTGCTCATATAAACTAGTCCAAATTCAGTGGTGAGAGATTCATACCGCTGACATAAATGGTTAAATGTCATTTTTAACATGTATTTCTATTGCACTGATTTACATGCCCCCACAATCAGAGTTTGAAAAATCACCAAAATCATGCAATTTGAATGTAATAGTTTTCTCCAGCTGTTTGGAGTGCTCTCAACTGTTTCAGCATCTCATCAGAAGAGAATGAGAGAAAATAAAAGTAATATTTCCACCTCTGTGTAATAAAAATGGAAAATAAAAATCTGTATCAGAAGAATGCTAACCTATATTCTGCAGGTACAAGTTTAAAAACTACATGTTAGGAGAAAAACTTTTAAGCAGAAGTCAGTGCCAACCTTAGCTGGAATAACCTGTGTTCTTTAGACTTCACAGCTTGTCTCGAAAGTTCTCTGGCAACATGTGCTTTTTCACATTTGTCAGCTAAATCAGAGATCCAAAGTCAAAATATAACATTAAGGAACAGTGAGTGCATTTGCAATACTCTGGAGAAATCAGGTATGCATAAGGCAATGACTGTATTACATGGAAGTATAAGCACACTCTATCGTAACTTTGTTGAACTAATTAAATCAAGGAAGATCACTATTCTCTCCTAACATCAGTGCATACTACTATATTTTGCTTTTCAGAAAACTTAGCTATCCCTAGGTATCAATGAAACAAGATACATGATAACCTGGCACAGTATTTCACACCACATATTATTACCCTAATTATTCACATGCTGTACAACTACTGACACAAAGTATGGAAAAGTGCTCAAACGGTGTGTTCCCCTGGTTATGAAATGGAAAGCAAACAACTTATCTGCATTTCAACTGTGACACATCAAAACAGTTCTACTGAAGAACTTAAACCAGTAGTTTCCAGGCTCTTTGGACTAATTTCTTATTGTAGTCTGCAAAATTCTCTGCAAACAATCAGTACATCTGCAGGAAGGTCAACAGTAAATTCTACTGTAGTGTGGCTGCACATAGCTGCTGCAGATTGTGGACCAGTGACAGTCTCCCGATGAAATCTGGGGATCATTGACGAATGCAGCCTGCCACAAAAAGTTTATTTAGAATACAGCCCAGGTTTTGTGGAATTTGCCATAATGCTAGGCAACCTCTTTGTCAATGAAATAATAAATCAGTACATCATATTGCTGAGTTATTAAATCTGGTATTCAGAGTTCTGCAAATTAGCTGATGTTGAAGAAAATTCCTGAGGGAAAGGACTGATGATGCGGCAACTTTTATACATGCCTCATACAGAAAAAAAATTAGGCAAAATACATGGTATGATGCCTTAAGCAATCAGTTGCCCATCATACTGAGATAGCCCATACGGTAACTATTAGTTTTGCACTTGCTAAATGCTTCTAAGGATCACTGAACCCTAGGGAGCACAATTACTTTTTAAAAGAAACTGTGCTGTGGAGTGATAGCCTTTATAACAGTGAGTATCATCAATGAACATTGCTTTCATCACCAAAATCTACTCGCTGTCCCAAATACTTAAGACAGAAACAACAGGCACTAAAATGAAGTAAAATCTTCCAAAATGCCTGAAGGGCATTGCAGCTGCAAATCCAGCCACCTTTGCCATTCTAACCACAATGTACCAGTACGGACTTCACTGACTGCTCCTCTCCAAATCTCTTTGACAGTCACGTGCAGAGTACAAATTTCATAAATACTTTGGGTTTTTTATGAGACATAAAGTATATACAATTTTGCATCAGTCACTTCCTTTGTTTTTCTTTCCCCAACAGCATTTTAGTAACATATATATTATACATTAGCCATGCTTGTAGAAAAGCTTCTATTTCAAACCTAGACTAAATGGGTCTAATCCCATTGCTATTATCCTTTAAAGCCTTTATAGAACAAAGCTTTAAATCACAGGCTTCACAAGGAATCTTGATCTTCTCTTTATTACGCTATGACAAAATCAATTATTATTACTATCATGAGAAGAAAATCAAATTGTTCACGAAAGCATTAACTGAATGTAAGTTATATATGACCTAAACACATAAATTAAGGAGATTCTCAACAATAAGAAAGTCTTTTAGCAACAGGTACACCACTAAACCTAGTTGTCTCTCCTGGGCAATACTTTAGTCAAGAATATTTTGAAAACTTTATCTTTCTCCATGTTACCTAGAGATTTGCAGCAGATTTTGAAGATTACTACAGGAAATGGTGACAGACTCCATCTGGTGTCAGTGCCATTCCACTAAAATAAACTAAATTACAAAACCAAAGATGTGATCCTTTGAGTGGAAGATTTAAATAATCTGAAAATACATGTATGTGCTTCAGTATTAATCCTGCCTTTGTAAAGATATGGTTTACGTGTTCTTCAACTTCTTTAAATACTTGCTGCATTTACATGTCAATCATTTTTGACTAGCAGAAATAGTACTTTAAAAATTCTGTTCAACTAAAAAGAAAAATTTCTTTCCAACAGCATTGAATGGTTATTTTGGTTTTTAATGATTCTGTTTTAAAATACATAATTAGAATCTTTGGATAGAATGCAAATATCACCTTTGGCAATTTTTTTTCCCTACTTGTTATTTACTTTTTGCTGGTAAATCTAGCATATGGCTTCTGAGGGCCTCTAGTGCATTTATTTTTGAGCTCCTACTCTCTAATTTGTCTTGAACAAATTTCCTTTTCTTATTTTTCTATCACATAAGTGCATTCCCTAGGATGATTATGCTCAGATTCAATTTGTAGGGTTTTTGTCCCTCTCATTCATTCATCTTGAACATTTTCAAATTATGTAATCTTATCTTCCTAAACATGTATCATTTCATTACATTTTAAATATTATTTTGGGCTTTAACTATTATTATGCATAGTCTAGGCAAGCAAAAAAGTGACAGGAAACATTTTGACTACATATTTATAATTCATTAATTAATCATGGGTTTGAGAAGTAAGACAATCTGCACATCTATTCAGTTACATGTAGATGATTGTTCGGCAAGTAACTGAGGCAATGCTCGGGTAAAGATGTGAACAATATCAACTAGAACAGTAAATAAATAGACATTAATTTATACATAAGTGTCTGAACTTTAAGAGCTTTGCTTGAAGTGCTTTGAAATTTAAGCCTATTGCTGAACATGAGCTTATTTCAGTAGGAAACATGCCTTTGGGCCAGTAAGTGCTCCGAGGTCTTCCATTTGAATCTGTCCCTGTCTTACTCAAGCTAAAAATAAAGGAAGGCAGGGGGAGAGAAAAAAAGAAAGGAAAATAAAACCAGACTTTGATCCGAGCATGTTATGAATCTTAGATTCCTCTCCTGGTCGCATCAGGTAAAAGAAAGCTATTACACTTTCATAACTCAATTAAGATAACCTCTACACTACATTTGATACAATTCTGGGTTTTTTTTGTTACTCATACAAGAGAAACTGCTATGGTAAACCACAAATTTTTCTTCCTCTAACTGAAGATTATATTATTGTATCTACTCAGAATTGTTTACAAAACAAACTGATGTTTGTAGATATTAATGTTAAACTCATAACATTTTAAGTTACTTTATTTTAGGTGAAGATTCAAATGTATTTGGTTTGCTCTTCAATACAAAATTTAACACATGTTCTATATGTTATGGAAGCAATGAAAGGGATTTATGAGGAGGAGAACACTCTTGCCCTTACCACTTCCCTTTAAATGGTCTATTTTGAAAGAAATAAATTATTTAGGGCACAACATTAAACTGTGAACCAAAGCATAATTAATCTGGATCCTGCTTTTGGTTATCTGTAAGAAGGAACAGGAATTTTTTAAACACATATTCTGAATTGTGTCAGAGCCTACATGGCCTACAGAGAAACTCAGGGAGCTCATCTTTGACATATCAAAGTATCTTACAACAGTGTTGTAAGAGCTGTACTGACAACCATGATTAGCTGGAGCATATGCTGACCTCTTTCAGTTAACATCACTCCATTCTGCTAGTACACATGAGATGAGACAAACTAAACAGCCCAGAGGATCTCTTCTGACTTCGAAGGAATATGCACATTCCCTTTCATTTTCATTTACAATCCTGCAGCAAAGTAAAAGAAACGTTATTCAATCTTAAATTCCTTCTTTTATATAGATATAAAAATGAAAATTATTGAATTCCTGATTCAAAATATTTTGTATCTATGTGTATTCACGGTGCAGGGTCTGCATGCCCATGTTGCTTCAGAAGTACACATGACAAATGACTACTGGTGCCCTACCTCTCCACAGCACCAGTAATGAACCAGAACTTCACCCAAGTCTTGGGTTTAAAATCTCCAAGGTAAAGGAGGAAAAGCTGTGAATTTACAATCAGATAAATTGCCTGAAGAAGAACTGCTAGAGAAAAGTGATCTTTCTTTCTCTCATGGTGTTCTGTTATGCAGTGGTGATTCTAAGCAGTAGTCCTCACAAAACATCACACATTTGAATAATAGTCTCAGGATCAAAAGTTGAGTAAGGACTGAAAAAGGTCTTTTGCAAAAAGCAGTGTCACCTCAACAGGTAGGTAAGGTTTGGTGAATTTCAGAATGAAGCTCTAGGTGGCAGCTAGATGTGCAGCCTCCATATGCCAGGGATGGAGGCATTCTGAAGAAAATAAGACAGCTATGTTAATCTAAGGTGGCTCTAGTTCAGCAGACAAACTGCTTCCCACACGGTTATCTATCCAGTAAGACAATCTGTTGAAACAGCTGATTTCTAGCTCACTTTGTTGTCATATGGACAAACAAGGATTCCTCCTGAAAGGCCTCATCCTGGCAATGTAAAAAAGAGACAGCTTGCCTGGGAAAAGTGTAATAAGAACCAGCACATACACTGGGGCAAAGATAGGCAGCCTTAGCTTAAATAAAATCTAGTGCCTTAGTTAGAAAATAAAAGGTGGTTTTTGAGGATAACATATCATAGAAAAATGCGGGGGAGAAGGGTGTAAATATGTATATACGCCATATTTGTATATAAAGAATCAGCCATGAGATTTCTCTCCCTCTCTTGCTTGGAAAGGAATATCCTTAAGGAAAGATGACAGAGGCTAAAGTTGTCTGAAGGCTCAAAGGGCTGGCCCACCACTAATCTAACAATTAGGTTATGTATGAACTATGTTAACATACTGGAGGAAATACTACTAGTTTCTCTGACTGCAGATTCACAAGTATGTTTTGCAGGACTCCTGAAGCTGGTCTGGCTCTCTCATTTTCTTTTGATGTTCCAGCCAAAACCACTTATTTCAGGATGAACCTCTTCCTTCTTTACCTTCCATTCATGCTCCTTTTTGCAAGGGATCAAACAGCTTACAATTACTTAGCTGTCATGACAAGGGTAAACGCCTGATTAAGTTGTTTGGTGGCTGATGCAGCATTCCTCAGATCTGCTAGTTGTTTGTAGTGAGCCATACAACCAGAAAGCATTTCAGGTTATTTTTCTTCCTCTAGTACAAGTTGCAAAATATACATTTGGTGTACATTATTTGTAGCAGAGGTCCTTTCTACACATGCACAGAAAGCTTGACACATCTCATTATTGTGAGCTCCAGGACAGTGACATATATACTGAACTTCAAGGTCAACTATGGACTCTGAGATCACTGAAGTGAAATATCCATCCAAGGAAAGAGGAATTCATCACTATTAAATTAAAAAAAAAAAAGTAACTGGAACTGAGGACTTATCCTATATACACTAGGTGCTACCCACAGGGAGATCTTGCAGAGCTCTTCACTATCCCATCAGGGAAGGAAGATTAGGCAAATAAACCATTAGGAGCTATATAGACACACATTATAAAAGCAGGTAACAGTCCACAGTTGTGGAAGACAAGCCTTATAAACTAAAACAGGGAAAAAAAAAAAAAAAAAGGAAGACGTTAATTTGATAATATATTCAGTTGTTTCAGCTTTCAAAAAGAATATGGAACTAAACAGAAAGGAGGTTCTGGGAAAAGCAAGCTGAGGAAACACCATGTTCATCCAAAATTCAGAGTCAAAACTAGAAGGACATTCTTCATCTTGAACCCAAGGGAAGTGCAGAAAGCCTGAGACAGTTGCATTTGTTCCACCTGGAGAAGAGAAGGCTCCGGGGAGACCTTATTGCAGCCTTTCAGGAGTTAACAGGGGCTTGTGAGAAAGATGGGGACAAACATTTTAGCAGGACCTGTTGCAATAGGACAAGGGATAAAGGTTTTAAACTAAAATAAGGCAGATTTAGATGAGATAAATTAAGACTTTGTTTTGTAATTATGGTGGTGGAACACAGGAACAAGTTGCCCAGAAATGTGGTAAATGCCTCATTGCTGGAAACATTCAAGGTAAGGCTGGACAGGACTCTGAGCAACCTGATCTGGTTGAAGATGTCCCTACTTATTGCAGAGTGTTGGACTAGTTGACTTTTGAAAGTCCCTTCCAAACCAAACCATTCTATGATTCTACAAAATGTACATCAAGACACTTGATATCTTTGCTGGAGTACATTGTTCAGGAGAGAGCATCATTCCATTTTTGCTGGTGAGGAAAGACCAGTATCAGGACTTTTTTTTTTCCTTTTTTTAAGACATTTGGTGCCAGAGACTCTAGTACTCCAGTGTTTGGACCTCGTACTGACATGGCAGAGGCTTCACAGAGATAATTAATATTTGCAGAAAAAAAGATGCTTTCAGTCCAAAGATGTGACTGAGACCTTGAAGTAAGCATCTTGCTGGTCAAAATACATACAGCAATGCTTACTTTTAAAGCTGTAAACCATCAACGTCACTGTTCTAAACTTGAATTTCTGAGTTTCAGAATAGGTCTTCAGCCTCTTTAATACCAAAAATACCATACTCTAAAAACAAAAAACAACAATAAACATACACACACAAAACAAACAAACAAAAAATCCGCACAACCTTAGACCAGTTCTATTATTCAGTAATCCAATAAGTATTTATACTTTGTTAGAGAAGGCCATCATGGACAAGGTCTTGGACACAAAGAAAATGGATCACATACAGAAAAGCTTAAAAATGAGTAAAATAGCCTTGGGATGAAACATGAGACCTGCACGTTTCCCATGATGGATAAGGTATAAAGATGGTGGAACTAAAGAAAAAAAAAAAAAAGAGGTTAAGTACATCCATCTTTCTTTCAAAATCTGCATATATATTGGAAAGTGCAGGACTGAAGAACATCCATGACTAGGTCACCGATACATCCCTAGGGCTCCTGGCATTTCAAATACTTTGAAGCAGGGTATGGAGACAATCTTTAGTGTAGACTTCTAGATTTAATGGCATAGAGGAAGACATATCACAATCTGCAAAAGCTGGAGTACAAAAATGACAAATGCAGTTTACTGCATTTATGACAACAATTCCCAGTGGAAGTGCTGAGATGCCAACTATCTGAATGAGTTTCCACTCCAGATGGAATGAGCCTAATGGCAGGATCCTAATAACACTCACAAAACTGTATCAGGAACCTGTGGGGAGCTGGATGCTAATCCATTTGACCAGTGATTTTGGAATAATTTTCCCCTAATAGCATGTTCTTGGAGAGACTGCTTACCTGAAGGCTTCTTGTAAGATCTAGGAACTGAAGGAGAACTTCACTAATTACTAAATTCCATCACATTTGCTTGTATGTTTTCTCAGTAGATATTGCTGTTATCTGTACTGTCCAAAATTCAAATCCATTCTAAATGATGTGATTCATTCAAATATGATTTCCTCTAAGGCAGAATAAGTAATTATTCTGAGTACAACATTTTGAGGAGCAGTGGAAGAAGTGGTAGAGTAAGTCTGTATTACTAGTCCTTTACATTCTGCTCAATCTTACTAAGGTAGTTGAAAAGAACTGAGGATGTGGTATGCACCAGTTGTTTGTGCTAACGCGTACAAAACACTGGCATAAAGGACATAAAATGCAGTCTCTCTGGGTATTTCTGAGGCAAAAAAAATCTCAAATGCTCACTAGAAAAAAACTTTTCAGCTATATTTTCCATAATGATTGCATCTACCATTGGAAAATGCTTATAGCACCTATTACCAATGATCAATTATCCAAATAAAATTATTTTCCAGTCTCACTGTCATCAAGCAACTATTTATTACTAATACATATAATTTTTGCAATATTCTTCCTCTATATGTCAGCCTAACAACCCCTGTCATTAAATAAATAACCAAAAACACTCTCATGATTACACTCTGTTCGATTCTTGTCACCATAGACTGATGTCTTCTCACTGATAATCCTAAAAATGTCACTGAAACTGGCTTTTCTACAGCAATATGAAATGACATTTTTGTTTAAAATTTCCTGTCACCATAATTTATTTTTCAATTATGACTCATTGAGAATGCAGGATATTTTCTGGCTAGGAATTAGTCACATTAAGGACTGGCAAACTATGTATGCTGATGGTAGCTGAATAACCTTTGGACTATTTATACTACTATTTGCCATGGGATATCAAGCTATAAAAATGTAATCTATAAAAACTGTGTCCATCTTATCTTAAAACAATATTTGAAAAATAATACATCCATTTACTAGAACTGTGCTCCTTTGTCTTATGATGGATTTGGGTACAACGGTCATTGCAATAGAATAAATCGAGAGCATCTAAGCCAAAGGCTGGAAGTATGAAGATCTACAGCAATGCAAAAAAATATTAATAATTACATGATGTTTTAAAAAGAGTATGATGCCATAAAAACTAATTGTTAAGGATCTCTAATAAAGTTTATAGTATAATTTCTTGACACAGGCAGTGGAGGCATCTTCCCTGGGGAGATATAGAAGTAGAAAATATATGGTGGGAAATGCACTGAAAAATCTAGTAACTTTCATCTTTAATTTCTACAGGGTATGATCTACTTCCAGTTACCCTGGTGTAAATGCCAACGAAAGAAACTCGAATTGTAAAATCAGATCTTTCTTTAGTTTTTTAGTACACATAATAATAAGTGCACATCAAGTGACGAAAGACTGGTTTGGGACACCTTTTGCCCTGCTAGCTACTTTGCCGAAAGGAGATCCTTTAAAGATCAATAAATATATTTACTGTACTGCAACCAAAGCAGTATAAAGGCCTGTGATTCAAATAGGAAGAGATTTCTAACATGTGGACTCTCTATAGAAAATTATGTTCAAATTTTATTTTACTGCATTGTCTTCAACCTGAGAAGCATCATTCCCTAAAAGTGATCTGGAAACTCATGAAACGGGTTAGTAAAAACAAAGTTATTAAAAAATCTTCCAGTGAGTAGAAGGCTGTAAACTTCTTCTAACCCAATGAAAAAGCCAAAAAGTAATGGAACATACGCTCATAGCTTTGGAGGAATCTGCATCTCACAACTGGGAAAAAAAATCAACCTACAACAGATTCTAAAGAAAACACCAAACCAAAACAAGAAAAATATAAAATAGATTGCAAAAATACACATGGAATCTTTAAGTCTCATATTTTCAGTTATTTTCCGTTCCCTTTTCCATACACACCTCCCCACTCATAATTGTATCTATCATGCATGTGCACATGTTGTTGAAGACATTTCATATCTTGTCCAGCATGACACCATCATTGCTAAGAGAAGAACTGCACCATCACTACAGTCTTTTAAATGCTAAGAAAATGTGCTATTTAAAGAATCTTGGGCAGTCTGAAAATATCTGCAGGAGAGATCTAGAAGGATGACAGACAGTGAGTCTGATTTTGTCACTCTGGGATTCTGTCTTTAAAATGGTGGGCCAGAAACTCCTTACACTCAGAGTGGTACCGCATGATCACAGCAAATGTAATGATTCCATCTTGCCATCAAGATGAGCAGTAGGACCAATAGGCAAAGGGAAAAAAATGTAAAACTGACAGACAGGATAACTTGTGAACATTTGCTTCAGCTCTTCATGTACTGTGAAGTACCTGCGTTTCAGCACTCCTCTCAAGAGGCTGTGTGTGTTTGTGCATGTAATTATGGTATAAAACTGACAATATGAAGACCAGATAGAATTAATAACCTTTACTAATTTTACAGTACAAATAGCAATGTAAATATCATTCAGCCTCAAAATTTATGTCCGATGGTGTCCTGCAAGTGAATTCATTAATTCAAGGAGTGAGTTTATTAATTATTCTAATAGCTTGGAAAGCACAAGCATGTTACTGCTAAGGATAGCAGATGTATTCTATTCACTTTGCATCGCTTTCCCTTCATCATGGCACTATACTGTTGTATCTCTGAAACATATAAAACTATATTTGAAATAATGCACTGAACTTAAATGGTTGAGAATTTAAGCCCTGTTATTAAAAAATTATTCACTCTTGCAGTGAAACTGAGACTCAGAACATTTTTGCAATGCCTACTGAAGGACCACTGAAGATCAAACTCCTCAGTATTCTGCTTTGGGGAACACCACTGGATGTCCAGGGACTGCAGACATAAGGCATCTACTCAATCACACACTTAAACTTGGCAACAGACTAATTCAATGTGCAATTTCCCAAGTGATTGCTAATAAAATACCCTCACCTGCCATTTAAATATTCTCATGCACTTAATAGACACTTGCTCAATGAATCTTTCAAGCAGTTAGAGACTATTAGCTTACACTACAGCATTTACGTGGAAGTACTGAAGAAAATGGTAGCCAACTAAAATACACATATAATCTCAAAAGGAGAGTTGAAAAGGGATTGCAGGTTTTCTGCACTAATTCTCTCAATTATTTCTACATCACATGCTCGCATATTGCAGTAAGCTGTGTGTATGCCACCCACAGTAATCAAGTTCATTCCCTAAGTTCAAAGGCATGCTCGTACCATTTGATTTAGCACACTAGCATTAAATAAATTTTGCTGATACTCAGTGATTCTGCTCCAATAAGACAGTATTTAACAATTTTTCACTGGAGTAAATTACTGACTTTGGTTCTACTACTAAAGCTATTGCTTCTTTCCAAACAGTTGCTTCTTCAAGACTTAACTCAGGAAAAAGCAATAAATAAAAAGTTTGTCACTGAAACTGGACAGCATCTGACCAACTGGATAAGAGAGTATCTCCTGAATAAGGTATAGCATGAATGGGAATGTGCCATGATATAATAATACTCTACGAACTTGTAATTGTACCAAGTTGAAATGAAGTTCCTGATGTGGTGATTCAGCAAAGGCGAGTTAGATAAATATTCCTTCAGATTTTACATTATAAAAATAAAAAAAAAACTATTTGATCTGCTATCCCAACCACCTGCTTTAAAATTTCATCTAGTTAACAATGTACTGAGACCAATAATTTGTTCTTGGCAAGAGTCAAATAATTTCCTGAGAGTTATTTAGTTCTAATTTGACAGCCTCATGTGATGGAAAAATCACTTGTTTCTCTTGGCAATTTGTCCCAGCGGTTAATCACCTCTCTACTAAAAGTATTTGCCACATATTTCATTTAAATTTCTGGCATCAGCTTCTACTAACTTGCTTTGCTAAATTAAAAATCCTTTTATTACTAAGTGTTTTAGACAAGTTAGCAAACCACCTCTCAATCACATCTGTGATAAGCTAAACATATTCTGATGCATATGAAACTGTATGGTATTTTCACCTACGAAAAGCTCAGTTTTAGTATTCATATCTTCACTCTTTTTATTTCCAATATTAAAAAGAACAGCCACAATCAAGTATTAGTTCTGCTAATGCTTTACACTGAAGTAAAATAACCCCACAATCATTATCTATTACTTTGCTTTTCTCCTTCAAATATATCATTTACTCTGCTGTCACTGTTGATGTTCACACTGAACAAATTTGAAGTTCAAAAGTAGGCTTAAAGACTTACTACTGATATATATTTTTCCTTCATTTCAAATTCCCCTCCCAAAAATGTTTAGTGTCTTATTCAAGAATTGCTTCTGCAATTTAAAAACTATATATAATCAGCAATTGGGTACGTGCTGGCATGAAATGAAACGCCTTAAAAATGCTAAAATATGCTGTATTTTCATTGCTGTTTATCAACCAAACTTGTCATCTTATCAAGAAAAACAAATTAATTGGTGAAATGTTAAGTCCATAGAAATGTCCCCTATGCTTTCTTAACTACATCCTTTTCCCTTAACTATGAATTGCATCTCTTATTACACATACTGTTATTTTTTCCCATAACTTGTACAGAATCACAGAATGGTTGGGCTTGGAAGGGACCTCTGGAGATCATCTAGCCCAACCCACCTGCTAAAGCAGGTTCACCTAGAGTAGATCACACAGGAATATGTCCAGGTGGGATTTGAGTGTCTCCAGAGAAGGAGACTCCACAAGCTCTCTGGGCAGCTTGTTCCAGGGCTCTGGCACCCTCAAAGTAAATAAATTTTCCTCATACTCAGATGGAACCTCCTGTGCTTCAGTCTGTGCCCACTGTCCCTCATCCTATCATTGGGCACCACTGAAAGGAGTCTGGTCCCATCATCTTGACATTCACCCTTGAGATACTTATAAACATTGAAAATATGCCCTCTCAGCCTTCTCCAGACTGAACAGACACAGCCCTCAGTCTCTCCTCAGAAGAAATACCAAATGAATCTTTTTTTTTTTTTTTTCTATTGCCACACTGAGAAAAAATTGCATATTTCTTAGGTGTCATCTGAAAATCTCTTTTTCAGAGGCTAAAGTTTACCTGGTTAGAGCTAAATGATGATGTGGGTAGAAATAACTAAAACTGGCACAATTTTGTTTCCATTGCCTATTTAGAGTGACCTCAGAAGTAAACTAGGCTATTTCCCGCCCTGGCCCAAGCATAGATATGCATTAGAAATACTCTCTTCAAATGTGGGCAAAAAAAGATATACGGAAGACCTGAACAAGGGATTTATGCACATTCTCTTCCTAAACAACACATGGAAAGACTCACCAAGGTGATTCAAGGAAAAAGAATACTTAAGAAAATTAAGAAAAGTAAGGATCTTTCTTTTCATTTAGATAAACATCAGACCAAATGAGTAATAAAGCACATGTAACTCCAAACACTTAAAAAATACTGCACATATATAGAAAATATTTACTCTGGACCATCTTATTAAATGTTCAAAGTCTTACTAATGAAAACACTATATATGTAAACATATGTATGTTAACGTGCATATGCATGCACAACATTCTACACTGAAATCTTGTTTGTAGCAAAAAAAAAAAAAAAAAGAATTTGTGCACCACAAAAAATTACCAACTGACTGCTTTTCTATTGAATTAAAATTTGATGTTGATTAGAATAAGCACAGCCAAAGGGTAAACAACCCCTATATATGTGATGATTTTGTTTATTATTTTTGACTTAAAATACTTTTTAAAGTATCTTCATTGAAAGATTATTTTTTCTTTTAAACTCAGATGGAAGATGAACTGTTCAGACAAATATTAACTAGATGAACACTTCCATTTATAATCTGAATAGGGATTATGCGGGCTACATGGCAATTCTCATCCCAGAAGTACTTTATGATTACAGTAGTTCCTGGATGTAAAATTATATCATAAATCAACATTGCCTTCCTGTAAACTATATAATATTATGTATAGAAACCATGTAAAGAAAGAAAATAAAATGTTACTTTCATGTTCATCATTATATGCCAGACATCACTAATCTGGCTGCTTGACCTAGATTTGTTATATTGTATACACAGCAGCTGTGTTCTTCTTCATATGGAAAATGATGGAAAAGAAACCATACAATATGAAATCTGGGTCCAGCAATAATTTTTGACTGTTCACTGATCTCATTCATACATACTCCCTATGACAAAATTTCCCTCTTACAAATCTAGCTTTGCCAGAACTAATGCAAAATTCAGGCATAGATGAAATTAATTTTCCATGGAAAGAAAAAAAAATAGTTTATTTTCCTCAAACAACAGTCTCTCCGAAAGAGCAGCCTGCTAAGAATTCTGTTTTATTGATTCTGGTTTGTTGATTTACTTCTAATATAAATGATTTAGTAGTTGGCTATTAAGCATGAAAAGGTGATGAAAAATGTGCCCATGCTAGAAGTTTTGTATTTTTAATAAATGACCATTAGATATATTCAGTGCTGTGCATGGAACCATGCAAAAGTAATTGTAGTTACACTATAACTACTTAAAATGTACCCAGAAACACAGGTTGAGAAAAGAATTCTCTATATAACCATATAATGTCTTAACACTATCCAGTGCTTATGTGTTTGCCTGTATAGTTTATTTTGGAAAGAGCTGCACTTTGCTTTATAAGTAATTCACATCAAAAAGATTCATACCCTATGAACCAGCTTGACAGAAAAATGAAAGAGTTTCTCAGTAAATTGTGCCACAATTAACAAAAAAAAAAGTGTGGTGTTTTTTTTTTTTCTCAAGAGCTACTGCCCTATAGCTTTACACAATGCAACTTTTAATTCAGTCTTTATCTACATTGCTTGATAAACTTAGTAGCAATAAGTACTACCTCCACATACCATGCCAACAGAATATAAGAATGTCACAATAAATCACCTATTAATAGAACAGGTTTTGTTGTGTAAACCACATTTCAAGACACTAACATAAAGCTATACTAATATGTGTTCATAAGAAATGCGTTATTAAAGTATGTAGATGTAATGTAAACACAAAAATACTAATAGACTAGTTTCACAAAGTCTTACAAAAGTGCTCCACAAATGAGATATTAAAAAAAGGCGGGGGGGGGGGGGGGGGGGGGCGGTGAGCAGCAGCATTTAAATTGCATTTACTGCAATTCTTCATTGACTTTTTTTTTTTTTATTTATTTGGGGATGAAATCGCAGACTTAGAAAATAAGTCAGTAACAGTTATATTGTAAACCGACAATTTGAAAAGTTGTCTTTTTCCACCCACCCCTTTATTTCTTCTTCTTAAATCGATGCCATTCTTTCCAGAACAACAGCATAACTACCCTATTTCTCACAGAAAAAAAGAAGATGACAAAATCCAAGAATTAGATGCAATCCTGAATCACAATAAAAACATACAAGGGACCATTTACAGGAGACAGACAGATATACGTACACAAACACCAACATCTTCACCCCACAAAGCTGCAGGATAGACATTTTTTTAACCAGATTTTCTTCAGTGTGAGCAATAAATGCTCAGCAGTTTAAAAATTAGGTCATTCAGAATCAACTGTTTAAAGAGATTATCATAATATTGCTACAGTAAAAATATTATCAGAAAAATGAATAATAGTGAAAAAACAATATGAACACTGGGCAGTTGATAGACACAAGACTGCAAGAACATTAATGTCATGATATAAGCTATTTTTGGAAATTCCCGTCGTCTTCTGGGGTGGGTGTTTTGCCTGTGTTCTGAGTTTTTTATTCATTTGTACAGAAAGAATATAAATCTATCTGAAGAAAAGGCCAATCTTTCCAGCACTGAATCAGGACAGTTACTCATGGGATGAGTAGGAGATAGCAGATGAAAAGCCCACTTTTTTTCTCCATGGTACAGACAATCAGGGTCTTTTCTCTCTCCTTTTGTTATTCAAACAAAGTGAGTAGAAATTAGATTGCTTCTTTAAAACAAACACTATTATTTAGGTTCTCTCTTCAAGGCAATGTCATACAGTGCTTTGAAGGGTACCACTCGCACAAGAACACAAGGAAATAACATATTTCAAGGAGCTATTTGTCTGGGAGCTATGGAAATTAAAGTACATGGGTAACACCCACTATATTCTTTCTTTCTCAAATGCTGCAATTCCTTTTGATTCCCATGACTCAGCTTTCACTGATACAGCATGGTTTGAATAATCCTACCACAGCAGTTAGTGCTTCCTGTGAAGAGTTCCCATGCTGAAGGAATGATAGTACATGTATCATACCCAGTTATCACAGGGATGAAGTTATGGAAGCAGAGGGAGAAGAGCTTTACGTAATCCTTCCCAAGTTTTTTGGGGGATAGAAGTCAGCTCCTCTGCCTTCCATGCAAACAGTCAGGACTTGCAGCATAATAACTGACATAAAATACGGCTTTTTGCATTCCTGCAAAGTTATCTTGGGTAACTGCTGACTGAGGATGGTCTCATGCAAGCTAGAATGTTGTAACAGTAATACACAGGCAGGACAAAAAGTTATTACATTTAAAAAAATTAGAAGTTTGTTATGAAGATAAAATTTCCTAAGAATTCAACACCTAGATGTCAGGACATTTTATTTTCAAAAAACAAATATTTATGTGACATAATATATGACAGTGCAGAATCGAAGATATATCTCTTTAATCATTGTTTCCACATTTACTTGTACAGAAATGTGCCATGCACACTATATATTGTGACCTCTTCTTAATCTGTTCCACGCATATTCAGCAGGCAGATTAAGGCAGCAATTTTGAATTCTTCCAGACCTGACTATTTACGTTGATGACATTAATAACCAGAATAATGTGCAGTCATATCATAGCAACACATGCCTGAAACAGAGCTGAGCAAGAAGTTTCTCTGAAAACATTGCTGTATACTTCAAAATAAGTAAGTGTGTTTATGCCTACTATCAGCAAAAGGAAAACAAACAAACACAAAAAAATGCCACGAGAGTATTTTGGGTTCTTATGCTGTTAAAACACAAAACGAACCAGGGGTAAATCATCTGGCTTTTGTGTGTGTGTGTGAAAATAAACCAAATCATAAAACATAAACGGTTAAAAGAAAATTTAATTTTTAAAAATGTGGAAAATACCCAACAGATGGTACATCTGAGCTGAAGCTTCTGAGCTGAAGGAATCACAAAAGCAGGAGGAAAACCAACACCTTTTGGTTTGTTTCCACATTATCTGTACTAAACAGAACTATTTACATCAAGCTGCATGAAATACAAGGGCAAATCTTTTTAGGACATGATTTATCTATTCTCAAAAACCTAAATTAAAGGAAGTAGCATGCCTTTTCTGAAGCCTTTGAACACCACTCAAAGAATAAAAAATAAATTACTCATGATGGTTGGCTGCATCTGAAGGAATAAATTTTGCCCATCAAGTTTTAAAATACAGCAAAGTCCACAAAAAGCCACTGAAAATTCACAGTGCAGAATTGGATTATCTGTTCTGAAAGCATTCTGTATTTAACACAGGAATATTACAGGCCTGTGTGAAGCAAAGGTCTCAACAGATCTATGTAATGAGAACTAGAAGGGCAATAACACCAAATACTTTAGGTGACTATGGCCATTTCTATGCTCTAGTATATTATGCTGATAACACTTTGCAGTGCAAGTACATAAGGGAGATTACGGTGAAAACTGGTGATAATAAACACAACACTATTACATTGTTTCTCATTTGTTGCAACAGACTTTTTATGTGCAATTATGTAATTACATTTTCTAAAGAAAATTGAGAACTTCATTCCTTTGCTGTTGAGAGGTTTAATTCTTACGTAATCTAAAAAGCCAATAATCATAAATTTGTTGTCTCTAGTCCATTATATGGATATGGATATAAATGGATACAAATATGATGTGATGAAAAGTTCATACAAATTCAGATTTCAAAAATGTGTTATTCCAAAGGTAACTCTGAGGAAACTACTAGATGATGCACAATAAACTTGACATGTTATTTTTAATATATTTTTAAGTTGCTTACCACTAAAAGAGAGATTCATACATTTGATAAGAATAAATGAAAGTAATTTGATGGCTAGATACCATCAAATATCACTGAAACATTAGCATGAGATCACTTAGCTTCGAAATACTTACAAAAATCATGAAAAACACCACTGTATGAGATACTTTCCCTGATCCTATAGAATTTATTTTATGCTGAACAAATAAAGCCTCTGTTCAGCTAAAGAGCAGTTATTTCCTAAAAGGATGCACAATTACTTGTAATAAATTGAAAATTGCTGTTGGAGTCCAACTTTAAATGGAGTAAAATCAGCTATCATTTTTGTTTGCTCTTAAATTTTTGACTATAAGTGAAACAGGCACAATGAACTCTTTACTCTGTTTCCTTCTTAAAATTTCAGTCTTGGAATTAATAACCCTAGCAAACTGAAGAAGCAGAAACTATAAAGCCCTCATGTGATCCTATCATTTGGCTTGCTAATATGGCAGCATTTACTAAAGGGTATTAAAAGAAAATATGGACACTTTTATTGTTCTCCTTGAGGCAGAAAATACTGCAGTGCAGAGGTTCATTACTAAATATTTTACCACTGTCCAGCTGCCTTACAGTCAATTATGTTCAGTTAATGTGCATCTTAATGAAGATCTTGACATACAGTTATAATCACAAACTGTCCGCTCCAATGTCAGTCTTCAGTTCATGATTAGTACTTTGTTGGCATAATATAACAAACACTTTCTAATTATGTTTCAGTTCATTAAAATTAAAACAGAGTTCAATAAAAGCAACTTGCAACATGTTATTTATTTTAGTGAAGAGATAATCCTATTCTAGAGAAGAAGATTCAAGTAATAAAAAAATGAAAAATGCACAGACTAAAGCTATTAACATTGTGCCTGGTCAGTACTGAGGTTCACTTCCAGTTGGTTATTAAAGTTATTATGCAAATATTCCCCATAACAAATCAACACACTCCAGTAATGTTGTGACTTGGAAGAGAAGATATATGGACAAAATAATATCCCCAAAACACAAAGGTACTTCTTGCAGCAGATTTCTCTTTGATTCAAAGGCCATGGAGGCTGCTACGCATGAAAAACAGACAATCACAGATCTATAGAGATGAATCTATTCAAGAAATGAGAATATTGGGAAAGGACAGAAAATTAGATATTTAGTAAAACATGCTTCCTTGTTTCTTATGAGATTTCCAACCAGGATATATCATCTAAGTTACCACTCATGAAACTGTGATTACATCAGTGCTGCAGGTTGTAGGCAGAGTATTAACTAGTATCAACGTATCTGTATCTCAGTCACCAGGGATGAAGAGGATGGCAGCCCACGCCGCAGGAGGGAGAACACTTCTCAGGAAGCATCACTGACGACCACAGCTTGAATACAGATTGTGCACCATGCAACCACCTTGACTTTTATGCCTCTTTTTAGACAAAGGTAATCCCATTAGCTTCACACTGGCAGAGAAGAAAATAACATCTTTTTCAAGGCGGTAGGAATAACAGGTATGCCTTGGGGACAGAAATGGGACACGGGCTGGTCCTCAGCCTCACTGCTTTATGAGGGTACAACTGAGACTTCAGTAGATTGTTACTTCACAGTGTAACTAATAGGAAAAACAAAAGAAAAACAAAACCAAAGCCCACCAGACTGTAATCAGGAAATGGCTGTGGTATGAGGAAACCATATTTCAAAATATCCTTCCAACAAAAGACATCTAGTTACAGCACTAGGAATAAAATTATTGCTGCTCCAAGAAGAATATGTGAATTTTACATGAGCATTTTTACAGCAGAAAACTGCTATTTATCACATGCATTATGCAGTTCTCTAATTTTATCTATTACCATGGACCTCCTGTATTAAATCTTTCCTAGTTTCTTCATAAATATGTTTTGAATAGACTGTAATTTTTACAGAAGTGCAGGGGATAATACCCTGAGAGAAACAGTTCTGATTTTCATAAGAGACATTGTCAAAGTGCCAGAATTAACAGATAAGCTATCTAATTTTAACTACTTAATATGGGGGGCAGAGGCAGGAAGGGAGAGGGATGGGCACAAACAAACTAAGAAGCAAACAAACAAACAAAAAAAAAACAACCACAAGAAATCATTCATTCTCTCAAAACACTAAGTAAAACAAAGGTGAAATTCTTCTTACTTCATCCTCACCGATCCTAGGTGATGAGATGCAATAAGAGCTTGCTTAGACTCTTTGCAGCCTGAATATATGCATGACAATTGTATTATCACTGTAGACTTCCAGTCAGTTAAGATTGATGTGACTAGGCAAAATATTAAAAATGCACAAGAATTCTTATTGCTGGAGAGTTTAGAAAAGCTGGGTCTTGTAGATTCAGCACCTTTCCTGCTTCGAAGACCAAAGTGATAGCAAGATGTGGTCACAGACTTGAACATCCATTCTCCAGCTGAGTGATACTCACTTTGTGAAAGAGTTAAAGTCTAATAATATGAAATACACAGAAAGCTTCAATAGGAAAAATGTATGCTGTAAAACTACACAAAAGGCTGCAAATGTATGACTCTGACAGCATTTTCTGATTGTATTTTTTACTGTATTCATTGAAAAATAAAGGTTGGTTTTCATATGTTTCCAAAAAATACCATTCCTGCTTTATATATATCTTTTGAATGTCTACAAATGTTTGCAGGGGTCTTAAATTAATGGGACATAGTTTTTTTTTTTTTTAACCTTTGTATTACCTCTATGTTAATCTTCTCTCCCTTCTTTCCTCTAAAGGAAGAGATGGGATAAATTCCCTTCATCTAATGACAGCAGCATTAAAATGGTTTTGATTCACCTTCCAATTCCAAGTCTCATTGTGGTAAATGAAACTAAAGAAAAGACAGTTCTCTGTTCTGCTGACACTTTGGTTTGTACTGTGTTCTCCAAATCTGGCCTACCCAGGCAAGCAGCAGATGCCATTTCCCCTTATCATTGCATGGGGAATAGTTATTTTTGTTTTCTCTTTGCAAGTTCAAAATGTAGCCAGTGCTGCAGAATCAAACAAAGCTCTCAAACACATGCTAACCTTTAAATGATTCAACATTTTGTAAGCTTCATTCTTCTATTATTCTGCAAGAATGATTAGTAAAAAATGTGCTAGTCCTCTCACCTGGAAACTAAAAATCATTCACACAAAGCTTTCCTGGCATAAACAGAACACCAAGAAAGAAATACTGAGGTTATTCAGGCCCTCTCCCCAAAACAAGGCTGTCTCCACACTGAAAGATCTCAATGTGAAGCTCTACTAGGGACCAGAACACCAACCAACACAGAAAAAGTGAAAGTTATTATGAAAAAAAAAAGTGAAAGCTATGAAGTTGACTTCAACTAAGAAGAGAATAAAAATTACCTGTGCTTTGCCTCTACTATGTCACTTTCAAATCAAAACAGGAAAATCATGAGGAAACACTACAGTCTAAAGCAGTGTAAGCATTTACTGACAATCCCCAGGAGTGACTCCTAACTGCTTGCAACATTTTTTAAATCCAGCAAAGCACTATCCATTTTCAGTTTGTAGCAGACATCAGATATTTCTGCTGCTCTTTTTAGAACACAAACTTGCAAGCACACACACAAACACACACTTTCATTAGCACAGGAAGGAAAAAATATATTTAAACAACTCAAGAATAAACTAATGCTTCTCTCAGAAAACCTTGCAAACAGAACAAAAAAAAAAAAATCAATGGATATTTTCAATAATAAAGATAACAATTTTAAAAGGTTACGAGCTTGTGAAAACAATAAGGGCACCTGTTTTATGAGGTACTACATCAAACCAATAAGATAACAAAAATCACCTAGCAACATAAAATCTTTTGGCCTCTGTAAGCTGCCTTCATGTATCGCACATACCGGCTGTGTGCCTGAAACCTGCAGCAGAACCACTGAGCCTCAGGAACCTTCTGTAAACCAAGGCTCAGCAGGGCTACTGAATCATTCAGTGACACTACTGAATACTCAAAGCCAAGGTTATATGTGTTGTTGAGTCTTGCATTTAACAGCAGAGATGTGGCATTTTTGGTCCAGAATTGTGAAGAAGACCAGAACCACGCAAAATTTGTCAAGAAATAGCTACATTGATGAAAATCCAAACCCATGCACAGATAGCATTTGTTTCCCATCCACGTGATGCACACTGAACACCCAAGGAGAACCCGTTGTTCTTAATGTTCTCCTGGTCTTCCACGTAATACTGGGTGGCAAACAATTACCTCCTTATTTCCAGCCAGCTTTGCTGAACAAATACATGTGGAATTGTAGCACTGTTTCCTATTTCACAGGCGCAAACCTATCTAAAAATTAAGGGAGTGACCTCAGTATATAGCATGCTGTACGATTTACCAGCAGAGAAAAAAGCTTAAAAGCTCTTGTGAAGCAACTTTCTTACTTAGCTGTATCTCTACATTACCACTTAAAGAAGATTCTAATGAGCAATGCAACTCCATAGCATCACTTCATTACAGAATCACAGAATGTTAGGGATTGGAAGGGACCTCAAAAGATCATCTAGTCCAATCCCCCTGCCGGAGCAGGAACACCTAGATGAGGCTACACAGGAAGGCGTCCAGGCGGGTCTTGAATGTGTCCAGAGTAGGAGACTCCACAACCCCCCTGGGCAGCCTGTTCCAGTGCTCTGTTACCCTCACTGAGAAGAAGTTTCTTCTCAAATTTAAGTGGAACCTCTTGTGTTCCAGTTTGAACCCATTACCCCTTGTCCTACCATTGGTTGTCACTGAGAAGAGCCTGGCTCCATCCTCGTGACACTCACCCTTATCATATTTGTAAACATTAATAAGGTCACCGCTCAGTCTCCTCCAAGCTAAAGAGACCCAGCTCTCTCAGTCTTTCCTCATAAAGGAGATGCTCCACTCCCTTAATCATCTTTGTTGCCCTATGCTAGACTCTCTCCAGCAGTTCCCTGTCATTGAATTGAGGGGCCCAGAACTGGACACAATATTCCAGATGTGGTCTCACCAGGGCAGAGTAGAGGGGAAGGAGAACCTCTCTTGACCTACTAACCAGTCCCCTTCTAATACAGCCCAGGATGCCATTGGCCTTCCTGGCCACAAGGGCACAGTGTTGGCTCATGGTCATCCTGCTGTCCACCAGGACCCTCAGGTCCCTTTCCCCTATGCTGCTCTCCAATAGGTCATTCCCCAACTTATACTGGAACCTGGGGTTGTTCCTACCGAGATGCAATACTCTACACTTTCCCTTGTTATATTTTATTCATTTTTTCCCCGCCCAGCTCTCCAGCCTGTCCAGGTCTCGCTGGATGGCAGCACAGCCTTCTGGCATGTCAGCCAATCCTCCCAGCTTGGTGTCATCAGCAAACTTGCTGATAGTATACTCTATTCCCTCCTTCAAATCGTTGATGAATATATTGAATAATACAGGCCCCAGTACTGACCCTTGAGGCACTGCACTAGATACTGGCCTCCAACTAGACTCTGTCCCATTGACCACGACTCTCTGGCTTCTACCCTTCAGCCAGTTCACAGTCCACCTCACTACCCGATTGTCCAGACCACACTTCCTCAGTTTAGCTGTAAGGATGCTGTGGGAGACTGTGTCAAATGCCTGTACTGAATACAGGTTCAATTCATACAGTTCTCAACAAAGCAGTATTATATACCTTAGCAATTCCAGGATTTAAGAATTTACCCCCTGATTTGAATGGAGAAGTTCTAACAAAAAATGCTGTAGTGTGTTTGGTTTTTTTGTTTTGTTTTTTACTATTTAATGTGCATATTACAAAAATATACATTGAGTATCTTCTGCATTGCAACATGGTAACCAGTTGTGTTACAAGCAATAGGCACCCAGAACACAGTATGTTAAAACCTGTCTTGAAGAAGGCAATTCTAGGCTTCTGAGGTTACTTAAGCAAGGGGTTTATCCAAAATCAAATGCAACGTGGTTTTCAATTGTTTGCTTCCTAAGTAACAGACAAAAATAAACTGTCAAATAAACAAAAACTCCGTCAAATAAATCAACAAACAGCCAAGATAAAATTATTTTTGATCACAGTTCATTTAAACTGCATTTCTTCAGAAAGCCTGTATTGAAAAATGTTTACTATCTTTGTAAGTCTAAGATAATCAAATGCTCTTTTCTTTTCAACTATAACAAGCAATTAGGGAACATAGGCGTTTGAAGAACTGCTTCCAGTTCTTTAAGAGCAACAGTAAGACTTGTTCAAGACCTAAGAAGAAGTGCTGCGGTACCTATCAGGTTGCAGATGGCAAATGGAGGAAGGTGCCATCCTGAACATCCTGTGACAATCTGAACAAGAAGCTTAATCTCCAGCACGAAGAGGGTTTGCCGACGAACCTCTGTACTTATTGTTTTCTACAAGCTACTCGTAGGCAATCCCAGGCACGCTAGGCAGGTGGTTATCCCATTTCCTTTAGACCCCATTCCAAGGCACCTATGTTTCCCCAGGAACATATAAGGAGTCAAGAAATCACAATGTAGATTTCTGGATTTAGCTACCAAAACCTTTATCCTGTACCTTGAAATTAGTATTCACCAACAGTCAACTATTAAATTTTACTTTACTTTTTTTTTTTTTAAATTTACCTGGCAACTGCCATGTCCAAAATCTGTAGAAATATCTTCTACATGCAATAGCTACAGATTTCAGGAGTATATTTTTTTCTCCTAAATCTGCATAATCTGTGCAGTCTTGAACTGCCACAAACAGAATTAGTATCTAGCTTTCATAAAGGAAATGTGCAAGTGACTTCAATTTTAGTCCAAATAATAATAAAGATTCTAGAAAACAATTGAAGCGATCTTTGCCAAACAATGAAAAGATAGAATATGTATTACTATAAACACAACACAACAGAAGGTCAGTAATTTATTTTTCCGAAACTGCAACTTATTCACTCAGTAGATGTCTCAATAGGATACTATAAAATCATAACAACAGATATCCCATAATAATCTTTTAACATCACGGTGTAAATGTAGAAAACATCACCACATAATTCCACAAGAAGAGGCTTTTAGTGGCAAGAACTGGCTACACAAGCAGGAGTCAGATGACCCAGATTCAACCCAGCTCCTCTACTGAGTCAGGGCTTATCTGCCCAGGGAAAACAACCTGTAATAGCTTCTCCCACAGACACTCTTATTCCATTAGTCCTAAAATTTCTTTGTTCGGGTAATTTAGCTCACTTTAGAATTTAACTGAAGACAGCACAGTATACTTATCATGTTTAAATTTCATATACCAGCTTATTTTGCAACAGGTTCAGTGTGTAAACAAGATTTGATGATAATGCTGAAAAGAATCAGTGTATCACTTGGTGTTTTCATTTATTCAAAGGATAAATGGCAATAACTTATGTTACATAAATCAGAATAGTATTTTGAAGCTACAAATATTCAAGAACTATGTCTAGATCCCCAAATAATGTCGTACATATCTAATACAGACATCTAATCGGCTTGTTTCTTTTCTTGATTGTTTAATGATCATGTAAAACACTATTTTCTGATTTCTATTTCAAAGCAATTCAAAGAAACATTAACTAGTTCCAGATACAGAAGAATTTAAAGAGAAATTTCTTGAACAAGAAGGCAGAAAATTGGCTGCCCTTATGGGAAAATTAAAGAGGCTTCTGTTATCTATGCACAAAATTATTTGTTAAATTGCATGTTAGGGTGCAGTCAATTAATACACTGCATTTACAAATTCTTTTAGTTCAGATTGCACTTATCTACTTTTATGAAGCATCTTTGGACTGTAATTTATATTAAAAACAATTCATAAGTGAATATTAAAAATTGTGCTACACCTATATAATACAGGGAAACAAAAATAGGCAATTACATCTTCTTGATCAAAACATTATTTTAACTTATAAAGGTGCTTAATTTCCATCTGAATGAGATATCTTAAAGGTAGTCTTACTACATATTTACATTAGTCATAAAACCAAGATGCAATAACTGTATATGTGTCCTGGCATCCCCGGCATCTCTTCATGGTAGCTGGTACGGGGCTATGTTTTAGAGTTGTGATGAACAGTCCTGATAAGACAAGGATGTTTTAGTTATTGCTGAGCAGTGCTTATATAGTAGCAAGGCCTTTTCTGCTTCTCAGACTGTCCTGCCAGCAAGCAGGCTGTGGGTGCATAGGAGCTGCGAGGGGACACAGCTGGGACAGCTGACCGCAACTGCCCAAAGGGATATTCCACATCTTATGATGTCATGCAATAAAAGCTGGGGGAAGAAGGAGGAAAGGATGTTGAGTTTGTCTTCCCAAGTAACCATTACACATGATGAAGCCCTGCTGCTTTGTCAGATACCTCTGACAAACATGATACGATAAAGCATTGCAATTTGCTAGTTACATTATTTTAAAAATTCTTCATATATTGCCTTGGAACAGTGAGACTTTCTCATACTTTTTCCCTCACAGAATGGTAAATGAGTTTTGACTTTACATCATGTAAAGTTTCAATGTAGGATACTAGAAAGAAGAGGAATTACAATGCTTTTAGGAAACTGACTCTTCGCATCCTGAAATGATTTCAAACATTTGACAACTAATACCCAGCCAATTTCCATTATGTAAAACACATTTAAAATGTAGTCTTGCAAATGAGTGAACAATCTGTTTATATTTGTGGACTGCTTCCAGGAAGCTACCTCCTCCCTCTTCCCTTAACACTATCCTGCAGATATTTTAAAAATTAAGTTGTCACAACAGTCTTTCCTTTCCCCACCAAAATTAGAGAGAACACTGTTACCACTTACTGAGAAAAAACTGTTCAAGCCTGTTCTCACTGATACAAAATTTGTGGCCATCCCCCCTTGCGTTCAAATTTTGTTTCTTAAAATCCAAAGTATATATGCAGATTTAACATCTGCTTAGTGCTAGAAACAGGCTAATAGTACCTGTATGTTTTTTCCTGACCACAATCTTAAATAAACAGGAGGAAGAAGCAGCTGTAATTCTGTAGCAGCCCAATGCTCTTGCTTCTAACATTACTTCACTTATTTTCATGCTACCAGATCTTTTCATTCACTGACTATTTTACTGGCACTGTCGTTAGACCAGGCTATCAAGGCTTTAGACAGTCCCTTCAAACAGTGATGAATGTTCCTGGTATTCCATATGTTTTGTGACATTTGAGACTCCCAAGTACCACATTTAATCAGTGCAATATGCTTCAGTGGTTCTCATCGTCACACAATCTCAAAGTCAAAAAGCAACAAAACAACCTCCCCCCAAATTCTTTTAAATGTGATACTTTATCACAGTTGCCAGCATAAATTTTCCGTTAGTGACAGCTCAGTTTTTCTTCCAAATCCACATATGTACCACTTTAAAATATTCATTCTATTTATGGAACCCATAGAATTATGCAGCGAGTTATAGTATGTGAACACTCATAGCCGGATTTAAAACATGTGAATGGATTTCATTGAGATGTGTGGAACACTCCTAATAGATTTTTTTCTTCATGACTCAAAGACAGTATCTCTTGAGTCGTTTAATAAAATTTCATTTAATTAGCTGATCAGAAGATATATTTGAGTCTTACCGACTAATTATATTTTACTATCAGTGTCAAAAGACTGCTTGCTTAACTCTCTTCATTAATAACGCATAGAAATTTCCACTCAAAAGATAGAATAGTTAGGCACATTTACTTCCAAATGACTTATTGCTGATTAATAATTACCTCTTCAATATAATAGATTTCCCTATCTTATTTCTATTATTTATACATATGATATAAAAATATCAGAAAAAATATTCCTGCTAACATTAGGTCTCATTTACTTGAATCACCATGTCAGATAAAAGTTAGCTGTTGCTCTTCAGAAAATATTTATTGATGAGTTTTTTTAACTTTCAACAGATCAACAAAAAAGTCCAAAAGCTTTCGGAAATTACTAAAAAAAATAATAAATCCTAATATTTCAACACCCTTACAGTTTTGGAATTTCTACAAAACACTGGAACCCACATAGAGCCTAGAACAGCATGTGATGTAAAACCTGTTTCCCTACATTCAGTCACATTTGGAAATCTCAATCGATTAAATCAGGCATTTCCCAATACTAAACGCAAGAATAAGACCACAGGAAACAGAAACAACACTAAGGCCATTTGTGTTTTAACTAGTGAGTTCCTTGAACTCTGTGTCCTTAAAACAAGTGAAAACCAAACAAAACCAAACCAAACCAAAACAAAAAACAGAAAGGAAAAAAGAAAAAAAGACAGTAGGGAATTTTTAGTCTGTCTTATTGTACATTGCATTGTATTGTATGCATACTCACAGAGGTGCTCTACTGACTGCTGAAATGAAAATAAGGTAAAATAAGAATGCCTGCCTTCATTCTTAGAAAAAAAAAAAATGTAGCTCTACCAGGCATACAAGTAGAAGCACAAGAAAAGTAATAAAATAATTTGGTGTGAACATGAAATTATGACAAATGGTTGCACAAAAAAATCCAAAACAAACAAAAAACCCCATAAATATTAAAACCTTATTAATTTCCGCTCCAAATGCATCATTGGAAGATGGAAGTTCTCCTCCATATTCTACAGAGAGAAGGGAATTACTGTGATTCCTTATTCTAGCTGGAAATGCCCATTAATCTTTTGTGTGAGCCTTTTTTCTGACAAAGAATGATAGTCCAATATAAGCAGAATTTTCTAAACAAATCCATTTATATCTCAAAGCTTGAGGCCAGTATCAGGACTATTTCCATCAGAATTGCTCACAGCTGGTCTGTCTGTCCAGGGTTTCCTTTGTCCACACAAGGCAGAGTTCCTAAGTTTTCTGGGCTATTAAGGAAGAAGGGTAGCCAGACCCCAAGAAGCCTGTCTGCTTGCTCAGCACATACACGTTGAACTAAGTCACAGCTGACTGTTTTCCTGCATCACCTGGCTGCATATCTGGCCACCTGTTCATTTAGACAACCAGCCCTTGGCCAACGACATGGACATTTACACTGCTTCTCCATGGCACCAAGGTTCCCAGGCAGTCTAGGAAGCAACTCTTTCAGCCATTCAGCTTGGCAAAAAGATTTGTCTTTTCTATTTGTACCGTAATCTGCAGTGATAAAACACAGAAGTTAAAAACTTAACAAAGCCATGAAACTGCATCCAGTATTCAATAGCACTCAACAGAACAACTGACAAAAAAAAAAAAAAAAAGGTAACTGATAACCCTGCAGTTAAAATAGATAATAGAAACCAGAAATGGATAGAAAATTATATATCATAATCAAACCACATCATTTTTTGTGCACCTTGTTCCCTTGTATCTAGGTAACCAACCTCAATCTATAGAGAGAGAAACAGAATTCTACTGGCTTCAGAAAGCACAGAGGCTACATGCCACCTCCTTAGGAATAAGAGATCTCTTAAATACCCCATAAAAGCCCTCCTAAACATTGCAGAATACTTACTGTAACTGTTCACATAGTATTCTGTAAATATCAGGCACTCTCAAACTGAAGACTGAATTTTCAAATTAAAATAGAAACCATGGCTGTTTTATGTGTCTCGGACAAGCTAAAGATTCAAACATACACCTTTGTGTCTGTCACACCAACTGGCAGGAACTCTCCTTCCAAAACTTCATCATACTCTTTGAAATGTAATCTTAAAACTTTCTTATTAGGATGCCCTTTCTCTCCCTTTTGCTAACATAAAACGGTGCTCAACAGAAATGCCTGCTGTCACCTCCAAATTATCTGATTACTTAACTTCAGAGCAAATAATATCAGCATGTACTTAGCTTCTGTTTCAGACCTGCCATCCATCTGAAATTCTGGGTTTTTTCTTAAGTGTATCAGTTACTCCAGTGAGAGATACGTTCCCTTCTTTCAACAGAGCACCCAACAAGAGTGTCCTGGTTTCGTCTGGGATAGAGCTAATTTTCTTCCTAGTAGCTGCTATAATACTCTGCTTTGGATTTACTATGAGAATACTGATAACACACTGGTGTTTTAGTTGTTGTTAAACAGTGGACTTTTCAGCTTCTCAAACTGGCCTGCCAATGAGAAGGTGGGGAGTGCACAAGAAGCTGGGAGAGGACACAGCCAGGATAGCTGACCAAAGAGATATTCCACACCATATGATGCCGCGCTCAGCAATAAAAAGCTGGGAGAAGAGGAAAGAGGGGATGTTCAGAGTGCTGGTGTTTGTCTTCCCAACTAACTCTTGCATGTGACGGAGCCCTGCTGTCCTGGAGATGGCTGAACATCTGCCTGCTGATAGGAAGGAGTGAAAGAATTCCTTGTTTTGCTTTGCTTGTGTGCACATCTTTTGCTTTACCTGTTAAACTCTCTTTATCCCAAGCACGAGTATTCTCACTTTTAGTCTTCTGATTCTCTCCCCCATCCCACTGGAGGGGAATGAGCGAGTGGCTGTGTGGTGCTTAGTTGATGGCTGGGGTTAAACCAGGACAGAGTCAACAGGCTGTCAATGTGCTGTAACTGCACCATGTTGTGTAAAGTAATGCTATCCTGTCTCCTTCAACTTCTCTTTTCTTCTTTTCTCTTACCTTAGACTGCAAGCTCTTTGAGACAGGAATTCTTTCTTCATTTCTGTTTTTACACAACACAAAGAGATTTGGGTCCAAGGCTGGGCACTACAGTATTACAAATACTGAGGAATAACATTCAATAACTGACTTTGAGCTGAAATAAAATTTTATAGAAATATGTATTCATACACATACATTCTCTGTTATGGATCCAAGAATTTTACTGCTCAGAAGAAAATAACCATTAAAGCTTGATGTATTGCATTTATTAGATTAGACTTATTAGGATTTAATAGATTACCATTATACTATCTATGCAATAAACAGGTCCATGTAAGTACCAATGCAATCTACACTTGTCAGACTTCAAAAGAGTAACCACTTCTCTTTAAATACAACTTTTAAAGGAGCTGTTCCAGGAGAAATACACTAGGTGAATGAGTAAAAACAAAATAATAAAACTATTATTATTTTTGGATGATACTGTAAAAATTATTGAAGAACATTGTACTGAGCAGTAAACAAACCTAGGCAATGTAAAGAAATACATACTAGAAAAGTAAAACTGAACACAGATGGAAGGTTGATTCACAAGTGATTTTGGCTTATAAAGTAACTGCAATACTGCAATAAAAAGCTAGAGGTGCTAGCAAACAGTGAGTCCACTATAACTGTGTAACAGACTATAACAATCAAAGAGCTAACCGCTCCTAAGGGTATCCCATCATATGCCTCCAATGTGATAGCCTGTCTGTGGTATAATAACCAGTGTAATTTAATTTAAACTATGGCAGACAGTTTAGGTACCTGAACTCCATAAAAAAAAAAGATGGAGAGAAACTGGAAGCAATTCAGAGAACAGCTACTAAAATAATGAAAGAGTTGGAGGAACCAAATGTAAAGGTCAGGAGAGTTAGAAGGCAATAGAAGGCAATGTGGAATCACTAAGAAAGGGCTAGACTAACACAATAGTTTGACCAGTAATACAGTGTGTAACCTTAGGCATATTTCCCTTCTCCTCCTTCTCCCTTTTCTTTTCCTTTTTTTTTTTGGCAATTTGAATATCTGCACAGATGCGGGCAGACACAGAACTCATTCTGTGTTGCATGATGGCTGGATGGGAATCATCTCTAACCAGAGAGAGACTTAATGACACTGTGGTGAGGTGTCCAGGCTAACAAACCATCCTGACATCCTCTCTCTGTATTTACAGTCTTTGGCCCAACTGGACTATAATGTTTGGTTTTGTAATGTAAATAAGAATATTTGAGACATTAGCAAAATGACAGCAAAAATAAATTTATCAAAATATCCATATACAGTGATCTTCATCTGTCTATATAGAGGGAGAGCAGCCAAGGAAGCATAACATGAGATAATGTTATCATATCAATAGATATTTTAGAGACAGGCCTAAAACACAGTCCCAATTTGCAGTTTAGAAAATGACCCATTGGGGAGTATATTTTCAGATTAGTACCATCTGTGCCTTCATTTTTTTTGGACACTCCAGCATTCAGCTATAACAGACCCTGAGACATTACATGTCCTGTAGACAGAACCAAGCAATGCTGATATTACCTAACTCAATACCATAGCATGACAGTTAAGGCAAGGGGAGCTCAGTTCAGTCTTCAAAGCTTTTAGGTTCAGGTAAATATTTTTTTGACTAGTGAAAGATAAGATCGCTACTGTTGTGACTGTATTTTTCCAGTACGCATACCAGCTAGTTTAAATTAGTTTGATCATAAGATTCAAGAGGCAGTACTAGCTCATCTGTATCAAGACTATCATCGTTCCAGTTGTTTCTTTCTGTATCTCTTGAATAAATTTTTTTTCTTTCATTAATGACTACTTTTACTCATGTCTTCAAATTACAGAAAATTCAAGGAGTTTCTGTTTCCTTTCATGAGGTGGAAAACCTCTAGCCTTATTTCTGCAAATGTGGGTTTTGAAATGCAGTACTTATCTATTAAACCATGTAGAAATTGCTCCTTTGCTAATTAATACAAGTGAGATGGTTAGGGAAATACTAATAGACTGCATGCAAAGCCTTTGCATTATGACAATTATGCTAATGTTCTATGATGCACTTCTCTTATTTTCTTTTTCATTGTGGAGATACAGAACATAATCCTGTGAACATCCGAAATTGATGGCATTTATTATCAAACTGAACACTAGGCAATCTCCTTTCTGACTTCTAACATTTTATGTTGCCAGTATTTTGTTTTGTGTTTTGTTTTGTGTTTTTAAACAGCTGTCTCTAGAGATGCACAGGCATGAGCAGCTCTAGAAAAGATCCTCTCTTCCAGTACTTGGCTCTGTAATTTAAAAGATGCAGCCAGCATCCTCTCCCCACAGACATTCACTGAGGCAAATGGGAAGACTCCTATGAGTCATGGTACAGTGCAGGCTAAGCCAGCCAGTCTTTCTTCACTTATTTCATAAATGTTGAGATCAGAAATGTAGTTTCCATCTGCACAGCATGCGGATTACATTCAGATCATGCATACCTATGAAGGGCAGAAGCACAAACTCACCACAAGTCTGTGTACAAAATATGTAAAAAAAAAAAAGATCATGTTTATGCACAATGCTATATATAAACACGATACCTAAAAATTCATTCTCAGAAATGGAAACTTGCAGAAGAGCAATGATCACATCACTGCAGATTAATCTACCACTGAAGCTGTTAATTGATAAGCAATACATTCCTGCTTTCACTCTGTGTCAGTATGTCAAGGCTGTTTGTTTCCCTGTTCCCCTGTTTCTCCATTTGTATATATTTTTCAAATCTATAATTCTTAGGGTTTATTTCCACTGCAGAAGTAAATCTGGCTGCTGCTCAGTTGCATTGACAGCGTCATCTCTAGTCATCCAACTGTACCTGGGACAAATGGTAAAATACCCAGTCCCAGCAGCCCATTCCAAGGCACAGGCAAACTTCTGCAGAAGGTTGGCTAAACAACATGTTAGTCCTAATTTTTCCCATGTAATTCCCTGACCATGCCCAGAGAGGCTGTCTAATTCCAATGAAATTTTGGGGGGAAAGAACTAGTGGTTACAATTCCCAAAATGATACAGCCTACCAGGAGTGCAGCACCAGTACAGATGTCATACTTAAGTTTGTCTTTAAAATGTGCTTAGCCTCAATATTTAAATGGCATGTGGTAGTGCAGACAGGTAGCTGTCTCACTTGCCCTTAAACCAGTTTTTACAGTTTTCACATTAAAACACTTGGAAATTTTGCTGTGCTCGTACAGGATTGCACCCAGCCTGCTCTGCCAGCAGGTACATGGCCACAGCAGCCTCAGCAGGACAGAACATGTGGAGACATGCCCACCCTTCCAGATCAGAGTACGCCTCAATGCAAACCTGCCTTCAGTTTGACGTTTTAAGCTAAAGTGCTGGGGAAATTGCTAGCATCATTGAAATACAGCACTGGTGTGATTGGTGTAAGTTCTGCACTGCCAGTTCTGCTGCAATGAACAGTAACTTCCAAAAGAAGCCAGTTAATACCTGAGAGCTATAACATTTTACAAGGCTGCAGCCGCATTTACTTTAGCTTGTCTATCAAAGAACACATTACCATGAAGGCTTAAGTGCAAACCCTTCTCTCCTTCAGGTGGCCATGACATAGACAAATAGCCTTTTTAAAAGCAGTCAGAAAGTGAATCCAGGAGCTTTTCTTTTTCTTTTTTTTTTTTGGCAAATCGAACAAAGCATTATAGAAAATTAGTTTTAAATAACAAAAAGCCTACATGCTTACCTAAGCTTATTAATCTTATACTTCAATACAGCCTAAGTTATATAGACTTACTTTGAGCTATGGCAATATAAATGAATTGGTCTGAACTTCTGCAGAAAATCTCTGTCACTGGAGATTGTTTGCTCACTCCGAGGGACACCACCTTTTCGGAAAAATCAATCCCGCCTAGGTAAAGCAGAGCTCACTTTTTACATATGGCGATGGCTGCTACTGCTGAGCTCAACACGAAGTGCTGCTTTTGTCTCAATATGGTTTTCCATCAGGCAGTCCAACAGGCCCCAGTGGGTCATTTCCCCTGACTGGCAGCCGAACCGCTGTGGCATTTACAACTCGCGGTGACAGACCTTGCCCTTGCCGCAGAGGATGCAGAAACTACCTTATCTCTCACTTTCCAACCTTCGTTTCCAGATATGCTGCTATCAACACAGCTACACACCTGCTCTCGGAACTGAATATCATTTTCAAATGTTCATACAGAAAACTATTGCAGGACCAACCATATTCGTATAGTGTCTTTCTCCTATTAACATCATAGTAATTTCTACTGTTTTAAAAGAAACACCCTTCTACCATTTAGCCAGAATGTCCCTACCATTTATTATGACTAGAAGGGCAAATAATCACAACTTCTGTGTTCCTCAAAGTTCCTAACCCATAAATAAAAGACCTTCTGCAACAGATTATAGCTATGTCTTGAAATCGTAAATTACAAATTTTGATTTTTTTATACATCTTTAGCCTGGGATTATTTTTTTTTTTTTCCTGTTGAAATATGTGTAAAAGCTAATTTTACAATCATCAAAAACCATTGTGTTCTTTCAGAAAATGAGAAGGCTTAAACCACTCTTGTTACTAAACTCCTGGGATAACCACTACACATCAATAGTTTCAATAACAACTAAGCTTGATTTAAAGACTTCACACATGAATCTAAGGTCGAATTTTAAAAAATGGAGAGAATGACCTCAGTGTACAAGTCTCACTGAAACTGAAGAGCTAATCAGGAACCCAAACCTCTTCACATGTGCCTAACTTTAAAACAAGCCTCCACCTTACCCGATTGCTCATCAAAATTGCCTTCAGCATATGCTGCAGCAAACAAATCTTCCACAGAATGAAAAATGTAAAATATGCCTCTTCATGACTGGGATAAACACCAGATATAACAAAGCGACCATACGCATGGATCCTACACATGCACACACATGCAAGGCACCAAATATTATGAAGTTATCCAGTTCAAAGTGAGCAGACCTTCCAATACCAGAATTGACTCATATATGAAAATGGTGAAAGACAAGACATGCAGTTAATGTAAATGCAGTTTGCACAAAACATTTATTACATTTCTAATCATTCAACCTTTTTCTCAGCAGAGATTTACCAAATATCTCCAAAAAAGAACCTTGGGAATAAAACTTGCATCTTTGCCAGATACTAAAAATCATGGACCTAAAAGTAACACATTATTATTTCTCTTGCATCCTCTCCCCAGATAACTCCTCCATGTTCCACAGGTAATAATTATCTGTCTCTTTTCATCCCACAGAACTAACAACTTGAATATCTCCAGCCTTGCAAGCAGTTTCTACTGTCCCATAGGTAAAAATACCCTACCGTTGTTTCTCAAACTGTATATTAAATGAACATAATTAAATTAAACAGAGCCACTATTTTCAACATGAAGTGGTTTGTTTCAGGTCTGAAGAAATGGTACCCAGAAACCGGTTTATGCTTCCAACATCACACACAGATCCATTGAACCATATATAATGAAGACTTTCAAATATATATTTGCACATTATAATGTAAGTACATACATGTGTATTTATATATTATACATATATATATGTATATATAAACTCTTAATACATCTTTATAAAAACCTTGCCATATAAAACCTTTTAAATATTTTCAAAGCTTACATTATCACACCTCATAAACATGTACTGGTTTAATTAGGCAAGAAAAGACAAAAATCACAAAAAATTAGGACTGTGAAAAATACAGGCTTCATCTCATCCATCCCACTTACTCTGGGGGAGGACACCATACCCTTAGACTATTCTTTATACAAATTTGCCTCATATATTTCAAACCTCCAGAGATCCAGATGCCCTACCAGTTTTTTACGTATTTAGCTGCATAATATATAAAGAATTTTCTTGTCCCAAATCCTCAGTGTTATCAAATATGCAGATTATTTTTGTTATTTTGTACTGTTTATTGTTTGTCTCCTCTGGATGCTGTCCAATTCATCTATTTCTTTCTTTACGTCTAATGCCCAACACCAGGCAAAATACTTCTGTGACATCCCACTCACTGAAGGAAGTTCAGTAGCAACTCCCATGTGTTGCAGATGACATTCCTGCCTGCATGTCCCAGGGCTATTTGTCCTTTTGTATGCAAAATAATCACATCATTAATTAATTTCAATTTGTGGTCTATTCTAACACCACAATATATTTACGCAGTACTGCTGCCTACACATTGATTTCCCATTTCGTACATAAACATCTCATTTCTCATTTCTAAGTTGCAGTAGTTAGCATTTGTCTTTATTGAACTTCCTATTCCTAATTTCAAGCCATTCCTCCAATTTGTCAATCTTATTTTGAATCTGACACTAAGAAGTGCTTAGTACTATTCCCATCTCCACGCTATTCACAGAACTATAAAAATGCCTTCAATTTCAAAGGATCATTTTACCACACTCTAGTTGTACCTAATTATACTAGTGAATCAAATGGAATATACAGTCCTCTAAATTTACTGAACTTTGTGATCATGGTTGAGTTCACGGAACATACAGTTTCTAATATGGCATATATGTTGTAATAAACATTCAATCTCTTATCAAAAGTGCTTAAATAGCACTGTAAAGAGAACTGATATTAAAAACTTTAAAAACCAAAGATAATTCAGTATGCAAAGGAAATAAACATTTGCAAAGAAGGAAGCAAACTAATTCAGAAAGCACAGATTATGGCAAAGAAAAGAAACAGCTATGACTTTCTACAACATGGAACCACACTGTAAAACAAACCATCCCCAATAAAGACAAAATGCCACAATAATTAAAAACAAACAAACAAACCCCACAACCACACACAAAACCACAACCTTTTTTCTTCACTGCATAGTTCCTTGAATATGAAGGAATACACACTGTCTAAAGGAAATTCTACAAAACTATCATGAAATCCACACTTAGATGTCAAAAGAACCTCCAAAGTAGATTTTTAAAGAACTTTGTATTACCTTCAGATTTTCAAATAAATAATTCAAAATAAGCAGATGTGAAGTGGTCAGCACAAAATTTCTGGGGGAAAAAAAAATAAATATATATATATATATATATTGACCTAGGTATTTCCTATTAAGAAAAATCAAATTTTAAAAAGAAAAGAAAAAAAGTACATGATAATTTTGCACAGCCTTGAGTTTCTGTCATCACTATACAACTCCAGGCAGTGGAGGGATAGAAGAGGAGATAAGGATAGAAGGAGATAATTCATGAGGAAGAACTGTAAACCACACTAACTCTGAGAAAGTGAATGTTTATCCAGGAAGGTCAGCCAGAAAAAGTGGAAGTGTAACAACTGATGAAAGAAACGCAGCTGAATAACAGGGTATGGTAAAAGATTTTTGAACTGCACAGGGCAAGGATGGAAAACAGATAAGTAGATCAAATACTGAAAGGATGCATATAAATACCCTAAAAATGTGGTCTTCCCAGTGAGCGCAGTATACTGCAATAAATATTCCTCCACTGTAAATCCCATTCAACACTCCCAGTAAATCATAGTATCTTTGGTTCAAATCTCCCAAAACACCGTTCAAATATGATTTGTTTATCTTTACTAAATCTCTACCAAGGTAAGTACAATTTGTACTGCTTTACAAATGGATTGACAGAGACAGTGTGATTTGTTCACAGTCTCAAACAATGGATGTGGCAGGATGAAAGTATTTGAAATCCCAACCCTCTTCATCATCTATAATATTATCCTTCCTCTTCACTTTTCCAAGTATTTTTAAAAATATTGGTACTAACAACACCACCTACAGCAGGAAATTCTGTTTTCATGATGTGCCCTCAACTGTGCCACTAGATATGCAAACAAAGTAATTCAATCCACCTCTTTTGGAATAAAAGACCTGCTGAGAAAATTCATTTATAGGTGCACAACTGAAAGTTGGCAGTATTGAAAATAGATGCATAAATGTTCTGCCAGTTTTGCTATGCATAAGCCAAATCGATTCCAAACACCTCAGCTCATATTCATGGCAAAACATAAGTTAACTCAATCAACAGTAGAATTAATTGCTTAAGAACAGTTCATTGACACTGATATTTGGCAGTCACCTTCAAACCCTTCCTCTAATAGCAAATTTGTTTACTTGCTAAATTGAAGAAGAGGAGGGTTCAAAGTTTTCTATGTTAAGCGTTTCAAAATTACTATAAATGATGCATCTATAACCATCGAAATGAAACCGTTCCAGAAATAACAGTTCAAGCATTCCACAAGTTAAGAAGCAAAAAATTTGTTCCACCATGGGGAGCCATAAAGCAGTTAATACAAAGAAATATATCAATACAGAAAAAATCGGTATGAAGAAGCAGTAAGTAAACTAACAAACAGTTTTCTAGGAAACTCAGGTCCTATATTTGATGGATCATTGATTCTTAATATTTCCCCATAAATCAGCAGTTACTAATAAATGAGCAGTAAAGCTCCATCTATTGCCTTTAGAACTGGAAATTGGCAAAACAGCCTGACACATGTTTACACCTACAGAAACACAGGGACTTTTCCTCCACGCACAGCACACGGTGCCGCGATCAGCTGTGGCTGGGAAAGGAGCTGGTGCTGCAGCACAGTGCAGCACACAAGAGCTGCCACTTTCATGTTTGGAAGCTGCTGCTTCTGGGGGAAAGGATAGATTGAAATATGCTACACCTCTCTCTCAAACCCAGTCTGGGATTTTGGTAAGTGTTCCTAGCTCTCTCTATTGTAATAATAATAATAATAATAATAATAATAGTAATAATAATAGTAATAATAATAATAATGGTGTACAGAGTCTAGCTGGTAAAATACCATTTCTGTCTGTCTGCAGACAGCACAAGAATATTTCTCGTATTTCTCCATATTAATTTACCCTTGGGAACTCAGACTGAAGAAAGTACTGCTATTGCCCAGTGCAGAACCTATCTTAGGGAGAGATTTCTCAATTTTGAAAATTTCTGAGATTTCAATATTATTTCCATTTTGAAACAGATCTTCAAACCAAAGTTACTTCTTTACAAACAAGATGAAGGGACTACATAAGCATTGGAAAACAAGGGAAAACAGCATAGTTCAAAGAAGATTAACGTTTTGGTTTGAAAATCATTTTCAAGTTAGTGAACTAAGGATATTTTTTTTTTTTACATAGCAGTTTCTTCTTCGTACAATGCTACAGTCAAATATTTTTAAGATAGTATATCCTGTTCTATTTGTCTCTTGAGGTATGGTAAAAACACGAGTTACATCAAGAGTCTTAAGGGTAAATGAGAATCACGCTTCCTGAACCTGGGAAAGTATTTCAGAATACTATACTTACAAAACTAATATGGCTATTTCAAGAATCCTCTAAAAACTCACATATTGCCCCCGACTTCCCCAAGACTGATCCCCAACTCATGACACTTTAGAGAAGATAAAATTGTTCTAAGAGAAGGGTTAGTCTACCTACTGACTTTTTAGCTGCTCATTTTCTCTACCACTACATATGTACAATACCATAAGGGTGAAAAATCAAATTTTAATGCACTCTAATAAGCACGTATCTCTGGCTGCTCCACGGGAGTCTCCACTGACCCACTGATCACCCTTAAGTTCACAGAAATGCCATTCATCTCCTATTTCTGCCCTGACTCTTTGCCATCCTGTCTTAGGGTTATTAGACAGAGCTATCATACGATTAAGCAATTAAAAAAAACCACCACACTATGGATCTTATATAGGAAAGGAAGCTCATGGGGCATCAAGTGGCAGGCAAGCTGTGCTGCTGCATCTGAAGCTACAGCTTTTACCTGGCGCTCTTTCCATTTCCACACATCTGGAAACAGCATGAGAACTTCTGCCAGTCAGCTATAATGAAGATTTCCTACGCACAAAGAGGTTCATGCACTCACATCACATCCTGATTCAGTAACAACAGCCTGCACTTCACCCATTCCCAAATACTCATTCCTTTAATTGCTTCAGCAGCACTGAATTGCTGTCCATCCTCTTTTATCCTGTACCTGCATAACTGACCTCAGGTCCTCCCTTTTGCATACCTACATCCATGTCCTTTCAGCCACCCACACGTCACTGTTCCCACTTGCCACACATCCTTCAGAGGGATTTCAGTATTCACAGAGAATCACAGAATGGTTGGGCTTGGAAGGGACCTCTGGAGACCATCTAGTCCAACCCACATGCTAAAGCAGGTTCACCCAGAGCAGATCACACAGGAATATGTCCAGGTGGGTTTGAATGTCTCCAGAGAAGGAGACTCCACAACCTCTCTCTGCAGCCTCTTCCAGTTTCTGTCAGCCTCAAAGTAAAGAAGTTTTGCCTCATATTCAGATGGAACCTCCTTCTGTGCTTCAGTGTGTGCTCATTGCCCCTTATGCTATCATTAGGCACCACTGAAAGGAGTCTGGTCCCATCCTCTTGACATCCACCTTTGAGATATTTATAAACATTAATGAGATTCCCCTTTCAGCCTTCTCTTCTCCAGGCTGAACAGACCCAGCACTCTCAGCCTCTCATAAGAAAGGTGCTCTAGGCCCCTAATCATCTTCGTAGCCAACCGCTGGACCCTCTCTAGTAATTCCTTGTCCTTCTTAAACTGGGGAGCCCAGAACTGGACACAGTACTTCAGATGTAGCCTCACCAGAGCAGAGTAGAGGGGGAGGACAACCTCTCTTGACCTGCTTGTCACACTTTTCTTTATACACCCCAGGATACCATTGGCCTTCTTGGTCACAAGGGCGCATTTTTGACTCATGGTCAACCCGTTGTTGACCAGAACTCCCAAGTCCTTCTCTGCAATGCTGCTTTCCAGAAGATTTGCCCTTAACCTGTAATGGTGCCTGGGGTCATTCCTCCCCAGGTGCAGGACCCTACATTTGCCCTTGTTGAACCTCATTAGGTTCTTCTCTGCCCAGTCCTTCAATCTGTCCAGGTCTCACTGAATGGCAGCACAGCCTTCTGGTGTGCTGGCCCTTCCTCCCCGTTTGGTATCATCAGCAAACTTGCTGAGGGTGCACTCTCTTCATCCAGGTCACTGATGAACAGGTTGAACAGCACTGGATGTAGTACTGACCCCTGAGGAACCCCACTAACTACAGGCCTCCAATGACACTTTGCACCATTGATCACAACCCTCTGAGCTCTGCCATCCAGCCAGTTCATGATCCAGCTCACCGTGCATTCATCCAGCCTACGCTTCCTGAGCTTGTCTATGAGATGTTGTAAGAGACAGTGTCAAAATCCTTGCTGAAGTCAAGGTAGACAACATCCAGTGCTCTTCCTTCATCTACCCAGCCAGTCATACCTTCATAGAAGGCTATAAGGTTGGTCAAACATGATTTCCCTTTGGTGAACCCATGCTGACTACTCCTGATAACCTTCTTTTCCTCCACAGGCTTGGAGATGGCAATTCCTTGCAGTTCCATGTTCTAATTCATGTTTCTTATGCTGCAGCTAGGACTTATAGGCAGCTCTCACACCTGGGTTCTGCAGGAAGTAAGCTGCTCCCATAAATTTAGACTACCCTGCTAATTCCAGGGTAAAGTTCTCATATTTAAAGGGAATGGTGAGACAGACCATGACACAAATTGGAACCAAAACCTCAAAATTTCTTGGAAACATAACCCTGGTTCTCTGAACCTGTGGGGCAGATGTTTTGCTTAATGATGTAGTTCCACCCTCACTAAAATCAATGTGTCTGACTCTATCCAGAACAGCTTTTAAAAATAAATTGTAGCCCAGTAATGACAACTTCTGCCATTCCTAGTAAAGGGCCACAAGCTGTGTCCTGAGATGAGACCAGCCAGAAAGCAGCCACCTGGGGCAAGGAAACACATAAAAATAAACCCAAGCAGGTCAGAGGACTGAGGAGGAGGGGAACACCGCACCCCACCCAGCGAAGACTTCAGGATGGTGCTTGTGCAACTGCGGGCTGGGAGAAGCCATCAACCATCAACCTGGGGACCCAAAAGGATCCTGGAAGGCTGAGCACAGCACCAGAGAAAGGACACTAGAGTGGGTTTATTCTAAAACCATGTTTTTAACCATCTCAAGGGTGTCATTAATGGGATAATAAGTGGTTGTATTTTTGTAACTGCACTAATAACTATTTATTGTGTTTTGTTTAGATACAAACATGCTTGTGAAGATATTAATCAGAAAAAAAGTTGGGTTTTTTTATGTCTATATGCTGTATTTTCTCTTTTGACCGTAACAGGATTATACTTAGAACAAACTCCATTAGGATAGGAAGCTAGAATGGTTTTCATCTCAGGTAACGGGAAGTAGTGGTTAATGTAAGTATAAGAAACACTATAACGTGGCATCTTTTGATTATGTTTCCAAAAGCCACATTTAAAATAGAGGGAAATTGGAGAAAACACAATAGCACATATTTTCCCAAACTATGAGTCACAGTAGTAGAAAGATGGTAACACAGAAAAACAAATCCTAAAGTAACAAACAGAGATTTCAAAAAAGGCATATAGAACATTAAAATGTAGAAAATATTAATATTTACAAAGCTGCAGAAATTAACGGAGTTTCAATTCTTGCGTATTTCTGTCTTGACAACTACTTGAAAGGAGGAATACGTTTGGCTAAATTAGTCTGGCTGAAGAAAAACAACAAACACAGAAAAGAAAAAACTCCTAGATCAGGATAAGAAAAAATGTGAAGAAATCTAAATTTGTGTCTTCTTTAATCTATCCAGGTCTAAGTTCAAGCTCCATATAGTTCAGGTGTCTAAAAAAAGGCCTTATTTCTAGAGTTGTAATGATGTGGCAATTTATTCCCTGGTGTAATAAATGATTCCAGTAGCAAGTGTCCTGATGCCTTCATGAGACAAAATGATCCTCCAGATTAAACGTTTATTTCAGGATAGCATGCAGCCTCACCTCTGAAAGCTCATTAGAAGACTAAAATAAAATAGGAAAGGCTCTAGCTCCTTCTAGGGTTTGACACTCATCAATTTTAACTTTGGATTTCCTGAAACATTGAAGGTCTGATATTACTAATATCAATTGCTTGATGCTCCATTGCCTCATATTTTTTGTAGTCTTTGTCACATAAGCACGCCAGAGACAAAATGACTTTAAATCATGGCAGCGTTATATACCTTCTCACATAGCTATAAGTTACCATGAGAGGTGGCAGGCAACGGATAATTGGGTCCATAGTGACTACCAAATCCAAATGAGAACACTTACTTGTTTAAAGCCAGCAGGCAGGTTAGATCTAGACTTTATCAGCATGTATGCCCCCCTTGTATACTATAAAGCACATAAGGCACCTTATAATGATGGGCAAAGAGCTACTGTAGACTCTGGGCTGCAGAACTTCACAATACTGCAGGTATAGGAGATATGTGATGGACCTAAATTCATCCTTTAGTGAGATGAAGGTGGTAGCAAGTGTAAGTGCATAAATTCTCACTAGGAAAATAATGGGCAACTAAGACAGTACCTGTGTTTTTTTATTGCCATATCATAGACTGTTCCACTGAAAAGGAGGCGTCTCCCCTGCCAAATTTCAGGGAACGAGGAAGCAACTTCACCTTCCACAGTGCAAATGATTTGCATGTCTACATAACTGAATATATTCTTTTGATTGGAAAGCTCTGTCACCAGCATTCATTCAGAATACAGAGAAAACTACTTACTGAGCCAGATAGGATAAAGTGTTCCTTTAGGTCATTCTTGAAAGGGCTTCATAAGACCATTATATAGACACAGACAAACTGACAAAGTTCAGAGTTTTTCACACATGAGATTCTGGCTTGAATTCTTCTTTGATATTAAAATGAAAGTTAACCAACAGAAATTACTTCCCCATAGTGAGTGGGATTTTCCTGGCAGTCACAGACTATTGTTGAAGGCAGCAGTTACTGCCAGGGACAGCAGCTGTACTGTGCCAGTGCTGTGCTCAATTTTATCATTTTTACTTCATTGTGTTGCTTGTTTTCACACTTCTAAAGGTGTCTTTCTATGCCAGCTACTTTCATAATAAAAGCCTGACTGTGATCAAAATGTTGAGGCAATTTATTCGTGAATTGCTCACAGTGGGCATAGCTTGACATTTGATGCATTTTAGAGGTCGCATCAGAACTAAGAGAATGCATTCTGGGACTCAGCTTCCTATTTCATTTCCTCTACGTGACAGGAGAAGACAAGTGCAGGAAATGCAGGGGAAAAAAAAAAATCAGGAGGAAAGACTTTCTTCCCAACAAATGCTAAATTTAGACACAAACACCCTTATCACAAAGAAAGTCACAGACTACAAATTTCAAAAGTTTAAAGTGGAGAAGCTCAAAATGTTCTCTTTGCCCTTATTGCTTAACACATTTGATATGATGGGGTTTAGATAGTGAAAGAAAGAATAATTTTAAAAATTGCTGCTATTAACCCCACAGAACTCAACACACTTTCTGTCATACAAAGAGGTATATCCTCATGAGGATTAAAAACATTAAAAAAAAGATAGAAGGCTGAGGTTCACAATGACATACAGAAAAGAAAACATTACCCAGCAGGTCTTTCTATGAATAGCATAGTCCAGAAATACCTGGGGCATACTTTTCTGAAAAAGCAAATACATATTTTCAGTCCACAATCACAAGCAATATAAAAGACAGGCACTGGAATGTGTGCCAAGTACTACGCAAAACGCTACGAGTTCTGCAATTTATCACATTAAAAACAACATATGCTTTATACAGAAACAAGAAACTGACTTTACCTTACATTTGTAACGTTTTTATTACACTTTTGTCCAATAATCCATCTGTGATCCTCCTAATGCTCTGACTAGTATTCTATCATATAATGCTTTAAAAATTTGCTTTTTAAAATTAATTTATAATTCAGAAAGAGTTCTCAAACTCTTATCTAGAAAAAAAAAGTTCTATGAAACAAAAATGAAGGGGGGAGAAGCTGGTAAGTTTTCTGGCTAGGATTTACTGAACTTAAACACAAAACAGAAAAAAAAAAGGCTATAGACTAAAGTAAATAAAACATTTATTTCAACTAAGTATGTTTCATATATATGTATTACATGTGTATGCATATATATGTAAAAGGTCTGCACACACTTAAACTGGCAAAGGATTAGTTAAAAAAAACTGAGTTCAGTAACACTGTAAACAGAATCCACATAATAACTTTTGATTAAAAGACTAACTGTAAATTTACCCCTGCACTTTCATCCTTATGTTACCCAGTTGTGTTTCCATGGTTACTCAATTTCAGAAATCACTGAGTCTTACTGGAACATGAATAATAAACATATTTCTTTATCAATATATTTTATGCAAAGATCAACTGGGCCAGATTTCTAAGTAGTACAAAGTAATTTTCCCTTCTTTTATTTGTAAAAATTATTATTTAAATACTACATCAGGCATACATATAAAAGAAGAAAACAAGTAGAATACAATTTCAAAATAACATTATCGTTAAAATTGAGTTTGAACTTTAATTCCAAATTTGAGAAATAACTTTCTCCGTTTCTTTTTAATGTGTGCATATATTTATTAAAGATGTTTTTATTGGTTTCTAGCACTGACATGAGGAAGGGAGAGGGAGAGAGAACTGTTCTGTGTTTGACAGAACCATGTCTTTGCAGCTTACAGAGTTGCTTACAGCAACTATTCTTGATTGAAACTTCATTCCAGAGGCTAGTTATTATTGTAATCTGTTTAGCAATGGAATGAAAATAAAAGCGGATTTGTTCAAATTCTTAGCTGAAGACTATGTTATATGATGCCCACAGATATCAGGTTATCTTAATTGGAGAGAATACTTTTTTTCTAAGCCACTATTTTCAAAGCATTACTCATTTAAAAATTTCCATCCATGCCAAAGGTAGTAGGGATAAAGAAAAAGGGAGAGACTACAGAATCACTGTTTTAAGTGATACCAGGGTTAATTGCTTGTTCCTTTTCTCTCCCAACAGTACCACCCATATGAGTTCATTTATTTATACGTTATTTTGCAGGCACGAAAATACCTTTTAAGTGTTGTGTTTCAATGTAAGCCATCTACATTTTCCTTTTAAAGAGACAGGCTTATTTACAAGTCAAGTGATTGCAATTCATGTATTATTCCCTCACCATGGTTACCAAAACAGATAAATATGAAGAAAATTATTGATACCTGACTACAGAAAAATAGATGAAGAAAAGTGTATTTTTTTCAGTATTATGCCAGCAACTGAAATACTGGAAAAATAGGCCAAATGGCATATCACTATTAAAAAAAATATATAAATATATATATATAGACATATACAGCTTACTGAGATTTCTAATTTACACTCTCTTTCAAATGTACTCTATTACCATATCTTTCATATCTACAACGTAACATTTAAGTACTAAAATAACATTACTTGCCAGTAGATCAGCTACAGTTATAAAAAAGTGGTAAAATCACAGAATGATGGATACACAGAATGGTTTGGATTTGAAGGGGCCTTTGAGGATCGATTTGTCCAATACCCCTGCCATATGCAGGAACATCTTCCACTAGATCAGGTTGCTCAAAGTCCTGTCCAACCTGAACACTTCAGGGATGGGGCATCCAAAACTTCTCTGGGCAACCAGTTCCAGTGTCCCACCACTCTCATTGTAAAGAATTTCTTCCTTATGTCCAATATAAAGGTATCCTCTTTCAGTTAAAAGCTATTGCCTCTTGTCCTGTCACTACAAGCCCTGGTAAAATGTCTCTCCCCATCTTTTTCATAAGCCCCCTTTTAAGTATTGAAAGGGCACAATAAGGTCTTCCTAGAGCCTTCTTTTCTCCAGAGCAAACAACCCCAACTCTCTAAGCCTGTCTTCACAGGAGAGGTGCTCCAGCCCTCTGATCATCTTCACAGCCCTGCTTTCGACTCACTCCAACAGGTTCATGTCCTTCTTATGGTGGGGGTCCGCAGAGCTGGGTGCAGTACTCCAGGTGAGGTCTCACCAGAGTGGAGTAAAGAACAGCCTCCTTTGACCTGCTGGCCACTAATCTTTTGATGCAGCCCAAGATTCTACTGGCTTTCTGGGCTGTGAGCATACATTGTTGGGTCATGTCCAGCTTTTCATTCACCAGCAACTCCAAGTCCTTCTCCGCAGGGCTGCTCTCAATCCTTTACTCCCCCAGTTTGTACTGATACCCAGGGTTGCCCTGACTCAGGTGCAGCACCTTGCTCTTGGCCTGGTTGAACTTCATGAGATTCACATGGGCTCACTGCTCAAGCTTGTCAAGATCCCTCTGGATGGCATCCCATCCCTCAAGCAAATCAACTGCATCATTCGGCTTGGTGTTATCCACAAACTTGCTGTGAGTGCACTCCATCTGATTGTCTATGTCATGGATAAAGATATTAAATAATATTGGTCCCAGTATGGACTCGAGGGACATCACTCTTTATTGGTTTCCACCTGGACACTGAGCCACTGACTGCAGCTCTTTGGACATGGCCATTCAGCCAGTTTCTTATCCATCTACTGCCTGCAAAATAACTGTACACATTACTCATTCTGTTAAGAAAATCAGAATTCATATCTATTCAGCCACATAAGATTTGGATACCGAATTCTGAATAAAATTACCAAGAATGTACACAAAATCTTAGCCCCAAGCATCTAAAACAGCCCAATAAATATAGGTCCAGGCTGAGAACTCAATTCCAGATAAACTTTTATCACCTCTCTATCACCAGATTCAATTTTCAGTGCTTACTCACTCCCATTCTAGTCCTAGAACTTTTAATATATTTGCATAAAAATGTAACACACTCATAAGGGCTCAAAATACCACTAAATGAAATGTGTCAGGATTTTTATCAATCTGAATCTGCCTCAAGGGTCAAGCTTATATCCTTCTACATAAGGTGAAAATCAATTATTGCAGAAAGCAGAAATAGCTGACTGGATCAAAAGTCAATTGATACTTCAAGGACTGAGGAGGTTTTTATGGTCGGTTGTTTTGGTTTTTTTTCTGTTTTATTTCCATTCTCCTGCCAATGTTTGGTTTGCATTTCAATTAAAAAGCAACCTGAAGTCTTATTTCATTAGTTCTCTAGAGGGATCTCAGGGCTGGAAACTGTTTATGGATCAGGATGCCCAGGCTTCAGTGGAAAGTTATTTCAGAGTGACAAGCAGGAGAGAGTCAGCAGCTTCCAAGGCAGCTCTACGCTTTACAGGGATGTATCTACAGGGCCTTTCCAGACAACTTTCAGCACTATCAGCTGACAAATTGTAGAATGAATTTAAGACTCTACTGTACTCTACATAGGTTCATATGTAGCATGAGGCTCCCATCACTGTTGTGGTTGAACCACAATGCCACTGTCATCTCCAATGGCATGGGAACACCCATCACTGCAATGCACTGTCCCACCTGTAACTTAAATAACTGCCCAGAAACATGCATCAGGAACAAAGAACCAAAGAGAAGGAAAGATGGCAAATAACTGACTGAGCTATTGGATAAAATCAGTTTTGGTCCACAGAAGAGGGTGTCCATGCCCAGGCACTGACCGCGGGGCCTCTGTGAGGAGAGGCTGGGGCTGCCCGATGCCGGACACAGATGGTTCCAGCTGCTCCAGCCAGCGTGCAGCTGAGCCCCACAGCCACAACAGCAGCGCTTCTGGGAAAACTAGTCTCTCACTGGAGACTACTGAAGAAGGAGGAGGAAAGAAAAGGGTGAGAAACATCACTGCAGACACCAAGGCCAGTGGAAGAAGGAGGGGGAGGAGGTGCTCCAGGTGTCAGAACAGAGATTCCCCTGCAAGCCCTGAGAAGGACCATGGTGAAGCAGGTTCCCCCTTAGCAGTCTGGGGAGAGGACCATGGTGGAGCAGATACCCACACTGCAGCCCATGGAGGACTCCCATGCCGGAGCAGGTAGATACTTCCTGAAGGAACTGTGGCCCATGGAGAGCTCGTGTTGGAGCTGGTTTATCCTGGAGGACTGCAGACCCATGCTGCAGCAGGGGACAGGTGGGAGCAGGAAGGAACTTGAATTTTAGCTTTCAGCTTCTGATAAAAAAAGTTATATATTTTTCTTTAAAAAACACCATACTGCATGTGACTTCAAAACTTCCAGGATGGAAGGACAGAAGGGCCGTTCCCCGGGAAGGGAAAAAGGGTTTTGTTTCCACACTACTGAAGGGAAGGAAAAAACTAAAACTAAGAAGCTGGGCTTCAGGGCTTTTTTCAAGGTGGTCTTGATATTTTAGAAGGCCTGAGGGCCAAGAAAAATACTTTGGTTTTTGAACACAGATTAATATTTAAATGTCAGTGACACCATGACTTTCAAGGTCCCATTATAATTCTGTCCTTCTTCGAAACACTTTGCAAGAATCACTCTTCTGCATCTAGACCTCTGTTCTGGTCCTCTTCCCATATGTCTAAGATACCTGTAAGTACCATTTTGGACATTTTCCTTCTTCCATTATGTCCAGAGAATGAGTCTCTCAATGACAAGTCCTGACTATAAAACAGTGGCCAAACAAAATGTCCATCATTTTGGGAAAACAGTTTTGTTTTGTTTTAAAGGGAAAATGAGGAAAAAAGAGAAGAAAATGACACATGCTAAATCCCAGAAAGCATTTGCTTTAACATTGTTGATTTCAGAGTAGAAGCCTTTTAAAGGTTATTTGAACCTAAGCAGTAATACAACCTCATCTACAAGAGACAAAACAGTCTCTCAGCAAGGACACTTGGTACAATTGCAGTCCTTAGTGCTTATCCTCCTTGGTCTGTAACTCAGCTGGAGGCCAGTATAAATAGAAATAAACGATGCTTTAAAGAGAAATAGAACATTGAAAGTCACTAATTTTTAAAAGATAAATTTATCTCCATGCTGTTAGTCTTCTGAATTACTGAAACCATCATAACACTCGCTTTTCTCACATTAGTGATTAGTATTGTTTTTTGCATCATACATTCATCCTGACTGGTAAGACCTATTAATATCTAGCCTCTTTAGATTTATTTTATGTCAGTTTTATTTTGTCCATCAGATGCTCACCAATTTCTGCAGGTAAAATTTTAAGACAAACTAGAAGATATTCCTCCATTATAACTGGCATTTTCTAATTCTTCGGTACACAGAAACTCCTTGCTGACATCTGACTCAAGCTGACCATGTCACTTCTCAGCTTCCCTAACCATCGTCATTCCAAACAGCTCCTGGTCTGCTCAACAAGAAAACAGACCTGAGTGCAACTGTGGACTAAAAGTTTCAGCATTGCCACTGGTATTTGCTGTACTTTTTAACAGGATACATGACAAGTTACTCATCGTGTGTTGACTTGTGGAACTTAGTTGATAAAAACAATGCATAAGAGAGCCAAGAATAGCCCTATTTTCAGTAATAATTAAAGTTACTGATATTTCACTCTGAGATCATTTTATCCAAAGAAGATATCTTTTCTTGCAAAGACTATTTCATGATAAGTACAACAGGTAAATACTTAATCTATCTAAAAGCAAAGCACGTTTGTAACAGTCTATTTTAAACATCAGAGCTTGTGCTTTGTTTATAACAACATGAGTGTCTGCAACATGTTATCAGAAGGTAACTCCTGCTGGAGTTACCTGTCAAGGAAAAAAGGTCACTGACACAAAGTGGTTTTGAAACATATCAATTTGTTTTGTTTACCCAAAATGAGCAGCATTAGTGTTTACAAATAAATATAAAATCTTATTATTTTCACATGCTTCAATATCTCTTTGGGCCTCACAAAAAATACTCAGCTAAGTTAAAAAGCTCTCTAATAGTAGCAGGTTTTCTCATTAACAGTCCATTTCTTCTCACTGACTTTGACACAGAGCAAAGTTCTAAGTAAAATGTCCTAATTATTAGAATTATGCAAAGATAACTTCCATTTATGAAAATTAAATCATTTAGCAACTTGTATATAGTTAATGAAGCATAATAAATATTAAACTAATGACATCGTAAGTCCACACAAGATAATATGGCAAAGCAATTTACAGCCATCATTTGCTACAAAGACAAGTCTAAATTTTCACAAGAGTAGTCAACTCCCTAACCAGATATGAGGGCTTTATTCTTATTATTATTATCATTGCTAGTGGGGGTTATTTTTTTCACAAAGTTTTAATTTTATTACACAGCAGTGTTTTAGACACCCTATGAATAACTAGCAGTATGAAAGGAAAACTGGAAGACTAATAAAATTTATGATAAAATTTATGATAAAATCACATCAAAACATGTTTACAGAAGATGATGAACAAAATGAATATTTTGCAGAAAACATATATTAGACAGCCCTTAATTTTCTTTTCAGTCTTATGGAGAAGCTAAGCCATTTTCAACTGAAATTAATAACGTGTTTTATCAGTGCTGGGCATTATTTTATACACAGCAGGAACCACCACCTGTCTACCTGCAAATTAAGTACTTCAGTGTGAACCCAAACACTAAAAGCTTTCCTTCCCCTTCTGCCTCTTCTTCAAAGCCAGTGAGAATCAAGTCTTGACTGTCTGCAGGAGACACAGTAATATTCTACCACCTAGGGAAGCAAGTCCCTCGTCTTTGCTGTCTTCCAAAGAACACAGAAATGCTGCACCAGGTAGGAAAACAAACGCCCACCCTGGCTCCCAGACACTGTGTTCCTACCAGTGTAGAAAATGGATCTTCGTTCCACGTGAGCAGGAAGATGCCATGTCCTCCAAGAATCTACACCCTTCCTACTGGCAGAAGAACACAGTGCAGCTCTGGCAGCATCGCAGCAGTCCTGGCTGCCTCTAAAAGGACCAGCTGCAGCCCAGTCCCAGCAGCTGAGGAAACGTGGCTGCCAGCCTCCAAGTGACAGGTCTGTGGTGGCCAAAGAGCAGGAGCCAGAGCCCTCACAGCCCAGGGGAAACAGCCTTCAGCAGGGCTGGCACTAATCCATCAGGCAATCCCTTATCAGTGAAACTCTAAGAGGTATCCTGACACAGAAAGTTTCTCAGACTGTATAAGACTTGGAAAACAAAATGCAAAAAAAAACCAAACAACTTTTAGTAAGAAGACGACTACTAAAGAAAAACTTAGGAATATGCCTAATATTTGCATATGGATAAAAATATATGTATATAGATATAATATTTTGTATGTGATTGTATGTATATAGTTTTTATAAATGATAGATCTTATAATCAGATGACTGATTATGGTTAGATAACTGATCATAATTATAATTTGTAGATTTATATATATATGTGTGATTTTTCCATTAATGTGCATCTATTCCAAAATAAGCATCCCCTTTCTGGAATTGTAACATCTCATCAAAAGCTCATGTTGCAGAGATTTTTTTGTTTTTAAAGAGTTAATGAAGTTTCTTGTCTTCCCAAATATTCTGTTTTTATAATATTATACTGGGAGATAATCTTGTCAAGAATTATTACTCAAAATCTTCCTTTAATCACTCAATAGCAGAATGAGCATCACTGTTTTGGTAATCACTTCCAACAATCTAATAAGGAACCTTACTACAGTGTCCAGATATTAAAATAACAGACTCCACAGCAAATTATTTATGCCCAAATTCTGAAAGATACATAACTACATGCACACATATTCATATAGACTATATTGCATGCACTCCCTTTTAACACATAGAGTTAGTCAAGACTACAACTCTAAATACTTATAGAGAACTTTGCCTTAGATTGTACTCATGGTTTTTCAAACCAGCCAGACAAGCAAAACATTCAGGAAGTTACTTGATGTTCACTGAAATTTGCATACAAGATCTAGAATCCTCCTGATAAATTCAATGGGACTCTGATTCAACAAATGTATTCTGCTACTCCCTATGAGTACCAAAATTGTGCTTTAAGTACATTCTGCTCATGTCCATGATTCAAAACACCACTGCTGCATTCAAGGGATGAAGTCTGTAGTCAGAACCCAAAGAACCTACTGAATTTGAGGAAAATTTTAAGAATAATATTTCTTGTTTGTTTGTTTCCTTCTCTTTTCGGAGTGGGGGGAGGGGGAGAGTGGAATAAAATGGCTGAAAGTTCTAAAATAAGCGATCCGTGGTCAAATGGTTTCCTCAATAGCATAGCCTCCATCATGCATGGGACTCTTTGGCTCTTAGGAGCAGATTGTAAAATCTGTGAAGCTACACAGACTGCCAGATTTTCCGCAGCACTGAAAATCTGCTGGATGCAGCAGATCCACAATTGGATGCAGCCAGGAAGTGTTTTCCATCCCAGGCTCAGAGAATACAAGGCCTACACAAGGAAATGCTTTTACTTGTCACATTCAGCAACGACATCCAGTCATAACACAACTAGGGAGACAGCCAGAGTATGCTGTGCTCCAGCTATTTCCCTGGCATCTCCTTTATGGGAGTAGTAGTGGAGAAACAGGGCTACCATTGACCTACTATAATCTATATCTCTACAGCCACTAGAAAAGTTAAAAGAGGGAACTATCCCACACTTATCATCTCCCTGCATGGGAGATGCTGAAATGGGGACTTTCATTCTAACTACTAATCTTGGGATGAACTCACTGAAACAGCCTCCCCAAACGTCTTACATGATACGCTCCAGTTTTCTTTAGCAGTGCAAATACAAGCACTGCAGAATGGAAAATGAGAGCCGTCTTTTGCAGATTTGCAATGGCAACCTCCTGAGCTAAAAAATATGAATGCCACATTCCTGGCATCAGACATATAAAGTCAGGCTGACTCTGCCAGAAAGGAAGAAAAGAAGTCAAGTAGCTAAAAAAATGTCCCATTTCAAAATCATATGAGCCTGAAAATGACTTGTTTAGTTCCTGCAGTCACTGGACCATGTCCAGAAGAGAATAGATAGCTGTTTACAGGAAAGCAACAACTCTTGAAAGCCTTTCTAAGACTGTCTTCTTCCCTCTTGATCAAAACTCTCGTTATGCTCTGCCCCATTCCATGAGGATACTTATTCTTTTAGTAGCGCTGCCAACAGTTACAAGATGTTCCATTCTTGGCTCTACAGCAAATATATTCACTTATTAATCAAAAGGAACAGACTCCTTAGCAGTCTGCTTTTCAGATCTACTGATTCTCGAACGAAAAAGATGAGGGAAAAAAAAAACTTCCCAGGAAGCCCTCAGAAGCCAGAAAGTAAGAGGCCACAAAAATGTTCAATAGGTTGCACTAATATTCTGAAAGTTTCCTGTTTGATGCATGTGGATATGGTTCCCTCAGACCGAATTCCCTTTGATCTCTAAAAAAAAAAAAAATGAGTCAGAGAACATTACTCTTTCTGATGCAGAAATGTCAGAAGGAGTAGGAGGGGGAGGAGGAGTAAAACTGACTCATCTTGAGAGTTAGATTCAACAAACCCTAGATATATTATCCATCATGAAGATTTCAATCAAAAATATGAATAATAGATTGTGCCACATGGATGATGAACAAGGAACGTGAACTAGGCTGGATGCAATGTCACTATAAGCACCTGTCTATTGTACTAAGAGAGGTCATTTTGATGTGATTAGAGATGATAAAGGTAATATAGCTTTCCATCTCTTATGGTTAGATGTGGTGGTAGGATTACAGTATGGTTGCAACACAACAAAAGTAAAATGGGAAGCTACAGAAGACAATGATTTATATTCCTAAAGAAAAGATGGAAAAAATAGTGGGAGGAATGCAGAAAGTTTACTAGTCAGAAAAAAAAAAAAAAAAAACAACACACCACACCACTATTCTGCCCATCTGCTGCTTAGACTGAGGCAAAACATCAGTCAACAGCAATACCCAAGAAGATGTTAATATTTCTTGGCCATACCACACCACAGCACGTCTCCGTTTCCTGTAATAGTACTACAAAGAGAATGAGAAGGATAATGACCACATTGGAAGTAATTTAAAAACTCTGAAGATCTTGGAGATCCCTAATAACCAAACATTTGCTCAAGATCAGGAAACAGTCTGTTTGCAAATTATATGATGTCCAGTAGCTTCATATTCAGTCAGAGCAGACTACCGCAACAGAAACACAAAAGAGCTTTGAAAACCCACTGGGTCTTCTGTCCAAGAACATCCTTCCCCTCTACTCCACCCTGGTGAGACCACATCTGGAATATTGTGTCCAGTTCTGGGCCCCTCAGTTCAAGAAGGACAGGGAACTGCTGGAGAGGGTCCAGCGTAGGGCAACGAAGATGATTAAGGGAGTGGAGCATCTCCTTTATGAGGAAAGACTGAGGGAGCTGGGTCTCTTTAGTTTGGAGAAGAGGAGACTAAGGGGGGACCTTATTAATGTTTATAAATATATAAAGGGTGAGTGCCATGGGGATGGAGCCAGGCTCTTCTCGGTGGCAAACAATGATAGGACAAGGGGTAATGGGATCAAGCTGGAACACAAGAGGTTCCACTTAAATTTGAGAAGAAACTTCTTCTCAGTGAGGGTGACAGAGCACTGGAACAGGCTGCCCAGGGAAGTTGTGGAGTCTCCTTCTCTGGAGACATTCAAAACCCGCCTGGACCTGTTCCTGTGCGACCTCACCTAGGCGTTCCTGCTCCAGCAGGGGGATTGGACTAGATGATCTTTTGAGGTCCCTTCCAATCCCAAACATACTGTGATACTGTGATACTGTGATACTGTGATCTTCCAATAATACTTTGCTTTTCTGCTTTTTTACATTTGCATGTAAAGTGAGTGTAAAAGCATCTAAACCAGGAAGAGGTGTTTTTCCCTACATGTCTCTGACTCAAAATTCTTTCTACCTGTGCTCATGAAGAAATAAAGCAAAGCTAGTACATACATAAAGAAGAAACTGAATGGGGAAAAAAATGTAATGGATAACAAATAGAAGTGTCTAATAACAGCAGAAAAAAGTTTGTCTTTGAATATTTGAAACATCTGTATTGCGTCTCACAAACAAGTATATTTTTCTTTTAATCTTCACACTAAGTTTGACTCCTAAAACTAGGTATGCTTGTCACCAAATTCAAATAAAGTAGTTTAATTACTTCTGCTGGCACTAATTTATAGCCTGTAGATTCTTGCTAATTAAGAACCCTAATCACTGTTTCAATCTTCTCCATCATACCTCTATCACCTGGTGTGATTCATCTCTGCTGATTCCCTTCAGGCACTAAAGCCATTTATCAGAAAGACATTGCCTAGGATAAAAGTAAACTTTTTAACTATGTAAGAGTTAAATTGAGGAGATATATATGCCAAAATTTTAACCTTGCAAGTTTTAAACAAAGCCTTACAATTCCTATATTCTATAGAAAAATCAATGCTCTGAAAAAGTCTGCAATTCAACTTGAAAAGATACTCAAATTCTAAAACAAGATTACTTAAAAGCACTGATTTTCATTGATTTGTTAGTCCTTCACTGAAACCAAAATTCAAGAATAGCAAAAATCATGAATACCAAGAACACCTATACCAAAGATCAAGAATACCAACTCTTAACTTGCCAATGAAGTAAATGAAAAGTTTAGCAATGAAAGAAAAAAAAAATAAATCAAAACTGAAGATTATTTTCTCTATATCCATACAGTTTGTTAGTTTCTAGATACTTCCAATCTTCCATAGTCCTGTTTAGAGTACGTAGCGTGTTTCTTTAAATATTGCCATTATAAAACTCTGAAAAGTTTCTGCAGTAGTTCCCTAAAGTTTTGCATATATTGAAGCTTAAATGCACATTAACTTAAGCTTTGTATGTATGTTACTGTACTCCTGCAATAGCATGTACTGTAGTTCATCCTTTGTAGCTAAGTTTCCATTTTTCACGAGCGTACCTGCTATTAAAAAAAAAAAATCACTATAAAAAAAGGACAGTATAATCGATATAGATTTTACAATAAAAATAAAGGATGTCCTAAAAGAGACCAACACCATCTTCTATGCCTAAAGTCTTACAATGTTATTCTCAGTTTTTTGTGCAATGAAGCATTTTTAACTCTTCTATGTCTTTTTTTCTTTCTTTTTTTTTTTTTTTTTTTTTTGCTTTAAATTCAATGTAATATACAGTCCTTACCTATAAGGAGTTTAAAACAAATGGAGAGGTGGTTTAGAACAGCTGGGATATGTTTAATGTACCTAGCATGAACTGATACTTTTATCAAGCAAAAGCATAGAACTTCATCTGAACAAAGTATGCTGGAGTAGGCCAAAATTAACACAACATCCTTCTTACTTCTGCTAGCCTTGGTTTGATAAATATATACATGTATTTAATTCTAGGTATTTTATATAAGACTAACTGTGTTTAATTAGAACCATAAGGTCTTCTACCGGTGATATTTTGTTGTGTTACAATTTCTTCTAAGACAATATTTTTAAGGATCAAATGTAAAAACCTAGATCTTCACATGCGTTGCAACAGGACTTCCATAACAACCATTCAAAACAAGCTGAAATAAGAGATATCCACATTTAAATAAACATTATTACACTTGGTAGAACTTTACTTTTCTCATTTACAAAATTTACATAATTCTACACTACTACATGTGGGTGGAGTAGGAGTTCAAAACAAATGAGTCAATATTTTTCTTCAGGAAAAATACCATTAGCAGAGCATTCATGAGCAATCATATAATCACAGGCAACTGTCCCAGACCCATAATATATGACGACAACCACGCTTTAAAGAAATAGCTCAGACAGAGAGAAAGCTCTCAGTATGGAAATGCCAAGATGCTATTCCAAAAACAATGAATTAAAGTAAAGCTTGACAACTTTCCTGAAACCGATTATAACACAGTCCCCTCAGCTGTAAAATTAGATCATTAACATTCCTATTCTGTCAATCTTTTTTTTTTTTTTTGCATAGTCACACCTGGAGCTGTTCAGTGCAAGAACTTTGTCTTATGTTTTTAACTAAAATCTACCTTGGAGTGTTCCGTTTTATTTTGCTGAAGAACAGGAAAGACATACTAAAACCAGAAATTTCCACTATAATATGTTGTAAGAGTCAATACTTTGGAACCTATTAAATTAAATGTCTAAAACGGCTATTTTTTTTACTAGGTATGCTTTGTAGGCCTTTATACATAGCACCCATTAAAACAAATTTATATAAAATAGACTTTATTCTGCAAGAAGTTACAGAAATCCAAGCCACTACAAAATTTCTTGTTCACTTTTTGCATGATAAATTTGGAGAACATCTTCCTGTCAAAACTATTTGGAACACTTTGCAGTGAATTGCCTCACTGTCTGACAGAAAGCGTGTGTAATTGCAGCCAGAACAATCCCTTAACTGAGTTAATACAGATTCACAAGCAACTGTATTTGTTTCAGTGAAGATACTTTATTACCACCTTCTAAAGGACTTTGTGCCATGGTGCGGCAAACAGGAAACACTCTAAAAAAAATTTCCCAAATGGTAAAACGGTTTGGATATGAGTAGTCAAGTAGCAGCTTATTCCTGCAATAAAACTAGTGGACCCTTTTCAAGTCTGACTTCTCTTTGTCATCCTTCCCTTTAAAGACTTGTTCTCCCTTCAGACCTCTGCAGCCCCGTAGCCCAGTGAACACCACCACGCTGCAGTTGTTTGTAACAGGTCACACTATCTTTGCAACTGCCTTTGCATGCATTTGGGACTGACATCCATCAGACATGCTTTGTCTGAATTTCTCTTGGTCTGCCTGGAGCTTTGCTTTAACCTTTTTTTTTTTTCTTTTTTACTGCAAACAGAAATTTTCTAAGGCTTGTGTGAACTACTGCCTAATTTGTATTTGAATAATTGTATGGTATAACCATAATTTTTACAGACAGGAGTAACAAGTAGTTACTTTCTGAAGAAGGATATATTTGTCATCCTAGTACATTGGTGTAACATAGAGGAATATAGACATGATGTCATAACAGAAGCCTCAATAATGGTGACATAGGATGCAGTATAGGGGGTAAAACACACGAGAAGATAAGAAAGTAGATCCTTGAAGACCCCAGGACTGTAAAAAAAACCAAACCAAAACAAAACAAAAACACCAATGGTCGGTTAAAAAATGCAGACCTGGGAACCAGGCAAAACCAGATGTTGGTGTAAAAGAGCATGAAGAAGAGCACCCAACATGTTAGACACTCCGTATGTAATATATTTGATTGTAATGTGGATTTGCAGACTGAAGGGTAAAAAAAGGTTTAATGCATGATAAGGAATACGCAACAGTAGTCCCAAGCGGACACTACAGTGAGGAAGAAGATACCATTGACATCGACATCACAGTCCTCCCAGAAAAGCACAAAGGAACTCCCACCACAGACATCACACTCTCCCATCAAAGTTCTCATGATGGTGCTGGCTCACCACAACAGAAGCTAACAGCCTTAGGATGCAGAAAAGCGTGGGAATGATGAATGTAACACAACTGAAAGGGGTAGATAGTGGGAAGTGTGCATATAGTAATAACCGCATTAGTTAGTATCAAGATTTTTCCTTTACTACTATTCTTTCCCTTATTTTCTTTTATCTTTTTCTGTAATAATTAGGCCTGCATTAAAAAGGATTGTATGATTAAACAGTTAAGATTTACATACACTAAATTCTTCATTCTTCACATAATGTGTGTCCTTTGGGGCAAGTACAAGAGTAGGAGTACAAAACCTTCCCAAAGTCCTTTTGTGACTTGGTTCACGTGACGGCAATTCTTCCCTTTTTTTTCTGTGCCTTCTCTTATGCTTCTCAGTGTTCAAGTTCCTGACCTCCACATTACTCCAAAAATAACTAACACAGATTTGCAAGCCAGATGCCACCAAACAACTGACCAGAGTATCCAACTAGTCAAATTCAGGTTACTCTGGCTTCCTTTATTTCTGCTGCAGTGCAGCACTAGTCCTACTGAACTCAAAGCAAATTTCTCACTGACCCTTTCAGTGTAGCCTCAGTTCTACCTTGTCAAACTTAATGTTGATGAACATATAATTGTTGAAATTTTTTAGACAACAGATAATCTCTCTCTCTCAAAACAACCCAGTTCCTTGTTCTGTACATCAGTCTCATCACTAATTGGGAGCCAAAAAATTTGACACAGAACATGTCACTCAAACAGAGTCAGAGTCCCCCGGGAGAAGATATGTGCCATGCCACTTTGCCACCCACTGTTGTGAATCATAACATGCCATGATTACAAAGAGGCACTGAGGACATGTGAGATGCCTCTTAACACTAGGAAAAGTTGAATCTTTTCAACAGCTTCACTGATTCCTTTTATTAGAAATCAGTTTTGAGAAATTTCCATGTAAAACGATGTCATACGTTCCTCTAAATTGTAGTTTTAACTTGTGGCATCTTTGCTTAAATTTTACCTCCTGGCCTACCCTTCACATCTCTGTCCTTTTTGCTGGACTTATGTTAAAGGAGCTTACTAACCTGAGAGGACAGTGTACACAAAGGAACAAAAAGGACACTCGTTAAAAAGTAAAAATTAAACATAATCACAAGACAGAACCATCATGGAGAGGCAAGATTAATTATTACGAAACAAATTACCTATGAACTCTGGCCTATATTTGCATATTGCTTTAAGAAAAGATGCTGAAATATAGTAGCCTGATTTTCGAGATGTTCATCTAACTCAAAGAGAAACCATCCAAGTCAAAATTGCAAGAGTTCAGAACCTTCAGAGAGTTGACTATTAACTTCAATGTCTCTTTCTGGACATAAGTAATCAGATAGAAATACATAGTTTTAGCTTTTACCTACTACTGCCCAGCAAATATGATTTTTGCTATTCCTAGTAGCGTCACAGGCTCTGCCCTGAATGGAAAGCATAAGTCTCAGGCCTGGCCTGGGCTCACCTTGAACAGAGCTGGGCTGGGCTGGTTTCAGCTCCTGCCTCAGGTCAAGCATCTGTTGCCTCCCCTGCCTGAGCCTGAGCTCTGCCAGTGCCTCCATGGGAAGGGTCTGCTTCCAGGGGGTTGCTGCCCAACAAAGAGCCCCTGTGGGGCTGAGGCTGGGGAGGCTGAGGGACCATGCTCACACTCAGCTGGGAGCAGCCAGAAGGCAGCAGCGTGGGAAGCACGCTGACATAACCAGCAGACCCCATGCTGAGGAAGAAGGAGTTCAACCAACACTGAAACTCCCTCAGCAAAGGTGAGCATGCTGAGGGCTGCCCGTCATCGCTCCTACCACCCATCTGCCTTGGAAGACTGACACCAGTGACCCGGAGGGATGCTGGAAAGGTGAGCGCAACACCTGAGAAAAAGGCAGAATTAGCCACTTTCCCAAGATAACTATTTCAAGAGTAATTTTATTAGCAATAATTGTATGTATTAATTTAGGTTCATGTTTTTGGACCTGCTTGTTGTATTCTGATTAGATTGATAAGATTTTAAATAGACCAGTAGTAAATTCTTGAGTCCATGTATAGCATGTTCCCTTTTGTCCATAATATTTTGAGTGTAACAAGTGATGGTTTTATTTTTGGTACGACAGGAAAAAAAATCTCAGATTAAATAATTAAAATTTATAATTAATATAGAAAATATCAAAATCTAACAAAATGAGTTTGGGAAAGCTTTAAATGAATGTATGTTCTCAGCAAAGCATTAACTTACCATAAGCACGTAAGTACTTTTTATTTAACCTTCAGGGAGTAATGTTCTGTATTTGACAGTGAGACAGAAGGAATGGTCAAAATCCTCAGATTTCTGGTGGAATTACCTAGACCTTAAATCAATAAAAAAAAATACTAGATACAGTCATGGTCCTAAGACCAGGATCTATTGGGCAGAATTCACTATAACACATTGAGGACATCTGTACAGAACTACTGTATGCAACTAATTCCAAACTAGAAAGTATAAATAAAAAGTGACAGAAAAACGTGTGTACACTTTATTGGCCTGTATATGCTAAAGAGATGAGTGCATATAAATAATGAAAAGCTAGCTTTGCTGTTAGACACTTAGTTCTTGAAGTGTATTAAAAATTAAAGGAATACTGTGGATGAGAGGGAAATTACTTGTTTGCATATGAGTAATGTGCAGTATGACAATAACAGGAAAACAATTCAGTTGTCAATTCCAGTAGTTCATACTTAGTTTAGCCAAAAGGTGTTTTTTGTAATTCAATGGAGTACACTGAACTTTACTCCTGTGCTGCTTTTTAATAACTTTAAATATTAATTCTCTGGACTAGCTAATCTAACCACCTGTCTCTCATTGACATAGTTATAAAAGTTTATATCACAATAGTTTTATTTTCATGCTAAGGTATGTACTGTGTTTATTATAAGAAATATATTACTATTCAATATGTATAAACTTTCCAATGTAAATATTAAGATTTCTATTAAATGAAAGCACCAATCAATAGGAAAATGTGTGCCATCTGCCCATAGATATGAATTCTCCAAACTCTCCTCAGAACTAATCCCTGGACCAGCTCTGTATTTTATGCAATGATTGATCTGTTGCACAGGAACACTGAAGGATCAGGGACCAAAGTTGATTCCAGTCTGTTCAAAAGATGGCTTGAATCACTAGGCTGAGACCTAACGACTCTTACAGAGGCTCTTTCTGTTTCAAAAAATGCCTGAATCCCCAGTTCCACTGGCACAAGGGCTGCATTTAGGGGTTTAGTCACTCCTTCTCAGTGGGGATTCAAACCTTCTCGGGCCGAGAAGTGAGAATAAAGTGCAAGGCAATAATTTCAGTCCTGTGCACATTGGTAAAGACAGGAGGTGCAGCATCAGCGCTGGGTCTGCATGTTTGCAAACTAGAGAAGATGCACGGGTAAAGATTCATATACGTTTCTTATCTGATAACTATAACAGAAGCTCTAGGATATTTCTTTATTAAACCTAAATGTTCAAGCCCCTAGAAACTGCAATTCCCACGAAGATTAAAAAAAACAGGACCTAATACCAGTCTTAAGTGAAGTCTTTGTTAGAGGTTTTTATCCAAAGTAAAGAGCTGCCAAATTTAAAAAAAAAAAAAAAAAAAAAAAAAGAGCAAAACCAGTAGAAAAACATCTCTGGGAAATCCTTCTAGACTTTTTTAGATCCTTGGTATAAGCAGCAGACAAAGTTTTCAGTGAGGATACTTCAGTGGTATCTGATTATCGACTCCCACAGCCACATGTATTGTTACTTGTCTATTTTTGCTGAGAAAAGTGGGAAATGCGAACATTTATTTTCATGTGAAAAAAAAAAAGTTATATGCAATTTTCTTTTTACTTTTGTGCAATGAACTCACGACTTCTAAAATGGAAGTTTAACACTGAGAGAGAGAATGCCTTTGAATAAAAAATATCGTGATAGCTTTGTTTTGGAACACCAAGGATCTCCAAGAAGTTTTTCATGATCGCCCAGAGAATTTCTCTACCTCTTTACTAACCAAACAAATTAATGTAAAGGGTTTTCTATTTTTTGTAGCATCTTGACAGCAAGTCTGTTTTGCTTTACTAAATTCCATTTCTTTCAATAATAATTCAAGACATAACAAATTTTGCAGTCTCAAATTGAGAACAGAACATTCAAGCTATATCAGCTTCTTCTGAAATAGATATCACACTGCATAAGAAGATCAGTCAAAATTAAAAATCAAAGCATATCTTCAGAGGGATGTTTAGAGAGGGAACTCTGGACTTCTTACGGAGAACATCCTAAAAGTTTCAGTACTGTCTATTTTCTATCATTTCTTATGATTTCTTTTCATAATATGAACTGTCCTCATACCTCATGTCCTCATGTGCATGTCATAAACTCTTTTCAGCAAAGTAACAATAGACTAAGTTATCAAATATTCTGACAAACCCTCAGGAATATATTCTGACTTTATAAATGCATGTTTTATTTTGGCAATGCAATGCCTATGCAATTAAGATAAATGAGATAATCATGTGCTTATAACATATCACACTGAAACTTTAATTGTAGCTATCACACAGTCCAGTAACAAGTTCCTATTCCAAATGGAGCATACTAATAGATATATAAGAAGGTTCCCAAAAACTCAGTAGTAGTGCAGTCATGTGAACAGAAATATTGCAGCTCTTTATTGGTTTCACACTGTGAAAGCCACTAACTTTCAATTTTGTGATGTTATTCAACACAATTTGATCAGCTATTTCATGCCACTGTGCATAGCAACAAAAACAGACATAAGACAAGCAATAAAATAAGAATTTGTTAAAGCCAACTGCCTTGCCCCATTATAGAGATGACAGGCTGAGAAAAAGAGACAGTAAGTTAGATGCAGAATTGTCAGGCTCCATTAAAAGAAAGTAATTTTGCTCTGATTATGCCAATGAGAGAAAAAGGAAGAAAAAACTAAACAGGACAGCATGCTTTTCAGTGGTTTAAAAAATACATAGCTACACAAACTAAAAGAGTCAAAGAATAAATGTTACATCTAAATGACAGTCTGTACAGAAACCTTATTCTTTCATAAAGTGAAAATTCACTTTCTGAATTCATTCACTTCTAGCTCCTTGGGTGTGATTATGAGGACATGTTCCATGCTGCTGACATATACTTTGCTTCCTTTTTACTAATATATATTGGTTTCTGATATCTCAGATACCAATTTAAGTCTTCCTAGAAAATAAAAGAATAATCTTATGCCATAACCTATAGATGTTTTCCACAATTTGTAGTTTCTGCCATTTTTTTTTAATATTTTAAATATAACTCAAAATTGCAATTCAGTATTGGGTTTAGATATACACCAGAAGCAAAAATATACGAAATATAATTTCTAACTCTTTTGACTGCATTTTTGCAAATCTTTAAAACATCTGGAAAACACACAGGGTAATGCATTTAGATTTTGTTTTTCAGCAAGTTATAGGAAAAAAAAGGGGGGGGAGGCGGGGAGCAATCCAAGACCAGTAAAATGCTGAAATGTTTCTGTATGTAGATATTACTGCTAACACTAAATTGTTTAATTCCTGCAGTAGTGTTCTAACATTATTCTCTGACTAGTCTATGAATGAAAAATAGCAGAGAAGCAGCTCTCCATAAACTACCCTAGTATTGGGTTGGCAAAAAATTATTAGCAAGAATTTGGTGTTTTATTTAAAACAGTTTAATACCAGTTTTCACCACCACCCTCTAGAGATGTATTAAGTACCTCATGCTTTAAAATGCCTCTGGGAGTTCCCTTGGACATTTACAGAAAGGACCTCTCATATGATGTATATAACCTAAAGAAAATTTCAAATACCTAGGCTAATCTAAAGTTACAGATGTTAGCCTACTAGTCATCTCAGAGTTAATGTCAAAAAAATCGCATTAAAAGCATTAACTTAAAAAAGCCAATTGAATTTACCCACAAATGCATTCAAATAAGCAAAATAATATCAAAATGGACTTCCTGTATTTGGATTTCATGTGAAAAGATGTTACATAAATATACTAGCATAGGTAACATTTTATTGAACAGTTTGGGAGGAAAAAAACAAAACTAAACAAAACATGCAAACTTGGCAAACCTACAACAGACCACAGAAATCACAGATCAGATACAAAACCTTACAAAAAATCCAGTCCATTTCCCTGTCATCCTACACTCCAAATCAAAACAATCTAGCAATCATCTCTTCAGGTTTTTAAGGAGCTTATTTGATAACAACTCAGCATCCTGCTCATTCTTTTAATGTTAGATGAGTCTTTGTAGAACTGCAACTTCTTTCCATTTGTCCAGGCAAATATGATACTTAACATGATTATTTTGAATTTATGTAACAGAAGTCATATATCTCATTCAATAACTTTCATTGATTGCTGTGTGTTCATAAGCCATGCTGTATTTTCATTTCAGCATAATCTAATTTTCAGTAATGCATTATCAGAAAAGAAAAAAAAAAGGAATGTCACCAGGTGCCTTACAAGGAAAATTATGAAAAATGAGCCTCTAAAAAAAAAAAATTCAATGTTTCTAAACCTTATAGACAAGCTGATGGATGCTAAAGTTTGCCAATGTTAATTTGACCTTCTGTTTCCCTTTGGAATTTATATTCCTTTCAGAGGGAAGTAAACATAGCCACTTGGGCTACTCAAAAGGGTCATGTATTTATGTTATGACAGGCATTGATTACACTATTTTGATAAGTCAGCTAATGAATAGCAGTAAAAACTAGCTTGCAGTGGAAGTCTGCCAAGGTTCTATTTAGAAAACCACATCCAGATATATCAAAAACTCTTTATAGATTAATGAAAAGCAAAAAAAAAAAATATATTGGCAATATATTAATTTTGCTTCAAAGCTAATTTTTCTAATTCCATGGAAACAAATGCACTTCGCTTCACCTCATATTCTCATTTTTGTTTTAAAAATAGCTCCCTCTTTGAAAGGGAAATGGGAGCTAGTAAATGCCCTTAAGGAAAAGAAATAGCATTTTTGAATCTTTTATTTAGAAACTTGACTAATTATTCAAAACTATCTGCTATTACAATAGAGCAAACGTAGCAAGTACATGTCACCTAACAGAGTGGTGTTCCTGCATTTATGCTCCAAATTGTCCCAATGATACCATGTCATCCCAAAATAAATGGTAATAAACTGGGAGAAAACAATTACAAATTAACACTAATCCAAGAAGAAATAAAGGTGGCATTCACTGGGGCTGAAGTCTAATCCCAAATCTGTTGTCAAGAAAAAATATTTCTCTGATTTGCTTCTGGAAACCAAGGTCCCAAGCACAGCACATCATTTAAAGATCTGGAACCTTTTGTGCCTTTTTCCAGTAGAGATTCTACTTCTAGTAGAGACTAGATACATCTCTAAAGCACACACAACAAAATAAAACCAACCCACCAGAAAATCCTGCATGGATGCAGTTTCTTGGCAGATACACAGAACACTGATTTTACATCACTGTTTTAGAGACCTAGGTACTTTCTGGACAAAATCAAAAGTTTAAACATCTAAAAATGCAGGCATCACATGCATCCCGATACACACTAATTTAACAAAGGAATTTTTAGTGATTCCTATCTAATCCCATGTAACTCTATGAAAATGTAACACAGTTTTAAAGTACTGCCTGCCTCTTAAAAATATTAAGTATTCAGATGTAAAGCAGACTGTATTATACATGAATTACGGTATCCTTTAACTCTTGAGGGCCACAGAAATAAAGGACTGATTTGGCAGAGCTTTTTATATTAATTTCAAATAATGGCTAAACCTTCCTCTTGTTCTTCTTTACCTCCGTCCTTATGCATTAATACCCACTTCACTTCTTTCTTTGTTCAGCCTTCCACTTAATATGTACTTAGCTGTGCAGTCTGCATATCCACCACTCTCCAGAAGCATCTGCAGAGGCAACCACAAGAGCAAATCTCCAGCTGTACGTACTGCCTGGCTGAATGTACATCTGCAGGAGACTGCCCACCTCCAACATTCAGCCTTGTCTCCAACCACATCCTGAAAGCCCTGGAGAGAACACCACCCATTCACCTAACACACTCACCACTACAGCACATGTAACTAAGATAGTTTTTGGTCTGTACAAGCCAGCTGCATTTATCCAGCAAAAACATGAATGTAAGCACGGCAGAACCTCCCTGCCAACTGAAGCACACGAGCAAACACAGCAAGGAAAGCCAACCCTACACCAGGTGTCCTACAGGCAAATTCTTCAGGTGGAAGACCGGGATTAGCACAGACCACACTGCCCTTGCTGCCTCTGCACTGGAAGACCACCCAGGACGTGCTACCACCAAAACATGCAGAACCTGCCTGATATGAAGAGAGCTATGAATACTTCCACCAGGCCACAGAAAACAGTACTATAGGGAGAACACCAAGGCACACCACAGTTAAGAGTAACACTAATGTCTGTCTAATAAGCAGCTGAGAACATTCCAGCACTTGCAGTGATCCAACACAGCCAGCTTTGCATTGAAGGGAGCTTCACAGCCTCCACGTCCACATCCTGCCTGGGCCACAGTGATTTTTATTTCTGTTCTTATTGCTGATAGTACACCTTCACAAGCTGGCCTATCCAGAGCCTATCAGACAGGGAAAGCACCTGAACAGGGACCAAGGAAGCTCTTTATGCTGGCAATAGCTAAAATAGTCAAAGCAGCAGAAGTGGAAAAGGAGTGGAAGCATTTACTTGGAAGGTCCTTGGAAAAAGTCACTTTTGTTAACTGTAATAAAAGGGTAGGTATCTTCTCAGGGCAGGTTGGGCTGAAGTTTCTTTTCAAAGCAAACCTTCATCTGTCAGAGGCTCTCCACCTCTGGGCACCCAGTCAGAGCTGAAGATGTGGCTCAAGGCCTTGTGAACACCATAATTCATGAGAATTTTGTCAGATAAACAACATCAGCAAAGCAGATAGGTTTCCTCACATGATATATGTTCATTTCATTTGTGTCCCTGGAGAAAAACAAATACCAGAATTCTGGAACATATAAACCTCGGACAGGTAGAAGATGCCGTCAGTGACCAAAAAGGTCATGAAGTGGACATGGGATTGTCAAGGCTGCCTCTGCAATGCCTCCAGCAAGGCTGTCGTGACTCCTGAGACATCAACCAGGGGAAAAGTTTTATGTAGAAGATGAGCTGTAATGACAACGATAACCACGTAGACTCACTGCAGAACTGCTGTGCTACAGACTGGCATGAGCCTGGTTATGGCCAGTTTCCAGAGCACAATTCCTTTCTGCTTCTGGGCTCCAATTCAGAACTAGAAACAAATGTGCAACCTCCCTCATGTCAAGGGCAATTCATCACAGAGAGCCACAAAGGTTATCTTGCACATCTGAAAATTATCAGTCAATTGGTAGCTATCTTAGCTATCTGATCCCATAGGGTGTACTGTCAATATGGACAGCCCGTAAGACAAAGTTTTACAGTTCTGTGACAGCCTCTTGAGAGATCAGCATGACCCATGAGATAAATCAGGCAGATAGCAGCACAGACAGCTGGATGGTGGGCCTGATTCCTGCTCCACCTCTTACCCTTTTCTTCCACTGTTAATACCAGTTTGGTTTATACTAAGGTTGTAATAGTCAAGAGGATACCAAGTTGCAGCAATAACCAGATCTTCAGAGAGCTGTATGAGGTCTCAAGGGTTGTACAGAGTACAGGTGGATCAAGAACAGGACACCTGAAAAAGGCTTATACTGAGTGTTGTAGGACTAGTGGCATCTCTGAAAGCAGCAGTCTTACTTCTAGTAAAGACATATCTGAACCATTCTACCAAGCCTATGTATCTGAATGACTATCACTAGCATTTTAGACTTTCAGGTGATACTTCTCAGTAAGCAAAACAAGCACAGCCACAAATTCTAGGTAAACCTCTAACTGTACGTGCATTCTCCATGTTCCAGTGTCCCTTATACTTTCTTTGCTAGAAGTGTATCCAATACCACTAATTTCTCTCCTCACGAGTCAAAGCAAAAGAGTAAAATCAGAGGGCAACAGTTTCAACAGGCCTGTGTTCTATTATTAGCTCTGCATAGACCTCCCATGGGCAACTCGCATGTATTGTAGTTTAAGCTCTCAGAGTGTTATAACAAAGAAAAAAACATAAACCAACCTCAAAGGGTATTGTGAAAATTAGTTCATTCATTATAAAATGTTCTGAATTCTTCAAAAGAGAAATGCTGCAGAAAGATACTATATTGCTATGAAACTGTAACAGTCTACACAGGACAAATGTTGACAAAGGACAGAGAGGATTATGGCCTTCAAGTAAATCATTTTATTTTATATGTTGGCATTTTTATGGACCTTATCACTGTAAGGTCTGAACAACTCACAAATACTAATTAACTGAGCCTGTTTAATTATTCTCCTTGCTTACACAAGGGAAACCCTAGACCCAGTCCAATCTAAGTTCTCCTTTAACAATAGATGAGTCAGAAGGAAGGAAGGACAAAGCACAGTATGTAATGTTGATACTCTCTGACCTAATACATTCTTCCAAGAAAGCTGTGTGAAACAGAGCAACCTCTAAGTTATCTGAACTCATACACAAGGTCTCATGGTGCCATACGTGAAACATTTATAAGCCTCTCAGCAGTGGGTCCAAATGTTCTATACTGTGTGCATAACCAATAATGCTTAAACTTGTAAAACAAGCAACGTTAATGTATTTGAGGCCCATTCCCTTAAACCTAAGACTGCTTCTCGAAACATTTGTAATAAAGAATCGTGGATTTTAAAAAACAAACCACAGTACTATAGTTATAAATCCATCTATGATGGATTTATGAAGTTATTTCTTGCAAATAGCAAGACTGCACCAATCTGCCTGGTTCTTCTTCTACATGCTTCACTGAAACTACAAAGTAAGCACTGGTGCAATCATTCTGTTTCATTAAGATGCCAAAAAAAAAATCTGTAAGTGCATATAATATGAAAATTACCAGGTGGACTACAACAATGTCTAAGTCATCAACCCTTTTGTTCTAGTCTCTAGGGAAGAAAAAACAAAACAAAACAAAACAAACACAAACAAACACCAAACCACGCCACAGAGAATTAGCTATCTGAAAACTTGAGATTTTCTGTCTATAGAGGGAGTTATATTACTTAGGAAAAAAATTACACGGTATTTACTCAGCCAATCAACATTCTTCTTCAGTGAAAGAGATCTGAGATTATTTAAAAAATTTAGTGGATCTCATATTTTTGGTTCTGGATTGGTTTGGTTTTGCAACATCTGAAAGCTTAAGTCTCTTTCCCCTTTTCAACAGTGAGGGTCTGATCCTACAAACAAAGAACTTCAGTGTAGTACCAAACTGCAGCTAACATTTCAACTGGAGGTCGGAACTGGTGATGAAATACCAGATACACTTTTTTTCCTTTTTAAACACGGAATATATGGGCTGGTCTCACCTGCCTCTTTGAACACAGATGCTTCCTCTTCTCTTTCTAACCTCCTTATTGAGATATTCAAGGCAATAACATTTTAACTGATCTGCCCATGCCTTGCTTTTGTCTTCCTTTTAGCATAACATTTCTGTCTATTTTTAGGGCAGAGCCTTTGGTGACAGTAACATTGTTCCTATCCATCCACAGACCATAAGTCATGTAAAACATCACAATCGTACAACGTAATGTCAGGGAAAGATAGTTATGGCAAGCTCGGAATTCAGTGCTTACTAGGCAAAAAATAAGAGGTCACTGATTGTATTTTTCAAGAGGTATTTCCAGCTTCAATGCAACACAAAAGTTAAACACAAGCAGAGTTTCTAGGTGCCAGATACAGCTTGACTAAGCACAGAAGCAGGAGCAGAAGGATCAATGCACATCCTTGCAACACAGGAAGAGCTTTGAAGTCATTTTTGTGTGAGGTGACACAACAGTGACAATTCAGCACTTCCTTTGCTAAAGCTCTGAGAAGCAGAGGACCTCTTCTTCCTTCCCCATCTTCCTCACAAGCCTACATCCATACAGGAAAAAAATGGTACTTCTTCATGAAACAGAAATACCAGCATACTGGATGCTACTGTGCAGCCTCCTCCCCTACAAATCCCTACTTTGAGCAACATAAACTGGCACCCATCTCTCCACAAAATGAAAAGCAGTATTTGTACCAAGTTGCATGCTCTGGCTTTGGGGTGGGGCTGTGTGCAGTCCTGAAGATCCACTCTCAAGGCAGGGCTATCCCTGAGGTAAAGCTACTGGAGCGCCGCAGGACAGGATATGCTGCCCAGAGAAACTTCTCCATACTGACACGTCACAACAGCATATGTTAAACCAATCATTCTGCTGCATTATTCTGGCTATTTTGAGCTAAAAGCTGGACAGGACAGCGTCCCTACACCAAAGTGTAGTGCAGAAAGGTCACTGTTGTATGCGTATGTCCATCAGAGACTGTTTCCTGCAGTGGATATCCAAGAGAAGAGAAGGATGAGCAATTACCAAGTTTGGGACAAAAGATTGTTCCTGCCGCTTGGCAATGAAAATATTGCAGCTGTTTGTGATACTGACCCCCTTTTTTTCCAGTCCAGAGAATACTCTATTCCAAATTATAAAACCCTTTTATCCAATTGGGCCATTTACCTAAAAAACTACATCCTTACCTCCCATTAAAATCAAACAAGTGCAGATCAAGTTATCTGCTGGTTTAATTCGGTTAGCTAGCATTTTCATCTGGATTTTTTTACTGGAAATTAGTTTTTTCAAACAATTTTAAAACAACAGGGCTCCCTCAGTTCTTAGATTGAATACCAATGGTAAAATAAGAAGGTGAAGACTTTGGCAACACTCCATTCCAACGACTTCTAATCTTATTCTACATCTAATGAAAAGATAGCTTCCATTTTATGTGTATACAGTGAAGTTGTCTGTGAGTTATAGTTTAAAAAGCTGATTACAAACTCTGCCTTACTCTCTCCAATTGGTTGCATTATATGCAATTAGTATTTTGATCCAACATGGACCAATCAGATCTCGCTGACAGACAGTATCAGTATCTTCCATATACTTTGTGACATCGAATATCCTTGTTTACAGGATCTGACAAGGCAAAGGTAACTAAAAGAAGGCTAACAAGCTTCTTACTTTCATGACAGCTCACAAGGATGGATCCTGTTTACTTCATGTGCATGTTCACAGCTGGTACACTGTCAAGGGGCACTGTAATATGAATTAAGGTCAGCATATGAATCACAGTGTCAGTGTGCACACAGCTGGACTCTTAAAAACAGATGCAAAGGTTCATGTCTTCCCACCACTATATTCACAGATAACTGAATCTACTGGTTCACACATTTCAAAAATAATCATCAAAATAGCAAAAATAACAAGTGTCTTTCCTTGCCTGATGCTGGCCTCTGTGAATATTACCAAAAAAAAAAAAAAAGGCACCAACAAAGAGTAAATATGTGCCATTCTCACATTATTCAATTTCAAATCTATATATAGAAAGATCATCCACACGTGCATTATTCTTCCCATGTAGTGAGGAAGAACCTGGGCTGCCAGCAATTTTCTCAGATTTCCCAGGCAACTGATGGTTTCTTTGCTTACATCTTAGCAGCTGCCCCGCCAGCCCGAGTCCCTGGCAGGATGACCACAGGGGCCATGGGAAGTGATTCTCTGTGGTCTAGAACAGTAATCAAGGCTCTTGTCCCCTGAATAGGGGGTACTTGGGTTCACAGGGACTGAAGTCAGCTTTTCTGTAACAGCTAAATGAAGGAGGATAATCTCAGTTTAATATCCTGGAGTCAGTTTTCACTGTTTACCATCAAATAAAAGGAACTCTCCTGGGGAGGCAAATATCTAACCCTATTGATTTCATAGCAACAAAGCAGATTTACATGCTGATGTTTTGCTGCAGACTATTAGCACAGCAGCACAGGTGCCACAGGGACCCCCAGCAGCCCTTTGGCCACCAGCTTTGCTGGGAACGGTGTGGGACCTGAGCCAGCCCACCCCAAACCCATCCCCAAGAGGCAGGGGACAGGGTGAGGGCTCACCCCTGTTCTGCCATCAGGCAAAATGGAGCTGCCAAACTGAAGGCCATCAGGCAGTTTAAATTAACCGCCATCTCTGAAGGGAAGCCTTTCCCTCTTTCTGCTTGACCAGCAGTGTTAATATGCCAGCTATATTCCAGACTTATTCAAAGCCTCGTCCTGGACAGACTAAATAAATTGAGTATTTGGTCAAATTTCTTATTTAAAAACATGTCATGTGAGTTAGTATCACTTTCTTCTGACTGGAATTAGTTTACACTACATTGAAAACCCTACTCTCTTGACCCAGAAGCAAAGGAAATCGAGAAAATTAATGACATTTTTAAATAAATTACTCTCTTCTCTCTATTAAGCACATTTAATTTAGAAAAAAAAAAATCCAGATGTGGAGTATGCTCTTCTTAAGAGTAATAGATGAAATAATTAAACGAAAACATGCTAATTCTAAGTGGAAATGGACTTAAATGTTCAAAAAATGGAAAATAACAGCACAGTAATGAGTATATGGAAATGTCTATTTTCATAGTTTTCTATTTTTGCATAATCATACCACTTAATAAAGCTACTGTGCACTGCAAATTTTAATTTATGCTGCATGTAATTCAGCTGTAGTTTGAGACAGCCTTACTTCTTAGAGGATTAGAGCACAGTATAATTTTAATGTTGCTCCACAAAGACATTAATTAAACAGTATTGATAAGTTCAAAGCTGGTTGAATTTCAAGCCAAGAAAGCTTTCTAGCTATCTTTTAAAACGTCTTTTGTAGACGTTTATCAAGTTCTGCAGGTTTGCTTGCTGAAACTGATAAATCTTATTTACATTTGAGGAATTTTAACCCAGTCTGTTCGGTGACTCAGACAAGCAGTGTCTGGACCGCTCTCCAACCTGCGCAAAACTTCTTCCTTTGCAAGCTCTTACTACTCCTGCCAGAATTAGTCTGTGTATCTATTTTCTATGAGCCATGCTTGTGTCAGAGAAACACAAGCCAGAATCTTGTTAGCTGAACTCACTACTTGCTGCCTAAGTGCTGTACTGCTGCAGCCACTGAGCAGAATATTTTGATTCCAAGGATAAGATTTATAGCATCTCAAGTAAGTAAATAATGAAAAAGTCATAGCATATACAAATCACACTTGCAGGGTTTAAATTCTAGAACAGTTTTACTTGTTTTTTTTATTTCCTTCAAAGAAAAAAACCCCTCTATTTGAAAGGCATAAAGATATCTCCAGTTTTTGCTGCAGTATTTGAGAAGCATACATCACAGTAAATAATGACAACCTAAAATAGAAATCCTTCATCAGCGATTACTAGGAAGCAATGTAAATACTGATGTATTTACAAATGAAAGGAGGTCACACAGCCAAAATACTCAATTTTCAGAAATTCACAATTCTAGTGTAGTTTGTAGTATTAAAAAAGCCCTGTAAATTTACAGTCAGATTATAGGCAGCTAGGGTACACTGCATTCTCCAGTAAAATATGTACTTCCATATAAATCACGTTTATGGTTTGCACCATGTTGTAAATGTGTTAAAACTGTTCCTTTAAAAGTGTATTAACAACTTTCAAAAGAAGATAGAAGATGCCATTTATAAAGCACATGCCTCCAAAATCCTCCTACGGGCAAATTTCATCACTCTCTCTGACACAAGGGACCAGGACAGAATATTGAGATCAGTCCATAAGATAAAGGATGTACTGCATGAGAGAATTAGAGATGGAAAACAGCTTACAGGAAAACAATGTTTTTTCTTTGCTCAGTGTAGCTCGTATGAGTTCATAGCTCCAAATTCTGCAGTGAATTTCATGATCAGACATGTCAGGATGTCAAACCATCCAATTTATGCTGGCTTTGAATAAAATCAGAAACCCTTCCTTGATGTACAGTTTGGTTCAAAGCTGAGCCATGGTTCACCTAAAAGAATCATGAACTTCCCTTAATGTTTCAGTGAAATTAAGTCAGGTAATGGGTTCCTGTAAAAAAAACAGAAACTAGAGTTTGACACAATACAGCGGCACTCATCTTCCAAAGACAGTAAAATGTTACTATTTGCAGCCACATATGCTGGACTGAATGAGAAAGTTGAGATGTTCTTTCACAAATGAAAGAGGTGAGCAAATGTGGAACAATCCTCCCTAAGAAAAAAATATGTATTTGGGAATCTAATTTCACCCATTCAGTTGCTGAAAATGTTTCGGTTTTGTTTTGTTTGTTAGGGTTTATTTCTATTTGGTTGGTTCACTGGGGATTTTTAATCAATACAGATATTTCATGCACAAAACTCAAAAGCCTTTCTGTTGCAGTTTATGTTCAATATTATCCACTTTTTTTTCAGTGGGGTCTTTTGGGGATTCTAAATTTAAAGAGGTTCTTAAATTTTTTTTAAAAAGAAAAAACATGACAATCTCTGAAATTCTTCCTCTCCTACATTCTGATCATATGTTTACAGTAAAAACACAAAACCAACTTGAAAAGCCCACATCCCTCATACACCCGCAAATCTGCAGCCAAATTCGCAAGACACTAAGAGGTAAAAGCCGTAGCAATTCCAAACTACATTTCTCAAACAGCAGGTATCGAAAAAAGGAAAAAGAAAATTGTTGTGCAACTGTCAGAGAACAAATAACCCAGTAATTCTTTTGATGATACTTCTCCTAAACCAACTAAGTGAAAACCATCACACATTTTCAGTGGTTTTATCAGTAAAAACAGGAAGACAAAATACAGAGTCTAAAATTAGAGGTGATTCATCAAATATTAATTGCCATAGCTAAACCAACCACTATGAGTTCAGTTCTGCGGCGGCTTTTGTTGGGTTGGTTGTTGATTTGTATTTGGTTTCTAGTTTGTTTGTTTTTTTTAAATCCGTTTTTTTTTTTTTTTTTTCCTAAATTAATTATGAAGGCCTGGAATATTATTGAACAGGCTACAAGTCCCAGAAAAATAGGCTAGCTATACAAGCTTGTATTGCTTTTGATCAAGTCTTCGGAGAAGTCTGCACCAGTTTTAATTTGGAAATCTAATCTCCAAATGCCAGCTTAAACCCATATCAGATCTTAAATCTTTCTTTTTGTCTCAGCACTTCTTTATGTGCAAAATAAAATGTTATTGCAAATGTGGTTACTGAATTCTTTTTATTGCACTTCTGAATTGGAAGCTCAAAAGAATTCTGAGACACAAATTTGAGAGGTATTGTTAATACAGAAGAAGCTCAAAATACAACATAGGAAGAAAGTGAATGCCATTCTGATGATGGGTTTAACAGAAGTGGGATGAGAACAATGAAGTGGAAAGACAAGTAGGCAGGAACTAAAAATAAATTAGCTGAAAAATTTGGGAATTTACTAGTTGGAAATGACAGAGGAGAAAAAAAGGACTAGAAGGATGAAGTCACGACAGACGAACTGTACACTATCACCATTATGATGCTGTGAAAGGACAAATGCAATTCTAACAAATGGGAACAGAAGAGGTACTGCTAAAGAAAGGAAGGTAAATATAAACATGAGTGCTCAACGCCACTGCAAGACAGTTAGAATTCAGTTTATACCTGTTCAAGCATGAAATAATGCTGGAATTTTTTTTTTTAATTTTATTTATCTTTTTTTAGTGTGGCAAAACAAAGGCTAAGACGAATATGATCATATTCATAATTTCAGCAGGGATAAATACTGGAAGGAAAGTGCAGAATAACAAATGGATAAATGCTACAAATAAATTAAGGCTGAAAAACAAACAAACAAACAAACCCCCCCAAAAAAACAGATTTCCAGCAACAAAAGCATGAAATTTTTATACAGCCCACGATAGTAGTAATGGGGGGAGAGGAGGGTGGTAAGGGAAAACCCACAGTTTATAGACAGAACATAAGGTAGTTGAGTGTTATGGCCTATAATTGAAGTTCAGGTTTTTAGCTTGAAAAAATTAATGAACAGAAATTGGGAAGGGGAAAAAGAGACAGCAAAAGGACTTGAACAACAGAACAGCTGCAGAGCTGATCGAAGACAGATGGGAACTACGGTGTTTAAGATTATTAACTTTTCATTTATAAGGAAACATGTAATACATATAGTTAGAGCTGAAGCAACTTTATGCCAACAAATGCTTCAGTTTGCAGGCTCAGAATTTACCATTACTAACTGATAGGCAACAATTGTCTTTGACTAGCTGAAAGGGTTATAATTATTCTCCATCTTCCATCTATTGTTACAAACCTTTAAAAAACAAAGTTCCTTAAAACTTATGACATACACTAATAAGCATTAAGTCAGAATATACACATCCCTTGCATATTGCATTTATGAAATGTTCTTCACCTTCATACTCATAGTATATGTACACCTAATAACACAGAACACAAACATGTATTTAAACATGTTTACTCAATTTTCATTGTGCCAAACATGAAGGATATATAACTGGTTTTCCTGTACAGAACATGAAAAGCATGGGTTCCAAAACATAAGCAAACCTTTCACCACTTGTTTGAACTGAAGATTCAGTAAGTATACCATTTATGCGGTCACAACATTTTCCACATTAATCCAAAATCCAAATTGCAGTCATCATGCACAACTGAAAAACAAAAGCACATTCCATATAATGAGATGCAAAGGAACATGTATGCAAGCTCTTACAAGTACAGCACATCCACACTGCTGCAAGCAGTCACTCTTGCAGCTAAAACAAGATTTGGTCAGACTACCATCCATGAATGTGCGTTTAAGCCTGTCAAGTCTCAAAACGGTGCATAAGCTTCACAAAGCTCCAGAACAGTTGGGATTGTGATCCAACTGAAATACGAAGTAAAGCCTTTGTAGCAGAGAGTTGAGGGAAAGACAACTACTGTTTCACTAGCAAAGATTCATTGCATAGATCTGTACACAAAGACCTTCCAAGATACTTGCAGAATTTAAAAAGAGTACATACTGTTCTAGCTGGATAGGTTAGAAAAGAGTTCTGGTTACTGATTTACCAGCAGCACATCATAGCACTATCAAATGTCATTTGAGAAATCATAATTGCAAACTACGGAAATTATCCCACAGAAGGACAATGTGGGTTTTCTTGACATAGCAGCCTGTCTTTTGCATACAGGAATACAAAGGGTACTTTGTATTACTGCAGTTTAAATGAATCAGTATGTTTATATATGATTCAAGCATGACAATATCTAAAATATGAGCTACTCTATCACATTCATAAATACAGTAAAGTATTACTTGTGGGGATGCAAGTCATATTGTTGTAAAATTACAAAAAGGAAAACAGAGAGAAGGAAAAGCAATTTTATAATGCATATTTTGTGCCTGATTTCTACAAATTGTTTTAAGATTGCTGTGTATAACTATGTCTTTTCACTACTACTGAGAGTATCCTTCTGGGCGATACTACACTGATTCCTAAACTCTGTGTTACAGTAACACAGTCCATTGCTGTAGATTGACTATGATGTCCCACATTCAGTGTTATTCAGTGGCTGAAGCATCAGGTGGAAAAATGGAGACTGGAAAGGAGATGAAAGTACCAGTTTAAAAGCATCCTGCAGTGGTATAACATTGCTTTTAAGAAGCATCCCAAGACACTTCACAAACTCACATTTGTGGAAGACAAATTCGTGCATTTCTAAAACTTTTGGGGACTACTGAAACACAACAAACTTCTTATGGCACACAGTTTAGAGAAGAAGGACCTAACTGATACATCGGTGATGACTTAAAGTCCAATATAGTTCAATGCAATATTAGCCCTCCTGTTTTGGATTCCTGTTCTATCTGAAGAAGTTGTGTTTTCAGCAGCACAGATCCTGCATTCCTGAAGTACTGACATCAAGCAGTGACATATCAATCATCCTAAGCACAGGACTGAAGCTCTCTTCAGCTGTCAGTCCAGATAGACCTTGTTCAAGGCTTATTACCATATCCATAAAGTAATGTGCATGGTCTTTAAAACACAAGTATATGTTTGCCACATAATATGCAAAATAAATCAGTGTGTCAATGCATGCTGGTATTGTCATGCTGCATTTATAATATTTTAAAGAAGCTCTCTTACCACCAGAACAGATACAAATGCAGATACAATGTCAGAGTCCTGCAGGAAATCAGGTCCCTGCACAGCACACCCTGCCCATGGCCCAGGTCCCCATTCCAACCCCCAAGGGCCATCAGCCCCCACCGCAGCGATGTCACAGCAGGATTAGTCTCAGCCCCCCACGGCCCTGCCCAGCCATGGGACCCACCAAGCCAGGCCCACCCATGGTCCCATCAGCCCAGCCTGGCCTCGGTCCAGCCCCAGGGAGGTGCCCAATGCCGAGGGCTGGGGCTGCCCCAGTGCCCTCAGCTGTCCCACTCCTGGCTGGGCTGGAGCCCGGTTGCCAGGCCTTGCCCAGACAGGTCTCCTGGGGAGCCCCTACAGCCCCCGCACCCCAATCCCAGCAAGCCGCTGACCCTTACAGCACCCTGACATACAAAAATGCAGAAGATGGAAATTAGTTACATGCATGCAAGGAATATTTCTGAATAGATTTTGTGCTCTAACATACAATTTAATTACCATCTCTATCATAAAGAAATAAGCTATATATTTCCTGCCAAGACTTTTGAAAGCAGAAACAAAAAGTTAAACTTTAGAGAGTAGCAATTAGAGACAGAAGGTTTTCAAAAATATTTAAGATCAACAACAGCAGCAACTCTGTGTCCTAAACACTTCCAGGAACCAAATGTTTGCATAAAAATGGATTTTAAACCTGACTTTTTATCCTGCTATTTCCCAGTTTTCTCCCATCGGACACAGGTTTGCCAGTGACCTCCTTCAAAACTGTCGGAGATTGTACTGCTGAAGAGCAAGGTGTGCTTCTTGGAATATCTATTCTACTTCACATGAAGAGGAACTCGTGTATTTTTTAAAACAAGAAAAAATACATTAAAATTCTCCTTTACACGCTTACCTTTCAGCACAAAGCAAAGCAACATGAGAAGGACATTAGTTGCAATATCAAATGCATTGTTACCAACTCTGCTCCCAAGACATACAGCAAGTCTTGGGCAACTATAGTAGGCGTTCAAGACCTTCATGGATGCTACTCCTAAACAGGAACGTGCATGGACTCGGCATTTTAAAACTCTGATATAATAGTAAATAGCAATCCTTGGCAAACTCTAAAACCACTAGTGGTCTACTGACATGGGATATTTTGGAAAAGCAGAGGAAGGGCACTGAGAGCAGCACCAGAAGCATTTTTGATGCTGCAATGATGGGGAGTAGGGGCCCCTCAGGATGCAAGCACAGAAATTATGGCAGAGGCAGGAGGTATAAACACAAATCCCAACCAATTACTGGTTACTGAAGGAACGCAGCCTTGGGAGTTCCGTAAAACCAATAAAACAAGAAAAATAGTGAACATATATCTCACACATGTAAAACATGCCTGGGTGAGATGCAAACACGAAGATGGCAATGTCTGCAGCCCTCTCACGGGCAGGGGCGTGAGGAAGAAACAGGAAGAAGCGTGAGGGACAAGAATTGTCCCAGCACTGTCTCCCCAGTTAGGAATGCCACACCTCACCAATAATCCTCAGGGTCCCCAGCAAGTCCTCGCTCCTCTCTGGCAGGGTGTCCACACTGCTTTTTGATTTGCTGTTCACCACATTCTGCAACTGCAAGCCAGCAATATAAATAAAGTTCTATCTTTATTATTTAATTGGGTTAAGTATGTTATGATTTCAAAAAGCTCTGTGCGTGTGTGTGTGTGTGTGTTGTGTGTGTGTGTGTTGTGTGTGTGCTTTCTGCTCCAGCCTTCCCACATGACAAAATGATTGATACCACAGCAACCACTCAGAGTAAATGCAGACATAGTAGATGAGTCCAGCATGAAAATCCAGGAAAGCATTGGAATCTCCATCATCAGAAGTCTTGTAGGCTTTCCACTTATTTTTCATGATTCTTTAGAAAATAACTTAAATGTTGCTTAAGAAAAAAAAATACTAATAATTTATAATGGAAAAGGAAAATTTGAAATAGAACTGCAGCTGAAAACTGGTGGAATACCTTAGTGCTGTCTAGTGGTAAGTAGTTTCTGTTATTACATTTAACATATTCAAAAATGAGATACGTTTTTAAATTTTACATACACCAGTATAGAAGAATTATTCAAGCTATAACACTCAGCTGGATCATTCATCAGCAAAAACTTCACTTAAAAGTTAAATAGCTCAGGCACCTATGAGTCAAAAGACCACGATAAGCAGAGCTAGATCCAACACAATGATATTTAAAAAGCATTAGATGATGATTGGGGGCATATATTATTATTTCTTACATAATTCTTAAACAGTATAGAATATATAAATAGCACTGAAAATAAAAACTGGCTGTTTGCTGAGACTTGAGATAAGCAATAAATTAACTAGTTAAACAACTGACACTGCAAGTTGCTCCATAAAAGCAATTTGATCAGTTTGGCTGCACATGGAGTTATAAAGCTAACAGAGCAGTCTGTGGTACTCAGAATTGAAGTTCACAAAACCCATAGTGCACAGTCCTAACACCAGCTTTTTAAGAAAGCAAAACCAGATCTCACTATTAACTCTATCTTTTGTTTAAATAGAACCAAAAAGAAACCTACGGGATAAGAAAATATACTGCCCCACATATTTAAAAATCATCAATATTGAATCCATTATTGCTGAACAACAGAACTACAACAAATTCTTATATTGAAAAGCACGTCTATATTTTACTATTTTTTTAGGAAAAAAATCCAATCAACTATTACCTTACAAATAACATAATTAGAAAGCTGATTGGAAAAAGTTCAGTTTGCAGAACTTACCAATGTGTTTGTATTTTATTAAGTTTTGCACAAATGTCAACTATTTGAGGCCAACCCCACAAATGCACAGAATTATGCTCTTTCTTATTCACAAAATTTGAGAAACATATCATGCAAGTTCAAAGTTTCCTCTGTCTAATACATCACATTTAGAAAATTTTTGCAGCCTACATGTTACTATGGCAACTTTTGTTTTTTTCAAAATATAAATTAACCGCAAGCAAGGCTTCATTACAAACTCTTTATTTCCTTTGTGTTTGCACATAATCTTTTCTCATATATGGATTCAGCTCTTTTTGCTTCAAATGGCTACAGTTCATATTAAAAGACGAAGCTACATTGAGAAGTCAGGATTAAATCACAGATAGTAAACTCATCTCTGTTTAACTTTGCCCACTTTTAAACTATAACATAAACAAGTGCAGGAGAAAGCAATCAAGCAAATGAGTAGTTCTATGGCAAAGGTTTCTCTGTTTGGCTTTTATAATTATAAACTACTGTAAAATGAAAATATGTTCCAAATTGCAGTCCTTTTCTTGCTCTTTTTACTGCTAATTCCATAGATTTTTCTACTGTGCTCTTTTCTCTTTTTCTTAGGAAAAAAAAAAAAATCTGGAGAAGAAAATATGATTGCTCTGTTTTCATAAGAAGAAAATTGTGTTTTGACATTCCACTCTAGTACTGGACAGCTCTACTGAATTCAAAACCTGCCTGCCTGAAGATGCACAGGTGTCTGCAGTTCCCGTCACAGTGAAGAGGAATTATATAAGCCTAGAGATAGATCTGACATCTTCAACATCATGTCAGAAAGTCATAGCAATAGAATGAATCTGAGAGACAAGCTACTCTTTTTAGCTTGACTTCCATCATTTGTCTGCTGAAAAGAGGAGGTTTGTAAATCTCATCTTGTGAACTAAAAATCATTTTCAAACTGCTCATTAAAATACTTGTAACAAATAGAGAATTTACATTCATTTTACACCATAATACACATTGCTAAATATACACAATTTCTATTAACTGGGTTTAATATTAAGAATTATTATAAACCTAATGCATTTTAGCTCTCATTGTGATAGCACTCACAAACTGAAGACGAAAACTTAAAAGGGTAACACTACAATAAAATGCATGTGAAAACATACGAGTTTAACTACTTGGTCTTCCCTCCATGAACATCTAAACAACCTGATGTAGTGGAAGATGTCCCTGCCCACTGCAGGGGCGTTGGAACTACATGATCCTTATGGTCCCTTCCAACCCAAACCATTCTTTGATTCTATGATCTGTACTGGCTTTCTAAGGGACCAGTTGCCTGGAAGTCTGCAACTGTGTAATCTAGTGAAAAATTACCATCTAACAAAGAGAAGTAATTATAAAAAGGACACAAATTCCTTGTTCATCTTACTTCTCTGTCAGTACTAGAAAATAAAATTTTATGACTGTGTTCTAACAAAACTAAATCAGAATACTGGTAATGCATTAGCTAAAACACACCGCCCTAATGGCAAAGGAACTAGATCATATGGCCAGCCATATTCTAAGCTAAAAATCAAGACTGGAATAATTTTATAATGGGTAGAGGGATAGTCAAGGCTATACAAGCATACAGGCAAAGCTAATATGGAATTTATTTCTAAAAGAGACTAGAAACTAGGGAATAAAAGCACAATGTTCAGCATCATAACAGATGCCATGACCATCTCCTTTTTTGCCCATGTTTCCACACGTGCATGCAGAACGAAGCTGCACTCCCCTGGGAAAGCATGTAAGACAGAAGGCAGGAGCGTGCTGGATGTGGACAAGGACCACTGAAGAAATCAAGCAATTCTAGCTGCAGAGAAGCATTAAGACTGTGAAGAGACACCGAGGAGAAATGATAGTTCATAACTTCTGTTATTTTAACTACTTGTTCATGTATAATTTAATAATCTTTCTTTATTACTTCTTCTGTGAACTGAGCACACTTCTAGATTTGTTAAGTGACTACAAGGCTGTAGGTAAGGCCTCGGTGCATAGTTAAACAGAAGCACATACTACTAACACTAATAATTCACTGCATTGGAGTATGTAGTTACACAACAGCCACAGTTTTTAGCATTTGTGGAACAAGGGAAATGACATAATTTTACCAGTAAAAAGACACTGTCACCAGGAGCCAGAGTGGCTGAGTATGGGACAAGGAACTGTAGTATGAAGCAGAATCTGGCCAGTGAAGTACACACTTTCATCAGTTGACTTTAAAAGAGCTTCAGTAGGAGGCATCTTTCAAAGTCATTTACCTCGCACATCTTACAGATAGGAAAGGGCACTTTCCCAAACCAGTAACCAAGGCACAAGTATACCAAAGTAGAACCTCATGATGCCCAACACAGCTAACACTGGGGCCTCAGTGAAAACAGAAAGAACTGGAGCATCAACACAAATGGAGACAAGATTTCATCCTTAACATCTGAAGGCTGTTACCAGAGACAGTTTACTTAAAAGTGAAAAGCTCTGTGTGGCTTGTGAAATGCTTTTGGGCTCAGGAAAGTGCAACAAAAAGGGAAAAGCTGCTGCTGAAGTATACACCAATCTTACAGTGCGTTTTTAAATAAATAATTAACGTTACAAGTGATGTAAATATATCACAGCAAATGGATATTTGTCTAGCTACAAATTAGCCAGTAATAAAAATAAACCTGTTGGGCCTTGGCATAAAATTAGTAAGTGGACATGGCCAAGAAAATGCTCAACCTGTATGTTTTATCACACAATCTCTAACTGCAGGCAACAGGAGTTCTTGTGTCTTCAGCCTACTTAAAAATCATGCCATTTATTACCTGAATAACAGGAAAAATACTTTTTTTTTAATGTTGTTATAGTCTTTAGGGAAGACATAAAATTACTTATAATATTAAAATAGAACAAGTTTTATTAAACTGTTAATTGAAATAATAGAACAGTGAAAAGTTTGCAAAAAAAGGGCTATTACTATATACTACAAAAAAAAAAAAAACACACAGCAAAGGGATTTTTATCTTTAAAGACAACTCTAAGACCCATCAGCATCCATTATAATTCTATAAAAGAAGTTAAGGCAGCATCTGGTACAATCTATATAGTTTTATAGCCAAGCATACAAAAATACTTACAGCAGTTATGAGATCTTCTCACAATAAATGAAGCTAAAGACCAGCATGTATTTAGAAAAACAAAGGCAAAAACTAGAACAAAAGAGGGACCCAGAAGTACATCCATTTTTTTTTTAATGACTAAATAATACTGTTAAAGCATTAACAGAGAATGAGAACTGCCAATGCCCAGGAAAAGAAAGCATCTCACAATCATTTTTAGTTTAATCTCAATTAGTTCCTAGCCATAAGCAAGGTGATACTCAAGCAGTGACCATTTCAAACAACTGTTTGATTCTCTTGAGGCTAAATCTATCCCCAGATCCACATCTCCAAAACATGTACAACTCTGAATAATGGAGCAATGGTTTCGTTTTTTTCTTCCTTAAAGCCATAATTTTGTATTGAAAGAATTCTGCAGAAAACCCCATGTAATTTAATGCAATAAAAACTGTAGCAAAATACAAAATATATTGTATAACATAATTTTCATGATTAATTAGCAGTCACCACAGAACCACGTAAAATGTGAGCACTTTTTCAAAAACTAGTGCAAAGAGGTAAATAAATTTTAACTTGCAACATAATAACTTCTAAAAACTTTCATATTTCCCATCTTTAAAGAAATGTTAGTGCTGCTCAAGGAAACAATAACTAGTATCTGGCTTTTCTACCCCTCTAAGTAGAACACGTTTTTAGTACAAAACTGTACCAGAGACATGAACAAATTCCAGACAGGATTTGCTCCAAGTACAAGTAGTGGAGAATGACACTTCACAACTCCAACAGAGTACACCCAGGTTTGCCTATCTGTATTTAACAAGAGTGACCCCTTTTCCTTCTGTCAGCAGGATTTGCTAATTTTGCTTCTGCTACTGGATTTGAAACTATGCAGATATCATAAAAATCAGACAGCATGGCACCAAGATACACACCATTCCAGACAGAAACAGACACAAAGCTCTTAATCACCAGTAGCACCAAACAGCAGGGGTGGACGAAGAACCTCCCTAGGCCATTTACAGCTGACCCTGCTGTGGGGCTGGTTCTGTGCTCCCCATACCAGCCATCAGAGCAGCCACAGGGCCACCTGGAGATAAGCCCCCCAGGTGCTGCGGTAACAAGAACAGATGGACAAAGCTCAACAATCCTTAACCCAAATCCTCATTCCACAAGAAATACCAGAAAGTGAATGATATTAATATTCTAATTTCACTGTTCTTTGTGTACGAAGGAGAGTGAACAGAGCAAGGCTCTGCTTCAGGATGCCTTCGAGTCCTAAAGAACTTGCAACATAAACAATACTTTAAAGAGTCATTTTCAGCTACATAAATCATGAGATTTTCTATTTTTTAAATTAAATCTGCAACTCAAAAAGTGGCATGATTCAGCTAACAAAATACATAAAACAGTGGTTGTTTTCTTGAGATTTGTCCCCTGAATACTTTCAGATCCTAATGTGCATTCTCATGAGCCTGTTTGCTTCACCAGTCAATAGAAAACTGTTCTAAAGTCATATGTTTAAATATCTTCACTTTTCTAAGTAAGTTTCCGGTAAACCCACATTCTGGAGGATAAGACTTGAAGAGATTTCAAGAATCCACCTGTCTGTTTCAACATGGCAATACTATTCCCAACAGATAATGTATTAACCTGAAAGCAAAACTCTCCTGTTTTGCAGCTTTCCCAGAAAATCTATTCCAATGCTCAACTGTCTTTATCATTGGCAAGTTTTCCCTGATGTACAGCACAAATTCGCCCTACTGCAATTTTTCCTAACATCTAACCTAAATCAGTTTGCACCCATTGCTTCCTGTAATCTTCTCACTTCATAGAAATAACAGTTTGTTACTCTTAAGGCAGAATTTTACCCACTGAAAACTCTTACCATGCTAGTAATCTCTTATCTAAACTCAGTAACTCTTCACTATTTCTTCGCACGCCTCATCTTCTGAAGTTGTAGCTATTCCCTTTGGTCTCCTATGCATCCACTTAGCTTGGCCTACAGCTTTCTTCATGTGTGATTCCAATTAAGCATATAGACTTTGGAATATCATATAGTCTTGTGGCACATCAGAAAGAAGCTAAGATCCAGAATGTACTGGCCTATTATAAATGTAATTTTTCACCTGATGAATTAAGTTTCATCTACTTTCCTCCTTACAGTCAAAAAAATAAATCACTCACATGAAAACACAAATTAGTACAGCATCTGCTTCTAGAAAATATTTCAATAGGTATTGATCCATTACATTATTTTTTTCTGGTTATTTATATGTTAATTTGGTGTTTGGATATATTTCAAACATGTTACTCATTGCTTTTCACAACACTAACAACAATTAGTAGGAAGATCTATTGTTCTAACTAGCATTTACTTGTGAACTGATGTAGTGCCGAAGGTAAAATATAATGAATAGGCAGATTTCATTATACTGTTGGATTTCTAGAACAGGCATAAAAAGCACATTTAGGCAAATAATCGGATTTTGTTATTAAACAGAACTTTCTATCTCTCTACGGATTTCAAGTGGCAAGAGGATATCATTTCTGAACAAAATAAATCTTTGCTAAAATCCAGATAGTGGATGGAATATATCCCTGGCTTGGACCTGGATGAACATACAGTACAGTTGGCCAGTCATACCCGGCTGAGCCACTGATTCCTACCAGGACATCTCATACTACTAGAAGACAAATACTGTTTTTATCAATCCTACAAAAACTTGTGTTGTTTCTTTTCTTCATATGATCATAAAAACTTATTTTTAAATATCTATGAGATAAGAATAATTTTACCTGTATTTTTAGTCATGATTTAAAGACACTTATGGCTTTTCTTATCAATACTATACTGAACTCTTGACCTCCAAATACATGCACTTTTTTTCATGTTCTCTTTTAAATTCAGTTTAAAAAAAATCTGAATTGTGTGTGTCTTGGTTTTATTCCAGTTCTATTTTTGATACAGTGTATGCCTGCTTAGAAACGAGATAAATAAATATCAATCAACAGATCTAAAAAGCATGCACTTTTGTATGATGTGACTCACATCCGTCTACAGGACTGCCTTAAAGAATACGTAATGCTGATAAATGCTGAGAAGGGTCAATAATTCCTCACTTGTGCTCTTGGGGCATGAAAACTGCCAGTCATAAAAAGGTTACTGAAAATCTGCTACTAATTCCCTTTTTCAAGTTGCTCAGTCAGGAAAAGTAAGGGTTTAAACTGTCTATGGCGCACCTCCCTATGAAGACATACACATTTTTCCTTTTCATCACCCAAACCCAAAAACTATTTCAAAGCTGCCTTCTATGGGTAGAAAAACTGTCTGACTCCCCCTCTTGGTACATCCTGGCACAGCAGATGCCAGATAGAGAACATCTTTCTCACCTCCCTGAAAAGGAAATTAGTGAGAATTTTTGTCTGCATAGCTTCCCTTCACTGCTACACTTCTCTAACCCCATCTTTAAAAAACCCTCTGAAAATACCAAAACTTTGCAGATACAAAGCTATTTATCTCAAAGCAGGACCTTTTCTCATTTTTCTTCAGCCCTGATGTGCCCCGTACTATCAAATAGCCACTGAACTGAGTCTTAATTTTATTTGCCAAGAAACTATACAAAATTGCAAACAAAACCCTCAGATTGGTGACCTCTCACATTTTATTTTCTTGTGCAGCATTTATTCAAGCTTAAGGGCTTTTAACTGCCAAATCTGTTCCCTGGATGGGAAGAGAAACCTTCCATGTGTGTGTTCTGTGCCTCTTGGGCTGCTCTGACAATCTCATTCATATTTGCCTCTCCACAACCCCCTTGCTCCCCCCCAAAAAAATGTATAGAAGACAAACAGGAGAAAATAATTCTACTAAAGCATGTTAAAAGTAACAAACCCCTCAAAAGCAGGCAAATTGGCAGCTGGGACACACTGTCCTCAACTCAGTTATACTATATATAGGTAACATATGCAGCACATCTGGTACACAAAGTATCTTACTGTTTTGAGACACAGGTTAAGCATAACAGGTCAAACTGAAAAACAACAACTTTAACATAAACCCAAACTTTTTTTCCCACATTCTTAAGAGCAATTATCTTTCTCGTTTTAATAGTTTCAAGTCATTCTGGTTTTTTTAATGTTTAAAAGATAAAAGAAAAACAAATTTTAAGAAAGGCTGGCGAGATTAGCTGTCGTGATAAGTCACATTCAAATTCTTTCCAGGAAAATTTTGAGGGCCAAAGTCTCAAGAAGTTTTAGAAGACAATAAATCATTTCATTAAAATGTATTACACATGTAGTAAACTTTCTAAAGATATCAGGTGAAATGTAAAGAAAGCTCTGAAAAAATTATCATCTTAGGTATACTGTCAGTAGACATTTTTGAAATTAGCAGAGGAATAGCAGTTCTTTGGTGTTACACAGCTAAAAAGGTTAATGTTCTTTATTATTTTCAGGGTCAAAATGTATACCCTAAGAACACAAAAATACACATAAAGCTTTTGCCATACTTTTTAGAGCAGGCTAAAATATTTAAATCTGCAGAAAGCGACAGAATAAAGATATTAAGTATCAAACTTCACCAAGTTCTTATGTGAATTAAATGCATTTTTTTAAAGAAAGTGCTGCAGTATTTTAGCTATTGTGATACTAATTCCTCTAAATGTGTTTGACAGAGAAGTGCCAACAAGAGTGTAACCAATTTGCTAACTTTTGCCTAAGGCAAAAAAAAAAATATAATTATGAAAAATGTGCTAAACAGATACCCTATTCATATATATAAGTATATATTAAATCTACACAAGTGATACTAAAATTATCATTTATAGCTATAATCATCTGGTTTGAACAGATGTATCAGAACTGTCTTGTCTCTAGTTAACCGCTGCAGTGTATCAACAGAAAATCGCCCTATTTTACACATCTTACTACTGAACATCTACCCAATAGATTAAGAATATGGATTTGAGATCTGAATACTCCAGTCCTCTGTACTTCAAGTAAGATTCTTGAGACTGCATCCATGTTTCTGTGTGGTCCCTCTCCAAACAAAGTTCACACCACCCTAATCTCATAAAGCATTCAAAATATTAAATCACCCTTGATAGATGAGGCATTCCAGTCTCTTAATGAGCAATCACCACATAAACAAAGCTTTAAAGTACATCCAGGGCTGTAACACACCCTGGCTGCGATATATCCGAACCCTTCTGAAGTTAATCCCGAACAGTGCTACTTCCCATGGGATTCAAACACACATTTAGAAACTGTATCCTTTACCTTTTCCCATCACCACTCTTTCTGAAGGGTTAAAATGTTCTAGTAGGTGAAGGGGGTACTTGTCCAGGGGCAAAGGAGTTCCCACAATTAATGCATGTTACATTAACTCCATGTTTTTCAGTTCTCTTTGAATAAATGTGTTAAACAATAACAGATTGCAAATTATTTTAAATCAGACACGAATAGTGGATGTAATAAATACCTTACTTTTAATTCTCAATGGTGTACGCAAAAAGTTTAAGGTATTTCAGTTTTTAACATCCCTTCATACTGACTGCAGCTGACCAGAATATGTTAAACTGCTTTGCAGGAAGATCAGACAAGCATGGGACTGCAATTATATATCACAATGCCCTTTTCTGGGTTCACAGCTCTATTCATCTTTTAGAAACACTGAAGGACAGATTGGACATAGGGGAACGGATTAGCCACAGGACGACCTGTATTTCCACACAAAAGCCTAAGTGTAGAAAAATGGCACCCTGTGTCACCCATTCTTCACTTGCTGAAAAAAACATATTCATGAAAATAGACATCTAAACAGCTCTTTCCCACTCATCTCAGAACAAGCATTCATTGTTTCTAGACACCATTTAAACTGCAGTAACGTAATGCCTAAACTGCCTCAATTCAAAAATGTAGATAAAAATATCTAAGAATTGACAGGGCTTCTTAGAGAAAAACCTAAGTTCAACAGAAGAAATAAAATTTAAAAAATAACAGTGTGAAAATTCTCAGTTGACTGTTGCAACACACAATCTTACATTTATAAATGTGACTGAAGGAGGATTTGGTTCTGGTAATAAGTTTCAGCTGGATGTAATGAAAGTTCTACACACTGTAGCCATACTGTACCACTGAAATGATTAAAATACATCGTGTTAATAGGTGATAAGAGTTTAACATAACAGATAACATCACTAATTCCAAGGGAGTGAAAGGAAAATGAACACAGAAAAAGACATGTGGTAATTATATCATTTTGAGAAGATGCAAAAAGTGAAGATGATGTCAGTTTCTATTAAGACCTGCCTCTGGAAAAAAAATAAGCTGTAAATACTACAAAACAAGCAAAATGGAAACAAAGCATGCATTAAAAAAAATTAAGTCAGACCTTTGCTTTTACATGTCATTCTTAAATCAATCACCTTGCATATAAAAGAGAAGCTTAGTGTATGAGCTTGTACTGTCAAACTCTCTCAGGAGATATGTGCTACCAGCTAATCTTATCAAGCTAGGCAAACTGGTGGTTTACTTGTTTGTTCTTTGGGACTACAGGAAATCATCCTTCTGCAAAAGAAATAATCAAATGAAAATGTCCAGGCATTTAATTTAGGAGTTCGACCACACAGCTGAGTTACAAACATAGTTCATTAGGCTCCGATGGGAAATGAATCTTTTTGCCAGGAAATCAACAGTCTAACTAAACATCATGTGCAATGAGACATACCATTCCTAACTTTCTATTGAAATTTTAATGAAAAAGGCTAACTCAGGGATCAGAAAAGAATTTCAAATCTTCTGAAGGTAAGGTAACAGCCATCCCATATGTATTCTTCTTGGTACACATTTACTTAGTAAACTAATGTGGCAGGCATGCGGTTAAATGATTTGCCAGTCCTTTCCTCACACTTCTTTCCATTGTTTTCTTACTGAAAATAATAAAAAAAAAACAGTTTTTACAATAAAAATATCTCACTTTTGCAAACTGTTTACAGTATCTATCCTATTTTAGATCTTCTGTTATCTATTTCTCTTTATCTTAGATGCCTGAGTTTTAATATACCATGCTTAAACCAATCACTTTTAATTGGGGATTTTAAAAGATCTTCATAAAGAAAAAACTCAGTTATGCCATGTAGACTTCCAATCAATTCCACTAAACTATTCAGTGTCATTATTGAAACTATAGGGAGGAATACATACACTGCTGAAGTAATTATGTGAAAGGGGTCAAAATGTTATTGTGGAGATTAGCACCCATCAAGAAAAGGTTGACAACTAGCCCAACACAGGCAATCTGTATTTACAGTAAGTATATAGTTCTCAGTGTTAAACAAAGCAGAAATATTTTGTTCACAGATATAAACAAACTGATACAATTAAATTATCCAACAAGCTCAAGAGCTTCAGTTTTCTCTCTGCAGTCCACATTAATAGCGACTATAATTGCTGGAAGAGAAGCAATGTAAATGGTGTAAAATGCTCCTTGGTATATGGTCATGGTTTTATGTTTTTATATATTAATTTGCTAGCTTTCTATTCCTACAATGTAAGAAGAAATATTTTAAGTGAAACAAAAATGCCTCTTCCTTTGTGGATAATTTACAGTAACAGAGGTCTCAAAATCAAGCAGTGAGAGACTGAAGAAAAAAAAAAGGCAAATACTGACCAAAAAATAGCTTAAAATGACTAGCAATATTTCATTCTGTAAAATTTTCTCAAAATAAATCATCTAATTAAACAGAGATATATAAATACACTAGTCCAAGCATTTTAAAAGAATGTTAAATAAGTAGCTGTGTGGAAGGCATTATACACAGTGCAATTAAAACAAGGGTAAATTTCTTAAAGGAGAAATCTCTGGCACTGGAGATATCTGGATAACACTTCTTAATTATCCAAATCAGGCAAATCAGCGTTTATTCATTTCAGAAAAGATCTGTGAAAATGTGCAGTCTCATGCTTTTTTTGGACTGATAAACCAGCAGCGATACTTCAGTGGTTGCAAAGTTGTCGCTTTGCCCAGTCTTGACTGAAACTTTGTCCCAATCACATAAAAGTTTTTTTCCACGCTTTGCACAGCCAGCACTCCAAGATGAGCTCGGCTTCTTCTTCAGGTTGGTATAATCTCAACTACATTGCAATGTTAAAAAAGAATAAATGGGTTCACCAAAAGCCCCATATTATTGTGTTATACTTGCTAACACTGCTTAAAAAACAGCACTGGGCTTTCCAAAACACCACCAAATAAATACACATGCATCTCTCAGGATTCACACTTGAATCTCAGACTACAGTTAGCTTTACAAATATTCAGTGGAATCATTATTTTAGCAAAGAGAGGGAAAAAAAAAAAAGAGTAAAAGAGTAATTTTCTGATGAAATAAAAGGAAAAAACCCAAACTAACAAACAAGAGCGATACAAGGGTTCTTCCCGAAGAAAATTCCTCTGTCCACTTAATAAAACATTTTTTTTCCATCCAACTCACATAGGGAAAGAAGAAGAAAGCCTGCCCCACTATCCAAACTTTTTTCTCCAGTAAATTGTAATCACAATTTTCTGGCCACAAGGTGAAAAAAACAGGAGCCTTGAAAATCCATGCGAAGGCCTCTTCCAGTTTTGGGGCATCGGGAAGGAAGATGCTGAATGCCCAGGATTTGCTCTGCCCTGCCCTTTCCATAGAACTTTAGTGCCATCTATTGAAAATGTACTGAATAGGGAAGAGGGAAAGGATGCCTATTGATTTGGTATAAAAATAAGACGTTTACTTGTTAGGGGTTTTTTCGTTTATTAATACTCCCATGATGACTGCTGTTCTGTGGTCATCTGATAGCAACAAATATTTTCTATACACTATACATGCCCCATAAAGAAATGAGACATGGGCTAAAGCATTGAATGAAAACATCATACAGATTATATATATATATATACATAGATATATATATACATTTGCCAAGAATGTAAGTCTAAAGCTACCTATTATCTAAAGGAACAAAAATGAGAAGGCTTTAACAGAAAGGAAAAATAGCGTGGAAGCACTGCTGTAAATAGAACATACTGGAAACCGTAAAAAATAATTAAGGCACCTCGTAAAGACCTTAGTATTAAAGAACAGGGTACGTAGACATGCAGATATAATTACCTTCTTTAAGAAACTGTGAGTGGATGACAAATATAAGAAAACAGCAGATCGCTGCTCCTGCTAGTGCCCATAAAGCTTTCAAGAGCTGCATCTCGGTCTGAAACTCAGTAAATACCCAGAAAGTCACACAATGAATTTCCAGAGCGATGCATCAACGCTTCCCTCTGTGCGCCAGGCGCGGCGGCTCCCGGCAGGGACCACACTCCCGAGCAGGGCGGGCGAGCCCGGGGCTGCGGAGGAGGGGCCGGGGCTTCACACCCCGCGCGGGGGCAGCGGCAGCGCCGCTCTCTCCTGGCCGAGGCAGCCGGCGCGGGGCCCCATGAATCAGCGCTCCGTCTCCGCGGGAGCCGCGCCGAGCCGGCGGCGGGGGCAGGGAGGCCGGCAGCGCCGGGCCGGGCTGCGCAACAGCGCCCGCTGCGCCGCGGGGGCGCGGGGCCGCCGCCCGCTCAGGGCGCGCCGCCGCCGGGCGGCGCGGGGCGTGCGGGGGCCGGGCCAACCCCGCCGAGGCTCCGCGGGAGCCGCTGCAGCATCGCCGGGCTGCGGGCGCCGGTCGCTCTCTCGCTCGCTCCTTCGCTGGCTCGTCGGGCCGCCGCTCCGCTGCTCGCTGTCCACGGCTCGGGGAGGAGAGAGCGAGCGGGGAGGGGAGGGAGCGAGGGGGGGAGGGATCTCTCTTTACTGCAACTTCTCCAGGCTGCCGGCAATTTGTTGCACCCCCCGCTCCTCCCCCGGCTCGGGGATCCTCTCTGGTGCGGGGGGGGACGGGGACACATTCAGTTCATCCCGCCATCGCTGGCAAACGCGGCGCCGCTCGGGAGCTCTTGCAAAAATAGCTGGCCTCCCCTCGGGCTCGCACCTCCGCCGCCGGGGCTCCTCGTCGCCCGGCTCCGGAAGCTTCCCCGGGCACCGCGGCTGGCCCCGGTCCCTCACCCGAGCCCGCCTGCGGGGTCGACCCCGTTCCGGCGCTGCTCCCCGGCGGTGGCCCCGCAGAGCGCCCTCAGAGCTACGGCGAGAGCGCTCTCAGCCTACAGGTTGATGCCTCCGTTGCAGCCATCCCCACGGAAAACAAGAACGCAAATGAAAGAATGCCGTAAATCACAAAGAAAAAAAAAAAAAAAAGAAAAAAGACCAGGGCTGTGATTTTGCTGCCGCCCTCCCACTCCAGGGGAAGAACCGAGCCGCGGCGGCTGGCTGCCGTAGAGAAGCCTGGCGGGGGGGCAGGAAGGCTGGGGAGGTGCTGCGATGCGGAGACGCTCCGCGGGGCTGCGCGCTCGGCCGTGTAGTTGTGGGACGCGCTGCAGCCAGTGCCGGGGGCAGGCACGCACGCCCAACCCCTCAGCCTCGAGCGGGCCGGCCGGCCGGCGGCCGCTTGGTGCGGGCACCGAGCTCCGTGCCGCGCAGGCGGCTAGAGGCACTTCGGTGGGGCGATGCGGGGGCTGGGGGAACAGCTGCGCGCTGAAGCACTGCCGGCTGCGCGTATTTGGGCGGCAGAGGGAGTGCCTGGGCTTGGCTCCGCTCGCGTGCCCCTCTGCCCGCGGACGCGGTGGGGCTCCGCGCCTCTCGCGTTCAAACTCCGCCGGCTGCCCCGCGCAACTTCGGCGACGCGAGGGCGCTCAGCACCGCGGCCTGCGGTGGCTCGTGGAGAGAAACCGCGGGGAGGACCGCGGCCGGCGGCGAGCGAGCGGCCCGGGGGGGCCGGAGCGGGTGTCGACGGGGTGCGAGAGAAAGCCGGGGGGAGGAAGGTGTAGCAGAGGGAAGCGGGCGGAGGCGGGTGCGGTTCGCAGCACCGCGGGAAACTGCGGGCAGCAGGCGGCCGGAGCGCCGGGCGGCGCGACGCGGCCCAGCCCGGCCCGGTCCGGAGGCTAGTCCTCCCCGCTTGCAGCTCCGCGACGAGCTTGAAGTTGCCGTGCTCCTCCGGCTGGCTGTAGATTGACTGCACTGCATTAGCAATGATAGTAACGCACCGATGGCCGATGCGGTACCCCGGTCTATCCGGATAGACATGAAAGTGCATCCATAGTTTTGAGGATATAATTCAAGGAAGGGGATACTTGCATTCTAAGAGCTTTGTTTTCATACATATTTGGCTACACTTTTATGTTATTTTTTGTAACACTTAAATATTGTCTTAATTTTTAAAAAAGGGGAGGGTTTTGCAGATGCTTGGAAGGACAGATTAATGAGCATTTTTTTCGTTGGGCTGACATCTCCCTTCGTGTTGCTGATGAGTGTTAAGTTCATCCCTGTGCTTTTTGTTTTTTCACTGATAGCGCATAGAAACATTCAAACCAAATATCTTTTGAATTTTAAAATCCCTATAAACCCATTTATTGCATTTACTATATTTGAAGATTACAGCAATGCAATGTTAAAGCAATGTCATAGCTACACTAGAGATATTCCGCTGTAAATCTTTCATTCTGAAATGTACACTTTGGTGAGATATTGACCATGCTTGTGTGCAGTTCAAGTTGGGTTTTGTTTATTTACCCTCTGGAAAAAGTGTCCAGTAGCTAAAGAAAATTCACACATCTTAAGCAAACACAGATTCCTCCCCCTGAGAGAGCAGCTTTTAAGTCCACAGATAAGTGGATTTTAAAAGTGTCTCAAACTTAAGAGTTTATGCAGTCCAGGATAAGCAATATCTATCAGTTTGAAGATGCTGCTTAGAGATAAACCCTATGAAAAATTTTAAACATTACTTTCCTTTTTGACTAAAGGTATGTGAAGACCCACTGGCAATGGGTCAAAATCCCCATGTTGCTTACTCCCTTTGAGGAGCAAGATGATAGCCCTTCTCCCATTTTAAACTAGTCTTACTTGTTTGAGCATCTGAATTACACAAATACTCTTGGGCTTTTGTGGGCTTCGGTTCAGATCCTTTCACAAGGAAGACATCAGACTGTGGCACTATGCCTCCTGGCCACAGGGGAGTCACTCTACGTGCACACGAGCGTAAGTGGGAGCAAAATCTGGTTCAGTGCTCACATTGTACAGAGATATTTAGTCTCATAGCAACAAGGGATTCCAGAAGACTTCCCATTTGAGAGGACAGTGGTACCTGGCAACGCCGCTTGCTGTTCTAAATATGGTTCACTGTGGACTTTCTGTTTTCTAAATAGCTTTGGACCTTTGAAATAGAGTGAGTCCTATTCAAAAATACCAATCTTCAATTTCTCTACTTGTCACCTGCATAATGATTTATAAAATATTAAAGATACCTCAAGTTACCAGTGTAGATTTCTCTGAAAGACTTTTCTGAATAAATTCCACTGACAGAAAATCCCCCTTATCTTTCATCCTGTTAAGATTTGCATCCCCAACTAACAGAATAACACCCATCAAACAACTTGAAAGCTGCTTAGGCCAAGACAGATTTACAGAATTATCTCACTGTGCATTTTCAGGATTTTGCCAGAGCTCTCACCCCATACATCTCCAGGAATATAGAGGCTGCGGTACCAGCAGTAGCTTTTGACAGGGAGCCACTCCATAGGAACTTTCCCAGTTGTTTTTAATGTTAAAGGAGGGATGCTCAGCATCTGAAAACTGGTAAAGGATGGTGATGGTTTTGGAAGACGTTTCCAACACAGAGGACAGTTGCAACACGGAAAAGTAGTGATGGAATGAGGAATGTGTTTTTCTGATGATCAAGGAGCAAGACCAAATGTGTAAAAAAGTTCTTTTGAGTTCTCATGGGAAAGCAGCACGAAAATGAAGCACATCATTTCCAAATGTATGTTCCCTTTTGGAAATACAGCTCATTTGTTCTTTTTACCAAAACTTCGATCTGATTCTACAGAATTACTAAAACTGGAACTCTGTAGCAAAGACAGCAGCCTTTTCTCAATTCTAGAGGTTTAAAAATATTATCTATGCTCTGAATTTAATTTTGTGAAAAAGATTCTATGAAACTGTAATATATTTATTCTTCAATACTGAGATATTTTATAAATAAAACCATGCTAAAATTCCTGGAACACAATCATATTCAGATTGTATTCCATATACCTATAGCTAAACCCCTAGTTTTTTCAGTTGTGTCAAACGCCTTTTGCATAATTATTTTATGCCTGTTGCAATAAACCCCAAAGTCGTGCATGGCCAATGCAGATCTAAATGCAGTAGCACAAGGTATGACGTTAGATGATTTTCAGTAATGAATTTGGAAACTACTACTGGCTTTGAATCACAAAAAATAGAGCAGACGATATCTATAATTAGGTTATCTAGACCAATCCTTTGCCAATGCCCACTGGATTTTATTTCTGTTACTTTTGAGTTACTCAGGCAGTAGTCTGTCACCAGTCACTTGAGGCGATTATTCCAGCCCAGTGGTTCTCTCAGCTGGAATGTTTCTCCTGATGCTAAGTTTAACATTTTATTTTGTTGAAATTCACGCAGTTCATCCTTCACATATGCCTGAAGTGGCATTATAAATCTTTTTTTCCAAAATAGATGATATATTGAATATATAGTAATGAATATAGATGGATATATTTCCACCAATTAGTTTTTGCAACCTGTAAGTACTTTTTCCCCCTTTTTCTCTGCATGCCAATGGCTCGTTCACAGTTCTTTGCTACTGGGCTAGTCACAGCTACAGTAGTGATGAAAATTTTATCACTGATCCTCACCTGTGCTGGGCAAGTGCCACTGGAGTAGAAGTTAATCTCTAGGGAGATTCTGTTAATCTCTGACTTGTGACATGATGCAGCTACTATAAGAACCACAAATACACATCCATTTGGCCACCTCCTTCCATGGACACCTAAAACTTTCACTTGTTTTTCCTTCATTTACCCAGTAAGGTGATACATGTCTTTAATAATTATTTGATGGACCAAACCCCACTTCCCATTCTTTCTCCTAGCGGCAGATAGCACAGCCTAGATACTTAGAATAACCAGTATGCCATTTTCTTGCTATAGTGCATCATGTCTACCTAGAACTTTTGATTTTAAGTCATTTTATTTCCTTCTGCTTTTCAGCTGCATTATATTGCTGTTCTTCTTGTCCTGCCATCTTACTGACTTTCTATTCAGGTGCTATTTTCTTCTGCCTTTTTATTTATTTACTTATTTTTATTTATTTATAGTGCCAGTGCCAGCAGTTCATGTCACATGGACAGTTGCCCATTGGGAACTCATTGCACTTTCTCCCACACAGCAGTCACCAGTTGATCATAGCTGTTGGTCACTACAAAGGCTGTACAGGAGCTCCCTAAGAAGAAGTGAAAGGTTCTATAAGACCACTCTGATCCCTAGAACACTGGTGAATTATCCCAAAACACAAATCTGAAATGACTTAATTTGCCAGTCACAGGTACTATGGGTACTACAGTCAAACTATGTTACCGTGCTTCTCCATCCATGGTTATACTCACGGATCATATTCTTCATATCTGCTCAACAAGCAATCTCCCCTTATTTTTAAACATATAGTTTCTCAAATGTTGCTTTTGTCCTCTTTTATTTTACTTTGTACACTCACCCTGTCACAGGGAGCACCTCGCTTTGCAGTAACTGCTCTGACACATTTAACAGCACAATTATAGATGACTTGGTAACCACCCATTGAGTAAAAATAACCTAGCAACTGAAGACACACTTAGGTATTTATACTTAGATATCCCAGAGGAACCCTTCACAGCTCCTGTAGCTGGGGAAAACATATGTATCTCACCAAATGCAGTAGGCTAGGAATCCTCAGGGTGGGGGCGGGGGACACGGGAAGCGATAACATTGCACAGCTGAAAGGTTTTCCAGACAACACTCTGCCAGCTAATCCAACTCTTATCCAACTAGCTCTGCAATTAAGGTTTCCTACTGAGAACAATGACAGCATTATGACCTGGGGAATTTTCTACATAGAAAAACCCCAACCCATCTGGGATTACAAAATTTAGAGCCTGAAAAAAATCCATCTCCCACACTGATGGTACTTGCAACCAGTACCGATCCAACGGAACTGGTGCCAGTATGCATACGAGAAAATACATGAGCTGTAAGGAATGAGCTGCCAATGAGGAGGGAGCCAGGGCAGCACACGCTGTGTGAAGAACCTGCAGTGCTGAAACTCATTCTTGCCTTCCAGAGTACAGATTAATTTTTTTTTTTTTTTTTTTAATGTGCAATGTACTAAGTTTTCACACAACCTGTTCAGGAAGAAATAATTTAATGTCTGAAGAAAGTGGCAAATACTTGCAGGCAGTCATCTAAATGATGCGATTTAATTTTTATGATACATATTTACATATGGCTGCCTATGGATAGTTTTACGTATTTGAGGGGAAAAAGAAACTCAGCATTTCATTGAGAGAATCACACGTCTTAATAAAGAACTTGTAATATTACAGTGTCTGGCTGCCCATTCTTTCCCACTCCCGATTTTTTCTGGTTTGTTTACGACCTTCATCTCTTCTTGTTTTCAAAATATGCCTTCATTCAGCTAAAAACACCTCAATAGGTAGCAATTTACATCCAAGAGGTGAACTAATCTCAAAGAGAAAGTGTACTGTGTCTCAAGGGCCTTTCTACCTGCCTCCAGTTGTAAGATTATTGCCATGAAATGCTAATGAAGTGTTCAAAGTCAGGTTGGATGGGACTTTGAGCAATCTGATGTAATAAAAGATGTTCCTGCCCATGGCAGGGAGGTTGAACTGGATGGTCTCTGAAGGTCCCTTCCAACCCAAACCATGCTATTATATGACACCATGATACTTTGATCATCAAAGAGAGTAAGAAAGTATTGAAACTCACAGTTAAGACTGGTGGCCAAGGCACAGGCTTGGATGTTCCAACTACTATAGGTCTATTCACAAAAATCACAATGATATTTAGAGGGCTTATCCTCAAATTCTTTTTTTTTTATATATTTTAAGATCATCTGGATTTTTTAACCTTCTCAAAATGCAATTGTTTACTCCTTTTGCAGGAAAAAAAAAAAATGTATTATAACCAAGATACTAAAACACATGTAATTAAAGGAATTCAGTTATGATCCACAGTTTCCAGCATCAGTTCCTGAGGGTCTAGCCTAAACACACACAACTAAAATGCTGTAACATTCAGTGAGTAAGTTCTTAACTGAAAATGAGATCCGTGGAGAAAGCCAGGCTGAATAACCAGTGTCTCTATGAGTCAAGTCACAGCAAACCTTTCTAGAATGTCCTATAGCAATGTTGTATGGAAAAGTTAATAAAGTAATGTATTTGGAGGTTTTGTTGCTTCCTCTTATCTTAGTGGGGTTGGGGGGGGAACCAAAAAAAAAAAAAAATCCAAATTCTGCAAGAGTGAATTCTGCTATACTGCTATATAAACTCATACTCGCTGGCAACTTAACCAATAATCTCTTTGACCTATGGCTTGAACTTTAACCAGATGATTTTCTGTACTAGCTGTTAACTTTCCACGTCAAAACCTGGATATCACAAAAATTTATCAGGAACTGAAGGCAGGCCACATTGGACACTTTTAGTTCTTTCCATCAGAGATTCTTACTGTAGTAAGTAGGAAAGGGTGCTGCAGCAAAAATGGAGCATATCCAGAACAAACAAGGCACCTCCACAGTTGAAACAGGTTCTGAACATAGAAGAGACAACGACTGCCTCTGTATCATTTGAGTGTGCTGGGTGATAATACTGAGCAAGAGCTAATCTTTGGTTGCTGATAAACTACTGGAGGGGAAACAAATATTTTTCAGACAAATGTTAAGTGCAGATGCTTTAAAAATTATTCAAAACCTCAAAAAGAAAAACAGTTGAAAATTGTTACATGCACAAAATGAACAATTATTACATTTTAAGTATAAATTAAAATGACTTTACCACTATGGCACTCTTTTTTTTAATCTGAAAACTCTCATGTATTAATGAGATCTACACTTGCATCAGACTGTGACATTAAAGAGGCCCAGAATTTTATACATTAAGTTTCTTCTGGGTCTGTGTTCAGGACTTCATTCCAAAATCTTGAATAAGTAAAAAAGAAAGAAGTTTTTAAGTTTATAATCTTAAATCTTAGAACACAAACTTGTTTGTCATCATGAAATAGAAACCAATAATTTTACAAGCCATTCATGTATAATATAGTCCACTAGTTCTTGATAGTAAAGAAAAAGATAAGTATTAGTGTCTAGCTATTATGGGATATGTCCAGTTAATACTAAATGGTATAAGACATATTTTGTTCTGTAGGATGAAAATGGGTTACTGCAAGCTACTCTGAGATTTATTACTGGACTCTGTGAAATTAAGGCATTGGAGGCTCATCTATGTACACCTGGAGTGGGATAATGGCAGGAACTGCAGATTAATATTACCTTCCCTTGCATGCACAACCTATTCATTATTTGATTGTCTGTCAGGTTTTGTGCAAAGTGTGTTTCTTATACCTACCAGATACATCAGGCAGCCCATAGCTTACTACAGTTAATGAAGCAGCCACTGTATAGCAGCTTTTCACAAAACTTTTTATGAAAAGCGTATTTTAAAAGGCAAAAAAGCTTTTGGTTTTGCTTTGAATTATGCTGTTCTAATAGGAACATTTTTTCTGCATGCTTACATTGTTTTAAAATAGAAAGCTTTAATTACAACATGAAATGGAGCATCTAAAATTTTGTCATTTAACAAAAATGCCAGATATTAAAATAGTACTCTTGGCACATAGGGCAGTGACAATGCACAGCCTGAACTGACATCTGTAAAAATCCTGGAGACATTGTAGCTGATTCAGCCAGATTTCAGATGGAAGAAACATTACTAAAAGAGGCTTATACAAACATTGTAAGACAGAGACCATCCTTCTCTACAGCAGAATATAAACTCTCCCTAGACATGGCTTAACCTTAAACAGAGAAGGAGTAAAGTGTACCATGGACCATTCTTTGTGCCAGCTCCTGGGAGGTTTTAGCATCCTGCCCATGCTGGACTGTCCCACATCAACACCCCATGTCTCCACTGTCCTTCATGCACAGGTTCAAGCTCACTAACCCATGATTTTACTTGTCTGGGTCCATATCTGAAAGAGGAGATGAGTCGTGATAATTAGTTGCTCCTGACAGAACAAGAGTGCATAAGGTAACAGGCAGATGGTAGAGATGATCCAGGAATACAAGTTTAAGTCTTAAACTAGCATATTGGTTAAGCCATGCCTGCAGAAACAACTTTGACCTTAAAGTCATAGTAAAAGTCTGAGTATGTTTTACTTTACCAGCATACTAATATAATGGTAATATTATGACATTACATTAGTGTAATATTATACATTGAATGGCTACTATAGTACAAGTAGACACATCAGAAGTGGGTAATGATGAATGGAAGTTTTTTATGTATAAATTGCTGCATACAGATTAGATATTGCACTTAATTTTTTAAAATACTTGTTAGCCTTTTTTTTAACAAAAAAATATTTATTTGTTTTCATTTAACATTTCAGAGGAAACTGGCATAGTCTATTCTGTCAGTAATACACAGAATAATTATAAACTATATGCTCTCAATCCATGCCATAGTGCTTTGAGAATGTGTCAACACTTGGTGATTTCCTTACCCAGCTCAAAAGCATCTTGGAAGCACCCCGGGCAATGTCTCATATACAGCCATTGAGGGTTATCCGCTCCAAAATAGCTCTTATAATCTGAATGGAAGAACCATAAATGATTCAATTGAAATAACTTCTGAAAATGCAAAAGGAAATGAACACAGAATAAACTACAACATTGGGGAGTCTAACAGCCTGCACACCTGAAGATTTAGAATTGAAGACTTTGATGTTTCCCCTTACAACCATCCTACTGTATGTAGCACCTACATTCAGATGCAGAGAACAGTATTCATAAAATTGACCTTCACTGATTTTAGAAGAGTTTTTTTGCATCATTTCAGCTATAAGTTAACCAAACACATCCAACTGCATCTGACATAACTGAAACTTGGTAGGAGTCTCTCCCCGCTTCTCCTCTCTTTGAAAGAAGTTAAGTATTCCTATCATCCGTATAAAAGAGATATAGTATAGTACATACTTATTTAGTTATAGCATTCAAAGTAAAATTGTGTTAAATAAAAACTTAAAATTTAGTGCCACCAAATGTTGGATGCACAGATTGCCCTTGGTTTTTTTTTGTTTGTTTGTTTGTTTGTTTTTTTTTTAATCTTTATGAAGAAACAATGCCAGAAGAAAAAGAAAATCACTTTTTTTTACAGAAAACTAACAGAATTCTATAAACCAGAACAAATCAAACTCCCAAAACACATGACAATTACATCTAGAAATGAGGGACTAGCAAAAGACAGTATACTAGCTTGAATAATGGTTATGGTTAAAAAGGATGTTTTAGATGTATTTTGAATGTCAATCACATTTTGATTGTTTTTTTCTCTTTGCCTACAAATAACAGATTTTTATTTTTTTTTCCATTAGGAACCATTAGTTGTTGGTTTTGTTTTGCTTTGTTTTGTTTTGTTTTGTTTTTCATAATTGCTTCAGAACAATATAGAGGAGATATGAGAAGCAGGTATGTACTTCATGTAGCAAACTTGAAATATCAAATAATATGAGCAGGATAACATCTAATTGTATAGAAAGTATTGTCTGAGGCATCGGCAAGGGAGAGTTATTCTGCTGCTGTAAACATGTGCAGCTGGTATCAGTCCTAAGGACATGCCATAAGTATGAAGGTGTTTATCAATATGTTGTCCTACCAAAGTGGATAGAATCAGTATATGACCAATGACCTCCTACAGTGAGAAACAGCTGCAATTTACTTTGCCATAAGGAAAGGACTTACCCTTTCCAAATTATGTACCCTGCTGCTTCTCACACAGAAAAACATCCTCAAGAAAGCAGTCATTAAAACATAATAATGCAAATGCAATAGCTGCAGTAGGTTTAACTGTTCTATTTTTCTTTTCGGGATATACTGCTGAAGATACATATCTTCCTTTTGACAGACACAACATAGGGTAAAAAATAATTTAACAGCAGTTTGAATTTTCCAGTTTGTAGTGCTCATCTTTTCTAATTGGCTAACTATCAGAACTGAGTTCTGTGAATGGGCATCTTTTGGTTTTTTAAACTGTTGTTTTCAAACTATATTAATCTTTATCATCCCAATTAGTTTTTTGTGTGATGCATACAGTGTATCAAAGAGGATTAGTTTGACACAAAATGTAAAATATTTTCTAATTTTTTAAGAAGATAAAAGTAATCCTTTGTGTTACATTTTTTCCTGAATAGTTTGGTAGAGATTTTATTGTCATTGTAGTAGCTTACTATCAAAATATATTTGTAAGAGGAATTTTTGGTAATAAAGGATTTTACTTAAATAATGCCTAATAAATAGAAACAGGAAAAAACTAAAAGAAATGTTATGGTATAAAACAACTAAGAGAAAATAATGTTTCATTAACAATTGTAAATGACCCTTCCTCTCCTTGACTTCATTTTTATTCAAGCCTGCATCAAGTTATACTACAAAGTCTGGAATTCTGATAAAGAATCATCTAATATGGGTCCTGTATTTAATGACAAACTGTACGGAGCCTTCAGCTAACCTCAGAAAACAAGATACAATATATGAGGTTGGGAGCAGCCTCATGGTTGTGAATCCAAGTTAAGATTAGGAGTTGATGCTCGTGGCCCCTTGTGTAATAAGTTTGTACAACACTGCAATACTGTAATTTACTTCTTTATTTCATTTTTAGTTCTTCTGTCCAGAGTAGTATATGTCATGTATGTGTATAATAGAGGACAATATCAACCCCGTTCAATCCCTAACACTCATACAAAAAAAAAAAAATTACAAAGCTCTCCTCTCCTGCATTGTGAGGAAAGTCTAACCATAGCTTAAAACAATATTCATCTTGAGAAGAATTTCCGCTATTACTCATAGAGGAACTTTATAACAAGCAATCCTATTGTGTATGTATTCAAACAACAAGAGTGGGGGGATGGACTTCACAGCAAACAAGCAACCCCATGAACCCCACAACAAATGAGGCCTGTTTCCCTGTATGTTGACATCTTGTAATTGACTGCAAGCTTTGCTTTCCTACAGCTGGGACCATGTAAATTCTCTACATTTAATATGGTAGGAGAGGACATAGTATTTGTTCCCACCACTGGAACATTTATAGGGTCTTTCTCTTCTAATGATTGCCTGTTTTCATAAACATTTTGAAACTTATATTTGATACTTCTGTATCTCTGAGAAATTAAGTTCAACTCGGCCTCCAAATTAAAAAGCACAACAGATATCTTGTTTTCTGAGCCTCAAAAACTGCAGAGCCCTCTTCCCTTTCCTCAGGGACTGGTCATACCCTTCCAAACCCCTTACTTCCATAATTTATCTGCTGCCACTAGTTTCTACAAATGAGAACAAAACAAATCATAACAAACCAAAATCCTTTATGAAGCCTTTGCAGCTCATATTCCCCCTATTCTCACCAACAAGTCCTCCACAAAGGCCTTGGGAATATTGGATATTCTTTTTCTTCTCCTTGGTGCTAATGCTCTGAGCCTTGTATTCAGATTTTAATACTGTACAGCACTCAGCCGGGCAAATTATCAAATCAAATTACAGTGGCTTACCAATTTACCTCCCATCAGCTCTAAAGCAATACCTTGTTAACCTGCTATAACTGTGTTGTGTATCTGAACTGAACACGTATGAGTGAAGGTTATTTCATAAAGAAAGGACAGACTGAAAGAGCAGCTTATATCCACAAGGAAAAAATCGGGTAGACATTTGAGCAAACTGTTTAACTTTAAAGGCAATTAGGCAATGGAATGACTTGCCTGAGGAGGTAGTTTAGACAATGTAATGAGAAGTGCTTACAATAGAATAAACTATTTGTGAGACAGATACAGATGTAAATAATCCTCCATGTTTTGAGCCAGATGAATCAGGAGAGGTATATTTTCTGTTCAAATGTCTGAGTATAAAAATTGTATTCTCTTTCCTTGGGAACAGCTTCCAAACTTATGAATGTTTACACCTGTTCTGAATACTAAAGTGAAACTGCACTCCAAAAGGCAGTTTAACCTCACTGCATCATTATAAAGTAGATTTATTCATAACAAGCATCTATGAAAAACTTCCAGCAAAAAAAAGTCCTTAGTCAGGGAGATGCACATTGTTGCAAAAATGGATTGTTTCTCTAAGTGCTTATATGGCCCCATCGCTATAGTATCCAAGCGCCTTACAAACATTAATGAATGTATTCTCACAACACCCCTGGGAGATAGAGATAGTATTATTAGCTAATGCACAAAGAGAAGCTTGTCCAAAGTCACACAGAAAGTCTGTGGCACAGCCAAGACTCAAAACTGTGATTTCCTGCCCACTGCTGTAACCATGACTATATTCTCCTGTCCATATACAGCATTTCAAAATATGATACATATAACCTCAGATCTTTACACAATAAGACTTTCTGTTCAGCTGTAGATCCAACTGCTGACTCAATAAATAAAAATAACTTTGTTTATCAAGAAGCTTCATTACAGCAACAAATTTGCAGGTTACTGAAACAATGACAGTTATATGGACCATAACTGGTCCTGATATACGAGAGCAGTGAAAGAGAATTCCCTGATCGTCACATTCAGAACAGGAGGCATCATATCCACAACATGATTTTGATACCAAAATATTTTCTTTCAGCTAATGTAAAGATGTAAAGTGTTACATTATACAGAAAAGTCTGAATTTTGGGGGAAAACAAACAAACAAACAAACAAACAACAAAAAAAACCAGGCAGGCTAGCTGTATTCCCTATGTAATTCCTTTTGGATAAACTATTTCTGTGATAAGACATATACAGTATTTTCTGTTTTAATGAGGTCAAATCTGGAGAGACAACTGCACTAAGTGTATTTACCCTTGAATATCAGAGAACAGAATCTGGCTTATAAATTTAATATTATAGTCATGCAAATATATTTATAAATATATTTAGCTTTGCCGTAATTTAGATTCATTTTAATTAATTCAGAGATCTGATCAAATTTTAACAGGATTCTTCTAAATCAGGAACACAGCAATTTGTCTTTCATTTTGGCAGGGGGGATGCATAGCCACTAATTTTTTCTTCAAATGCTAAGCAATTAAAAAAGAGAAAATAGAGGAAATCTGCATAAAAATGGAAAAGGCTATGAAAGTGTAGTACATCATAAAGTAAATAATGATCTAAAAATAATATTATTGCAACAAAGTTAAATGTAATTTTGGAATGCATTGGCAGAGACAAAAGACAAAGGTAAGTAGTGTCTCCTGTCAACAACACTTTTCTCAGTTTGTGGCTTCATGTTTTAAGAAAGATGTAGATAAATTAGACCTGGTTTTAATTAGAACTACCAGTATAGCAAAGGAGATTTACATTAGATACTAATTGAAAACAGCCCAGCTATCAGGACAGTTAAATGATGAAGCAGATTATCATTGATAGGATAACCACATTTCAACACGTCTTTAAGACCAAGTTAAATAAATATCCATCAGGAGTGATCCTTAGTCACATAAGAGTATAGACTAGATTGTGTCCTCAGATCTATTTCTGTCTAACACACACATTTAATCACTGTACAAATAGTACAAACAGCTATTCAGATCACTTATTCTCCAAGAACCCCTATTCTAGAATCACTCATTCCCTCCTCCATGCTTCACTTTCTCTCTTATTTTGCCTTTCTCTTTCCCCTTTCCTCCCTCTGCCCCCCATCAGCTCTCTCTTTCCCTTTCTGTCTTTCTTCCCTCATGCTTTCATCTCTTCCTCTGGTCTTTCTATATGCTTTTAAACTGATGCATTCCTAGTTGGACTGGAAATTCCTTATGAGTCTACCTTAAGCAAGTTTAGCATGTTAAGGAACATCCTGTTCTGAAGGACCGTATATCTGTTCCCTATAAGGCTACATAAAGATTCAAATTTAGATAAAATGTGATTTAAGTTCATATCATACTTTCACTATAGGATCAGAAAACCACAATGACTGGGTACTTCTGGGTGATTTTTATTATCATTTTTATTACCATTGAGTAACAGAAAAATTATGAAGATGATAGACTGTACATTAGCAAAATTATCAGATTAGAGAAACAGAGACTCTTGCTATTAAAGAGCTTAGGTAGTCAGTTAGGTTGCAGGCATAGCTTTTAATTTTCTCTGATTCTTCCAAGTCCAGGGCAAGGTTATTTTGCCTGTTCCTGTAAGCTACTTGCCTATATTGGCACATACAAAAACATAGTCTTATTCAATGTGATGAGTATTGATCATCCTGTGTCATAAAAGCCAAATGAGTGTTACAAGAAAGACAACAAACTGGTGTCCAGTATCATCATTTTGTCTCCTTTCATTTCTTTTGAGACTGTTGCAACTGAGCCTGGATGGAGATAACTGAAACTGCACTCAAACAAAAGAATACGAGAATTAAATAGTTCCTAGTTCCAGGTGGGATGTAGTGTTTCAACAGTCAAATAGGACTGGAGGAAATGTTTTTAAGGAAATACTAAAGGAAGACTTTAAACTTGGAGCACTCTCTTGGAGATATAATCCCCTCTAGGTCTGCTTTTTAAAAATGAGATCAGACTATATTATCTGGTTAAAACAGGTTACTGTATTCTTCATCCTACTTTGTCCCCAGAGATACGCAGATGTTTGGGATAAACTATTCTGTTATCTTCTGAAATTATAGAAAAGCCATAATAATATCAACAAGTGTACTTTCACTATGTGAAATGGCAGCCTGTATAGCTGACACTGAGGAAGGGTATTGTCCCTTAAACAAACAATTCATATTCACTGGGATACAGTTTCTTAGAATCGCTATATTTATGTGCAGTTTAGAAGTTACTGTATAGAAGATTCATTAAAAAAAATGCACCTTTTGGCAAGTGTCCAGAAGTACATACATGGAACTAAGTCCTCACTCGAGGAGAAAATGAACCTTTGCCTAGAATGTGGAGGAACCCACAGGATGCTTTTCAGAAAATCTGGAAGGAAAGACTACTGAAGCTAAAAGCGGGTAGCAGAGAGCCCACTTACAAGATGTTAGCAAGGGCCCTCTTGCTGAGACATTTGTGGAGTGCCTGGCCAAACATTAATGAAGAAAGCCACAGGAATCCCATACTGGAAACTGGAAGTTAAGCTGTTAAATATGAACATATGGAGCTAAGCAAGCTGTAGGAGTCCCAGCTAGTTGTAATGGTTCAGACAATAGCACTTGTTGTCCCTCATAGGAAGACCACATCCATGAAAGGAGAATTTTAAGTATCAGTTGAAATGGACAGTTTCACTTAAAATGGACAGCAACCATCGACATGACCAGCAGAGAGAATGATGGTGACCCAGTGAACAAAAATATCACAAAATCTTACTTGACATTTGTTCATGAGCAGCATTGTGCTAATTTTACCAAAGGCTCACAGACTGTCAAGAACATATAGAGGTGAGATCTTCAAGAATGCCACAAGTGAGGAAAATTTGTTCTCTCTTGTGAAAGGTCTCACTTTCATTGCCTGGATTAATGATCGTCAGTCTCACAAATTAATTCTAAAAGACAATTAGAAATCTAGCTGTGCAGTGGGTTTAAATGTTTAAATGGAATTTCTTATATTTCAATGTATGCCTATTGTCTTTTATCCTGTCAGAATAATTGAAGCAAAACTTAACCAAACTTTTGGCAAGAAATAAAAGTTGATAGCAAAATTTTATGTAAGTCAAATTGTTGAGTCTTTCTTGAACAGAAGAATAATTCATATAACATCTAGTATTAATTTCAGTGAATTTTAAAAAAATAATTGCACTGTCAGTGGTTAAAGAGTCATAATTATGTTCATACATATGTGCAGTAACATTTGTATAATGACATAGTTCAGTCTACAGGAAGAAGTACCATAAGAAAATAACTGCTGATATTCTCAGGAAAATAATGTCTGTCCAGCTGTTTCCATGAAGACAATGCTACTTTGTCTTGTCAGATACACCCTAAGGAAATCAGTGAGTAATTCAGTCAAAAGATGGGAACCCAACTGGAACCCAACAAACACAGAACTATGTATCTAATATTCAAGTGCTAAGCATACAGACTAAACTATTATGATCCAGTTTGCCATCTGCACCACAATGGATGTGGACCAGCAAATAATTCTAGTTGAAGACAAGAAGTAGGATAAAGAAATAATGCAAAAACATGACCTTCTTCATGTTACTCCAGGTGCAGCAAAAGCTATACTATAACAGTAAGTGAAACCAAAGAAATTCTATTAAACCTGCGTGTAGCAGATATTTAGATGTTCTGTCATAGTCCACTCCATTTTAATTATAAACTGATGGACTTTGGTAAATTAAAACAAATACTGAAGAAATTAACAAATACTGAAGAAATTAAAATATATGCAAAAGAAGAAACTGAGCCCATAGTTCAGTCTGAGGAAAAAAAAAAAAAAAAAGTTAGAAATAACCCAGGTACTACAGAATTACTTTGTTGGGCTGGTAATCTACTTTATGACTTACATTTTTAATTCCTTGCATGAGTTATCTTTGTTGTATAGTCTGTTTTTAGGATCTTGCTTTTTGTGGTCACATGAAAAGGTTCAGTATGTGCATTATTTTCATAAAAATGCAAGTGATATGCAATGGTAGGGAGCTGCTGGGAATAGCTAAACTGGAATAAAATCTTCTGAAAGATAAAGACAACTTAGGAAAGTCTGGTGCCTATCCACTCACAAACCTACTGTGAGACCACTTGACAAATGAGGGAAGATTGTGAGACTTCTCTGTCTTCTTTACACTAGAAAAATAAGTATTTTAAAGTCTGGAATATGCAAGAGTTACATTGTTATAGCATATAGTATATTTAGTTATGGTGAGTATGTATAGTTACAGTATACTTCTGATATTAAAACACAAGTTGCAGGACCATCTTTAGTTTACCTGTTTCTGATCCTGCCACTATTAGAGTAAGGTTTTTTTTATTCTTTGGCAAAAGTTAATGTCTTGTGTTTAAGAATTTAATGAATACATTGTACTCAATATGGTGAGAATGAATGATTCAGATTCATAACATCCAAAGTCTGAAATCCCAAAACAGACAGTAGCACATTCCTTGCAGTCAGGTAATGCAACTAACCAAAACAGGGCCTTTGATCTATATTATTAAATATTTGCAGTTGATGCTGGGTCAACATTAAACTAGAGAAGAACCATAAACTACCATTCCAGTTCAGTTGTGACTGGGATCTTTGCTGTTCTTGATCTATATCTTAGTGAAAAGAGAAAGTGATGGCCACTGTCTGCACATTAGGAAGGGGTTGCTTCCCTGGAGTTACTGATGCGCTCACAAATTTTTGGAGAAGTTACTTCAGCAAATAATCATGACTATACAATGTCAGGCTTTGAAGAACAGCCAGAAGGACTTGATTCTAAGAAATAATACTTTCAAGTGGAGTCATGCTCTTATTTCTGACATCGGAAACCATTTCTAATAGAAGAGGGTGACGGGAGTGGTGTTGTTCAGCTTAACAGTAGCATGCAATACTAGCTAACACATGTATCTATAGGCCACCACAGCAAAGCTCTGTCTTCCATGGGCTTCCATGTCCACAGAAATGATACTGCAGTAAACTCCACATGAGTCCTGGCCATAAGCTAAGCAGATAAAGTGCTTTTGCTCCAAAATTTATATAGTGTTTATGTGATATACTCAGTATTAAAATTACACCTACCTGACTGTTTACAAAACAGAGATTTTCAAAACACTGACAAAAAACCTGAACTAACACAGCTAACGGTGATTATTGCCAAAATTGGAGGTTTAAGGCAACATTTTAAAGCCATTCTCATCATGGCCCTGTCTCAAACATGACCATTTGACATCTTGTTCCTATCCTAGTTCCTAAAAGGCTGATATATTCAAGGCTAACTGTAAATTACATTCTTACCAACATGGCTGATATCATCATGACAATTAGAAAGCATTTTTTGAGAAATGGGTATGCAACTTATGGAAATAGTAACCAAACTATGCAAGTATCAGCACTGCTCTTTTGTCAAAGAGTTAAAAAATATTCTGTACTTGTAGGATTATTTTTTCTGCTTCTTCTCATTGCTCTTATTTAATAAACATCTTCTTCATTATAATGTGCATCTGCTTTAGAACAGTACCTGCAATCTCTAGCAAAATGTAAGTAGTTTCAGCTTGAAAAGCCCATGTGAATAACTATCAAGGAGCCGTCCACCAAAACAGTTAGATGAGAATATTACATTTGTTCTAAATGTATGTTCATTTTGTGTTGCTTTTAAAGATGATTTCTAAGATCACTCTCTGCTTAGCCCAATACTTTTATATGGCTACAAGATGAACAAAAGATAATTCTGTGAAATCTAATCTAGATCTCAGAAGTTTGTAAGTATATTGCATCATTAAGGTTTCTTAAACATACAACTGGCATTTTGCATAAATTCAAGTTTAGCTCTGTAATGAGTGAATGGTTCTGTTTATTTTTTAATATCAGAAAATCACTATGTCTGAATTTAGATAATATTTTCCTTTATGGGATGGCCAGGAGTTGCAGCATTATTTAAAATTTGAAAAGACAAAGAAAAGAAACTTTCATTTAGAAGGTTTTAATTATAGCATATGGAAAACAACATATTGTTGGAAAAAATTCAACAACTAATTCTTAATAAATACTGCTGTCAACAGAACTGCAACTTTCATTCAGGAATTTAAAATATACAAAAGCAAATTGCGTTCTAAAATCTGTTTTTGTACTAGCTTCTGCTGAAGCTTAAGAGAAAGTGGGCCCATGTACTAAGCAGATAACCTGGTCACACAAGGTGTGACAGATAATTATTTTAAACATTTTGGGGATGATTTGAGCTCAGACACTGAACACATTGTGAGCCATTTAATGCCACAGAAAGAACTAGTAGAAGAGTTAGATTAGAATTCTTTCTGTCTCTGCCCATCAAGACATCATTTCTGGTCATTAATTAGATCATTTACTATAACTATAATTAAAAAGCTTTCTTGGTCCCTAATAAGCATATCCTCACATTTATATGTGTAAACTACTGAATTTAGTATTTATTCAGAAGGGTATTTCTCATGTCTACCTCCAGAGCAAAGTTTTTTTGTTTGAGGGGTTTGTTTGGCTGTCTTGTAAACTGAGAAACATATGCATTGCATATGAAAAGTGAAAAGATCAATAGAGTTTTCAAAGTTTGCTCAAAATATCAGAAATTAAATTCCTAATGACTGAGTAAATGGGTTAACAAAAATTAAAGCAAAGTGCTAATTGCATCTTTATAATTCTGCTGGTTTTGTTTTGTTCAATTAAAGCTTAATAGTTTGAACTTTTCATCACTACCGAGTAACATAAATTAAAATCATATTGCATGACATCCCAAAACAAGGGATTTGCATGGAAGCTGATGGGCAATCTCACATCATGGTATAAACTAATGCAAAGATTTAATGACAAAAGAAAAAAGAGAGTGACAAGACAAAACCAACACAGCCATACCTGATATCTTAGTTTGCTTCCTCTACTAAGCATTAAAGCAGAAACATTTAAAGGAAGGACTTCATCACAACCCTCCTAAAGGGCAGGTTTGTATGACCTCAGAAATTGTAGTGTATTCCATAAGGAAGAAGAACACTGCAAATAATTGTTTATAATCTGTAAGATTCATTATAAATGCACTTTTTAAAACTTGTAACTGGTCATTTCCATACTCTGACTCTGTGCCTCTCGTCCCCACGTCACCGCGGACGCGACGCAGCGCGGGCCGCCCTGCGCTGTCCGTTCAGCACCACAAGCACCGCAGCGCCCGTGGCCCTCGCACCACTGCAGCTCCTCCAGTTAACTCCGGCAGCTAATTACCTCAGAAAACACGAAGAGCGCTGCCATCCTTTTCGGACTCTAAAGCTTATCTGTTTAAAGACACAAGTTAAGCTATTCAAACTCAGATGTGAGCTACACATATGTAAAAGTTGTCATTTTCAATGAACTAAAAAAAAAAAAAATATAAACCACTATTTTCATAGAAGACAAAGAAATTCCTTTAAAACTATGCATTTGTTAAATCTATATGTGTTTGAAAATCTTGTCAGACTTGCAAAGCAAGAAACCATTCAGCTCAACAACTGAGCACAATTAAATTCCTTTAAACAGCCAATTAATTGTACCAAATACCCCACTATAAAAACTCATTGTTTATATAGGTGATAAGTGCAGATGGTGTTTTCCTTCCAAAAACTTTAAGTGCCAGAAAATTCCTTCTCTGTAAGGACTAATAAGCTCATCTGCAGCAACATCTTTCATGTGCTGCAAGACTGTGGTTCTTAGTGAATACAAGAAAATGGAAAAAATATTGTTATATAGTAAATCTACCACCATTTTTTTTTTTTTTTCCTTTTGGGTTATCTATGCACATACCATACAAGAAGATATTAAAAAGTCCGGGTGTAAAACCAACACTAACTATGCATTATGACTCTATTTAGACCATAGAAATAGTTCCAAAGTATTGCATTTTTTCTGTTGAATGTTTATACTCATAAATGCCCCTGCAAATTTTAGATATAATTGAACTATAGTAGTTAAGAGAAATTTGTGTTTACTCCTTGTGGATATGATGAAGAGATAGTTCATGCCAGAAAGTTCAGAACTCCACCTTGTGGTGATAATTTTAACTATATGTTGAAAACAACTGGGGAGAAGAAAAGGAACACTGAGATGCAGTCAGGGAAAGCAAGAGAAATTCAGGTCTGAACTATGGTGAATAAATTGTATGGAGATTTATACGGAAAAGTTTGCAAATGTAGTTAATAAATCTGAGGCAGACCAAAACAATATAATGTTTTATTTATTTGGGAAACAAATTTGCAGAACAATGTAATGTATATTATTAACTGTGAAGACAGGTTGGCTTCCATCATAGCTCAAAGATAGCACATCCCTATATCTACAGTGACCACTCTAGGGGTTCCTTTGGCTTTCTTCTAGAAATAAATGCTAAACATTCTGTTGGACTTGAATCATTTAAGGAAATCCAGACTGACCATTTCCCATCACAGACTGCAATAAGCAGCAGATAATCAACACCACAAATTCCATCACCAAGTGCTCATCTGTGAAAAGCAGATAATCTGCTAGTAAAATATCCATCCCCTTTTATTACTAAAACAATATGAAGAGAACAGAGAATTAATAAAATTACCATAGAATCAGGCTGAAGCACATAAGCTGAAAAATGCACATGCACATATAAAAACATCTCAGACACTGCCATTTTCTTCCCATGGTTATGAAAAAAAGACACAAAAAATAGAGTTTTTCATTTATGATGTGGTGTTTTATTTTCTCATTAGACTATAGAATAGGAGGCTTAAGCGTGATAAGTTGGGTTAGCAAGTTAATATGCCCAATTTCTACAATTCTAGAGATATATTGATTTACCTGATTGTTTATTTTGGGTCAAGCAAAACAGATTTTGGGGCTCTCTTCCTTTCACTATACTGCCGAGTTGTAATTGAGCATCATGCTCCACTACTGATGTGTCTTTGTGGAAATCATAGATTGAATTAGCTCAGTTATTGAAGAAATAAACCAAAGTACTACAAATTTGTCTACTAATACTGTTTTGTTTGTTTGTTTACTGTATTAGTTTAATTAATTTAGATGGAAAAATCAGTACCATGCCACAGAAAGTATTTTCCTGAAGAAAAAGTCACTATTTCAACCTCTTCAGTCACAGAAGTGCTTGAGGTAAAAAACAATGCATCTAGCCTGCCAGGGTTCCTCAGCTTTTCAGTGTAAGCAGCAAACCTCCATTCCTGGTGAGACATGCCTTCGTTACTGAAAGTACCAGTATGTTGCAATAGATGTGAATAGCTTTACATATCATCATATACAAACTGAAGGAGGAGACTTCATTAACTATTCCTTTGTGTGCACGTCTAAGCTCTCATACACCATCAATAGTCTCCTGCAGAAGGAGGATACAGATAGCAAAGACACTCTGCTAATCTTCTTGCAGAAGACACTAGAAATAGAGTCTTCAAAAAAGTCTTCCTGTGTTTGCTGTACATTAGTTCATTGTCCCCTAACAGCTCACTCTAAAAATGATATCTGCATGCAACTGCTGTGCAGCCCTGGAGTAGCTATTATTTCAAAAAATGACTGTGTAAAGTTTAAAAAACAAGGACCAAACTTTTTCCACAAAAAATTTAGTTCATACCTGTCCCTAATTCTGTGAAATATGCTGTCACAAAACACCATGTGAATAGACTCTTTAAAATTAATCCACTACTATAGATCAATGTACACAAACCAAACATAAAACTCACATATACAATGGTACATATCTATTCTGACATAAAACTACTAGCAAAAGCAATAAATAGCTTACTTACAAGGGCTGCATACAATTATAAACAGTCAGGACATGACAGAAAAAAAGTTATACCTGCCAAAGGAGAGTCAAATCTATAGAGCAGCTATAAACAACAGTAAGCTTTTATTAGTTTTTAGCAGGGCTGTCTCTTAATGAAATGTTACTGCCATTATTCTGTGCTGTGCAAACAAAGCAACAAAGAATGAAAACCTGCCAAATGAATGCATGCAACTGCAGCGGAATTTTGCAAGACAATAAAGGTTATGGGTGGGAGGAATTAAATATTTTCAACTTACTTTGGTTCCTATAATGATCAATACACCCTACCTTGACCAAGCAGCTGATGTAAAACTGAGCTCAATGTGTGAATTATTGAAACATAATAGATATTTGGCAAAATGGGCAGGCACAAAAGCACATCATTTCAACACTTCTCCAAACACCAAACATGTACATTTGCACCTTTATGTCCATCTGTTACCAGGGTCATAGAAGGTTTCCTAGATCCCCTCTCCTCTCAGTCTTATCTTCTCCCCAGGAAGAAGTCTGTCTCTCTCCAGTACCCTCAGAGTCCTTCTGCCAACCCTGCCTGCACCTCTCCCAACCACAGCAAAGGAAACAGAAGTTTCCTTTGAGACTTCTATATTTCTGTATCTTGTTTTCTGAATTTCCAAGTTCAAAATTCACCAGAGACCTATGAATCATTTCTAAATTTTATGCAGCATTATCTCTGGTGGCAGAGAATAGCAAGTAAAGCCTGATGCTGCGTTATCACCTTATTGGGTGTGATGACTTTGCATAGCTTGTAAATGTATTATTTTTGTTTCAGTATCTCAAATGCCCGTTCTTAAGGATGGTTTATGTATGCACTGTGTCTGTGACAGCACTTACCTTTTATTACAATTTTTATGATGCAATGAGTTTTAGAGATGGAATCCACTGGCAATAATTTAGGGCCAATTTCTAAGTGAGAAATTATTTTCTCAACAAACTTAGCCTACATGCTTTTATCACCACCAAATTCCTACACAGTACAATAATCAGAGTTCATGTCAGTGGCTGCTTTCATTGGTGTAATTGTATATGGACTGTCTGTAATGTAGAGATTTTCTTCAACCCAGCAATATTTTTTTTTCAGTTTGTCAGGGATCACTCTGTCTCTCATCACTCTGTCACTCATCTGCTAAGGACCAAGGATCTCAGCCGAGCAGTGTCTCAGCACCTTCTCCTGCGCTGACCTCAAATATTGCACCTGTGCTGAGACTGTCACTTGCTGGCTGTGAGATCCTGCTTTTGCTTACTCTCTTTTTGCAAAGCCATGGTGCTGTATGCAAACACCATTAGCCAACATCACTGCAGTAGGAAAATACATAAAAGTAGTTAAAGAAAATATACTTCACAGTAGGAATTCCACTGAAAGTTGAAAACAAACCCCTCCAAAATTAAACAAAATAAAGTCCTCTATGCAAGACTTGTTTTCTTGAAAAACAGAAATCTAGAAATTACAAAAAGCAGATATACAAGAAAAGTATCTTAATAAGACTTGTGCAATAAATTCCAATCAGTGTTCCTGGTGAAATACATAGCTTTACATGCTTTTACTTTTACAGTTTTAGAGAAACTATGTGGCTTTCTCAGTGATCTTAAGTTGCATTGCCTACTGAGGTTCTTCAGCAGTATCTGTGTTAGAATCTGTATATTCTGTTGTGAACAACAGTAAACCACAGAACAGGCCCACAACTTAGGACAATTAGCTGTGTCAGCACACAGGTTATTTGCGTGAGGTTATTCACCATTACAGTATGTTTGGGATTGGAAGGGACCTCAAAAGATCATCTAGTCCAATCCCCCTGCTGGAGCAGGAACGCCTAGGTGAGGTCGCACAGGAACATGTCCAGGTGGGTTTTGAATGTCTCCAGAGAAGGAGACTCCACAACCCCCCTGGGCAGCCTGTTCCAGTGCTCTGTCACCCTCACTGAGAAGAAGTTTTTTCTCAAATTTAAGTGGAACCTCTTGTGTTCCAGCTTGATCCCATTACCCCTTGTCCTATCATTGTTTGCCACCGAGAAGAGCCTGTAATTTCCCAACCTATACTGGAACCTGGGGTTGTTCCTGCCCAGATGCAGGTCTCTACACTTTCCCTTGTTAAATTTCATTAGGTTATTCCCCGCCTAACTCTCCAGCCTGTCCAGGTCTCGCTGGATGGCAGCACAGCCTTCTGGCGTGTCAGCCACTCCTCCCACCTTAGTGTCATCAGCAAACTTGCTGATAGTACACTCTATTCCCTCGTCTAAATCGTTAATGAATATATTGAATAATACTGGCCCCAGCACTGACCCCTGAGGCACTCCACTAGATACTGGCCTCCAACTAGACTCCATACCATTGACTACCACTCTCTGGCTTCTCTCCTTAAGCCAGTTTGCAACCCACCTCACTACTCTATTGTCTAGACCACACCTCCTCAACTTAGCTGTGAGGATGCTGTGGGAGACTGTGTCAAACGCTTTACTGAAGTCAAGATAGTCACGAAGTCTCAGGTAGTCACAATAACTGTTCACACTGATGAGAGTTTAAAAGTCCAACACTTTCAATTTGATACATGTAAGCATATACATGCAAAATATATCAAATATTTCTGACATATATGGTTACGGTCATAGGTACTTTTCCTTTCTGTGAAAAAATACAATCAGTAAAGCATAGGAACACATTCATTCAAAACCTGGAAAGTCAGATGCTTTTCCCTTTGAAAGAGATTATCGCATCAGACCAACTTATTACTTGGGTATGATCTCATTTCCAAGAAGCAGTTAAGTATTCCTGCTTATGGGTGACAACTTTAAAACAACTGCTACAGTACAATGGCTTTATTTAGACTTAAAAGGACAATCACAGAAATCAACACACAGGTTAACTATGACTGCATTTTTTTAAAGTATTTCATATATATATATATTTATATATACATGTATATTTATGCATTATAAATGAATATACAAAGAGTTTTCTTTACAGAAATTTCAAGTATGCTTAAAACCAAGCCAAATTTAATATGAGTTGAAGCCAAATATGATAATCAGATAATTTACTCGTTATTTTAGTAGTTTAATGTTTAGTTAAATTAAGAAAATTATAATTTGTTTTAAAGATGATCTTTTGATTGCAAATAACATAATATATGAACAAAGGCTTTACCATTCATTTGACTTGAAATCTGGTTTAATCTTATTGTATCTGGTTTCAGATACATGTTACAGATACACGAACTGTACTATATTTTTAAAATAAAAGTAAATATATCTCAATTTCAGTTTTCAAGAAAAATCAATTGCTCTTTTTCTTACTGGTTTGGTTAAGCTAATGTAATTTCTGTGAGAAAAAAATGTGCCAATACTAAAAAGAAAGTTTTTATTTTGGCAGAAAATTACTGAGCTTTGTACCTCAAAGCCACATGTAATGCACAGAAAGCCTTATTACATCCAGGAGAGGAGGAGAAAGTACCAGGAAATAATTTGGAAATGTCATGGGAAAGTGTAGTACTGATTGTTGTATTTATAGTAATTACAAATGAAATAAAAATAAAAATCAGCAGCTACAGACCTTCTCAAACATTTAAAATATTCAAGGTGAAAGGATGAATCTACTTCTGAAACATTGTTTTCTGGCTTCAGGCAAATTCCTATCCTTTTCTTACTTCCTCTCACTACCCTATTATTCCTAAACTTCAAGTTATCCAAGATTTGCTCACAGGATTTTCTTAAGTTCCCAGCTCTGCAGTAAAAATAATTAGGCATAAACCCCCCATATACTCTGAAGGGTAGTTGTCATCAGTCAATTGTGCAGGCACAATATAAGCACGACAACTGTTTCCAATTTGGTGCATGGCTCAAAGCAGATGCAAACATTCTGTTCATGGTTGTTGGCAGAGGCAGGGTAATAGACAGTATCTAACATCTACTACTGTTAGCAATGTGCCAAAACAGAATTCTGTACAAGAAAATGTTGCCATTCTCTTTGGAAATACAGAATCCAAGGGAAACCATGCTAGTAGAAAATAGCACTTATAAAATACATGTACTCATAAAAAATCTTCTGATTGCTTGGCTTATATTTATAAAAGGGTCATAAACAATGTTTTATTCACATTTCAATAATTAAAAAAAAAAAAAACATTTTTCCACACTGCTTAAATAGCAGTGATACTATGTCGATGTCCAATAGCCACTATCTAAAATACCCACTACAAAAGCACAGCATGGAAGTGTAACACAGAGGGAAATGTGGAATCTGGTACATCAGTGAAATAACTAACAACAGAAGACAACTTGGGAAATAATGGAATATTAGTTCCCTGCCTTTGTATGCCTTTTATGTATTTCTGTTATTTGGAAGAGCAATTTAATGTAAAAAACACAAAACTTTAGATAGACGATCCTAATTCATATTTTCAGATAAGAAACTACAGGAAACTCAAATGCCTTGCAATACGGTACAGAGCTCTTAAGCATTCAGCTGAATTACAGGAAGACAACTGAAGTTTCACATCTGCAAATGGGAAGTGGCAGGCTAACTGAAGCAGTGCTAAAGATAGAAAGCTCACTGAGCCCTGAACTATACCATTCTGGATATAAGGTCTTCTCAGGAAAGTTGTACAAATGGGGTGATATGAGAATAGAAATGTACCCAGCTCCCAGGTCAGTACCATAACATCTCTAGTGCAGTTTACAACCTGACAAATAAAGTACTCTGTTAATCGAGACATTTCTGAGTCACAGTTCTTGCCATTAGCCTATAGGCTCAAACACTGGCTGCTGGCTTATTTGCAAGGCAGAGTAGTGGTAGTCCCTAGCAATAATGAGACATACAGTACCATTTATCATCCAAACAACAGCTAGGCAAATATCAGTAGTTTTTAAAAGCAATTTCTGCTTCCACTATCAATTCTCCTACCCCATCAACTTACAGAGAACCTGGAAAGCAAGAAAAAATGAAACAAAAAATAGTGACAAATTACATAGAGGATTATGAAAAACAAGGTCTACTTTGTGCTTCTTAGCCTGGATGCCTTTGTCTAATGTTTTGGAGCAGATGTTTTAACTTGAAGAATTAAAAAAACCCACACGTCAATATAACCATAAAAACAGGGATTACTGTTAAATCATGCAAAACAGTATTTCTGAGTGGTATGGATTTTCAGCCTAGATGAGGGAAAATGATGGTATTTGGCAAAATCATGGCTACACGGGGGAAGCAGACAGGGACCAAGTATTCCTTGTCTCTTCTGGTACAAGAGCTTGGGACTATCAAATGAAGCTAGCAGCAGCCATGCTCTAGGAAAACAAAAGTACATGGTTCTCAACACAGGCAGACCTGTGGAAATCCTTGGGAGATTGTGGATGGATTCTAGAGAAGACAGGACAAGTATGCAGAAGAAAGTTTAATTCAGTTACTAAAGTGACAAATTCTGTGATTCTATGAAATTACATCAGTCTCAAGAAAACACCTAAGCTGGGTGAATCTGGAAGAGTTGTACTGGGAAGTACTATATATGCTTGTCCTGTTTTCACTTTTGAGCACCAGCCTATGAGTGCTGTTGGAGACAGGAGAGAGGAGAAGATGCACAATCTATTTTATTTGCAATAAATAAGGTAGTAAAAAGCCCACAACATTTTCTTTAACACTACACTTGCATGCTACTATTTCAATGGTGTCTATTTGAAAGACTACATTTAAAGTATTCCTGTTTATTCGTATTGGTCTAGGATGGCCATGACATTTTGTCAGAGCATTTTCACTTGTATTGGAAATATGATCCATGTCACAGTGACACATTGCTACTCACTATATATTTTCAGTAGGATCTCTAATGTCCCTATAGGGAAAGCCTGGTTGCCATCAAGGTACAGCAGCATGGGAGCCAATGGTGATTTCATACCAGTGTACGACACTCATATCCTTTTGCGGCCTTTTGCAAAAAGCATTACACTAAAAGGAACTTTTGGCATTTAAAATCCAAGCCAATTTTTTACTGCCACTTTCACTCACCTTTGATAAATTAAAAAAATAGAGACCTTAAATTAGTTCTAGTCCAAGATCAGATGTTGGCTAGTGCTATACATCATCAATTATGTTAAACTGACTGTTCCCATTATGAATGCAATGAAAGTTCCGAGGTGGTGCACAAAGGGTGTAAATCAGTTATCCAGTACACAGATAAATCATTTTCTGTAATTCGAGGCATGCAATTTTGTATTATCGGCAATAGCTAACATTCCCGGTGTCTATTCTCTAATTTAACTGTTTGTTGATTTTGATATGAGTACAGAAGTCCCTTTTGTGGAAGGCAACTTTTAAAACAGAGTTACATTCTATGTAATATATTTAAGTAAACACAGGTTGTAATGAAAAATGCATAAAATTTTTCTTTCAAAAAGTGTTAGCCTTTGTTATTAAAAAGAAAAGGTCATTTTGTATTTAAAATGTTTCTATGGATGGATTCTATACTTCGGATGGACTAAATTAATTCAAATAGATGTTTTCTAAAAGTTAACAAAAATATAGGTAGAGGTTAACAACTAAACTGACCCATATTTTGCATTTTCTCCAGAGATACAACCCCCAGATAAAGCAGAAAGTTAACAATCTGAAAAAACATTGTTACATAGTCTTAAGAGTGTTATTTGTAAATGTTAAGTGCTTCCAAAACTGCTATGATTGGAAGTTTGTTGAAGACATTTGGGAATCCTTCTTCTTTGATAAAATGAAATTAGGAACATTAGACTTTCATGGTACAACAGAGGGAAATTTTATTATGAGGAAGCTATTGGCAACGAGTTTATTTAGGAGCACCATGTGTCAGATGATACCTATTCAAATCATTTTACTCTTTAAGCAGATCATATATATCCTTCCTCTATGGGTCATAACAAAAGGCAATAAAGCATTTAAATACACCCATTTTTTATGGTTTTATTTGATTCATTTACACAGAGTGGCTCAGAAGAAAAATCCAGAAGAATGCTCCCTAAAACATAATTTTAAAATCTAAAATTCAATTAAATCAGTTTATTCTGGATGTCATCTCTGAACATGTGGAGTAAAAGAAGGTTATCAGGAGTAGTCAGCATGGATTCACCAAGGGGAAATCACGTTTGACCAACTTGATAGCCTTCTATGATGGTATGACTGGCTGGGTACATGAGAGGAAAGCAGTGGATGCTGTCTACCTTGACTTCAGCAAGGCTTTTGACACCATCCCTCACAACATCCTCATAGGCAAGCTCAGGAATTGCAGGCTGGATGAATGCACGGTGAGCTGGATCATGAACTGGCTGGATGGCAGAGCTCAGAGGGTCGTGCAGAGTCTGATTGGAAGCCTGTAGTTAGTGGCATTCCCCAGAGATCAGAACTAGATCCAGTGCTGTTCAACCTGTTCATCAGTGACCCGGATGAAGAGACTGAGTGCAGTCTCAGCAAGTTTCCTGACGATACCAAACTGTGAGGAAGGGCCGGCACACCACAAGGCCATGCTGCCATTCAGCGAGACCTGGACTTGGCAGAGAATAACCTAATGAAGGGCAAGTGTAGGGTCCTGCACCTGGGGAGGAATAACCCCAGGCACCAGTACAGGTTAGGGGTGGACCTGATGGAAAGCAGGACTGCAGAGAAGGACTTGGGAGATCTGGTTGACGATGTGTTGACCATGAGTCAGCAATGTGCCTTTGTGACCAAGAAGGCCAATGGTATCCTGGAGCACATTAAGAAGACCAGCAGGTCGAGGGAGGTTCTCCTCCCCCTCTACTCTGCCCTGGTGAGGCCACATCTGGAATACTGTGTCCAGTTCTGGGCTCCCCAGTTTAAGAAGGACAAGGAGTTACTGGAGTGAGTCCAGTAGTGGGCTATGAAGATGATTATGAGAGGCTGAGAGTGCTGGGTCTGTTCAGCCTGGAGAAGAGAAGGCTGAGAGGGGATCTCATCAAAGCTTATAAATATCTCAAGAATGGGTGTCAAGAGGATGGGACTAGATTCTTTTAGGGGGCAATGGGCACAGATTGAAGCATAGGAGGTTCCATCTGAATATAAAAGAAATTTCTTTACTTTGAGGGTGCCAGAGCACTGGAACAGGCTGCCCAAAGAGGTTGTAGGGTCTCCTTCTCTGGAGGCATTCAAAACCTGCCTGGACACATTCCTGTGCAATTTGCTGTGCGTGAACCTGCTTTAGCAGGTGGGTTGGACTAGGTGATCTCCAGAGGTCCCTTCCAACCCCAACCATTCTGTGATTCTGTGATTTTTCAGTAAGGTATACAGTAATCTAACCTCATTATGTTATTTCGCTGATTTCTAAGGTGACAGATTCCCTTATATCCGTTGCTATCCTGGCTTAGGTCCACATTGCCTGTGTGTCTCTGAGGAAAATGAAAATATTAGACTTAATAGAAATTGTATTTGTTGTCATATAACCCATCTGTGTGTCTAAAGCATTCATTCTGGAATTGTGAGATGGGTTTCCATCTCTACTCAACTCAGAAATATTGAATCCCTGTCTCACAAGACATCTGTAGTTATCACCTTGTGTGAAATATTTCCTATCTCTCTTCTTGAAATTAGGCTATTGTGTAACCAGGAGAGCAAGCAATGCTGATTCTAAAATAGCAGCTAAAAGCAGAAATGGGTTCATTTGTTTAATGTCTGATGTTAAATAGACATGCATTCAAGGAACTGTATTTGGGACTGAATTTATGCAAACATGTTGCTCACACCATTTGACTAAAATGAGATCTTTTCTACTTTCTGTCCTGGTACCATGACTATTTAATCTTTTGTTGGCATATGGGTTCAACTTCAAGAAGAGTCAGTTTAAGTATTCTTATCTGTGACACCCAAAGCCTGGTTATTAGACCACTTGCCAGAAATGCAGAAGGTGAAATTTAATCTCCTTTCACCTACTAGACTACTTTAATCATTAGCTGTTATGCAAAAGGCTATTGTTCTAAGTACAAACACTGCCAAAGCAGATAGGATCTTCAATGTATGGAAAGATATTTCTGATGTTTTCCTATGCACTTCATGAAGAATGAAATTGCCTTCTGGATACACGGTCAAAAGGCAGCTGTCTAACTGAGAAATATACAAACTTTGCCTACAAATTTTGAAAGTATAGTTAATGTATGTGTTTTATATTATGCCATCTTCTAGAACTGTTGATTGCAATGGATTCAGGTTGTTGAATGAGGACAATTGTCGAGATGGACACAGAAAGTGGAAAGGGATTTGTTAAGTTCAATTTAATTTGTTTAAAGGAAAATATTGTGAAAGAAAAAGAAAAGAAGAAATAATTCCGTAGGTTTTTTTAAATATAACTTACAAGTCAAGAATTGCAAACACACTGGTGTTATGTCAGGATAATAGGTTGTCTTTCTAAATGCTACATTTCAAACACTTAACAAGTTAAAAATAATGTAAGAAATTAAATGGTCAAAATTCATTACTTCTCCCCGCTATCCATTAGATAAAATCAATATCTATTTTCCATATGACTAGCTCAGAGAAAAAACAGCAAAACACTGCAAATGTATTTGCAATCATTTGTGAATTTCTCAGGGTCCCAAGTATGATTTCCACTCCTGGGGTTTGACCACATGTGCTGAAGGAGAGTGCCAACGTGGCGCAGCTGCATCACCTGGGTTCAGACTGCTGTGAGAAGCAATGGCCTCCCCACTCCTTGGTGAAGACGCCACATTTGAGTTCAGGCTCTCCCCCTTGGTTGCTGTCTGAGCTACTGTACCACCATGCCTGGACCCTGTTGATCTGGACCTTGACCCTGAACAGGGGACTTGACTTCCTGGCTTGCATTTGATAGGCTTGACCTGCCTTCTCACCATGGACTTGCCTGGGGATGGCTGCAGTGGGGTTGATCCTGGTTACTGTCACTGGGCCTGATCCTGACTTGCTGACTTGACTTCTCAGCTTGGCCTGGGACATCCCTCATTGCTTCAGTTTTGCCTGGTGCTCTAGACTCTCCTCTGACTCTAGTGAATGCAGTTGGACCTGCTATTTTGGGTATTGTAACTAATGTACAAAAGAGATATAACGCAAAGCATAAAGTTTTTACTATTCAACTCAGATAAACATAAACTGGTACAAACAGGATTAATCTCACCAAACTTTAATCTTTGAAAAGGTTAAATGCCTCACCTCAGCTGCTCATCTAGACTCCTTCTAACCTTAGAGTGAGGCCAGGCACTCTATGTTTGAATCCTACATGAAGATGCCTGCCTCCCTCCTCCAAGTTTAAGTGCAGCCTACATGTTTAGCTATGTTGTTGTACCTACAGTGGACTAAGAACATAGATGAAGCAAAGCTTGTAGGTAAAGATACAATATCTTTAGAGGACTAGTATTCTAACGTATTGGTCATTGGTGTAGAATGTTAGTATGACATAGTTAGTAATATAATTGGTTGATGTTACCATGTTTCTGCCTTCTATATTCTTCGACTTAAGCTGGATCCCTGTTGGAAGAAGCTGACTGGCATGGAACTTCAAAGCACCAGTGTGCATTCCTGCAAGAGAAGGCTAACTTCTGTAGTTACAGATGTATAATCCAACCTGAGTTGGAAAAACAACAACCACAAAGCATGCTGGTGTTTAAGGTACACATTAATGAAGATTGAAGAACCACTGACTGCAGTAGTTGGACAGTGAGAAAAGACTGCACAGCAATAAATTCCCTAGTCCATTATAAAAAATATACGTTCATGTGGCGGCAATGAGGCGAAGAGAGGAGTACAATACCCCCACCTACCCATCCTACCAATCCAGCCCCTACTGAACATTGAAGCAAAGTTTGCTCACAGTCCTGTAGCTGTACAATTTTTACCACAGGAGACAGAGATCAGACCTGATCTGCTTTCTGTCTGTCTTGCAACTCTGTGCATGCACGCACATAAAACTACTTCCACACTTTTTGACAGATCAGGTGTCACTACCTGTTCTCTACTATAATGGGTGGTATCTGTGCTTTCAAGAAGTTCATCTTTTTGCACAATGAAGAACTGCCCTAGAGTTATTTTGTTCTTATTTAACACTGAACTAAAATCGGTAATATAGATGGAATCATTGTAAGTCTTTAATTCAATCTTCTTTGTAAATGCCCAGCAGTAATGTGTTCCATATTTTCTGGATTTTTCATCAATTTCATAGTTTGAAGTTTCTCTTCTGCTAAAATTTAAGTTTTAGGATTATTCAACCTCACCTATAGGGAGTTAACCTCACCTATAGGGAGGTTTCATGCACTATGAGGTTAATATTCTAACTTTAGTTTCCAGACCTCGATATGAGAAGGGGAAGGGAGGGGCGTGCGGGGATGGCCTCATAACAGAGACACAGTATTTTTTATTTTATTTCATTTATTTTCTAAGATAGCAAGAGATACTTTATGATTGTCTGATACTGGAAACTTTCTCAAGAAAAAAAAATTGTTTTCTTAATGTGTTTGTTTGCGCATGTTTTTGTGGGCTTGTCCAAACAGTTTGGTATAGAAAGTAGCTCACAAGCACAACCCACACTGCAAGCTGTCAGAGTGGGACTTGTCCATGGTCCAGCAGCTAGTAAGTTTTGTTTGCAGAGAACTGTGCCTGTGTTAATGAATCCTTCCCCTTACCTGATTCTCTAGATACCCAACAGAGTACAAACTATGGAACTATGACATGACTGGCTTATTTGAAGAGCAGGAAGCTTTCCTTAAAATATTTGCTCGCAGCAGTAGCTGGCTGTACTCTTAATGGCTAAATAATTCCGCATTTACCTACAACTGTATAAAATAAAATTAATCTTTCTGAATTATATTATTTTAAGCTTATACTTTATTTCCATCAAAGGAATATTATTAGTTGAGCACTAGATATATTCAAACTGTCAAAACAGACACTTAAGCAAAGTAAAAGAGCTAAAACAAAGTTTGCCTTTTGGGGTTCTCCTGTTTGGGTTTCATGAATTTTTCAGACACAAGGAAGATTATTTTTCTGTTTTCCCTCTCAAGATTACATTCAGTTCTTGAAAACTATGTAGTTCTAGGGATGTGAGAAAGAGATGTAGAAAGAGATTCAAATTAAATTTTGATGAAGAGATTTTGCCCTAGGAAATTCAGGATTTTTATTCAACTTAATAGAAGCATATCCATGCAAGCTATCTATTTTTAATTGAAGCAAATAGTTTACAGTTTCTTCTGAAAATGATCAAAATTGTTTTTTTTTTCCAGGGAAAAAAAATGTTGCCTTAGGCACTGCCAAAGCATGCTTTTAGAATTCCTTTTAGAAGACCATACAAAGCCATTTAAAATGCTCATTTAGAAAAAAAAAATCCCTACATAGATTATTCTTGAATCTGCAGATAAAAGAGCCAATTTAAACACATGCAACTGTATGTCTGTAAAGACAGCTGGTCAAATTCTAGAGCAATCATAATTTTGTGGTTTAATCTGTTAAGACAACAGTTTTTATTAATAGTCATTTGTTACTTGTGAGAAGTTGCTGACATAAATTGATGATTAAGCTGCTATGACCTTCACTGAACCTTAGTAATTCTCATTTGCATTCTCATTTAAAGCTGTGTTTCAGTCTCATTTTTTCAAATCTGTAATGCCATCCTACTCGCCTTTATAAAGTCTTTCTCAAGTCCAATTAACTGGTCTGATAAAAAATGTTTATTTTTTAATATATTAATAATAAGAAAATGTTTAAATGGATACAGATAGCAGGTTAAAATAAATACAATTACATAGCCTTACACTGAAGTTTATGGATAAATATTTTTTTCTCTAAATCAAGATAAATTAAGAAGAGAATACTGGAATAGTATTGAAAATAACCATAAGGTAGTTATTATTTGGGATAATATGAATTAGCTTGGTATTCTGTCATTTCAGTACTCCTATATTATATATACATGTAAATATATTTGTTTAAGTATTTGATATGATTTTGTGGTGGACAGTTAAGCTGAGCAGTCTGCAGAATTAAATTACTGAGCCTTTCTTCGTACAAGAATGGATCTCTTCTCAAAAACAGGTCAAAGAACACACAAGATTAATGATAAAGCTGTGGACCCAATACTTTAATGTTTCGGTAAGAATCAGCGGTGGTGAGGCTGGTGTAAGTAGTGTGCACTTCCTTCTTGAATGTAAAGATTAATAGAATGATTTTAAAAGGGTCTTTGATATCAGTGAGCAATAATTCTTTACAAAGGCTGTGATGTCATAAATCCTTCTGAATAATTTTGGAATCTAAACAGCATTATGGCACCATATATCTGCAATGTGCTAAATTCATCTGCAGGGGAAAAAAAAGTTTTCAAAAACAAACAGATAATTTTGTCTTCTGAATTTTTGCCCTTTCCATATATTAAAACAATCTACAGCTTATTTCTAGTGAACAAAAATGAATTTATATATTTCCTATTTCAAACATTTCAGGAATGACCTTTCATTCTTTATCCTACTTAACTCTTTTCCTTGCTTCGAGTAGAGGAAGAATTTCTTGGACATCATTAAAGACCCCAGCAAACATGCCAAGTTGAGCATATCCTACTTTTAAAATCCTTTCTGGAAACAATGTTTTTTAAATAACATGAAAATTTCTCATAAAAAATTATACATCGTTTCTCCTGCAGTGGTCCACTGTTTACCACTGAGAGATCTGGATGGTCACCTCTTGGACGTCTTTTATGTCTTCTCTTCATATGTGTCAATTAATTAAATCAAACTTCTTTCTTAAAAAAAAATCTAACACTCCATTATTATATTGGGAAACAGGCATATATATGGCAAATATTTTAATAACCGTGGTATCACCAGATTGTTTTTGTCATATTTTGTCTTCTTTAACACATATTCTTTTGCCCACACAGACAGGCAATTTGAGAACCTTTTAGCTAGTAAGAATTTTCAGCAGTTCTAAATACCACCAGAACACAAAGGACAAGGATAAACAACCCTTCTGTCATTAAAATCAGGAAGAAGAAATACGTGTCTTCTAACTTGCAGTTATTTAGAACATAATAGTTTTCATTAAGGTTAAACAACACTTCAAACCCCTCACAGTCATGTTTTTCTGAGGTGGGAAACCAGGTTTATGTGAGCGTCTACTTAGTATTTAACCACGTATCACACTGAGCAGAACGGCATTCTTATTTAGGTCATACAGAATTTACCTTCCCTAGGGTCAATAGTACTAACTAATATTAGTACTAACAGGAGAAAGAAATGAACACTTAAAGACTGATATTATATCACTCTTCTATAATTGCTGTAAAGATGCATGAGATATGAGGCCATCTAGTTTAGGCTGAACTATCCCTAAATACATTGTGTCACTTCCATTTTGAATTATTTTCCTATTAAAATTAAATTTATTCAGTTAAGAGATGCATGTATGGGAGTTTGCACATTATAACAAATAAATAATTTCTGATTTTTGCATATCCTAATATTTGTTTTGTAGAAAGTCTTCATTTAAAAATAAATTGATTATGCAAACTGATATTCGGTAGTAATACATTATCATAGAGTACACAGAATAGTTCAGTATAAGACTTATTTCTGAGATATGAATATGATGCTTTAACAGTACAGAAAAGTGTATGCATACAAAGAAAATTTATGCATAGCTGCAGCAGTAAATGATATTTTGTTGAGATCTTTGTATTCTATATATTTTTTTAATTTTTATAGCTATACATGATATTTACATGACTAAAAGCTGCTAATTGCAAAAAATGTTATATAAAAGGTACTTTTCTGAACAACGGTACTGAATGAGAGCTAAAGCAAGGACCACATCCTAAATACAGGCTTGCAGGCAATCATTCTTCAATAAAAGCTAAAAAAATAGTTTCACTCAAATATTCGGATGGAATCTGGTCACAACACTCACAGAGGTTATCTATGCATGTTTAGAAAAGTGAATGAGGTATATTTGTTGTAGATAATTTTTAGTCAGACAGTTCATCTTCAAGAACTCATTTCCTTTCGTATTTTAAAGTTAAAAGCATGAGATAGATTGAACATTTATTGATATCCAGGCAATTCTGGTGAGTCAAATGAGTTTGAAACCTTACATTGCTAAGAGCTTTGCAGCAGAATATATCCTATAGTTCAAACCTTTTAATGAGAATTCAGTGCAGTCTGTGCTCTGAGGGGCCTGGCCTAGCCAGATCAGTGACGGAGACACATCAAGTTTTTAAACTTGGGCCCAATTACCTCTCTTTTATATGGAGTTGTACTAAAGTCAAAGCCAACCAGAGCATGAGTAGTAATGTACTGAGGAAACCAGGCAAATGGATCACATCAGCATTTTTTTGAGAGGAAAAATTACTATTAATCTCTGAGTAATAAATAGAGTTATAAACCCCTTTAAATAATAAAAGTGATGACTATGTGAATAAATTTGACCTCATGTTGGGAAAAAAACCACATTTTTAGAAGGTTGTTCCAAAAGCAGAAAGGAAAATTGTCCGTAGCAGAAAAAAAAAAAATCATATTGCTGCAACCCATGGCAATAAAATCCAATATATCTCATGACGTGTCTTTTTACAGAAAGATAGGAAGAAATTAACGTGGTGTTAAATATAATTAACAATGATTTCTCTTTCTTGCTTTAGTGCTAATTGTAATTAAATCAGAATATTTCTTTGCAGCTCTTTGTGTACTGAAACCAAGCATCCTTCTTCGGGGGATGTTAATGACCACATAATTAACTAGCATAATTTCATTTAGGCTATTAATTAGCTATGGAGTGAAATACTAGTAAGTGAATCCCGACAGTTCAAGTTCTGTAACTCCTCACTTTTTTGTTTGTTTGTTTGTTTGTTTGTTTGTTTGCAAGAACTCTCACCTAATAGTTAGTCTTCAATTTCTTACTGACCTTGATACCTGAAGTCCTTAACATACTCACTGATCACTCCTCTTTTAATATTTTTTAAGTGTTGATAAGTAAAATAATCTTCTAGATTATCACTTGCTACTATATATTTTTTTTTAATTCTATTTATCTTCACTGGATCTCACTTCTATGTTTTGCACGCAGAACTTCTTACCCTAAATTGCAAAGCTTTCACAAAATTAATTGTACCTTCCCTATTACAATATCTTCTTGCAAGGTCAGGCTCTCTTTTAGCTACCAGTCACACTAAAATGAAAAATCAGATTGTTACACGTGTAAAGAAGTCTCAGTCAGAATCTATGAAGCCAGCATCTCCTCCACGCTTAAGTTTTTCCTGCTGCCATACACACTGGCACAAAATGAGTAATAAAAAGCTTACCAACCAAGTATTTCACACTATTTGTTTGCTCTAAAACCTCTAATTATCTTTGTTATCCACTATCCTTCCTTTTAGCTTATCTGTTATTCGCCATCAAGTTATTAGCTTTTTGAGGCACCCCATTTGAATGGCGTCCTAACAAATGGAGTCTGAACTAATTGAGTTATCCATTATCAGCCAGTAATGCAATAAATACTAAATATATTATTATTACCACAACTGCAAAGAGTAATATGCATTCCTTTATTGCCATGCCTCTATTTTAGAACCCTCAAGCAACAATTAGGGGATATTTGAGGTAAATGAGGCACAAAATAACTACTGTGCTTTTCAGGCCTTAGCACAGAAATGTTGCAAAACTACTTAAAATGAGCTCACTGAGAGAGGACAAATGCCTGACAGTAATGTCATTTCCCCATCCTGCCTTAGAAAATGGCCCCTATTTGACTGTTGGTCCAAGCAGCAGTGACTCACCGTGTCTAAAGCTCAAGCAAGGAAGCTTTCTGGAAGCCACAGAGGCAGAAAGGCAACCACTGCCTTCCTACTTAACACAGCGAGAAAGCAGCTTAGGAGGAGTCAAGCCATTCCCTTTAAAGAGCTCCCTGCTGGCTTGACTCAGTTCTAAAAACCACAAACATGAATCAAAACATTAATATCTTGCCGAGAAATTTAGATAATGAAGAAGGTTGGTAAACTGTTTATCATCAAACTCAGTGTTTAATACGTACTATATCTTGTAAATGTAAACACACACGATCACTTGTCTCCTTCTGATTTTAATGAAAATATTTCCCAGTTTCTTGTCTTTTTATCATTAGTTTAGAAACACCTATAAGAGGCTTCTCAACTTAACAGATTATTGTATCATTGATGAATTTTACTTCTTGTACTTTGTTTTCTGTGTTTAACATTTTTGCTGTTTATGGACAGTAATAAAGGAAATTAGTACTTAAAAGGATAATTTCTATTGATGAAGTTTTTTATCTTATAGCTAAAGCAGCATTATAGAATGAAATGCCACCAGCTACTTAAGAATTGCCATCCAAGATACTGTTTAACTACGGCTATTTAAACTCAAAGCTATATGTATATTAAGTCAGACTCAGTCCAGCATTTAAAAAGAAAAGCTGAGTATTAAGTTAACTGGAAATAGGAAGATGTTTGATGAAGAGCTTGAGAGAATCTCTATTTGGAATTACCAAAGTGACATGAGATAAATCTGATTTTCAGAATTGATCTAGGATCTGCCTGCATTTTAGTGGCTGAATTCACACAGCTCACATAGACATAACCTAGATAACTTCAAGCATGGTATAATTAACACAACAGTCTCAGAAGTCAGACCTCAGCATTGACTACATAGCACAAAAGTATTTATCCAGCTTTTTGGACTCTGTAGTCTGTTCCAAGCCACATACGGATATAGCAAAATCAGGAAAGCCTCTTTCCTCACACAGGTTAGAGCTAGTTTATACCTAGATGTAATCACAGGAAAATATGCAGGGCCTCATCTGTCAGGTGATTCAGTGACCTGGTTAAACATGGTCCCTTGGAAGCCATTCCTCGGAGCAAGGACAGAGTCTGGCTTTAACCTGCTTCTTCACTGCCTCATGGACTCTTCAGCTCTGCTTTTCACAGCAACAGCTACCCCAGAAGAGGTGACATAGTTCATCCCTCTACTTTAAGGGCCATTGAAGTGGTTTTAGATGAGCTTAAAAGCTCTTTTCAAGGCAGAGTAGGTTAATGAATGCAATTGGAGAGTCTGTATTTCACATGAAATATTTAAACAATAAAGTATACGCTACTTGGATCAAGGACAGTCATGCAAGTATACAAATCCGTATTTTGACTATAAAATTTACATTTAAAGGAATGAAAACCATACAGCTGTAAGCGCCGCATAGGTGAAAATAATGCAGGAAGGCTTAGAGGGGGGCATACGAGTGGCACTGCTGTGCAAGTCTCACCTCTGCCCCAGCATTTTTCGTCTCTGTGCACTCCCTGTTGGCTGCTAAAAGCCCTGTTTTCACCAGTTTACCAGTAGTATTTGTAGTCCAGTAGCTGTGTGAATATAATTACATCATAGGACATAAGAACTCTTCTTCTATCTCCTTATGGAGTAACCTGATATTCAAACTGTAGCATTTTGAAGTTTAAAGATCTAACGAAGATCTTCTCATAGATTAATATCTTAGCTTCGTGAAAGCTCAATTCTTTTGTTTACCTGGATAGCCAGAGTAGCCTGCCTGCCCAAGACCAACTCCCCCAAGGAATCTGCCTATTTCTGTTTTCAAGAGTCGACTGAATTTTGTGCAAAGGTGTAGCAGCTAGGTTAGAAAGAGCACTTCAAACAAGATTTTTCACATTTCTAGGTGAGATAGTGCTATGGATTTCGTATAAAGAAAGCTGAGATGGCAATTACTGGAATAGGAAGAGAAGTAAACAACCACTCCATTTAAATAAATCGGTTCTTTACAATAATGAAACTAAAAGGATCCTTTTCATTTTAAATGAACATCTTAATCATTGGGAAATTTTGCTGCTATGGCAGTGGGCAGGGAGAGCAGTATATATTTTTCAGACCTGTCACTAAGTTATGCCCATACACACTTGAAGGCTGCTTTCACTCAGCCTCTAAGCAAAAATCACCGTCAACAGCATTAGCACAATCACTACCATGAATTATACACTTGAAACTCCTCTGTCTTGAAACCCTCTGCCTCGAAACTCCCTGCCTCTAAAATGACCACATTAGTGAAAGAGAAAATTCCATGCACTCACATTTCAAAATACTGTAGCTCAGATATCAACTGTTCAGAGCAATATTTATATGTCAATTATTCCTTATTCCTGTTTTTCACCTAGTAACCACCTTTTTGATACAATATTTAATAACTGGAAATGTTTAAGAAAGAAGTAGAAAACCAAGACCTGAGAAATTTAAATTATAGAAAAGGATGAAAAATCACATCCTAGTAAATTCCTAATTCAATAGTTCAAGCTAAAAATCTAGTCCTAATCCATTACTAAAAACATCTTAATTTAGTTGCAAATTGCAAGCATATAAATAAAAAACAGCTCAACAGATTAATATTTTTTTGAATTGTTTTATGCAAACACACGCTTTCACAAGTGAAACATACACAGCAGAAAGGAGGATCAGACAGGACACCTTGTAAATATTCTTCAGAAATAAGCAGAAGCCTGAAGTTTGAGGGTTTTTAACTGGCAGGTGGTTTAGACATCTGTGATTTTCAGTGGAACATGTGCTACCATTTGCAAATTTGGTGCTTTCTTACTCCACGAGTAAAGAAGTTTCTATGTTGGCAATTCACGCCATATTTCTATTGTGGCTTTATTTCATCTTTTTATAAAATCACACTAATAAAATACACTCTGTATTCCCCAGTGATCAAATAAATATAGCAAACAGCTCCATACTGCATCCTCTTGGCTACAAGCCCTTGTCAGGCCTTCCATCCTGCCCATAGCTCCAGTATGAAATCACGAGGTACAGACACAGAATTTATTGAGTGTGTTCTTAGCATTCCTTATCATTATATACAGCTGAGTCTGTGCTACCCTAAGGCAGTGAAAAACCTCAGTCACCAAGTCTTCATACTGTTGTTGCACCATGTTCTGAAATACACAATGAACTTCTGAGTCTCCTTACCCCCAGGCTAGGCTCATTACAAAGGTTGTTCTTTCTCTGCCCTACTTTCAGTTCATTTTATCATGCAGAGCTTAAAGCCCTTCTTCTAATTTATTTATTGGTCTGAACACCAAAGCAGCTTTCTGTTATGATCTGCATCCATAGCTGCTTTGGAAATAGATTTTAAACTTTGTATCCTGCCAAAACAAGAAGGCATAATACTTGTGAGTGTGTGAAAAATACTGACTAAGCCAAGGAGTTGTTTAAAAATGTGTATACTCAACAACAGAAGGTAAAATTAATAGAAAAGATAGTGGCATTGTTGCCTTATCTATTGAATTCAGGATTCCATTGGCTTACTAGCACAGCTAGCAAGTTAACTAATGTAGATGTTAATTATATATTTTCTCACACCACTGGCCCTGCAAGGTATTTGGAGATTGCAATTAGGCTTTCTCCCTGGAATCCTGTTGATTGTTCCCAACAAAACTAAAAATTGAGAGAATTAGGTTGAATGCATCACTGAATCCGCACAAGAATCTGAAAATAATAATTCTTCAATAGGGACACTGCAAAGTTTGGCACTTTTGCAAATGACAGTAAATGCCTACAATCGCCCAAGTACAAGAAAAAGAGCTGCCTTTTCCTCTTAGGAAATACATTTACCTATATACAGTACCTAATGCTGTCCCATAAAATGGTTAAGCAAAACAATTCACTTCAGGGGAATTAAGAGGTTGTATTTTCAACATTATTACAGAGAACATTTGTTTGAGGAGGAAAGTGGATTAAAACTTGCTGCTTTAGAAGCACAACCTGCAGCACTACTTTAACTGATACTGGAAACATGAAACGTGAGACTAGTTCTAATTTTAAATAACTAAGCAAAATCAATAGAAGTTACTAAAAAAACTCATGGGTACTATGGTAAAAGGAAACATACGTATGTGTATATATATATATATATGTATATAAAGTTAGAAAATCTCAACACTAATTCCAGTCTTTATGACAGATGTTTAAAAAATGGCAAAAAGCCCCTCCAAATGGTGTCTTAATAACAATTTCAGATGAAAATAAAGTATGACTATTCTCTTAGTTTAATATTATCTTACCCTCACTCTTAGAGGCATTACTTGATGGTCTATTTACTGAAATTTGTGAACAGTATATTCCAAACATACAGAATGTTTTGACATAGAAAAAAACCAACAAGTTTTCTAAGAACTGTGTTCTGTATTTGATTGTTTTTCCTATTTCTTAATGATAACAAAGAACAGTAACTCTACTTTTTTTAAAAGATAAAGACTTTCCCATTCTAATTTCCTAGTTCTTGCTAAAAATGCGTATTTATTTTTAAGCTATTCCACAACCACAGCACTTTGCTAAAACATTAACAAAAAACTGAAGTCAAATTTGCAAAACCCATTAGTGAAAAAATCCCAACTCAAAACATTTTAAAAATGAACAAATTTTGAGGTTTCCAGAAGTACTGTATTAGGAAGTGATGTCAGGTGGAAAAATGCCCTCTTTTAGGCTTATGCTCCCTCTCTCTGAAGATTAACACAATTGATTTTTGATTCTTAAAAGGTTTTGATTGCATACTGACTGAGGAATCAGATTCCACTTTCAGTTGCAATGGCACAAAGCAGTCATGACTATGAGTTTTTCACAGTTCTTTGTGGAATGATGCTGCTAGATACTAAGATTGTTTACAATTCACATACTAAGCATATGTTTTAGCCTGTGTTCTTCACATCCTTCCTTAAGTGGCTGAAGACAGTTGCCACAAACTCAACTCTTAAAATGTTGAGAGCTATCAGCTAGGGAATAGTATGGGATAGGTGTAACCATGCCCATAGGTGACACTGTTCTCTTTGAGAAGCAGGATCTGGGGATGAGATGGGATGATTAGTCTGGGATAGTCTCAGAGATTCTATTTTTAGCAGAAGCATGACAACAACGTTTGACGCTAAACCAACAGAGATATCAACTGAGCTGTTGCCTCTTTGCTCTTCTCATCCAGGAAGAGAGGTAAAATACAGAGCATGATCATAATGCTTAAAATTAGATCCCAAATTATCAACATAATTAAATATATTTTCCACCACTTTGCAATTTTTTACCCCCCAAAATGGTACTGTCCTCATCATCACAATTAGGTAACAATTTTTCTATTTGCATAGCACATAGGAAAAAATGACCTGAAGTATAAAGTAACTTCCAAGAAAGAAATTCATTATGTGGCAAGGTAGCTAGATAGATACTTCACAGCACTTAATACTGGTATATTCTAATACCATTAGTATTTTCTGGGACAATATCATAGGTGCTTTTGAAACAACATTTTCATCTCCGGTCCCTTCAGCTCTGGATTTCATATCACTTTGTAACAGATAACATGTGCACAGTATAGCTTAATATAACAATTTCTCCTCCTATATGCATCAGTCTTTTCACCTTTGAGATCTCAACCCTTAAGTTACCTGAACACCACAGTAAAAACAGAACTTTCTCGTGTTAAATTCTATGGTAGAAACAACAAAAAAAAACAGGCATATGAAAAAAATCATACTGATCACTATTTTCTTGTCCTTGTTTGTACTGTTTATATTGGATGAACCATGTGCCTCAGTGTTTCTGTTACTTGAAAGGGTTGAAAATACAACATTTCTGTTGGTTCATTATGTGGCTGCTTTCCCTTGAACCAGTGGGCATTGAGTGTCATGAGAGGGAAGGTAAAATAGGTTATGTTGGTACTTTTGTAGGTATCAGACTCTCTGAAGTACTTGGTTTTTGTGTTTTACATGTTCAAGGGTTAATCAGACACAGCATTTTCAGTCTGGAAAAGTTTCTCCTCTCATTAGGTGGGCAGAGAACATTGGTTCCTCTGTTGTCGGGACACTGTGGTGGGTTGACCCTGGATGTTTGCCAGGTGTCCACCAAAGCTGCTCTATCACTCCCCCTTCTCAACTGGACAAGGGAGGGAAAATATAACAAAAGGCTCGTGAGTCGAGACAAGGACAGGGAGACATCACTCACCAATTACTATCACGGGCAAAAAAAACCCCGATTTAGGGATATTTAATTAAATTTATGCCAATCAAATCAGAGTAGAGTAGTGAGAAATAAAAACCAAATCTTTAAACACCTTTCCCCACCCCTCCCTTCTTCCTGGGCTTAACTTTACTCCCCATTTTCTCTACCTTCTCCTCCCCAGCAGTGCAGGAGGACGGGGAATGGGGGTTGTAGTCAGTTCATGACAGGTTGGCTCTGCTGCTCCTTCCTCCTCACACTCTTCCCCTTCTCCAGCATGGAGTCCCTCCATGGTAGACAGTCCTCCATGAAGTTCTCCAGCCTGGGTCCTTCCCATAGGTTGCAGTTCTTCATGAACTGCTACAGTGGGGGTTCTTTGCAAATGATGGAGTCCTTCAGGAGCAGACTGCTCCAGCCTGAGTCCCCCATGGGGTCACAAGTAATGCCAGCAAACCTGCTCCAGCCTGGGCTCCTCTCTCCACAGGGCCACAGGTCCTCCCAGGACCGTGCTCCAGCATGAGTTTCCCACAGGGTCACAGCCTTCTTCAAGCATCCATCTGCTCCAGCATGGGGTTCCCCCTGGGCTGCAGGAGGAAATCTGCTCCACCATGGAACTCCATGGGCTGCAGGGGGACAGCCGCCCTCACCATGGGCTGCAGCACGGGCTGCAGGGGAATTTGCTCTGGCTCCTGGAGCATCTCCCGCCCTCCTTCTTCACTGACCTTGGTGTCTGCAGAGTTTTTCCTCTCACAAATTCTCACTCCTCTCTCCAGCTGCAGTTGCTGTTATGCAGTTTTATTCCTCTTGTTAACTGTTTTATCCCAGAGGTGCTACCACTGTCACTGATGGGCTTGGTCTTGGTCAGCAATGGACTGGTCTTGGAGCCAGCTGGCATTGGCTCTGTCAGACATGGAGGAAGCATCTAGCAGCTTCTCACAGAAGCCACCCCCGTGGTCCCCCCAATACCAAAACCCTGCCGTGCAAACCCAGGAGAGACACAGTCCACTTTAACTTCTTAATTCAGCAGTTCACCTAATAAAATCTTGCTTTGCATTCCAGGATAAAACTTTACTTTTTATGAGACTGAGAGCCTTTGCAGTATCCAAATTCCTCTTGCTGCATTCTTAAAGCACACTGTTGGGCTGCTCCATCATTTACCAGGTTTAAAGTTCATTACAGGGCGTTGGGAATGTTCTGAACTCTCCATGTGGTTTCATTGACCCTCCTGAGCTAAATTTGGATGGCATTACTGGCTAAAATTACAGGGGAATGAACCTGAAAACTGACTTGGTTCTGTTCCCTTAATTTCCATATTCCTACAACAACAACAAAAAAAATATATTTTTTTACAGTAAATTCAATGTTTCCTTTCATTCTTGTTTCCAAAATATGATATGGCTCAACACCGGTTTGTATTGAAATAGATGTGAATGAACCCACATGCACTGAAGATTCAGAAGAAAAGCTGTCAAACCTAGAGAAGCCTTACAAAGAGACTGAAAAAGAATATTTAACGTTGACCATTTGGAACAAACTGCATTGCTATTATTGATCAGGAGCTAAACTAAAGATATTACCATTTTATACTAGAAAGGAAAAGGTAAAAGTGAAAACTAATGCCATGCCAAGAAACTGAATTATTTTCCTGGAAACAATTTTAAACTGGTGACTAAAATTAATAAGGTATGGCCTATGACAGGATTTTATTATTTTAATAACATCCTTTTAAAATGCAGTTTTATTGTAAAGTTGGAGAATATTTTAAAGACTATATAATTTATAAGCCAATGAGACAACATGATCCTAGTGTGGCTCCAGATATTTTGTTCCTGAAAAATATGAATTGGAGATTGCCATACAAATTTGTATAGCAGAAATTGAAATTGAACTGCGGAAATCAGAAAAGGAAAAAAACTACATTAAAGATAAAGGAGTTATGATAGGATATACTCAGCTTTTTACCAATACTTTTTCCCAATAGAGAGAAATTTGGCCTCATTTAGGTAATGATAATCCATAGAAAGATTAGTAAAACAAAAATCCAAACATCTTGTCAAAACTAATGTTAAATTTATGTGTTATCTATGCCACAACTATATTATCTCTTCACACTTCTGATCCACCAGTAATGACACTATAAAATACAAGAGGCTAGGCTCAAAAATTATTCAGTATTACATCAAATGTCTGTTTTATCTTTAGAGAAAGCACTTCAACAACTTGGAGATGATGGAATTTTACTTTTCTGGAGTTTAAAAGATCAGTTACATTTCCATTTGATCTATGTTGTTTAAGGTACCTTCATCAGCAAGCTTTTTCTACATCACATAAGTCACAACACAATGAATTTGCAAAACTAGTGAATTATTAACAATTATGGTGAATCTACACAGAAAAACTGGCATGATACAGATTAGCTGGGTGCTCTGTGAGATGGATAGAAAATTGTCAAGCAGGCTGTACTCAGGGTAGCGACCAGTGGTTTTTACTCAGGCTGGCAGCCTGTCACAAGTGGGGTCCCCCAGGGATCAATACTAGGCCCCACACTGTTAAACATCTTCATAAATGAACTGGATTATGGGATTGAAAGCACCTTCAGCAAGTTTGCTGATGACACAAAACTAGGGGATAAGGTGGACATGTTAGAAGAGAGTGCCATCCTACAGAGAGACACGGACAAGCCAGAAGAATGGGCTAACAAGCACAGTATGAAGTTTATCAAGTACAAATGCAAGGTCTTGCACCTGGGACAGAATAACCAAAGAGCCTGGTACAGGCTGGGATCTGTGTGGCTGGGAACAGCCTTGCTGCAACAGATCTGGGGGTCTGGTGGACAAGGTGAACATCAGTCCGCAGTGTGTCACTACAGCAACAAAGGCGTCTGCAGGGGCATTAGTAGCAGAAATAGAGACATGACCATCCCACTCTACTCAGTGCTTGTCAGGCCTCATCCAGAGTACTGTGTCCATTTCTGGTCTCCACAATTCAAGAAAGATGCAGACAGACTAGAGAGTGTCCAAAGAAGGGCCATGAAGATGATCAAAGGTCTGGAGAACCTGCCCTATGAGGAATGACTGAAGAAGTTAGGTCTTTTTGCCTTGGAGAAGAGAAGGCTCAGGAGGGACCTCAACACAGTATTCTAGTACTTAAAGGATGGCTGCAAAGAGGATGGAGGTTCTCTCTTCACAAGGAGCCACGTGGAGAGGACAAGAGGCAACAGGTGAAAGTTGCACCAGGAGAGGTTTCCTCTCAATATATAAAAAAAAAAATCACAGTGAGAACAATTCACTGGAACAACTTCCTCAGGAATGTAGTAGAAGGTGTGACAGGACAGGGTGCCAGGTAATCTCATCTAGACTACATTTTTCATGAAAGGCTGGACCAGAGGAACTTTTGAGGTCCATTCCAACCTGAGCTGTTCTATGACTCCATGATTCTATATCTATAGATATCACCCTCTAATATGGAAGGCAATATCAATGTCTTCATTTTCAGATGCAAAACCTGAGGAACATAAGTCAGCAGCAGAGCTGGGACTAGAATTTACCAAGCAGAGAATGTTCAGTAATATTCTTTACATGTAAATTTCAAAATGTCATTATAAAGGGATGGTTTCCCCTGATTTATTTTCACTTATTTCCAAATTCACTGATTTGGCCAGACCAATGCAGAAAGTCACCCAGGTCCTCGAGGAATTTGTTCACTAAATAATTTTCTCTGTAGCTGACTCAGCTAAATAAGATCTACATTTCTCCAGAGCCAATATTTACATGAACAAGTGACAGACTTAAAAATATTTAAAATGGGAAGATGAAACAATTTGGTGGGTTTTCAAAATAAGGCAAATTAATCCACATGTAGTAAGATGATATTTCAAACAGATGTAGAAAAGACCATAACATCAAACACAATGAATCCAAGACAAAAACATGTCTGCAAGTAAAAGATAAATTTAGGACTACTGGGGATGATTTTGTAATATGTTTACTCTCAACAAATGATAGGAAAATTAATTTAGAAAAAATATACTTGATGCCTTCCCATTTAATTAGATGTTACTATACAGGTGACTATCATTTATGATAAATATTTCTTATGAATTTGTCTATCTACAGAAGTATCATTCAGAACCGTTTCTAGTACATCAAAGTCATTTAAACTCTCTGGAGTCTTCAAAGTTTGATTGGAATGATATGAATGTTTACACAAGGCAGGAGGAACAGCCAAGTTGACATCTAAATGCTAAAATGCATCCTGAGTAAGGGTCTGCAGCCACTTTAAAAGGAAAATTGTAAATGAAAAGTTAATAACACAATGTCTGTAATGGATCATATAAATTTTTCAATATAAAGAATAAGGCAATCTGGTCTTTTAAAATAATTGATGTGAACTGTACAATTTATGAATAGCATGCTTCTACTAAAAGCTATTTTTATTGGAAAACTATTTACAATTTTATTCACTTAACAAACCTTACTCACTCATCATTCAAAAATCCCAAAGACAAATGTTTTCCATCATGTCCAGAAGAACTGAGAATTATTTTATTACATTATTTCAATTATTGTTCATGATGTCACATGTCCCATCTTCTTACCATCTTTCTTTAAGGAATAATTCCACAAGTATCTATTAATGAATGTATTATTTATTCTATTACTGCTATCACTTAAGCCAATAAAATAATTATCAAGTACTAGTTCAAGTGGAAAGTGTTTGCAAAAGCAAGAATTCCCTAGTTTGAGTAGTGCCAGGGATTTACTGTCTTGGATACATTGCATGGTTAAGAATAGTGACAGCACATGAAATATTTAAAGAGTAAATATATTATCTCTCATGCCAACTAATTGTATGAATTCACAGACTATTTAGACTTTGTAACTACAGATAGCTCAGTTAACTGGTGGAAGAGTCTGAAGTAAATCCATAATATTTTAACACTTATGAAGCCTTTCATGTCCCTGTTTGTTTGTTTGGTTGGTTGGTTTTGTTTTTACTTTTTCAGTTATTTTTTAATAATAATAGTACCTAGATGATGACCTATGGGACAAATAGAATTAATGTTACAGAAGTAGACAAAGCATAAACAAGAGAGTGTGTTTTCCACTGGCGCAGAGCCCTGTTAGTGTTAGACAGGAGCTTACTACTCCCATCGTTAACGCATTAAAGACCAGAAGACTATCTCAACTTATGCACAGCCCAGCACAGTGCACTCAAAGGGGTATTTACACTACCTTGGCTCATGAAGGAGTCTCCTCTCTCCAGGGCTGGTGTTATCTGAACATTGTGCTCGAGCAGTACTTAGCAGAGCAACAGTACTAAGGAACAGCAAGAACTATATTAACAAAGATTCACAACCTTTCTTGCAGTGTATAGGCTTCTTTCACTGCAGGGATAATAGACTATAATTCAAAAGCATTAAAACTTTAAACCTGTATTTAAATAGTAATTATACTGGTTAAATGGTCACACATTATTTTTAATATATGCTTTTTTTTTTTTCTTCAGAGCAGCTGAGTATCTTGTGTGATTAAATACTAAACTCTGCAAAGAAGTCCAATGTCTCTAACCACAAATAACATTTTATAATTATGGCTATTTTAATTTTGAGACATCATGTAATCTGTTAAACACAAAAATTAAATAAAGCCTCTTGACTTTCAATATGCTGTAGCAAGTCATCTGCACATTAAATTTTGTGAAAACTCTGTAAAGCCACTATAAAAAATGAAAACTGCCTTTTTAAAATCACATTTGTATGGAGATGTGTCCCTGTGGCTTCCTCATATCGTCTGCCAATGACAGAATGCACACCAGAGGTAAATGGAACCGAGCTGCCCATCTGTGTGCTCTAAACACATTTGTGTGCCAACAGCTAAGAAGTATACATTCCAAGATACACATATAGACGTGAATATCATCAAGCTTCTTCATCCTGGAAAATACAGTTTCAAAAGTAAAGCCATAGTAGTAGTACATGACTGTCATCTAAGTTAACAATGCATCAATTGCAGCACCATTTGCAACTTCAGGACAGAAAGGATGACTATCACATTGCCTCCAAAGCCCTGCGAAGATGAGCATGTGTTGTCAGGGTAGACATCAGTGGAGAACAGAGATTGACAAGCAAGCACTGATTCCACCCTCTTGGTGAGAATCACTTGCCAATTATGTGGTATCAGTCAAAGGAATTTATGAATTCGATAAATTAATTGCTAAATGTATAAAAATTTAAGAAAAAATCATGCTCTTACTTTCTATTACTTCATTGCAGCCTCAAGAGGTATCCAAAGATACCTAATACCCAAGGAAGTATGGCCCAAATTAACACAGATTTGGATTGAGTTTCGATAGATAATTAAAGCAGGTTTTGATTGTGTTCTGCTAAAGTAGTGTTCTAATTGTATCTGTGACACAAATAGGTCTGGAATATTTGCAATTAAAAAGTTGAAAATACTGAAAAAAGCAACTAAAATTTCATTTGGTTACTTTAAATACTTAATTTATGTTTCTTAATAGATTTATTTTTCTTCCATGCCAAATCTAGTTGGCAGATATCTATAAAAGTACATTACCTAGACATCAATATAGTCCAGCTCTAAATGAATTCATTACCCGTTGGCCTACTTCCACCATTTTTTTATGAGATCTTTCATTATGTATTGTTTAGAGTAAAGGTTGTAAAGTGAAATACACTTACATCTTACATACAGAGAAATACTCATATCACTAAATTTAAAGCTCTTTCTCACAACATAAAACATCCTTAGCAAGTGACGTTCACTTCCTAAAGAGAACAGATCGACACTGACAAATCTCAGCTCCCCAGCAAGTGAAGGTCTAATGCCTAAACTTCCTCCCTTCACAGCTTTAGATTCACTAGTTTCTCTTAGAAGTTGTTTTACTCTGTTTCAAGCTAATGTTGAAAGAAATCTTAAAAATCATCAGACAAATGATTTCTCAATAACTATAGTACTGTTTTGTATTCTCTGTGTATCAACTTAACTCTGATCCTTCTTTTACGAATTATAAAATACATTTTAAGATCAGGGTACTAGACAGAATGTAGTGTACATGATTTGTGCTAAAAGATGTGTCATTGTTCCATCAGGCATCTAAAATGTAGTAGAAAACGTGGCTCAATCCTGAAATACTCTTCTATGCAGGCTGTAGGGCTAATTTTGCAAGTATCATTTACTTTAACTATACTAAGTCAGTAGCAAACTCACCAAGTGTAAAATCTAGAGAGGTCCAGGTTTTAAATTATGTGGATAAAGGAAAGCAGAAGACAAACAATGGCAGCTAGCTGGTAATGAGGAACAATTTCATTGTTATACAGCCAGGTCTATGCCAAACACATGGAAAAACTGTAAAGACTCCTTATTCCCTGATTAGAGGTACTAAACAAATTGATGCATGCCCACAAACAGGCTAATCAATGGAAAATATTAGCACAGCAGCAGAATTTGGGTGAAATTGTGACATGCAAATTAAGTTTTCTCACATAAACTGGGACTTTCATAATACAGATCTTCTTACCTGTCTAGATTCAACTGATAGCCATTAAGAGAAATGGATCCTTCTGGAAATGTCACTTACCATTTCTCACAAGGCACGTATGAGAAAGGCTATGTGCATCTCCCTCAGAAGTGCCTGTTCTCTTTCATTAATTATAGAGGAAACGTAGAGAACTAGTTCAGATGTAAATATCTGCACTGTGATTGATACATTAGACGGGAAGAAGCTCATCTGTCTGTACATTTGGTCACTACAGTGTAAATCATGTGTCTAGACCTGTCTAAAGAGGCCAAAGAGCCCCATCACCATATTGAGGATTGCTTTGCCAGTGCACATACTACAAAAACAGGTTTAATAATGCCTGCTAAGGAGTCAGATTAAGGCTTGGCATACAGAGAGTGCCATATAGAGACAAGCTGACAAGATTCTTGAAACCAACCAGTCTCTAAAGCAGTGTGAGGTGGCTCCCATAACTTGACAAACAGTACTGGCAGCCCAAAGTTATAACAGGTCACCAGAAGAAAGGGATGAAAACAACTTCCTTAAAGCTTTTGTCTCTCTGGGCAGTAAATTTTGTCTCCCATAGGATACGTCTCTATTAAAATATTATTTTTTTTAGCTGTTTTTCTCCCCTTGTTTATAAAATTGTGAAACAAATACAAAACAAAACAATATGACTTTGCCCCTATCAAAATTTTACAGTTAAAATTTTACTGTGATTAATTATACTCCAGCAAATATATCTTTTTCAGGGATGAAATACAAGTCAGACTTTTATTATTTTACCACAAGAGTAGAGTAGGATACTAATTATGAAGAGTGTCTCAGATAAAGGATACTGTACTGGATTGAGACTAGCAATTGAGTCAATATTAAGCTCCTAATTACTAGAATATCATTTTAGAACTAAATCAGTAACTCGATATCCAAACCTCTGTGTCATACTGCTAACATTTAAACCACTTGATCTCCGCAGATTAAAAAATTCTGATATTAGGACATTAGTCATGGTTTGCCTGAAAAAAATGACTAGAATTATTCTTAATACAATAACATTTTTTTCCAGAATAGAAGGTCCATATGGGATTTATTTGGAAATAATTACAGCAGAATAACTTATTCTGGTCCATTTCCCTTCTCTAGACAGGACTTTGCTCTAATGTAATTCTATTGATTTCAGAAGAATTACTCTCAATTTTCCCCAAGTGAAAGATAAGACTCAAGCTCATTGTGTTCTGATCATCTTCATACGTTACACCTACAAAATGGTCTTCAGCTACTAATCTTTGTTGTCTCTAGACTCAGAGGTTCCATTCATCAAACTACATTTATCTAGTAGAGACATTTTCAAAACATCTCTGGGTCTAAGGACAAGACATGACTTTATCCTTTTATACCCTTCATTTTTTTTTTCCTAAGTATGAAATCATCTCTGCACAGAATATATATGCACTACATTCTTCAGTGTCAATTTAGAACGCAAATGTGATCATTCCTCTTATCTAAGGGAAAAATAGGACAAGGAATGGATGAATGTAATTTCAGAAAGATGCACATTTTTAAGGAAGCAAAAGAAAGCATATTTGCTTCAAAGGGCTATTTTATTCACATATGCTAGTGGGACACAGATTGTCAGTCATTGTCTGCATCCATCTTGAAGTCCTTGAAATGCCTGACATCACACATATAAGGTGCCAAAATCTACCAGATTACATGATGGAAGGCTCAGAAGGTGAGGAATGTAAGAAATGTATTTCTCTCTCAGGCAAGGAGGCCAGCTAAATTAGAAGCAATGGCTTAGATGTCACCATACAAATTGTATGAAATCTAAAATGCTACAGTTGGTTTAAACAGTCTAATGTGTGTCTGTGAAAAGCTTCACTCCAAAACTCCATTTGATATACAAAAAGAATCATAAATATTTACAATTAATAGTTATTTACATGAAATATAAACAATGACAAATGATCATTTTTACCGCCAAGAAAAGAGGGGGCTTTTTTGAGGAAAATAACTGATGTGGCATGTAAAAATGGCCTATACGCAAAGGCTGCCTCTCATGCCACTTTTGTATCACAATGACCTACTCATTACTGTGAAAGATATTGCCATTTACATGAAAATTATGAAAGAAAATCAGCATTCTGTGTTTGAATCTAGGTAAACAAACTTAACATAGGTCAGTGCTCTCTATTGATTTCAGTTAGAGTAACCTCTGTTTATGTCAATTAAACGAGAGCAGAAACAAGCCCAATCAATAATTACTAATCTTAAATATCTCTGCAAGAAGTACTGGTACTTTAAAATAAAGGAGTGCCAAGATTTTGTTTGTGCGTGTGTGTGTATGTGTGCATACATTTAACTACAAGAACCTGAATTTGAGACTTTGACTCTTGTATGTGAAATCTCAGAGAAATATGGAAAACATATTTTAGCAATTTGCAGTCCTCATATTTACATAAATTCCAGGTGATGATGGAAAATACACTATGTTGTCAAATGGTTAATGCTTTAAAAAATACAGCATATTCACAAAGTGATTAAAATCACATTATGGATACTATCTTAATTCTTACGTCTTCTAATTTCTGAGTACTTGACACTAGAAACAAGGATAACACTGATGTAGTATATTTTTAGCTTATTTCTTACAGGAACAAAACGTAGATCATTGCTTTGAATATGTCTTTCCATCTGGCACTCCTTAACTTTTTAATCTTTTGGAAAATTTCTGTCTATGTGAAAAACATAGTCCACTGCTCGCCTAGAATTTTCATAAAATTGAGTCATTACATAGAGAGTCTTCCTGAAAGTGAGATCCAAGGAGAACAGAGCTCGTAACACACAGTTTGACAGCAACCAGCTGGCCAGTCAGATATGTGTATTGGCCAGCTGATCAATATTCAAACAGCTCTAAATAAGCCACACTGTGTACTGTCTCTTGCCTACGGGTTTTCCCATAAGGAAGAAGGAAGGAAGGAAAGATTGAAGAATACAAATCCCTAAGAAATCAAGTGTCATTAGTTCCGCTTCTCATGGAACAAACTGTTTTCTACGTACTTTTTATTAACCGTCGTCAGAGAAACCAAAAGCTAAAGAACAGGTGAAAGAGTAAACAAGTATTTTCAATCTTTTATATTTACATACAAAGTGCACACAATCCACAGAGGAAAAATATTTCTCACTCTAATACCACCAAAGTAGGTTCTGTACACATAGGAAATGGTGCTTTGTCTTCACGCAGGGGCAATCCCCAATACCTGTGCATATGTCTGCATCACCTGCTCAAGGCGTTTGGAGTCTGCTGGTAATGTATTCAGTCCTACAGACACATTTGATTTCTTCTCTTGTCTTGCAGAGGGCAGAGTGTAGCAAGCTTGGTGCAGCCCTAAGGCAACAGCGGTGACTACCGAGGGAGAACAAATGACACTTTCTCTCTCCCGATTTTCTTTTTTTGTGAGTTGGAAGGAGACTGATTACTTCACTGTGATTTTCTCTGGTTATGATAGTGGTAAGAAGTTGCTTTATTATCTGTTAGGAAAGACTGAGTGTTTGTACTTTCAGATTCTTTTAAATGAGACACGAAGCTGCTCAACACCATGAAAATCATTCAGTACCTGAAACTAGGACTCCAAAATCAGAGACACTCGAAAGAACCCAACACTTTTGGTTATGGTTACTCCTACCAGCAGAGTGAAGAACAGAAAATTGACCTCTGTGCCCCTAATCTTGTTCTTATATCACCTACTTTAAAACTTTACTTACCTAATTGTTGGCATAAAGTATCACTGAAGCCTGACTATAATTTAATCTGTCTGACTACATAAAAAATATGCTGGCCTTAGCAATATGAGGTAGTTTAGGTACTATAAAATTTACACAGGACAGCAATTGCCGTAGTGTACATTTCTGCACTGAAGATGAGGCAAATAAGTATCATAATGGTAAAAAATAAAATAGTCTGCTTTGCAGTTTCATGAATGGCAGAGATAAATCATGAAGACAACTAGAAATAAGAAAAGCTGTTGGCATAGAAACATTACAGTTAAAAATCTCACATGCTCTCTCAAAACATCAAATTTTGATAACCAGGTTGGATTCCCTGCTCTTCATAGTAAACTATTTGGTGAAACAAGTACTGGCATGAATCTTTGACAACACATCATCTTCAGTGGCTGAGCAAAGCCATATGTCTACACTGCACTGTAGTACAAGAACAGAAGTTTCTCAAATTCCTTGGACAGCATAGTGAAGGAAAACATCAACAGTATCATATAAAACTCAGATTTTGGACATCCTGTCATTTTTTAAAAATATATCACTAGTCTTACAGTGCTCAAATGTAAATTAAATTCAGCTACTTTTTTGCATATGGAATAACAACCATTTAAAATACTTTCCCTGGCAGTGCAAATTTCTGCTAGTCATGTTTTTTTCTAAATGGCAGTTATTGTATGAATTGTGGCCCTGACTAATCGGGAAGAAACAAAGTATTGCAACACCTGCACATCCAAATGCACCAGTACCTAGCTATTTCAAGAGAAAAAAGAACTACAAAAACATTCCAAATAGCCTGCCAGCACTGTTACAAATTGACTTCTGCTTAGCTCAGCTATTTCATCTGCTCTTGGTTCTCTCTAGGGTTGGCTCAAATGAATGGAGAGTCCTCTGTGAAAGGGGCCAGAGAAGCACACTTGCAGGAAGCACAATATTCTCCCATCAAATCTTTTACACATGGCTGCCATAGCAAAACGGAGGACAGCACAATACTTCAGATAAGGTCTGGTAATGAACATATCTATAACATGCATGCACATTTTCTCCATCATAATTCTAATCATCTCCAGAATCATCTGTAGGATGAAGCAGCTTAAACTGGAGATCAGTTAACTTTAAAATAAGAGGTAACTATTTCTTTGTCTCCTCTCCCACTGTCCTGGTTTTGGCTTAGATAGAGTTGATTTAGTTCCTGATGGCTGGTTGTAGTGCTGTGTTTTGGATTTAGAATGATAATAATGTTGAGCATGGGACTCTTCATCCCAGGGTTGTGGGTTGATAACACACTGATGTTTTGGTTGTTGCTAAGTAGTAGTCAAGGACTTTTCAGCTTCTCGTGCCATGCGAGGTATACAAGAAGCTGGGAGGGGACACAGCTAGGACAGCTGACTCAAGCTGGCCAAAGGCATATTCCACGCTATATGGTGTCATGCTCAGTATAAAAGCTGGAGGAAGAGAAGGAAAGGGGGCATATTTGGAGTTACGGTGTGTGCCTTCCCAAGTAACTGCTGTGTGTGATGGAGCCCTGCTGTCCTGGAGATGGACGAACTCCTGCCTGCCCATGGGAAATGGTGACTTAATCCCTTGTTTTGCTTTGCAATTGTGCACTGCTCTTGCTTTACCCATTAAACTGTCCTTATTTCAACCCATGAGTTTTCTCACTTTTACTCTTCTAATTCTCTCCCCCATCCCACCGGGGGAGAATGAGCGAACAGCTGTGTGTGGTGTTTAGCTGCCTGCCAGGCTAAACCGCAACACTCTCTTACAAGAAAGAAGCAGTGTTCTAGATAGAGAAGATGAGAGGGTTCTGCCATAATAGTTTTGGCAGAACTACTAAGGAAATACACATTATTTTAATTTTTAGAAATTAGAAGATAGTATCAGAATTTTCACTAGCAGGTAATTTCTGGTTGGATACTGCTGGGATTGCAGGGGTAGAAATATCTCCAGGACCTCAACATTTTATAAATCATAACAAGGAAAAAGGCATCTGCTAAAGTACAAATACACTAAAAACCTTTCAAGCACAAGTCTTATGAGGAGTGGCTGAGGGAACTGGGGCTGTTCAGCCTGGAGAACAGGAGGCTGAAGGGAGACTTTATTGCTCCCTACAACTACCTAAAAGGAGGTTGTAGCATGGAGGGTGTTGGCCTCTTCTCCCAAATAGCAAGAGATAGGACAAGAAGAAATGGCCTCAAGTTGGACCAGGGGAGGCTTATATTGGATATTAGGAAAAAATCCTTCAAAGAAAGGATTGTCAGGCATTGGAACAGGCTGCCCAGGGAAGTGATTGAGTCACCATCCCTGGAGGTGTTGAAAAGATGCGTAGATGAGGTTCTTAGGGACAAGGTTTAGTGCCAGTATCAGGTTAACAGTTGGACTCCATGATCTTGAGGGTTTCTTCCAATCAAAATGATTCTATGATTCCAAGTCTATTGCCTAAGTGATTCTTAAAATGCCTTATGCCTTCAGAGTCAAGGATGTATCTTTTTCCTTTTGCAAAGCCAAACTTATGTCATGCAGGAGTACCTTACTTTAAGACAATTGATTTTCATATGAAGAAAAGATCACATCTAGACCCAAGCTTGGCTGCTGTATTTAAAACTGGGGAAACAGATTTCAAGTATACTCCAAATCAGGGCTCCTTTTGTTATGCAGTAGGTCTCTGTGTGAAGGGCCTAAGTGTAGAAGGCAACATTTCTCATCACTATTGTTCCCCAAGGCTAATGTCATGAACAGTACCATGATACTGTAACTGAACAGTTGAAAAAGAAATGATACTATCTGAATCCCTAAGAGAGGAGCTGTAACTAATCATTGTCTTTGGAAGAGATGGAAAACAACTGCTGCACCTAAATGCGAATGACACTAGAACAATACTTTTCTATTCAACCCAAGGTCCATATATTGTCACACTTACAAGTAATGACAATAGAAACTTATGGACAAACTGCTTAGTAATTCTTATCCTAATCTGTAACCATATCAGAAAGCTAGATCAGAAAAAATATCTTCAGGCTTCCTTAGAATTTTATTCTCTTTGTCAAATGCACATGTAACTCAATCAATAGAAGTAATACATGCATCATATTATTAAGAAAAAATAGACTCTTCAGTACTTTCAGCAGATGTTTCAGTCCAGGAAGGAAGGATCATTTTTGTTAGCTTGACTGCTTAACATTTAAATGTAATGTTCCTGAAATGTATCTTGTCTTTATGAAGAAATAAATAGCAGTAGAGCAACATAAATTGTCCTAAACAACACGAGAATAATATTAAAATGATTGCCAAAATCTAAAAAAAAAGTTTATTCTCCCTAGCCATCTAACTTAACTCATTAGAAACTGAAAAATAATAATCTAGGATGTTGGGATTTATCATCCACATTTTGAAGGACTGACAGATTGGAGCATTTTTCTTTCTCTTGGAAGAAAGCTCATTTGATTAGATGCTTAGTTTAGTGAACCATCAGCTGAAATTTTGACCTGTAATATAATTAAAGAACACTGCAAAAGATGGATATTATCTAATTCTGCTGCATGAATAAAATCTAAGTTGACATATAGGATGTTCAGCTGATACTTGCATTAGCCACCACTTCACAGTTTTCTAAGGATAAATGGTTAAGCCATAGTGATCACTGCACCAAACACATAGAAAAATAGATCAAAATAGATAACATTTTTGACAAACTAAATATAATTATGTCCTTTAAAAATTTAGATGTCAAAAAGGACCGTCTTGGTACGTAATAGAAGATAACAACTCATCAAAAACTTGTTTGTTGTCAAAGCTTAAAAATAAGTAAGTAACCAGAGAGAGGTCTAGGTTTACTTTCGGCAAAATAATGCAGAACCTTCCTGCAACAGGTGATGCTGCATCCATCTTTCTGTAGCAGTAATGAGTTTGGTTTGCCCAGTTAGTGGTGCTATTAGGTACCAGTAAAAAAACTAGTAAGAAGATGTTTTGGAAAGGGAAAGCATTAAGAAGCTCAATTCATGTTCCAACAGAAAAATTAGGGAAACAGCCAGACTGGGGCAAGTTGTATAGAATGCATACCTTGTAGCTGACAAGTATCCTCTATTAGAAGTCTTTTCAAAAAGAATGCCATTTTAACATGTCTTTATTGAAAATTTCACTATTACCGTGCTTTCTTCTTGCCACGATGGCAAACAAAAATATTGCCTGTTTAAATCATAGTTTACCAGGGTAATACAGCAACAGTAATAACTGCTTAGAAATTGGATTGCATGTGAGACTGAAAGTGGGTGAAAGTGAGTGAAAGTTTCTGGTTCTCATATGTTTGCATAACAAGCTTTGGGGCCCAAATATAGAAAGGTAAGGTAGGGAGGTCTGAATATATGTGCTCTGGGAATGTTTAGAAAAAGGACATGTCGCATCTATGAATTCCAAGATGGTTTACCCCAAGAGAAAGTAGACAAGCTCACAGAACTCTATGTGTCATTTAATTATCTTGGTTGTCAGCAGAAGAACTGCCACACAAGGGTTTCAAAAATGCAAAATATATAAATAAATATAGTAAATGTCTGCAAGCAAACAACCTTTTTTCAGAAAAAAAATGAGCAAATGACTAGGAGAAGACATTCCAATTAAAAAAAAAATTAAAAAAAAAAAAAAAAAGAGACTGTTCTTTTAACTGGCATTTCAAGATCTAGCCTAATCCAAGAGAGACCACAAGCAATCTGTCTCCAGAATCTTTATCATGTTCTGTTAAAATCTTTCTGTAAATAAACCTGCCTAAATTATTTAGATGAGCCTGACAGATTAAAGTTATGTTTTCATGGGACCTCATCTAAAGCTTTTAGCAGCAAGTGATCACTTCTGGGACACTTCAGAAAATCTCCACATAAAAACTTCTAGTACTTAACACATAATCTTCCTGACAAAAACATCCTCTATCTGCCTCCTGCCTCCATCCTTCTTAGAAACAGAAAAAAAAAAAAAAGGAAACTCTTCTCATCTGTTAAGATTTTAGTTGCTTTTATTAATCTTTCCTTCAGGTTTTTATTTTTAACAATAAATAATTTACTAGCAAAAGATGAAAGATCTGAAAATTTATACATGGCTGCATGGAAGTGTTTAGAAGGTGTACCAAAATACATAAGAAATCTATTTAAAGTAGATATTTTAAAATAGAACTGGAGAAGTCCTGAATTACTGACTCTATTTTCCCCCAAGTCTTTCTGAGACAGAGTTCTCACTGGGGTATGTTGAACTGTGAACCAGAATCAGAACAAGATGACCTAATTTTATGTTATGCTGAATAATGTGTGATTTCAGAAAAAGCCACTTAATTTCTTACAACTTCAGTTTTCACCTTTGAATTATAGGGGCAATGTTTTTTATATTATCAAAAGATGCTTCAGAGAAGTGAAATATATATTATATCTCTTCTTAGGTTTAGGTTTTATACTTCATCTATCTCATCATGGAAAAGGAAAGCCACAATCAATTCCTTGATGAAATACATGCTGTATTTTGCTATACTTTGGCAGCTGAATAAAGCACTGCTATTGCCCTCTCCTGCTTCTTTTCTTCCCTCCCCTGAAGGATCAGTTGGATGTCAGGAAAAACCACATTTATCTAACATCTTTGAAGTTAGAAGCATGGTGAGAAAATGGGAAGAACCCTATCCAAAGGGAAGGAAAAACGCATTAGGATATATCTAATGGTGAAGCATGAGGACAGAAAGTTGCTAAAGCTACACAGCAGTAAAAACAGAAGTATCACAAAGAAGATGAGCAACGGAATCATTTTGGTTCCATTATCCAATATAAACAAAAACTAAGGCCCCTCTCTGAGGCTAGAGAGGTGGTTCCCTTTCCTGGGAGGTGTTGTTGAAGAGCTGTGTTGCCCAGTTCAGGAGTTATGGGAGGAAGTGAACAGGCTACACCATGTCAAAGAGGATGATAGAGGGATGGGCAGGCTCTTCTCAGAGACCCTACAGCTTGACAGCCCTGAACTTCAACTGCAGGAGTGACTCTGGCAGTCTGTCCGTAGCAGAACTACCAGAAGAAACTGAGAAAGGCAAAGGCTGGAAGCTGGTGACTTCTGGCACCAAGAGGAAGGCTCCTGCTCCACCTGAAGGCTTGCAACTGTGCAAGCTGTGTGTGCTTTCAAGCAAAGCATCTGGGCTGACTGACCCTGAGCCACACAGGAGCAACCAGGAGAAAGTGGCAACTGGTAGCAGTGATGAGTCCCTGCTGCAAGGGACAGAGGCCCTCAGCTGTTGATCTGACCTGTAACCTTGAGAAGTTTCCTGCTTGCTGGGCTCCTAGACCTTGGATGCTGTAGGAAGATGGCCAAAGCTTGTCTGAGCCTCTTCTGACTCCTTCCCCTTGCTGTTCTTCTATGGGGGCACCAATGAGAGGTAGTGCAAGGAGCAACCTGAAGACTATTAAAAGTGACTACAGAGCACCAGGGGTAATAGTCAGGGCATGAGGGCTGAGTTGGTGTTCTCCTCAATCCTGCTGGTGAGGGGAAGGAGTGTGAGGAGGATGGAACTGATACTGCTCATCAAAAATTGGTTGCACAGCTAGTGTCACAAACTGGCTTTTGGTTTCTATGACCATGGGACCCCTGCTTAAGGATCAATGGCTGCTTGGGATCCATAATGCAAAGTGCAGCAAAAGTATGTAACAGTATATAAAAGCTGTCATTATGATAGTCTGATTTTAGGATAAGAATATTAGGGTACAGAGGTGGGGAAAAGTTTTTTTTGTTTAAAAATAAAGTGGGCCACTGCCAAAACATGACCAAAGTTTTCCTGATACCAATCTAGTCCAGTGTTCACACTGCCTATCATAATAAAATATACTTACAACAGCCTTGAGACTACTGGGTGCCTTGCACACATTCCAGTTGAATCCTATTTTATATTTTTATCTTCAAGTGTTTCTACAAAACTGTTCAGCCCACACACATTTGAATTAGAAATAATTGCTACAAGATGATTTTCAAAGGAAGATTGTTCTGTGCATGATGACCAAGTTGAGCTTTCTATTGAGAATATAAATGAAATAAATAGTGAAAAGTGCTTACATTCAATTTAGAACATTGACAAGTGGATTTAAGGAGTTTTGTGTCAAAAGTCCTTCTTACCAGGTCAAGAGGCAATGAATTCAATTGTGACACAAGATGAGGCCCTTCAGATTACAGTGGAGGAACCTGAGAACTTTCCTTAAACCTGAAGCTGCAGTGCTCCTAAGCAAACTGAGAATTTATCTAACATGTCTATTCAGGATAATTTTTGTGCTACAGAACATACATCTGTTACGCAGTACTGTCATTGCAGAACAGAAAACTACTTCAAATTAAGTACACAGAAGTAAACAGAATTAAAAGTACTGATGCTGAATAACCGGGATATCACAGTTCCTATATGATTTCATGTACTCTCTGAAGATAACAAATATTTTTGAATCTAAGTGAACATTTTAAAATCTGGAATTGTTCTAGACATTTCATTGCTCAAAGCCAGTCCTAGTCAGAAAATCAGCAGTATTTTAACATGTGACTTTAGCCCTGGTGCTTGTTTAGAATGAATTGAAATCTGTTTAAGAAAATTGAAATAATAATGCATAATGAGAATAGAAATTGTTCTTGTCCAAGGGTTATTTTTCTATTTATTCATTTTCCTTCTGTTTACCATGAGATTGTGGTATGTATAATATCTTTCCTGAAGAGAGATGAAACAGAGACTGCACTCTGAAGTGTGGAGAGATATTTTTATCTATTTATGTATATAAATATCTAAGTTAATACGTTAGTGGATATCTGTAAATATATGAGAACATACAAAAATATGGAATGTATTCTGTTTAAGAAATAAAAAGTCTTAGGCCAGCTCTCCCATTCTTAATGCTACAAGTTTATCTCCTCTAAAGAAATTCCAAGTAAATGAATGCATTTAAGATTGTGACTTTCACAGAACTAAAGTTTCATTTGTAAAGTTAAGTGGTTACAACAATTAGTAATAATTAGGGCTCACTGAAAGGAAAAGGAAGGGATTGCCTGTTATTTTTAAACATATTTCAAAGTTTTAAATATGGTCCTTAAGTTAATAACTTCAGTGTAGTACATGGTGAAAGAGAAAATGTGTAAATACGTTTTGGTATTCCAAAGTACTCAGTAGTGAGTCACTAACAACTGTATTTTTAAACCTGCCCTCACATCAGTTTGTACCGAGGAAGGTAAGATTGCCATTAGTAAAGGCAATATTAATAAAACTTTAATTAGAATGAAATGCAATACATGTTACTATAATCTTTGACATGGTGCACAACAAAGAGCTCTGCACAGCTTTAGGCTGAAAGACAGTGGCAAATGAAACTGCAGAGTAGTCTCCAACTGTCCTAAGGTATGTTTCTGCCAGGAAACCAAACAGGTTCATGGCATAGACTCTTGGACTGCTCTGCAGTAATCCCTGGTGATGACTTGTTAGCTTGCTCCCTGGCGTGGTTTCACTTCATGCCAGCTAACACTCCCAGACAATGATTTCAGAACTAAAATGTGCCAGAGCACATTGACAGACCAGTATGGATGGGACCACATATGCAACATATTCCTTTAGGTTAATGGTGTAAGCACACCTTTCTCTGAGCTTCACCACAAGCTTTGGATTACTTCAACTACTTTGAATTAAAAATAGCCGGCTTAAAATATGCTTAATATCACAGGACCAGAGACACATTACATGAGGCCAGTACAGACCCAGATCCAAGTTTTATACAGTGTGGGTTTGGTCAGTCTGTTTCTTTCTGCCTCAGGTCCAGAAGATGCTCTCTGTATTATTTACAGACATAGCCATAACTTGAAGTCTTGGAGAACTGAAAAAAGATTTTAGCAAAAGCCAATACGGCCTTTGGACTCTGAGAACCTCTGAGACTTTTCTTGCTTTAATATGACCTTGCCTCGAGCAAGTCCTGCAAGTTGTAAAACTATTCCAAGGCTTTAGATACACTCTTAGGTAGTCAGCCTATTCTGAAGTACACAATCCTCTGGCTGACTTACTAACCTGACCAGCACCCACAGCCTAAGATAACTTTATAAATTAGGCTTACAAGTTGCAGTCATGTCTGTAGCACATACAACCCATAATTCCCTCCCAACACCACTGGGGCTGGCTGACCATCAGCAACATACTACAGTTGATCAAGCTCTTGATAGATTAGACAGAGCCACACTACACAAAGACAGGACAAAAGTACTATTGTGTGATTTAGTAGAGGTTGTAAAGCTCTCATTCTCACAAGGAAGCCTACAACTTTTTAGAATATGGCAGTAATGAATGAAAGACAAAAAAATAAGGCCATTCTTGGTGGGTTCTCTCTCCCTTCAGGACTGAAGGACCAGGAAGTACTTCAAGGATGGAAACCTTTGGCTATGTCTACATCAGTAAATAGGATAATCTGATAGAAGAAGATAGGTATTGCAAAACAGATTGTATTGAATATTTGATATACATTATGTCTTCCCCAAAAATTTCTGTTCCTGACCAGATCAAGCCTAGTCCCACATCTTCTGATTCCTTTTGAGAGGAATCAAATTCCCAGGCTCCAAGACCACTCAATGTAAACAGTAAATGAGGATCAGGAAACTTCCTGATCTGCATTAATGTAGATAGACACCTTTTATCTACACTATTTACATCTTCCATATCTCTGTATCTTCATAGTAGTGATGGTGGTTTAGAGATCACTTCTTTCCCAAGCCTCTTCAAAGACAAGTAGTGTTCCATCTGTAAGTACTCACATTGAAGTAAGTCAATTACTTGTCAGGAAACATCTAGAAAATTATGGCAGAAAACAAAGAAACTCCTGACCTAGTTTACAGAAAAGCACCATGGAAGTAGCACTTTCCTCCGCTGCAGTTTAAGACAGCCCTATTTGATATGTGTACTGATTAATTCAGCCATACCTGGAACAAAATACAATTTAAAAAAATTTCTTCTGAATCTGACCAGTACATCTGATAAGGATGGTAGAGAGTAGTCATTATTATGTACTGAGATGGCTAGCCAGAGTGAATAAAATATATGACATGCCAAAGTACCTTTCCATATGATTCATATACATTTGTGCATCAAACATTTATCATGGATGATCCTGTTAAGGTCTCAAGAAGTAGCCAGGTAGCTACTGCTTTTTTGTGACTTAGAAGCTGAAATATATGGTGAGGGATACAACAATAAATATTCTAGACATTCTAAACATTTTCTTAAAGTTTTAGAATCATAACTATGAAAAAAAAGTATCACACATACCTGTGTGTCTTGAACACAAGCACACAAAATAAGAACAAAGTTTAAGGATCATGCTGTTCTAAAGATACATTTGATTCTTCCAGTTGATTAGAAAAGGACCTTAATATCAGTGTTGTTTTGTTTTTTATTTGTTGGGGGGAAGGTATTTTTTTTAATAGAAATATCTTTTCAATCAAAAGGCTTTTATATTATTTTTTTAAACACATTTATGCAAAGTTTGTCAAATGTGATCTGAAAAAAACGTCTTGACTAGTGTGTTCTCCTTTTTCTTTCAATCAGAAAACCCTTTCCTAAAAGCGGTATTTAAATTCATCTTTTCCACTTACATAAAAAATACCTTATTTTTACAAGTATTATTCTGATGCTTCCATTTCATAGAGATTGTGTATCTTACACGTAGGATAAATTGTTTTGTCCTATAAAAACTAGATGGTAACCATTTTATTCTTTCATATGACAGCATGGTCAGCTAGCTGTTGAAGAGATGCTTACTCACAGAATTACACAGGTGGGTGGGAGGAAGAAAAGAGCTTTTTGGTGATGCTACTCTGTAAGTAGCTAATTGCAATTGGAAAGGTGCATTCTGGATGTACAGGAAAGTGTTCGCTGTAGCAAAACATTGAACAACAGGTCTCCGGCAGTGCCCTGGAGTCATTCAAAATTGGCCAGCAGAATATTCAAAGAGAACCAGAATGAGAAATAAAAAGTCTAAATAAAAGAAAAAAATATTTTTGAAAAAAGCCTGAATGTTTTGTGTTCATAATGTCTATCTATGGTTTGTCCAGTGATGCTTGCCAGTTGAACCTAGAAGAGCACTAGAGTTGTCACGTACCCAAACTAATACATTTCCCAAACTAATACATTTCCCCTCTGAACAGCTGATAAAACTACTGGGTTTCAAGAAGATATCAAAACATAAATACAGCACTTTGATCAGATTGCTCTCTGCTTTTAGTTTCATTTCTGCTTGTGCAAGATGGCTGCAAAATGCTAGCAAAATTGTACTATAGTATTCTTATCACCACTCTGCATGGTGCAAATGATATGTTCAACTGTGGTTATTCAAAAAGCTTTCAGATTAAAAAGTTTTGATTGTGTTGGAAAGCTTTTAAGTTTTTCTAACCTATGTATTTTATACAACACCAATAGCACCTTGAAATACTGTCCAGAAAGGGTGATTCAATGTTTCTCAGTGTTCGCTTCCCAGCTACCAAGGCTTCTGCAATGCAGAAAGACACAAATTAGGAGAAACAGGCTCCGTTATAGTCAGAGGCAGATGGCAGGTAGTTTTTAAATATCTCCATTACCTTATTCCCTATCTGTTCCCCCAAAGTCATCTTGAGCGGACCAGTATTTTTCTTTAGCTTTTGTATCTGAATATGTTGTTACCAGATCTATTATACCTCAGCATCTTCTCCTCCTGCTTGCCTACTAATATCGTGTGTATCCAAAAGGTAATAATATTAGTAAAATTCCCAAAAAATACAGCTTCATCAAAAGACTGAGTTCATTTGCTGGAACATTTTGGGAAACAATATGTATTTGATTGATTAATTTATTTAATAACATTCATTGAATTGCAACATTCAAGGATAGTTTTTAAGTAACTTTTTCTCTGCTGATTACTTGCTTTCTGTCCTGTCTCCTCACTAAATCCTTTGGTCTAGCTATGTTTTTAACATCACAGATTCTTTCCTTATCATCGCAGATTTTTAATGTCATGATCCAAATTTAGAGAGCTTACTACAGAAAGCTTGTTATATATAATGTGCTCTTATTTTTAGTTAAGGGAAAAAGAGATATTTTAAAAATTGCAACCATATTCAAATAGAAATGTATATGGGGAAGTTTAAAAATTTTGGATTATTTTGAGTATATCTCTGAGGTAATATATGTTATTGTAATATTTAAAATAACTTCTCTTTTAAACCAAATCAGAAATATTTTCCCAATTTTTCAACCAGAATGTCATGCATCCTCAACTGCTGATGGATTTGTATTATTGCCCAATAACTGATTGAAAATAAGATAATGTGTTTTAAAAAGCATGTGTTGTTCTACTTGTTTATCCTATTTCTTTAAACAAGCAAAGAAGTTAGCCATCAAGGTTAATAAAATTTCTCACTTAGAGACATGCTAAACAGATTATTGATATCAGATTTCATCAAAATGCTTCAGGGAAAACCCAGCAAACAAACAGCAAACTGTGCTCAGTACACAGACAATTTGGTGACATTCTATGGCCCACTTAACATGAGAAGTGATAAGATACTGTAATAATCCCTTCTGGTCTTCCCTCCATGGATAAGGAGTGTGTTTTCTAAAGAAAAAAGAAGAAAAATACGAAATTTCACACTTGATAAATGTTCTCTACAGGCTACATTTGAGTCAAATTTTTGCTCTTCTGTTTCTCTTGCCACTTCTTCTGCAGTTGTAGCAGTACCAGTCTGGAATGATTAAGACAGACCCCTATGCTCTGATTTGCTTGCTGTTCCAAATGTATCACTTAGGCCTAAATATTCAAGATAAGAAGTATTAGTAGTAACGGACTCCTTTTATAGAACACAACTGGTGTAAGTAGCAGGCCTGAAAGTGCCTCCACTATCATAAAGTTCTGATTACTGCTGAAAATAGTGACTATTGAGATCTACTGCCACCAACTTAATGGCTCGAACTAGAGAACAAATTCTGATCAGCAACAGAATATGGATATGGTGAAAGGAATATGTAACTGCTTAATCACAGATAATCTTGTGTGGGATGTAAAAGTTAAGATATCAAAAGTTAGTCCAAACTTTTATTCAGAAGAAGAAAAAAAAAAAAAGAAAAGTATGTCTGAATACATCTCCCCTAATTTTGGACATTAAACTGAAATTTAAATCAGGTGTATAGTTTTTTCCAAAAATTGGAGGTGTGAGAGCTTCTGTTTGGTGGAGGTTATTACTGAGTTTTATGTGACTGTACTTCTAACATGCACAATCCTTAAAAATCTGCTTAAGAGTTAACTACCTGCCCAGCTTTTTAAAAGCACACAATTCCTATTTTTCCCTTGTTCCTGGCACTATTTCTAAGAGCTCCATACCTAACATACCAAACTCTTCAACATTGTCATCACTTCTTGCTCATATGACCAGGAATTACAATCTTCACCCGCTTTTTACTTAAAATTAACAGAAGCATCTGCCTACAAGGATTACAGATCCTCATTTAAATTATTACAAGTCTGTTACAAGAGGTCAATTAAAGTGAGGTCCAGGTCAGGGTGAAAATCCCAATCTACTCTCCTTTCAGCCATTCCAAATGTAGCTACTTAATTGGATAATAAAAATATATATATGTCTTACATTCTTACGCATTAACCTCCTTTTCTTAAGGAGTTCACAAGTCCTGGCAGCTGAAAATACATGCATATTTGGGATGAGTGGCAAAGTGTAAGAGAGTTAAGAAGGTTTGAACATAAAAATTCTGAAGTCAAATTTGGTTCTTACATCTCTGTAAATTCCAACTAAGCCACTGACTCCAGGGAAATACTCCAGATGCCTAGTAAATACAGATCAGACCCTAACACATAAGATTCTCTCTTAATAATTCACATTACTTCTATAGTCTCTAATGTATGCAATGACTTAAGGAGTGGGAGAAGACTTCGGCACATTCTTTTTTTTTTTTCCTGGAGCTGTGACTACCACTTATCCATTTTCATTTTTTTTGTTATTTTTAAATATATATTTTTTCACCTTCTCCATAAGCAGGTACAATAAATAATTAGTATCCTTTATCTTAAGGATATATTGCCCTATCTTAAAGGAAACATATGGTCTGTGAAAAGGCTCTTCTCTCATCTGCATGGTAAAAAAGCTCTGCTGAAGGTGCTATCGGACCTTTCCTTGACCTACAACAACATGGCTACAAGGCAACACATCATAATTACAACTAGTTAAAAACTGTGAGAGAAAATAACATTTAAGTATCCACACTGGACTGGAAATTTAATGCTAAGGTTTTTTCATGAGTACTCTTCTGTCCAGTTCAAATTGCTTTTACAGGTTGTGATACTCAATGAAACCCCAGTTTGTTTTCATTAAAATGATGTTTTATAAAAGTTGGACAGTCAGAATACAGAAGTATGGCATAAAGAAGGAAAAAACCTCACAGAATATAAAAATCACTATAACGCCTTGAGAGCTCACTATCAGACAAACCACAGTTACAGCCAACAGCAGGTCTCTCTTTATTTTCCTAAATGACACATTCAAGAAACAAAAGTAAAATAAAAGGAATAATCAGTTCAGCATTTAAGAAAATACATTTGATAGTATATTTTTAAATGAAATCTCCTCCTCCAATAAAAGTGCCATGTTGCAATCTTGTTAAGTCTATTCACAGTATAGCAACTTGATCATCTCATTCTTCTCCTGCAAAAAACCCAGAGCACACATAATGACAGTGTAATCAACATTTAAATGAATTCACAAGACATTGTCTAATCTTGTAAAGACCATGAAAATGTTACAATAAGCAGCACAGAAACCCTCTTCACTATCCTGTGTGGATGAGCTTCCTGAAAGTGACGATCTCAAAGTTTGAAACAAAATTAATGAATAGAGAGATAATGGTGATAAACAGCATTTAAAGCCTCACCCAGAGTGATGCTGAGTCTCCTCATCTTCCACATCTTTCACATTGTAAGGTGAAGACACTTCATAGGATTGGTATGTAAAATGATTATTTACTTATGTTTAATCCTAATCATGCTTTGTTTATGTCCATCTATATCATAAGAAAAACTAGAACACACCTACTTTTAATTTTGAATATGAACTGTATTTATTTCTTTTTTTAAATTCATTTGTTCAAAACAATAAAGTTACAGATTTCATAGCCTCATGTTTTATACGAAAACTGGATATATCAAAACTACTAATATAATTCATCCGTAAAGGCCATGGTAAACAAACTCTCCTCTAACCACACTAAGAAAAATCCTTTAAGAAAAGGATTACACTTTGCATCAAAGCAAAGAGAGACTCTATCTGGTTGCACCAGAGAAAAGAATACTAATCTAATATTCAGGATCTTGAGTCTTTATCATCCCTCAATGAAATACACAGAGCTACTAGTTCCATTTAGAGAGCTGCTAACTGCATTGCCTCAGAGGAGCAGTTTCTAGGAAGTTTCAGGCTTTGTAGGACTCATAAATCAGTATCAACTCCTTACATTATACCCTGACATAAATGGGAAAAGCCCCATCACTGTCGTTCCCCTTCCCTACATTAAAAGTCAGTATAAAGAAAATGTTCCACTTTAGCAATGTGCATGGTATGTTGTGACTGTCATTTTTCATCCTAACTAACATTATTTCCCTCTGGTCCTCTCAGAATTTATTTTCTTATCTGTAGTCTTACAGCTGAATTATAAATTCTCTGGCAGGAAATGTTTTTACTAACAGCTTGTTCAGCACCTAAAATGAAATCAAGTTCCTACCCCATGACTGTTCCCAGCCCACTACAGATTCAGACAAGATACACTTTTAAATCTTTACCTTAAAGTGACATATATTTCACTTTAGCAACACAAAATAGATGAACATTCCTTTTCTTTCATTATAAAGACAACTAAGGCTTAGGCTGTATGTAGTGGCATAACAAAAAGGCAACAGACTAGCTTATTCTATAGGGTTTAGAATAGAAAGTGTTTCATGTAGTATTCATTTTCCCTGTTGAGAACACATAGTGGTTAGGGATCCAAGAGACATGGTTAACACATCACTTACAGTATATTTTTGTACTATAAGGAGTGAAGTCTTGTCCTAGGCAATAGCAATTCCCAGATAACCTTTGGAATTCTAACCTTTGGAGGCTCCATTAATTTTACATGCCCATATGAAATTTAACAAGAGAAAGTGCTGGATTCTCCATCTAAGATGGGGTAATCCTGGTTATAATTAGAAATGAGGGGACGAGAAGTGGGAGAGCAGCCCCATGGAAAGAGACATGGGGGTCTGGGTTGATAGTAAGTTGAACACGAGCCAACAGTGTGTGCTGGCAGCCAAAGGGCCAACTGTGTCCTGAGGTGCATCAAGCACAGCATTGCCTGCCAGGCAAGGGAGGTGATTGTCCCACTCAGCACGGCACTGGTGTGGCCTCACCTGGAGCACTGTGTGTTCAGGGAGTCTCAATATAAGAAGGACATCAAATCATCAGAGTGTGACCAGAGGAGAGTGACCAAGGTGGTGAAAGGCTTCGAGGGCAAGACTTGGAAGGAGAGGCTGAGATCACTTAGCTTATTAAGCCTGGAGAAGAGAAGGCTGAGGGGTCACCTCATCATAGTCAACAACTGCCTCAAGGAAGGCAGCAGAAAGACAGTGGATAGAGAAACTCATGATTAAATATTCCTAGAAAGAATCATTGAACCATATAGCTGCTTCTTGTTATGCAAGAGCATCAGTGCTGGCTTACACATTCTGAGTTCTTCTAGCATTCATGACTAATACTGATTTAATACACAATATTTGCAATTCTCATATAGTATAGTGATGGATGCATAAATAAGCTCAGATCAGCAGCTACAAAGATTTTTGACGCTAATTCTCCACTTAGTTGAGATTTGCCTCATTAACATCTATATGACTTTCTTATCAAGTCATACTGCAAGAGTAATTTATATGTAACGAGTTTATCATGGTATTTATTTTCTCTATTGCACTGTTTCTCCCACTTGATCTGTTTCTGCTAACTGGATATGATAAGTATGTAGTTCTATGCAGTGCTTTTATCAATACTCACAAAATGTTTTACAAAGAAGGTTTAGTGTTGTGATCTCCATTGCTATCAACGGAGACTCTTAGGCACAGAAAGGTCAAGTGCCTTTTAAAGTATACTCAGCACACAAATCAAAGTGCTAAGCTAACAGGATTCTTGAGTCTCAGTCCTGTACTATATTAATGTGGTTATGTTCCTTCCCCTAGAGACAGAAAAAGCCAAAATCAGGTGGCTAATTACAAGTAGCCACAGACAACCAATAATCCTTGAATAATCCAGTTTAAAAAAACCCTGAATTATTAGATTCATAGATCCCTTGTAAGCTTCTGAAGTAATTAAAGCCTGACTGAGGAGCTAAGCGATCTTTAGTTCAAATCCTATGAATAGATTAGCTTGTGAACATAATGCATTCTGACTATTAATGTGGTATTTTGCTGTATAAGCAGGAGTATAATTCAGCAAAGCCCTACTCAAATTGTAAATATAAAAGACTCACATCATCTTTACAAAGCTAAAGCTAACATTAGGAGAAAGCATCAAGAAATGTGATTTTATCTCTTATTACGGTGCAGAGTCTGGTTGGAGTCCTGTAGTTAGTGGGGTTCCCCAGGGATCAGTATCAGGTCCTGTCCTGTTCAACCTGTTCATCAATTACCTGGATGAAGAGACTGAGTGCACCCTCAGCAAGTTTCCTGACAATACCAAACTGGGAGGAAGGGCCGGAACACCAGAAGGCTGTGCTGCCATTCAGTGAGACCTGGACAGGCTGGAGGACTGGGCAGAGAAGAACCTAATGAGGTTCAACAAGGATGAGTATAGGGTCCTGCACCTGGGGAGGAACAACCCCAGGCGCCAGTACAGTTTAGGGGCAGACCTGCTGGAAAGCAGCGCTACAGAGAATGACTTGGGAGTTTTGGTCAACAACAGGTTGACCATGAGTCAGCAATGTGCCCTTGTGGCCAAGAAGGCCAATGGTATCCTGGGGTGTGTAAAGAAAAGTGTGACCAGAAGGTCGAGGGAGGTTCTTCTCCCCCTCTACTCTGCCCTGGTGAGGCCACATCTGGAGTACTGCAGCCAGTTCTGGGCTCCTCAGTTTAAGAAGGACAAGAAATTACTGGAGGTAGTCCAGCAGTGGGCTACAAAGATGCTGAGGGGGTCTGGAGCATCTTTCTTATGAGGAGAGACTGAGAGAGCTGGGTCTGTTCAGCCTGGAGAAGAGAAGCTGAGAGGTATCTTACCAATGTTTATAAATATCTCTAGGGTGGGTATCAAGATGTTGGGACCAGACTCCTTTCAGTAGTGCCCAATGACAGGATGAGGGGCAATGGGCACAGACTGAAGCACAGGAGGTTCCATCTAAGTATGAGGAGAAACTTCTTTATTTTGAGGATGCCAGAGCACTGGAACAGGCTGTCCAGAGAGCTTGTGGAGTCTCCTTCTATGAAGGTATTCAAAACCCACCTGAACACATTCCTGTGTGATCCACTGTAGGTGAACCTGATTTAGCAGGTGGGTTGGATTAGATGATCTCCAGAGGTGCGTTCCAACCCCAGCTATTCTGTGATTCTGTATACCAATGACAACATGAGAGTCTCTAATTGACATAACACAGCCAGATACTTCAAGGCTCGAAGGGATGCAGATCTGCGAATCTTTCCATAAAGAAACGGAGTACAGTTTGATGACAGCAGCCTAGTAACAAGAGTACAAATCGTTACTCTTCCACCATTTTTAAACATTTGAAATAAATCCTTCAATTTAAGGTGTTCTAGGATTCTGAAATCACCACTAATTTTGTATGTTTTAATACAAAACGTCAGAAATTCTCCTCTTTTAAATGTACTATGGTGTCTAGAGTAAGTTAAACGTCCTTGAAGTTACCTGGAATCTCCCCACTGACAACACAGGGAGCAGAGACCATTCACTAAATAGTATTTAAACTGCATGTGTTGAGTAACAAAATGCTTAGGAAGCATTTCTTTACTGAGAGGGTGGTCAAACACTGGAACAGCCTTCCTAGAGAGGTGGTCAATGCCCCAAGCCTGTCAATGTTTAAAAGGTATTTGGCCAATGAACTTAATAATATGCTTTAGTTTTTGTTCAGCCCTGAAGTGGTCAAGCAGTTGCACCAGATGATAATTGTAGCTCTCTTTCAATTGAAATATTCTATTCTTTCTATTCTATTCTATTCTATTCTATTCTATTCTATTCTATTCTATTCTATTCTATTCTATTCTATTCTATTCTATTCTATTCTATTCTATTCTATTCTATTCTATTCCATTCTATTCTATTCCATTCTATTCTATTCCATTCTATTCCATTCCATTCCATTCCATTCCATTCCATTCCATTCCATTCCATTCCATTCCATTCCATTCCATTCCATTCCATTCCATTCCATATTTTTATATCACGATCACTGGATGCTATATGAAAGGAATGTTCATTAAGTCATCCCTGTGTCTGAGCTCAATAAAACCCTCAGCACTTCATCACAGAACAAGACATTGTTTTTCTTAAGTGAAATTGGAGTGAACCTAAGAGCACGTTTTTCATAGTCACAGTCACTGGATTTCTGTCAGTCATCAAGACTAAAGCATCGCTTTGATCCATTAAGTACAACTCAGCTTAAGCGTGAATTTGATATAATGTGAAAAGAACAACATCCGTTTCTACACAAATTCTTTCTCTTTCTTCTATTTTCTGCATCCATTTTCTGTAGATTTTTAATGCACATTTGAAAAGATATTACATCTATCAGCATGTCTGTCCAGAAAATCCATCATTTTTAACACAACTATGAGTCTAGAGCAAATTTGAGCAACAGCAAAAGTAGACCAGCATTTGGGTTTGTCACATCCCTTCCTCATGAGGAATCCTCTTTGCTGAGGATTTCACAGTACAGAACCCAGGACCTGAGATATTAATGAGTAGTAGCACCAGCTGACATGACTAACTGTAGTATACACTCAAGTGCCTTAGCAAAAGTGGGAATGAAAGCTCTTAAGCTTATCTTCCCACCTGCCCAGGTCTGCAACTTCACACTCCATGTGAACACATCTTCCATATTCCTTCCTCACCTCCCAAGAGAATCTGACTCCAAACAGGAACAGCCCAAGAAAAACAGGAAGAAAAATAAAAAACTAAGCCTCACAAAAGTGCAACAGAAGGCCATCATGGCTACAGATTCTGTTTCGAGCACTTTTTCCAACTCTGTATTATGATGACCAGTGAAATAAACCAGCTACACAAAAATTCACTTTACATATTGGCCTCAATGTTCTGATTCCAAATGGCATAATCACTTCTCTGTTTTAGTTACAAATGCTATATCCTCTCATGTCTTGTCTTTGTGATTCTAAGTAGCTCCAAACTTCTTGTTCCTTCTCCTTTTGGAGGTCCCGAGGATATTTCCTAACTCTTGGTAGCACTAAGACTACTCAGGCGTACTTTCATATTAATAAAGTTCCTTTAAGCAACCTGTCTCCTTTTCTAGAGAGCAAAAGAAGGGGGGAAAACTATCATTTCTAAACTTAAAATGCAAACATTATGTAGTTCAAATTTAAAAATTCAAAACCTTATTTCAATCATAATAATTGCTCAAAGAGCTTTTCATACCTATGTAAAAACTAACACTCCTGGCCTAATAATCTATGGCCCTGAAGATATGCAGTGATTAAATATTTCTAAATCTCCATTAGAAGCTTAGTGCACAAAGGCACTTTAATGAAAGACTAGAATTAACCTTGCTGAAATGCAAAATCAAACTAGAAGACTATATTACACTAGCAATGAGGTGAGATTATATAAGGTTTTGAGATAGTGTGCTGCTGGGTCCTATTTTTTAGCTGTGCCTTGCAAAGATGAGAAACCTAACTGTTCTACCTCTGGTGCACTGCTAAGAGGCACAGTATACAGATAGATAAAGTGAATAGGAACAATAGGTCAGTGTGATGGAACTTGTGGGGAAAAAAGCTAGGAAATGTGGTGGTCTAAAAAACACTGATATAAATAGAACCTCTTAAATGATCTTTGGACCCATGTCTTACATTTAAAACAAAAACAAACAAACAAATAAATAAAGGAAACTGGATTTTTGGCAAAATAACAGAGATCAACATAAAAGTGCAGATAGAATTTGCAACAGCACTAATTTGAATCAAACCCTGGAAAGCTTCAAAAAGGTTCCAAGAACTAAACTTTATAGAACTTCAGTGTAGAAATTCAGCAATAATCTGACATCTGCTTCTTTCCTTTGACACTTACTGTTATGCCTTCAGATGCACATGCCATAAATTCAGTTAACACCAAGAGATAGAAAATGTAAGCCAACTGACCTCTATCATCTCTAAAATTTCTCACTAAGTCATCCTATTATCTCCCGATAATCCTATAAAGCATCTCATGAAAACTGGAAACATCACTCACTTATTTGCAATCCAAGAAGCAAGTTACGACAGCTTGCGATCCATCCAGTCTAGCACCATGCTGCTGAACACAGTCAGGTTCACCTTCCTCTAAGAGGAAATTCTCCTTCTAACATGTATAGAATACAATGTCTATACAGAGGCCTCTCCATAGCCATCATAAGTTGTGGATAGGCTTATCAAATAAATCATGAGGTTTTGTGAGTGTAATTTTACTTTTATTTTGCCTAGAATTAGCTATGCTTACATTTAACCTATAAAGAAATAATCATACTTTCAATTTTATCCAGCTTTTAACCTTCTTGATTCCTTGTTGCAGAATGTTGAATGGATTCATCAGGTGCTATCTGGGAAAAGGATTGTATTATCAATTTTGAAAGGGTATTTTTTTTCATTTTTGTTAAACATTCATTAATTTTTGAATTCTTAACAAGGAAAGATGAAGCTACAATATGTCTTCTACACCAAAATTGTTATCTTCATATTACTGTTCTGCTTTCCACCACCTAAACTCTCCACAGTACAAATCTGTCCACCTTTGGTAAATACACGGCCCAGTTTTTCTCCCTATTTATCTGTAATCCATGACAAGCCCAGATCCACAAAATGCAATCATTGTCCTGTATTCAGATGCTAAATTCTACAAAATGGGAACCAAAACATTTAAATATTTGATTATTTTTATTTTAGAAGCTCAAGAAACAAACATACAAACAAACCACAACATATTTGTAATTTGTCCCATTGAATGCAATTTTGAACAGATATCTGAGTTACAAACTGTAAATTCAACAAAATAAAAAGAAACCAACTGCTAATAACAATGAACAGCCTGGAGAAATTACTGATTTTTTTAATGACAAATAGAGTGAGTCTGACTATAATTTTAATCCCTCTGTCATATTTTTCTTTCATATTTAATAGATTAGAACCATTTGCTGCTGTTTTTTAGTTACAGCTCTAAAGATGTATTAGGATATGACAGATCCAAGAAGCCATACTTTTAGATAAGTCTTCTTCATCTTGTAAATAGTCCTTTAGAATTTCTGGCTTTAATCATGAGTTTAATGAAGTCTAATGGATCTATTATTATCCTTTCCCTTTAATGTGGTGATGAGGAAAAAAAAATATAATTAAGGGTGTTTGAAATAAAGGAAGAAAAGCTAAAGACAAGGGAGAAAAAGGGATAGATACAGCAACACTACATCAATGAGAGGTCAAACAAGCTGCAAAGAGTTTTTCTATAGGCAGCCACTCTAAAACATACTCATTCTATAATTCCAAAGATTATTCATAAACCTGCAGCCTTCTAAACTTGTTACAGAAACACCTTATGCCCCATTGTGTTATGAACAAAACAAATCTGAGTGAATTTGGTGCATCAAAACTCATTTTTAAAAGAAAATCAAGGCATATTTTACTAAAAGTACGTTTTCTGTATGAAGCAATAACTGTGAAGGAGATGATGTGCACTTTTGGTATGTTGTGATATTATCTAAATTAAGGTGACTCTACAGGCAAAATAAAGTCTGATTAGTTTCCAATAAGATGAAGAGAGCACTAAATTAATGTTAAATATCTACTTTCAATAAGCATCTTGTCCGAATTTCGTTACTTTTAAATAGTTTTGCTATGTTACAGATGTATTGGGTAGAGGACAAAATCTTAACTAGAAGAAAAACAATGCATAGGATAAGGACACAGATGCAACATATGCATTTTAAGCAAAAAAAAAGTAATTTATTGGATCTCTAGCATAAGTAGATAAACAAAATCCTCATTTTTATTTCTCACATTCTTGAATAAGGAAAAAGCACATAAGCTATTTAATAAATAGAATGATCTTTCCCTTTCTTATCTAACATTAGAAAACACGTGATATACCTTACATTATGTATTTCTCATTAATAAAAGAAATAATCAGTTTTATTGCAAGTCTATGACTTCCCATCATAGTAGTACAGCTTGAAAAAAATCTGAAAATCCATACTATGCCCTTTTTATTTCTCAAATTAAATACAATAATCAATGCTTTTATAACCTAACATGCTACAGTAAAGTTATTTGGTGTTCTTTTATCACACTAAAAATGAGTATGGATTTAGAAAAAAAAACCCATGAGTTTTGTATGTGATAGATGATATGAACCTAATCCAGAGCTGCATAGGAAAGCTTATCTTATTGGTTTTCTCCTTGGACCCTTTTAGCTGCACTGCTTGTTATGGAGAAGACAATATCTAGAGGTAGATCAGGGGGTAGATTCATCTTGGCTATTGTGTTATTTCGGTTCATCAATGGGATCAATTAAATGCACAAGAGAGAGATTTATTTAGTCTTTTATACTGCAAAGAAGCAAAAGCTGCCCACTTCCCCATGCTATTTCCTACACACACCACCTCTGGAATCTTTTCCTAGATTTTTGCAATGCATGTTCCTCCTTTAGTTATTAACTCCTTTGACTTATCATTTCCTACTAGAGATGATTTACACTTTTTCTTGAAGCCTAAGGGAATTTTGCCAATTGAGTACAACTTAAAGTGCTGAGCAAAATGAGTAATCTTTGCATACAACTAAGTCACCTCATTTTTTTTCTTAAATGTGTGACTTTTAGATAATGCCTTCTACTCCATGCTTCATAAGCCGTTGGAAATAGTGTGTTTTTTTTGTCAGAAAATGAGTATGTAATGAATGCTATTTTTCAGGGAAATATTGCTAAAACTTTTCAACTTGTTTTCCTTCTAATACACAGAGAACTGAATTTCATCCATTTTTTTTCCATATCATATATGGCTAAGCGCAACACAGTACCAAACTGATTTTTCTATGCCTTTTGCCTGTTTCTTCATTTGACAGAATATCATCAAGGTGAACAATTCTGAATAATTTATTCATAACTTCTTGGTTTCTGTGAGTTGAGTACATGGCATCACAGCATGACTCTTGGATTGTCCAACATATGCAAGGATAAAAGCAATTAGACATATTGTAAAGAATAAAAAGTTAAGCAACTCCTCCTTCCTCCCTTTGACACAGCAGTTGGAGCCAAACAGTTGTTCAAGCTTGTTATGCACAATCCTGTTGTTATAAGGAGAACTATTCCATAAGAAGATTAGATATTTGCTTAAGCTGCCTTGGTACAAGTGAATAAGCATGAGCCTGCAGATATACAAATGCTAAATCCACTGGCATTATCATTTCTGAAGCATTCAGAAACATCCAAGCTTTTCTAGAATGCTAAAACATCCTACTACACATAAGTCTATTTCACAGACATACTAAATCTGTTTATTTTGAACAGAAGCAGCATTGTTCAAGTTAAGTTATAGTGTAATAAACAGATTAGGGCATTAGACAATAGAATTATTAAAAGTGAAAGATCCTCAGAGTGAAGGGAAAGAAATTAATGTCAAATCCTCTATTTTAAACAAAAATGCAATGAAATTTAAATTAAATCTAGCTCAAAACAATTTACCTTTTGGCATCATAGATCAGTATTTTAAGTACCAGTTCAGAAAGTAAATAGCACTCGAGGTTGAATGAAAAATTACCCTGTCTCTTTTGATTCAATGTGAATTTTCAAATTTAAAGTAACCTGTAGTCATTTATTTAAGGTATCTTGGTGAAGTACAGTTTGTTAGACCAAAGTAGAGACAGGAACTTTCAAGATTTTAACTCACTCCTGGAAATCTGACTGCATTTCATAATTTTGCTGTTGTCCTCAATGGCTTATGGCAATTTGACAATAATGCAAATGGGCTGCATGCAATATTTTATTTCACCTGCAAAGGTAAAATTCATAGGGAAAAGGTTCCTCCGCTACCACTCTCTATCAGAGTTTAACTATTACGAGGATAGGTTCTATGCTGGATCCTGACACAGAACTCTCTTACTATTATTACCTCAAATGCTATTATAAAGCAAAATCTTGCACCAAGAGACAAAAAAGCCAGTGATCCTTCCTTAGTAGAAGTCTTCTTGATTATAATACAAAGCTGGCTATAGCTGTGTTTCTGGCACAACGTATCAATATTTCCATACCGAAGTACAAAGCCTGAGGATTAAGCACTTCTAAATTGTCTTTGAAGTGGCTCAATTTTTCATAGGAACAGGTTTTGCAGATACTAACAGAAATTGCAGAAACAGGGTTGGGGGTGGGAATGTGGGTTGCTTTCAAAAAGTTATTAAAATCTAGTTATTTATAGTCTCTTTACATCAAAGAGACTTTATAGCTGCCCTGGTTAGCTTTAGAATATTGTGCCAAATAAAAAACAAACAGTAAATTTTCTTACATTTAAACACCATTGACCTAAGTTTCTATCACTTTCTAATCTTGACCAATATTAAAAATTGAGTTAAATATTGAGAAATCAAAAAATGTTCAGGTAACAATAGGAGACCTAAACACAAGAATCTCAGGTATGCTGTTTAAGCTGTTTTAAGATAATACAATTTGCTGGTAGGTATATGTCTCAAGAATACGAATGTCCCCATCTCTAGTCAAGAAATAGCCTTTGTATCAATGGTAGAAGTATCAGACCTTAACAAATTGAACAAAACAAACCAGTGAATATTCATGGGAAACAAGAACAGGTCATCTTCTCCCAGTTGCACTATTATGCAAATGTCTTAGAGATACATGTTCAAACCACATTTTAACTCAAATATAAACTCTTTGTTATATTTAGGCTGTGTGCTTGTGCTAACAGAAATGGAGGAATACCATAGTGTGCTCTTCTGATAGTGTGGAAGTCAGAAAACCCAAATACATATGAAAAGTTATTGCCTTGGGTTATCTACTGTGAACACAGATGCTCAGGATAAATAAATCATGCTAACAGACTCCAGACTGCAGAAAATGGCCAGGCTCACATGTTCTCCTGCCACTGCCAGAAACAGAGTACTAGACTAGCTGGACCCTTGGTGTCTGTCAGGGGTATTTCTTATATTGTTACCTCTGAGTTCAATTTTCAAGCGTTAGATCAAATGACAATATTATCTTCTAGACTTTAACACTCTATGATATTTTATACCACTTATGTATTTCCAGTACCTTTGAAGGAATAAAATGAATTGATTGATGATGTTTCAGACATTTCAGACAAATCTGGGGAATTTAGAGATAACAAAGTCAGAGAGAATGCTTGTCATTCAAAGACTTGCTGTCCTAAACCCTTCTAATCCAGAGCATTAACACATACATTTTGCATTCCAGTTGCCACTTCTACATTATCTGGTGCACAAAGCAGAATACCCAGAAATGAAGAGTGAAATGTCTCTATAAGTTGCACTAATTCCTCCTCTTCTGATGTTAGCCCTGTGGTTTCACTGCCTTTATTCTTCTCTTTATCTCATTGTTCTGTGAGGTGGGAAACTTGAGTCTGCCGTTGACAGTACAAGTTGCTGGGAAAAACACTGCAGCAAACAATTATCCACTCACTATTTCAGTTTTCAAAAATGGAGTTTGAGAAGAAAATTAGGCATCCAAACAGAAAAATATTACTTTAGTCCAGACCCCAATTCCAAAGAGAAGACATATTTATACTAACAGATGCAGTTGCTCTCTTAAGACTTATGGATATGCTTGTTTGGTTTTGTAACACTAACAGTGTTTTACCACATTATTTAATGAAACACAACTAGCAATGTAAAGACCCTTTCAGTGAGAAAGAACGCTTGGCATAGATATAACTTCTTAATTTTTTCCATCTAGGCAATTTGCTGCTATGCTATGAGATTCAGTCTGCTCCTGTGCACTAATCTTTTCCCTCTTGCTTAAATGTCTGTCATAGCAGCTTTCAAAAACAACCCTGTTTTTCATAAATCAGGCTGCATCTACTTGAAATCAGTATTGACTTACTTGTAAAGAACCAGCTTGCACTGACTTTATTGTTTTATGTTTGAATTACCTTGAGACAATATGAAGGGCATAATTACGTAGTGTTCAATGCTGTACAAAATGTGTTGTATCTTTCATATGAGTATTTTAATCCCAAATGCCTTATAGGGAAAGTCAAGTAGAAAGACCAAGCAAGTGATCAGAACTGATAAAAGAAACTAAGAAGTAAAGGCAAGGGAGAAAAACTAGCTTGGGGAAAAAAAAAAAAATAAAAAGAAAAAAAAAGAAAAAAAAAAAAAAAAAGAAGAAAAGTATCTATTTCAATGTGCAAGGGTGAAAAAATTTTGCAATTACCCTGTTCCTTTCAGACTGTTGAATGCTTTCCTTGATCACAGCAGCAACACATTATAGCAATGTGACCCACTGGTTTTTGCTAATAACTAAAGATAGAAAGGGGCAGGATTTCTTGCTGACTAGAACAAGGTCAAGATTTTCTGTAAAGGTCTTGATGAATTTAACATACAATCATATTAATGTAGAATTCTAGGAGGGTTATATGGAATTATGAAAGAATTTGAATAGTGTTTTAACATAATTTCTGAAGGCTTTAATTAGTTTTATCTCTATTAGCATTTATAAGGCACCTCTGCAAAATGTGGTGAATGATTTCAGGCAAATAGTTAGAAATGCAAACTTTGTACTTTGGTGTAATCTCATTTTTTGTGCAGTGTCCTGATTTTGTTAGAAACAATACCAGTTTCTCTTTTAGTGAATTTTCCTTTCAGCTAAGTTCTTCTAAGTAACTGCACTTTTCTGAAGTTGGATGCATGTTTTGGTAGACTTAGCAACGGTATGCAAGGTTGCTGATAAGAATGCATGTTGCATATTTGCAAGGAGGAGCAAACTGAACAGGTGGCTAAAACTGACCAAGTAAGTATTCCATCCTATCCATGTGTTACTTTATATAAAACTGGGCAATCAAGAGGGTCTCGTCTCTCTTCGACTACAGCTGGCATCTGGGGAGGACCCTGTCTGCTGTCTCTGTGACCTGAGGCCTAGTGACAGATGCTGCATCCTTGAATCCAGTTCCAGTTTGCTGCAGAGTCCAACCCAGGATTTCCAGGTGCCTGCCCTGCAGCTGCTGGAGCAGTACTGAACTGTGCCAGGAATTTCAAGATTGGTTTGGTATATTTTGTATTATTTTCTCTATTTTATTAGCAGCATTAGTAAAATCTTTTTAATTTTTTCCAACTTGCAAGTCCTCCCTCTCTCTTTGCCTCTCTTTGCCCTCCTATTGCCTTTCCTTAGTGGGGAGGGGTGAGAGGGGTAGGAAAGGGGGGAAGGTTAACAAAGCATCTGCCATGGTTTAGTGTCAGCCTGCAATCAAACAGTTACAATCAGTTTTTATTCTGTGTAGCTCTTTTACAACTTTTGCATTTCTTTATCACACTGGTTTGAAAACTCACTACAGATAAATGATTCTGTGACATTGCTATAGATATCTGTAGTAGAAAAAGACGTGTTCTTAAGGACACCAGTTGTAAAAGTAATAATTTGAGTAGAAGACTCCCTAAGAACTGCTTCATTCCATAGGTCTCTCTAGCACATTATCTTCAGCTTTTTCAAAACAGTCATCATTGCCAAATTTAATGGGGATTTGGGAAAATATTTTCCATATAGTCATTTACAAGTCCTACGAATCTCTGTGCAGGCAAAAAACATAAATTTATTCAAATTATATTAATAGAACATTTCTTCTTGATGTTATTTTGTAGTGATTTCTAGGCAGGCAGAATTTGGCATTGTCTACTTCTCTTTTATAGCTTTCTCCGCATCCTTCTCTAGCAAATTTCACCTCCAAGCCTTAGTCAACCTTGTTCTAAGCTACATTAATCCATGCTCAAGGAAAAAAGCATGTCTCTTTTCTAACCAAAAATGACTGGCTTGGTAGACACGGGGATATTGTCTACTTTAACTTCAGTAAAGCTTTTAACACTATCTCCCTTAAGATCACAGACAAACTATTGAAGTACAGGCTGGATTAGCAGACAGTGAGGTGGACTGAAAAATAGCTGGATGACCAGACCCAGAAGGTTGTGATCAGTGGCACCAACCCTAGCTGGAAGCCAGCAGCTACTGGTGTATCCCAGGGCTCAGCAGTGGGTCCAGTCCTGTTCAATATTTCCACCAAGGAAAGCTGCTTGGCAGAAAAGGACTTTGAGGTCCTGGCAGAAGAAGGCCCGGGGTCCTGGCAAACAAGAACCTGACCACAAGCCAGCAATGCACCCTTGCAGCAGAGAGGGCTAATGGTGTCCTGGCCTGCATTAGGAGTGCTGCCAGCAGGTTGAGGGAGGTGAACCTTCCTCTCCACGGGCCATGAAAATGATGAAGACTCTGAAGCTTCTCTGCTATCAGGAAAGGCGGATGGAGCTGGAACTGTTCAGCCTGGAGAATAGAAGGCTCAGTTGGATCACACCAATGGACATAAATACCTGAATGGAGGGTGTAAAGACGATGGAGCCAGGCTCTTCTCAGTGGTGTCCAGTGACAGGACAAGAGGCAATGGGCACAAACTGAAACACAGGAGGTTCCCTCTAAACATCAGGAAACACTTTTTAATGTGAGGGTGTGGTGGTGTTCTCCCCCTCCACCGTTCTGATGCATAGTGGTCATCATGGATGAGGCTGCACCTGACTCAAAGTGGATTCAGGAGAGAAAGACAACAAAATAGGCAAGGGCTAAAATATGGCAATGCACCCAACTAATCACAGTGCTGGTCAATGTCCAACTCAAGCCAAATTTGGAAGAAACCAACATCTGCAGTTGGTATGCAAACATGAGTCAATCATCTGACTCTATAAACAGTGAACAACCCAGAGCCCTTTGAGCTCTCCTGCATGGCAGTGGGCTACACGCCAGGATCTCCCCTTGAGAAGGGATGCCTCCTAAGACTACTCCTTGAGGCTGAGAGATTCCTTGCCACAACAGATCCTCAGTAAATGACTAATGGCATGATAAACTTTGAAGTCTTAACCAAGTGATAGAAAGGACTGATTATGCATATATAATATAGATATAAACCATTTACCAAGCCTAAGACTAAGTCTGGATCTAGCTGCTTCTAGACTTCTCTGAAAGGAGTTAGAAAGCAAGGGGGTCCTTTTTGAACCTCATGACCCAATGAGTCTCCCTGACAGTTTTGTCTGACCATGTCCTCTATTCAGTAAATAATCAAGTGTATCTTGCCATGCAATCTTGTTAAACCACTGTTGCATTTATCATTGAACTTTTTTGCCTCACTGTTTTATATCAATAAAGTGTATTGTTGCTTCTCTCTTAGGAGTGAAGTGCATCCCTCTCCCTCCATCCATGACAGAGGGTGACTGAGCACTGGCACAGGTTGCTCAGAGAGGCTGTGGAATCTCCATCCTTGGAGATACTAAAAAAACATCTGAACATAATCATGGGCAACCAGCTCTGGATAACCTTGTTTGAGCAGGGTTGTTGGACCAGATGAGCCCAGAGGTCCCCTCTAACATCAACCATTCTGTGATTCTATGATTCTGTAACAGAGACTTGCATCATGTATGACTGAAGCCCAGTGAAGAACTCAACAAAAATGCTCAAAGCAGAATAAAAGGGCAACAGCATCCTATGTAAAATGAAACTGAAACATTAATAGCATCAGGCTTAGCTTTAGCTGATACTATTAATCCTCCACTTAAATGAACATTAAATCCAAGAAAATAACATTCTTTGCCATGTACCAATACCAACACATTTTTGGGTAGAATGTTATGTATGTGCGAACTTTGTTGATACAAATGCCTTGATATAAATGCTGATATAAATGACCTGCTAGGCATATCCACAGGAAATTGCTAAACAAGCAAAACATATTGATTTATCTTTTATCACATATTTTCTTCATTTAGACACAAACAAGGGATCAAGGGTCTTTTCTGCTTAAACTAGTCTCTGGACTTTATAACATTAACATTATTAGACTGGTTGACAACTCATACTACTTCCATGGACTTCATTATAACCAGAAGAAATTTATGGATGAGGAAAAGATTAGACAATTATAGATAAAAGACAAAGATATTTTTTCTCTCCCACTTCAACCATCTGAAGCTCTCCCAGCAAAGAATCCTAAGTAAGGTTCATCCAGTCACAACAAAAGATACTCGCTGTTAACTTTACATTCTGCTAGTTGATTGAACAGGTAGTTGTGACTAAAGAGTAATTTACACTAGGAAGACAGAAACATATAAAATGATAAAGCTAATGATAGCCCATTATTCAGAATTCCCCACAAAACCAGGATATAGTTAGCTTCATTTTATGAATCTTTTGCAGTGCTTTTAAGAGCACCTGGATATGCAGCAGATGTGAAGATAAACCATTATTCCATAATGGTTTATGATCATAAATCTCATTTGGGTGTTTCCACTCTCATTTAATTTTATATCAGTTCAGGCAACAGGACTACATATTTCCATGAGCTGCATTCCATTCGCCAGGCAATCTTCAGGAGGAAAAAACTGTCAGTGTTTGAAAAGAGTTATTGGTATGACAAGGGTAATTATAATAGTGCTTTATGCTTTGAGGCAGTTATAATGTATGTGGTGTAGTGTGTTATTCTGTATTATTAGCCCTGCATGGCATTGCTAAAGAGAAATGGTGGCAAGTCAGGACTAATACAACTGGAACTAAAATATTTGTAATTCCCTCCTCAATATCTGTTGCATAAAATGTAATTTGCTCATTTGTGCAAGTTGTGCTTCTTTAGACACAATTTCCAAATCGATTTTTTGGATGTACCTGACCCAATTTGTACCATTTGAATGCAGCCTAAAATAGCCTGTGTTTCAATTTCACATAATTTGAGAATGTTACAGTGAGCAACCTGCTTATTTAAATTACATCAAAAACAAAGCAGTGCAGGGGTTTGAGTGACCAGAGAGTCACAAAGGAAGAATTTGAAGAGGAATTTCTTTTTTTTTTTTTTTTTTTTTTTTTTTCCAGGAGGCAGAGCTCTCCGATCACCAGGAAGAATATTAAGGAAAGCAGTTAATATGTAGTTAAAGGAATCATAATGCACATGAGCATATGTTGTTTTACCTAATTTTGATCAACTTAAAAGTAAAAATGTCTTTATTCTTTCAGTTGGGTTTAACACGCCATCTGGTTTAATTATTCCTTAGGTAGCACACTATAAAGTTAATAGTAACAGCATTGTTAAGCCAATCAGAAAGAACATTTCTGATGTGATTTTTTACCAAGGATGTTTCTCTTAAACCCATTGACTACGAGGTTAATGTAATAAGCTTTTGCATAAGTATTACGTTACTGCCAGTGCTTGGCAGATGTTAGCTCAGAATTGTCACCTCTAGATTGACTCAAATCTGCTTATTCAGTGAAAGAATTTACTCATAATCTAAAGTGCTCCTTTAATTTAGAGTTTCAGGCAGAATTTTAATTTTAAAATTATTTAAATAGTTTAAAAATAGTAGAGAAGAGACAATGGCATTAAAAAACCAAAATCTTACAGGATTGTCTGTTATAAGGCAATAACCTGCAGTTTATAAAATTTATGTTGATTAAAGAGTCAAAAAATAGTAAAGTCAATGTCTGTCCTCATTTCAGCAAGGAAAGATATGCCCAGTGAGACTTCTGAAATCCACTGCTTTGATCAACTAGGCAAGTGAAATACGGACTGTTCATTATCCATTGTAATACAAGAGGGACAGTAGGGATTTAGGGATTCACTTCAACACCTTTGAGTTGAAAAGAGATTTTGAGCAGTTTTGCATAATTCCAATTTTAGAGATTCCTAGTGAAGTTCACAAGTCCATTCCAGCTGACTTTCAAGAGGACTCAATTATTGTTTAAAATCCTAGCTAAAAATTACTTTGTGTTGTCTATCTTTAAAACTATTATTCCTAAAAAATAAATGCTGTAACAAATTTTTACAGAACTGAACATTTCCTATGGCCCTAAAAGAATCTCTTTCCCCTAAAGATGTGGGGGGGAACACAACAAAAAACCAAACCAAAACAAAAACAACCCACATCACACTCTAGAACAGATTTTTATCTCAGTGCATGCATAAAGAATACTTTATAAAACACATAACATACTATTCTGAATTTAGCAAAAGAAAGGTAGAAGATTTAGAATACATTATTAGTAGAAGAGTGCTTGATATTCTCATCATCATAACATACATACTTGGATTCCCAAATGTAGTTATTACTTGGTCTCATTCCCTATTCCAGATTTCAGATATGTATGTGATAAAGAATGTTACATGACGGTCATGAATTAAGAGAGCAGAAAGTGGACTAAAGCCTCTGTCAGTCATATTGAAAAAAAATAATTATATCACTTGAAGCAAACAGGTGCTTTCCCATTTCTTATGCTTCATTGCCCATTGCAGCTGGATACAATGTATAGCAGTATACTGCTATTGTAAATTACACCAGTTATAGTGGTGTTTGGTGACCTCATGGAATACAGGAGGCAAAAAATTACTCCCTTTCTCAACATGCATACTAAATGGAGCTAATGGAAAACATTTGTGGTTTATTAACTGCCTATGTCCAACCCAGGACTCCCTGAGCAAAAAACAGCTGTGGGACAGAAGGACTTTAGGAACAAATGTCATATAAACTCGTGCTGTCCTTAAAATTCCCTAGGTATCTATTTATGGCTACTGCTGTGACTATTGGACAGAATAAGTTTTTGATATGACCAAGTAAATTTCTCCTTTGAACCACATACACCCATAACCCATAAATGATAAACAAATGATACCAGACAAATTTGGGTTCTTGAATATGTTTTATTAACAGAACATACGTTACCCAAAAGGCAGGGATCTCTCCCAGGACTCATTTTGGGAAGTCCTAAGGGTAAGTACATTTTCACTGGACATTCAATATTGATGAATAGAAGAGACTCCAGCTGTAAGTCAAAACTTGAACTTGAAAAGCCTCAAACACTTCAAAGGATCTAAGCACCGTGTCAGTGATTTCAGGAGATGAAGGCAGTAATCCATAGGCAATTCCACGATTTTAGTGCAGACTGCTATCAGAAAGTGTAACCTCTCCCTTATACCAACAACATGTTCCTACACACACCCTATGCCAGCTATAGCACCCAAGGAAGCTATTTGTCTGAAAATCAATTTGACCAAAATAGGAAGAGGGAGGAAAAAATAATTTTTTGGACGGGCATCACCTTCATGATGTGACTTCCATTGTGGTAAGAGCTCAAAGTCATGGTGACATAAGTGACAGAGAAGCACTGGGTCAAGACCTGTAAAATATTCTTATTCTATTCAAATGCTGCAGATTGTTCTAATTTGTACCAAGTAAACAAAAATACCCAAGTATAGGAACATATAATCAAACTTGCTGGCTGGCTATTCTACAGTATATGACCACCTACACCATGAACCACTGGCAATCAGTACAGGTAGTAGTTTAGAACCTGTTGTAGCAACTGTCTTCTGCTTTAAGGGAATAGCAGCATGTTCATATTCCACCCTTCTCAAGTACAAATAACACATACCCTAAAAGTAACTTCTTCATAACCAGTCTCCCTCGCTGGCTTGTCCATGAGGTGAACAGCCTACAATCTTGGAAACACAACGTTAGGAGAATCTTCAAGGCTATAGTCCTGATGAGATTCTGCACAACTTTGGCACATAATAGCTTAAATTAAAACCAAGCAGATGAGTGATATAATCAACTGGCTGTTTAAAAAAAAAAAGGCAACACAGAAATACGTTAACAGCTAGGTATTACCATCTCACAGATGCCTAGCATTAAGAACAGCCATATAATTAGATGAACACAAGACCGGAAGACATCTCTCCAAGTCATAAAACCCAGTGCCTTGCTATCACAGACCCTTATGTATTAAAATCCTGTTTCTAAATCAATTAAATCCTACTTCCAAGCAGTGTTTTTTTTGTTGTTGTTGTTGCTGTTTTTTTATTTTTTTTTACCAGCTCTCTGGAAGAACATTCAAAAACCTGGTTACTCTGATAATCAGAGATCCTTATTGATGTCAGTGTACATCCACTTAATGCTGAGCTAACATTGTCCTTATTTTCTTCTTTTCTGTTGTTTATTCTCTGATGTACATTATATCTCTCAGTTGTTGTTTGACTAAGGAAGCCAAGCAGTTTTAAACATCCCATTTCTCTGAACATCCAACTACTTTTCCACCTAGTTCAGTATGAGTTTCTGAATAAAGGGAGTTATATATAGCTTTGCTAATGAAGTTTCAACAATGCTGTCTATAGCAACATTAATACTTCTCTTTTTTCTAATTCACCTTGGGGTCACACACCTTTTTTGCAATGCTAGTAATGATTCATAGCTATCCTGCAACTAACCAATATGCCAAGGATCTCTCTTCTTGGATGATCATAGATGAGCTCTCATTTTACTGCAGAAATTCATGCTGATAATTAATAGATGCATGATGTTACACTTCATCTAAATGTAGATCACCCGCCTTTCTGTTACTTCAGTCTTCAATATCATCCACTGGTGCTACACTTTTTCTCATACTTTAAAATACCAGTAGGACTTAAAAATAGAAGCTAAATAAGACATGTGTTCCCTAAATATATTTGCTTCTTGAAGCATTAGATATAAGGAATTCGTTGGTATTATTTTCACCCTTAAGTGCAATAAAAAATATCCCAAATGCACATCGTATCAAATAATGCCATGCTTGAATCATTTGTTCTAAAACAGTGAAACGAGCCGAACAACAAATTCTACAGACAGAGGCTACTGCAACAATGATTTGATTTTACATGTGAAATTAAATTATTAATGCTTTTAATTAAGTAGGAAATAGCTACACTCCTAACTTTACTACCTGGAAAGCAGGAGGATAAGTAGCTGTTTAAGGAGCTGTATTATTTTTAGTGAAAACCAGCTTCAACTCTGGGAATAGCTGCTGCTGCCAGTACGTTGTTAGAAAATTACCAGCAAAGCACTGAAATAAACTCTGTTAAGATTCAGAAGATTTTTAAATAATTGTCAATGTAAAAATGAATTACAAATATCAGTTGTTGGTCTGTTCACATGTATCAACATTCAAGAATACACAATTACACCTTAAAATAAATTCTCCGGTGACTAACACACTACAGCAGCTACCTAAATGTATCAGGAAAATCTTGAAAAGGGGAACCTTGAAGTAAAACAGAAAGTAACTGCTTCATTCCTTTCTCTCATTCTCCCTCTTTTATTGCAAGTTTTAACAATTTGGCCAATGAAACAAGAGATTTCAAATTATTACGCTTTTTTTGGCCTTCATATCTTAAGTGAATAATTACATACTTCAGGAACAAAAGATGCACCGGGACTGAGTGAAGATTAGGCCTTACCCTATTCTTTCTCCTCCCATGTCAATCAAGTATATAAAGAAAAATATTGATAGCTTTTCTACCATTCTAATGAGTTTACTATTCTTTCGAAAAGGGATCAAACCCATGATTTTCCTCTAGAGAATCTGACACAATATTTTCTAACGAGTGGAGTAATTGTTTTTCTGTAAATGCAGGTACAAGACCTTGATCTTGAGTTTTAACATGCATGTACACAAATGTACATCACATTTATTTAGCTCAGAAAGGCTGTCTGTTTGATAACGACTGCTGACCAGGTGTTAAAAGTACTAAATCATGCAACAGTCTGACACACCAGTGCTGGACGTGCTCCCAGCTGCTGGCCAGAATCTGAACAATTTTACCTAAGCAAGGCCTTCAATAAAGTAGTTAAAACCCCTCCTGTCTAACATCACCTGTCAGCTGGGCTTCAGACCAGGCCACCCATCTGAGACAGCACCTGTGGCTCTGCTGGATGACCTCCGCATTACATAGAAAGGGATGACAGTCAGATCAATTCTAACAGATTTGGCAGCTTTGATATAGCTGATATCCAAATATTCCTACTTCCATCCCAAATACAGCAGCAAAAGGCAAACAGCAATAGCCTGAAATGACTTGGGTCATTTTTCTGAGATCACAACCTCAAGCTGGTGCTGGCATTTCTTTTCTCTACCATCTTCAGACTCTTAAAATGATCATGCTTCTCCTATTTACTCCTCATCAGGATCTATATCTGGAGTGCAAGCAGCAGAATGCTCACACAGCATCCAACTCTACCCCATGCAAGGTGTGAACATAATAAACTCTGCAAAAAGCTCTCTTTTAAAGATGTGTAAGACCTGAATCCAGGAAGGCAAAAATAATGCTGGAAGCTTGACAGAAGTGCTCTGAAAAAACAAACTTTCTCTAGAATTGCTCCCATTTATTATACAAATATGTTTGTGCCACTAGACCAGGTCACAGCCTCAGAGACACTTTTTGTTCCTCACCTATGGCTCAGAAAGCCATAGCAACAAAAATATTTTCCTAGTTTTCATCTAAGACTTACTGGAACTTATCCGCTTTTCAGGCCTAAGTTGGTCATGGTGAAGCAATCATTCTCATCTTCAGCTTTGCACTGCATGTATAGAAGGAAGTGGGAACTGTGATTTTATGTGGAAATTCAAAAGCCCATGCTCAGCAACAGAAAATATCCACTAAGCAACAAAACTGTGTACAAAGCCCAGTTCCAACTTTCAAAGGCCTGCATTGGTCTGTGAAAGTAACTTCTAATGGCACCACCATGCCCAGAAAACAATTACATTCATCATTCTTGACACTGAGGTGTAAGAAACAAAAATTCTATGATGATATTGGCATCATTGTGATACTAATTCCCACAAGATTAATGATATAAAATACAAACTATATTTATTCAGGTTAATTTACCCTAATTTTCTTCTTTTACACACAAAATCGAGAGACTCATATGAACTAATTGAGCTATTTTTTCTCTGAAAATTGGAGAGGGACGTGCTTGTTGGCAGTGTTTTATGAACCTGAAAGGTAATGGGGCCCATAAAACTCCTTGACACTTGTTTTGAGCTTCACAAAATTGGAGTCTGTACCTCATACTTGAAGTGTCAAAAAGACTAGTTTCTTTTGCCTGATTCATCTGCTAGCCAAATTTCCTGCTCATGAGAATGTTTCATAGGTTTATTTTTTTTTTCTCCTGTCTCTTTAAAAAATAATAGTTTAAGTTCCTTGAGGTAATAAGTCTTTTATCAAAGGCAAAAATAACATGCATTAAGTCTCTCCTGCAAAAATCACACCACAGCCACTGCTTTTTCAATGCTATTGAAATTATATATAGAAAACACATTTTTGTTTAGAAACACGTTAGCATAAGATCAATATTCTTCATGAATATTCTTCAGCTTACATAAATTACCTTTTTATATGCCTGGAAACTAGTTAGGCAATGGAGAAAAAAACCTGAAACTATAAAATGAGGCTTATGCTGTGTGTATGTGTACCCTGATCAGTATGGACGGAATCACTCTCTAAAAGAAGACATTCTAGGAACAAAAGATCTTATTTTTTCAGTATTTGTAGAAGTTCTACATATACAAGAAAAGGTTTTAAAATGTTATAGTACACTGAATTGAACAAAAAACCAATGCACATTTTAAGAGTGATACCTTTTGAAATCTAGCTGATTTCAAAAAAAAACCCTGTATACTTAAACAGAAGTAAGAAATATCAAATAAAATAATCAGGTGGGTTTGAAAAAAGGTAGAATTTGATAGGTATTTTAATTGCATTTCCATGAACTTCACATGTGGATGCTCTTCCTCCTTTCTTAGCTTCACTGGTTCGGAGACTCATGCAAATTTCCAATGTGCTTTTTCACTGTTAGTCAACTTAAATTCAAGTTCAGCAAAAGAAGAATGTTTTCTCTTTTTTGTCATTAATTCTCCTTCATTATCTACAATTGATTTAAAGAGTGTTTTCAACTGTTTACAAACAATAAATCATTCCTCATTTTGTGTGTTTAAACCTGCTCAAATTCCTTGTTCTCAGTAAGTAAACATTACTGTCGTTTTCCTAGAGTACTGTCACTGTTAGTACACATAGGTTTAAATGTATCGAGCAATGCTCTGCCTGCCTGAGTATAGTCTAAATAAGAGTTACTTTCCATATGAAAAAAATACATTTGTATGTTTATCACTATGGTATTTTACAAAGCTAAGCACTGCAACAGTGGATGAACCTCTGGGCCTAGATTTGTGCCAGTATGCACATCAACAAAATGAGTTATCCAATACCATTCTATGCAATCTTGATTTTCCTGCCTCTCGGCTAAAATACCACCAATGCTGGGAACTAAAATTCTGCCAGTCTGTTAACAGCTTTAACTCCTCCAGTTCTTGCATTAAGCAAGATACAGAAGCAGACTCTCTCCCTTCCACCAAGAACAGTTCTTGACCAGCAGCAACAGTTCAGACTCAGGTGCCTGTGGAAAAGATGTAGAAGGACCAGGTTCCACACAGAATCCACTGCCTGAAAGCAAGCACTCAACCCAGCTCTTAGCTTTCTTTAAATGATTTGCAGCCATAGATTTATCTCATGCCTTATGAACCAATAAAGTTATTAATGTTACAGTCCTAGAAAGAACTGCTGTTATCAATATTTAAATATTTAATCATTTTAATAAAATTTTGGAGGAAAGATCCACAGAAGAAAAAGTATTACACTTATCTACTGATCAGACTACTCCTAAGTAAACAGAATTACTCCTCTCAGAAACTCCAGATAAGATATAAATTAACCAATATGATACAGTTGTTTCTAATGGAGCAAAACTAAAATATATGATCCAGAGTAGCACGTGTTTTTCTCATACCTGTATCCCCATGTTTACACATCAATCAATCCTGGGATGTAGGTAAGAGGAAGAGAGACCAACACACAAACAAGCTTCAGTGTAAATTGACAAGCTTTCATTTTTTGAGGACAGAATTTCCTCTGATGGTTGCCTGTCACATAGTTGTGTCTGATTTGAAAGGTGTTTTGTTGACATTTAAAGAAATGCTGTCAAAGCCTGCAAATGAAAATTAATATCCAACTTCCAATTCTTTTTAACATGTCAGCAAGCAAAATTCAAAATCTTACTTTCCCTGTTATATTTCTTTTAATTTATACTTTTTTTTTCTTCTGAAGTTCCCATATTATATTCCAATTAAAACCAAACAATATATATATATATACAAAACCCAATATATATATACAACAAATATATATATACAAAACAATATATCTAAAAACATATATATATGCATTATAGAAATATACTCTGAGAAGAGTAAACAGAAAGCAAAATAAGAATATGAAATTGGTTCAAAACATACTTTAGAAATGCTACTCTGACTCTACAGAAGAGTTCTGAAATATTCATTCCACTGGCTTTATGTGATCATCCCTTTCAAACAAAGATCAAAACCAACTGGCTCTGGTTTAAGTTTTAGCTTCCTGCCACCCACTTTTAAGAGAGCTCTTCCTACGCCTCAACTGGAAAAATGTATATTATCCAGCCAATAAATAGGTGTCCTTTGTTACACAAAACATGCATGACCTGAGTAATACTAACATACATAAGAAATTTAGACATCCCTCTCATAACAAACGATGTATAACCATCATATATACCAGGGCTTTCCAGCATTTTGGCAACTTAAAATTTTTTGTTCAAATTACATGCACTGAAATTGAAAGCATACTTTTTCCTGAACAGTGCAGTAGTTCTAACCTTCTGTGCATGGTCATATCTGTTGCTGTAATGCACTTTAAAAATAATTTAGAATGACAGAAGAAAAATTAAAGTCTAATTTTGGATGTATTATATTCTCTGTGTACTGCCAGTATACTAAGTTCTAATAAGGTACATATGTGCAAGCCTACAATATGCCATATCACAGGGTTTATAATTGGGCTCAGAGAACCTGATGCATGTGGAAGAAAAACAGCCAAGCCCAGTTCTCAATTCTCTGCGGATTTAACAGTTGGGAGAAAAAGTCTTTGCACATATATCAAGTTAATTTGTCTGAGAAGTCACTGGCAAACTGTGATTCACATAGCTGTACTTGTCAGATCAAGTAACAGAAAAGCACTTCAGAAAGTGGCAAGACAAACAGTAGGGCCAATTCACCTGACCTTATCTAAGAAAAATAAGAAAGTAAACCTGAAAAATATAGAAAACTAATACTGGGACTCTATGCCAAAATGGAGCACTAAATTCTAAATTAAGCTCTCAGGAAGGAAATGCACATCACTTACTATAAGCAGTGAAAGGAAAGGCAGTGAAATATATTGGGAGTGTGCTCTAACAAGGTAATGTAGGAAACATTTTCTTGAGTTCCACAAATTTGGTCTTCAACGGAGACAAAAAATCCCCTATAAATTTGAGGGAATTGAGGAGAAAAAAAAAAAAAAAAAGGAAAGGTAGTCACTTCATTTTATTTTGCATCTGTGCTTATACTAAATTATCAAGAGAAAAAAATTACTCTCCCTCTGTGAAACAGAGGTTTCTGAAGGACATCCCTTTCCTCTATATAGACATAAATTATCTGAGAAAACATTAAGCAATAGGTGTTGCTATTACATTGGCTCAATACAATGTCAGTCCTATGAAGTCAAGGTAATATATGTGCCAAAAAATATATTGGTTTACATATATTCCTGTCAAATGTCAAAATGGAAAAAGATAAGCATTAAGCTATTTCACAGGAATTACTTTTAAAATGACACCAAGTAGTATAACTTGCTTTTAAACTAATTTCTTGGAATTGTATCTGAAATACCTCAAATCCATTTATTGCATTTACAAGTGGTAGTACATGCAACCTGTAATCACTCTCAGAGTTCATAGCAGAACTTCACAGAACTCTGCAAAAGCACAGGAAAGGGAGATCATCTAACACCACAAACTATTAAAAAGTTTTTTTGGTAAGGCATTGCAAATAAGATTACATTAGAGAATAATAAAATTTATAGACAGGATTGAGGTACAGATCCCTAGTTATACAGGCAGTGCAACCAGATTTAGTCAGCTGTTAGACAAAAACCATCCATGAAGATATAAACCATGAAAAAAGAAGCAATGTATTCCTTGAACAAACACACATTGATGAAAGAATGAGGCATAAAAGGCAACAAATCTCTCCAGATGAAAAGGGCTGTAAAAACAGCACTTACGCTGAAAAGCATAGAACTGGAGGAACCATTTGGGTCATAAAGCCCAATATCCTACCAAAAATAACTATAGAACATAAACTTTTTTCATACTTAGCTTTTTTTTCCAGGTGAGGGGAGAAGGAAGAGCAGGAGGAGTTGAGAGGGTGGCATGTTAATATTCAATGCAATTCGTAACTGTTCTTATATTCAAGGCAAGCATTTCTAGTCCCTTTCACCCCTGAAACTTTTTAGATGTATGTACACATTGTTCACCTTTAAACCTTTTACTACCTAAATCACTAGCAGATGAAGGTGAGTCAAACGTGTTAATCACACCATAAAAGGATGCATGGTGCAAATGTGTTTAATATTGTTTCATATGGAAGAAGCTTAAAAACAAGAAAAAGCATGCTAAAGCTGATAACCTTTACTACATGCATGTAAAATTCACCTAGTTTCCAATTTTTTGGGGAAAGACAGTATTTTTAGAGTGCCTAGATTGTGAAAATACTGGCAATGAAACTGGAGAATTTACAGTAAGACAAAACACGTTGCAAAAAATGTTCAGGATACAAGCTGTTTGCAAAGACATCTTCAGAAGATCCCAGTAATTTATGCCAACTGTATCTCTCAGTTTGTACAAATCCTTTGCTACAGTAGTTCAATATCTTGACCTACAGTCTTAATGAATCTGTATCACAAGCCTATTTTTCTACACTTCTTCTTTCCTACAAAAATACTGAACCAGTTAACTGGCATTAAGGTTTTAAATATTAAGTGTGGGCTTCAACAATAAAATAAGGAACACTCGGAAGATGTTGTAATGAAGAACTGGACTAATGTGGTAACACAATTGTTATAACGTTAGCAAGTTGTCTCATCTGCTTTTCAGTCAACAAAGACAAGCACTTCTACAGCACAACTTACCTCAAACTACATCATGTATCTAAAACAGGTCATATGAACTGCAGTGTAAAAATGTCTGTTTCCATTGAGTTTAAAAGGAGATTACAGTAAATATAGATGACTATACTGGAGAAATCTAAAGGAAAGACCAGTTTTATTCAGATGGAATTGAAACTATTTGTCAGACATTTATTTTAACCCAATGGGATCTGAGTTCTAAAACGTGGATGTCATTGTTTGTTTGTTTTCTAGCTGGACCTGATAACTTTAAAGGAAAACATCTGTGAAAATTCTTGAAAAGAGTATCTTAAAAGAAGCGTTATTCTAGGTATTAGGATATACAAAGACATGTTAGATCAAATGCCTTACAGTAGGTAATTTCAGGGAAATTTCCACCTTTAAATAACATTCAGTGATAATAATTTTTAAAATCTCTCAGTTTTATATTAAATATTGATCTTTTTTATGATGAGCACACGTATACAAACACATATGTATTCTTATCTTAAAATGAATGTTCAATAAAGCACTACTGACAGAGCATACTGAAAAAGCTCTCAAACACCTTTTTGATATTTTTCAATAAAATGATTTTGAAGATTAACTCGCATTTTTATATTAGGTCAATTCAGAAAAAAAAATGATATATTTTTATGATTCTAGTCTATACACAGAACTACTTTGAAATTTGTTCACTATACAAAAAATAATAGAAAAAGTCACTTTTCTTTTAAGATGCACAGAACTGTCTATCCAAGGCATAACTAAATATGAAGTCTATTTGGGTTAGAAAAATGAGAAACTGGTGAATCCTTTCAGTAACACCAGAGATGCTATTAGTTACAAGGTAACCTCTCACAGTAACTCTTACACTCTTATTTAGTTTAATTTGAAGCAAGAGAATAAAAGACATAGAATAGTTTGGGTTGGAAAGGACCTTAAAGATCATTAGTCCAACTACTCTGCTGTGGGCAGGAACACTTCCACTAGACCAGGTTGCTCAAGACCCTGCCAAACCTAACCTTGAACACTTCCAATGATGGGGCATCCACAGCTTCCCTGGGCAGCCTGTTCCAGTGTCACAACACTCTCATCATAAAGAAAATTCTTCCTTATGTCCAATCTGACTCTATCTTCTTTCAGTTTAAAACCATTGCCCCTTGTCCTGTCACTACAGGCCTTGATAAAACATCTCTCTCCATATTTATTATAAGCCTCCTTCATATATTGAAAGGCCACAATAAGGTATCCCCAGATCCACTTCTTCTCCAGGCTGAACAACCCCAAATCTCTCAGCCTCACCTCACAGGAGAGGGGCTCCAGCCCCCTAATCAGTTCTGTGGCCTCCTCTGGATCTGCCAGAAAAAGTGCCAGAAGTCACTGTTCCCACAGCATTTTGACATTTCTGCCTGCAGTTAAATCATTTAAAGAACATACAAGAGCTTAGTTTAAACCCACTTCTATCATCTGGCCAAGCTGTTCTGCCAAACTTTACACTGGTGTAGTTCAACAGAAAAATTATATATTCCACTAAAAGGGACACTGACATCTGAGAGTACCAAAAGTGATACAGATATTTGTAGTTAACAGTATTCTCATATTCTTAGAGTATCACCTCCTAGAACACAGAGTCCTAATATAATCAGAAAAAAAAAAAAAAAGTTCTAAGAGCAAAGGTAAAAGCCACCATAAATTACACTGTGATTAACAAGAACAGATTAAGAATTCCCTTTTACATTTTGATAGATTTCAGAACCCCAAATTTCTTTTTCACATGCAGCAATTCCTCTTTTCTGTAAGAATTAAGGGCCTTTCTCTCAGATGATGTCAGCTAACAGAACCAGGAGGTTTTCCCACAGTGCTTGAATACAACTGGTCACTACAATTCTTCTCTACAACAGATGAAAAATCAGGAATCAGTCCAATGAACATAACTTGCAATTTGAATTGTTACCAATCTCCTAGGCATTCTGCTATGGGCTTTTTTTCAGTTTTTGTTACACAAAATACAAACAGAGCACATCTGTTAACAACGTTCTGGAATTAACCTCCATACAAAACAAAACCAGACACAGTCCCAGTTCTGGACCTTCAAAACACCAAATTGAACAATGGGGTTGTTGTGGTTTAACCCAAGCTGCCAATACAAACACAAAAGCTGTTTGCTCACTTCCCTCTCCACCCGGTAAATAGAGGGGAGAATCAAAAAGGAATGGAGAAACTTGGATTGAGATAAACACAGTTTAATAGAATACTAATATCCTACTAGTAAATATACGTATATATAATAGAAATAGAATATAAAATAGAATATACCAAATGCAATTCCTCATGAAGTCCATCCACACCAAACAGCTGATCCCAGAGAGAGAAAAGAAGAAAAAGGCAGAAAGGCCCAAAGGCCTCTGCAAAATGTCAAAAGGCCGAACGAAAGAAGGTCCCAAACAGAACTCACCTGCCTCCAACAAAGAGAGTGAAGAAGAGTCAGAGAGAGCAGAAGATCCTGACTCTCCTTAAATATGAAGCATGATGCTAATGGGATGGAATACTCTTATTGATCAGTCTGGATGTCAGTCAAGCTCTGCCCCATCCATGCCCCGCTTCCTCAATGCGTCACACCTGTAGGCAGAGTGCTTAGGACATCCTTGGCTCTCAGACCAGAACAATTAAAAATATTAACTCTGTCCTGGGGTGTTATCTCTTTTTCTCAAACTAAACTCAAACAATGACTGTGCTAGCTAAGAAAAAGAAGGGTTTCTAACTGCATGAAGAAAATTAACTCATTTTCAGTCAAACCAGCACAGGGGTCATAGCTCAAGTTGCTACTTTTGGTCACAGGAAAAGAAAGAAGGAAGCTTTATTTTGCCAGATATGTGATCCTAAAAATATCATAAGATACTGCCTTGTTAAAATACTCTCCTCTTGGAAGAGCAAGAGGTGCCAGTGGTGGAGAGCTCTTAAAGATGAGGATCAGTTGAAAGCATGTGTTAACTCAGGCTAAAAGAGAATGAGGGAGAGAACATCATAACTAAAAATAAGTAATATCAGCCTACCGCCTTGAAGGGAATTGTAACCACAAGAAAAACAATAGCTAGAGGTCTCACTATAGTTTGTGCTTTCTCCAACAGCAGCACACAGTTTGGCAAAATAAATAACTTTTTTTTTTTTTTTTTAGGGAAGAAACTTCCTTATTGCTGTACTGAATCACAGGCACTTAAAAGAAATGCTTGGAGATGCAAAATCGTACATGAAATTTAGTAACTAGCTGTTCCTCAGGAAATCACCAAAGGGGCAATTGCACAGAGAGTCCTTTGAAAAATAGTCATTTATGCTCCTCACCTCAGAATTAGACAAGATACTTTCCTGTTATCTAAGACCAATCAAGTGTTTGAAGAAAGGTGTCCAGAGAAGCAGTCCATCCAGAGATCAAAATAAGACACAGGTCAAAAAGTCTTTAGGAGATCAGTAGATCATCACATATATGCAAAACCCTCTACCATTATCTTTGTGATTCCTGAACTGTAGCCAAAGCCCATTTATTGAAAAGCATGCACAAAATCTTTGAAATGAACCTCTAACCTGCTCCAAATATGTTTCATATACTTTCAAATAGTCACCACATAACATTTTCCTCGTTGAAAGACAAATGTAAAAGCATATCCATGAAGAGATAACTTCCCAAAACAGCTCCAATAAGCAATTTTGCCAGCCATCTGTGCAAAAAAAGCAGTGTAACTAGGCAAATCCCCAGCCCAATAGCAGAACAACACACCTGGCCAAATATGAGCCTAAGAATGAAAACTTTCTGTTTTGAATTTAGCAACAAAGGATATGCAGACCAGGAAGACTGTGGTTAACCAATTCTATCTAGATTTGCCTCTGTATTTGACACTTCTGTATCCAAATGCATTTCAAGGCATACCTCTAATAAACATTACTTGGAAAGCCAGATGATGGACTAGCTGTTTATGTGGGGTTTTTTACATAATAGCCTTTTGGTTAGAGCACTCACTAAGGAAGTACTAAATTACATCTAAAAACTGAGAGATTCATGCCCCCAGCTTCTAGCAAAGAATGAGTGGGACTTACTACTGCTTCTTCAGTGGAGTCCCTAAGCAAAGAAAGATTAATGAGGCCCCAGTAAAAGAAGATATAATCTAGCCCATGTGTACACATTTGTCTGGAGCAGTAGGGCTCTGCCCCATGCTCACAATACTGTTTTCATAGTATATAGTATGAACAATACAGTAAATTGCATAAACAGAGAAAAAAAGTAAGTCAAGAAGGTCTCAGTCTCTCTCCTATCAACACTGCTGAAAGACATGGAAGACTCGCTGCCACAAATCTAATTGAAAATATCCGTTTGTTTCTAGTTTTCTCTCCTTCCCTGCTTCCCATTATATGCATCCATAGCAGTGGTTATACTTGCAATGCAAGTAAGAATTACTGGAATTCAAATACATTTGAGAAATTGTAAATGGTGCTTAATTTGCCTTAAAGGGTTGAATTTAATATTAAAAGCAATGAGAAGACATTTCTTATGTTGATGCCAATGACTTCTATGTAGTACATCACCTGGACAGACTACAACACAACTGGTGAGACAATCTCAACATCAGTTTGGTATTCACATTGACAGGTAGTATGTTGCATAGGCCATTAAGTTCAAAGCACTGGTTTTAGTTCAAAAAATGAACCTTAAAAAGGAGCAGCTAAGACGTTATATAAAATGACAAAATTTCAATGTCTTGCTTTTCTCATTTAATAAAAGCATTATTTTTAATTTCTTTACACAAACTAGAATAAAAAAGTTTAAAAAAATGATACTTGCTCTATATGTCAAATTTATTCTGTGAGCAGAGTTTGAGAAAAAAACAAGCACAATATATCTTGCAGAAAATATAATAAAAATACAAATCAGTTGGACAGATAAAAAAAAAACAAACAACTGTCTTCTTCATTTGTAAAAACAGAGAAAGTTACATGAATGATGTCAGATCAGTTACAGGAGCAGTAAGCCTTCATTCAGAGGTGACTTGGGTACATCCAACATGTATCAGCAGTCACCATTTATCAGCTAATAACTGTTCAGTAGCCAATGCATGATAAGATGGTGGCTCTGGTTGGAAAGGTGTCCAGGTGACAGTAACAGCTAATTGTCATCCCTGCTGGCAGTCTCAAAGAGCATAAGGGAATGATAGGACCCAGAGACAGACCATAGTAGCTTCTAGACCATAGTAGACCATAGTGTCTTCTAGACAGAAAGACATTCCAGAGCAGGATGATGAAAAGGTATTTCTCAACTGGCAAGTGTCCACTCAATGTGTTACAACAGGATCTCAGTTTAAAGTGAAGGCAATATAATTTTTCAGGTGAATTATCTGCATTTTGCATGGTACCATGCAAAATCTTGGGGCCTAATTTTTCTGCTCAACAAATTCCACAGAATTAAATGGTAGACTGTAGAATCAGTCATTTACTATAACCTACTAGTATTTCATCATTACAATGTTCTTATTTTGTATTCTGCAAGCAAAAGAAATAATGAATCAGGAGAACATTTCCTCTTTCCTTTTCTTATTATTGTGAAAGAACTCGAAGTTGCAATGCAGAACTGTAGAGTTCCAGGAAATACTTTGCATTGTGGAGTTTTGGATTCTTTTTTCCTAGTACTATCACCATTTAATCAGCATAAATACTGGGCTTCATATTGCCCTCTTCCATACACAATATTTTCAAAAAGAAGGTGAACTTTCCAAATACAATTCAGTTTTCATGGTTACTTTCAAAAAACCCATTTGCTTGTCCTTGGAAGTATTACCTTAATAGAACAACAAAACCCAGAATGCTACAGGGGTCTAATGTTCTATACCTTAGGCTTACAAAACAGTATAAAAAAAGGGAAGCCAAAAGCTCATAACAGCCACAACTTTGCTAAAGCTGAATCACGTGTTGTTTAAAAAGTCACTATTTACATCAAAAAGCACTCAGTATTTACAGCAAAGCCAACTGAATAAATGCACTAAAAATAATTCTGACTCAAAAACATGTTACTTAGATTTCTGATGTAGCATGCAGCTGTCAAAGCACAGAAAACTATTAATTTGACCAAACTTTCTAACATGGAAAAACATAAACCCCAGTTACAGAAGAAGAAAACAAAACAGAACAAAACAAAAAACCAACACACAATTCAGTGTACCTTTACAACATAAAAAGAGTAACTTAAAGAACCCACTGTAGGTAATTCTCTGGTCTACTACTGTTCGTTAAAAAAGTATGCTGAATGCATGCCTGGCATCCAAAAATGCCACAACTCCTCTAATTCTGTATTGCCATTAAAGGTGGTCACCCTCTACCAGGATAGCCTTCCGAGACTGTATTGACATTTACTGCTGCTTCTGTTAAGTAAATTAACTCCTTGGTGGTCACACCAAGGACCATAAACAGCATATTTCTACTACTTCATTTAGGCTTCTCCTGTTAAGAACCTACCGAATCAAACCATTTTTCTTCAAGAGGAGAATATTACGTTATATTTATCACTATAGCAACTAACCTAATTGATTTGATGCAGGTTTCTCTTCCACCATAGGATGGAGCCACTATCCCTAAGTATGATCTAAACATTTAAGAAAGAACAAATGATCAGTTTATCATTTTTCCATGTCAAAGAGAACAAAATTGGGCTACAGACACTAAAGTATAGATGGAAGTCTAATGGACTGTACACATACATCCAGAACATGCTTTATAAATATGCTTATCTGTCAAGTGAAACTCAGAATATGATGTTTATTGGTTTCTCCCAGTAATAGGGATGACTACTCTACAATAAGTACATTCCTAGAAACAAAGATGCACAAAATAATTAAGGGAAGGGGAAGAAACATTTATATAACTGATTCAGGAATAAGCTTTGTCAGACCAATAGCTTAAAAATTAAAATATGCGAAGTAGATGAGAAGTTTTATTTATAGTGCTAAAAACTGAAACATGTAAAAGTTCTGACTTTTTTTGGAGCTGCAGGGTTTGATGTAAGTGAAATAATAGGATACAGTGAGAGATAAACAGATATGAGGTTCTTATAATTACTTTAATAATGTATACACCTTTTTTTATATATATAAATTTTATTTATTTATGTATTTATTTTTTTACAGAAGCCTGCTTGATGTATCTCCATATACCTAAATATAAGGTGTATGGAAAAATACAGATCACCTTACATAGTCAAGTTCTTTTTCTTTACTTCCTAAGAAATATGGCAAGGTTGTTATTCTTAAAACATAACTGAGCCCACCCCTACCCTCCACATGAACATGTTTTTCTTCAAAAAATAAGGCATCAGATAAAAAACAAAAACAAAAAAACCTGAATAAATTCTAGATGATTTTTAAAAGAAATAATAAAAATTGCAGTACTACTTTACCTAGAAATAACTTCACTTTTTTTTTTTTACTTGGTTTTTAAATATCTTCAACCTTTCCACAAAGCAAAAACATTTTTTGCATTTTTTTAAATACTACTGCTAGAGAAAATGTTCATGGTGCTTCATTAACATTTGGAATTGCAGTTGTCAAATCAGTGCAACATTATATAAATGGTGGAGTGTTTTGACAGTGCATATTTTAAGCTGCATGGTGCTTTTCAACACTATATGGAATGAAGAGTGTACTACATGTTTGAAGTACACCACCTACACTGGATGAGAGAACTAATCAGAAACTGGTCATTTAAGCACACCAGAAATTGCCTTCATATTATCAGCTAACATTTGCATTGTTCAGCATCAGTAAACAGTGCAAAAAATAAATAATAAACAACATATAGCAATTCAAATGGACAACAACATTCCACATTGTCAAACCTCTCATTGTTGAATATAAATAATATTAAGGTGTCAGAGTTTACAGTTAACTCTTTCTGAGGCTATGCTGACAGAAGATACCTGCACAGAAGAACTCTTCTCACAAAAAGCCTGGGACCCTCCAAGATATTTCCAGCACAAACTTAGTGAAATATTTCCTATTACTAATATCCACCTGAATTCCCTTTACACTTGAGCTATTCATCCTGTAATATGCATCTACTGACTCATTTCTCTCCCAGTATGCACATAAATGATTTTAAATCAAAGTATGTTGTTTAGTATACCCTCTATATTTGCACATTGAATATGGCATTATGTAAAAAATAATATTATTCAAAAGCAAGGCATGTTTGATACAATATTTATGAGAAGTGCATGTGAAATGTGCTAAATAAAAAAAAATACAAAATGTTGTCTTTTTAGAATAAGCTTCTTTCACTGTTGTCAGTATGAAGTCACTGTAACATGCAAATAGTGAATTAAAGGTTCTTGTAGCCAATTACATTCTTGTTTCAGAAAAAAACAAAAACAAAAACAAAAAAAAAAAAAACAAAACAACAAAACAAAAAACCCCAAACAAACCAAAACCACACCACAATGACAACACTGAAAAATGAAGAATATAATATGGTTGGAGGGAATGGAATAGAAGGTTAAGAAATGCAGCAGACATGCTCCTGAAAAACAGAATCCATTTCCTATTCATCATAACATACACCTATTACAGTTCAATAAGACAAGCCTAGTGCAAAGTCTTTCATGCTACAGCTAATGAAAGGAATATGTACTATGGGTAAATTACAGACCACGTTCAGCTCAGGTTAGGAAAATACAATGTAGATTCATTTTGGCAAAGTTATACATGTCCTTCCTGATAAATTACATATTCTTTTATTATTTCATAGAAACTGCTTTTTCTGTTCTCCTTAAAAGATTCCCACTCTGGTACTATGGACTAACTTAGATTCCCCAGAAGTATGATAATTAACTGTATGTTACATAACAGCTGAAAATTACTCTTGACAAGAACAAAAAACTAACAAGAAAAAATAAAGACCTTTAAAACGACTGATACGCCAGGAACTCGATTCTTACAGATGCCTTATCTGCAAGCCACTGTGATTAACGAACAGTCTGTCAAGCCTGAAAAAGAATATATAAAACTCTACCGATAACCTGTGATGCAGCTCTAAAACTGATACATAGCATAGGCTTACTGAACTGCTGAGGATATGCTAAGCAAGTGCTGGGTTGTTCCAAGGCAATTTCATAGTCAGAGAATCACGTATGATCCTGGAGATGTTAAGACATCTGTCACTTGATTAAGTACATGGTTCCTAAAGCAATGAACATAGGCAAAATAGCTCCTGTTCGTGGAAGGTGGATGGGAAGTGTGTACATGGAGGGAGCAGTCTGGGAGAGAGCTGGTAATATTTGATAATAAACAGTGAGCAGTGGATCATTTACTACCACTAAAAAGTTTGTTCCTAAGATCTAAGAGATGTTTCTGTTTGCACTGAAAATAGCACATCTGCAACCTAAGGACATCCCATGCTCCTGAGAAGCAGCGGTATTAAAGTGTCAGTCTAGCTGCTTTACAATGGGGGACTGGAGGAGAAGCATTGAGGTGGCAAGTCTAAGGCACAGTACCTACACCTGACAGCTTCAGAGCTTGGCCTTTGCCAGAAGCATTACCTCAGACAGGAAAGGCATGGATTTATGCCAAGCTAAAGCACCAGGACAAATATGTACTTACTGCAGTAAGCGATTAGGAGACTAGCCAGGATCATGATAGCCCAGAAAGTTGAGGACATGCTTGGCAAGGCATTGGCATCTTTCCTACTGCTTCTGCTGGGAGATGGAGCCATTGAAGCCACTTCCCCAGTGGGGAGGAAAGTCAGTCAGTTTACCAGCCAGCTCTCCCCTTGACTGACGGCCTTTCTCCACATGTAATCCTCAAAGAAGGCATCTTCCAACCACCCCCTGGTTTGTCAGCAGCAACACAGTCCTGTTGCAGGAACCATCTTCCAGCCACAAAGCCAAGGCGACTACAGCATGCAGGACTTTGGTGCAGTGGCCGCAGCCAGCTTTCCTTCTGTTACTGTAGTGGGATTCACTAGCGTAGTGGGTTTTATTTGGACTCGGATGCCTGGTGTGGTGCTGAGTTTTGAAGGTGTCCCACGAACGAGCCTCTTTTTATTTTTTTCCTTTCCTTTTTTAATTTGCAGAAGTTGTTTCTCTTGCTGTCCTTTCCCCTGCCTTCTCCCTCTCCCCGGGAGGCAGATCCCCGCAGGCAGCAGCCCGCGCCGAAGCGATGCTAGTGCGGGGAGGGCTCCCCCGCCCGCCCGCCGCTCTAGGGCGACCCCCACTCAGGCCGCCGCCGCCTCCCAGCGCAGGGCAGCATGGCCGCAGGGGCAGCGGGCGCGGAGGGGCGAGAGCACCTCGGCGGCCACCGCCGCCCGCCCGCTGGGGAGAGCTCCGCCTGGCAGCCCCGCGGGGCGAGGGCGATGCGCGCCCGAGCGCAGTCCCGCGCAGGAGCGGGGAGCGGCGGTGCCCGCCAGCGGCTGAGGACGGCGGCGGAGTCGGGCAGCCCGGCCCGCCGGGCGGAGAGGCGCCCCGTCCCCCTCGGCGAGTCCAGCCTGATCTCCCCTCCCGGCCGGTCCTGCGGGCTCGACGGGACGGAGGTGCAAAGAGCGGCCTGATCCGCCGCAGGTGGGACACTTAACAAGGACGGTCAACGGCGGCAGATCTCCTCTCTCTGCGCTGCCGGCTCCGCTCTTAGGCTCTGCCGCTAGAGCACCGCCGGCCCTTCAAGTAAAAAGAAGGAGAAGGAGGGGGGGACGGTGGTCACGCCCACAGGTGAAGAGCGCACGGAGCGGTCCTTCCCCCGGCGCCGCGCCACCTGCGCGTCCCCGCCGGAGGAGCGCTCCCGCCTCCAGGCGCCCATCGCCCCCGCACCAGCCCGCCGCCAGCGCCTCGTCCCGCTCCTCGTCCCGCTCCTTCGCTCGCCTTCCCCGGTGCGACACGGCGAGCGGCGGGCTTAACTCTTCGCGGCGAGGAAGGAGGAGCTGCGGGGGGAGTCTCCCCGCTGCGGCGGCTCCCAGCCTTGCCGGGGGTGGGGGTCGGAGGGGACCGTGCGGTGGGCAGGGGCCGTGCGGTGGGCAGGGGCCGAGGGGCTCAGAGGGACGACGCGGTGGCTCTGCGGGGTAGAGCCAGCTCCAGCCCCCAGCGCCTCCCCACGGCCTTCAGCTGAGAGCCGCTGCGGGTGAGCCGCCGGGCGGGGAGGGAAAGAGGAAGGGCAAAAAGAAGGGGAAAGGGGTGAAGGCGGCGACTGCTCGGAGCCCCCTCGGGAAGACTTTGCTCCTGGCTGTGGCGGAGTGTCGGCAGGAGGAGAAGGGGCCCAGGGAGCCTCTTCCCGCCTCCTCACCTGCACGGTGCGGCTCGAAGTCTCCGGGATGTATTCTGCCCGAAACGGCCATAGGTGTTAATGTAAAACATGCTTCCTTCTGTATTCATCTGTGGTCATTACAGGGACTGTCGCCGTAGTGGCAGGAACACATCCATGTGAAACCCAATTTGTGCCAGTATCCTTTATGGTAATACTAAAAAAATGAAATGTTTTAAGAGGGACCAGGTAGTTGAGCTTTTCCATTCGGAGTCTCCATAGCAATGTCCTCAAATTAATATTTTAAGTTCTACAGAAAGTAGGCATGTTCCAAGCACAGGCAGCATTGGCAGACTAGAAGAGGAGTTCGGTCACAAAATGTCCCAGTCCTCTCCTCCTGTGTTTTGCTTGCATAATGAAAATATCATGAAAAAGTAAATCAATATTCCTTCAGTAGCCCCAGGTTTGTCTAACTGTTTGCTGCTTAAATATCCTATTTACAAGACAGGTCTGTAGGGATTTTTTTAGTACAGATGAACTTGAGAAGACATTTGAAACTAACTTCAGTTTTGCACCATGAGGACATCATCAACGTAATCTTTTTTTATTTCTGGTTTTATTTTTTGCTGCAATAGTTTGCATCCTGAACTGGTAGAGCAGTAGGCTGATGTGTTCAAGGATGCTTTACAGAGACAAAGCTTTAACTGTCATTTAGGTACATGCATAACATCCCCTTCCAAGATGTGACTTTCCCATCTCTTCAGTGGGAATTTCTTTTCTATTACATTTAAAAACTACAATAAAACACAACTCAAGAATTAAGACAACATGCTAGGCATTATTCTTCTCCCCCACGTCATTTAAAGTCACACTTTATTATTATTTTGCATTTAGAGAGTAAATCTCTTTAATGTATCTATCCCTGACATAGTCACTAGATTTTCTTTGGAAGTCAATATGAATTCCATAGCTTCTTTGGTATCCTGAAGTATTAGTTCAATTTGATGTTGTAAAAGACTACTGCATAATGAGTTTAAAAAATATGACTTTCAAATTTCCTATTCTCAGAGCAAATGTAAATAAGTATTAAGCAACAAAAATGCCTCAGCGTGATGTGCTGCTGCTCATTGCAATTCCAGGACTAACATGTAAATTAAGCAGTTTTCTGTATGTATGAAATTTGATTTCCATTACAGCTGCAAGTATTGAATGTACAGTTGAATATTTTTTTCTTATTGCTAAAAAGAAAAAGCATTATTATCTCAACAAGAGATATATAGTATGATGTATAGATGAAGAGACTTTGAAACCACAAGGGATAGCTGCAACAGTATATATGCTGCTATATCTTTCAGTATAGCCCGTAGAATTTTATATAGTAAATCTTAGAGTTTATCCATTAAGTTATTATTATACAAGAGGATTTCCCTTGGAAATACATCCAGCTTTCAGTCTGAGGAGTGGGATTCATGATTACTGTTCACCCATATAAAGACTGAAGTTTATGCAGAAACTAAAGTATTGCTTTGCTAGTTCTGAAAACTGACACTGGTCAATTGAGACCAGGTTAATTCTCACGTTGGATAAGTATTGTTACCCAGAAGTAAGGTTACCACTCACTGAGAACCAGAACCACCAAGCTGAGCCCTTTGTGTTTCTTTCTACAGCTACCTGTAGTAGTTTTACATAAGGGATTTTATATGAAGAAAGATTTTCAAATATTCTGATTTGATTGTGAGAACAAGATAAGACTTAAAACCGCTCTTTGAAAATGTAGTTTTAGGTCACTGCTGCTTTGTTCTGTAAGTGTATGTTGATTTCCAGTAATGGTTTGCCTGTTCTGTGCTGTCTTGTATCAAAAAGTACCTCACGCTAGAGTGACACTATTCACAAAGTAAAATTGTACTCAATGAAAAAGTGGCAGAATGTGTTCTTAAATTAATTTGCTTGCCTCTTTCTTGACATGTCCCCTTCACATTGATTTTCAAGGAAAATGTGTGAAGCCTCTGCCTTTAAAGCCTCCCTCATCTCCCAAGAAATTCCCAGTATTCAGACCTTTCTGTGTGCAGAGATATAGAAACAAAGATTAAACCCATTGGCAGATGTCTGAAAACAGACAAGAAAATAGAAACCCAAGTTAAAGGCTGTATATCAAAGTGAAATAAGCTTGTCAGAAATCAGATTTATTACCATATGATCAAACACAAAGATATCTTGTGCTGCCATTGCAGTTGGAAGAGTTAATATCTACAAGGAAATTAAAATAATATTTAAGCTATTTATTAAGAGGTTGTGCCATTGCTACAACTGGAATTACAATACAAGCAAAATGTTTCTATTTACTAGAAACAGGCATAGTTTGAAGCTGATTGTATGCTGTATCCGTGTGTCAGTTTGTCCATGATGTGTATACGCACCGCTGCTTTCTACTAGGATGTCAGACCTGTAAAGCTGTGCAGTGGTGTTGACCTCTACTACAGGTGCAACCTACAGAGGATAAATCCTAACGTGCATTTAGGATCAAGCATGTACATGGTAGGAGGAAGGTAACATTCTTCTGATCTTTACGGAGAGACCTTCCATTCTTTTTAAATTTGCTAATTTACTTTGAAAAGAGAAGTTCTAAGTAAAAAGTGGGTAAAGTCTATGGCTATACAGTGATTCAGTGTACTTCGTAAGAATTGCCAAGCTATAATATTCAAGCCAACAACTTACTTTTGGCTGTAGATAAGGTAAAATGCTTTGGTTTATTCTATATGTCGATTTTCAAGAATGAACAGAATAATCTCTGGCTAGACATTAATTTTGAGATAAGTATAAGTAAAATAGATGTAAAATAATAGCATTAATAAAAAGTTTTTTTTTTTCACAGTGTTAAAAACATGAGTTGCATAGAAGAGCTATGTAACAACTTTGTATTTTATCTCAACAGAATTTTCAGAGGAAGAGCAGTGGAGTTTAATAATAAGAAAGTAACCTCTTAAACTTTGTTTAACCATTTACATTTTCAACAAAGCATGTCTATAAAAATCCATAGCACCTCTTTAACAACCATAGCAAGGATCAGATAAAATGCAAAGGAATTGCAACTTTTTTCCATCTTCCTTGAGAAGAAGGGATCAGCAGAGACTGGTCAGATGACACAGATTTATAGTTAAAGAAAAACAACATTTAAAATTAGATTTTGTGAGAAGATTTGCTCTCTCTGTATTTACTACCCATAGGCCATGTTTGAAAAAAAGATTGAAACTAGATACATACATACATCAGTGACTGTTTTAATACCCTGTTTAGTGCTCATAATATTGGCCATCTATTTAATATGAAAGGTTTTGTTATTGGTTCACATTAAGCAGTAATGTATTGTATTTATGACAAAGAAAGAGGAAGGAAGAAAGAGAGACAGAATGTATAGATGCATACTGATTTCATTGTCAAATTATAATTTAGAGAGTGAGTTCAGTCCTTCAATAACAGAAATCATATTTGAGTATAAATGGCAGAGAACAGTATACGTCTGAAACTAAGAGGTCAGAAACTTAGTTCTCACCCCGTATTTCAGTGAAAGTATTTATTTACGTAGTACTTAAATAATTCATAGAGATTTTGATACATGTTTATGCAAAAGGGTGTTTTTCAAGGTCAGTAACAGTAAAGTGCTTAAGAACTGTCCACAATTCTCAAAACATATTTAGAAGGAAGCTGTTGACCATTCAGTGGCCAAAGCTAAGTCATGTTGCTTTATTGCGTTATATTGTCTATGTGCCAGGTGCTCTCACTGATGGATGCTTTTGTTGGTTATTACAAACCTGTAGCTATGATGTGTTACTCGTAGACTGTGTCTTTTCACTGATCTTTCTGTAACAGGTTCAAGCTACCAGTTAGTAGTGTTTTTTTCTAGCTGTTTTTTTCTGCTAACTTTATCTGCCTGCAAAATACATTATAGATATAGTTTGATATAGATATAGTTTGAAAAGCTGTATGCTTTTGATTCAGCATGAAAGTTTTTGTAAGTTACGGGAAATCCTCACCCCAGAAAACGAAATACATAAAGTTGCTCACTGATGGCTATATTAACCTATTTAATTGCAAAAAAGCAAGAGAGTGGCAGTGGAAATATACTGCCAATACAAAACATTTTTATACCTGTCTGTATAACTGACGTGTTGTCACAACATCCACATTATCATTCTGACCAAATATTATTTATAGACTTTACACTAAAACGCAGAAAAAGCATGAAGGAGAAACCCTTAAAGATGCATTTAATTCCACTTTGTGTCAAAGGCAAGTCTGCAGTTTTTATTAAAAATTGGCACCAATATAATATCCGATAAAAATGGTTGTGCCATTTTTTTCAAGAAATCCTAGCTATAGATGACCCAGATGTTAAATGAACTTTTGTAAAATTACTGCATTCTCACTTAGATCTTAAAAATATTGAGATTTCAAAAAAACACTTTGATGTTGATATGCAAGAAGCCCAAATATCAGAATTAAGGTTGGGTTATAATAAACTACAGCTCTTTATAGCATGTACTAATAAAATGTTTATTTTTATGTTGTGGGTGTATAAGATTGTTTCTTTCCACTGAAATGCCTATAACTGATGTGGCAGATAAGTACGTTTCTGTCACTTAGCAACCTTCATTGGTTAGGAAAAAAGTTTTGGGGGTATCTGGAATGCTATTATTGAAAGTGTCTGGAATTTAGCAAATCACCAACTTGTTCAGAAGTGAGTCATTACCTGAGCTACAGTGATGCAATATGCTGAATTTGACAACAAGAACAGAAATAACTAACTTGTATACATGGATAATTTAGGAAGGTGGGTTATTTTAAAAAATTAGGAAAGAAATCAGAACGTGGAACAGCAAACAAATCTGACATAAATCCAAATATGGCAAATTACCTTCATTACAGTAAACAGTTAAAGAATAATCACAGAATCACAGAATGTTAGGGATTGGAAGGGACCTCGAAAGATCATCTAGTTCAATCCCCTCGCCGGAGCAGGAACACCTAGATGAGGTTACACAGGGATGTGTCCAGGTGGGTTTTGAATGTCTCCAGAGAAGGAGACTCCACATCCTCCCTGGGCAGCCTGTTCCAGTGTTCTCTCACCCTCAATATGAAAAAGTTTCTTCTCAAATTTAAGTGTTCCAGTTTGTACCCATTGCCCCTTGTCCTATCATTGGTTGTCACCGAGAAGAGCCTGGCTCCATCCTCCTGACACTCACCCTTTATATATTTATAAACATTAATGAGGTTGCCCCTCAGTCTCCTCTTCTCCAAGCTAAAGAGACCCAGCTCCCTCAGCCTTTCCTCGTAAGGGAGATGCTCCACTCCCTTAATCATCTTTGTTGCCCTGCGCTGGACTCTCTCCAGCAGTTCCCTGTTCTTCTGTAACCAAGGGGCCCAGAACTGGACACAATATTCCAGATGTGGTCTCACCAGGGCAGAGTAGAGGGGGAGGAGAACCTCTCTTGACCTGCTAACCACCCCCCTTCTAATACACCCCAGGATGCCATTGGCCTTCTTGGCCACAAGGGCCCAGTGCTGGCTCATGGTCATCCTGCTGTCCACCAGGACCCCCAGGTCCCTTTCCCCTACACTGCTCTCTAATAGTTCATTCCCCAACTTATTCTGGAACCTGTGGTTGTTCCTACCCAGATGCAAGACTCTACACTTGCCCTTGTTGTATTTCATTAAATTTTGCTCCACCCAACTCTCCAGCCTGTCCAGGTCACACTGGATGGCAGCACAGCCTTCTGGCGTGTCAGCCACTCCTCCCACTAAGAGGCATATGAAATCATAACTATGACCAAATTTCTGTCTTGGAGATTACAGAAGTTATTAATGAGATCTGTTGAGGATTAGGTTTAGTTTCATTTTGTGTATTCAGTGAAAGGGACTCTGAATTCAGTACCTGTTCCAGAGTGTCCACAAAAACATGTTTTTGATACATAACCAATACCATATGCAATTCTTTTAAAACAGATTTAAAGCAAGGAAAGAATAAACTACTTGTTTGGGAAATTATTTCATTTTGTCATTTTTTTTCTCTGATTTACTTTTGTTAGTTTTTCTTCAATGATATACCACAATTTAAGAACCTACACATCATATAGGTTTTAAGAAGTGTACAGTCACAAAGACCTCATTATTTTTTTGTCATCTGTGGTCTTTTTAAGTCCTGTATCAGTTAGTTTCCCAGCATTGAGTTCTCTAGGAGAGAGAAATCAAAGTATCCTATACAGGTTTGTGTATACATTCAGCGACTACACATTCAAGAGAAAAAGCATCATTACAGGTCTGGCAACTGAACAATCTTGTCTTCCAGGGAGCGTGCTCTAAAGGCAACTATGGATTTACTATGTACATCATTATTTCTTTCGACATTCTAACACACACCAGAGAGGTAAGGGCATATGTGGCCATCTTCTTGGCATTTTCTTGAAATCTCACCAGTTCCTCACAAACCTTGCTGTAGAAGAAAGAGGTGATGTTTTCTGGAGGTAGAGTACCAGGTTATGTTCTGAGAGCTGAGTTCTGTTGCTAATGAAGCCAACAAATATTCTGAGCAGCTTTTTGACAATTGTTTCAATGTCTCTTGTCTTAGTTTCTGCTGGAACCATAAGCAGTTAATGGTTTCTCTGTAAAGATCTAGAGCTTTTGGATGAAATGTTCTGTTTGAAAGTGAGACAAGGCACAAACATTTTACAAATGTATTGTTAAGAACCCAGTTATAGGGCAGTGAGTGCAGTTGTGCTCTGCCTAAGCTGGTACTTGAATTGTTGAATTTGCCATGCAGCAACAAAGTTCATCAGTGAACAGCAGAATATTTTCCCAGGAAAAAAAAAAAATCGTGACAAACTAAGCAAAGCTGCAGACTGAAAAGCTAAAATCTTAATCTGTAGCTGGTAAGACTTCACTGACAATGTGACTTGTTTGCATTCTCCCTTTTGCCAGTTTAGCTATTCACTCTATAGAGTAGAATTAAACGGTGTTTCTGATATCATTATGCTGTCTTTCAGAAAGCAGCTAACTTTGTGTAACCAGGATGTCCCTCAAACAAATAATTGCCTCCTGAATGGAAATTAGAAACTCTTTGCTTACTGTAAACCATAGTGTACAAACTGCAGCTTATGAACCTGCTGGAGTTTTGTTTTGTTTTTTTTTTTGAGAAGCAGATAAACTGTCTTTATCCCAGACCCTACTCCTGAAGATTATCACCTGTAATCCTTCCTTATATTTAGAGGAGAATGAAGTGGTGGCAGTGGGGCAAATGCCACACCATGTCCTCAAGGCATTCTAGTCATTACAACATTAGATCAGGATGTATGGGAGCTCAGTTCAGTTCTTTTCTCTGCTGTGGGCAAATCTGCATCAATCAATGGTTCTATAATGGGGCTCTTACAATCCCCTTGTTGAAACAGTGTCACTGTACATATAATAAATCAAGACTTGCAGGGCAGAAGGAGAAAGTATAAAAGTGAAACTGATTCTGCAGGTAACTATTTATGTGGGTACTCACCTTGAGAGGAGACCAATCTTTTCTTGCCTGATCCCAGGATGGTTTCTGTAATTTAGACAGGGACTGTATAATGTGCTTAATTATGAAAAAGACAGGCCATTGAAGAAGACTGATGTCAGAAAACTTTGATTTACTTAGCCTTAACTTCCATTCTTTGTGGATTGGATAATACCTGGTGTAAGTACGTCATTTTCATGGCAAATTTGGTATCACATTGCATATAATGAGATAACCCACGGCATTAACTTTCTGACATTGAATCAGTTTTCAACCAACATGTAGCTTTTTTTTTTTTTTTTTTCTGAATAGTTACATCTACGGTAGTTTTCATTGTTATTACGTTAGTATTCACAACAAAGTTTTCTGACAAGATCAAAGAAATGTTACAATTAATACACTGCCATTCACTCCTCTCAGCTCTTTCTTTAGACTCACATTCTTTTTCATCCTACCCAGTCCAAATTTGTTTACTAACACAGACAATTAGGAAAGCGACATTACTGGAAATAATTTTCTTACAAAAATAATTTTCAGCTGTCCAAAACTTGTTTGCCTTCTCCCCTACACCTTCATTTTTTATCCTTCCAAATCTGCAGGTTTCAGAATGAGAAGTCAGATACTTCTTTACCGCATTGGGGATTATTACAGTACAAATTAAACAGTATTGTGCAATATTTATGCGTAGCACTTCTGCATATAAACTGTACTGGCATATAAACTACATTTGCTCTTTACACAGCACCCATAGCTAGTGCTGGAGCCTCTGTGGGGAGAGGAGACATGGACATGCTGTGCTCTGCCACACATCTGTGGCCGTGCACTACTGGTGGCAGCCCTAATGGGAACACCCCACCTCTGCCTCACCTTGGGGAGGTCCTGGGTTTTCAGAGCAGGACTTGCTGAGGATGGGGGAATGGAGGCTTGGCATGGCAGCAGAAAGGGTGACAGAGTCAGCTGCCTGTAGATCCTGTGGATGCTGCGGTGGCAGCTGGATGGATGGATGGATGGATGGATGGATGGATGGATGGATGGAGGAAGCTGCAGAAGACTTTTTTGCAGATCTTGCCCAGAGGGATTGTGGAGTTCTCCATCTGTAGAGATACTTGAAACTCAATTGGACATGGTCCTGGGCAACCTGCTGTAGCTCACCCTGCTTGAGCAGAGGGCTTGGACAATATACTCTTGAGAGATCCCTTGCAGCCTAAACCTGTGATTCTGTGAATAAACAGCATTACCTCTTTTTGTTACAGAAATGTATGTTGTAACATATTGAAACCTGTTGAATATACAACAGTAAAAGTAGGAAGACAGAATGACTCAACTGTGCATGTTATCATAGACACATTTGGTTCACAAGGCTTTAATATATGATAATCCCCCAAGTGTCCAGCTCATTATAACTGGTTCATCAGTACCCTAGAAAGGCTTCTATGTCTGGGGCAGCGTGATTCTGTCTCTTGTTGGGCACACTAACAAAAGGCTGGGAATACTGATTTTGTGGGTCTCTGAGAAATTGTTTTGTTGCTCCCCTAAGGAGCTTCATTGCCTCCATCATGCCAATATCCTTCAATGTGGTCTCAGTTGAAAAGGGGTGCTTTGTGTTTGGAACAGAGTGAGACACACAGCCTGTTAAACCAATTTTAGGTACCGGACTGAAAAAATGGAATGCAGAATTTTAAAAATAATTGCACCGATCTTGTCCTAAAATATGGAAACAATATATACTTGTTTACAAGAACACTAATGAATATTTTAATTCCTTTTATTCTTGTACTGAGGTTATCATGACAATAAAATGGAACCTAAACACATTTCTGTGTCATCATGAATTAAGGCAATCAGTAGAATTCCTTGACAAGTTGCCAGCCCTCATCATTAGGGGTTTCTCTGATGTTTATTCCACAATGGATTTTTAAATCTCATCAACTGTGTAAGCCATCTTTGGCAGGCAGGAAGGACCTTAATAGTGTCTTAATTTATTATCTGGATATCACATGAAACTAATGTGATGCTTCAAGTCTGTTGTGAATATCTGTATGTCCATAGACTCTCTTTCAAATGTGCTTAGTGTTGGTATCTGGTATGACACAAATTTTCATTTATCTGTGTTATGTAAAACTGTACAGAATAGTTCCCCTGTGCTCCCCACCAAACAAACCTGCTGTAACCAGAATACCTTCTCACACACCAAAATCTTTGTGCTTTATACCAGATCTACACAACATTTTAAGCAAGTCATAAGAAAGATTTGCCCTGACAACAAATTGAGTAAAATCTTACATATTTTAAAATTCTGTTCTGGGAGGTTTTGAAGTATGAGAACTGTAAAGGTTTTGACTGATCTGGATGTTCTTCAAACTTCAGAAGTAATAAAAACTGGAGATAATGGATTTTTTTTTTTTTTTTTTTTTGACAGGACATTTCAATGATGTCTTCATAGGTGATTTCTCCTCCCTTATGATTAACTGTGGTGCTGGATGAGGCTTTTCTACATAGTACTCTTTCCTTTCTGTCTTGTCAGTTTGAGTTCCAATGTAATTTTAAGAGATAGCATTTGAATCATTAGACTTTCCACCTAATTGCAAAGCCATTACTGGCTTAATATGGCAAGAGCTGAGCCTGTCAGTGCATACATTTCTTCTAGTTTAATTGCAATCCATCCACCTTAGCTTCTTTCCAAGCTACTTTTAAACTTAGATAACATTATTTATGAGATTTCCCATAAACTAAAATGTCATTCTCGGAAACTATGATACTTTCCCAATGTTGCAGAATCATGCACATTTTTCTAAGATGTTTCTGATGCCAAATGGGAAGCAAAAGAGTAGGTATCTTTTAAATACTGTCATAATGAGTTGTCATCTTGTCTCTTTCAGGAAGACCTGGTGAGAATAATTTTGACAAAACATTTTTCATCAGAAAATGTCGACTCGGTGAAACCAAAATTTTTCACAGAAATGTATATCTTTTCAATAAAACTTTCATAGTGAAGAGTTTTTTTTCCCAGGTTCAGGATAGAATTTCTAAACAAATCCTGACAAATCAAGATACACCTGTGTTCAGGGCAAGTTAGGAGACCTAGGTTTAACTCTCTTACTTTGAGCTGCAGCAGGTAGCTGAGTCTGGACCTAGTCACTTTTAAAGTGCCTGTCCTCAGTGCTTGAATGCTGATTTGAGGTGTAAGTCTCTCTTATTCTCCCTTAATTTCTCTTGAGAACTTTCTAAATATCTTAGTTTTTCCCCTACATGGAGGTAAACCAAATATAAAAAAACCACAATTACTATTTTTTTTTTCCCAGATCAACCTACTTGTCAGAGTGCAGAAGAATGTCCTGTTTAGATGTATTTTGGTAGAAAGCCAACAAATTTTCTGAGCAGCTTTTTGACAATTGTAGGTAGGAAGACTCATATCATATCTCAGAAGTTCTATTTATTGCTTCAGGTCACAGCTCTGTGTTGATTTGTAACACATAATTCTCCCTGATTTACGTGAAATTATCTCTACAGGTACAGGTAGAAAGCTTGAATACTTCTGTTCAAAAGCCTTCACAAGGAAAAAAGCCTTTAGTCTTAATACTAAAAAAAACAATTTACACATGTTATTTAAGTATTTTTTATGCACATTTTACATAGCAATACAAAGTCTCTGCTTACAGTACTATGCTATTTCCTTCTTGTGTAGATTTTTATTTCTAACATTCCATATCACAATAATATAAAATAATTTAGATCAGTCAAGGAGTTAACCACATAGTTGAAGAATTAAAGTCATTAAGTAAGTTCTAAATAATGAAGAGTGTTAACATTGCTCATAGGTTCTGTTACAGCAGCGGACTAAAAACACAAGCTACACAATATCATTTCTTCTAAGTTAATCTGAGGCATTCAAAATTGAGTGAGATGACTAGAGCTGTCAAGTAGGTAATTGTACGTATAAAAATATCGCAAGATACATGACTTGAACATAACACTTGTGAAATACCATGGCTTTTGGGAATGATTTACTGAAAATTGTCTGTTTAGAATGAAATTAACTTTAAGAACATACTGTATGAAAGCCCAATTATTTGTACTTTTTACAATTAAAATCAGCTATGATATGATAATAATAGATAGTGCTACTGAACATACTTCCTTTGGTATATTTAAATAAATGGAGCATTTATTTAGGAAAAAAAAAAAAAAAAGCATGAGTGAGTTACCTTTAAACTGGACTAGGCATTATGTAGACTATGAGCCCAATGCTGTTTACTTTTTCATTTACCAAAACAAGTGGAGCTTCTTGACATGTAACTTTTATGGACAATGGGTCAATGGGAATTGACTAGCAGTAACTGATATCTGTACATTCTGTAGCCTGGGTTACTGAAATAAGGAATAGGGTGATTAAGTGCAAAAGACTGACCTTATTAATTATTTCTTAGCAGCCATCCATCCCAGGATCACTGAAATGCAGTAGGCAAATCCTTGTTTATTCTGCTCCCAGATTTCACCAAGACTTTAGAGTTCTGCATCTGCACATGATCAGAATTGCCTTACTTGGGACAAGCACTTATCTTCTGCCCGTGCCCTGCTGGAACCCACAATCTGACACAGTCACGTCAGGGTTCAGATCTCTAAGTATTCTTGCAATGCATCAAATACACATTATCAAAAGAGGTATTACAAAGTGCAATCATGTCCACGTTATTCCTAAAACCTGTTATCATGATGTGGAAGCATAAGTTGCTAGTTCTCAGCTTTGATAATAAACAAAGGATTATGGCCATTCATTCATGAAGCCTGAGGTAACATATTCTAAACCTCTCTCCAGAAGAGTATCTTCAAATTCACCTTTCTTACTTCATTAGAAAGTGAGTTTTTCTGCACAGAAAACGTCTTAAACTGAACAGTAACTGTGACTAAACAAAGAGTAGGTTTAGGTCACTTCCCTTCACTCTTAGGGATTTTTGGTTGGTTGATTGTGGGGTTGTTTTGGTTGTTTTTTTGTTTTGTGTTTTTTTCCTTTTCTTTTTCATTAATTATTGTTTAGGGAATTTTTATATGCAGCCCAATATGCAAGTACTGTGAAACTGTAATTCCTTTAGTGACTCCGTCTCTTAATTTCTCAATTATCAAATGGCTAAAATAATTACACTCCTACCCAAACACTTGAAAAATTGCTGATGAAAGACACAGTTTAAAATGCATACATCAAAAGTGCAAGCACCACAGTACTTGATGGCATTTCATTCCAGAATTAATTGATTATGAACATTTTTGTAGCAGTGTTTAGCATATTGCCACACAGGCACTTAATTTTCTCACTTTTCTCCAACAGGCAGGCAAAAGGTGACACACTGATTGCTTGATTCTTGCTGGACATAATGTTTTTGCTGGGATAGAGTCAGTTTCTTCATAGTAGCTTGTATGTGGCTACGTTTTGGGTTTGTGCTGAAGATAGTGTTGATAACACACGTTTTAGTTTTTGCTGAGCAGTGCTTACACGGTGACAAGAACCTTTCTGCTCCTCAGGCTGCCTTGCCAGCAAGTGGGCTGTGGGTGCACAAAGAAGCTGGGAGGGGATGCAGCCGAGACCACTGACCCCAACTGACCAAAGGGATATTCCACACAACATGAGGTCATGCTCAGCAATAAAACTGGTGGGGTGGAGGTGGGCAGGGGCTACTGTTTTTCTAGAACTGACTGAGCCTTGGTCATTGAGTGGTGGATAATTTTTTTGTTGTTGTTGTTTTGTTTCTGTTTCGTGGTTTTGTTGTTGGTTGGTTGGTTTGTTTGTTTTGTTTTTGTTTTCATAAAATGATTATCAACTGTCTTTATCGCAAGCCATGAATGTTCTCACTTTTATCCTTCCAGTTCTCCCCCATCCCTCTACGGAGGAGTGAACTAGTGGCTGTGTGGCTCTTAGTTGCCAGCCAGGGTTAAATGATGACACTGGGCTAGATGCTGCCCGTCAGTCTACTCACTTCATTCATGACTGCATGAGAAGCAGAGAGGCAAGAAGAAAGGAGAAAAAGAGGAAAGAAGAATGAACCAAGTGAAAAACATTTTCTTCTAAGACTCTGGCAGCAGTGCATTAGATTCTGGCGAGACTTTAAGGTGAAATCATATGAAGTTGTGAATTCAACTTTATTTTTTTGAACACATAGTAATATTACAACTCTCACTATGGATTGCAGCATCTATTTGAATGTAAGAGTTAAATGGCCCTTGACCATGTTGGTTGTGCCTGTGCTTCTGTCAAAGAACAGAATGCCATGGTGACCATATTGAATTTCTTTCTTGCCTCCCACCTGTTTAAATGGCAGCAGGTAAGTTTGCTCATAAAATCGACTAGTTGGTGACTGAAAAATTAGCTTATTTCAGCTTGGTGTTAACTAGGTTTGTGCACAGTTGGGCACAGGAAAATCTGCATGTTTTAGAGATGCACTTATGATTTTGCTTTTGTGTTCACAGTTCACATTTTAGGTAGGCCAGGTCTTAAAGATGGACTTTGGATACCCATGCCTACTCTGCCTGAGAAACTACAACAGTTGTCAGTACTGAACAAATATTCAATGTATTTTCTAGTCAGCCATTTATTGACTTTGAATGTTTCCCTGTAGAAACTGTTGAATCCTCTCCATTTCTTGTATCATGTGATGAAAAAAAAAGTCTAGAAGGGATGTTTCCCTAAGGAAAGTAGAACATTCTTCTAGAAACAGGTTAGTCAGACCAAATTCAGAGGCATTGCCTGGCCTAAAGACCAAGACTCACATGCTGAGAGTAGACTAGGATTTTTTCATTTAGGATTCCTTTAGTTTATTTTCTAAGTTGCTTGTAATGCATAAATGTGAAGAGGTCATTGATAAGAAAAATTATTGGTAAACTTGTAACTGAGGAGCTAGAGCTTCCTGTAGCCCAATGTTGTACGGTGGACAGAAACTAAGGACATATCTAAGGAACTGGGAAATACTTGTATGAGTGGGCAGCATCTGGGTGTTATTAGGCCAGAAACAAAGTCCACAAACCTGTGACCATTTAATAGGCTCAGAATTTAGAATGTTGGGAAGTTATTATTCAGATCAAGAGGGCATAAAAACAAGAGGAAATACATGGCTGGCTTAAGTCAAAGTAGGTGTTTATTCAGTAAGTGGAACACCTTCTGAAATAAAGTGAGGTTTGCTTCCAAAAAGTTTGCTTTGATTTTATGTGGAGTCACATAAATCCATCTCTGCAGGGATTTCACTTTTCAGTAGATTTTGCTGTTCCAATATGATGCTCACTTCACACTTCCGACTCAAATGTTAGAAAGTGAGTGTTTGACTTTGACTTTTTCTATGATACCAAGGGTGGTAGAAAATGGCCCACTGCTATTATACAATCAATTGAATGGGTAGCTGCAGGGTGTTGGCATACCACAGCTTGTGGTAGTGCCGACAAAGAAACAACACACACATTGGCTGTCTTGAAAAATGAGAAAGAAAGAAATGACCCAGAAGGCCATTTAACATTTAATTTGTAAATAGGATCTCACAGTACAGGCTGTTTTGTAAGACACTTGTTTTCTTGTACAACATAGTCTGAAGCACCATGAAAACCCGCCCTAGTATTCTTTCTCTCAACTGTTCCATTGTATAAGGCAATTCTTTTTAGGCCAAAAGTCCAAAAGGTATGTTCTGCATGTTATTCACATGTATCTGCACTTGCTAATGAACATGCAGGCATAACAACTAGTTGGCTTTCTGCCAAAGCCCAGGCAAAGAATATCTAATGCACTAGCTATCAAACAGCACAACATGGGGGACATGCAAAGTGATGATCTGTCACTGGCTACTGGCTCCTCCCTTGTTATGCGAAACACCTTTTACAGGGGTCCAGACTCTTCCTTGCACAATGCAAGCCTGGATGACCATAAGTGCTGGCACATAAAAGAGACATGAAACAGCAACCACCTATGGCACAGTTTCACATATAACTTCTTTGATTACATTTTGTTTGCTGAAAGACAGTACTGTAGTTGCTATGAAATGCTCAAGAAACTTCATCTTCTGGGTAACAGTCATATTACAAGGTAATAGTCAAGAAAGAAGGAAAATGAAAAGAAAAATATCACATAATTGAATTGACTGGGTTAACATGGGAAGGTTGAAAGATATGATAAAGGAAGAAATGGAATGCAAGAATATAGCTCTTAGGATAATGAATATAATTTGTTTAAGCTCCATTATGTTTTGTTTCCTTGAAAGGGGAACCCTGTGTGAAATGTCGCTTCCATCAAGAGCAAGAACTCTTTGAGAAAAAAGATCAGATTACAGTTTAAATCCTATTAACAAAACATATCTATATTGTCACTTACACTAGTTGAGTAGTTGTAGCTCAAGAGCAAAGAAAATCATGAACATGTAGACTGAGCAGTTCAGTGGAAGGCAGTATGATTTATTTGTTTTTATTTACTGAATATTGGTTTATATTCTCAGACCTAAGTATAAGTAACTTATTGAGAATGAAACTAACCAATCAAGAGAGGTAAATGAGAACACGTTTGTTTGCCACCTTCTCCAAAATGGTCTCCTGAAGAACATAATGCACTCTATGGATTCTGAAGCAAAGGTAAAGTTAGTCTTGTAAGAACCTCTCTAACAGAAGGCAATTTCCTTTCTTGACAATCTGAAGTCTGCTATTCCATTGAGAATGTTGTGAAAGAAACTATCATATTGTTACTATTTTTTTTTTTTCTGGTCACTGGGTGCCTACTTCAGCTATTTTGACACAAATCAGAGTAGTTACATTAGGAGAAGAAGTTCATTACACAGTCAACAGAGAGCACTAGACACTGGTCAGGGCCAGTTCAGAATGCTTAAAATTAATTGAATTGGTATTCAACTAGTCACTGTGATCAATGGAGACCAGTGCACAGGTTTTATCATGCCTTCCTTAACACTGGTGGGTTGAACTGGGAGCTAAATATTCTTTCTATTGATTACAAAGGTAGCCCACCTGTGACAAGATCAGACACTACAGACATTTAAAGTTAGATGAGATGGACTTCTAAACATGTTTCCTCAGCTCAGACAGCCATAGTCAATAGATTAGCTCCTGAATTTTCGGTCAGGGGAGCCCACATTAGTATACCCAAGGCTGACTACATGGATCAGTGTAGGTGACAGCTTTGATCTGGCTGCAGCTGTTCACCTGTTAAAGAGTTTTAGTTTGTCCTTTAGCAAAGGCTTTGATTACTGTTAGGTCCCTCAACACATATCACTTTTAGTAGTAATTTAGTATAGAACCACAGTGAGAGTTAGAAAAAACATGTCCAGGAAGAGCAGAAATAATAATTGTATTGAGGAATTGGTCTTTGTGGGGACACAATAACCCCGTTCTGCAGATTTGTTTGAGAATTTCAGTCTGTCTCATCTCTAAATTCTCAGAGACTTGTTTTTTCCCTGGTGCCGTTTGTAGAATTCATGTTTGGTCCATACCAACAGCTGAACAACCACTTGGACTTTGGACTTAATTCAAACATTTAATGAATTTAAATGCTTTCTTGGGAGAGAATATTGGAGATAATATTCATGGATCAGTAGAATTTCTAAGAAATTATTGCCTTTGAAACCTTAGTTTATCTGTTGTCTCTTCTGGGGGCGTCATATAAACTCCAAAACCCACATGTAGCTCCTACTGAAGTACCAGCATTAGCTGCTGGTCCTACTTGGAACTACGAGCCATGGAAAGAAAATTAAAAAGCTTCTATTGCATTCTGTTTTCCTGAGGTGATTTAAAAAATAGTTCCATGAACACTTTGACCACATTGTTCCCATTGGAAAATTGTTCCAGAATCCAATCTGAACTGAATTTGTAATCTCAATATATTACTGACAAGTCTATATTTAACTGCTTATAATTAAGCAGTTTAAAAGAGGTTGTCCACCTCGACGTTATATTTACAGAGGGTAAGACTATCTCATCTCAGCCTTAAATAAGACCTGTTTATGCATAATGCCATTTTAACTGTCTCTCCAATTAGGAGGATTTGCCAATTGGTGTGAAATATTGTAAATGTGCTACTTTTGTTAACGGTAATCCTATTTATGGGCTTGTGGTATGTTCAGAGCATGATGATAGGGCACATGAATAATTTACCAATGAAAAGCCACTGTTGACTGTACTGTACTTTAAATCCTGAACTTCATTATTAGCGGGAGGTAAAAATGTTGGAAATGAAGCTCAGAACTGAGGTACATCCGTTTAAAATGATATAAAAGAAATTATCTAATTGAGAAAGGCACATATGAACTAGAATAAATTTTAAAAAATAATAACTCTGACTTGCTAGAAGTCAAGTCATTACCTGCATCTTCCTGTTCTAGTGTGAGTTTCAAAAGGCTATTAGCCCGTTTCTCTACAAAGTAAGTCAATGTTGATTTAAGTACCATATAAGAAGGTTTACCTTTTTACACACACACTTATCATGTTTCTGCCTACTCTGCTGATACACACAAGAGTCTGACAGGATGTGTCATGGCGGAGTAATTTAGGGTTCTGGAGGGGGCAGCGAATGCATCTGCCACACGTTGTAACATACAGGCCAACAAGACATGAGATTTAAGTACAGTGGAGCCTAGAGAGCACAACCACACTTCAGTTTGTGAAAAATGGGATGTTGGATCTGACCTGCCTTGTAAAGCACCTTGGAGTTATTTCTTGTGTGCTGCTCAGATTTCTGGAAGTTCAGACAAAAACATAGTTTTATTGGGGTCTGTTGTGAGGTGGCAAATCAATATACACAGCTCCTCCTCCTTCACTGATTTTGTTCTGTTATTGCATGAAATGAGAATAGTTTGGGTTGAGAACACTGTTATAGGTGAGTTGTTTGAAATCTTTGCTTTGAGAACCTTGCCTCTGTACAGAAAGGAGGGACACAAACCCTTATGAGATTGATGACTGCACATGTGCGTTATGTCAGGGTGCCATGAGGACTGGCAGATGCCTGGAGCCGAGTGCCAGGAAGCACAGGACATCCCCATGGGCCTCACCAGCCCAGGTCCATTCCATAGACCCCCACCAGGGAGCAGGAAAGGCCAGCAGGGCAGCTGAGGGCAACCTCAGACACCATCAGGCACCTCTGTGGGGATAGGGAAGTCAGCCTTCGGGCTCGGCCCGGATCAGCAGGGCCAGGACGTGGCTGTGGTGGAACTGGACAGTGATATTCCGACAGCATCACTGGGACAGGGACTGGCAGCTCTGGGCTGAGCTGAAATAGGGTTCTGGGCCATGGAGCAGGGTCAGAGGGAAGCCCCAGGGGAGGTTGGATAGTGCCATTGAGGGCCATTATTGCCCTCAGTGCCCTGACATTTAATGACCTGTATGTAAAGCATAAAAGGTCAGTTTGAATTTTCAGAAAGAATGGTTACATGCTTCTTGATCTCCTAGGCTGATGACCTTTATTTTCACATTGTTTCCACAAAGATAAAAGAAACTGGAGAGGAAAAATAAAGAAACATTAATCTGAGGAGCCATTTTTTGATGTTTCCTACCTACACTAGGGGAAAAAAAAATAAAAAGGCAACACAGTCTGTGATCAGTTTTTAAAAATAAACAGGTTAATTTCAAAATAAAGCACTATAGATTCTGGTAACTTCCAAAGTCAGAATATTGCACTTCTTACCTCTCGGTGTTCAGGAATCAAATAAACCTCCTGTTTTATTTACCATGGCGATCTGTTGCTCATGGATTGTACTGCAGATGGCTTAAAACGATTACGTATGTTGTTACTTTTCTTTCAGAAGTTCACTGCTATACAAAACCACTTTTTTCTCATCAGTAATACTCTATCAAAGTGTCAAGGGTGATCTATGTATACTTGGCATGACCATTACTAAAGCATGTCTTTAAAATCTCAGTAATAAAACCATCTCTTATTAATGGCATTAGATGTTCACAAATATTATAAATCAGTATTTTTATTAACTTATCTACAAGGCTTTTTCATTTATGATTTAATTTCACAGCTACATAAACATAACATCAAAAATCAACACATTTAAAACATACAGGTAAAATAACGGACAACTTACTACCACAAAATAGCAAAGCATATGAGAACAGGTGAATTTGAATTGTGAACTGAGCAGTAAAAGGATCTCTCTTAATAAGGAATTGCATATCTTTGGAGTTTAATTACAATAGGGCCTGTCACTATAAGATTAATGATGAGCAGTTTTTCACTTCAAATGGCTGCAATTGAATTAAGATAGTATCATTATTCTTAGAGATATAAGGTCAAAAAAATGAGGGAAAAGTCAGGAAAAAATGGAAAACCAAACTATTGAAATGAGAGAACATTCGATAATAAGTCAGGACATTAAAATGCATTACAAGGCCTATATTTACAATTTTATAACATGCTATGTAAAATAGTGAAGATGATAAAATGCTAAGAATTTTTATATGCTTTTTTGTAAACCGTGCAACACTGTGGGATGTATTACCATTTTCAGAATTACGAATTAGAAATACTTTGTACATTTGCATCTCTCCCTCCTATCTAGAAATGGGAAAAACTTTTCTAGAACATGAATATTACATACGTATATTACATAGGTATCATATATCAGCACTCACTGTATGATAGGGATAAACTGAATTGTTGACTGTGTAGTTATTTTCTAATGCACAGGATAGCACGGCCTTGGGAGTCACTGTAGTTTGTTCTTACATCTTGCTATACAAAGGCAGTAACACTTTCCCTGAGGAGACATTTAAAGAAAGAAAATCTCAAAGGGTTGTTGTTAAGTCTCTTCTTATCTCAGAACCTGAGAAGAGGAAGTAGGACCTTCAGTCTTCATTTGCAACCTCTTTTCTGGAGTCTTGGCATTTCAGCAAGCAGATTCTCAAAACTTCTATAATCTTTATTTGAATCAGGAATTATAGTTTTCACATGCTGTACTATAAACTCTTGGCCATAAAAGTAAACCATCTGAGGACACGTATAGAGGAAGTACAAGTGAAATGCTCTGTACAGTACCCCCAGTAGTGGAAAACTTTCCATTAGCTGTAGACTGGTCTACTTTAGATTTGTTTCAAATTCTTTATTACGTGTTAAAATACAGTTTAACAAGGCCCTAATAAAAGGGCTTAAGGGGCCATGATTTATAATCACATTTCTTTTCAATATATTTCAGTTTTCTGTGTTTGATATCATCAGAGTTCATCCTCTTCTACTCTTCCTACTGATCCTGGTCTTTGCATTTTTTTCTTAGTATTAAAATATCTTTAAAAATCCCTATTTCTATTTGCTTTGTGTGAACTTTGTCAACTTTTGGTCATTATTCCCCTGACCTCTTCTGATAACCTTTGAAGGTCTCTGTTATCTTTATTACTGTAATATATATTCAAAACTTTGTAAAATATGTGGTGAAATATGCCACAATTCTTTTAGAAATCACATCAAAGGTCAGATATTTTGAGAGGGAATCAGGCTCTTCAGCTCATGAGGATAACTCAAAGAATTAATAAAGATTGTGATAAATATGTAGAAATATATTTTCTGTATTCGTATCTCTAAGATAAAATCTCTAGGGAGACAGAAGAATCTGTCTTAAACTTGGCTCTAGCTGTAATGAGAATCAAGCATAGCTAATGTATTAGCAATTTACCTTGTTACCTCTCTTAATTCAGCACATAATCTCACATTGCTTTCAGCCTATGAACTGAAGTAGCTACTCAATCTTCCTGATTGCTGACAGAATAAATTAATTAATAAACATGATTTTAGGTTTTAATTAAATTAATATAATTTGGTGTCATCTGCAAGAGAACAATAGGGCTAGTTTTTCAGCCTACTTTGTTAATAAATTAGTTTGTGTAAGAGCTGGTGCTCACTCAGCTCTTCTGAATGTGAATCACTTATACAGACATTTAAAACAGAATAATCTTTCAAATTCTCATTACTTGGGAATAGTTGCTTTACACTCTTGTTGAAAACAATGCATAACACCGTTTTACATACACACACAACTGCATATCAGGAAAACACAAACAAACCCTTCTTGCTTGTTAATGTAATCTCCAAGAATGAATTGTATTTCTCAATAAGCTTTATGTGAAATATGTTTTCTTTTACACAAGAAAAAGAAAGAACACCATAACCCTGAGTGATAATGAGCCAAACATTAAATCCCAGAGGATACCTAGATCTGAAGGCATTATGGACTCAATGAACAGTGACAGGAGAGCACAGAAAACATAGTTCAACGATCCATCTAGTAGACTAATAATTATATTAAAAATCAATGCTTATTTATATATCCGTAAGCATTTCCACCAGGATCCAGAATGTAAGAATGCAAATAGGAATTTTGTAATATAAATTGGTGCAGAGTTAAATTTGTGATTGTTGGTTTTCAAACCAGTCCATTATGTGGCAATGTAAATGGGATTTCTCTATAAATTGCTGTAGTTTGGGTTTCCTGAAAATATATGCAATTTATATACTCTCTTGTGATTGTGGTGGGGGTACAATAGGTTCTAAAAGGCAATTTAAACCCCCTTCTTATTAACAATTATAATAAGTATTAAACAATAGTTACTATTACTAACAAAAATATCAGTAATAGTAATCTGACAGTGTCAAATATAATGTCAAGTACATCAAAGCTTCTCTGGAAAACTGGTGAAGTGACAAGAACTGTAATGTTCTCATCATACACATGCAGTTACTATATTGTGTGCTATATGATGCAACATTGCAAATCCCTCTACAGTTTAAGAGTTTAAATTAAACTGAGAAAATGAACTTGGAAGAGATGTACAAGAAGATCTGTTAGACTTTGGTTAGCTCAGGATATCTTAAATAAGGAAAATACTTTCCACAGGACACTGTCCAAAGTGATGTGGTCCCCTTGTGGGGAGAGAGAGAGAGAACTTGGGTTGCTAGCTATAAAGCAGTTTTAAATGTAGACATAACAGAAGCTTAGGAAAGAGGTTCTTAATTAAAATCTTTCCAATCAAATACATTTATTCACAGAAAGAATGTGTACAGGACCTAAGGAACCCTGGGGTAAATAACAGAAAGGCACAGATGTGGCAGCAGTTTCTGTGTTTCTTGTTTATGAGGATGTGCACTTTGTTTGTTTTCTTTATTGATACCTTTTCTTATCAACCCTCCAGACATTTGTTCAGGTTTTTTTTCAATCAATTGGCCAACTTTTCCTCACCCCTCTGACTGTTTGCTTTAGACATTAATCTGTGATGTGGAACATTGTCAGGTGTTTCCAAAAATCTAATTTGTACCCTCTGCTCTTCTGAGGGCTGATCTTCTCCCTTACCATTTTTTTACCTGCATAGACATACTTTCAGTAATAGTGCAATGTCCTATCTTTTTATTCTTTTTATCTTTTTTTTTTTTTTTATTTATTTCCCCCCAAATACACATGAAAAATCTTTCATTAACATTTAGATATATTTATATTTAATTTATTTGGTGTCTGGATTAGATTTAGCTTTGGTCATGTGAAGTTTACATAAATTATTCTGTAGAATGCCTTGTATTTCTTACGTTTCTTTTATACGTGCTGGATCTCCACACATGCAGTTTTCAAACATTGCTAGAATTCTTATATAACATCAGTTCAAACATTTTTCCAGGGAATGGCTAAGATTTACATTGCTGATAGCTACAATTTTTTACTAGCAATGTCACAATATGGCATATTTATTTTCTGGGGTAAGATAGGCCATAATTTTTTTCTTAATAAACTATGTAAGAATATGTGTACATTTTAATTTTAATGATGCCACATCCTTTTGTTTCTGTAATATGCTGAACTGAATTGCTCACTCAGGCCTTCCTGCTGTGTTAGGTAGGGAATCTGCAGTGGCTGAAGACAGCAGTTATGTCATAATCAGATTCTCAGCTTTTTATTTGCTTTAGGGTTTTGTCAGCATTACATCACCCATAGCAAATAATTGAATTAGAGGATTGATAATTAAAACTAAGAGTGACTTTAGGATGGCCCTGTATGTTCTTGCAGATGATGAGGTGCACATGGATTGCTCCCATCATGCCTACAGAGCTGAAGAGACCAGCATCACCATGGGGCTGTGTACTGTCTACCACACTGGTACATGAAGGTCAGATAAACAGCATCAGTAGCAAAGAGGGTGGTGAAACCACCTACTTCCAGTGCATACGAGCAGATAAAGCAACTCAAAGAGCCAGAAGACACTCTTGATACAGAGCTAGCACAAATTAAATCCACTAAAGGAAAATGTGACCCAGTTACTCTGATTTTCTCTCCCAGACCATAGCTTCTAGTCAACTCTTGTAGTATATACCTAATTCAGTGCAAATGTATTATTTTAGTATTATATTTTCAAATATGCAGCCTTCTCTGCCTTTCGCATATTATATTGAAAATAAATCTTTTCTACTGTGAAATGAACAGTCAATAATAAAGTAGTTAAAGGTCATGTGAATAACTTATATCCTCATGGATACCACTTGAAACACATAAACCTCCAAATCCTGTGCAGGAACAGTGTCTGAGGAGAGAATTGGCCTGTAAGTAAATGGGCAAATTATAGTGTTCATAACTAAATAGACCACTGTCTATACATTTTCTTTAAAAATATATAATCGTATTTTGTGAGTAATATTCAATCTAAAATGTTATTTATCAGCAAATGACAAAATCTCTGGACATAGTACAGAATCAGTAAATTTGGATTCTCATCCCAATGTGTCAGCTTTGTACCCTGCAAGACAAATAGTTGTCAGTTCAAAAGCCTAGCAGAGATCCTTGGCACAAGACACCCTCCAACTCTTTTTGGCTAATGAAGCTCCATTATATGTTTATGTGGATGAAGACAAAGATAGGTTTTAGTAAAGGAGAATAATGGCTTCTGAGACAGCTAGCAAGGCCAAGTGTGTACATAACTATGCACAGTGTAGATGTAATTGGTGTGCATCAAAGAGCACTGAGGCCAACAGAGAGGAATCAGCTAGTCTGTGAACTTGATTTCAAAGTCTGGACAGCACCTAGACACTGCTACTGAGGACACCGCAGTTGTAACCTGCATGGCCACAGATCATGTGTGTAAAAACAGTGATATTCCTATGAGATCTGATACAGCTCTGTCTTCTTTGATGAGGCTGCAGTATGTTTATGTTTAAATAACATTCGGAACAGTTATTTTTTTTGTGTATATTCCTGCCTTTCTAGAAATGGCTTCACACTCTCATTTTACTTACGTCATCTTGAGGGTGAAAAAACCCTATGACAAAAACCCAATATCCCTATCCTTTACATACAATTAGCAATAACAACTGATACCAGTGCATGGTAGGTGACCAATATCTGTTATGAAGATAGTATTAATCACAGTGCCTTGAAAGAAAATTAGAAAAAAAGAAGTGCAACAGCATATTGTCTATAAATCAGAAAGCTTCGTTTACTAATTTATACTGAAATATTTTTACATACATTTCATTGCTTATGCACAGAAACCATATATTTTCTTTGCCTGGAGTGGTGTAAAGCTCTGATGACGATGAATCTGGATATATAGGTAGTACTATTCTCTGTAGCCCATAAATTTAGTAAACAGCAGAGTTTCCAAAAATATATATCGCAGATATAGAACTCCCTCTAGACAGAAAAGCAATATAGCAAAAATGAAGTTTTCCTTTTGCACAGTCCTTTTATGAGAAGGTATATAGCTCCTCTCATTCAATATATTCAAAACTGTGTCTTTCACTGTAAATCATCTGACATGGTATGACCAATATTAGTGATATTATTTTGAGATTATAGTAAATGAAATGCAAACCATAAGATAATCATTACTTTAATATCGCCTAGGTTTTGAGGGTCAAGTAAAAACAACTCAGAAATTGAATGCTTAGTTCAAGCATCTATATTGCACAAACTGTAATTTGTAAGTTTATAAAAAGTCAAGTAAAAATTACAGATTTAAACAAGGCTGCTTTAAAACACCCTGAAAGAAGAATATACCCCATATATAGAAAATTTGCAGTATTTCTTTACCTTCCATGGGATATAACTGATGGAAAATATCCTCTGAATTCAAGCTGCTCAAACACCATGGTTTTCCCTGTCTTGTCCCAAGTCAAAACCATTAAACAATCCAAAGACAAAATATGGAGAAGAATTTTGATGAATTCCATTTTTTGCTCTGTAAGTAAGATCTATAAGATCTATGTTAGACTGTACCTTCTTTTTTTTTTTTTTTTTTTTTTTTTTTTCTTCAATGAACTCCTCCTTTTTCCTTTTTCTTTTATGGAAATACACTGGGAAGTAGGCTAATAATATGCCAAACAGTCTTTCACAGTAGTGTACATACAGCTCATTACAATTCATTAAAACTCATCTTGGAGATCAGCATATGGTCTGGCTTTCACATCTGTCATGCTTCTGTGCCTGCAGGCAGTGGAACAGGTTGCCCAGAGAGACTGTGCAGTCTCTCTTCATGCTGGAGGTTTTCAAGACCTAACTGGGTAAAGCCATGAGCAACCTGACCCTACTTTGAGCAGGAGGTTGAACTACAAACCTCTGGAGGTCCCTTCTAGCCTGAATTATCCCATGTTACTATTATTGAGTGAAGTTTGGAAGTTCTCCTGGGTCAAATCCACATAAACATAGTGTACCATGCAGGAACACTAGAGAGGTATAGCTTCAGAGCACTGTATTGTGCCAAGTATGCACACCATAATGTGCCGCTTCTGAGAATATTTGAGCTGCTATTTTTTAAGCCAATAAGAAATGACTTCATAACTACTATGATTTTAGCTGCTTTCTCAGAGAGACTTGTGACTCTTGACACTTGACCTTGCTCATGAAAATTACTTTTATTTAATCTGTAACAGTAACCATTGCTATGGCTGAAGGAGCTGCTCTAGACTCCTGAGGTGAAGCCTGGGCGAGGGGGGTGAAATGAAATTTTATTTAAAGATTCCAGTGTTTCACTTTTTACTTACAGCTTTGGTTTAGATTACTTTAGTACTCTATTACTTGAGTTGCAATGTAAGTAATTTTGGATTTCATGGAAGTCTTCGTTAAATAAATAACAATTTACTTTTACTCCTACTTTGATGTCTGTGGATTACAAGCTACTATATCTGTTAATGGCATTTTCCCATTTCACCATTTTCCAGCTTCTCGTCCTTCTCCCTTCCATGTCCACTGAAGCAGTGCCTTTAACCACATTCCATCTTCACACTTCATGCATAACTAAAGAAGCTTTCTCATTACTGTTATGAATAATCTCTTCTGTTCCATTGTTTTAATTTAGCACCTGACTATATTATTAAAAAAATGCAATAAATTCCTTTGTTGTCTAATTAAAAAATATAATCTGCATTTATTTTAGTCTATAGATGCAATCCAACAGTACTGAAAAGGCCTTAAGTAACCTCCTTTTGTTGCTGTTACTGTTGTTGTCAAAATAATCTTCTGAACTACCAAACAGTATTCATGGAAGTTTTCGTTGACCAAAGCAAGGTGAAAAATCTGTTATCACTTGATATCTAAGGATGGACAAACATCTGTTTCAAGAGCCTTGCCTCTAAATGCTGACTGTTTTTTTACTGAAAGTTGTGCCAGTCTGGACTGCAGTAATAGCAATAAAATCTATATTTGCATACTGTTTAGAGTCTGCTCATGCTAAAAAGGAAAATGTATTTTTGCTAACTTCTTTTGTCTCATCTGGATATTTGTTCTTGCCAGAATTTGCAGGTGAATTGGGATTAAATACAGTAGTCTTTCCATGAAAACCTGGGGTGCTGTACTCTATGGCGCTGGTATTTCCAGGAATGCCACTTCTGCTTTCAACTCGTTACTGAAGCAGTGCAGCAATGTGGTAATAAACTACTTTTGGTAGTGGAGTGCTTTTCTTACAGAAAAGGGATAAAGCTAGGCTTCTGATTAGCCAAGAGCACTAAGAGATACTTTAAAAAATATAGCCTCCATGAACCAAATGTTTTATCTGAAAGGAAATTTTGTAAAGTTTAGTGTAAGCAATTGTACACAATACTAAAATTTATACTGACAACATTCATTTAAATATGTAAATTTAGAGTTGATATAGGCTATATTTCAGATGTACTATGGCAGAAAAGCATTAATTTCCATAGAAACCAGACTATGGATATAGAAAATCACCAAAGCCTTCAAGGAGCTGCCTGATTCTAGAGCAAGCTTCCCAAGCCAGCGGAAATAACTGCTACTGTGGAGCTCTTGTTGACTTTATTGCTTTTGTGTCCCAGTAAAGAGCTGATTGCTTTAATATAATTCAAATTAGCCAAAGGCAGTGTGTAATATATTAAAAAGACACCCTGTATTTAACCAACTGGCATTAGTCTAAATAAACACAAGCCTTATCTCTCATTACGTGATGCTATCCATTTTATTTCTAATCAAAAAGTATTGGCTTTCTTACTTTACTTTCCCCATAGCACTGTGATTTCTAAACAGAAACCAACTGTAGTACTTCAGGGTTTTTTTCCCCTCTCTCTTGTCTTTTAAATGCATGATATGAGCATAATTTCAGTTGAATATTTGACACTGCTTGCAAAATGAGCTTGCACATGATATTGTCAACCTAGATGTCCTGCCATCGCATTTGTAAATACACTTTTTCTGTGTTACAGGTTTAGCTAATCTTAATTACATTAACTCCAGATTTCAAAGAAGACACTCCCTGAAACCTGACACAAAGAAAAGGATGAGGAGCAGTTTTTATCTCGATCTCAGTGAGTAGGATCAATCTGTACTGACAATTCAACAACGATCCACTGTTGTCCTAGCAAGAATTGTCCAGTACTAATTTGTTACCATGAATTCTGCTGTGATCATGTGTAAACATCAGGCTTCAAGCTCACTCCAGACTCTTTGAAAAGCTTGATTGATTATCTTTCTTTTGGTTTTCTTTTTTTTTTTTTTTTTTAATTTCCTTTTAGTTTTTTATTATTTTATTATTTACTTTTTATCACTGAAAGCTTTGTGTCCTTGTTATGAGTTTCTTTGAAAACGGTTATTCTTATAAACTCTTTCCTGACAATTTCTGACTCATAATTCTATGGAAGCTTAGGAATAAGATCTCAAAGTCCCTAGAAGAACTAAATGGACAAGAAATATATTTTACCTACTTCAACAGAATTCAAAAACTGAAAGATGGATATCCAGGGATGGCACCTGGCCCTATGAGCACAGAATTCCTTCTCTTATTGGGTATTTAACTAAGACGTGCTAAAGCCACGGATGCTAAGGGAAATTTTGTGTGTTGTCAATTCCCTCTTTATAACCAGACATACCTTCTAAATTATAAACACACAGATCTTGAAGTATATTTCAACACTAATCCTTAAATCATCATGAGCTTAAACCCTTGAGGGAAGGGACAGGTAGACTGAAGACTAGATTAGGTAAAAAACCTCTCCTCATTCAATTTCCAAAACTGATTCTGGAAGAATAAACAAGAATAAAGTGATTAGGAAAAAGTTTTGTTTGGTTGTTGTTGGTTTTTTTGTTGTTGTTTGTTTGTTTTGTAATTACTGATGAAGAATATGGGTAATAGAATTGCCTGTATGTTGGTTTAAAAGTACTTAATATCCTGACAATATCACCTAATAGCAGAAGGACAATAAAGGAAGCAGGTCTCTGAAATAGCATGAAGCCCATTCTCACAGTATCTCAAGAGCTAGAGTCCACACTACAGCCATAGATGCTACATAAAGTCCTTGGGGACATCAATGGAGGACATTTTATCTTCTGGCTTCCAATCAGTCTTAAGTTCAAGCTACACTATGCTGTCAAGACGTTGACAGTTATATTTTTATTGATTTTTGAGTGACTGTTTTTTGGGTATTTTTTTACCAAGGTCTACCCCTCCCATCAATATAAATCCTTCATTTCTTCAGTCACAACCAGATATTCTGTAAGAATTGTCGCTCGGGTTTCCTGACTTCAGACAGTATGGCAATTAGCAAAATGGAGTAAAATTGCATATTACCAGCCAAACTGCAGCCAAGAGCTGTAATAACTGTCCAACTTCTGAAATCTGGATTTGACTAACTTCCTTCTTATATAATTACATTGTTACACATTGCTCAATTTCCTAATTGACTACATAATTTGTCTGACATACATATACACATTAATCAGTAGTCTTGCTATACTTTTTCATGGGCATATCTGCAATGTTTGGTGACATCCTGATTTGAAAGAATATTTTGAACTGCAGTTGTGTATATGCATTTATGTATGTATGTATATATGACTCTCATCAAGTACAGGTAATTCTTCTGAACTGCAGGCCTTTTGTTTTCACAAACCTGTTAGTGTCAGCATGACCCAACATTACTCAGGATGCCTCAACACAGAAAATTTCCCAGGAACTTTCCTGCTTGTTGCCATATATCACTTTTATGATCAGCTGGGCCCACCTCCACAACACAAGACATGACCCAGAAAAATAGGGAAGTAAATAGTAAAGTTCCTTTGCATTTGAGCTTTCTCCAGATGCAGACTTCAGCTTTCAAAATTTGAGTCAGTCACCAAAATGCCATCTAAAACCCACTTTTTGCATATACTTCCTTTAATATTGGCTCAAGTCCATAGTAAATTTGTCCTGAGATTTGGTCATCAAATTAGAATTTTAATAAACAGTCCTTAAAGAATTGTTGAGGGCAAGAATGGAAGCAGAGAAGGAAACGGCAGAAGACAGAAGATATGGTTAAACTGAGGAATTTTGGGAAGCTAAGATTACGTGACAAATAGTCCATAGGGAATGGGTGAGCATGGAGACAAAGAGTAAAGGGAGGCACAACCAGAAAGGAGACACAAAACAGAGGAGAAGAGCGGCAACAGGAGAGGTGAGACTGTGGCCTATACAGAGTCATGCTTCATTTATTCCAGAAGCAGAAATACATGAAGGCTGATGTTACATTTACAGGAGCTGAATGTTTGTTTGGAAACTAGATTCTGTCTATGCCTCTGTCACTGAGTTTCACTGTATTTGATAAATCAACTACACTTTCTAAAGGTCCATGTTCATAATAGTCTGAATATGTTGCACCTCAGTTACAGCAATATTGACTGTTCACAGATGTAATTAAGGTTGATTTGCTGTGCTATGAATATATGAAGATCCATTAATGCTAGTACTATGAAAAATGAGGTCATAGGTATTCCAACCAGAGATTTTTTAATCTCAGTTCCTTGGTGTCTCAGTTCTCTCTCTCTAAAATGACGACAGTACCTGTATGTGAAATTGAATTTATTAATGTTTATGAAGCAGTAACACACTCTAGTGATAGGTGTTGTAGAAATGCTTATGAGGAAATTAAGAATTCCTTCTCCAGACCAGAGTTTCAAGAGAAAGTAATGGAGAGGGCCAGGGGAGAATGCAACGTATTTAACAGATGTATGAAATACACAGTGATCTTGTGGAAACAGGGATCCTAAGGAGAATAGAGGAAATTAGATAATACATCACAAGGCATACCTACAATAGGACTGAATTAAAGTTACAGTGGCTACCTTGATTCTAGTAAAACATTTTTCAGTGCTTGATTTCTCAATTTAATAGAATAGAATAGAATAGAATAGAATAGAATAGAATAGAATAGAATAGAATAGAATAGAATAGAATAGAATAGAATAGAATAGAATAGAAATTTCAGTTGAAAAGGACCTACAATGGACATCTAGTCCAACTGCCTGACCAATTCAGGGCTGACCAAAAATGAAAGCATTGTCTAAATAGCTCCTAAACACTGACAGGCTTGAGGCATTGACCACCTCTCTAGGAAGCCTGTTCTGATATTTGATCACCCTCTCAGTAAAGAAATGCTTCCTAAATGTCCAGTCTAAACCTCCCATGGAGCAACTTGGAACCATTACCATGTATTCTATCACTGGATACTAGGGAGAGGAGCTCAGCACCTCCCTCCCCACTTTCCTTACTCAGGATGCTGTAGAGAGCAATGGGGTCACCCCTCGGCCTCCTCTTCTCCAAACTAGGCAAGTTTGAAGTCCTTTGCCACTCCTCATAGGACATTTCTTTCAGCCCTTTCACCAGATTTGTTGCTTTCCTCTGGATACCTTCAGGGACCTTCACATCCTCCTTAAATTGTGGGAGGGCAACACTGCACACAGTGTTCAAGGTGAGGCTGCACCAATGCCAAATGCAGTGGGAAGAACACCTCTTTTGAGCAGCTGGTTGTGTTGTGTTTGATGCACGTCAGGGTGCAGCTTGCCCTCTTGGCTGCCAGAGCACACACCGCTGACTCCTACTGAGCTGCGGCCAACCAGCAGTCCCAGATCCCTATGTGCAGGGCTGCTCTCCAGCCACTCCTCTCCCAAATTATACTTCTGTCCAATTTTGCTCCACCCCAGTTGCAGAATCTGGCATTTGTTCTTGTTAAATTTCGTGCGATTGACAATTGCTCAATGCTCTAATCTATCTAGATCTCTCTGCAAGGCCTCTTGTCCCTCAAAACAGTCAATGGCACCTCCCAGTTTCATATTACCAAACTTGCTAATGGTTCATTCAACTCCTGCATTCACACCCTTGATAAAAGTATTGAATAGAACTAGCCCTAGAATTGAGCCCTGAGGAACACTGACAAACATGGATCACCAGCCAGCTGTAGCCCCATTCACCATGACCCTTTGAGCCCTCCTGTTCAGCCAATTTTTCACCCAGCACTTTTTTTTTTTTTTTTTTTTTAATTTTTTTTTACCAGGCACTGGGATGAGACTGCGAGGCCTGTGACTACCAGGGTCTTCCTTCTCACCCTTCTTGAAAATTGAGACAACATTTGCCAACTTCCAGTCAACTAGAACTTCTCCGGACTCCCAAGACAGATGAAAATTAATGGAGAGAGGTCCCACGAAGAAATTGTCCAGTTTTTTCAGTACCCTGGGGTGAATGTCATAGGGCCTCATAAATTTATGTACATCCGGCTGGAGCAGCAAGTCTCAAACAAGTGCAGGGTCAGCTATGAGTTTATCTTCATGCAAGTCACAGTCTTCCAACACAGGGCTCAGAGGGACCAAGAGCTCATCATCAGTGTTGACTACAGAGGCAAAGAAAGCACTAAAGGTCTCCACTTTGTCCGTATTTGTGAGGTGACTGACCTTGTCAAGCAACGGACCAATGTTATCTCTTACTCTCCTTTTGTTGTTAACATATTTTAAAATGGCCTTTTTGTTGTCCTTCACAATGCTGGCCAGCTTGAGCTCTAATCAAGTTTTGACAGTAAAATTTTCTCCCTATGGTGGCAGACAGCATCTTCGTCATCCTCCCATGTTGCCTGTCCTTGCTTCCAATGTCTGTACACTTTCCTTTTCTGCCTAAATTCTAGAAGATCCCTGCTCAGCCAAGCTGGCCTTCTATCACTCTTGCTTGACTTCCAACACTTTGGAATTGCCTGCTTCTGTACTCTTAAGTCGTGGTCTTCCAAATCAGAGGACTGGACTGCTTAAGGTCTATAATTAATATTAAAGACTGAGACAAAAAAGTGCATTAAATGCCTACATCTTTTCTTCATCCTGATTTGTCAGGTGACCATCTTCATCAAGTATCAGTCCATTGTTTTCCTTAGACCTCCTCTTGCTATTAACATATCTTGGAAAACCTCTTGTGGACTGACATTATACTGACCAGTTTCAACTCTACTTGAGCTTTTTCAATGTTACTGATTTAGCAAAAATCTCAGTTGAAAAAAAATCATTTTTCTTCACCCTCCTATGTAGCCTATTTTCCAACATATGTGGGGAGTTGGGGACACATGGACTTTATATTTATTGATATAATTATATCTGAAACCAGTGATTAAGTTTATGAACTGATAAATTGTAACATAATAGATTTATATTCTGTTACGACTTCTGTTATCAGGTAACTGATGTTTAGCATATAACTACTGATCTTTTTATCTCAATTGTTCTGATAGCTAAAAATTTTGACTTTCGTTGTAAAATGCCATGAGAAAAAATATGCAATAGTAGACTGTTAACTAATATAATACTAAATGTATTTTGTTTCCTAAATTCCTACTGAAACTAAATGTTCAATCATTTATATTTTTATTTATTGTAACACTGGAAAGCATTAAGTGCCTCATCTTCTATTCTGAGCTTCCTTTGTTTTTGCCACAGGTTACACTCAGTCCTACTCAGTTCCTTTGGGGAGGTGAAGAGTGGCACAGAAAGTTTGAATCCATCTCTGTCTGCTCCTGGCTTCTTGTTTTCCACTGTTTCAGCACGCATTGCCCATGGCTGCAGACCCTCAGGCCTGTTGCTGCCCTGGAGTGGACGACCCACAACCACAGTCCCTCAGGGGTATATTCACCCCAGGGTTGGTAATCCATGAGTCATGGTCCCTTATGGTTTTCCGGTGGCATGAAGTGCCTCTTTCCATGAGTGTATCCCTATCTGTGTCCTCAGAGATGTCGCTGCCATGTCTCTTTGATGTCTCCTCTGTTTTGTTTATCATCACAGCAGCTTCCACACAAATATGTTTGAGCAGCAGTGCTAGGTTCCCTTCAGATTGGCAGCAGATTCAGAAGACTATGGGTTGTTCAGGTCCATTTCAGGAGCAGCTCCTGGATCCTTCCACATAGTTCGCTCTCAGGTACCCTGCCACCAAGACCCTGCCGGGTATGACCATAAGACAGAAACTCATATAAATGTGTTATTTTTGAACAATGCATCTACAGAACTTAAAGCTAAAGGGGATTATGAGAATAGTTCTCCTCACCTCTCTGGGCCATTTTGTGATGTCTTTTCTGAGGAACTGGATTATTTCCATTTGACCGCAGACTGACAGGTGGGACAGCTTGTCCACACTTTCATAAGGCATGGTTATTAAATGTCTGCATGAATTGCCTCCTTATGGCGGGTTTCATCTCACTTCTTGCTAACATTGCTGTGTTTTTCTCACTTATGGTTATAGGAAATGAAATTGAAAATACAAGGTTAAAAAGGTAAACAGTAAATTGCACATACAATAAAAATCAGGGAAGTGAACAGAGGCAATAAATTAAATACAAACAGATGATACAAGTGATTTGATCAATTAATATGTATAACTGTGCTTCTGTAAAGATGTCCAATATATTCCAGAATGGAAAATCAATAATCCACAAAAATAATACAGTATAAAATTTCCACAATTGTGGTGAAGGTACTAGACTTTTTTTTTTTTTTTTTTTTTAATTGATGCAAAATAAAAAAAGAAATATCCCTTTTACAAATCCCAGATGGGTATGTATTATTGGACCAGGAAATTGAAAACAAATTGTTAGGGAATAAGAAGGACCCACTGTATTCACAATCAAAAGCAATTCCTTGTCCCCACAAATTGAGCCACTTTGTTCATGGCTGCAAAATACTTGGTTAATTAATTTCACAAGACAAACCATGAAGCACTTCCCCAATGTGCCCCAAGAACTACCTTGTTAGGACTTTGTAGAAGTGTTTTGGTCTTCTATTACCAAATGTGTACTCCATAGAAATCTTTACCAAAGTTTCAGCCCACAGTGTACTGGAGTTTTCAGATGGTCTTGCAGTGTTCTGCTACATCCAGGACTCCAACCTGACTACTACTATCACAAAGACTGGTCTCTGTGCCTCACTTACATCAATATCGTCTGATTTAACCCCTATGACCAAACCACTCTCTGAAGATGCTATTCAAATGTTAAAGAAAAGCAATTGTAACTCTTATGTTGCAGCCCGAGGTAAGTACCTAAAATTTATAAAGAATTCATTCAGGCCTTTCCCTCCTTTGTAGTCATGTGAAGTCCTGCTAACCAGACTCTTTGAGGGTATATTGGCATAGCAGGCTGAAACCATTCTAACACAGTGTTTTTTCAGCTCTGAATAAATTCCAGAAAATTTCTTTTTATAGAAAAATCTTCTTACTTGTATTATTATTTTCTAGTTAGTAGAATTTCAAGCTGATATATACAAGCTATTGTCTTATGTATTCAGAAGTTAACAATTCCATATTAAAATCCATAATCTGTTGATTTCATCACACTAACAATTTTTTTAACAAAATGTCAGTGCTCCAAAAGACAATGTCAAACTAAAATGTATATGAGATCATTAGTGGAAGAATCAGTTTGAGTGGTGAATTATGGATTTGAATATGTAATTGAGAAACAAATTAAGTTCTTTAATATAATTTTTTTTTCTAAGGCTTCCATATTCAGAAGGAAAATATGTAATGTAAATTATCAGGTTTTTATGCCTTAAATATCCTTACACACACAGTTTGCCTATATATCAGCATTCTATATTTTCTGAAATATCTGGGTAACTTGGCTATTGTTCAGATAACTAAGAATTTTTACAAATCAAATAAAAAGCTACAAAAATATTTGTAAGAAGACATAAGTGATAAAAATATGATGTATTTTCTGTGCTATTGTGGTTTAAAATGGATAAAACTAGATACAGGTGCAAAAACATGATGAAGAAAATACATGTATTCAAATGTAAATTTAAAAAATCATATAGTAGTATAATTAATATTAATTGAGAGAAAATAGAAGATTGTTAGCCAGGTTCTTCTATTTGTCTTAGTCTGAGCGTTCAAACATTGTCACAGCAAATCTGTCTATTTTCAGTGTAAAAACATAATTTTTTCAGAAATTTTGTAACTGGTGATTAATCTTGATGTATTTAATAAATCTTAAATTATTCATAAATAATAAGTAAATTAGGTCAAGCTCTCCCTCATACAGTTCCTTAATTCCCTCATTTTACTGACATTGCGATCACGTAACAACCGAGTATCTTGAGGAATTTCTAACTATGATTGTCATTGTTTCTGCAAAGGCTAACTGTCTCACTCATGTCTGTGCTATATGCTGTGACATCTGAAGGTGCAAAATAGGATAAAGTTAACCATCTCAATTGTCTGTTTCAATGTTTTAAGTCATCAAACTCACCTGTGTGTTCAGCATGAGAAGAAAAAGTTTTTCTGCCAAGAGAGTTGAAATAACAGCTGTGTTCAGATAAACTGACACTACATGAAGAAAAGAGTAATAACAAGAAGAAACTAAAAGCACATGTCACAAAAGTACTTCAACATTATTGGATTTTTTTTTTTAAAGAACAGCAAGCACTGGGAGCAGACATCAGAGTCCATGTCTCTCCTTTCCACAGCAAGGGCTATAACTAGTGGGCTATAGAGTAAAACTCTTTTGTTCAAGTCCAATAAATCTTAAATTGTTTTCTACAAAGAAACTGCCTTCAGCGGACTAGCTTGATAATACCACAATAAGAGAGCAACTCAAGATAACATTTTTTAGAAGTTGGGAGATGTGAATGTTGATCCCTTAAAAGAAGAAAACGATACCTTGGAATTGGTAGGACTAGACTAGTATATTACCAGGGAATGATTCTGCTTCTCCAGTATGGTTTCTCCTTGTCTTTTAAATATTTATGCTGTTGTTACTGCTCCTAAAGGTCAAAATATCTCATTTATGGAAATGTCTGATTTCCTGGCAACTTGGTATTCTGTCTTATAGGTACAGTCATATCAGTTCATGGCTTCAGTTCATATTCTGTGGAGGCATATGATGCACTGGCTGAAGTGTATAATGTTATGGAATGCAAATATATAGAATCAACAGAACTGATAATTCCTTGTGTGGAGACATTTGGGTAAATGCATATAGAGGAAAAATTAATATGTCTTGCATAAAATATTTATAATTCCATACAGAATGAGGTTTTAAAAATATTACATGTGAATATTCTGCCCTTCAATATCGAACTCAAAGGTATCAGCTTAAACTGAGTATCTACATTTTTTTCCACTGCAATCACTAGAATGAAGATGTAAATGCATCTGAGTAAGAAATGTGAAAGTGGCAAGCAATTAAGAAATTGACAAATGAACAAATTACGAAACAAATCATGACAAATAAACCAATTGGTATGCTGGAAAACTGACAAATTGGCAAATAGCTTGGTAAGAAGGAAGACATGCTTTAAGTTTATTAGAAAGGGCAGCTTAGCTACTCTAGGTTGCAGAAATTGATTCAAGGTCCTTTCAAGCACTGGGTACTAGTCTTTCACTGAGATGTGAATGAGAAAAGGAGTAATATCTAAGACTAGGAATAGAGGCCTGGACATTCTATAATCAAGTCACGTGAGAAATATTAGCCACAAACTTGGTAGTCTTTGAGCAAAAAGCTACTACTTTATTTTTACTGCACCTAGTATTTAGATAAAGACAAATAACTCTCCCACACTTCAATATGTGATAGCTAGATGGTAGACTGGATATCATAAGTAGCTACTTCATGGAGTATGCAATGATGGTTAGTAAAAGACTGCTTTACAGAAAAAGCTTGCCCTCTGCCAGCAACCCTTGGGCATCATCCTGAGCCCACACAGTAGAATTTGGAGAGAATGTGATCAATATCACCTTTTATTCTGCATTGCAAGTTTTATCATAAATTGTTTGATTGTTTGCCCATGTGGTTGGTTGAACTTGGCTGACTCCCAGATACCACCAAGCTGCCGTCTCACTCCTCGTCTTCAGCAGGACAGGGAGAGAAGATAAGGTGGACAAGCTAATGGATTGACATAAGGACAGGGAGATCACTCATCAGTTACAGGCACTGGAGAAACAGACTCGACTTGGGGAAAATTAATTTAATTTGTTAAAAAAATAGAGTAAGATGGTGAGAAATAAAGGTAAAACTAAAAACATCTTGCCCCCACCCATCCTTTTGCCCAGGTTCAGCTTCATTCCTTAATTCCTGACTCCTCTACCCCTCCCCTCCCTGCCCCAAGTAATGCAGGGGGGATGGGGAATGAGGGCTGCAATCAAGCGACAGTAGTTCCTCTCTGATGCTCCTTCCTCCTTGTATATTTTCTCTGTTCCAGGATGGGTTCCTTCCCATGGGATACAGTCCTTCTGAAACTTCGCCAAAATGGACCCTTCTCATGGGTTGCTGTCCTTCAAGAACTGGTCCAGTGTGGGTCCTTTCCATATGGTACAGTCCTTCAGGAACACACCATTTCAGTGTGGGTCCCACACAGACCACAGCTCCTGCCAGGAATCTGCTCCTGTGCAGACACTTGATGGGCTGCAGCTTCCTTCAGGCCACGTCTATCTGCTGTGGCATGGTATCCTTCAAAAACTCCAGTGTGACTTAATCTGCTCCAGTGTAGTCCTCCATGAGCTGCAAGGGGCTCACCTGTGTCACCATGGTCTTCTCTAAAGGCTACGGGGGAATCTCTACTCTGGTGCATGAAGCATTTTCTTCCTCTCCTTCTTTGCTGACCTTGTTACCTGCAGGGTTGTTTCTCTTACATTCTTCTTGCTCCCTTCTCAACAGCTGCTGTGCATTGTTTTTGTCCGTTCTTAAACATGCTGTCACAGAGACACCACCAACAGCCCCCGGCCTCGTCAGACAGAAGCCACCCCCCCAGCTACCCCACTACCAAAACTTTCCCATGTAAACCAAATACAGCCTAAAGTCACTCAGCAATCCCACCATAGCTGGGAAAATACTGCATGACTCTCAAGGGAGATGTTTGCTCCAGGTACTATATCCCACCAAGGTGTCTGGGCTTTAACAGCATTTATTAGCCTGTCTCAATTCAAAAACTGCATATCACCATAAACAAATTGAAAGGTGTGTCTTGAAAAAGAAATACACCACCCAAGGGAGAGATACAATTTGCAGTGAACGCAGATGAGAGGGTTCAGTTTAGTAAGAGAGAGATACTGTTTAAATATTGGAATGGACATCATCTAAAAAAGACCAAAACTAAGTGCAGCCATCATATTTTTTTTTTTCCTTTTTCCTTTTAAAAATTTATTTCAATTATGCCTTGTCAGAAAAAAAAATCATCAGGTTTAAAAAGGAAGATGAAAGTGTAAAATGTGTAGAGAAAAAAATGGCACAAGAAGGTATATCATAAAAAAGAGGAATGACAGATATTCAGAGGATGAAAATACATCTAAAACTCATCTTTTCTCTGCTGCAACCTTCTTAGAAGAGTATACTAGAAAGAAAAAAAAAAACCAACACATCAGGAGGATATACCTCTTATTTCTCTGGAAAGAAAAATTTTAATTAGTTCATGAAATAAGTCAAGAGACTCTTGTTATCACCTCCCACTAGTGGCACAGTTGCACAAAAGCAAGCAAAAGTAAGAACTGTGTAATTCAATGTGTTAGATGACCTCCAGGGCAGTACTGGGAGATACAGCAGATCTGCTCTCACACTTAGTACTCTCTGATCTATGTTTGGGTGACTGCAGCAGTTTCTGAGAAGAACATAAATATTCAATAAAAAATATCATGTTGCAAAACCTGGATATTCTAAAGTAGTAAATGCACTCCAAGTAAAATTTGAAATGGATTTTAGAAAAACTAAAACTAGTCTGAAAACAGTACTCCATAAGGGTCTTTCCAGTTTCATGGCTTTTTCATGCCTTGGTGATAATTACCTCAACTAGACAGAAATGGATGGAGATACCTACAGTCAGGTGATGCAATGTATTACTACAGTATCTTACTTTTAAGGCCTAGTCTCCTGCTCTCTACCCCTCCCGTTGAAACCATTGGGAAAGTAAGAGAATTCCAAATGCAGAAACAAAAATGCTGAATGGGGAGCTGTTTTAGCTTGCCAGTAAGAAAAGCAGAACACAAAGAATAAACCCAGCAAGGCAAGCTCTGTGAATGCTCTTCCTTCATCTTCTCTGCAAAGCAACTTGTACCAAAGTCCTGAGGGCACTAATGGGCTTTAGTGGTCCTGAGAAGCCTCACCTTAGGACGCTCACATGCACATCCGTGGATCTGTGAGCCCCATTTCATCTCAGCCTAGGTCCATCGGTCTTGGAGACACGCTGTAGGTTTACCAGCCTTGAGCTCCAGCTGCGTTGCAGCCACACCTGGGTCTGGCTTGACCTTGGGCACTGCCAAATCTGACCCCATGAGCAGACATCTGAACCCGGCCATCCAGGGGCTATGTCTGACACTGGGTATCCTCACCAGGCCTGATCTGACTCCTACCCATGGGTTAATATCCCAGCTTGGCCCATGCTATGCCCTGATGGTATGACACCCTCAGTTTCTAAGTCCTCAAAAGCATACATATTTGAAATAGATTTAGGCTAGAGTAGAATACACTGAGTTCATGTCAAGCACTTTATCTCCAAATAAGAAAATAACCTAATCATGAAGTCTAAATGTTCAGCTACTAAAAAATGGGACAGTTGAGATGGAGGGAAACAATATGATTATTGTTTCATTAATGCACAATAGAGTGATGAAAGCTGGGATTTGGTCTCTGTATGGGTGCCTGACTGTAATACCTAAATATTTAAGAATCATACTGGTTGGCAACTTATCATCCTAAATAAAGGTCTGTCCCAGGAGTCAGAACCTTATTTCAAGGGGTCCAGCAGGTATTTGGATTAATTATATTAACTCAATGAAAGCATTTTAATTATTGCTTGTCTAATTGAAGTAACAATCTTCCCTTAGAAACAAGACATAAATATAAAGAAAATCTATTAAATCTATTACATAAACAAGACCAATTTCTTCAAGGGTTTCAGCCTACAGTTGCTCTTCTGTGATACTTTCTACTCTCATATGAGCCTCAAGAATAAAAAAAAACAACATTGTAATAATTCTAGAGAAAAAGCTTGTAGCTTATGTGAATAAATGTTTATCATATCATTGTCATAGTATTAACCACAGGTATGAACTCTTCTCAGTTTGAGGAGTAGAAAAAGCACAACCATACTGAAATATTAGTGACCAGCTTATACATGTCTCCAAATAGAGATATCCTCCTTTCCTTTCCCCCAAATTGTATCGCTCAGTGGGGAAAAAGCCATCAAATTCAGTGAGCTAACAAAAGTGCAAACAAGAGCGTGTTACCAGAATAGTAACCTTCATTTTGTCTTGGTACAGTTTTCATACTTGTTCTCTAAAAAAAATTTAATGCAAATTATATAAACTATTATAATAAAAATCCTGTAATCTAACATTTTCAGTTGCACAATAACCATTCTGAGTTTCAGCAACTCATTATCTTTGTTGAACTGTGACAGAGCAGCAACAAAACCACTCTTTCTGCGTATTTTGAGGTGAGTACCGTTCACCTCTCTGAAACAAGAGTTTCCTTGCATTTATACTGAAAAAAAAGTGTCAAAGGGACAGAGATGCATGACTCTACAGCCCTGTTGGATAATAAACAACCCTAAGAAAAGGATGGCACTTCAGAAACACTCTGACCATGTGTTCTACTGGTAAGTGGTTAAAAATACACTGGCATTAACTGCATTAATTGTTGATACTATGTGTTTCAGACCCCATTTCACATCATTTCTCAAGTGTAGCACAGGTGCCTAACACAGCACTCTGGATTCTTTTCCAGGGTCCTGTTGTCTGAAAGTTTCGGCATCTAACTTTTAAATGAACAAGTGCCTTCTGGGATCTGACTCTTTAAGACAGAAGAATCTGTATTTAAAACAAAAAGGCCTACCCTATTTTTCATACTTACTTCGATCTTCATCAACTTTATCAATATCTCTGCAACAACTGAAATCATTACAAGGTTTGCCTTCAGCTTCAGTGGGACAAGAAGGCTGGTTTTGTTTGCAGTGATATCCAGAATTAAGGAGACACTTTGCCTTTCAGTCAAATTGTTTTCTTTTTTTTTCTGGGAGATGTCCCAGTTAAGCAAATACTCTGATGAAGTGTGTCCCATTTAAATGGAGATGGCAGTATTTCAACCTTCATACCCGGTAAGAGTAACAAATGCAATACAGAAATAATGTCCAAGAAACTGTTTAGTCTTCTAGATGAACACAACAGTTTTATTCTCTTATTCAGCTATCTTTTATTAGGTTAACTGGTTCAGAACTGAATATACACTCCTGACAGAAGCTTGTATATTTTCCAATGTTTCCTTGACTGTAAGACCATGTTAGTTGCCCTCCCCGATAACTCTTTTGTGTTAACTGCCAAGCAGTTATTGATGACATTTTTGAAACTGCCATTGCAAGAACTGTAATGAATTGCTCTTTTGCAAGGTCGTAGATCAACTCAAAGATCTCCGTTTATAAAGACTGTTTAAATCTATCATTAACATACTAGGTTGCCTAAGAATCATGCCCTCTATGCATTCTTACCCTCTGTCCTTTAACTTATGAGCTTTCATTATTGTCAGAAAACATAGGAAAACGCATTTTGAAAAATCAGCCTTGATAACACCCGGTGATAAAAAAAGACAAACAGGTCACAGAAGAAATCTGTGTGCAAACCTCAATTTGCATTATCGACTGCCACTGTCTCAGAAGACCCACTTTAAAGTGACCGACATCTTTTTTCCTGGTAGCAGTATGTAAATGAGCAGAGTATTGGGGTTATGTACTAGTTTCACCTCACACAAAGTCAAATGTCATTGTACTGGATGTCAGGAGGAACAGATAGGTACAAGTTGTCCTTTTCACCTATATACAGTCCTCAAGGACTTATAATTGAAGTGACTTTAGAGCTTGTCAATGGCTGCAAGTGTATATACAAGATATTCCTTGTAACAGGCTTCAAAAAGAATGTGCTAGATTTGATGATTTCTTTCTTCTAGGGTTTCTCTGATTTATTAAATAAACAAAACCAAACAAAAAAGAGCTTCCAAAACTTTACCTATCAGAAAATGCAAATGAAAGCACTTTGAGGAATCCACGATATTCTTGCTTCAGCAGTGACTCAAGGAACAAACTGTATAATCATCATGGTAGTATAAAGCCTTTCTGTTTTTCCACATTACTGTTGACTACTCTAGAAGAAAAAAGGGATGTCAAGATGAAAGAGGCTGTGGTAGGGAAGCAAACAGAATAAGCAGAATCTTTTTAAGGATGAGGGGAAGGAAGACTGGACTGTTAGATTTCTCTTTTGAAAGAGCAGCAAACTGCCAGAACTTGGTTATTATAATGCTGAGCCCATCCCTGGTGGCCTATGTACAGTAGCTTCTCCTTTGTTACTAAAATATTTTGCTCTCCTTCTACCCTTTTAAGAGAACATGATTCACATGTCTATGAATGATGGATGAAAGAAGAGGTGAGAATGCTGGGAGTGTAACAGGAGAAATGGTGTTTCGAATTGCTGCAAATATCTTGGCTCTTGAGAATCACATAGAATCACACAGAATCACAGAATGTTTGGGTTTGGAAGGGACATCTGGAGATCATCTAGTCCAACCCACACTATAGGACCAGATGCTTTAACTGGACACACTGTCTAGCCACAGGCACACTATTACAAAATACCATTTCCATATATTAGGAGTCAAAATCATGCATGTTTCTGACCCTCATAATTCATCCTGTACATTCAGACCTGACCTCAATCCTGAGTTGACAGAACCTATTTTAGAAGCCAAACTCTTCATGCTAGCCCCATGTCCTCGAAGAACATTTGTCTTCAAAGACTTATCAACAGATTAAGAACATTCAGCCACTGGTTTACACTGTAACTGTACTACGTTAAGCTGAGTAGCTCTTATGGTTTACTTCCTCCCTACACTGGACTTCGGCTAACAAGTATATGCTCAGTTGATGCTCCAGGGCAGCAGGTGACTTTTCACTTCTGATCATAGTATACACACGTTTGTAGGCTAGCTTATAGAATCATAGAATAATTTGGGTTGGAAGTGACCTTCAAAGGTCATCTAGTCCAACGCCCCTGCATTGAGTAGGCACATCTTCAGCTAGATCAGGTAACTTAGAGCTCCGTCCAGCCTGGCCTTGTGCGCTAACTAGTTTGTGGGTTAACTTCTTTTATTCCTGTGCTCAAAGTGACTGCATTTGCAGAGGAGCAACTTTAGAAAGGCCATCATTCTTCGTCAACATAATCTCTCAGACTGGAGTGGAAAGATCTGCCCAGGAGAACAACAGAGTGATCCAATAGCATTCTACAATGGCTTGAAGGTCAGTTACATGGGTTGTTCACCCAAGCCCTTTTCAAAAGAAGCAGGCAATATACTAAGGACCCATGGCCAGAAGTTGCAGCTTCAACTCATTTTGATCACTCATTTTGGACACTGTGGAAAACTTTTTTCATTAGGAGGTAAGTGTAATGTAAAAACAGGTGTGCACAGAGGTTTCGTAATCTCTACTCTTGAAGAGTTTCAAGGACACTGCTAGACAAATGTGTGGATGACCTGACACAGTGTCTGTGGCAGTTCTGATTCTAGCAAGTGGCTGGACTAGATGTCTTCCAGAAGTCCTTTCCAATGAATACTTTTATGATTTTGCAAGTGTTGACGCATAGGTCAGAAAAAAACTCACATCAGGAAATATTCTTAATTGACAATTTACTCATAGCCACTCTACGTTTGGTGGCCTATTTTGTTTGTATTTTCTTGTCACTTATGAGTTGGGTTTTTTGAGACGAAGAGGTGATTCTGAGAGAGGTACAACAAATGCTGTTATAACAAACGTTTTTGTGAATATGCACCACATGGATCTGTGGTCCTCTGGAGATGTCCTAGAACCTTCAATGTACAGGCAAATGAGCATTCAAGCCAAAGGCAGCCTTCAGGTGCCCTACAATAAAGCATGTTTAGTGTAAATGATAAGATCAAGTTCTCTTCTAATGCAGTATCTTAACAGTGAATAAACAAAATATAATTCCATGTCCAATAAATGTCAAAAACAGATATGCATTTTAGATCTTTAAGTAGCTAAAATAAAATAACAAGGTTCTCCTTATGTAAATGATATTTCTTAATTGTGATTTATTCTACATACTTTTTATAAATGGAAAGTAAATAGTAAGTTAAAATGTAATTATAAATGTAGTCTCTTGAAATCTCATAAAGAGCTAAACAAGCATGGGCTAATTTTAATATGTATGTAGAAAACCTTCAGAAAATTTATAGGTGTCACTGGAAATCAAGTTGGCCCTTTAGTGTCATTTCTCTTCAGTTCAGTCTCTCCAGTGGGCTGGGTGGCACTAAGAAATATACTATTTTTTCTGATATAAAAAAATCTTGTTTAAACCCTTTCAAATTACTAAAACTGCCAAGAATTATTTCATAAAACTATTAACTTACACACATTGGCTAAAATCCAATATATGTGACTATAGCTTTCTTATATAAATTATTCCCATAATATCACTGGATAAGGTATACCTAATTACCTGCTCTAGAATTCCAGACAACGTTGACATGCCTTGTTTTAGAATTCTTATAAGAATATGTTGATTTTCTAAAGAAAGTAAGTAAACCATTCTGACAACAATTTTGTGAAAAACAATGGATTAGCTGACATGGAATTATTTTCATTGAGAACTAAGTAAATGTATTTTGTCAACAATGTTTTTTGAAAAAGTAGATTTTGTCTTATTAAGCTGAAGAGATCACAAAATTTGTTGAAGTATTATGATGGTCATAGCTAAACATTTGTCACTAGCTAACATACCCTCAGTGAAGATGAGTTCAGTAAAAACATTTAATACCTAAATTTTAGCATCAATTTCATTCACTTCTAACGGTTAATTTATAGTTGAAGATGTCCCTGCTCACTGCAGGAGGGTTGGATGAGATGATCTTTAAAGGTCCCTTCCAACCCAAACCATTCTATGATTCTGAGTAACCCATGAGGACCCTTATGAAGATCTAAAGGAACTGGATACCTTCAGACGAGATCCTCGGCATGCAGGGCAGAAGGCAAATATACATTTAGCAAATAGGAAGTAAGGAATATTGGGATATACATACGATATCTGACTCTGCTTGAAGCAGAATTATTTAACTCAGATTTTAAATTATAGATGTGTCTGTTCATGGAGGATCAACAACACATATTATTTCCTTATGGCTGGTCAGAGATAACTACACTGTCAAGTAGAAAGTTTCTTCTTTTCTTTTTTTTTTTTTTTCAGATTTGGATAATGGTAGTGATGGCACCCATATAACGAAAACAGGATTTTCTTCTGTTTCACAATTGCATGTTATAACCACTAAATATGGAACCAGAGTTACTACTCTTTGTTTTACTTGTGAACTTATGAACCTGAATACTTAATTAGCAACAAGGATTTGATTCACACATCCAGAGGTCTGACTTTGAGGTGTAAAGATGCTGAGCAACTATAACACTTTTTCAACAGTCCATGGAGAATTCAAACTTTAAAGATTATCAGCTTGTTTGAGTATAATACATATGTGGAACACAGTTTTTGGTAGCAGAGTGCTCTTCAAGGTACTAGACTAAAAGTTATCCAAAGTTTAGCATTAGGAAGTGTATTTAGATGAGTATTAAGATACTATCTTGAATAGTGACATTTAACTGGTAGAATAACATATGAAGAGTTGTCTCTCTTGATGGCAAATTTTAAATAAAAAATGGATGTTTCTCAGTCATGATAAAATTTCAATATATTTTATTCAAACAGGGAACAACTGATAAAACCTGTTATACATGGGAGAAGACTGGATATCTGTTAGGGTTACCTGAGGATTTATAGCCTGCAAAATCCTCAGAACACTTAATTAAGCACTATTAGGTTTTCCGTCTAGTGAGGGAAAAAAAGAGAGGCCATTTTATGTCACTTGGAGTTCTGAAACAGTGTAACACTGAAAGTAATTTGAAATTTTGTAATATAGCCAATTAAATGAACGATGGTACCTTTTCTATTATTAAAGAAGGACAAATAACTTTTGCCTGAAATTTGTCATACAGGATTTAAGATAAGGAAGGATAATAACAAAAACAAAGGCTGATTTCAAAAGTATTTGAGTAAGAAAAAAATAGTGATAATAAAAATGAATACTTTCCTATAGTAATTTAAAATTCAAAGAGAATTAATGATACAAATAAGAATACTAAGATCTCCATCACTACAGGACTTGCATTTTCTTGTTCCTTACTGTTCAGGAGATCTTGAATGCATTAGGTATCTCAAAGCTTATGTTTACAAAGTGACAGAGAATCACAGTCAGGGTTTCACCTATTCTGTCAGACTGTGGGATATGAACCATCTCCAGCTCTGAATCTTTATGGCTGTGTTAACATACCACTTATCGCACTTGATGGACAGGACAAGCTGTTGCTCTTAGTAAGTGCTGTAAGGTTACATTTACATTAAAAATAGTACAGAACTGTAAAATCATTTTTTCAGAGTAAAACAGTACTGTGGACCTGATGTCCATTCTATCTGCCTTTAGATGAGTTTTACTACAGCTCTAATCCTATCTTATGCATTTAGTGTCCATAGGAGTTGGAGTGCACTAATTGCTCTCCAGTAGGTCATCTTCTAAGGCTGTTTGTTTAGAAAGAAACCCTGCTTGTTTTTTTGTTTGTTTGTTTGCTTTGTTAGTTTGGTGGTTTTTTTTTGTTTAGTTTTGTTTTGTTTTTGTTTTGGTTTGGTTTTTTTTTTTGCAAACCAGCTAAATGAGGATGATTGAGAAGTTCACTTCAGAAATGCATCTAAAACACTAAATGCTAACAAATTAAACATTAATGAATGAAAACAGAGGTTATGGTTAGTATTCTAAGTTATACAGCTGTAAGACAAGTACTTGACAGACTAGAAAAGTGAACAGCTGAAGAACTGTCTGCATCTCATCATGTAGGTCTGCAGAGAGTAGGGGTAGGATTTATTCTGAGCCACCTATACTAAAAATACATTCTGTTTGGGCATTTGAATCCTGCTTGAACTACATTTCTCTCCTCCACTGCATAACATTTAGCAAGAGAACTGTATTTATGCTTAACAGTTGATACAGACAGATCCTCAATTGCAAAGTGATGTGACACAAATACTGCTTCCTGAGACACACAAATAGGTGCCTGATTGTAAACGTCTCATGTTAACCTGCAACAACACTTCATTTAAATTCATGTTGGTTTTTGTTTTTTTTTTTTTTTTTTTTCCTGAACAGATCCTGTGTCTTATTCTCCCCCAGGTAACCTGTGTTATCACACATAGCACCAGCTAAATTGACAGAAGTCTATTCCAGTACAGGGTTAACTTTTTATTACAAAATCCTACTTACTCTTACCTCAAGGAAAAATGAAGCCCTACAGTTCATCTTTACTTGTACAGTGACTTAACTAGCTTTGAGTGGAATTGCTCATTTCTGTCGCACTAAGTCTAGCTCCCCAATGGGCACTTGGTTTTCCAAGGGCAAATCCTCTCTTCCTCTTTGTTTAAGATAACCTCATAGCATCTCTTACTTACCTGCTTTTATTTTAAACCAAATTAATTCAGTTGAAATATAAAAGATAGGACATTTTTTTTCTCCCAGAAGGCTTCTTTGACACATGATCTAATTAAATATGTATTTAGCTTAGTACATTCTTCAAAGCCTAAATGGCCATATTTCCATTCACATTTTGAAGAGTGTCACAGCATTTTATAAATTGTTTATCACAGAGAAAGTATTTATTGTGCATACATCTGATAAAGCTAACAGCCTGTGGTGTGACATGATGTATTTGGCAGAAGGACAGTCTTTCTGACGACACCTTTCTTCACTACTGCCCTTATCAGTTCATTACTTTTTCTATCGTGTTTTCTTTAGAGTGAAATGAAAACAAAGCAAAACAAAACAACAAACCACGCAATCCGCCCCATATCAAACTATAAAAAAGTGATTTTTCTGCTCATCTAATTTTTCCATAGACTGCTATGTCTACCCCTTTTCTAAACAACATTTTTAAAAAGTTTTCATGCATTTTTCCTGTTCCTTCTCTGAATCAAGAGAGTTAGCAGCTCTCCTGTGATTTGTGCACTGTGATATAGCTCTGCAAAAAACCAAACTCTATAATAAAAGCAAATTTAAAAACATTATCAGTATGAAGTATATTGAGTAAAAATGGAATTTTTTAATTAATCAGTAAAAAAGAAGATAAATTATGTAGAAACTGAGTGTCAAAATAGAATGGTCAGGTCCCATGTATAGGGTCCATAAAGTCTCATTAATTTAAAAATAATATATAAGCGATAACTGGTGTATTCTATCACTGTGTTAAAATCTGGTGATGTACTTAAATGAAAACAGATTCTATAGTTATAAATATATGAATAACTATATAATTTTTTTCTCTTTCCAAAGCACTCCTACTTGTATTAAGCAGAGTAGAAAAAACTGCTGAATGCACTAGATGTAGCAAGTTCTCCAATTGTTAAACTTTTAATGAAACCAAACCATGATCATTCCTTAAGATTTCTTGTACTCACTTATCTTTTGTGTGAATAAAGTGCTATTAATTGCATTTATGTGCTTTAAATGAAGTACATCTGATGCTTTTTACTGATGGTTTGCCAGCCAATTTGCATTATAATGAATAAAATCCCAAGAATCTTACATATGGTGGAGACTTAATGTGGTCAAAATGCAAATATACATATGAAGTTCTTACATTTGAGATATTGCATAATTACACTTTAAAATGAAGAGAACTGTAAAGGTTAATTAAAATTAGCATTTTATTAACCTGCATTCTAGTAAATCCAATGTCAATCCATGTATTCTACACAACAGAAGATTTACTTTTATTTGGCATTATTCGACCATTGAAATTGGAGGTTCACCACATGACCAAGTTGCAAATCACTTTGAAAAGTAGGCACACATTTTCAGACAGCTGCATTTTCCCATAGCATAACTTGTTCTTTGTTATACAACTTTGTTTTGTAACTTGTAACACAGGGTTTTTTAAATAAATTTAACATCTAAGTCAACCGTTCAAATGCATATCTATAGTACCCAAAATGGTGCAGCATCAAGGCTGTTCTGTAAGTGTTGCTACAATTAAAATGGATGGTATTGTAAGCTCTTGCATGTCTTAGATAATATTTGCTATGTAAAGGAAAATACTGTTTAAACACCACTTTCTTGTGAAGAAAAGCAATGCTGTGTTGCAAAATGTCTGATTTCCATACTTGGTATGAACAGATGTTAACAGGAACAGTCATTATATTAAGCTGCTTTAATTAAATATTGACAGAACAACCTTAGTAGATGAATTTATTAAAACTGCATGGGGTCTGATTAGCAATTAGTAGATTGATATATTCATGATTATTTGTGTGTGACAGCAAACAATCAGACTGTAGAGAGAATATTTCTCACATTATAATTCATGTTATCCTTTACTACCATTTGAACCCAGGAAATTTCCCACTGGATTAGCAAACTGAGTTAATGACTCCATTAAATTGTTCAAAAATTTGTGTTAGTTCTTAGAACATTCTGTTACCACTGATTCTTTTAAGAACTTCCCTGGCAAACAAAAAATTTCCACTTGTGACAGAGTTAGACGTAACAGCCCCAGAACAATATGTTGGGAAGAACTGATAACAACATTTATGAGAGTACTTTTCCCTCAACAAAGCAGGTAGATAAGTTACTCAAAGCAAAAAGCAAAATAAGATTCCTTTATTACAGCAAGACATTGTTCTCTAAGTCTAAGAAAATTAGCACATCCATGCCATTCTCTTTAATAACTTTAACCTTTCACAAGGAGGTTGAGAGGTTTCTGAATGGTACTAGCTGTGCTTCTAATCAAAATAATTGCATGCTAGCTGTTTCATTGATTTAAAGAAGGTAGGTAGTATTGTTTCCTTGAAATAAACTTTTTATTTAATTTAGAATGTCTCTGGAAGGTGAATAATTACCTACTGTTAATTTAAACTTATTTACATGACTTCTAAATGTAATAGATTTAATTATTACAATTAGGTCATAGAAAAGTACAGTATAAGCCTGCGATTATATTGTTAAGCCAAACTTTTATAATATTTTCTTTATTGCTGTGTTCATGCATAAGCACAGTCATGCTCACATCTTTGTTATCTTCCACAAGTGCACAATGGAGGTAAAAGCAATCATTAATATGTGCCCAGATGTTTACTTCAGGCTGCTGCTTGGCACCTCCATCTAGTTGGCATCTACAATCTAAACAGCCTTTCAAGGACTGGAGAAGAATTCAAGATTTTCTAATAAAATAAAGAAAAAGAAGGCGGCTTTCTGCTTGTATAATAATGTTTTTGCATACACACATTCAGACAGAAGCTGTTTTATTTCAGACTCTTCTCTGCTGAAGTAAATGCACATCCACTTCTCAAACCACAGCAGTGCCTGCCTGCCTGGTCAGTGGTCTGCTCTCCACTTCTCTGTTCCATGCCCATGCCCAAACACATTCAAGACATAATGCTTGTGAAAGCAATCTCAAGGCTGAGCATGCCTCTGTCACCAGGAAGCCCACCTGCTTGCTTTGAGAAGACAGAGACCTGGCATCTGTGCTCCAGTGTCTTAACATGAATCAGTCATTGGGAGGGGACTTGATTACATCTAAATTGTACTGCAATCACAAATAGATACACTTTAGAACATCAACAGTACATTTTGCTTAGCTCTTTCAGCAGCAGAACTATACTGAGACTTGGCTAAAGCTGAACCTTAATATGCCATTTTCTTTTTCTGCAAGTCTTTGTGGTGGAGTTTTTAGTCTGTTGTCTCAGAGCTCAACATCTCATTTATATCTCTGTCTGAAATGATCTTCTGAAAGTTTTTACTTGATTTGTTAAATTATATTAGTACCTTTAGCTGATCACAAAAGATCTATAAAGGCCACAGACATATTAACAAGTCAGCAAAATTTCAGTGGGTGGAAGTCTTGGTCTTAATAATTAAAGGCTGCTGTGTCTTTATTCCTGTACAATTCTGAAGTTCATTAGACTAATATTAAATGAAAAAAATGGAATTTTGCTTTTAGTATGGTTTTGCTTTTCAATAATTGTGTGAAAGCTGAAATACTTCAAGTCGCTGTGTGATTGTCTGAAGCAGTGAGAGAAACTAAGTTTGGAACTCAGCACCAGTAAACGTAGATGTATAGTTGTAGTAGTTTTGAGTAATACTGCAAACAATTTACTCAGGATTAATCTTTGTACTCTAGAGGAAACATTCTCTTACAGGTGTATTCCAAGGAAACAGATAAGAAATGTCATGGTTTAATTTTAAATTATAATTTTTGAAAAGCATAAAATACATAGGCTTTGTGTTAGGAAAGAGTCTATAACCAGGGACTGGTGCAAGAAGTAAATAAATGCAATTAAGTGGTTCGCTGAATATTGCTGTAGTTCCCAGAAAATAATGTAAATTGATTAGGTAAGTTTTCAGTGATGACAGTTGTGTTTATTTAAAACAAAAACATGCGAACTTATGAATTTAAATGGAACATTAATATAGTTCTTCTCTTAGATACAAAAGAGAAAAGTATGTAGTTCCTAGCTATGCATATGATCCAATTGCCAGTGAAATTCAGCTTCACTTTGACTTTATTGTCTACTTTTCTGGATGTATGTTAACTGTGATCCTACTTATACTGTTTTTACTTAAGCAAATCTCTGACTCAATTAAGTAAGACTTTTGCTAAAGTAAAGAACTCAGGATTTTCCCTTAAATCTAGTAATTGATAGACAGATGTAAGCAAGAACTGCATTTTTTTTTTTGAGTGATATTATTTGCCTGTTTTTTTTTCGAGTGATTTTATTTGCCTGTTTTTTTTTCTTTTTGCAACTCAGTAGTATATTAATAGCATGTTTTTAAGTAATTTCTCCATCCAGAAAATCAGTGCATCAATTATACCAAGGTATTCATGTTCACAGAATCGGCTTGAACTGACACTACACACCACTCATCAGTGTCAAATTCTATATATGTAGAAATCATGCAATCATCTTTTGGAAATGACACAATCTATTTTTACTCACAGGTGTCATTAAAGGCAAAGTTCTGCAGAAATTATACTAAAAATCTGCCAAAGGTTAGAATCAAATTATTTTTTCCTGTTAAACTATCCCTCACAACTTAACTAAGGATTAGTGGGGAAAACAATGGAAGAAAATGACTATGAACTTCTATTGCATCCTGCAAATGATCTCTGTGAGGTAAAAATATCACCCATCCCATAAAGTCAGTTTTCAGAAGCACATACTATAACCCAACATGAAGAAGCATGAATAAGCATTGCTGAAGTTGTTTAATGTGCACTTACTTGTAACAGAATGAAGGCTCATTATGGCATTCCAAAACAGGAATGCAAACTATGAGAATGTAATAAGGTTTGGGTTTTTTAAAAAGTTTTTTTTTTACCATTTTAATAGAAAATGGCTACATACTAAATGCATTTTTTGAATGTTACTGGAGCAGTTATGGGTCTACAACTTACAGGAGCAGTTTAGACAAAGCATACCTAAGAAGAGAAAGAGCGTTCTAGCAAATCTGTTTGCTAAAGGTGAAAGTGCCAATATTACATGTTTTTGTAAGTTACTTAGAAAGACTGTACCAGATGCGGTCTGCTATATTGCATACTGAAGTTATTTGCTTTAACTGGCAAGCTACTTATAATTTTCACAGACAGATAAAGCCATATCTTAAGTATAGTTAGGGATTTTTTTTGTCTCTTAATACTCCATTTGGTGAACTATTCCAAAATTCATATTGTGTTAGAAATCTGTTTCTACTTCCTGTCCTAGCTTAATTAACAGACCATTTATATCCATTTTTTTCTAGTGATGATATGATTCTTTGGTGTGATCAGTTTTTCCTCTCTGTTTACCACCTGCTATATTTACAGGCTAAAATTAGGGGTGAAGATGAAAGCTGCCTCTGGCTTTAGTGAGCTAACCTGAGTAATTTGAGCTCTCAAATTTCTTCTTATATCATTGTTCATGGTTTCAGTCATTCTAGTAGTTTGACTCTGTTCCAGTTTGAATTCAGTTTCATTGAAGAACAGTGGCCAGAATTGTCCAGACGAGGTTCCAAGTGACTTGTACAATGCCACTAACACAGTTCCACTGGACTTGATGTGGCTTAAGCTGTTGTTTAAAAACAAACAAACAAACAAACAAACAAACAAAAAACAATAGAAAAATCAACATGACACACTTTAACCGGAATAATAAATGGCAAAATGACTGGAGTCTAAATACAACCCTTAAAGAAATCCTTGCCAGGCAAATATATTGTCAATATTGATCCCAAGAGGTCAATAACTAACTATATACTATTTACTATGCATGAATGACATGCACAATTTTTAGATAAGACAAAGTAGAAATAGCCATACTAATGAAAAGAGCAGGTAAAATATCCAAAATGATATGATTTATTTACTGATAAGAGTCCAAGAAAAACAAAATGTTTAAAAATGGTCAAGTAAAACTGGATATCCAGGACCAAACAGGAACCTGTTATGTATGCCATACATACAGAATGGCAATGTTAGTTTAGGAAAGAATGAATCTTGCATGTGCAATCAGTGTGCATTAGCTCAAATGACCATCCAGTGAGATGCAGAGGTTCAAAGGGTTGATATAATCTGCAAATGCAGATTTACTGAACTGCATACAAGCATAACAGTGTTTTTCATATAATCAAACACAGAGTTAACAAAACCCAAGACATGAAAGTTTGACAAACCCAGATTAGAAACAGTATTATTTTAACTATGAAGATAAGAACTTCTGGAATAATTTCTTGACAATCATGATTAATACAACATTAATGTCAAACAGACCTATTCAGAAAAAGATATTAAGTAATACTTTTCTATTGTCAGACATGCTTTCCTCCATTATACACATCCATTTTGGGTACAAAACAATGTAACTATGAACAGCCTGAGACAAACCTCTGCTGCAGGTGCATAAGCCATCTGTGATGCACTCCTCTCATTCAGGAATGATGGCTATTAACAAGTTTCACAGGCTATGAAATGTGTAATATTAAAGGGCCACTACTGCTGAGGTAGCTTCTAAGAATTTAGCAACTAATATATTAAATATTCTAGTGGAATTATTTAAAAGCACTTCAGTAAAACTGTAGAAAACAAAAAATCCAAGATTAAAAAAAGTAGAAAACTGATGTTGATATAGTAATATCTAGCTAGAAGTGATTTTCAGCAGGTAAAAATAGCTACTGGTGCTTACCAGGGATATCACTACACTTGCACAGCTGTGCATTGCAGTCTGGCATTATGTGAAAGAAGATGTCTATTGCTATAATAATTAATTGCAGTGATGTGGTAATTCTCACATTGCAAGTGTCTTCAACGTAATGAATTCACATATGAATTTTGTGTTTTTATTATTTCTACAATTAAAATACTGGCCACCCAAAATTAGAATACAAATTAGCAGTAGGGCATCTTGAACATAAGAAATGAACATCTGTTTTTGTAAATTAAATGTAGCAGAGTCCTAAACATGATAGGCACTGTGTCAAAATCTGCAAAATCTGATGTTGCACAATTGTTGTTTGTAATTATCTTAGTGCTCCACCTTTTCTTTAAACCATTGTTCCCAGTGCAGCAATCATGACTCAGCTAATGACTGATTTCAGGTGTACTGAAGTACAAACTAAAGGATTTAAGCAAAACATGTGGAGACTACTGAGTATATATATATAATTTTTTTTTAATATACAGATTTTTCACTTCATAAAGTGAAGATAAATGAGGTGTTTCAAACTCAGTGTCTCTTTTACTTACTAGTGAAACCTATACAGCATTATCTGAAGTTCTTTATAAGTTTGAAAATTCAGCATTGATTGTCCAGACATCAGCTATTTTAAAAGTCTTATAACTAAGTTATATAGATTTGTTGATTAAAATATATCCAGCTCCAATAATTGCTGTTCAATGTGTTCTTAATTACTGCCCTAATGCAAACAAATCCAGAGTCCTTGTAATATATATACACATAAATATATATGTAATATATGTCTTCCTCAGCTACAGAACAAAAATATTTATTGAATGTTAGTATTATAATTTGTCTTACTTCTAACTGGTAATTAGCCATTGTTAATGATGTATTAAAAATTGTAACTATTCTCTCTAGCTCTGCTGGCCATACATTTGTCTATGTTTTTCTTTATGAGCTTTCTGCAATTTCTAGCTTATAGTTTATGCTAAATATTATCAGTTTTTTCTTTATTGAATTTTTTACTGTTGCTTTCTCTTTGCCTTTTGGGCAAAGCTGTTTTTTAACAAAAATCAAGACTTTCAGGGAATCTAGTAAAATCTTTTTAAGCAGCTGCCAAGTATTGATTGTATTGTGGTGTTTATGTTCTGTCTCAGTGCAACTGACTTATAATTGTTTTCCACTTTGTGAAATTGGCACCTCTAGAGTATAAAACAGCCATCTCTTACCAGCTGTGATTTCAGTCTTTTTGCAAAAGTAGACAAGTTACAACCACTAAGAACTAATCAACAACTAACTTTCAGTTCTGTGATCTGTCCACCGCTATTTCTTGCAATGAAGTCTGAGGTAAAAATTCAAGTCACAGATTATGCAGATTCTCAATTCTCCTTAACACTACCAATTGCTTGATCCAAGTGCTTACAAATTCCAAAAAACAGTTTTATACCAGTAACCCCAGGCTTTTAGCACAAGCTGCAGTTCCTCTGTCTTTTTTTTTCTCAGTATGTTATTGAGAGTGCTTAATGAGCACATCTCTTTCCTAATGGGATGTTTTGGTCTTTAGCACACACCTTCTTTAGTACAGTTTGAATTTTATTCATTATGATACCAATCTGTAAGTATTCAAGAACATTTGGAACTGAGTTTTCAAAGAGCTGGAGGTAAGACCTTCCATTTCTTTTGTTTCTCATTTTGCCTACATAAGCTTTCCTAAGCAGGTTGTAATTTGTGATTTTGACATTCTAATAATGTTATTCTACCTCCTAGCTTTCAGTGATACCAACAAGATTGAATTTATGCTCATAAATGAGCAGTTTATGAATTCAAATTTTCCCTGTTTAAAAGCCAGTCTCTTGGCAGGCATATATAGGAAATTAAGTATGGTGTTCTTTTAATGAATAATAGCAATTTAGTGAATTTCCTTCTTGATATTTTGATTCAGTGCTACAGGAGTGATTATTTTTTCTTTCTCCTTTTGTTGCTAGTTCAATGCCACATTGACTCAATCAACCAGGTGGTCAGCTAGAGGATTTTTTCACCCTTTCACTGCAATAAAGCCTATTCAAAATTATGTCACTCTCTTAAAATAAAACATGGACCATTTACCAAAGCTATCTTATTCTATTCACTGATGGATGTTTGCTATGAAAATCTTCCCTTGCATGATTGAAGATTCCAGAAAAGTGTGTTTCCAAATGAAGAGAAAAGCTCATTCATTTCAAATAATTCCTGATTTCTTACATCTGTTGGATGGTATTAAGGTTCAAGGCAAGGCAGCAATAAACCGTGGCAGATGCTCCCTGTTACCCTCTTACCTCCCACCACGCCTTTCTTTAGATCAGAAAGACGATGGGAAAGATAAGAGGGAAGGAAAAGAGACTTAGACTTCAAGTTGGAAGGTTTTAAAGGGTTTTACTAATGCTACTAATAAATAGAGAACATATATATATATATATGTACATATATATGTATGTTATATATGTACAAAACCAATCTTGAGTCCTCGATGTGGAGCTGGCATCACTCCAGCAGTGGTGGAGCTGGGTGTGCGGAGCTGGCGGCTCCAGCAGCTGCAGCTCAGGGCCCCAGAACTCATGGGTGGGACTTCGCAGCAAACCAGAAACTGTTTGCAAGGATGTGGGCCTGAGGCCTCTAGATCACAGGCAGGGTCCTCTCCAGATGCTGGCCACAGTCAAAGAGCAGACAGACTCTTGTGATCACCCTCTTATATAGGGGGTATGATGATTATGGGATGGAATACTCAACTGGTCAATTTCAGTCATCTGTTCTATCCACCCCTCCTTGAGCACGCCCCTTTCACAGCAGAAGGTGGGAAAACTTGAAGAGAGCTGGTCTTATTTTTAACAGAACCAGGACAGATGGGAAGTCCTTACTGCATCCTTGCATGTTCCTTTATGATATTATAAAGAGCTAAAAACAGGAGGTAGCTTGTTTACAGCAAAAGCAGAACATTTTGAAGGTTTCCATGATGGGCCACAGATTTTAAATAAAAGAAATATAAGATGAATTTATCCTCTGCTCTCTTGTTCACAATTTCAGTTTAGAGCAGAGTTGCGAGCAAAGATGAAGATATTTATTATCTATTCTGCGATCATTTAAATTGTGCAGAAGCAATTTCAGTGATATTCATTACTTAGTCTGTAACTATCATGGACTTTGTTGTTTACATGTATGGGTTGGACGTGAATCAATATAATCACCCTAGTTATTACTGAAATCCAGGGTACATCTTCTCAAGCCATTACTTTTTACCTTTGGATCAATATCAAGTTCTGTAGGACTAAGTCTAAGAAGCTGCATGACCCACCACACTAATCTGTGGGAGCGTGGCTATGAGACTGACAGGACAGACATTTACAGACCTTTCTGAGTGATATGCAGTGTTGAACAATTACGATGCTTCAGTGAAATGCTTCCACTTAAGAAAAAGAGGTCAGTTGTGACTTCCTGTTCTGTTTATGCTGTATTTATTTCTAATATCTCAAAACTGAGTGAAGCAGAGATTTGGTAGATTTGGTGTTGTAGCTGTATGGGCTTTTTTTTTTCCTTAAGTTTTTTTTGTTGTTGTTGTTTTGTTTGGTTTTTTTTTGTTTTTTTTTTTTGTTTTTTTTTCCCCCTGGGCTTTACTCCCATATCTGCTGAGAAGTTAGATATCTGAAACAGCAGTTCAAGCTCTCCTTGTGGGTAAAGCTCCTTGATTTACTTCAATATTGAATGATAAAATATTAGGTCCAACCCATAAATGAACTCAAGTATGTTATTTCAAACCACTGTCTGAGAACCACATTCCAGACTCTAAGACAGAATGTGACTAAAATTTTGTAGGCATTCCTAATTTTTTACTTTATGTTTCTGTAAGCATACAGAGTCACAACTTTACCATGTCCAGAACTAACTTAATCTTGAATATCCTGAGAAGCCATACACTCAGTTCATGCCCAAGAAACACTAAATTATTCCTCAGTCACCAAAAGGGCTTGTTACACATAGAATAGTGCTCAAACACCTCAAACACCTGCACAGGTTTGTAGTAAACTCCAAATGCATTGGGAGAACCTCTATCTAAAACCATAAATATAGGAATTGTTTTATTATACTTGACACCTCCTCTTATGAAAATATCTGTTTGTTAGAGCATCCATGGGTGTGAGGCCCAGAGTCAGTTGCTTCCTTTCCCTGAAGGAGACTTATTTCCCACTAAGCAGGAAGGAGCTCTTTCCAGAAAAAAACTGCAGGCTTTTTGTGGGAAGGCAGATATTGTCCATTCTGTCAAGCCTCTACCATTAAACAGGAGAAAAAATAAGTATTGACAAAAACAGCAAGTCAAGAAGTGCTTTAGGGTGCTATGATAGTCAGGTGGCTGAAGAACTGATCCACTCTGGAGAACAAATTTAAGAATTTCTATTCCTAATTACCTCTATTTAGTTAACTTTATTTAGCAGCATCTTGAATGTGCTGATTTCAGATGTCACTCAGCTTAGGCTGTTGATAGGTTGGGATACCATTCTAATTTAACTGGGATACCATTCGAATTTAACTTTCCTTGCAAACTGTGGGGAATCTAAGGAAATAACATAATGTTTGGGATCTCAGGAAGGTGTTACATTGCCTACATCTTAAATCCAACATTTAGAAGTCAGCATGGCTATTAATTGTGTTTTGAAGGCCTCTCAGACTAAACATATGCTAAGTTGAAAGAGAACATCTTAGGTTTGAAGAAAACTCAAACAAAAATACAATTACATTGTTCTGAAAGAGCTAGGTTTGAGTTGCATTATTTTCTCTACTTGATTTCTATCACACCATTTAAGCTGTTTTAGCAAACACATTACTTTATTTACAATGCATCACTACAATATTTATCGTTCTAATCAAATCTGCAGCTGGTTTCCTTAACTGAAAATTCAGTACTAGCTTGTTCATAAACAGCAGTGAATCTTCTTAAATTTAAATATAGTGCTTAAGACAATATGCTCATCAAAAAAAACCCCACAAAAAACAACCCCATTCTGTTTCCATTTTAGGAGATGTGCTTGCTGCATGCTAATGTTGAGTTCTATAATGTTTTCCCTTGAAACATCATATAGACTGTATTTTGCTAGAAAATATGTCATAATGTTTTCTGATATTTTTAGATGAGCTAAAATGTATATCTGTTCTTAATCTATTCCCTTTGCTGAGGCAATATACATCCTCAGCAGCATATTTAACCAAATGGATTTTTTTCCTTAGCAGATCAGACTGAGTTCTGCTGCAGGCATAGAACTTCCTATTTAAATGACAAATGTCTCTGCTTGCAGATTTCAAAACACACTTATTGACTGTTTCATCTTGTGTAAACAAATAATTGGCCCATCACCACTATGGTAGGGAAAGTGGAAGAATAAAAGGGAAAAGGAATTTTTGGGACAACTGCCAAATATTGCATTACTTTGAATGAAAAACAACTTGTTTGCTGTTAATGTTGACATTATACACAGATAGTAGACAGCAATGTTGAGAAAGAACAAAGGAAAATCTACAAAGACTCTGTAATACCAGATATTTCTTCCCACTTAGAAGGCAGTGAGATTTTCTTTATTTTCTCAGATGACAACAGGGAAGTCCTGTTCTTTAACAAGATATTTTAAGCTGCTTTCACAATTAAATTCTGACAGCCATTTATTTGAGAATTTTTCAGTTTGGTCTTCAAGTGTACCAAGAATTTAAATATAGTATCATTTATGTACCCTCTGAAAAGTCTAAAGCTAACCTGTTTCAAATGATATATGTTTTATGTAAAGCCTGTATATATATATATATAGATAGATAGATATATAAAGGTAATGAGTCTGAGATATCCCTTATGTTTCATTGTTTCAGTTGTTTTGTTTGCCTTCACAGTGACTTGGTATGAGTAAAATGAAAAATCAATGTGTTCTAAAGAAAGTGATGCCTGAGTGGTCTTTTTTCATGTAACAGTGCTTTGAAATGAGTTATAAATGAACAACCTTTACAGGGTAAATAAAATAACATGCTAATCAGTATATGTAAAAGTAATCTTGGTGTGAGGTAGGTCCATCAGGAAGAAAAGTTATGCTGCAGGTTTTAGGTCTAATCTGCGGCTGCTGTAGTTACAAAAATCAACTGTCTATACTGAAGAAAACACATTTCTATGTTAGATCCACAGAATTGCTTTGGTAAATGTTGGTTTGGGATCTGGACAAGTAGGATGCTCCTTCTCAAAGTAGGGTTTGTTCTTGTTTTACAAATGTTTTATGATTCCACTAATTTTAAAAAGACACTTTGTGAAAGCAGATGGAAGTTACATGTTACACTGAAGTCTCTGAGACCCAGTTTCAGTGAAATTGCTGTGTTCTAAATTCAGCTATTTCAGCTGTAATCAGAGTTGCTCGAAACAGTAGAGACGCACAAATTTGCAGTTACAGATTAACTTTGCTCCCATCCAAGAATAAATTCTGCATTCTTTAGAATTAAAGTTTACATTTGAAAATGTGAAATCTTTCAAACTAAGTCTTCTTTCTTAACTAGGCTGTATTGCAATGGAGAGATGTAAGATAATAGGTGTTTGCCATAAAATACCTAAATTTTGGGGAAAATAAGTCATTGCCATGAAATAATATATTTTCAATGCACAGGAAGAAATTAATATCTTTGCTCTTATTCTTATAGTAAATAATATGTTTGCAAGCTAGAAGGTGGCAGCTGGTTAATCTTGAATGCTATTGGTCTATCTGTATTTGAGAGGAATTTTTAATTTCCTATGTGTGAATCACTTAGACTAAGTCACCTCCATTTTTAAACATTAAGGAAACCCTGGAACTCATACTGGATGAAAATTATATAAAACACATTGTTAGTTCACACTGCAAAAACTTCACAGCAACATGAAAAATGAACATTTCTGAATTCATGTGGAGGATGAAAATGTATGTCCGTACAAGATGTGCAAGCACGTATCAACAGAGTAGCTAAACGAGTGCTGTCAGAATACTCTGTGTTAATCTCATTGAATTTCTTCATTTAGATGTAGTTTATGAGTTTGACTTCATCACTAGATAGGTATACTAATTATAGTAAGTGTTGGAATAATCTTAAACAGATGTTTGTGACAGGGATATTTTACTCCTAGGTGAAAAAAAAAAGCTTCACCTATTCACCCCAATAGCCTTTCTGTTCTTTAAAGAAATCTCTTAAATCCTTAACATTAATTATCTATCTTTTGTACTTCATTTCCTAAGTCTAATAGTGATTTTGCTGCCTATTTACAAATCTAGTAGTAATTCCTACTGGAATTTTGTGTGAACTGATGCGGAGACTAAGTTAGGATAAGAAAAATAGGGAGAAGTTATTTACTTGTTGTAATTAAAAAGAAGTATAACTTCATAACAAATGAAATTCAATGAATAAAGACATACTGTGTCTTTAAAATGTCTCATGATATTGTATTTGCTTCTTCAGAATCAACAGGGATTTTTTCCCTCTTTCAGTGAGAGAGGAATAAGTTAATTGAAAAGTAAATTTAAAAAAAAAAAAAAAGTAATGATAAAAAATAACCCAGGGAAAAATTTTTCTGTCAGATGTACTAATATAAATTTGATGTTATCTCATCAGCTTCTTTCTTAGCACTGTATTTATCTTGTAGTAATTACAGTTATATTTAGCTCATAAGACCTGTAACAGCAATATCGCTCAATTGATTGAAATGGGAATGATCGATCATGTAAGCATGTTAGATCTGGAATAGAGTCTTTGTTTTCAGTCTTCTGTAGATATGTCTTACAAGGCTAAAGACTCTAGAAAGGAAGTTATTTCAGTGTGTTTTGAAGGTCTCTGCCACAGTTAAACTAACCTAAAGAGTTTTACCCACACAGTCACTGACAGTCATTGTTTCCATACTAGGGTCACGAGGCACCACCTCAGTTTAAAAATCTGTCCTTATTTTTAAAACTTTTAGCTTGCTTTCTTGTGTTTGCTGAGTGAAGAAGCTAATCAAAATCTCACAGCTTTTGCTATCACTCAAGGACTCCTGGATAGAAAGTAATCTTTATTTCGGGAATGCTGGAATCTAAAAATTGGACACTTTATGATTGACAACTCAGGTGTCTTATTTCTCTAAGGCTGGAAGCTATCTCCCTCTGCTATCACTGAATCATATGGTAGAATATGTATCAGGGGCCAAATCTTCAGTTTATTTAGGCAACCAGCCCACTAATCTGGAAGTTGAAATAAGTAAAAATGCAGCTAAATTCAGCAACCATTTTGCTTCAAGAAGACCTTCAGCATCATGGGCCTCTAATGGCTATGAGTACATTTCTATCAGGAAAGCTCTCTCAATAAATCTCAGTGAGATGACTTGTATGATTGAGGACTACTCATGCGAGTATCTACAAGGTTCCAAAGCATGGGGTGGAATTTGAAGTGCAAAATAAATAAATGCATCTTCCTGACTAACTGTCCGGTACTATTTTTCTAACATTTTGTGCTCGATCTTGCTTTTAAATAAATACAATTAAAACTTGGAGAAGGAATTTTAATGTTAAAGCCTGGACTAGTATGTCCGTCAGTCACTAGGTACAATTTGCATATTATATGCCTGCTTGAATAAACTGTGTATTAGTCATGCTAATTTTCCATGGGCATTTTGGTCATCAGAAAGAATGGCAAGCTGCAGTGAAAACAGAAAGGAAAAGACAGCTGGAAGTGAAGGGCTTTGTTTACTATCTCCTTCAGAGCATAACCTAAAGTGTTATGTATGAATAATAAATACCCAATATATTAAAACTCTGAAAGTCTGTGGTGCTGTATAGTTATCCGTGGAATAGAATGGAATTTTTGTGTGAGATTTTAAAAAGCATTAAAGTTTAAATGCATCCCAAAATGACTGAAATTCAGGAAGAATTATGTGTCCAACTACCCTACACTATGCAAATAATTTGCCTTTAGGTAGATAGTTGCTTGAAATCATATTGAGGATTTAAGTTACAGCTTCCTCAGCCTCAGTCTGCAATGAAATATGTAGACTGAGATGGCTGCAAAAGATATATATGGATCAAAATGTAACTGAGAATGCTACTTTGAGAATGCTATTTTTTTTTTTTTTTTTTGAGGAAATAGAGTGTGCTATCAGCAAGTTTGCTGATGACACCAAGCTGGGAGGATTGGCTGACACGCCAGAAGGCTGTGCTGCCATCCAGTGAGACTTGGACAGGCTGGAGAGTTGCGTGGGGAAAAATTAATGGAATGTAAAAAGGGAAAGTGCAGAGTATTACATCTGGGTAGGTTATATTGTAAGTTGGAGAATGACCTATTAGAGAGCAGTGTAGGGGAAAGGGACCTGGGGGTCCTGGTGGACAGCAGGATGACCATGAGCCAGCACTGGGCCCTTGTGGCCAGGAAGGCCAATGGCATCCTGGGGTGTATTAGAAGGGGGGTGGTTAGTAGGTCAAGAGAAGTTCTCCTTCCCCTCTACTCTGCCCTTGTGAGACCACACCTGGAATATTGTGTCCAGTTCTGGGCCCCTCAGTTCAGGAAGGACAAGGAACTGCTGGAGAGAGTCCAGCGCAGAGCAACAAAGATGATTAAGGGAGTGGAGCATCTCCCTTATGAGGAGAGGCTGAGGGAGCTGGGTCTCTTTAGCCTGGAGAAGAGGAGACTGAGGGGTGACCTCATTAATGTTTATAAATATATAAAGGGTGAGTGTCATGAGGATGGAGCCAGGCTCTTCTCAGTGACAACCAATGGTAGGACAAGGATTATGGGTTCAAACTGGAACATGAGAGGTTCCACTTAAATTTGAGAAGAAACTTCTTCTCAGTGAGGGTAACAGAGCACTGGAACAGGCTGCCCAGGGAGGTTGTGGAGTCTCCTACTCTGGAGACATTCAAAACCCGCCTGGACGCCTTCCTGTGTAACCTCATCTAAGTGTTCCAGCTCCGGCAGGAGGATTGGAATAGATGATCTTTTGAGGTCCCTTCCAATCCCTAACATTCTGTCATTCTGTGATTCTGTGATTTTTAACAAGAGTTCAGAAAAATTACTTCATATCATGGTGTTGAATGGGGTTTTTTGGGCACTATTTATTATTCCAACATGCTGGCAGTAGTATTAAGATTACTATAATATTGGTATAACTCCTCTTAATATATCTTGTGTCTTAGTAAGCTTGATATGTGTAGGTATATAATAAATCTAAAATGTAGAAGTTAAACAATTCATGCAGTGTGCGGGGATCACAGAATGTTATGGAGGCTATTGTTTCACTTTGGTGATAGAAAGGAAATAATGGAAAAATCTCTGAATGGCAGATAAGTGGTCATAATACATAACGGAATATTAAATGGAAATTCAAACCAAAACAGGATGGCTGCCCCATGTTAATGACCCAATCCCAAAGAGACAAGGAAAGAACAACTAGTCTATCTATCCACAAATACTACCAAGACAGAACCTTCATGAAAATCTTCCCTCTAAGAAAGCCAAAGATCTGTAAGCAGAAGAGTCACCTTTTGGTAGATACTTCTGAATACCAGAAACATTAAACTTGTTGCTAACAGTTCCAGCAATGAGTTCATCTATAATCAAAAAAGAGATCACTGTCGTCTTTTCCTTTCATAGATCTTTTGGTATTATTTACTAGTCTCTGTTTTAACTGAAATGCTTAGTGCTCATTTATTTGCTTATTTGTATGTTTATTAAAATCCTTGAGTGTCTTTTCCCTCAGAAAAAATACGTTTAATGGCATGCTTTTTGAATTCAGAATTGTGTATGTCACAAAAAACCTGGAAGCTGAGTCTGATAATTTCCAAAGGAAGCCTTTAAGCATGTAATTACCATGCATTGCTGTGAGCTCACCAGGCACACTTACCTTTTTTTTTTTTCTTTAAATGGTAAGTGAGGCACTGACGCTTCTTTTGTTAGCCGAGTATTTGTTTTCCTACTGTCAGTTCTATCAATGTTCAAGTCATGTTAGTATGACGAGCAGCATTACAGTTAGAGTTGTCTCTTCAGTGCCAATATTGTGCTTTCTGAGTCATAATGTCTTCCTCACAGACACCTGTTACCTGTGTTAGCTGGTGTCCCATTCTTTCCCTTTTCTTTCCTTTCTGCCTCTTTGTGTTTGCAGTTGTTTCCTATGTGTCACCACGATGTCCACGACCTTTACTGACATTAATGATTTTTTGTTTACTGTAAGACTTTCCTGAGCATAGTGAGCCACATAATGTCATGCTGACAGTGACATAAGGGAGGGAAGGAGGAAGACATTATGTATATCCTGAAGATGCCCCACTGAAGCAGTGACAGATTGGAATTCCAGTGTGATGAATGTTCCTTGTGTTTCTATATGCTTGGAGTTCAAGTCTGTATGTTCAACAGCTGAGGCTTTCATAAAACCTCAACCTGTTTTGGTATTGTTTATTTGCTTTCTAGGAGATTATTACAGTTTCCCTTTTTTATTAACCAGAAATACCCTAACTAATCATTTTGCAATAGAGACATTCTGCTGTGTTGGGTAGCGGTTCTCACAGTTCTGTATAAGACTTGCGAGATTCAGAACAGCTGTTTTCTTTACATACCTTTCATTTCTGATTATTTTTCCACAAACATATGAATTACTTCTAAAATAAGACTCTCACATTTTATTTTCTGGCTGAAAAATCAAAATCAAGCTTTAAAGACATGCCCTGAAAGCAAAGTTATAGAATTGTTTTGAATGTTAGACTTACAGTCTGCATATAGGAAATTTTATGTTGTTTTGATTTTCTGTGCTTTTAAGTCTCAGATGGGAGTAAAATGACCCAAATCTTCTGGAGGAGGATTGAAAGCAACATACAGAGAAAAAGTACAGATCATACTGCAGTGTTATTGTTTCCTACCCTTGTGTGATTACTTTAAGCAAGCTAGAGGCTTGAATTCTAAAATCTTAGGTAAATCTCATATTACGTTCTCAGCATATTAGCTCTCCTGTCAGTTACTGACATTCACCCAGAAGGGGTTAGCAATGCATGTAGGTTGTGAGAACAGATTAGGAGTAATGAGAGTTACTATTATTCGTCAGCCAATGAAATGTAATGGTTCTGTATGCATTTTATGAATCTTCTTTGTGTTTAATTTTTTTAATACAATAATGTTCTTAAATTTTAGGACATTGCCACTTGTGGTAATAGACTTGACCAAAAAAACTTGAATAACAGAGAATGACATCCTTTAGGATACCCTGACACATTAGAATAGTTTTCCTTCTTGTAAAATGGTATGTTCTGATGTCCAGAAGCTGCTAACTTTCTTCAGAGTATCACGTTTTGTTGAGTGAGTTAATTATTGCCATTTATTTACATAATGGTGAATTAATTTTAGGGAGTAAATGTTGCATAACAGGGAATTAAATAGCACATATCTTGAAATACAAAAAAGTAATTATCCAAATTCAATTTTGAGAAAAAAATTAAATGTCTGAGTCATAAGTGATGCATTTTTAGAGATATGGGAGATACGGTCAAGCTACCAGTAGATTTCACATGTTATTAGGAGACATGATCAGATACTTCTTCTGTAATTCTAATTTTTGTTGGTTTTGGAAGCAAACATTCTTTCCTTTACCTGTCAGATGCAACTGACCCTCACTTTGACTAACATAGCCCTCTCACCTTTCTGTTTTTAACTCATATGGAAACACTGTGAAGCAATATCTGTCCTAAGAGCAGAAATAATGATTAGTGATGAAAAGGAAGTGTTTTGTTGTATGCACTTTCCAGGATTGAGAGTGTTCAAAATCACAAGTATAGGTACAATCCCTGCCCATCTGATATTTAATGGGATACTGGATTCACAGGAAATTCAGGAGGAAAGGGGAAAAGAGGGACAATAAATAAGTTTAACAAAATCCTCACTAATGGATGTTGCTTGGGAGCATTTTTTTGTACTTTCTGTGAGTCATGTTGTCCAGATTGATGCAAAATTGTCTGCATGATGATCCGTCATAGGAAATTGCTGTTCCAAGGCTCACAGAAATGAGTAAACACAGGCAAGAAAGTTACAATGTCCTTGACCAAGTAAGGGCAATTTTTCTGTTTTCCAATAAGCAACAAGTACATATTCTTCTCCTGTTAGTGTTATTTTGACAATGAATAACCCATATTGTTCTTATTTTGTATGATATCGTTCTCTTAAACATCCACTGCATTATGTTGCCCCTTCATGTCACTGTAAAAACAGGGCAAAGATTTTAGCAATGTTTATGAAGTTCAGGTAGAATCTAGCCTCATTCTTCCTAGAGTAAGTTTCTCCAGATTTGCCTTAAACACAGACATCAAGATAGCTCTGTTCATTGGGTGAGCACAGTGAAGAACACCGTTTTGGCCAGAAGCATTTGCACCATACCAAAAAGAGACAACAAGCAGCCAGCTTAGTTCAGGCTTAAGGACTTGTTCATCCAGCAAGAATCATGCAATGGCTTGGCTTTAACTCAGGACTAAGGTCAGCAACCACTGAAGTGGAACAGAGTGTAGAACATCTCTAATCAGCAAGAAAGTGTTCAGAATTAAGACCTTGAAGTTCAATGTGTTATAAAATTACTAAGTGAGAGTTCCATTGACTTTTCTTCAGTATTGTGTTTCAATGATGATAGGTACATTTTTCAAAATTTGTATAATAGACTTCTTTGTTAGCTTCTAAGCTTTGAATATCCTTTCATCATTATTGGTAGCATTATAGAAAAAGCTCTTAAATGAGTATGGCACTGTATTTATAAAAATATGCAAAGTCATGTGTTTAGGCTTGTTCAAATATACATTTGAAAGATTTCTTTCATACAACAATAACAACTTTGCTGCAACATTGATGTGCTCTGCATTTTAAATGCTGTGATTCTAGTTTCAGAGATACTGCATATCTTTAAAAAAACAAACAAACAAAAATCCACAAATTTTTGAGGTGCCTGTCAAAAATAGATGCAGTAACAGAAAAGGAGAAAACTTTCCAGCTGACTTCTCCAGAAATTCCTTTTATGCTTGATTGATTTGATTTCTGAAGGAATAGAGGGATGAGAAAGATCCACACTAGTTGTTGGGATAACTTAGAGTTGCTGTTTGAGCAATATCTTACTCCCTCTTAGAATGTGATGATATGGATAATGCTCAATATTTTCGCTCTTAAATTGCTAATGTGGCACCAACAGCAAAGTCCTTTTTCCTATCCTCTAAGTAACCGAAATCTCATAGTTTTTGAAATACGTAGAATTTTAAGTAGAACAACTTACAGACCACTGAATAAAAATGTTACACTACATGGAACAGTAAACTGAATAATACTTCAATATTCAGTCATGGTAAGGAAATGGAAAAGTGTGTTATCACTTTTCACATTTGTGATAAATGATCTACTGCTAAGCCATAGGTTAGCTCAGAAAGATCTATTAGTCATTAGCAAAAATCAACTATTTAAACAGACTTTTTTTTTTTTTCTCTGAGAACTAACTTTTCATTAATTATGTTATCCTTTTTAAAAAAGATAAATCTTTGGTATTTTAATAGATTCTACTAATGAATTCTGTGAGTACTCACATGTCTAAATTATTTTTTAGAAAACTGTTTTCTGATAAGTGTATTATAAATTTATTTGATAAGTGTTGAATTTTTTTAGAAAACTACAAGTATCTAGTTCTTTAGGACATGAAATTAAAATAAGCTACTTTAAGATAGGCCTATACTAAGCTTTTCAATGGAGAAAAACATATGCACAGATGAAAACTCTCAAGAAACCAGCTCAAAGTTTTCTGTGATGAAGAGTATGATTTAAAAGTCACTGTTTCTAAGACAATTTGTCCAGTTCCTTCTTCAAATCAGATGTAAATAAACTAAAACAAAAAGTAGAATGCAACTGCACAGTTGCATGTGAAAACAGAAAATAAATTTTTTATTATTTTGTGAGCAGACTGTCTACAGTAATTTATGAACATTGTAGTTTGTAACTGCTTCCTAATCCCCCTCACTCTGATATTGAAAGGTGGGAATAAAATTCTCCTTAAAAGTCTTATTTATTTAACTGAACCTTACCTATGTAAATGTTAATATACGACTTACAGCTCAAGACTGAGAAATTCTAGAGTTGATATGAATGCACAGATACACTGCTTACATTCCTTTTGTATATACAGACCTTTCTACCTATTCAAAAAAAAAAAAATAGCTGCAACATTATTTCATACAAAGGAAATGAATAATTTCAGCTCAAGATGAGAGACATGCAGAACCTGAGAGTTTATGTTCACCGGCGCTTCACGTGACTTTTATTACTCTTATCCGCATGGTCTCCATTTGTACCTCTTTCCTCATATTTCAGATATAAATATAAAACATACATATAAATATTTCATATTTAGGACATAATAATAATATTTCATATTTAGGACATAAAGAAAAATATAGTAGAATCCACAGAGGTGGATTCTCTACCCTTATGAGTTGAATTTATGCTTGTGCAATTTTATGGACTTCGTTATGACAGCACAGGGAGTCAGGTTCACAGAGTTCTGTTTGGTTTCCATTAGAAACCATAGTTTTTCAACAGCACTACAAAGTCTGCCCAGGTATCTCCACATTCAGTTCCAATTCTCTATCACATTTGTAAGTCAGAAAAGTTTGCCAAAATGAATGATGAACGAATCATTTTCTGTCAATCACACGATATGCTAAGTGTGAAAACCTGTTATGTATGTATTTATATCTTAGACCTTCACAGCTAACTTCCATAAAATGTAAGAGAAATAAAGAACTCACAGACTATTGATAATATGACAACCAAAGGAATGAAAATATTGTAAAATGTTTTTATGTAAAAGAATCAAGCTTGTTAAGAGGATAATCATAGTCCTAACTTCAATACTGCTGAAGCCTTTCATGATAGAGCCCCAGTGATCTCACAGCAGTGTGGGGACAGATGTGGGAATGAAGCACTGTTCCTGGCTGTAACCTTCATCTCATGAGTTCAACTGTCTGTGCTCCAAAACTCATTTTGTTAAAGCATGGTCATATGTCATTGGTTCAATTTTATTGGAAAAAAATGTTTATTGGGAAAAAGATATGAGAGTACATGAGCTAAGCCATGGAATGTAAGAAAAGCAAAACCACAGAAGTGCAGTTGCTGAGTCAGAAATTGTTAGCAGGTGAAGGATTCACAAGGAAGATACTAACATAAAAAGATGCAAATCCCAAAGAAAAAAAGAGCAAGTCAGTAACATGCAGGATCAACCCACTCCACGGAGCAATGGAAATCAACCCTGCCTGGCCAGCTCAGTCTCATCACCTGTCTCACTGCATTAGTTGAGCTTATTAATGCCCCACCTACTGGCATGCTTAAATCCCAGCTAGCTACTGCGTTAAACAACAAACAACTGCTACACAGTCTCGAGTTGTTTAGAACCTGCTTGCAGAGTCTCTTTGTGACTGGCAGAACATCCATAACTAAGCTGACCTGTGAGGCTGGGCCACAAGGGGCTAAGAATTCCCCTGAGTACGTGTTCCCTAGGAAAAGAGTGAGTAAGGGAGAAGAATGTGGGCAAATTCATTATCTGCTTTGAAGCCTGGCCTGGGGACCTGATATAAATAAGTCCCTAGAAGCTGACTGCAAAATGTCCTCCTGCTGCAAATTTCGGGTCTTCCTGCAGCTTCCCCTTCTATATCGACCGGATGACAGAAGAAGAATACTTTGCTTTAAATATCTCTTGCTATCTTTTGGTACCCCATTGGTTCAATTTTTTATCTAAGTCTTTTTGTTGATCTTTTCTTCCAGGCATTTTTCATTTTCGTGCCTTTGTTCACAAATAGCCTTTTACTTTCTCTGAACATGGTAAGTATTCGACCCTTGCTGGATCCTTTACAGCTATTCAGCAACTACATGTTTCATAGGTTTACCATGAAAGCTGGAAAAACATTCTCTCCAGCTTCCCTTCTCACTCCCCTCCCTTCTGTCATGTAATCAAACATTCTTTGTATGGCTTTGTTCATGGCAGGGTTTCACAGAATGATTCAAAATGGATGATCATTTTTAGGATGCTTGAATACACTCTACATTTAGTTTCCTTTGTCTGTATGACGCTTTGCCCAAGTATTATCACTTCCTTTTATAACTTCATCAGAAATATACTCAGTATAATATAAAATATTCTCCATTAAGAATAATGCATATTTTTTTTCTGCTTTATTTCAGTCTTGGAGATTATAATTTATATCATCCAGATTCTTTTTGTTTGAACATTTCAAGTATTTCCTTTTTAATTTGTATCCATTTTTTTTTCAAACAAAAATATTAGTTTCCTTAGATTTCTTGATTTACTGTACAGTTAAGACTAGCATTACAATCACCTTTTTAAGTTCAGTAGCTGTCATGCAGTAAGAATCAGAACGCCGTATGCTTTTAAAATGTCACTGTTTACAAAAAACAATAGGCATACCCAGTGAGTCACATCCAGCAGTAGTTATTTTTTTTTCTAATCCCTGATCAGATGAATCTGCAGCCCACTGCTTCTAGAGTTTTGGGTATTTTTTTCTTTCTGTACATGTTTAAAAACTAGTAATTATTGTGTATTTCTGTCAAATTGCTTTTATAATCTATTCTCTCAGATTTTATCACCTCAGATATCTTATACCTTATAGTTTTGTTCTCTTACGTAAGAGAGTTAATATCTATAAACATGGATTTCATAACCTGTTTTGAAACTTCCATAGGAAATTCAAACTGAAATTCTTAACATCAGCCATATTCAATTAGCTTCTATCTACCTTAGATTTTACATCATTCAAATAGCATAAGAAAAATTTACAGGAAATTTTATTCATAACCCTGATGGCTTTCATTTGACAAAATTCAGATCTTACGAAGTGGGGCTCCAGATTAAATATGCTTTAATAGCAAAAATCAAGGCTAAGTTTTAAGTGCATGCATTTCCTTTGTACATTTTATGTGTCATGAGTCATGCACCATTAAGAGCATGCTCAGTCCAGATAACTGGAAAGAACTTTAATACCTTTTGCATAGCAGGAGGGATTTTTAATGTTAAAAAAATAATCTATAAAAACAAAGCCCATGATTTACCTACATCACAAATTTCTCATGTGTTTCTAATCTTCCCAACAACCCATTTTTTATGGTATGAGAAATAAATTTTATTTTATTTTATTTTTTTTTTTTTTTTTTTTTGTGGCGTCGTTCACAGATTATTGCATGGATGTGCTTGGAGAGTGCAATGGGAAAACTGCATATTGGGGGCTACAGCCCAGCGGAGGTGGAGCCCAAAATCTGCTGGAGTGGGAGGCTCCTTTTTAAAGAGCTTTGCTTTCCCTGTATTGAGGTGTTCATGCTGCAGCTTCAGAGATTGGAAGTGCTTTGGCAACTTTTATTTAGTACGTCCACTTTAAGGAGATGATAGGACGGTTGCCCTTTCAAAGCTATGACCTGTTTTCCATACATTCCCTAAACACAAATGAGACGAGTATTTCATATAGCTATGCTTCTTTCAGTAAATTTTATTTTAATTGCTCATGTCTGTATATCCATTATTAGATAAAAGTATTGTTGAGTGCTTTATTTGGCTTTTTTTTTTTTTCTTTCTTAATCAGAATGCTTTTATAACTAGGTTGTGAAATTACAGATAAATGCTGCTTCAGCTTGAAATCTATTACCCAAAAAGCTGGAATTTGGACATGTGGGAATTTTAGAAAATGTAAGAGCTTTTTTATAGCTTAAGTGTGCACAGAAATCAAACAGAGAAGAGCCCAACCATGGATGAAAGGAACTTGTTAAAAGCAAACATATTACTTTCATTGGGCAACTATTCTAAAAGTTCACAAGAACAAAATGAACAATTTACCTAAACTCTTGTTATTTTAGGTGAAGAGTAGTGAAAGCAGCTATACTCAGAAATAACAGGATGGAAAAAAGTATAACTCCAGCCACAGCTATTTTCAGATTAAAAATAATTTAACAAATAACATATAGAAAACTGTAGCTAGTCAAACCCAAAAATGATGTTGTCAATTATCCTCATGAGGGATAGCTACATTGTTTTTCTATTTTGAAGCATGATCTTACTTTCCATATGTATGTTGATACATATATACATATCCACAGTTTGCTTTGCTTTACTTTGTAGAACAAATTCAAAGGGTGCAAACTTGGTTCAGTCTGAATCGAACTAAATGGAAAGATATGTTCCACTAGTGTACCGTAAGGGAAATGATCTGAATAGCTGAAATAAACCCAATTATCACTAATACATTTCAGAACACAGTAATAAAGCCTGTGCTTGCTTGTCTTTTAGCTTTCTCTTCTCATTCCCCTGTCGGGAAGTACCACTAGCAGGAAAAATGAAGGGTGCTTTGAAACTTGTCATCATCACTCTGCATTTTGAATAAATTTGTTGAGGGAAATATTGTAGCCCTCCCAAAGATATTATTTAGCCAGATGATAAAAGTATCAGTTTCTACTTTCCCTATGGCTGCCTATCAGTACTTTTTGTTATCTTGACCAGAAATCAAGTAAAACTGAAAGCAATAATGGATGATTCATTTCTTCTCTTCAATTTTTAATTGTATTTTTTTCTAGTGAGAAAGAACATATGTCGAGGAGCTTAAAAATCTTGCTCTACAGCTATTTGAAATGGCATCTGCTATTAAAAAAATATCGCCAAACCAAAACAAACAAAAAAACCTCTAATGTTCTTACTGATCTTAAGGTTCAGTGTCAGACTTTTCAGTGTTCACAGGTAATAGGAAAAATTCTTCCTGTTGAATAATACCGACTTAACGAATTAGGCACTTAAGCAAAGGTTAACTTGCAAAGTAAATTGAAGCCTGAAGAGTGTACAAATGAGTAAATGATGACCTGTCAAGGTGCTTAGGAACTGCCTTTGCCCAGACCATATTCCTCCAGCCAGCCTGTTTCTGCTGTATGATTTAATTGATCCTACCTACAAACCCTTTTGCAGCCCCATAAATATAGTGGGTTTTTTTAAAGTAGTGAGTAATTCACAGATAGGGCTCGACAGCAACATGTCTGTTGGATGCAAATGATTTGGTCTTATCTAGAATCTTAAGGAAAACTAGTGTGTATTGATTAGAAGCAGTAAAACCTCATTGCTCAGTTATGACAATATGAGTCCCTCAAAAATCCAATAAACAAGCAGCAAAATAAAATAAGTAAACAAGAAACAAAACAACAACAACAAAAAGGCTTATTAACCAAATTACTCCTTTTAGGAAATGATGGGGAAGTGCTGAGTTATACACCAGACTGTAATTACTAAGTGTATGTATATTTTACTCATACAACACTTCTGTGACTTTCCAAGACATAATTTAATCACTCCTCACTGATAAAGTAGATGATTGAGCTTTTTAATACAGAAGTGTTCCATATTTTATTAAGCAGAAACAAAGACAGCATTATACAAAACTTATAAAAAGTTTGGCTTTTTCTCTAATATATTAAACTAGACTCAAAGCCATAATTTTATGCTTCAAAGGAGGATGCATCCATGTTAGAAATTAGTAGATTTGAAATTAATAGATTTTATTGGTGTGATGAGCAGTACAAATGTTGTCAATGTGTAAAAAGAGGCAGGTCTCTCAGGTATCTGGAAGAAGTTGGTACAATCCAAGTAGAGCAGGACATGGTATTTGCATGTACTGACATTGTCTTGTTTCAGTGTGATAGCCAAGTCATTCATGGCCCCTTTTATGATGTATTTTGGCTGCAGGTTATAAAACACACACAAATGCAGCCATGTGCAGTATAGGAAAAAAATGTGTTCCCATCCTATGTGACTTACCAAAATTCAGACATTTTCCTGTTGCATAGAGGAACAAAGTTAAAGATTTTGAAAGGGTTTTGCTTGTTTTGGGTTTTTTTTCCCTTTTAAAATTATTTTTAATTTGATTTTGTGAAAACAATAAATACAAGATAGAGAGGACACACCACTTCACAACTGCTAGCTGACAAATAACTCTCCTATTCTATTAAAATATAAGAGTGTAGTAGAAAATAAATATCATAAATGTGTTGGTGCAAGCCTTGAATATCTGGCAAAATTGTGGGTAACAGATGGGGACACCAAAAGCTGAGTGAACCTCATTAGTTATTTTTATATTTTCTGTGGTTTCTATGAAAATACACAAATATATTTATATGGAACTTTCATTATATAAAACTATCAAAATTTCAAATGTAAGGTATGAGAAGACTCACAGTCTTTTTTATTAGAGACAGCCCTTTTATTAGAGACAAATATATTGAGGAATGACCCAAAGAAATAATATTTTCCAGAAGTTCATGTTTGATGTGAGAACTATTTTGAAAGAGTTCACCCAGCATATATTGATCAGGTGTTTTTTGGGATTTTTTTTTTTTTTTCATCTTACAAAAATCCAGATCGATTCCAAATTACATTTTTTTTTTTTCCCTAAATTTCCAAGTAAAATAAAGTGGTAGTCTCACACACTTTGAAGATTTACTTGCACACAAGGCATGCAAGCAAATGGGTGACAAGCCACTTCCTCAGAAAAGACATTATTAACCTGTATAGGAACAGGGTTGAAACAGAGTTGCCAAGCCTGTCACAGAAACAAACAGTTGAACAGTCTTAGAGGCAGGAACAGAATCTTCAGTGGGATTTTGAATACCCAGATCCTGAGCAGATTTTTTAAGTATTTCAGCTAAGAACTGTCTCATCAAAAAGCTAAATCACATTTTGGGAGATTATTTTAATGTATATCTTATAGGTATATTTGAAGTTCTTATAACCTTGTTACTTTTTTTCCTTTTAACTCTTTTCAGTTTTCTAAGAACGAATAATATTTTTTTTTTGGCACAACAATAATAAGAAATTATTTTTCTAGAGTTCCTAGAAACCATAGTTAGTTTGAGCTTTTAGAGATACAGAACACTCAGATAAGATGGAAGTTAAGAGAAAGTCATTTGGTTTCTCAAAGAGTTGTCTCGGAAAAGTCAGTGTGCAGACCCAGCTAAATTACAAGGGTGAGTTTGGGGGCTGGTACCATCAAATACCACATAATAGTTGTCCTGGGATGACATCATTCATTGCTTGAAACGGATCATCAGCAAAAAAACAGCTCTGAATGACTGGAAAAGTTGCTACTATCCTAAAAAATTATTTCTGCCGGTGCCTGTTGACTTCGCTCAACTACACATTTTCCTTTCCGTCTTGTTGGTGGAAGCTATCATTATTTAGATCTGTTATTACGGCTTGACTGTGGTGTTTTTTGCATACTTGCGTAGAACTGAAAATCTGTCATGACCCCAAGCAATCTGTAGGAAGCTTGGACAAGTAGTTTTAGAAGATCTCAATTTCAGTATTTACAGAGGATAACAGACATCAGTTTCCCACCAAAGGGGAAAATATCCCATCAAGAATCTCTGCAGTATTTGTTTGCTGTGGGCAGTTGTCTTATTGCAAAAGTCATTTCCATGGGTTTTGCAGAGAATAAGATGAGATAAAAATATACATTTTTGAAAACATTGTGAAAGTCCGTATTTATGAAACATAGCTGAAGAAGTTCCTAAAAGCTAGAGGAGACATAGCAAGAGAAGACATACACTTCTACTTTGTTTCTTTTCTATTTCTATTTTCTATTTCTTTAAGAATGTAGATCAGATGGACGGTCTTTTGTTTTCTTTACCTCAACTATTTTCACAACCTTAAATAAAGCAGAATTTTCTGCTGTTGCAGTTGAGTTACAATGACTCAGTCCTCCTCTGTTTAGAATGCAGGCTCTGGGATCAAATTGATCTTTATTAAAAAAAAAACAACTTAGAAAAAAATAATAATTTAAAAAATATGTCATACCCCTACAAGGAAGTTCATTTTCTGAAACACATAGAAGTCAGATTTAGCAATGACTTTCTAAGGAGTTAATGACTATAAGGTCCAAGGACTTGAATGGTACCACCAAGATAAGAAACACCTTCTAATGGAATACACATATTATAATACATATTATTTTTTTAATAAGATTTCTTCATAGAATTTGTAGATGGCTAATGTCTCCAAGTAAATAAGGAATTAAATGAAAATAGATGGCATATATATTTCTATATACAGATGTATATACAAATGTGTAAATATAAACACTTAAATCTGAAAATTGTTGAAGAAAGATTAACAACCTTATACTATATTAGAATATATTACCTACCATAATAACAGTATATTCCCAGATGCCTTAAATGTCAAACTGAATTTCTAGGAATACATAATTCACATTGCATTAACACCTCAACAGAAATACTTTGACAATCCACCTTTAACAGGCCCACTCTTAAAGAAATATTCCTTATTCCTTTAGATTGTGTGTATCTACATGAGAAGATATTAGCCGAGAATAGCTATAAACATAGTTCAGCAGCCAGTAGTGGCAGTCCCATAGCAACATCGATATAGTGGGTAAATGGGTGTTAACCAATGGATCACTACTTGGTGATATTTTAAACAAATTCTGTACAAAATACTGGAAACATACATACATGTGTGAAAACATAGAATATGTGATCCTGGAATCTCTCTTTTCAAGCATTGGTATGATATGATCATATGCACTCCTCTAACTCTCCTCCATTCATTACATGGAGTAGCATTTAGGAAAATATGGGTCTCTTTGTATAAATAAATGTGGTAACGCTCAGTGTGATAAGCTAATGAAATTTACTTTTCAACAGATGAAAAGCAAGGAGGATCAGATTGCTTTTAATATTTAGAGAACATGATGATGATGGATTCTTACATCAGGACAAACAATATTTAAGAGTTAATTAGACAGAAATGGAACACATCTCTAACTCAGGCTGTTTGTTGCCAACAATCTTGGCACAAACTTCTAAGAAATTCAGAGAAAAATAATTATTCTCAAACAGCAAGCGTGTTGGGTTCCCCATTCAGGCACTATTTTAAGATGCATCTGTTCTCCTTTAGTAAGATCCCTTGAGACAAGAACATTTTCTTACTCAAAGTCCTGTCAAGTTTTTATGAGAGATTGTAGAATGACTAGTCTTTTAAAAACAGAGACCTAGTAAAATGTAACAAAAAGAGAAAAGGGCTTGTAAACACATTTTTATTTCCTTATCCCTTATATCAAACTTAGCTGTAGTCAAATAATTTCTCACAGAATTTGACACAATTTCATCCACCAGCAAGAAAAATTCTTTATTTACATGTCTTGTCAGTGTTTTGTTTTGTTTTGTTTTGTTTTGTTTTGTTTTGTTTTTTTTGTTCTTGCTCTTTTCAGTACTTCCCTGAAAATCTCCCTCTTGTATTCTCAGCTTCACCCTCCTGACACATCATCTAAAAGTCTCTCCCCACCACACATGTAGGTTCAGCTGCTGCCCTGGGATTACCATTCTCCCCAACAGGTCTCCAGCTCACTACCACACCACTTGGGGGAGAATGCAACATGCAGACTAAGGACAGCCGAATTCAGACATGTAAAGGTGACTTTAGGGAAACCAAGGCTCCCTGGGAGATGCCAGTCACCTTGGATTTCAAGGGCAAAAACAGGATCTTCTGTTGCTACATGAGTAGTAAAAGGCTGCACAAGGGAATGGGGTGGGGGACTTTGTGATAGCAGATACAGATAGTCCTGAGGTATTCATTGCATTGTTTGCCTCAGTCTCCTTCATCAATGTTTCCCAGGCCACTGTCCATAGAGAAGAGGTTAAAGGAGGATGAGAATTACCAGCAGCAAATGAGGGTTGAGTCTGGGATTATCTGAGTGAAGTCAAGCTGTATGTGCCCATGAGACCCAACAGTCTGCCTACAAGGGTGCTGAGAAAACCAATGATGTCCTTGATAAAGAAGGAAGGTAAAGATCATAAGCCTGTTAAGAGACTTTAATCTATGTAAATGCAAAGATCCTCTCCTCTCCTCTCCTCTCCTCTCCTCTCCTCTCCTCTCCTCTCCTCTCCTCTCCTCTCCTCTCCTCTCCTCTCCTCTCCTCTCCTCTCCTCTCCTCTCCTCTCCTCTCCTCTCCTCTCCTCTCCTCTCCTCTCCTCTCCTCTCCTCTCCTCTCCTCTCCTCTCCTCTCCTCTCCTCTCCTCTCCTCTCCTCTCCTCTCCCCTCCTCTCCCCTCCTCTCCCCTCCTCTCCCCTCCTCTCCCCTCCTCTCCCCTCCTCTCCCCTCCTCTCCCCTCCTCTCCCCTCCTCTCCCCTCCTCTCCTCCTCTCCCCTCCTCTCCCCTCCTCTCCCCTCCTCTCCCCTCCTCTCCCCTCCTCTCCCCTCCTCTCCCCTCCTCTCCCCTCCTCTCCTCTCCTCTCCTCTCCTCTCCTCCTCCTCTCCTCTCCTCTCCTCTCCTCTCCTCTCCTCTCCTCTCCTCTCCTCTCCTCTCCTCTCCTCTCCTCTCCTCTCCTCTCCTCTCCTCTCCTCTCCTCTCCTCTCCTCTCCTCTCCTCTCCTCTCCTCTCCTCTCCTCTCCTCTCCTCTCCTCTCCTCTCCTCTCCTCTCCTCTCCTCTCCTCTCCTCTCCTCTCCTCTCCTCTCCTCTCCTCTCCTCTCCTCTCCTCTCCTCTCCTCTCCTCTCCTCTCCTCTCCTCTCCCTCTCCTCTCCTCTCCTCTCCCCTCCTCTCCTCTCCTCTCCCCTCCTCTCCCCTCCTCTCCCCTCCTCTCCCCTCCTCTCCCCTCCTCTCCCCTCCTCTCCCCTCCTCTCCCCTCCTCTCCCCTCCTCTCCCCTCCTCTCCCCTCCTCTCCCCTCCTCTCCTCTCCTCTCCTCTCCTCTCCTCTCCTCTCCTCTCCTCTCCTCTCCTCTCCTCTCCTCTCCTCTCCTCTCCTCTCCTCTCCTCTCCTCTCCTCTCCTCTCCTCTCCTCTCCTCTCCTCTCCTCTCCTCTCCTCTCCTCTCCTCTCCTCTCCTCTCCTCTCCTCTCCTCTCCTCTCCTCTCCTCTCCCTTTTCTTTGTTCCTCTTCCCCTTTCTCCTTCTCTTTTGGCTGGAAGCGTACTGCAGATTCTGTATTCTTAGTGGATTGCAGAAGAAACCTTCATACTGAGACTCAGAACCCCATTAAAGATGAAAGTGATGTCAAAATATTGGCAATTTTCAGCAATTGTACCTGTTTCCATGGAGAGCAAAACGAGATAGAGTTATTGTTCATTGTTATTATCTTCTGTTTACCTTAGGTATGCCTACTAGTAAAGGAAATGACAAAGATAGACAAAGCTACTGCTGGTCTCCAAAGATGAAGTGTGGATACAGTGTAATACAACATGAAGTGAACTAATTCAGTACTTCGAGAAACCTCAGAAACTGTGAACCCATGGAAAACAACATTCTAGCACAGCTCTTCTCCCTTTATTGCTGAGGACTGCCACCCAGAACTAGCTCAGGTATCCCCTTGCAGAGCACACAGAAATAAACTCTGCTACTTCATTGCACATCATTAACCCTGCATTTTTAATTCATTTAGTTAATAAACATCTAAGCTCCCATACACTGACACAGTAAATACAAATATAAAATAATTTACAAATATTTTAGTAATATGTTGACATTTACATGTTTAATTCTCTACACTTATTAGTTATAACTAATTTTATTGGTTCCATCAGTACATGTCATGAGAAAACTGGAATCTGTTATTGATGAACGTGACAGTTATTGAAAATGTCAAATGTGTTGTTCATTGCAGTAGGATAAACTTACTACCAATAGAGGTCCACAAGGGAGCAGACACACAGAAAAAAATGCATAGCCTGCAAAAAAAAAAAAAAAAAAAAAAACCAAACAACTTAGCACATATTTTGCAGCCTGAATGGAGACCATTTACTGCTAATAAAATCAAACCTCTTTTTGAAGAAATCAGGATGTCATAGGAGTCTAAGTAGTTGTAGGGAAAAAAAAAAAAATCTTTAGCAAATGAAATTCAATTGAATCACAGAGTCATAATGTATATTCAGTAAGCATTCCAAAATTAAACTGATAAATGTAACTTTTACTCAATCTTATATTCTGTAAATTTAATTAAAAGTTAAATGTGAACTTTACAGTATGAGTGAGTGAAAGAACTATGAAAATTGACTTTGAGAATATGATAAATGTGTGCTGTACAGCTACCTGTTAGTCCTGTAAATCTAATTATGACAGAAGAGAAGGTAATCTGAATTCTATGAGAACACATCTCCACTTGATAGAGTGGCACTCTCTCTCTCTCCTTCCTCTGCTTGCTTTCTTCTCTGTCAGATAGTGGGGAAATAATTTCAAAACTGAAAAATTTACAGCACAGAACAATATTCATAGAACACAACATTGCTGTATGAATGTGTGGTTAGCCTGGGATATGTAGTCATAAAACAGGAAGCTGATATTATAGAGGATTAAATTTGGGGATGATTAAACTCAATGGCAAACATTCTATTGGTCTGAAGAATCAGGTTTCTGACTGTGCATTCTATTTGGCATTTAAAGACCAAGATACAGATTTATAATTTCAGAAACCTTGGCTCTTTCCTGGCATAAATCCAAAATGCTGGGTGTGTAAGGCATAATCGAGTCCATTTGCAAGTCCTTTGATATAAAATCATTTCAGACTCAAAAGGTCATTGCAGCTTGAAAATGACAGCACTGAACTATATATACTGAACATCTTTTTCAGTTAAAAATTCACTAAAGGTAAAATTACAATCCATCCTAAACATAGTGTGGCATATGCCAACAAGCCAAGGCCAACTGTAAATTTTAGCCTCTGATAAGCAATGGTAAGATGTAATTTACTTTAGTAATAAGTCACTAGTATGGCAGAAAGACTGTTTAAACTTGGATTTTGAATCTTCTTGTAATATCAAAGGACTATTTTAAAAGCTATTCCACAATTCTATTCTAGCCAGTGTAGCCCCATATGTCCTCTTAGGTCTTCAGTCTTCCACTAGTAACACCAGCACGATGTGCTAGCAGCAAATATGATATTTATTTGAGGTTTCAGAGGAGGAAGATGCAGAAGTTTGCTAATGACTATCTTCTTTCCCTCACCAACTGCACCACACTTTTGGAAGGGATGCAGGAGAACAACTTTCCTGCTCTGAATTCTGTCTAACAGCTGATGTTCTTTCTGATTTCAAACTTTATATTCTCATTTGTTTGTCAGGACTTATAAAAGCTTCAAAATGTTGTGGTTTTGGAATGCAGTTGGAAAGGAGTTACGGTACATTTCTAAGGAAGAAATTTGGGATCAGCGATCTCAACCTTGTTGTCACCTGAAAATGATTGATTGAAACCAGACACGACTGCAGTCAAGAGCACTTTGCATATGATTAATGTGTTTTAGTTTTGGTGGCATGTGTGGTTTTAATGCTTGGGTAGACAGAGAGAGACCCAATGAAAGATGGTTTCCGTAAGTCAGGAACACCAAATGGCCACCAAAGAAAGGGAAGAGCTTAATGTTTCATTGAAATAAACAGCCATTTATTAGCAACTGCAGTGTAGTTGTTGACTTCTGGTAGAACAGATTCATCTGTGGAAAAGTAAAGCCTCAGTTGTACCCAAAAGGATCGTGAAACGAGCCTTTAAGATTATCTGTGAAAATCTCATTTTGGGTGAAATCAGTCTTCCTCTACACAGATACTTTAGAAATAATTAGAATACTAGTGTATTCAAATTTTATCCAACTTCTCAGGTGAGGTTTGAATCAGTGCTGTATTACTTTGGCTGCTCTGTGCCTAGTACTTGAGTTATTTTGAAGCTGGTTACATATCTACAGGGACTTCTGGCATGAAAGAACTGCAGTGTTGCCACATCAAAGAACAAATGCAACAAATATGGATATTTTGAAATTTCCAATTTGGAAATAAAAAAGGTACTGGGAGAAAATAAAAAAGGTACTGAGAGGGACTGTTTACTTTGTCATGCTTTGTGAAAACTAAAACACAAGGGAGGATTTAGGGGAGAAGAAGAAGAGTGGGGCCTTGTTTCAAACCCTGCCTCATCCACAAATTCTCTTGTTGGTTCTCTTCCTTCACCCTGTGGTGGTTCAACTGCTATCTTCAAAATTAAGATGGTATTTCTCACCCTCATAGTTTTGCTGCGAGCTTAAAATCCATGTTGAAGTGGTGAAGGCAGTAGTGGAAAGAGGAAAATGTCAGTTGAAAAGTACAGTTGAACAGTGTGATATGTTTATGACAATAAAATAAGGTTGATCATTAATGTTGGCCATGCCTAAAGCAAATTCTATTAAAATGAGTTGATTATTTATGAAAATATTTTTATTTTTTATGCCAAACTCCAATATTGAGAACGTCATTAAGACGAAGATATAAATTTGAAGGAAAATGCCAGACTCGTTGGATAAAATCCACTTTTGGTAAATCACTATATCTTTCAATAGCTGTAGTCAAATAGGTTATTTCCTTCATGCTTCCTTCCAAATTCTTACATTTTATCAAACCTAATGTGTTTATTGTTACCTTCTTACATTTTATCTGTCTCCTAACTGCAGCTATTAATTTTACTGTTCTTTACTCATTAAGTATGAAACCTGTTGATACATTTAATAAGAATTGGTGCTACTGAACTCAGTTTTCATCTGTCAATTATTCAGTATCTCTGATAAAGATTACCCAGTCTTCCTGACTCCAACACAGCCAACTGAGTTTCATTTCACCTTAGCTATTGTAATTTGCATTTTTATATAGTCATTCCCATTAGCCATCCTGCCTTTGTCCCTGTGTTATAGAGTCCTCTTTATTGAAAACTGAGATGAAGTATTCATCTAATTTTTGAGCCAGACCCATATTATCTTCCAGACAATACCCACTTTTAACACATTGCAACTCCACTTTTTTTCCTATTTTATAGAGAACCTTTTTCACTTGTAATTTCCTTTGCAAGGTCTGTCTCTGCTTGACTTTCAACAACTCTGAATTTATGAATAAGAATTAAGTGAGGTCCACCCTGTGAATGGTCCTATCCACTCACTGAGATATAGTCCTGCCATTTATTTATCAACAGTACCTTTTCTGTCACAAATCTAGTTGACAATGACTTTTTACTCAGTAACCTTAATCTTCCATTGCCTCTTGTTTATTATCCTCTCAATGCCACATGCTCTCCATTACATCTCAAACAGCAGGAACTTACAAATCATATTTAGCAGAGGCCAACTGAATATAGCGTGGGAGTCACTTGGGCCTAGCTGTTTTGAATTGTGAACATCTTTGGAGAATCAGTACCATTTACCACACAGACACGTTTTGTTGCAGACCTTTTCCACTACCTGATTTTAACTTCAGCTTAGATGTGCACATTCAGTACTTATTTTTCTTTAGCCAAAGAAGACTTAAAAAAACATTTAGACAGCACTGTCCTTGAAACAACTTATGTAGGATTTCTGAAATTAATGTGTCAAACAAGAAATGGGCAAGATGTACCGCTTGCTGCTGGATACCAGTGGCTACAGAAAACAGTAGTCACTGGAGTTATACCTAGCACAGATATAGAAAAAGAAGGCAGGCAGACCAAGATGGTCCTGATTCTCTGCAGTAGCTTGGGCCTGTGAGGGACAGGGACAACCTATCATCTCTGTACTTTTATCACCTGGTTGTGAAAGATCAGAACAAGAGCAGCAAACAGTGATTGAGGTTTAAAAGGATCTCTTATCCTGCTGTACAACAGGAGTAATTTCAGTACAATCATATCAGACAGAGAAGCACAAAGATTTTGCAGTAGCTCCCAGCTGGCTAAAATCAAGGATGCAACAGTGAGTGGCAGAAACATGGTGTGGCCTCCTTGGAGGGAAGCTCCAAGCTGAAAGTGAAAGCAGGAGACCAGAGCGCTCTGAAGTGTGGTTCTTCCCTTAGACTGCTCACTTGAGTATGATGAAACTCTACGGTGCGCCCCAAGACTGGGCATACTCAATACATAAAAACTCCTTCCTAATTGTAGCCAAAGGCTAGAATGTGCTCTTACACAGGGGCATGCTCCTATTTTCTTTACAAAAGCATAAAAATGCACATCTCAATGCTGTTAATATTCTTTTCATCTGTATAAATGGTATGTTCTTTAAAGTTATCTTAAGTATATTACATGTAGTCTCTGTACTCACATCCTATACATTGAAGAAAAGGTATAAAGTCTTTGATGTTTTGCTACTCAAAGGGACAAAAGCATCTCAATATAACTGCCATTTCCCTAGTGAAAATGTCAGACAAATCCCCCTCTGTTTCTTTTTCTCCTTCACTTTCTAATAATACACTGAAAAACTTTTTAAAAGGGCTGCATATTCATCATCACAAATGAAACTTCACATTTTTCTGGCTGTGGAGGCTGTAATTATAGGTTTGCACATCTAATTGAAGCATTGATGAACATGTCCCACACTGCAGCAAATATAAAATAATTGTTAGGCAGACTATGTGGTGTTCTGGGGGAAAAATATAAAAAACTCAAAAACTTAAAAGAAATTGAAAGCAGCAGCATGAATCCTGATAATGATTACCCCAATAGCTTATTTCCTATTATCATTTACTGCCAGGAGAAATTAAACCAGTGGGGGCAGGATATTTTTGCAGAAAATGACAAGCTTCTGGTTCTTCCTTAAATAACAATGCACCTGATGACCAAAGGCCAATTTCAGCTATCCTGTTTGTAGGACAGTACGACCATTCCTAAAGGTAAATCAAAGGGGGCAGAAGCAAATTTTTTTCATATTTGGCCAAAGCATCCCCAAAGAACCAACAACCAATGAAAAAACAAAAACAAAAACAGGAAACACAAACAGAAAAAATAATAATTTCCTGCATTTCTTAGAAGGACAAATCCAAATTTGCCACTTATAGCACAGAATGGAAAAAAAAGCTATGGCTTATAGTTGATTGCCCTTTTCCTCCCCTCCTTGTTCACTAATATCTAGTTGCTTTTTATTCATGTCTCAGTCTGAGGCATTTGTTAGCAGCACACTTGAAGCTGACAACAACAGAGAGATGGCAAAACAAAGCTACTCTCCTGTAGTTATCTCAAGAGCAGCACTAGATCCACCAGTCATCTCAACCAAACAACTGCTTTGCACGTTTGAATAGGGACAATGGAGTCCATCAGTCTCTGAAGTTACTAATATTGAGTGTCTGTCCACCCATATAACTTAATGAGATCATTTATAGCTGATGCAAAACTATGGCAATTTACATCAGTGGAAATAAAAACTCTAGGTCTGGGTTTTTTCTGTTAAAAAGAAAATGCTAGAAAGTTAGGAACAGTATATAGCTTGTTAAACTTTTCTTTTGCATTTCATCCAAGTTGTTTGGATTGTGGATTGCCATCTGTGTTGTCACAATGACATTTCAACCAGTCAAAAATTTATTTAATTCGGGACAGGAATAAGAAAATAAATTATCTCTATAGTTCTGACTGTTGCTCAGTTTCACTCTTTCTTGAAAGCAAATGTAAAACTGGAAGATCAACAGCCAGAGGGAGTTCTGTTGTAAGCTAGTAAGAGTCAGATCAGAGACAGTTGTTATTTCAGATATTCAGCTCATGATAATTGGTAGAGAAAATAAACAAACAAAAACCAATTACAGAAAAAAAAACAAACAAAACTTTTCCTGGCAATACTAACTAAAAGTATTTGGAATTACAAGGGGGAAAGGTGGGTACTATTTTCTTAATTTTCCCAGTGTTAAAAAGGAGAAGTTTATATTTTAATACTCTTCCTATAAAATTTCATTTTAAAAAGTGCGTGGTTCTTAAATACCATGAATCTGACAACCGGTTAAATAAAAACGAAACAAACCAACCCAAACAATAATGCAACAAGAAATCCTCTCATTGTGAAGAGTAGGGACTGAGAGACATACTTAACATTAAACATGCTTTAGAGTGTTCCCATTAAAGGCTCCTGTCTTACTGAAGCAACGACATCATAAACCTCCAGACAGCACTTTAAACCACTTAGACTGAACCTCCTGTGCTCAGCTGCTTGGCATTTCTGAACTAGCTAATTAATGCCAATATTTAGCAGAGGAACAGGTGGGAAAACTAATGACTAATTTCTTCTCTCTTCCAACTCAACAACCACCACTGTCTTTTAAAAATATAATTCTTCCCACTGCCTGCTGATTCAATTTCTTGACGGCCTCATTGCTTTGACCCAGGGCTGCAATAAACTACAGCTGGATGCAGCACTCTACTGCAAGTGGCACAGCTTCATTTCTGCAACAAGCACCTTGTCTTAATGTGCTCATGTCACCTGTCTTGGATGGGTCAAAAAATGTGACCTTCCAATTCTAATAGGATGACCAATAGCATGTGTGCTGAAAGTGACATTAGTTATGTTTGACTGCTAAACTAAGTAAGGTCCATTAGAAGAGGAAGATAAAAAGCAAGTACTTTTTTTTTTTTTTTTTAATTATATTTCTCAGGCATATGTGATAAAAGTAAAGGAAGACAGGACAGATCATAAAATTTAGACTTTTTATTCCACAACTCATGGGAATGTTGGTGAGTGCATGCAAATTGTCCTGAATAGGCTGAATGAGGAGTTGGTTTAAACACACATGAGTTAAAAGCACAACCTTTTCAATTTTCTCACTCCAGCTTCTTCAATTTGTCTTTATTAAGTATATTTGTAGTATTTAGCAACAGTGTAATTTCCTTTTTCTGGTTGAATGGTCTTGTCAGTGATCACAGAAGTTTTGATGAGGCAGACCTAGGCCTTTAGCAGCTTCTTCATCTTTAGTTCTGACATGCTCCAAGGTTTATGTAAACATTATCTGAGCAAAAAAAAAAATTATTAACACTCTTAGAAGAAACATAGGATCCTAAACCTTCCTCCAGTGACACACATAAGAAATGCTGATCCCTACTAACAGAGGACGTAAGTGAATCACCACAGTTTAGGGGTGTGCAATTCATGCTAGGTAACTGTGTAGGGGCATTAACTCTGCTTTGGCCTTGGACTTATCAAGGACTATGAATTCTTGTTGGGCATTCTTTGCTCTTAAGAGTAAAATGTCAATATATTTTTGAATTATTTTTTGTTAGACTTAAAGGAAGCCATTCAAAAGTTTGTTGTTCGGTGACAACCAATGGTAGGACAAGGGGTAATGGGTTCAAACTGGAACACAAGAGGTTCCACTTAAATTTGAGAAGAAACTTCTTCTCGGTAAGGGTAACAGAACACTGTAACAGGCTGCCCAGGGAGGTTGTGGAGTCTCCTTCTCTGGAGACATTCAAACCCACCTGGACGCCTTCCTGTGTAACCTCATCTGGGTGTTCCTGCTCCGGCAGGGGGATTGGACTAGATGATCTTCCAAGGTCCCTTCCAATCCCTGGCATTCTGTGATTCTGTGATATATCAGTAAAAAAATGAGTAAGAATGAAAACTTTGAGCCCATTAAGGGCAAGTATGCTGGACTTTTCCATTGTCTGTCAGAATAGTATCAGTCTTCCTCTGACTGTGAAGCTGTCTCTTTAGTGATAGATAGCTCAGTCCACTGCATTATAATTTAGTGTCTAGTCATAATAATTCAGTACTAAAATCTGAAATGTGGCACTGAAAATGCATAATTAACGACAATTTTTGAGGCTAGTTTTATAGCCCAATCCTTCAGTCAACATTCAGCCCCACTCAGAGTCCACCAAGTATTTTATTATGATTGGCTTTGTCCCTGAATCAGTTTTTTCATCTTTAATTCCCAAGGCCTAGTTTCCTGAATCTTGTTCATTATCTCCTCTTATACAACATGCCAATTATATACAGTCACAGTGCTATACCTCTCTCATATATGAGCATTAATTCTTTAGCTACTGGACTTTGGAACTGCAAGTCACACAAAAGCCAACTAATTCATCTGAAACTGTAGGCATATACTGAAAGATGTTGTGATATGAAGTCCTTTCCAGAATTTCGGTGGTATTATTTTTCTATAGTATCTCTTCTATGTGTTGCTCTGTTTTGCTCCAATGATACAACTGAAGCATTTAAAGATGAATGATAACTTTTTAGCAGAAAAGTTACTAAATATTACAAAAAAAAGTATGAACATAAATTTATGGTGATATCCAATGCTTAGGTCTGGGTAGGATTGTTAAGCATGCAGCCAAAAATAACTTCATTCCAGAACAGGTTGTTTTTTGGTTTTTTTCCTCATTTGCAGGTAGCTCAAGTTTGTCACCTAAGAGAAGTTAAAGCAATTTAAGAAGAACAGTGACTAACTGCTTCAGAAATGTAACAGTAGTGCAAATTATGATACTTCTACAGTGATTTTAGTAACTGTCCAATGAGTGGACATATTAATTGATTAGAAGGAAGGATACAAATATTTTCTTCCTCCTTTTTTCTTAGCTACACTGGCAGTAATCCACAATGAAGGTCAGTCTAATATGGGAAAGCTTTTTATTATGAGGTTGGGTGCCAGCATATTTGGTCTCTGTGTGACATACACAAGCAAGACAGAAGTACTTACGATGGGGAAGAACTTCAGGTAGAGTCTTTACATTAGATTTCATCAGAACCTAAATCAATACATTTAACTTTGTAAAATAACAAGAAATCCAGAGAGATCAAATAGAAATAAATCAGGTTTGTAAATGAACACGCCTTTATCTCCCATATATCCTTACAAAACTATTTTCTCCAGGGTTGCACTCAGGCGACAAAAAGCTCTACAGTCCCCTCTGGGACTTCCAGGAGTGTGTTTCTTTCCATCACTTTTGAAGTGTGACTATTTGTTCCTTGAAGGGGTCCCTCCCACCCCAAGAATTTCCTGTCCTACCTTTCCAGAAGGTGCACCCTCTGTGCAAAGGTCTACTTACCAATAAAATATTCAGGGTGGATTTACCCTGAACATTAATCCTATTTATCTTATTTATCTATTTCTTTATTCTGTAACCAGTTTTCATATATATATATATATATATATATATATATAAAATACATATTTATCCTATTTGTATATTATATCCTATTTACCTTATTTATAAGATCCAATTATGAGATTAAAAACAAGAAGTTACATACCACAGTTGAATGGATTAGAACTATAATAAGTTTTCAACCTGACTAGGCCTCCTCAGATTCAATTGAATCAAGTTAGAACCTGTAATATGTTTCCACATGTCATGGTATCTATCAATCAGAGTAATAAAGGATGTTGTGAAATACAGAATTAAACTGTGTTTATATATGCTTAGCTGGAAAATATAAAACTTATATTGTAGTTAAATAGCATTGTCCATAATGGGCATATGTACAGTTTTGTATTATGGATATAACCTGGTTTGTAAATCCTGAACTGTCAGTTCTCAAGTGACTGGTGTATGGTTAAGGGTTGAAATTTGTATGGCTTATTATGGGGAGAATCAGCCTGGAAAAGTCTGCAGACAAAGATGATGGTTCATAGCAATTCTGCAATTATTATCTGCCAAACCATCCATTCTCTGCAAATGATGTTAACAGAGCATGCTAGATCAGAGCTTTGCAGAAGCTGCCAGCTCTATTTTGTAGCAACATTTGAGACTTTGACATTTGTTTAATTACAGACTGGAATAAAAACAAGATTTTAAAAGTATTTAAATGAGAATTAAATCTCAACTTACAGGTTTCACTGTGAGATTTTCCACTCAGTAAGAGCGTATCTATATATACACATATATATCCTTATGGTTAGAGCTTGAGACATACTCATAGTCATGACATTTGGGTGCTGATTCAGAAACTGTTTTCCATGTCAATTTACGCTGACAAGAGTGGCAATGTAAGTCAAGGTCTCCCATGTTGTACACCACAACCTTTTCCATGAAGTTGCAGAGCACTTAAGCATCTTGTGTTGTTTCAGCAAAGTTGGACTCCCAGCAAAAGTGGAAAATTACTGAAGCCAGAATCCTTCGACACTGATCCTCACTGCAAATTTAAATGACATCTTAACCAGAAAGGTCTATCATTTATCTCGTCCTAAATTCATCTGCATGGAGATATACTACTTATTCACTCGAAAATTAGATCAAACCTGTGCAATTTCACAAAAACTTTATAAAGAATGCAATTTTTTTCTGTTCTTCCTATTCACCCAGTTTTATTGCCTTTAGAACAGGAACAACAACAACACAGCACTTCAGTTGATGACTCCTGATATGTAGACCATTTCTTGAGAGTAACAGGCATCAATTAGAGCACCATTCCAGTTGATTCAACTTGCAGTAGAAATTTGAGATGCCACAGATCAGCACCACAATTCATCGAGCAACGTTGCTATTAATGTCTTGCAGAGTGGGAGTAAAAGTAAATGAGTCAAAAGCATTGTGAATGCAGACAACTGCATACTGAGCTGTAAACATAGCTTAGATTTACCTTTATCAGTCATTTTTCATCATTTTCCTTTCTTAGGCTTGATGAAGCCAAAGATCAGAGGTTATGAAACAATACATTCTTTCATAAAACTTCCTTTAACTGACAGTTTCTTTCACAATAGATGCTTAAATCAAGATGCTCAAGTCAGATGCTTAGGACAAGCCCTGAATGGAGCACAAGGAACTGATGTTAAGATCACAGAAGAGTTTGGATTGTGTAGGACTCTGCTGTCAATGGGGAAACAGACAACTTAATTAGTTGTTAGTGATGTAAAGGAAAAAATTATGCTAAACAAATCACATAAATAAAGAAAACAAAAGGAGAAGCCTTCACTGACTATTAAGAAAAGACAAAACATGTTGCAGCTGAGCACTCAGCCACAGAGCAGAGAGAACAACTTTGGTTATGATAAAAATAGAAGCGAATTCATGAGCAAGTCCTATCAATGTAGCAAATAAAAGCTACTGTACACTTGGCCAAATTAAAAGGAAGTACAATATATTTTTGTGAATATCCCATTGCAATTAATTATTTTTAAATTCCTGAATATGCTGTGTCTCATTTTACAAGGCATAAATGAATCACAGATTTATGAAGTTAGCACGAAAGTTTTCTTCTTGTTAGGTTATTTCAGACCTAAATATTATGGGGTCCCTTGGAGTTTCTTTTATTGTATTTAAAACAGTCACTGACAAACAAATTGACTATACAATTACATCATATAACAATTATGATATTGCTATTAATAGGTTTTTCTTAGAAGCTGAATTGTGTGAAAGAAGTGGAGGATTTGCCATCTCTGATTAGAGGGCAGTACTGTCAGCAGTTATCATGCTTCTCAAGTTACATGATTTAATAAGCTTTACAGGAAAAGCCCCCATAACATTCACAGAGTGAGTTATGTACTAATATTTATGTTAGTAGGTGAAGAAGTTCTGACCCATGCCATAATCAGATGACAATTTAGAGTGAAGATAATTCTGTCATTGCAAGTCTTGCTATTGATCAAAAGATCATCTATTCTAAAAAATACAAGAAAGAGACAAGCCATTGTAAATATACATTAGCGTGAATCTTGTTTTAAGTACAGTAGGTCTTACAGATGTTTAAAGTTGTTTATTCATTTGCTAAGCATTCTTCATCATTTACAACATGCTGTTAGACTTAACGCACAGTTTACTAACTTAAATGATCTTTAAATACAAGAAAATAATGTTTCTGAGACTACGTATGTTTAAAGGTTTTGCAGTGCTGAGCCAGACTGAAATCAGCAGGACCACTGTTTCTAACTGCCTCACTACTTACAGTTAAGTAGAATACAGGTTGACTGTTGTCTTGGAGCATTAGATAGCTGGCGTGTGTCAGTAGGACAGTGTGAATTATAATAAGGAAAAAGACACAAAAAGGCACTAATATTTACTTCAAATAAGATTTTCCTTTAGTCTTAGGCTCCTTCTGCTATCATGGTGACAGTCTGAAATACGTTTGACAAATTCTGAGTTCCAGGAATTTCTCAGCATATATTATATATAGATATTGAAATTTATTAACATTTAGTCAGATAAGGCCTTCAAGGATCCTTTTTGTCTTTAAGTCCCTATCACAATAAGGTAGTAAGGATTTCCTTACTGGCTACATTTCTCATGAACCAAATATTACAACTGATGTTACTGTTGCTACCAGAAAACTGCTTTACTGCTGTGCACAGTCTGCTACTCCCAAATAAGAGTTAGAGAAAAGGGAGTGTGACTGTGCTACAGGCAGGTGAGGACTAAAACGAATGCAGACTTCCACCCTGTGTGCTGTAACCAAGTATTGTAAAGTAACTGTGTGGAACTTTTGCATCCTGTACAGTTTTGAAAAGCATAGGAGAGACTCATTTTACATCTCAATGACCTAGTTTTTCAGGAGGGAGGACCTCACATCATTATGCATAACTCAGCAGTTTTGACACGAGCTGTAGAAGAGAAACCTAGGATAACAGGGGGAGGAAAGAATGCAGGAATTCAAGAGTTAGTACACCTGTGAAAATACAACTAAATATGCTTGCAGGCAGCAGAAACTCTTAATGCTTTTGTGGGAGTGAATTACACCTCAGAGGCAAAGGATATAAAGTTCTGGCAGGGGCTAACCCCACTATTCCCAAGTAATTTCTCCTCCTGCCTGCAATGCATGAGGAGCCAGAAAGAGATGGCAGAAGCATTGTGAAAAATAAATGTTCATAAAAAATAAAGGTCCCTTCCGATCCCTAACAGTCTCTGATTCTGTGATCCTTTAGCTAAATTTTCAAAGCAGCAGGAATAGAGCAAGGTAACTAAACAGCAGTGCCAAGACAAAGAGCCAAGCCTCAGATTCAGAGGTCAAAAAGTACTCCAGCTCCCCTTCAAATGCATACAGGTATCTCCCTTTGAAAAAGCAAACTATAATAGTGTCCCAGCTGTTTAGAAGGAAATTCCATTTACTATCTCCTTGTAGTTAGAAGATGTAAGTCCTTTCCCTGACTTGTTTGCTTTCTGCTATCTCACTTTGATCCTCGCATACAGCTGAGATAGGATTATTTGTGTGACTGGGTAATACAAAGCAGTCTTCCTTGGTACAAATTTATTTCTGTTATTTTTCAAAAACTGCTGAGTCACCAGAGAAAAGACCAGCGCCAAACTATGTCTTTAAACTTGAGTCATGTTAATGACTGCTAGAAAAAGCTTTAGGCAAACCAGAGCTTTCTGTAATTTAGTAATTTATTATATTATTTTGAATCCAAACCCATGTTTTGAAGCAATCCGCTTAGTGCATTAAGAGAAAAAAGGGAGTAGAAATGCAGACTCAGTGTGAATCCAGTGAGTGTCCCTAATATAACCAAGAATTGTATTGTTTGGAAGAAATTTGGTTAATATACTGTTCCATATTTCTGTTCCAGAAAAGATGTTTTCATTCGCAATCTTGCCTTAGCTCTTAGTTCCAAACAGGCACCTCACTCCAGAGGAGAAGCTGATATATTCTTCCCAATGGCTGCACCCAAATGAACTCTACTCCTGTCTTTTTAACTCCCCATTTTATGGCTAACACTGTTAGCAGGTCAGAGAGATAAAGGCTAAATGCAGCAGTTGTAGGTCATGCCTTCCTAATAGCTGCAGGGCTTGTATTCTTATCCAGGATAAATATTAAATTATTTTTGTGTTAACTGAATTCTGGGGACTTTCAGTGTCAAAATTATTTAATGGCTTTGGATTAGCCACATCCTTTCTTGTCTGAGCCTTCCTCCTTATCTTTAATGTCAAGGAGTACAAGTGGGAACTGTATTTATATGAGAGTCACAGTAGTAAACCTCTTTTGCCTATAACAAATATTGGTTTTTCAGCCTTTTTATGTTAGCAGTAGTTTGAATTGGAATGCTAGTACTGAGACAAGAACCAGCCCTTAAATATTTAATAAATCTTATTCAGATGCCTTAAACACTTTCTGTATATTTTATTTAAATATATTATAGCACTGTAAGCTCTCTCTGCAGCCTTAGCATTTCAATTTTTCACACATTTTCTTACTCATTTTGATTCAATACCTAGTGAAGCCTCACCTTCTTGGTAGATTGCCAGAGGTTGCCAGGTTTGTATATAACATCTCAGACTACTCCAGAGGAATAAACACTGGTGGGGCTAGGGAAAGGCTTTTTCTCTATTTTTCCAATATAAAAGTACATTCTGTTGGTCACACGCTGTAGGCACTTTAGAGTCAAGCAATGGGTTCAGCAAAAAAACAGACAGAAAGGCAAGAGATCAAGAGAAGCTCAATTAAAAAATTAATAATACCTGTTCTTCTGTTAAGATCGCTGTCACTGATATGACAATCAGAAAATACCAACACATTGTGAGCGGCAGATAAGAGCTGGAAAAAAACTCATTCAATCTGTTACTCATGGCACAATGTCCACTTTTACTCCCACTTCATCATTTCCATTAAAGAAGTTACCAGAAGACCCAGACTCTAGATGTAAAGAGTTTTTTGAGGCCTTAAAAGTAGGAGATTTTTTGAGACTTGCAAATACAGTCTGATGTCCTAAAATTCAAGAAACTCTAGAATCAGTTCCAGGGGCATCTATGGTCATGGTTGTACTGCACTGAATATTTGATGCTCAGATGTATGGACCATGCACTTGGTATTATGTCATCTTCTGTGACAAGCATCAGCTGTCTCAGTGAGAGGCATTAGAAGAGAGGTGCCAAATGAACCCTCTAATTGCAGGGGGAGGGCAAAGGGGACGAAGGAGAGATTGCCATTCTGTGTTTGTCATGCTACCAACACAGCTCAAAGGAAGTGCTCAGGGCCAGGTGAGCCAAATGTCCATATCACTTATCTGCAGGTATGCCTTCATGGCTAGGTTTAACTGCTAACAGCTCCTGTTCCCAAGAAGTCTTTAATGAACCTTTGACATCAGTCTGGATTTAATAAAACAACCCCTAATTCCTTTTTGAAGATGCCTTGATGACTTCCCCGCAATGGCTTTGTTGTAGCCTGCCACAGGATGTCACAGAAACACCTTAAAAATCAATTTAAGCAGGTGATAAGCTCCAAATAGACTTTAGTCTAGCCAGAACTGTTTAGCAGAGAACCAACTAGAAATAGGGTTTATCCAAAATCGTTCAGCACTCCAACATTATAAAACGGATTTTGAGAGCAGTTAGGAGTTCAAAATTCACACAGTTAATTCAGACTCAAGGGACCCCAAAACTTTAGAATGATGATACAAAATACACATCTACCCATTCACAAAAAGTAAGAACTCTCAAGATATAATAGAATAATATATATAATATAATGGATGATATAATAAGGCAAGGTGTCTCAGTCCTTGAGGATGTTTTCTTGGCAGATCTAAAGAAGAGGGTCTTCACCTGCATATCCCCTGCTCTGAGAAAGACTCAGTCAAAAGGGAGGGGTTGAGGTGGGGGAGATGTGTCTGCCACAGGAGGTGAGATGGGAAGGAAAGGAAAGGAAGACTCAGATGAAGACTGAATTTACTGTGTAGAGTGCAGATATGGGTGTCACATGCTGGGCCATACACTGTAGGCAGCTTGGGCTATAGCAGAGCCCCAAAGCAGCCAAGCAAAGCAAAACCACCTGTCTAGACACTTCAATAGATCAATAGAGATTATATTTTTGACATTTTTCCTTTACGTCAGATTACACAATGCCAGTCTAAGAAAACCAATGGTAATGATAAACTATTTTGCATTTAAAAAGGACAAGTTTGAAATTTTCTGTATAGATAATATTAGTGATTTTCAGTAAATTTTCAGGTTGTTGCTCCATCAATCTACATCAAAAGTTGCTGTGATTCATGATCAGGAAGAACATCAAAGAGCAGGGTTTGGCAAAAGTCACTTAAACAAGTTCAGGCTTTGAAAAATGAGGTTTTGTAAATCTTAAATGTTTTCATTTTATTTTGTGTGAAATCAACAGAAATACCTTATTTTTAATAATAAAACATATACAATAGTTTTCACAATTTATATTTTATGAAAACAGCCATGCTTGAAAAGTGTAGTCAGTCATAATAGAAATAAGACTCTAAAAAGCTCTTTCAATGCACATCCTATTTTTTACTTTTCAAAAATACTTATTTATTATCAGTTTTACCAAGCCAGAAATAGAAAGAACAAGATATTATGACTGCATTTGGACAGAAAGTCTCATTATGCTGCTTACTAAAATGCTGGACTTTGATTCTACATCCAGTTTTCTACATATGCTAAAAAATAAAATTAAAAGGGAGTGGTGTTTTTTTCTCCTTTTCCATCTCCCTCCAAGTTTAAGGTATTTTAGCTTAAAAGTGACTCAGAACTTAAATGCATTACAGCAATAACAATACAAAATAATCATTTTTATAGCTATGGAAAAAATTAGAGGGGAAATACTTTACATGTCTCTGTTCAAAGTGAGACTAGCAAGTACAAATCAAGTGAATGCTTTTAAGAGCCCTAGAAAAAAAGTGAGCCACCACCAGAGAAGAAAATCATAAATAAGGAGGGGGATGATTTTGAAATAAAGAATAATCTGAAAATCTGTTTCTTGAGCAGTGGAAAGTAAAACACAAACCCAAACACTAAAAACCTCCAGTGTCTGTAGGAACTGAAAGGAAAAAAAAATTCATAAAGCTGAAGTGCTTCAGTGCCATCTAAGAAGGAGGTGTAATATAAAATAGCCTGAGATAAGCTCCTTGGAAAGGGAATGAAACATTCTTTAAACAAGGAAGTAGCATATTAGTCTGAGTATATACAAATATGAAAAACTGACTTCTTACAAGTAATAATACTTCACAAATTACAGAGGGAAGTTGGCCTGACAATGTCTCAGGTTGTTTTTAAAGGGTGATATTTAAAAGATAAACACATCAAACCCTAGAAGTCCATTTCTTACCACAGACAAAGTTACAAGCATATGTGTGGTTTTAGCAGAAATATCTGGTTGGCATGGCTAACAAAGAGGTATTCTTACAGCTGTCTGACACTACTGTGAGGTCAAAAGGGCTAAAGGTCTCAGGTCATTACTAATACTATCAAGGAATTTGATTGCATAGGGCGAGCTCCTGAGTCTTGATACCAAAGGTTATGAAGTCCCAACAAACCAGAACAAGTTTCTGGCAAATGATGGGCTAGTGGCTGTGGAGGGAAGCCCTGCAGAGGTGTTGGGAACACTCCTGGGAGGAGTCAGTAACATGCAATAAATGTGTTTATAAAATGTGCCTCCCACAGATTTGTTTACCTTGCTCTGCATTTATCGTTTATTTCACCTGTTGTGAAAGAGAAGCTATATGAAATTAGAGAAATATATAGATGAAGAGATGCTGAGTAGTTTTTGCATTTCTCTATTTCTCGCAAGAAAGGGAACTTTGGAAAATCCTTTCAGAAACATCAAGGGAAACATGAATATGTTGAAACCATGCTACATGTCCAAGTGGAAACAGAAACATCAGTTCTGTTTTAGACTGAAGATCATCAAGGAGAACTTAGAACAGAGTCACCTTGTGATTTCGCAGGTCGGACACTTTTTCTTCCCATATCTAGAAGTTTGATAAGAAATGCCTGGGGCAATTTTTCCTAAAGATATTTTACTTTTCAAAGAAGTTGAGACAGGTGTGATCATTTGCGTTAATCAGAAATATCTCATCATTTTTCATAAATGCAAGAATTCAACTTTCTTGTAACACAGTTGAATCCTGTAAAGTTTCCTATACTTCCCATTGGATAGGGTATTCTTCTTAATGTCAAATGTTATTAAGAATGTGTTATTCCTCTTTAACCTTTCCCTGCTTTCAAATGGTGTCTACACTCATTTGATTAAATATTTTGTATCCAATGTGTGTACACCACTTTGGCATACTCACTGAGAAAAGGTGCTATGTTAATGTGATATTTAAGATAGTTCTAAGTAATAGAAATAGGCTCCAGGAAACAAATAAACAAACAAACACCAAACTTTCATTTAAATAATGATTGATGGCAGCACATGATGATAGAACAATTAATGTCCTGACTGGTAAAAACTAATTAATGTATAATTTTAGATATTATTCTTCAAGAGCAGGAGATATTTAAGGCTTGGTATTAGTTATGTACTACAAACAAGAATCCTACTGACTTTACATACAGTTTCTGTGAAAGGATCACAGGACTGGCCTTAACTAGAAAGAAGGTACTGAAGAATGTGCCCACTCTCCAGTACTCAGTAACTACTTATATCTGAATAATTGATACATTTTCTGTAAATGACAAATAAATATGCTTGATTCAAGGACTTCTGTGAACTTTTGTGACATTTAAGAAAACACTGAAGCTTTCGTTGTTTAGAGACTAACCAGTCACTACAAGAGCCTCACCTGTCCCGGAGTGCATCTGCCCATTTGTAGAGGCAGGATAAATGTGTTTTTCCTCTTCTAGTACTAATTCTTCCTACTTCTGAGGGTACATATTTAAATACCTCCTCAAATACCTAGGAAATTGCCCCATTGCACAGACTGATTTTACCTCCTCAGTCACATAATTAATTTGTGGGGCAAGAGGCTGGGTGGTACAATTTACTTGGATCATTGAGGGTAAGGCTGGGATTAGAAATTACTCCAGGTTTGTGGCCTTACCACTTCCCAAAGTATCTCAGCCTTGCCTAGAAGACCAGTCTGGAAATGCAAATTTGTTGTTGCCCTTTTTTGTGTATGTGGGATTTTTTTTTTGAGGGTAATTAATAACTTGCCTCAAAGAAGCAAACACAAACACTTGATTCCAGGCTCTGAGAGTCTGAGAGAATTAAACCTATTTTATTTCTCTTCCAGACTAAGTTACTAGTAAGTAAATCATTCTTTCAGCTGAGAGGGTGGAATTTGGCCTCACTTTCCCTCAGTAGTTTTTCTTTGCTGTAGAGCTCTGTGTATCTCAGCTCTGGTAAAGTGAATCATAAAACCAGCCCCTTAATTAGCTGTAGGATAAAACTCCAAGGGAACTCTAGGATCAGTTACTAGAAAAATCTCTGAGCACAGAACCTGGATTAACTGAAGTTAGAACTACAATCTGTTGCTTAAAAACTAATACAAAATGACTGACTGATTAACTGGCAAAGCAGATGTCTCAGGTGAGTAATGGAATAAACCATTTACCAGGTGACAAAAAAAGATGACTGTGCTTTGTGGATAAATTGACACATACATAGGGTGTAACTCCAAATGTAAATAGTGCACAGTTAAATCTAATCTGAGATACCAGCACTCAGGAAGCCAGTGCTTCAGCTCCTCTAAAAGTTTGTGCCAGGCAGAATACAACTCCTACAGTGAATGTGCAGATTAGGGAAGGCTTGAAATGCAATCAGCTCACTGGTGATAACAATTTAAAAATCATCACCCTTACTGACTTTCTGCATAGGTTGCCACTGGGAAACAGAAGGGAGAGATGTGGCCAAGAGTAACAAGGAACAAGATCCTTAACTAGACTGCAACAGAGTACTGTTTCCATAGCTTAGTATTCACCTGCATAATGCAGTCCTACTTATTCTACTTCAAAATAAATGTTTTATAGCTATATGACAGGTCATTACCAGTAACAATTGGAAATTGCATATACAACTTCAGAATAGCATCTCTGTTTCAATGGCAAGTCATTCTTTCCATTCAGTTATTAATGTGTGGCTGTTTGTCATTACATACACAGGTGGAGTTGATGAATATGCATTGAGAGAGACTGAAGCTGCCCATTTCTCCTCAATATGGCCTCCTGCTGCCCCGTCCATCTGCTTTGAGTTTACTTCCAGAATGCAGCATTTTTCACTATTTGCTCAAGTGCTTTCTGAAGGGAGACTCCATCCTGACCGCAACTTGTTTTACAGAGAATACAGAATATGGATCCTCAAGCACACTATGCCATTCTGTATTACTATAATTATTATTAATATTAAGTATTCCCTAACTTCACAGGGTAACATAAAAGTTGAACCCACTAATACCATCTGTTAAAGTGCCACAAAAAGAATGTATTTTTTCAATATAGAAAAATCTTAACTGAAACAGCTTGCCTAAGGACTAGAGTGTGTCAAATTTTTGCTGTCAAATTCTTTACTATTTGAGTAGGTCCTTTCAAATCAAGGAAGCTTCATGGAGAAGTGGGACTATGCCTCTGAATTAATGCTGAATCAACCTGAATGAAGGTTTTACAATGTAGCCCAAAAACAGCATAACAGAAAATAAGTTAAAATAGATAGAAGCATAATGCACAGCTAAAATGACCCAATTTAAATTTCTATCATCAGACCAAGTAGTATTCGGATTTCCACAGTTCCTGATTTCTTAAATTAGAACTTGCAGTTTTGCAAACCATTATGATTTGGCATGGCAAATGCTCCATGGCAGCTGGGATGGAATTACATACGTGTATGTTTCAAAGCAGGTTATTGTTACCTGTCATGGAGCTACAGTACCTGTTCTACAGTTCAGTCTAACATAAAGTCCAGCATGCCAGAAGATTTTGAATTTATAGAATCATACATTAATTTATGTTTAAGTGGACCTTCAGAGGTCATCTTGTGTAACCCACTGCACAAACCAGGTCTACACAGATTAGGCTGTTCAAAGAAATCTCTTGTTGGGCCTAGAACACCTCCAGTGCAGGCATTCTGGAATATTCCCAAGGACAGAAGTTATAAAAAAGCACCAACATTTTAATAAAAATCTAGAGTAAGAAGACTGGGTTAGATTGAAGAAGCAGAAATCAATATAGGAGGAATAGAAAGAGATCAAATAAAAGATTTCTGCATGACATAGTATCTCACTGTGTTGCTTTGTTTTAGTATCACATTTTGACTTCCCACCTGGAATCTGTCCATAGCCTCATTCTTCGTCTGTGTATCAGTTCTCACACCACTGTCAACTGTTGATATTACTAGTGACTTCATCCCAACAGACATGAAAACTCTTAGAGGACATCTGAACACATCAACACCACCTCCCAACGAATGCAGATATGTCCATGTTATCACTATGTCTGTAAGTAGTTTCCAGAAGTCTATGACAAGCTTGAGGGATACGGACCAGATAAAGAGTAGAGTCAGGATGCTGAATTTTAAAAGAACAAACTTGCAGTCGTTGATGTGATTAGTGGATGGGATCTCCTGGAAAACTGCCCTCAGGGACAAAATTGCTGAAAAGTGCTAGGAGCTCTTTAGGTATATTCTTCTTAGAGTGCATGAGCTATTAATTCTCATGTATAAGAAATCAGGTAAGGACGGGAAGGAGACCAGCACGGCTTAGTAAGCACCTCGTGGTCAAACTGAAGTGTCAGAGGGAAGTGCACAAGCAGTGGAACCAGTGACATGTACCCTGTGAAGAATGTAGGGACACTGCCTGGATGTGTACGGCTCAGTAAAGCTCGGACACAATTGTAGCTGAATTTGGTAAGAGATGCAAAGCATAGTAAGAAGGGTATGTTGGCCAGAAAAGGAAGATTAGAGAAAATGTATGGCTCCTGATAAATGAGACAAGAACCAGAGACAATCAACACAGAGAAGGCTGAGATACTCAACAATTCTTTTGCCTTAGTTACCACTGGCAATCACTCTTCCCACACCTCTCAAGCACCTGCACCCTCAAGACAATAATGAAGTCCTTCCCATAGTAGAAGAAGGTGGTTTGAGACCACCTGGGGCACATGAACATACAAGTTCAACAAGGCCAAGTGCAAGTTTCTGCACCTAGGTTGGGGCAATCCCCAATATCAATACGGGCTGGGGAATGAAGGGATTGAGAACAGCCCTGTGGAGAAGGATTTGGGGATACTGGTGGATAAAAAAAGGGACGTGAGCCAGCAACGTATGCCCACAGCCCAGAAAGCCAAGCGTATCCTGTGCTGTATCACAAGAAGTGTGGCCAGAAGATTGAGGTGGGTGGTTCTGCCCCTCTGCTCTGGTGAGACCCCCCCACCTGGATTACTGTATCCAGTTCTGGGGTCCCCAGTATAAGACATGGACCTGTTAGAGTGGGTCCAGAGGAGAGTCATGAAAATGATCAGAGGGATGGAACACGTCCTATGAAGAAAGGTTGAGAGAGTTGGGGTTTTTCAGCTTGGAGAAGAGAAGGCTGCAGGGAAATGTTATTGCAGCCTTTCAGTACATAAAGGTTTATAAGAAAGATGGGGACAGACATTTTAGTAAGCCCTATAGTGACAGGACAAGGAGAAATGGTGTTAAACCAAGAGGGAATAGGTTTAGATTAGATATAAGGAAGAAATTTTTTACAATGAGGGTGCTGAGGCACTGGAACAAGCAGCCCAGAGAAGTTGGGGATGCCCCATACCTGGGAGAATTCAAGATCAGGTTGGACAGGGCTTTGTGCAACCTGATATAGTGGAAGATGTTCCTGCTCATGACAGGGATGTTGGTCTAGATGAACTTTAAAGGCTCCTTCCAACCTAAACCGTTCTATGATTCCATGATTCTATGACCAACAGCGAAGAATTCTGAGGATATTTCAGTCTTTAATCTATAATAGTACTCCATAAATGATGCTTACTTCAGCTGACGTTATATTATCATTGTAATGCATGATTGCAATAATATCAGTTGATTATGGGGTGTTTTCTACACACTGCAGAAGGATAGAAATACTGCATTTATACAAGTAATATGCTGTGAAAAAAATTAGAATTTCTAAAGCTGCTCAGGTTTGTGTTGTTGGAAGTTGTTCCTCAGTGTGTAAACATACTTTATATTGGATTAAAATGACGCAAATTTTAGGAACAAGACCTAGGACCATGAAGATCCCAAATTAAATGCTGTAACATTTAGATAACAGCCACACTTTTCTTACCTGTTCCTATCATGATGGTTTTTGTATTCCTGGCTGCTCAGTATCCTAGCTTTAACAGCAGAAATGGACTATATTTTTAGCTAAAGAATTAATCTATGTGATGGTTAGGGAATTCTCATTATGAGTACTGACTCCAAAAGGTTATGAGTGATTTAGAACCAATTTCCTACTTACAGTTCTGAATAAAGCTTGGGATGCTAGCCAGTACTTGCTGAAATCAGTGCTTCAGTAGTTACTAGATAAACATATTTTGAAGATTTCTTTTTTGTTTTGTAGATTGAGGTTTAGTTCCTGATAAGAGCAAGAAATAAAAGAAAATTCTGGGGGAAAACATGCACTTTTGCAAAATGTGGACAAGAATTCAAATCTGAGGATCAATAGTCTACAAATACAACTTTAATTTTTTTGTTCCTAAAATGTTATCACACTGATGTCCTGCACATTTAGGTCAGAAATTTTCCTTGTTTAAGTGTTTGAATTTGGTGCACAATGAGATACCTGCCTTTGTTGGAGAGGAGGACAGGAAGGTCAGGACTGACAGTGATGTATGGAAATGAGAACTAGAGGGAAAGAGGAGGCTACTAAGAAGTCTCCCATAGTGTGGTGTCATCCTCATTTAAATAATTATTGTCAACCACAGAAAACAAGGTTTAAACCACTCTATGAGATAATTTTTGAGACTCCTGGGAGGATGCAGAACTAAACCAAACCTTTAATGGTGTTATGAGTTAATTCAAGAAATATAAGTGAAATATTTCAAAGTTTATTAATTTTCTTGAGTACTCAATTCTCTTAGAGGAGTTATCTTGATTATCTGTCTCAATTTGGGGTGAAAATTAGTTTGAAAAAATGTACAATATTTTCCACAGGTTCTGTAACTTTAAATCCAGATCTTTAGTTGTGTTCCTCATTATAGACATAAAAAGAGTAGGAAGGCTGATGCTGAGCAACAGAGGCTAATTTCTAAAGGATGGATGGTTCACCTTTGGTGAACATGTACTGTTAAAGAAAAGGTAGCAGGTTACTTTGAATTCACAACTCATTCACAGAATCACAGAATCGACTGGGTTGGAAAAGACCTCAGAGATCATCGAGTCCAACCCTTGGTCCAAGTCTAGTCCGTTTATTAGATCATGGCACTAAGTGCCATGTCCAATCTCAGTTTAAAAACCTCCAGGGACGGCGAGTCCACCACCTCCCTGGGCAGCCATTCCAATGCCTGACCACTCTCTCTGTAAAGAATTTCTTTCTAATATCCAGCCTAAATTTCCCCTGGCAGAGTTTAAGCCCATGCCCCCTTGTCCTATTGCTAACTGCCTGGGAGAAGAGACCAATCCCCACCTGGCTATAACTTCCCTTCAGGTAGTTATAGAGAGTGATGAGGTCACCTCTAAGCCTCCTCTTCTCTAGACTAAACAACCCCAGCTCCCTCAGCCTCTCCCCATAGGTCTTATGCTCAAGTCCCTTCACCAGTCTTGTTGCTCTTCTCTGGATTCAGCAACATGGAAACAAACCTTATTGTGCTAATGGCAAATAGTCATGAAAGGCAGCTGGCTCTATGTCTAGGGACTGGATGAGGAATTTCATATATGCACAAGTGGTGGGAATGTTTAGATTTGTACTCAAACTTTGCCACTGCTACCAGTCTCTATTTAGAGCTGTATGTAGTTCTGCCACCTGCAGTTGTGACATTCTAACTTGCGTTGTAATCTTCAGAGCTAAAACTACACAAGGGAGAAAAAAGTAGCAGATGGAGTCATGTCATTTACACTGAATACTGCAGGAAAGGCAGCCAGATCACAGCAGATCAGGGGGAAAAATCCATTTTTGTCACTAAGCAGCAGAAGAAAAAATAAATCACAGATAGAAAGGGATTAATTTCTAAGGGACCAGCTACTAAATGTAGCATGGAAATTGAACTCTATCAGAAGTTTGTGGAATTTAACTTGACAAACTATATGCAACAGTGAATTATTACTTTAAACTCATAACCCAAGGCTGCAATGCAGGGATAGAGAAGGTAGAAATTAATTAATCAGCAATCTAAGCTGAGAGCAATATTCACTTTTAGATGCCTGGTGAACTGAAGTAAGGACACCAAAAGGACTTACATAAATTATAGGTCACTGGAGATAACAGCACTCAAGTCTGTGAAGGTCTCAATGTTAAATGCTGAAGTGGTGTAACAAGATAAATAACAAGTGTTTAATGATAGCAGAAAAACAATAATAACCTACAATCAGATGGATAATAAATTATGGACAGATGGTAGTTGGAATCTGCAAATATTTCACTGTCCCATCTGCCTTCATCCATTGGTATCATTTTAAAATGGATTCCAAAAAAGATACTTTTATTCCTCCCCTCCCTTCCTTTTTTTTTTTTTTTTTTTCCAAAATTCATTATTAGCATCATGTTGCGTGAATCTGTTTCATAGTTTGTTATGATACATCACCAACAGACCTGCATATTGTAAATTAGCAGCACTGGAAAAAGGCTAGGGTAATTTTGGATTTGTACATTTTTGTCTTAAAAATTTTTGTGAAATGAAACTTCCTATGTAAAGAGCATTTTTATTGGAAGAGCATATTTATATTGGAAGTTTCACCTCAGTCAAGCAAAGGTATGACTTTGAAAGTAAACTAGATTTTCCTGTCCATATAAATATGTTGTACAAACATTCTAGGTACCTTGACAAACAAATAGCATTCAAGGACAAAGTGTATATTCACATTCATTTAGTGATGATTACCAATAGATATTTAACTTCATGGGCCGTGAATGGAGAACAGGAATTTTTCTGACTTGTGATTAAAGCACAATTACTCTCTGAAAAGACCAACATGAAACTCAGGTTTTTTTTAACATCCTTTTTTTTTGTTTTGTTTTCATATACATTGTTGTTCTCCACTTGAGGATGTTGAAAAATCTCTCTTAGCCTGAATCTTATTTAAAAATAAAATTAAAAATAACCCCTTCTTTCTAAGAGTTTGTACAAGGGGATAAAACAGTAGGAGAGGGCACTTTCTTTGTAATACAACTCTGCCTAGCAGGCAGGAGAGCAAGGAAAGAGAGTGAGAACTTCAACTCCTTTGAAGCAGGCTGTCCATCAAAGACACCTGCAGTTCTTCAGACACAACCATTCATCACCACCATACTACTAGAGGAGAAAAGGGGTTTTATAAGAAACTTAATGAGCTTAATTCCCAAATCTGACAGAGCTTAGCCCCAGGAAGGTGAGCTCTGAAATGGCCATCTTAAATTTAACAGCTCTATGAAATTCTATCTTTATGTAAAATGTGGGTGGGGTTTGTGAAAGGAAACTGCGAGGGCATCTGTAGTTCCTGTAGTATTCAAGGATAGCAGACAAAGTCAAGGGTCAGTTTTATTTGATTTATACACTCAGGCCAAACTAATATGCTAATATCTTATTTAAATCAAGGCATATGCATTTGCATACTGTAGCGTTCTATATCCCGTTGAGATCTTCCCTGCCTCAGTGTTCTGTGTTCTCCTTGTGCTTCAGTTTCAAGGGCTTTTTAACCTCTGGAAGAATTTATTATGTGCCTTCCAGATGGAAAGTAAAAAAAAAAAGCCAATTTATTATAACATATCTAAAAGAATTATTAACCTTTCACATGTGAGAAACAAGACAAAATTTAAGGTATTCATATGCCAAAGAAATGTGGGTAGATGAACTAAATTTTTGAATCAACCAATTTAACTATACATTAATGAATTTATAATAAATTTGCACAAAGGCATTAAATAATACAAAATAATCAAGAAGCAGGCAAACATCTGTGGGGTTTTTTTCTCCACTGATTTGCCTTCTTTTAGAGAAAATAATGTGTTTCACACTTTAAATAATTAATGGTAGGTTTGAATAAATGGTAGTAAACCATATTCTGAAGCGGTTCTATTTGGAAGTTTTTTGCAGAAGCATGTCTATTTGCTGAAAGTAGCTGTCCTAGTTTTGTTAAAAACAAGACCAGTTTCTCTTTTAGTGAATTTTCCTTTCAGCTAAGTTCTTCTAAGTAACTGCACTTTTCTGAAGTTGGATACATGTTTGGCAGACATAGCAATGGTATGCAAGGTCGCTGATCAGAATGCACATCCCATAAGCAAGGAGGAGTGAACTGAACAGGTGACTAAAACTGACCAAGTATTCCATCCCATCCACATGGTACTCCATATAAAAGTGGGAGATCGCAAGTGTCTTGTTTCTCTTCGACTATGGCCGGCATCTGGGGAGGATCCTGTGGGTCATCCCTACAATCTGAGGCCTAGTGACAGATCCTGCATCCTTGAATCCAGTTCCAGTTTGCTGTAGAGTCCAACCCAGGACTTGTGGGTGCCTGCCATGCAGCTGCTGGAGCAGTACTGAGCTACCGGGACAATTCAAGATTGGTTTTGTATATTTTGTATTATTTTCTCTATTTTATTAGTAGCATTAGTAAAACATTTTTAACTTTTTTTTTTTTTTTTTTCCAACTTGCAAGTCTGTTTCTCTTTTCCTCCTATTGCATGTCCTTAGTGGGAAGCAGGTGGCTGAGGGGAGAGACAGGGTTAACAAAGCATCTGCCACGGTTTATTGTCACCCTGCAATCAAATGGTGACAGTAGCATTCTACCTGTGTCCCAGAGTAGACACTTACTGCATGTCAAGTCTGAGGAGCTCCATGGAATAAGGAAACAGTAATTAAGGAAAGTCACTGAGAAAGTCTAAAAAAAAAACCCAAACAAACAAAACCCCCATGTATTCAGGTAGTTTGAAAGAAATCCAGTTATCTTTCCATATATTTCTATCCATGATTCACAAGAGAAAATGCTAGAAAATGAAACCATCAGGAAAAAGTAGCCTAGTTGCAAAGAAAGAATTGTCAGAAACATAAAAGGAACCAGATCCCAGAAAGCAAGAAAACTTGGGAAGAATTATAAACCATTGAAAACCCAAACAGAGAGCTAAGGATATTGAAATTGTGATAAATTGAAAAGACTTATGAAATCCAGCAGATAGATGGCAGGGGGACTTGTTTTCTAGGGCTTTTAATTAACCTGATAATGAAAGAGGGGAGTTAATTTTCAAGGCAATAGTTGAAGTCTTATGTTCTGTTCTGAATAATGAAAGATAGAAAGTTAATTTGTTGTTGGTCCAGACATGGTTTGGCAACACCATTAGAATAAGTTTGATAGAAGGTGGAGAATCAGTATCTTTCCTGATGATGTGTTGTATGATCTTCTGCAGCTCCCAAGTTTCAAAATCTGTTTAGCTGAATTGTGTAAGCTTGTTGAGTATTTAGTTATTTGGGGCTTATTTTTAAAATGTAAATATAAATATGTAGAGACTAATTTTTCAGAGGTTCCACATACTGGTGGCTTCCTCTGAGAATATAATACATGCCTCTCCCTTTTCAAAGTATGCATACAAGAGAATAATTTGTAAATACCTCAGCTAACTTTTTGTATTACTTATATATAATTAGATATAAAAGTGAGTAGAGGTGGGAAATGTCCGCTGTAGTTCCTATTCTGTCCTCCTGCCAGTGCTTTATTCTATCAAAACTACAGTACTTTTCTAAGATCCAGCCTATATTTTGTTAGAGTATCTCCCATCCTCCGAGGAACAAATATCATCATGTCCTGAAGCCATAATAGTGAAACAGACCTTCGTGCTTTTCCAGATTTTTGACAGATGCTACAGAACCTCTCTGATAAGATTGTGCAGCTTGAGTTACTTTCAATTTTGCATGTTTCAAAGGTAAGTGCTGACTTAAGGTTCTGGATGTTTTGATTCACCTCTCTGCACTTTAATTTCATTTACCTATCTATTTCCTTCCCACAGAAGGCACCTGACTTGTGTGCACACTAGTTCATTATATTCACTTAATAACACTAATTTGGTTTATTTCACCATAAGCTATGCTATTTTGGTACAGTGCTCCATTTCACACCCTTCTTTCACTGTGATACAGTCTGCTTTCTGTCTCATTGTCTTTCAGTATCTGAAAGATTAACAAGGATTTAGCAAAAATGTCATCCTTTCTCCGTACAACCTTGTTTAATGTCCAGCTATTAAATCTTAATAATGCTGATCTTACTTATATAAAGAACATTTCCTTGAAACATTTTCCCATTTTTACCACAGTTCTAATTTTTTGATCATGACAAACCTCCATTCACTACTTCATTAATGACAGTTCCCTCTTGTCACTGGGTCTCCTGCCATGGAAATACCTACAATCATTCTTTTCAACTGAGAGAAATGTTTTAAATTATATTTTGAAATATGTTTTTCTGGTTTAAGTTGTAAGCTAGACTCCTTCTGCATATACATGAGCTTCACATAATCTTGTTTAAAGTTCATATTTTATGTCAAGAGCACAAAATAAAACCTTCTTTGATGTGCATTTCTTTAAAATATTAAAACAAACAAACAACAAAAAATCCAAGCTTAGCAAATAGCAGAGTTTGCTTTATTTTTTTTTTGAGGTATAGATTTTTTAAAATATATTTACCCTCAATCATTTAGATGCACTTTTATTCTTTTGATTTAAGGCTGCCAGACAGTAATACTGATTGCACACCAGATATTCTGATATTTTTGTAGTTCTACTTTTCAGATAAACTGGTGAATGAGTTGGTTGATTTCTGTGGAATAATATGTTGTAAATACAATAGTTCATCTTTTCTCATTTCACCTGCTGCAACATGGCAACAAGATTTGTTTGCTTTTGAGATTGTGGGAACAGGCAGAAAGAATGGCATTTTAGTAGAATTTATACACATTCCACTCCCAACATGTATGAGAAAAAATCAGTTCATTGACTAATACCCTGTATTTATATTTTTAGTCTGTTTTATGTTTTGAAAAAGAGTCTGATACATAATACTTTTGTTCCAGTTTTTCAAATGAATTTTTTTTTTTTTTCATATTAGTGTTCTGGGCTTTAATTTATGTTCAAAATAGTAATCAATCCTTATTCTTTATATAAAGACATACATTAATTTTCCTCTTTCAACACATAAAACATTGTTAAATGATTTCCTACTGATATTTTAAAGAGTAGTTTCCTCATACTTAACAGACTTCAGAGGATAATGAGGGCCCTAGTGTTTTCAGAGTCAAATGTGGGCTGCAGTGCTTTGCTCCATGTGTGATACTTCCAAACTATACCATGGCATCTCTTTCTTGTTTCTGAAAAAAACTTTTCAAATGCAATCAAAATATGAATAGATGTAAAGATTTCAATAAAATGTGGTCCTCACCGAGTGAAAATCAAATTTCCCTTCTAATTTATGAAAGAATAAGTAGTCAAGATAATCAAATTGTGCAAGTCAAGATAATTTTTGTACAATGCAGAGCTAAGCTTCCAGATTTCTGGCCACAGAATATGATGGACAGCAAATCCATTATCAGGTTTACTGAGAGCTGAAATGCAGATATAATATTCAGGTGGGGTTATAAATAGAAGGGAGTGCCTACTGGAGGGAAGAGCACTCTCTGTTGTCCTGTTCGCAAACTTTTCTCTATTTGGTGTCAGTGGTCACTGTCAGATGGGAGACTGGGCTAAATGCATACCTGGGCAGACATGGAGGGCCGTTGTGTCTCTTAATTTTTACCTCGGCAATACAGCCAAGGTAAAAGCCAAAGCAGAGAGTGGCTATTTATGCCATGAGACTGGGCACTGACTGAATGGGCACTGCCATGGTGGCAGCTGGACTCTTGGCTGTCTCTCAGGGTGTTCCCTTGGTGATCAGGGAAAGCCCTCACCCTACTCCCAACCCCATTCTCTGGATAGCAGGAACGGGTTTGACTCATGTTATAATGGTGATAACAACCGGTCTGGTTCACTGTCTTGCTCTAGTTGTGATGATCAAGCACAGGGCATCTGCTCCACAGATGCCCCAGGACAGCATCAGTCACATGGTTACATGCTCTGTTGTCCTTTTTTTTTTCCCATCTCTTGTCCCCCTTTTTCACCGTTGTTTTACCTCCCTCTATCCTTGTCTCTTCCCAAAAAAACATCCAATTATTACTTTTTCCTTACTTGTTCCAGCTGTGCTACAGCAGTACCCAAATTCAGTATTTCTGACACCATTACCTAGGCAATCTCATCCTTAAGTGGTATTGCTGGTACGGTTACCTAGCCACAGTTGGTCTTACAACACTGTGTTCTACAAAAGGTCCCCAATCCTTCCCTCCAAGTACCTGTGCAGTTTGACTGTCTCTTCCTTTGATGTGTGAAATACAGCCAACCCTCGTGACCCTGTTAGTTGTTTCATCATGTCACTGGGTTATTTATTACTTCCAGCAGTTTCACATACAGTAGTTCTCCATGCCCAAGCCAATTAGCTCAGCCTCAGGCCAGGGACAAGAGTGTACTCTGGTCTTTTACCTGCAATCCTAACAGACCCCATTGTCACTTTTTCCCTAAATCAGTTTATCAAAATGCTGCTTAAGAGATTAAGTAAATGATATTACTCTATATATAATTGTTAATTTAATGGATCCCACCACCTTTCCAATTTAATTATAATTATTAAAGTGATAAGAACAGCATTTTATTCTGTGAATGATATTTTAGTGAAGACCAGATTGAAAATTTGTCTTTCGTCCTGGAAGGGCCATTTTAAATTCTAGTCAATGGAATTATATGGTCGCCAGTGGAAGCAGCTGAGGATTGGGCATCCATGCACATCTGCTTTCTGCATTAGTTTATTGACATTGACTTATTGGATGTTAGTGGAGAAAGAGTTAATGGGAAACAAATGTGAAAATCACTGAAATTTACATTAATGTAAATTTCCTATCTATTTATCTATCTGAATATTAATTCTGTGACCATTTCCCCTTAGTTTCTCCCTTCATATTGAGGAAGAAGAGCTGATACATGAAACCAGAATAGGAGATAAGTGATGAAAATATTCTACTACATGCTCCATTCTAGCTCTTTATCAGAAGAGCTTAAACATGCTAAAAGTTTACATAGGTTCACAGGGAAGCAGTAAAAGAAGGTGGTTACTGATTATCTGGAAAAATCTACTGGCTCATGAGCAGCAAGGGGCTGAACACTAGAAGAGCAACCAGGGGGAGAATAGAAGTACTACATAGGCCTGCCCTGTAGTTAGAAACTGGGTACTGGCCCAGGCTGATCTTTGGTCTAAGACAATGTACTACTGATAATACTCTCATTGTTTAGAAGCAGTCTTCCTCCCTGAATATAGGCTTATTTTTGTTGCTGTTTAAACAGACTGAAATTCCCATTTAGGAAAGTGTCTAGAGAAGGCATGTTCAGCCAGATAAACTGTCAGGTGATTGTGGTTTGGCTTTTTTATTATTTTGGTTTTGGTTTTGGTGTTTTTTGTTTGTTTGTTTGTTTGTGTGCTTGTTTGCTTGCTTTTTTTTTTCTGCTCTACCTTATTAATTGTGATCATTCAAATACAGGACAGGAAATGCAGCGTGCAACTAACCTGGGCAATCAGCACAAACAAGAGAGCTTGATTTCTGGAAAAGTTACATTCCGTGCAAAAAAAACCTAAGATTTTTGAAGACACTGAGAATGAATTTGAAAAACAAACAAGCAGAGAAAATTGTGATCTGATTTTTGGTTGAAGAAAAAAAAAAAAAGGAAATATGATCAGATAGCTTGTTTGGAAAATACTCACTCATCAATCGAGATTCAAAACTAAATGCCACAGACAAAATGAAAGATGCAACAATCTGAACTCTATTGTTGAAAGACTTACAATACCTTTCAGCCCTCTAAATATCTGTAAAGTTCTTATTCATCAGTGTAACTTTCTCATGTTTCTACTGATTTTTACTCATACTATATTTGAAAACCAAACCCAACTGCAGCTTACCTTAATTCTCATGAATAGTATAATTTATACCACAGTATAATTCTACCATATTACTATTTCCTTTCAAAATAATCTTATTAACACTCTCAATATGCTTTTGTTCACAAGTTATACTCTTATTTTGCGCAGTCCATCTGCCAATGCAATTCAAAGGGTCAACTTCAGAAGAACATTGGCATCAAAATAAGCAAGCTGAGATCTGTCCATGTTTGTACCTATGCAGATGGCATCTGCAAGATAAGGTTTTTTTTGTGAGCAAATGGATAGTAAGCCCTGTTTAAACCATAGTCTCATGGCAGTGTTTCAAGAGTAGCAAATTTGGCCATGCTCCTCAGAGAACAAGATACCAAGTGAGAGCCCAGTTCCATGAAGAAAGTCTTCTGAATAAGCCTGTCATTGCCTCTTCAAGAAACATCCAGCACTTGAAATCTCTTATCTGCATTGGATGTTTTTAGAAAATTGCGGGTCAGACATTGATACTATATAGTGTAGATCTGTCTTATATTCTGCAGTGGTTCAGATAAGATGCTTTTAATAATCTCTGAATGTCTTTAAACCTTGTGTAGGTCTTTCATCCTTGTTAACACTTCACATCCTGTTTAGTACATACAACAAACCAAGACAGAATAATTAAACCTTGAAGAAGTAACAATTAGCACTTCCTCTGACAGCGACCAATAATGAATGTCTAGCAAGACATAGATCTATTAGAGCGGGTCCAGAGGAGGGACCCAGAACTGATTAGAGGGATGGAGCACCTCTCTTATGAGGACAGGCTGAGAGAGCTGAGGTTGTTCTGCCTGGAGAACAGAAGACTCCAGAGAGGCCTTATTGTGGCCTTTCAGTACTTAAAAGGGACCTATAAGAAAGATGGGGACAGACTTTTTACCAGGGCTTGTTGTGATAGGACAATGGGTAATGGTTTTAAACTGAAGAGGGTAGATCCAGACTAAGTACAAGAAAAAAAATTATGATTAGGGTGTTGAAACACTGGAACAGGTTGCCCTCAGAGTTTGTAGGAGTCCCATCCCTGGAAACGTTCAAGGCCAGGCCAGACAGGGCTCTGAGTAACCTATCTAGTTGAGGATGTCCCTGCTCATTGCAGGGGGATTAGACTAGAAGACCTTTAGAGGCCTCTTCCAACCCAAACCATTCCATGATTCTATGAATACAGGGATATAAATATTTATGGATATTTTCTCAAGCTGCAATATTTTGTGGTTCAAATTTACACATACTGAAAATTATGTCTTTGAGTTTAATAATCCTGATTTATCTTTCTTTTAACCATTTGTCTAATTCCTTTCTGAAGCCATGTAATCTTTTGGTAATGAACCACCATGTGGAAAAAATTCCCTTACTTCATCATAATCATGTGAAGTGGTGTATCTTCTTGCTTATTTTGAAACTGCCACTTAGTCTAATTTGTTCACCTTCACAAGTAGAAACTTTGTACTCTGTTCACCTATTAAGTGCCATTCAGGATTGTGTAGACTCTTTTCACACCTGTTTTTCAAGCTAAAGAGTCCTAGTCTATCTAAGTTTTCCTTCAGTGGAGTCTATCACTGGAATTAATCTTACTAGATCAGTGGAAAGTTAATATCCAGATGGCAGCTTCTGGAAGTGTAAATTTCAGGGACTTCTAGTTCTTATTCTTGTGAATCATGTTCTTTCTTCCCTTTACCTATGCAATCGCATCTCTGTGTTCTTGCCCTGGCTTACTGCTTCTGCCCCGTATGCAGCCTCTCACACTCTAAAATTCTGATTTTTGAGGACTATGTAAGCTGATTTATTCTGTCTAACAGCATACCATCAACAGGGTTATATAGATTATCACTCCCAGTGGCAGTCTCAGGACTAATAGAAGTCTCACATTTGTGTGTCAAACATAGGTTTGAAGGGTCCTTAAACAGTCTGATCTTTTGCTCCTGTTTAAATAAAGTAGTTATTGGATGGAGCAAGGCCAAAGGAACAATGGGGTGCTTGGAGTACACAATTTTGCATCCTTTCAGACATTTTTCACTTTGCAGAAACGAAACCAGTCTCTTCCATTATTTTTTTTTTAACACAGGTCACTTAAAAAAAAAAAAAATAAACCTCCCATTGATTAATCTGTCATGGCTTGATTTATAAAGTTGCCTCTGTACTGGCTTGCCTGGAAACTGCCCCTCTGTTTCATCCTGAAAGAATACTCACCTCTCACTGCCTGAGACTTTCTAAAACTGTGTGGGTCTGTCAAACACGAGGGAAAAAAGAAGACTAAGTCCCTGCTGGGGAGTCCATCTGTCAGGTGGTGATGCTAAATTAACTTTCTGTATAAAAGTAGAGCTTTTCTTCCCTGGTAAAGAGCAGTTGCTGTGAATTTTCAGACATAATATCAAATTTATTTTCCTTTCTATGTAATGTTGGGACTAGTAGCTTTATGATAGTGTTATATTTTGTTTTGTTTTAGATTTTCTTTTTATTATTTTTAAGGCGCCTGTGTGGCTTTCAAAACCTGTGAGCAGACATGCGATGCTTCAGAAGTCAGGCACCCAGTTCTAGAAGAGCAATTTGTAGCATGCTAAACTAGGCATCAATGCTCTAGATGCATCATATGCGGGACAATAAAGCTCTGACATGCAGCTTGTCTGAATTGGCAAAGAGCATCTGAGACTCTCTTTCCAGCAGAGCTTAGGTATCTACCTAGGGCAGAGGTTACATTCCTCTAGGACCAAGATTCAGTCTGTCAGAGTCCTGCCACCACTTCAAGCCCTGAAGCACCCAGCACCTTCCTAGGAATGGATTTCTGGGAGTTCTTACCCTTGCTCTCATAGTTATTTGGTCTCTAATTCAGTAAGGTTTGCAATTTAAAATAGATGAAAGGCCCTGGGATTTGATATTGATAAATAACTGTCTCAAGTATTAAGCATTTCAAGATCTTAAGCATGTGAGGCTTTTTTTCCCGAATTTGTTTCCTGAACTTAGATTTCTAATTTTCACTTGCAGTACCACTAGTTGCCCAAGGTTTTGCTGCATACCTGCTCAGCTGTTCTGGGAAATGTACATGAAGAGTAAGCAATCTTTACCTGTGACTTTAGACATCCAAATAACTAAAAAATTACTTTTAGTGTTTCACTTGTGTATAACATCAGTATCTATCCTCTCCCTACTTTTATGACAGTTGGTCTTTTTATTATCTGAATTGTTATGCTATAGAGGTATTCATCTTTTTTATTACATCTGAAGAAAAACAGAAAAATTACATCTGAGTTGTATTTATTCCCATCAACATAGCTGCTTTCTTTTTCTAGAGGGAAAAATTGAACTTCCAGAGTTCTTGCTAGCCATAAAACTGCTGAAGCAAGGTCAGGCATTTCAATATGGAGATAAAATGTTAATAAATGGGGGCCATTGTCCCACAGTCGAAAATTTATGTACTACATCAATATGGAATTTTTCTACCTTCTTGGTTAAATTCATCTAGTAATTTCTGACTATATTCACTGCCTAAGGATATATTTCTTTACAGCTAAGTATCACTAGCTGTGCATTTTGATAGAAGAAATGCAGACTATAATTTATAACCTACACAATTATAAGTGAATAGAAAGTTGCCCCCTGATAGAAATGTTACAGAGTATATAAAAATACAATAGTCTGTTTCAAGTACTTATGCTGAATAGTACTGGAAAAAACACCAATTGGAATTCTAATGCCATTTCTGAGCTTCTTCATTCTTGCTGCTTTAAGAACATAAAACCAGTGATGTATTGACAATGAAGGCAATGCAAGATAAGTACAGTTCTGCAAAAATCTTGAGTTGATCAAAGTAAATTTTGAGACCACACTCTTCTCTATATTTTGTAGCTCTAGATATACTGTTGTAATAAATATATTTCCTGTGGCACCGGTAATTACAGCAACACATATGTGAAATGACTATTGCCCTCCAAATTTTACTATTTACACAAAAATCTCTCCAAGGCCATTGGAGCTTTGAATCTCCAACAACACTGCCTCCAAGAGCTCTACGTAGTAAAAGAATGAAAGACAGAAATAAATTATTTTCTCGCAAATGTTTATGTAAAAATTGTATTTCTAGAAAATAAAGATTCATAAAAATAGAATTAAAATATGTTTTGATGGATGTTGTGATTTGTACAAGAAGAAAAATAACTCTGGAATGTTTAGGATAAAAAATAAATCATACAGCCAGAACCGATTTGAAGAGGCTGTAGTGGGCAAGCAATTAAGCAATAATTCATAAACACATGCTCAGAAAGGACTACAAATAGCAAAAAAGAGCTATAATGATCCTTGACTGCATGTAGACAAAGCAGCAACAAAGAAGATGTTTTCACCTCTTCCTAGAAACAGATCTGTAGGGGAATACTATATGAATACTAGAGTACTATAGTTCTAATACCATAGTAATGTTCTATATTAATTAGTTCTAATACCATATATAAGGAAAAGTTTGAAAATTGTAGAATGTCAGAGACTTTCAGAGACACAAAAAATAGTGTTGAGAGCCTTTAAAATATCAATGTCTTTATCTCAACAAAAAGACGACTGAGAGGTTATTTGATCATAGTTTCTAACTACCTTCACAAAGAGGAAGTACAGGATATTAAAGAACCTTTTAATCTAGCAACAAACAACACTACGGGAAAAACATGTAAGAATTCAGGCAGGCAAAATGAAATTACTTATTAGACACTTTTATTTTTTTCATACAGGGTGAATATCCACTAAAGCCAAGTATGAAGGTAAGGATTGAATCCTCATATCTCATTGTCAACAAAGCCACAATGAATGGTTCTGTGCAAAATCCAAGGCAGTGGGTCAAAGTTGTGGCCTTGAAATGACCTAGTCATCTGTGTCCTTAAAAACAATCCTTGTGTCATCTGCATTTCTGCCTTGCCTTATATAATGCTATTTTCTTCCTTTACTTTTCGTTTGCATCTTTCAAATACTGCTTCTATTCAAGCCACTCTATGTACAGTGACTGATGCACAAACAAGGGTGGAAAATACTTTAATACACATCCTTTAATTTGGGTAAGTAGATATATGGATAAATGCATGTACTTAAAAGCTGAAACAGTCAAAGGAACTTTAACAAAAACATGTGAGGACATAGATAGCAGACTCTGGTAGATTACATAGAATAATAGAAATTAACACTGAAAAAACAGTCCCTCTGATCATTTGGTCCCATTACTTTCTGTAGATGATACTCAACTCCAGGGAACAGTATCTTGCAGCTGTTGCAGTTGACCTTCTACCATGTCAATACATATTTGTAACTTCATGCGTTTGCGTGAAGGGACGGGTGTTTCATTGCCCCAGTCTCAGTACACTCAAAAAATATAAAAACATAAACTTGAATGCAATGTCAACACAGATTCCTCCCAAAAATATACCATCACCCTTTCTTTTCTTGGGAAGAGTTCTCAGGTTCATAGGCAAGGAGATATTTGTAGAACTTTCCAGATGATGTTCCCTGACAGGTGACAAGGGGACCAGAAATATGTGGTGCACTTTAAGGAGTGTTTACCTCTGCCTATAGAAAGAGCCATTATTGGTCCTTTATCCTGCTATATTTCACTATTGGATGGGAAATGTTTGTTTTAAAACACACTGTGAAAACCTGAATTTTAGTTGTAATCTATAGTTGCTAGGGAGGCTATCACTACCAGGGTAGCATGGCTGAGTGGTCTAAAGTGCTGGATTAAGGCTCCAGTGTCTTTGGGCATATGGGTTCAAATCCCACGACTGCCAGGAAGGTTTTCTAGGATGGAGTAATGCCCTGCACCAGTTTAGATTGGCAGAGGAGTGGTTGGAGAGCAGCCCTGTAGGAAGCCATCTGGGGGTGCTTGTTGGCAGCACGCTCCATGTTGAGTCAGCAGTGGGTGTCCTGGCAACCAAGAGGGCAAACCACATCCTGGGGTGTATCAAGCACAGTGTAACCAACTGGTCAGCAGCTGGAGAAAAGGAGGCTGAGAGGTGACCTCACCACTTTCCATAGCTTCCCGAGGAAGAGAAGGGGAGTGGGAGGTGCTGAGCTCTTATTCCTGGTATCCAGTGGTAGAACCCATGGGAAGGGTTCAAAGCTGCAGCAGTTTAGACTGAACATTAGGAAGCATTTATTTACTGAGAAGTTTGCCAAACACTGGAACAGGCTTCCTAGAGAGATGGTCAATTCCCTCACTGTTTAAGAGGCATTTGGACAATGCCCTTAATAACATGCTTTAGCTTGGTCAGCTCTGAGTTGGTCAGGCAGTTGAACTAGATGTTTATTGCAGAACCAACCCTTTCAAATGAAATATTGTATTCTGTTCTGTTCTCCAGGATCAGCTCCCTGAGGCAATCTGCCTTCCTAACAGGGACAGACATGAAAAACCTCATGAAACACTGCAGACCAAGCTGATTTCCCACAACTTGGTCTCAAAGGACAACCCGGATAACTAGCTTCCCTAGTCTGTGTGCTAGTTCTGCATTCACATAATATATGAATTTTGAAGCAAACCCATCATCACAGCATTAGTGCCAGCTTCCAAACCCAGTAATCTGTATGACAAGACAATCAGTCTAAGAAATCAGACCTTGCAGAACCACTCCATATCTCAAACACTGAACTTTTTGTCTTAGAAGGAATAGTTTGAATTCTTCCTGTGAATGTGAAATAATATCCTCACATAGGCCTAAATAATTACTTTTATAGGAACTTAATCTCAAAATCTGGCTGGCACAGAGCACTTACTGCTTAAAATGGCAGAAACCTTGTGCTAGCCTTCCAGTGCTCATAATATTAAAAGGTATATCCATCCTAAGCAATTCTCTTCATCCTTAATTTTTCCCCACTGTATTCCTCAGCATCTCCTTACTTGACTGTCTACAGAGGCCCTATTTTAAAATTCAAATAATTGTGTCACTGGAGACACTTTTACTTCTCTGACACCTCTAAATATTTTTCTTTACTGTTTGCCACAGATCCTGGAGCACCATCCCATTCCTGCCCTCCTTCTCCTCCTCTCCCCCTCTCACTAGCCTTTTTTTTTTTTTTTTTTTTTTAATGTTATCTTTTATCCTCTTGTCTTTCCCCACCTCCACAGATGACATCTGCAATACACTTGCTTGGCTGTGGAAAGTTTGTATTTCCAGTTGCTTACAAAGTATTTGAAAATATGTTTGTGTTTTCATTAATTAAAGGCCATAAAATACCCCAAATTATGCCGTAGAGAATATGGTAGCATTATTGAAAGTACTGTGCTGTTGTCACTGATGGAAAGCCATTCTTTTAGCCCAAGTGGAAGTGGCATAGTACAGGCATCTGGAATCACAGCTCTCTGTTTTGTCAATTAGATGGTACTAGTACTATTAAATAAGCTAATAAAGTCCTTCAGGAAGAAATGAAGGCATGTTTTTTTTGTAACTATGGTATCTGCACATTGTGGTATCTCCCTATGGCAGCAGTTTCCAGACTTGCCAGCAGTTACACAGAAGAAGAAAGAGAAACTGTCTGCTTCTAAATGTCATACCTTCACTGTGTGAGCAACTCATAATGACACCAAGGCTATTTAAGTTTAGACCAGAGCTCCCTATTAGATGGCAGACAGTAATAGCTTTTAACAGTACTGCAATGCGGAAGACTCAGTCAGCACCTAAATCATGTGAGACATTTCTCCCAACAGTAGTATTCTGGTGATTACACATAGCTATTTTTAAAGAAAATGTAGGACAATGTGCTGGATTTCCTTTCTCTGTTCCTAAATACCCTTCTGTTAAAAGCTTCTCTGTATCTTCACCTGAGACATGAGGAGATTTTTATATTAATTAAGACAACATTATGATTACTAGCTCTCAAAAGGAAATAACAGAGACAAACAATTCCAGATGTCCAGCAATTCTTCATATTAGGCTGGCAAACTCATGTAATTATTGATTTTCCCCAAATGCTGTTAATGTTCCGTTGTGATACTCAACTGATCATCTCACTCCTCAGACACAAGCACTTGTCGTGTATTTCTTACTGTCCTAATTTGTCCTAGACTCATCTGCCAGTTTGTAGATATGTACCTTTCACCTCTCAGCTGTGACCTTCAGAACCATCAGTTATGTATATTGTTTCCATACGTATTTAATCTGTAGGATGAAAGGGACCATGGCTTTGCTGTCTGGTCACATTGTCACTGTGGTCTTTACTGTAAGTACTTTAACCCATCATGAGCTTTTTGGACTCAGTGGGTCAAAGGCTTAACAGGAGAAAAGCATTGTTCATCTCCTATCAACCAGTGACTGCAGGACAGTGTTTCCTACCTGTCCTATTAAATTTGCCAGCTTTAAAAGAACCAGAACAATTCTGCTGTCTGCTGCAGCCATATTGCAAATCATAGGTTGTACCATCTGAACAGTCTTTCAGTTATTTCATTAGGATGAGAGTATCCATGATGGATTTTCTTGTTCTGAAATAATTCAAAGACAAGCATTTCTCTGCTTGCAGAAGGAGAACACTCAATACCTATTTTGGGATGCCATGTGTTGAAGACAGAACACTCTGTTTGGCAATGGCAGAATGGACTGACATGTCAGGGAGAGATTAAAGTTTTGGAAAATGGAAATAAAATATCCTTAAATGGATGTTTATGTTCCAAAGTAAAACAACAGCAACAACAACAACAAGAACAAACAAAAAAAAACCCAACAAACAAACAAAAAACCTCAATGAAACAGACCAAAAAACCCCTCCAGCTATCTTGTGTAATAGGACAGAAAAGAACCTTTTGAGACCATTAATATCTCATGCAGAAATTTTTTGGTACGCTGAGTCACACTAGACCAGCACACACATCCATCTCAAGACTTGTTTTTCTGTTATTTTAATGTGATTTCTGTAAAAAAAAAAATTATTGCCAGCAACTAATGTTCAGACTTCAATTAATTTTATTACAAATTCATAGTCGGTTTCATAGTCAAATACAATTGACGTCAGGGTTTCTCAACATGGTCATCTTGCACCTTTATTTGTAGAACAGATCTGAAATAAGTACAGGAATTGACTCAATGGCATAGATTACTTTTTTTTCTGAAGGAATTTTATTATCTGATTCCTGGATTACTCTGGATTATTGTATTTGCAATTAAAGTTTCTGGATTACGTGAGATTTCAAATCTATTACTGCAAATGACATATCTGAAATAGCAGTTAAATGTTCTTTCAAAATATTTTAAGATTATAATCTATCTATCACTGTGTGTGATTTAACACATATGCAAATTTATGAAATATCATTGTGGCAAACACAAATGATAGTGTACTCCTCTCAATTTGTGCATCAATTTCTTTTCTCTCTGTCATAGTACAAAAGATGTATGAATCAAAGCTTCCACTTAGAGACAGGTTCCTAAATCTTATTTGAGCTTGTTTGCTTGAGTGGTGACTGGCTTAGTAGGAACATTAAATGTGAGTACTGGGACATTTCAAAGTGTTATCTTTATTTTCTGCAATACTTTGTTGTTTCTTACATGAGTGCTGCAAAGCTGTGGTCTCACAAAACAATTATTTTATAGGAGGAGTTAGAGCTGTTTTACCAGTTCAAGTTCTGAAGGATCCTCTACACATTTCTGGAATTGTTTTCCTGTCAGATACAGTTTCCATATGTTCTTAAATGACTTGATGAATATATGTATCCCATGTATTTGAATGCTTTTATCATTATCATGTCATCAAGTGGCTGTACAAAATATCTGCAAGTATTTCTTTGCTCTTTTATTAAAACATTCCCTGTTTATTGCAAAATGTAAATGGGTAATCTTGTAGCTACTGTATAGTGTTTGAAATTGCTCAGCTCAGCTGATTATGTAATCTGGCTTGCCAGGACCTGTCCTTGTTCTCAGTTAAAATGTTTGCATCAGCTTGTTGGTGGCATATATCAACTAGTGTGCAGACAGGATGATGCTATCTCAAGATAAACCTGATATTCTGTTGTGAGTGCTTGTTAATGCAAAATTTCTAATCTGCCATTTCTCTGCCTAATTTTGATGAAACTGTTAACCCGTGTGTTTGACTCAGTGATGTTTTAGTAACACCTTTTTTTTTTTCAAATTCAATTGGAGTTCCTTCACTATTTTCTTCTTAGGTTGTTTTCAGCAGGAACACTAAACATGAGCATGCCATTCTTAGTATTTCCAAACTTGGCACTTTTTTTCCCCATCCACTTTGTTATATGTTTTATATGCTCTTCTCCTAAAAGTAGATGAGAAAAGGACCTGATTTTGATCAAACACAATACTTTTCTTGGATTACAGTATTTGCTAAGTATTAGGATTTCATCTAACTGGAATATTTTCAGTTAGTTTCTAATACGATGGGTTATCACTTCAAGGACTTTCTTGCCCACTGCGTGCAATGACAGTGATACTTGCAGGTCCTCCTTTCTGTTGTCTTCCCCCAAGCCATTCATGTGGATGTGGAAACCTTGTTTCTATTATTTTGAATCCTCAGCAAGGTCACTGAGATAAAGATAAGAATGTTTTCTAGGTACTTTTCATTTTTCTTTTGACTTTCACATACTGACAGGATTTCCTTGCTTTGGGTGGGCTATAGTCACTTCTGACAACTTGTGCTGTCCTTTTTATATATGAGGATGCTAGATTGTGATCAGGGATATAAAATTTAAAGTAGATCTCCCTGTATTAGACACAAAGCACACACCTACTTTGAGATCCCTCTGTAATTAGATATAATTACATCCAAAACAGAATTGGAAGAGGTGTAACTTCTGTAATTCTGAGTTGTCCCTTAAATTCAAGCCTAGGAGGTCTATGTCTGAAGTTGCCCTTTGTGATTATGAAGCTTGTGACCTTTTATATAGAATATAATTAGAATACTCTTGTTCACAATCAGGATAATATTCTAAAGATCTCTGTGTGTATCTTTAGTGATAAACCCTACAGTACATGAAGCTTTGTGACTTTGATACGTACAACTTGTTGTTGAAGATCATATTTTGCCAGTGGGAAGCTATTCTACAAAAATCTACCAGCTTATTAGATAGTTTTAGTTATTTTTGCTCATATTTATAGAGGTTTAATTCCTATAAGAGGAAAACTGACAGGCAAGTGAAAGACAAGAAACCATCTCTAAAATCTGGAAAATCAAACAGCCTGTGAATCTGCTTTTAAGTTTGATATTTAAGATAAAATTATTTCACTCTTCACCAGTCACCAAAAAAAAAAAAAAAAGAAAAAAAAAAGAGCAACATCAAGAGAAAAACCTCATAACCTCACACAATTTAAGGTACAAAGTACCAAATTATTTAACAAGAGCAATACCTCTATAGCTGCTTTGATACTAATCTGTGTCTCCATCTTCTGACATTTCTTTCTCAGGTCTCCGATGCATTTTAGACTATAAAATGCTGACTACACATTTTGCTATGCATTTCAGAGAACAGTACTAGCTACTTTAACCTTTTCTGTGTCTTCTGCACAATAGCCTCTCTGAGGACAATCTGTTTATTTCCAGTAAATTAATGTTCTTGTTGATGTGATGTCATTTTTACTGGAAGAGTTGATTTTTATTTTTTTTTGAGATTCCTTTAAGACACAATTTCTTTAAAGATGATCCATGATTATTTAAATCAAAGAATCATTAACTCAAGACTTTTTTGGCCTGCCACAATCTCTGCTGAGCATGCTTTTATTTCTTATTTGAGTCTTGAGTTAGGGGCATATTAAAGAAAACAGGTCTTGTCCTCTACCACTATGAACCTTTTTAAAAAGTCCCATCCTTCCCTTAAGCTCTTACATCTGCTGTTACATGTTTCCTAAATAAAATCTAATGTTTCAGGGATTTTCAAAATTATTTCTTTTGCATGTTGCAACCTGTAACAGAAGCAGGTCTTCCGAGCACAGGGAGTTACTAGTAGAGAAAACATGTGAGATGTTGCTTTCCTAAATGTGCTACATAGAGTACCACATGGTTTTATTGCACAGTATTGCAGGTTGCTGGGGTTTATAATAACCCCAGTTTTGCTTCTGAGTGCTATTGGTCAGCTGAAAGCTTCTCGTTTTGTATGTGAATCTAGGATTGCCTTTCCCTGTGTATCAATTTACACCTATGTGCATGAATTTAATCTGCCATTTGTATATCCAGTTACCAGATTTGTAACATCCTTCATATTCTGCCATCATCCTTAGTATCTTGAATTACTTTGCATCATCAGAAGCGCAATCACTACTTCAATGTCCTTACCAGGCTAGTTTTGAAGATGTTTAATTGCACAGAACTCCATTACTGATCTCCCTGCACTGCAGGAATTAACATTTCACTCCTGCATTCCATTTGTAATATTTAAATGATTTATTCATTACATTTGTCCATGTAAGGATCCCCGGCACTAATTTGATGACTGTTTGTTTTCCTCAAGAGTCTGCAGTGAAAAGCCTTTTGGAAATCCAGACAGGTTATACTGACTTAATCACTGCTATCACTGTGATTGTTGACTTTGTCAAAGAGTCTCAGTATATTTCTGGGTCAGAATTTCTTTTCATGGAAGTTTCTGGATTTAATTTTCACAAACATATTTGCAGAGATATTCAGTAATTTATGTTTCCTTATACTCTTTACTGATTGGCTTGGTATGGAAGGCATTTTGAGGTTTAGTTTTGTTTGTTTGCTTGTTTTTTTTTCCTGTTTGTTTGTTTGTTTTGTGTTTTTGTTTTTTAAGATCAGTATAATGACTGCTATACCTTAGCCTTCAGGTATTGAGCTTTAAGTGAAAGGTTACATGCTGCATTTAGCAATTTCCCTGTTTTATCATAGAGTTCATCTGAACTCTTAGGTGAATACCACCTAGTTCTGGTGAGCTGCTGACACTAATTTTGCCTCTTTGTGTATAACCATGTTTCAGAATAACCACTTAATATACTTCAGGTATAGCCTCTCCTGGTTCCCTCCATCCCCAAGCCTGTCAAGGGATTCTAGGTGGGAACCATCTCTGTTCCATTTATGGTGAACATTAGTTAATATATTCAACTTCTGAAAAATTATTTTATCTTGAGTTCTCCTTTATATCTCAATGTGTTATGTATGTCAGTACAGAATCCCTATTTCAACCTTTGTTCCCAAAGGATTGCAAGAAGGATATGAAAGGCAATTGATTTGTTTTGCTAGCTGAGTTCAGAATTGTTTTTTTTGGTCTACTTTACTATTACAATAATTATAAGAGTTCATCATCTGTAAGCTCTTAATGTGTATTTGGTTGATTTATTTTTTGTCTTGGCTTTTCTTCATAATCATATAACTTCTACTTATTTTTAGCAAATGGTGAGGTTCCAAGAGATCACATGATTCCAGGAGATTATAAATATAGCAAATATTATGAAATTTGAATAAACAGAAAGTATGAAGAGTTTTTTGCATACACTTATGTTGTTTTATATTTCAATGTACCTCAAAATATTTTTAATGTCTGTTATTTAGGTTATATTATCTTGTTTTCAGATTAATGAACTTGAAGTATTCCAACCTAACTTAAGAAACTACTAATAATTTCTGAGAAACGTAACTGATATAACATTCTTTATTTATCTTGATCCTCAAATGCACATAGGACATTTTTTTTTTCTGTAAAGATTTATAAGTATATCCACTTTGCAAACCATTATGCTGAGTCTCCCACCTTTTATCTGTTTCTCCTTAGCTACTTGCCATCATCTTTCTGCTGAACATGACTGCCCACAGCCGGGTTTACAAAAGATATGTGTGTATCCCTCGTTAGCTTTAGTGTAAAATCTGCCACATTAGTTGACTTTTGTATGTTTGTGATCCTCTTCCTACTTATCAATTCAGATGCAATAAGTTTATGAACTGTCTCTCATCGTCGCAGAGAAATCAACCTACTTAAATAGCCCATTTTGTATTAGTGATTTCTTGCCTTTGATTTTATACACAGTACTAAGGTAATCATACTCAACAGCATAATGCGAACTTCCTTCCTGAGTATATGTTAATAACAGAACATTTTATATTTCAAGAAAATTAGTTTTTCTAAATATCTGCAATGATATCTAAGTGTTCATAGCTATAAAGAAAGGGGAAGTCTAGCTTCTCCTCCAAATCTTATTCATAAAATGGCCTATGTAAATGGAAGGTTCAAGGTCAACTGGTAATCATTGCTGATCAAACAAACTTTGAAAGGAATTCACTTATATTTCTAGACCATATCCCTTTCAGAGCTTGAAAGGACGGAGCCTGCTCTTGGCTAACTGACAGGGCAGAGCCCATTATTCTGATTTTGGCCATTTGTCACTGGCTTGCAGCTTCTAATAGGAGTGCCGTGGCTACATTTAAAATTTCCACTCATTCCAGGCTGTCTAATGTATCATTTTCATTCCACTGATGGGTGGCATTTTATTCTCTGTCTTAAGTTTTTTTTGTGTGTGTGACAGCTGCAGTGGGCACTATTCTAAGTGCAAAGCAGAGTTTTGTTTTGGTTTTTTTTTTTCCCTCACATTACTTGTGTCCTCTCCATTGTATCACCATCACATGTTCATGTCTAATATTTGTTTCTCTCTGACTGAATTCTGATTCTATTCCTGGCTTTCACTTTGTGACTGGGTAACTGGCATTCAAGTTGTTGAAAGGGGCAATCATGGGTTCATCTGGCATTGCTCCATGTCAGCCTTGATCCTCCTTCTCAAGTCAGCAATATAATTTTATCACAGTAGTGATTTCTGAATATCTAAGCTAATATAACTTCTCTAAAAGTAAACTATGTGTTTTCTAAAACGTGATTCAGAGTGCAGTTTTAACTGGTTGTTTTCCAATCATTGTTAAGGAATAAGGCAAACAAAAAGGTGGGTTTAAAATAAAGTAAATAGAAATTATATAGTCAGTTCCTATATTCACACTTAAATAGCATCAAGCATACCCTTGGATGGTGCATGAGGGTATAGTTGTATAGAAGGCAGTGAAGCTTTATACATAGCCCCTGCTTAAGATCTCAATACTGTGTTTTACTTCCTAAAACTTTCAAAGAACAATAGGGAGGAAATACAGAACAAATATTTACAGAATAGTTGTACCCAAAGTAGAAAAAGATCTCATAGATTTCTTCCTGAATTTCTACCACATTGTTTCATGTTACTGTATCAGGGTACAATACAGACATTATTCTTAGTGGGAGCAACTCATCAGTTTTCTATGAAAGCTGTATATAGTAAAAATCCAAGAAGATGGTTATTTTGAGCTTTTTTTTTTTTTTTTTTTTTTTTGTAATCAAGCCATGGTTCACCAATATAATCTCAGATCTGTCCAAGACCCTAGCTCTTATCATTTCTTCATGTTTACTTGAGTGGTACATGAATAAAAAGTCCATCTTTTGAAATGATTCAGATATTATCAGAGACTTTTGCTTTCTACCTGTTAGGGTGTAGGTAGAATTATCTTCAGACTGAAGCATTCCAGTTGCCTAAATACAATTTGTGCACATGCATACATTAGAGAAAATTAAATACCATATGGTACTGAGCCAGTCACAATTTGTACTGCTTGAAAATAGCACCCTTTTGAAGCCTGATGACAAATTTTATGGGTTTTCTCTCTCACTAATTTGTGGAAAAATAGCTCTTAACCATTTATCCACAGAAGCATTGCCTAAGCTGTGGCTGTAAAAATTCACTGTAAGAGCTATTTATAGGTAAATGATTGTATATAAAACACAGAAGACCTATGAAAAAAGAGAATCCACTTAAAATGCCTACAACATACTTTTCATTTCCTGGACTCTCTGGGTGATACTGTGTTTTTACTGCTTACAAACATCCCAAGTAATGGAGGTAAACAGACTTGTTCCTGCCACCCCTCAGACATACCAATGTTACTATGCATCAGCAGGATTCACAGTGAAGTGAGTAGCTCATTTCCAGGCAAAACTCCAGGATGGTGTTTGTGCCTTGTACTGACACAGCTGGGTGGTGTTAGCCAGAGGTTTTGTTTTAAGTGATGGTAAAATATCAGGCAATAGTGAAGCAGAGTTTTTATGAATGAGTGGGTTAAAAAAAAAAAAAAAATCAGCCCTGGCCATTTGTATAAAATTTTAGAATAAACTTTATTGCTTAACATTTTTGTTGTGTGTGAAAGCTGCAAACTACTGAAGCAGTAAATAGAGCATTTAATCTTTGTGTTTTTGTAGCATATCCATGCCTCTTCTGAGACTGGAGGCTCCTTGTATGATATACTGTGATAAGAAAATCTGGAGAGACATACTGTATCTCCTGAGACAAGCACAAGGCTCTTACAGCTTGCTGGCATTTCTTCCTGATCTGAGCCAACCATTCTAGGTCCTCGTGTAGATAAGGGAGGCAGAAAGCAAATGTTACTATCCTTAATCAATACACAGGCAAAGTAGTGCACTGATTGAACCATTACCTTATATATGAGCACACAGGAGACTTCTGAAGGCTGGTAAGAGAATCTCAGGTTTCCTGAGCCACAGCTTGTTATCAGCAGGGCCATCCACTTCACAATGGAAATAGGCCGAAGATTTAGCAATTGCTGATCTGGGGCTGGAACACCTCTCCTGTGAGGAAAGGCTGAGAGAGAGCTGGGGTTGTTCAACCTGGAGAAGGCTCCAGAGAGGCCTTATTGCAGCCTTTCAGAAAGATGGGAACAGACTTTTTAGGAGGGTCTTTTTGCGTTAGAACAAGGTGTAGTGGTTTTAAACTGAAGGAGGAGAGATTCAGCCTAGGTATAAGGAAGACATTTTTTACAATGAGGGTGGTGAAACACTGGCACAGGTTGCCCAAATAGGTGGTAGATGCCCCATTCCTGGAGACATCCAACGCCAGGCTTGGTGAAGCTCTGAGCAACCTGATGTAGCTCATTGCAGGGGCTTTGGACCAGATGACCTTTAAAGGTCCTTTCCAAACCCAACTATTCTATGATCTTGCTGCTTTTTAGGTCTAAGAAATGTTACCTCATTACCTGTTATAATGGTCAGATTGAGGCTCTACTTTTCCGTACAGGTCTTTTCTGGATTCTCTTGAATCTCTTTGATGCATACAGTCCCTTAGGGTGCTTGTATGACAATGGCACTTTGAAAATGGGATGTTCTGGGGTTCTCATTGCAACGCTGCCAGGGCCACATTTGACTGAGAGCCTTGGGACCTCTCAGGACACCTGGATGATGTAAAATATATATGAAAAAGTTCTTAGTTTTGTAAAACAACACTGACCAAGGGTCAGGTCATCTGAAAACACTTTTTTTTTTTCCATTGGGATGTGAACCAAGAGCTGGAATCACTGAAGAATAAACTGCCTGCCTGTGTCAGCATAAGTCTGTACTTGTCTGTGAGTTTCTTGTAGCTCTCAGCTGCAGTGGAGTCTAAATTCTCCAGGCTGCTCACTTTCCACTATTACAGATTCCTATGTATGTAAAGGCGTGCATCTATACATGCTTAGGATATTCTACAGCTTAACAAAGATGTTCAGTTTAATATTTAGCTCACAAGTGAATTTCATCAGCCTTGCTGGTCAGGGCCAAGACTTTTTTCTACTTAATTCATCTGAGGAGTTGGATACAAAGCCTGAGCTTATGCTCTTTCTCCCCTGACTTTCATAAAGTGTAAATAAACGAAAGAGAGAATAAGGATTCATGAACTGTATACTGGGTATAAATTGCAGGAAGACTGGGGACCAGGTCTTCCTTATTTTCCTGTTTGCTGGTGAATTTCATAGTGAATTAGTCATCAGTCGATTCTCATAGACTTAATTTCTTTATTGTTTCAGTTTCTAAAGGATGGGCTGGGAGTTGTATCTGGTAGAAAATGTATCCTTCCTTGTTGGACATTGCCCCAAGAGGTGGGAGATAAGGAATGGCAAACAAGGTATTCAGCCTTCCATAGATTTCTGAGATTGCTACTCTGTGAGCTACTACAAAAATTAACTGTACTGTTAATGGAAATCTGAGTTGGGTGTTCAAGTGCATCATGTTAAATCTAAAAGAACCAGAATCCAGTGAGTCAGTCTTAGTTGTGCCTCTGACTGCTATTGCCCTCTCATATAGTATGGAACTGGGCAGAGCAATCCAGATAGTTCTCCCTAGAGACTCTTCAAAGGCACATTTCCTGTATCTTTTTTCCTACCCGAAACCAGCAACATTAACAATCAACAAATGGTACTAACATAAGTGCAAGATGTGCAATTATTTATGTTTGTCTATTAAGTAAACAAAAACAACAAACCATTGTGTGTTTGACCTGAAGCAGTAAATCCGCTGGTCTCAGATCATATTTCTGTCATCTGGATGACATCTACAAACTCTTATCTCTGGATTTTGTTCCGCTACACTTGTGTTACACATGTATGCCATTATATGATGTACCATAGTCACCGTATCTCATGCTTTTATTTAATCTTCCAGCCATTATTTTGCCAAGCAGTGGCAGTCTTTTCCAGCAGTGGCAACAAATACTGTGTGGATATTTTTCTGAAAATGCTATCTATCTATCTATCTATCTATCTATCTATCTATCTATCTATCTATCTATCTATTTTTTTTTTTTTAAATCTAGGCCTAGAACTTTATTCTCTGTTTGAAGTATATACTAATATATTAATACTTACATCTTGTTAGTTCCAGTTATATGCAAACCACTCTTTTTGAGTTTTGAACAGACTGCTGTTATAACAGCAATTATAACACTTCACAATTTTTCTGAGTCTTAAATACTATGCTATCTGATATACAAAATGTCATCTATGCACCATAAAAACTATTTGATATTGATTGTTTCTCCAAAAATTTCTTTCACTGTTGTAGTGGAAAACTATTTCTTCTTATACATGCATATACATTTTTTTCAGTCAATTGATAAGTGAAGATATCCATGTGTTTTTTCCCTGACAGTGACCAACAAGAGTACACAGCGTTATTTCTTTTACTTATCCTATTACTTCCTACTAACAATGAGCTTATCCTGCTTCTATTTCATCTTAGAGTAAGAAAAACTTACTAATAAATGTGAATTTCAAAGCAGTTGGTCTCTTTCATCTCTATTCTGTGCACTCTTGTTACACTCCAAGTCCTGGTACTGGGCAAGGAAGAATTCACTGTGTCTATGGAGCTAAGGATTTACTGTTAATTCAATTAATGTTTTAACGGTCTAATAGTCCAAATTCTCTAACACAGAGAAGACTTACCAGTTTATATATCAAAAAATCCCCAAACTAATCCCCAAAACTTTCCTAGTATCTACTTTTTTTTTTTCCCCTGGTACTGTGAATGCCCTTTCAGTGTCCTTTTAGGTTTTAAGGTTAAGACTTCCAGCTTTTCTCAAGAAGAATTGCAGGTGCTGGTGAGTTTTTAATGAGGTGTCAGTGTGTTAAGGTCTTTGCTAAAAGAAGGGCGACATTAATGGTGGAGGTGTCTTACTTTTAGTCCTGGGACGTGTGTGTCCTTGCTCCACACTGCTGCTTTCTGACTGCTCCCAGCTGAGTGTGAATGTGGTCCCACAGTCTCACCAACCTCAGACCCACAGGGGCTCTTGTTTGTTGGACAGCAATTTACTGGGTTTGCCAGACCCTTCCCACTGAGGAACCAGCAGAGCTCAGGCTCAGGCAGGGGAGACAAAAGGCACTTGGCCTGAGGCGGGTCCTAAAACCAGCTCAGCCCAACTCTGGTCCAGGTAATCCCAGGCCAGGCCTGAGATCTGAGCTCTCAGCTCAGGGCAGAGCCTGTGACACTTTATTAGGAATGACAAAAATCTTATTCATCCAGAAACATTGTGAACTTCAACCCCAGGAAATAGTTTTAGTTTTTTCCTCTGTTGAGTTTCTTTTCTGCTGTTCCATGTCTTCATTCCCTTGAAGTGACCAAGAGCTCAACAAAAATGGATAATATAGTGTGTAACAGGATGAGGAAATATTTTATTTAATTTTAATTTATACGTCTTGTATGCTGTATAGTCAGCAACTTCCTGAATGCTAACAGAAATGTTTTAAGAAGTTCTGGCTGGATTCTGTTTCAAATCAGTTGATGTCCTAAATATTTTTCTGTTGGCATTTCATTCAGTTCTCTTGCAATACTCTGCTCTGATCCTGTAAAGAATTGCTCTAACAGTGCCTGTGGACCCAATTTACCTCTTCTCTGCTCCCTACCAACTCCGACAGAGCCTTGTAAGGTGATGTGGCCCACTCTGTTTTTTATATTTTCTACCAAGTTGTTTTAGCCTCTCTATTTTACCACAATGCCTTCAGCACATATCCAAATCTGCAAGACTAGCTCTTTAGCATCTTTTTAGTCATAGGTTTGATTTTTGTTTGTTTGTTTGTTTGTTTTGTTTTTTTGGATTTTATGTTTGTTTTGGTTTTTTGGATTTTATGTTTGTTTTGGTTTTTTGGATTTTATGTTTGTTTTGTTTTTTGTCGTTTTAACTATTCTGTACATTCTGGTTAAAACAAACAAAGAAAGAAACAATCTCAGAATGTTTTACCTAGCCTTGTTTATATGATTGCATCTCCACATGTTTAGTCATGGACAAACAGCTGTAATTACTATTGTCCACTCTCCTTTGGCTTGTGTGTTTAATATCATTATGAGAGTTGGAAGGACACCAATGTCCTTTGCCTTGAGACCCCGTGTCCATCTGGAAGGATTGGTGAGATGGTAACTTAAAGATGCTACCTGAATGGTAGTCTTACTCCTGGGAGCAAAAGGCAGACACATGGTTCTTCAGTCTCAGTGGTTTTATACTGGTGTAACTGCATTTGCCACAGGCAGCTATAGTTGCAGCAGTGGGCTGGAGAGCTCTGCATAGTACACTGGAGAAATATCATGCTGTCAGGAGGGGGAATGGAAGATGCCAAGCAGCTTAGGGAAAGAAGCTACAGACAAGTTGGATCATGGTATCCTTTTAAAATATAAAACTGTTACCAAAATTCCAGTGAATAATGTGACACAATTATCAAAAGAGTTAACAATCAACCATACATTCAGCATATGTCTTGGTAGCTGTGTGCATTTTTGATGGCATATATTGACAGGGGAAGTCAAAGCTTTCCACTGAAGTGAGGAGACAGAGAAAGCAAAGTGATTTCTAATCCCCATATAACTTTTATGATTTGGATTAACTTGACTTTTTTCTCCTCCACTAAGCTTTTATTTTCTGAATAAAAATGTGAGGTTGCTTACTCAACCTTCTGTTCAAAGAGTCTGGTGCATGGGTCTCTCGAGGCGCATTGTCATAGAGGTATATTTGCAGCAGATTAAGCCACATAGATCTGAATTTCATGATCTCTTACTGTCTGTCATGTCCAACATTCTTCATTCAGAAACTAAAATATTTGTCATGCATTCATCCCCTGGTCTAAACATTGTCCCCTTGTTAATCTATATAGCACTTATGCAAGCAGTAGACTGAGTTGTCAGCAGAGTCTGTATCTCCCCTAAGAAATGCAGTTCTCTATTGCTGCTCAAGGTCAGCATAGTCCTTCTGAAAGATTTTACAGAGGGAACAAGTGTCAGCTGACAAAGAAAAGGAAGGCAGGTCTTTTGCTGGAGTACACATTTTTAGAAGCTTGGGTATGAAAGTCTTAACCTCATTCCATAAATTACAATGCAGAATGCCCTCTGTGTTCTAAAATTACACCTTTTATGTGAGGTCAATGTTTCTACAAGGTTTTATAGTGAAACGAGTCTTTGAAGCACAAATTTATTTTCTGTTTTTTTTTTTTTTTATTAATAAATATAAAGGAATTCAGTAGTTAGTCTGATATGGGTAAATACTTAAGGACTGCAGGTTGAGGCAGTAGTTATAGCAGACATTTTAAAATACTTATAAAGTACTAGTTTGCACTGCACTTGGAGCTATAATAATCCCAACAACTAGTGATTATAATAATGCCAATGGAAAGGCAATCTTTTCAGCCTTAAACAAAAAGGAATCACTTCGCTGTCATTATGAAGCTACTCACTGAAGTCATAGAGACTAAGGCTTTACAAAAATGAATTATAAAAATTGTGTTTGCATAATAGTAGTCATAGTATAGTCATGTCTGAAATCAGTTCTGAAAGAGAAAGTTAAGAAATGATGAAAGAGTAGATTTATTTTAAAAATAATAATTTATTGTAGCTTCTCTACCTAGTGGCAAAGAATAAATTTTGTTCTTATGAAGATGGAAGTTGTAGGTATTCTTACAGTCAGACAATATAATTTTAGAGATCTGCCATTTTTTGTATTTTTCAGACTTCATTGCTTTTTTATATATTATCTTGTGAACAGGGCAAACAGTTTCAAATAGCTCTTGCAGTTCTTAATGGGTTTGAGTATGAAAGCTTAAAGATGCTGGTTTTGGGACAAACTAATACCAAATATTGTAAGATAACATTTAGCAAAATATCTTAGGGAACTGCAAAAGGCACAGAATGGGGTACTTCCTTAGGACAAACTCTTCCAACCTATTGTGACACTCTTTTCAGTCTTGTCATGAACAGTCTAAAAAGAGAAGAGACTGATTTTGCTTCTTTGCCTACAACACTAGTCTGAAACCACAACCACTGGCTGCTATAGCAGAAACTCTTAAAAAATTAATCAAGCTCAGTGATAAATTAACAAAGGCATATACCACCTAACCTGTAGGCACACAAAACTCAGGACAAACAGCTGTTTTGACATTTCTAGCTGGGAATCCTGCCCCACACAAACATATGTGATGCTCAGACATGGTCTCTTGGCTGCTTGCAGTCATCCCCATCTGTCAGGATGGCACTGTGCCCACGCGCAAGGTGGTATGTCAGCTTTGCTAGGGCATAGGTGCCAAGTAAATTCTGCTGTTTGCAGAGCTTTGCATGTGCTGGTTCTTCAGTAGGAAGCCTCTGCTCTGTCACAGCAAGGGTCTCTCTCAACATGACTCCCTACACTTGATTACACCTGTTGACACTTTAGCATCTAAGGAAGAATGCTTAAATCTTACAAGTAAGAAACACTGGTGTGCAGGAATTGATTGAGGAATCTGTATTGCACATGCACTGAAAATCCATTGCTACTTCTTTTTTTTTTTTTTTTCCTTTTTTCTATTCCTGCTAGAAAAGCCTACTTTTCAATGAGAGGCAAAAATAATTAGGTTTTTGGAGACAGATCACCTCCTGGCTCATATTCCCAGACTGGAGAGAGGTATATTGGAATAATTTATGTCATCGTTATTAACACCTTCATTTCATTCTCGTTATTCTTCCCCTGCCCTTCACCCCAAAGAGAAAGAATGCTAGTTATCAGCATGAACTCAGCCTAAAAGGAAAATAAAACACAGTGGAAAATGGTTGCTGAAGCAAGGACAGAGAAGACTAACTCTTCTGTCATATTGATTTTGCAGTGGTGAAACTGTATTTACAGCAGTGGAATAATCCTTTCTCTATCCCAGTGCATGAACTATGAGGACAGGGAAAAGCCAGGCACTTAAATTGAGAGTATTGTGCTTGGGCAACATTCTGAGCATTGAGAAAGCATAGGGATAGTTTCCTTAGCAATAAAGGACATAATCACCTAAAAGAAGAGAAAATTGTGGGGCTGCAGAGACATTACTGTACCTTCTTCTCCTAACAGTCCACATAGCTGGTCTGGGTAAGAAGGATGCACTGCATGGGGGAATTTGAGTTGTTCTGGGCTCTATTTATTATTGAAATTATTTTCTTTGATGGAAAGCTGAATGAACTGAACTGTCCTTTCAAAGGAGAGTTCTGTCTTTCAAAAACACTTCCTCTCATTTGCACATAACTGGTTATTCACAGTGGTCAGAAACAGAAGTCTTCATTGTTCCTTTTATATATTGTAGATTTTAAATTTCACAGGGATGTTTCCTATAACAATAATGAGACTTTCAGCAACCTTACCAGCTGTTCAGTATTCCTACTTACCTTTCCTTTTAATCCCTTGTTGCTATATAACTACTCTGTTTTACGTGTGATTCATCCCTCCATGTCCCAATCTTTTCAATTTCTGCATGTTGCATTGAAAAACTGTTATAACCCTTGTTTTTAGCTGTATTTACTCTTCTTTTTCTAATAAAAAATCTAATATCCAAATACTTATTATGTTTCAAAAACCTCTATTGTCCTGATCAGTCACAGATATCTTTAAAGAGGTCTTTTAAAAGCTAGCAATAATGACAAAATCTTGGAAACCTTCCAGAAATGCACCTTTCTGGTTTTATCTATTTTGATTTTGTCTACCCACTGGCTGTACTGAGACAGGTACATTGAGTAACTCAGAAAGATTTAATCCAGCAGAAATATACATAAAATAACTTTTTATTGTGTTTATTTACTCCCTTGTCATGAAGAGTAACTCTTTCTCACATGCATCTTTTTGACTGGTGTATCTTATTTTTCCCCTTATATTTCCATAATTTCCATTATATTTGTTCTTAGGCTTTATTTGTACTGTAGCAGAAGTGTTCCAAGCACTCATGTTTTCCTAAATATTTCTCAGTCCTCTAGTTCACAGTAGTGTTTGCCCACTTTTTTTTTTGTCCTACTAAGTTATTCTCCAGCCCTCCAGCTCTATATCATATTATTGTAACTACATAGTGTATCATTCTATCTCACTTGCCCTACCACTCTATCTCTTATCATCTTTGACAAATTATCACCATTATTTGCCTTCTGTTCTTGTGCTGTTCATCACCCATGACATTAAATAACTGCTATTCTATCAAAATAATATACCTACATCATCTAGCCAAGTGAATATGTGAATATTCAACCATTTTCTATTAGAGAAAGCCTGAGACTGACATATCTGTCTCACCTGGCTTTTCACAGATAAATGGATGAACTGAGCTGTTAACCAGAAAAAAAAAAAAAAAAAAAAAAAAAAAAAAGGTAGGATGAGGTTTGGGTTTCCAGTTAAAACCATCCCTAAAATGGTTAAATGGTTTAATTTTCCTGTGAATGAAAATCCATAGGTGCTTTAAAAAAGAGAAAACTTCATCACGGAAAAAGTTGTCAGTGATATAAACTATTAAGAGCATTTTAATTCAACACTTTTCCATGTGAAAGAATTAACTTTTGTTTTGTTTTGTTTTGTTTTGTTTGTTTTGTTTTGTTTTGTTTTGGTGTGTGTATATATAGTATATGTATATTTCAGTAGTTTGATCTTAAAGGTGTTTGACCTATTGTGAGTACACCAGTTTACAAACTTGATCCATGTCCTTTAAGGCATATCCATTCCTTGTATCTAAAAGAGAACTAGCTGAAATGGAGTATTTCCTTACCCCTCATGCTAATAGTTCATATCACATTTTTAAAATAATTGGAAAAAAATGCTCCAAGTTACCCTAAGCTAGAAACATTGACAGAAGCCATGTAGACCTTTTGAGATGTGAAAATGATTAAGTTTTATGCTTTTTGTTGTTTTATTATTTAAACGTTTGTTATTGTGTTCTGCAAACATAATATATATATGTCACATTTCATTCATTAAAGAAACAAGTTAATGCAATCTGAAATGATAATTTTGTAAATCAAAATATCTGGTAATTGCATTGAAATGATAGAATCATACAATTACTTTAGTTGGAAGAGGCCCTCAAGATCATCGTACCCAATCATTAATCTAACACCGGCACTAAACCACGTCCCTAAGAACTTCATCTAATAACATTAGACATTTAGAACTTTGAATAAGAGAATAAGTTGGGCCTGTGAGTACTCAAAAAAGTATTTTAGGCTAACATTTAAAAAAAAATATACTGTACCAACTGTAGAGAGCAGGTGACACTCAGCACTGAGGGTCCTGCAAATTATGTTCCCTGTTACTGACATAGTGTTCAACAGGCTTGGACAAAGGAGGGGGGTGATGGTGGGACAACCAACCGCAAACCTCACTTGTCCCAGATTAACAGACCTGACCCTTAGCCATCAGTATAAGCCAATGGATCTTGACTTCTGTTGGCTCAGGAGCACAGCTTCTAGAGAAATTTCCCTTCTCGACACTAATGTACAGTGACAGGATTTGGACATTCAACTCCTTTCAGGCTGAGCTGAGTGTACCTTTTCTACCTTTATTAAATGACACAAAAGCTTGCTCAGTTCATGAGAGAAAACTACCTATGGAAGAAAATTTCAGATGTGGAACACAAATTCATATATCCTGTCTGCAGCCCTGGTTGTGGGCTTATGCCACGAGCATGGTGGTTTTATGGGTTTGTCAAGGAATAATTGTCTACCCCAAATCATTTAAGGCAGAAAATTATTTATATTGATTACATTATACTTACCATACTTAGGCTTTTCATTCTGGTGCAGAATGTCATAGAGATGGGTTATTGTAACATTGACTTTATGGTAGATGAAGTTGTCTACTGACTATAACTCTAATTTCTCACCTTTCTGAAATTAATATCTAACCTGCACTGAGGCTTAATGACCATTGCCAAGAATCGTGAGAATACCTTTCATTTTCTCTGTCCTGATTTTAGTCTGTCCATTTTTTTTTCAATTTTACTGCACCTTAATGAAATTCAAGCAGTCGAAATGCAATCTTTAAACACTCCTTCTATGTGTTATTATCCATGTGCCCTCTTGTAAACATTCATTCATTATTAATTAGTTAATTCACCTGAATTAATAAAAACCAAATCTCTCTTCTATTATTCTATTCACAATTTTAAAAGAATACATTTCACCACATTTTGTTTTGTTTTGTTTTGTTTTGGTTTGGTTTTGTTTTTGTGATAAGACAAAGGTCCTCTTGAAAAGAAAATCTGAACAATTACTGATTTTTTTTTTTCCTGATACTCATTACTATTGAAGGCAATCATGATAGCACACTAGGTTTTCATGTTCCTCCAAACAGTCTTGCATCTGTTGACATGGAAATGTGCAGCTGTTATCAATGCCTGTGTCCTTTCCTTGGCCGCTGTTAATAGGGACTTGCCAATTTCTGGAAGCAGTCTGGGTTATCTATGATTACAGTCATTTTTCTCCTAACATGTAAATGAATGACGTTACTCTAAAAAAATAGAGCTGATTGCCTCTTGCGGTTCACCATGATTGATCTCTAGAAGCAAAAGACTACTTTTCTTTCCTGTCTTTATATGTGTGAAAGGAGATTCCAACTAGCGGTGCATCACTGCGTGCACAGTGAAGAAGCTCTCTGTCCAGATGCACATGTATTGTGTGTGAGACAGCGGTGAAAGGCAAAGGAATACTCTCAGGCCATAGAAGGTCTGCAACTAACTCTAAGTGTCATCTGGCAGGAGAGAACCTGCAGCCCCTTCTTTTTCTTGACATCCAGGTGGACCACACCAACCTAGATAGAAACCCTAGATGGGCAATCAATCAGCTCACATGTCCCTACCTAACAAACTAACTGTGCTACAGATAAGAGTACAGCTAATTCAGCTACAAAGGAGTAACGTGTGTGCCCCTTCCCTGTGGTGCTTGACCTTCCATCACCTCTCTTCTCTGCTACCAGGTATGTCAGAGCTATTCCCTTTCCTTCCTTCCTTCCTTCCTTCCTTCTTTCCTTCCTTGCTTCCTTCCTTCCAAAATAAAAGGAATAGATTTACCCTAATATTGAAAGGATTCTGAAAGATACTTCAAGTTATTAGGCCCTGCATTGTGAGGGGAGATGGTTTACAGTCACATAATCTATGGGTCTTTTTTTTTTTTTTTTTTTTTTTTTTTAATTTTAATTCTGTGTTGTGTGTGCCTCAACTAAGAAACTATATTTGGGAAAAAAATAAAAATAAAATAATAAAACCCCAAAACAACCACGCAACCAAAAACCAAGAAAAAACAATTCATGCTTTCCTCATGCTTTTCCTTTTCCAACACAAGAAAACCACTCTTTTCAAAGCATCTGGCACATCTACATAGACAGATGCAGACAAACTTAAATTCATTCTGCCCACCCTACAAGCTGTCTGGCCTTACTCCAGCTCCCATCCAAAAGCCATGTGGCTGTGATGGAGCATCACTGAGCCTGGACTAATAAACCCAGCCTCTCAGGAGCTAAACACAACACTGTGCAGCTAATGCAGCTCTGCAGCTGCTGGCCAGGATAGCGCTGGCTGTTGGCTTGCTCAGAGCATGAACGGAATGGATTCAGGTCTGTCTGTACTTGTGCTTTGAGATTTCCTTCATGGTTCTCTTTTAGGTTCCTTTTTTGTCCAAATAAAAAAATTTTGCTCTTTAACCCCCTTATTCACATCACCTGGTGAATGTTTGTACCCATACACTGTTGTTTGCAGTCCTAGCAAGAAAACATACGATGCTGATTCTTATTTCAATTACATCTTCAAATTATTATTGCACAAATAACAACTGATGGCAAATTTGTCTAACTGTACAAATAAAACAGCATAAAATGTTGGAATAAGGAAGGAGAAAATAAGTTATTTTGGTATTTAGCTTTAATCTTGATAAGCATTTGGTTTTTGGATCCCAATCTGGTAGCCTCACACATCTTCCCAAAGATCTCCCATGCTCCTGATTTCCACTCTGTGGAGCTACAAAAACAGCAGAATCCTGGAGGAGGCAAGGAATTGGAGGAGATTTTAGTGACTGACACATATTCTCTGTAGATCACTAATTCTGAAAGCCCATAGTAGGGGCACGGCATGAGAAGTTCTTAGAGTTGTTATTCTGCTTTTGTTTTGGACAGGTGAGCTTTCAGAGATGCTACCACTCATGGTAAACATGTATTGAGGCTCTCAAAATAGATATGGGTTCATTTCTAGACAGAATCTTTTAGAGTTCTATTCCCCATATATTTTAATGTCTTCACCAATCTAGGGAATCACATCAGTAATGTCAGTAAATTTTGCCATTTACTTCAAGCATGATGAACTGTTCTAATGGATTTAAGAGCTCTCTGTGATCTTAAGATGCAGCCCTTGTCTGATGACATGCCTTCCAAAATAATTCTTTCTAATGTGAACAGTGTTTAAAATGATGTCTTAAGTCAGAATGTAAACTTAGCCAAAGTTTATTTCCAAAGTATTTCAGGGTTTATTTTGTCTTTCATCTACTACCTACTTCTGGAATTATATGGAAAAAAATAAACAAACAACAAACAAGCACAAAAAAACCCACCCAAAACTAAAACAAAAACAAAAAACCCCTTAGATTTTGCTTGTTAATTTTGTTCCTAAACAGAATAAAAATAAAGACTTAATGACAGATAAGAAAAACAAGAGAAAAGGGGATTGAGACATGTATTTGGAGGTAGGAATATTTGCATATGTAGTAAGTAACCAAGCATGGTGTGGTTTGCTGTTTTGTGTAGCGTGTGTAACTGTGAGTAGTAAGGTTAAATATGCCAAAAATGTAAAAGGCCTTTCACTAGTACTGAGGCCCTCCACCAAAACTTTTCAAACTGACAGAACAGAAAAAAAGGTTTCATGTAGTTCAGAAAAGTCATAGAATTAGAATGATTTTTTTCTGTCTTCCCAGTATGTCCTTTGCAAAGGTCAGTAGACTGTCTGGGTAGCAGGTCAGTGTTGGTATAATTCAGACAGACTGAAAGCTGCTCTAACTTCATCCTGCATGCTGGGACACGGTTGGACTGTGAAAGTGTGCTGGACTTTCTGTCCTTCCACTCTTCAGTTTTTTAAGAAGGTGAGCATGTTTTACAGCAGCCCATCTTCCTTAGGAGCTATTTGATTTTGGTCTCAAAAAGAATACATACAGCAAAACCAGAAAGCTTGAGTTTGATACAAAACTCTTTGTAAGCACTTCTCCAGGCCTCATAAACTACTTTATCTATTTTGTATAGGAAACAGAATTTTAGCTCTTGCATTTTTTTTTTACCCAGTGCTGTGGAAACCCAGTAACTTCTTAGCACTGACTCTTCACTTGCTTTGAGTTCCTAGCTTTTGCTCACAATTCCATATCTGTAACCAGAGCTGTTATGTTTTTCCAGACCTGAAAGGCACCTGTAGACAACACTGTCATTCTGTAAGACTTTTCTTATAGAGTTAGAGAAACAAGAAAACAAGAAATAAATCAAGCAAGAATCCCTGAAGGAGAGAGTGTATGTTTATTCACTTGTATACCACAGCAGACCTGACTGATAGAAATACAGTATGTGGAAAACAAATTAACTTATATTTACCTAAAGCTGTTTTCTTCACAGACATTTGAATTGTCTAAGTGATATATGAGACATTGAAAAATTGGCAGAACTTGTAATTTGCTTCAATTAATAGAACCACATGCATAGCAACAATGACAGAGAAACAGAAGGAAATCTTTGAACTCAGGTGTATCTTACTATATGGTTTTAAAAAGTAGTTCTACATATGAAGAAATTAAATGAACTCACCTTAGATTGTAACATACTATCATTCGGTTAGGTATGAATACCTTAATGAATATTTAGAAAGATAAACATGAAAGATACGTGTTTGATCTCTGATATATCGTCACTGCAAGTCCCAAAATGTTTACACAGGTCCATTACAGGGCTGAAGAAACACAGTGGAAACTGAAGACACTAATGAATTTGTGGGCTTACCTTAAGCAAAAAGATGGTTTAATTTTTTTTTTTTTTTTTTTTTTATGTTCTAATCTTTGTAAGTACGTAACATAGTCAGGCTTGCATGTTCAAATTTCTACAACCTCATTCATTAAACAAGTTCTTGAATGGTTAATGAAAGGTACATTTCAAACAACTACATTTTTTCAACATATGTTGACCTTCGGACATTGTGGTTTATAGACATACCTATTTGATATGTAGCAAGAAATTTCAATTTTAAAGTATGCAGCTAAATAAGATACGTAATATTTACCATGAAGAGGATGAAAAAAATACCAAAGTGCTAACCATGCATGCATGTGGAATAATTACCCAGGGGGTAATTTATTGAAACTAATTATCAAAGGTACACTTATTGAGAAAAAAGTTATATCCACATCCTTGGCACATAAGGCAGCTGCTTGGCATACAAGGAATCTGCTACATTCTTGAATGTTAGTATACAGGGGGAGCTCAGTGTGCTGGCACCAAGAAGTACGGATGGTGGAGCGGTGTGTAGATACCACGGCCAGGCTTTGTGTATGAGGCAGGTACAGGAACTAGATGGTACTGTGCACACAGCTGCTATCAACTAAGAGATAAATATTCCATTCCATCCAAAATGCTAGTTGCTGAGCTAGGAGATGTGTTGAAATTTGTCCTGTGGATGAATTTTGCTTATTATAATACCAAAGCACACCTTCATCCCAAAAGATACCCACCTCTGTCATGCCTCTATTCTCTGTGGAGCATGCTCCCTGGATTCTTTTAAGTCTATACCTTTAAAATCAAAGCAAGAGAATTTTACACCAATCAATAACAAAAGTATGTATGACTAGAGTAACTCAAGCTCCACTTAAGTGTAGAAAATAGCATAAAATACCCTAACAACAAGGGAAAGTTAGGGAAGATGCTATCACTGAGAAGTCAAGGAAACAGCATCACAGACTCCTGGGATCAGTCAAGGGGCTGAGCCTATTTTCTCCCCCAAAAATATGTTTTTGGGGAAGATTTGCAGACTTGGTTATACCAAGTGTTCCCCTAGGAAACTTAGACTTCAAGCTTGTATTTGTAATCACATTATTAGTGCTATATAGTTGTCTTAGAATATATCTATTTGGTACCAAAGTGTATTTTTGCAACTAAAGCGTATTTGTGCAGACAGTATATTTTATCAATGGCACTCTAAAAGAATTTGTGGATCTAGTTATAAGAATCTCTCATTGGATGTGATCAGACTTATAGTACATATCATACTATTTGTGAATCTGTGAAGTGCATAAATTCAATGACCATGAACTGACCCTGCACTATTAGTGAATCTGTAAACATGTGAATTCAACATTACAATGGACTGGCTGCTGAGCACAATTGGACTTATAGTGCCGACTTGAGATTATTTGGGTGTAATTGGGCGTCACTCAGAAGCTAAAGATCAGCCACCCCCAGCCTCCCAGTAATATACTGAGGACAAGCTGGAACACAAGGGAGTTTAGCTTCTGCCAAAATAACCATCTTAATGCAACAACACATATATTGGAATTGACAAAATGAAACTCTAAAAGCTTTCATTACTATCTTGAAAGCCTTTATAAACTGAAACATACAAAAACAGGGGAGTAAGACAAATGGATACCTTAGATAGAAAGCAATTTCAGTGACTTTCTAAGCATATTTCTCTTTTGTCAGCAGTAATACAGCGTTGGTGCTTAAACTCAAGAAAATTAAGAAAGAATAATAATTAAAAAAAACAGTTAAAAAAAGAAACTACTCAGAGAACAAGAATAAAACAAATATCTGAGCATTTTAATAAGTGTTCTCACAATTAGAAGTAATCCTTTCAATAACATAGGTGATTATAAAGCTTTATTGAATTTTCTCATAACCTAGACAGGGAGATCCAGACCCGACTGTTTAGAGCCCCTCAAGGTGAAGAAGAAAACTGTGATAAGATGCCAAGGATTCACTGAAGAAGAGCTTGAAGGAATGAACCCAAGTTTCACTTTCAGCTGTTGTAAAATTCATAAAGAATATTGGCTTTTTGGCATTGGAGGCAATCATGGAATTGGACAACAGATTAGTAGTGAGGACTCTTGAGGAAGAAAATCTATTGATTCCATGGGGAGATTAAAAAAATGTTCCCACAGACATAAACAATGTACTCTTTATGAAACACAGAAGTTATGTTGTGCCAGAAAGTTATTTCCGATGTTTGAAGTGGGATGTACTCAGCAAACTCTCCCTTAGAGACTGAACACTTGGTGTTGTATAGTGATGTAACCTGGACTGTAAAATACAAAGATAATAAAAGCCTTGGTAACACAAAAACTTATAGCTTGAAAAAGAGCAGAGACACGCTATGAGGAGGACCTGAATGAATACAGGCAGACTGCTAAGCTGCAGTCAAGAACAAGAGGTGCTCAAGGAATCCTGATTTGCAACAAGAAGGATTTGTGATGGAGAAGTAACCAGAAACCAAGCACACTGTCTTGGGGCAGCTAAAATAAATCTAGGCAGTCATACAAAGACATTTAAATTGCTGTTCCTTGGGTCTTACCTGAAAATCCCAGATAATATCTGAAGTCATTTACTATTTTAATTAAAATGTGAAACTCCAAATAAAATATTTTGGCAGATTCTGAGTAAAATTAAGAGATCTGAATAAATGTTAGGACATTTTTTAAGAAAATCTTCAGCCTGCTCACGTCAGAACATAGAAGTCAGCCCTATATTTCTTATGTCTGAGATCTATTATTACAGCTTTATATATCCATCCTTTACTCTCCATTATAATAATTATCAGTGTATTGAATTACATGGCATTATGTGAAGTTACATAAAAGAAAATTCTCAACAAAAGAGAGCCTTTTAAATGCTGGTACCACTACATGTGATTAAAGTGTGATTTCTTCCACCAGAACAGATGAAGAGCAGCAAATTGCCCAAAGTACTTGCAAATTGAACAGAAAAACCTGCTTATCGACCAGCTAAATTTTTTAGAACAGCTCGATACATCTCAGTTATTTATGTGAATAAATATCAAGAGAATAAGTCTCTCATTTACAAGAACTCCCAAGTGGTAACTACCTGGAACACAGAAAATAATCGCAATATCAGTTCTCTACACAACAGCACATAGATTAGATACAAGCATCTCTCTGGACAGCACAGACAATAACATGCAGCCTGTAAAACGTATTATAAAAGCAATTTCTAAGGTTAGAGTGAGACTCTTCCACAAGAGGGTGACTGAATATGAAAAACAAGCAACACTTTCAGGAGGCTTGTTAGGTAAAATTACGAATTTGTTTTTAAGAACTAAGGTAGTAACTTTCTGAAATCACAGGAAATAAACAGTAACGCTGGTGTTCTTCTAAAAGAAGAAAAAAATTAAGCTTGTCACATTTCTTATTAGCACATTGGACAACTAATCCTGCAAGTGTCATGACATAATGCTAGACATTCATAATATATAACAGAAGTCCTTTTACCATCTGCCACAAAGCTTATCAAGTTCAGAATGGTATTGCATTATTACCCAATCTGTTAAAGGAATCACCGTCATCCAGCAAAGAGAAAAATTATTAGTTTTAAAAGCTATTTTGTCATTTCAACCAGAGCAGCAGTTGGGTTTTGTCTGAACTTGCAACTGAGATGATGCTTGTCCTACTTAAAATACCTGCACAAGGTACATAAGCAATCATAGAATCATAGAATAGTTTGGGTTGGAAGGGACTGAGCATTTGGAATATATTCCAAACATTTTATTATTTTACTGATGCAAGATTTAGACTGATTTAGCCTCCAATATTTAAGTGTTCAACTAGTATGGAAATGGATAGGTGGATGAATGGATGGATGAAACCTTTAGCCCTTCTCCATCACCTGACTTCAGTCATTCCATTCATCTTGACATGACTGGGAATATCTGAAGGGCCATCCCATGATGCATGAGGAATTGTGGAAAACAGATAATGGCATGGCTGTTTTGCAAGCAGTCCTTTGCAAATGCCAGTGTAAGGGGTACCTTATGCATGGTACAGCTGCCTGAGGCCAGACAAAATTGTTGCTTGGTATAAGCTGCTACTATTTAGTGCTGGGCCAGCAATTAAACAGCAAAACAGCTGCTTTCTCTTGCTTTTCCTTTCCTGGGGGAAAGGAAGGGAAGCAGGAAAGACTCATGGGTTGAAATAAATTTAATAAGAGTCAATATCGTAAAATATACCAAGCTATACAGATGAACATAATAATACGTAGCTGCTGGAATGCACACTCCCAGCAATGAATGCCAGAAAGTGGACATTGTGAGCACAGTGGTTCTAGTAAAATGGAGATGGAGTTTTGTCCACAGCAGGAGCAGGGCAAGAAGTGGGAAAGGGAGCAGGAGCCCTCATGGCTGGCAGCCATTGAGGGAAGAGAGCAGTCCTCAGCAACTTCCTGCTTAGATGTGGAGCATGATGTTCATAGTATGGAGTACTCCTATTCACCAGCTTGAGTCAGCTGTCCTGGATCTGCTGCTCCCCAGTGGTATCTTGATCCTGCAGCTGGGAAGTTGGAAGGTCCTCTGTTCCCTTGGCAATGGCTAAGATATCAGTAAGTTCTTCCATTCTTTTTATATCAAATCCCAAACACTGGAAAGCTACTTGAAGAAAACATTAACTTTATTTCAGGATGCTTTCCTATTTTTCTTGAACTAAATCTAAAACAAAAGACTGTGTTAGCTACCAGGAAGAAGATTGACTAACTGCATGGAAAATTTCCTCAATTCATCCAAACCAGCACATGGCCCTGTAGCTTGGAGTGTTTTAAGGCAGGCTAATATTACCTCAAACAGTCCAATGAGGTTATCACGACCTATGAAGACCACCAGGACACTCTGAATTGTACCAAGATCACCTTTTAGCAGAAAAATTGCTTGGGCTCTAAAAGACACAACGATAACTTAAAGTTCTCAGGTTCCTCAGCTCTGTTGGTTCTTATAGAAGCATTACAGAACCTCACTTCTGTACTGTAAAGGCTTTAACGTAATATCTTCCTGTTTCACAGCTCTGCCTAGTACAATATCAGTGCTATTAGAATACAGTTACTATATAGAATACAGTTACTATATAGAATAAATGTGGAGAATAAACAGTAATGTGCTGAATAGATGTACTTTTCTAACAGGTATTAGGATTCCTAGTCTGCTTGTATTACCACAGTAAAACAGTGGCCTGATAAACATGTACAAGGACCTTTTCAAAGGAGTGGGTAGTTCACAGTATTCAACTATTTAAAATCTGGGTGTTTTTTTTCTGCTGAGCCTGAGAAAGGTATTCTGACAGGTACAGATTATTGGAAGGATAGATTTTTGTGAAGCAGTCATTTTAGGTACACAACAATATATACAGACACAAAAGCTCTTTAGATAGAATGGTCTTTGGTCTTAATATCAAAATAATTGCTTTCTTCCCACTCCCCCCAAGAGGTAGAGAAACAATTTTATAAAAGCTCTTTAGAAAGGGTTCAGTTAAAAATGTGTGCTATTGTACCTTTGCTGAAGAAAGAAACTTTTAGTTTGTCATGTTCCTCACTGGTCAACCCTGCAGTCGAGGACAATCATTTTGACAGAAAGCTATTAGGGATAGGATTCATCTGACATAACTTCAGGCATCCAAAAGCAGGGCAACTAGTCTAAGCTAGCTGCCTAAGGTCCCTTTGTACAACAGGAATAGAGAGCAACAGGGGCACAGTATGCCTTGTCCCATCTCTCAGATACTATTTTAGATGGAGTAAACCATCCATCAGGAATGTACAGTTTCTTCAGGTGCACAGTTGAGGGAGAATAGATTATTAGTATAGACAGCTCAGGTTAGCTGTCAAGTTTCCCTCCAAATGTATTAAATGGTGTAGAGGAGACAGCTCTAACATGTTTTGTTGTCCTCACCTAATCACTAATAATCATTAGCTCTTTAGTTGAACGACTGAAGAACTCAGTAGATTTCACTGACTATGGCACATATTTGGTGCTTGCTCCTCCACTGAGTCCAGAAGATAAACACTGTGTTGTCATGGATTATCAAAGATACCATAGCTTCTGCCTTTTATTTCCTTACCATTCCGAAATTTATTTTAGAATACTGAAATAAGCATCATAGGAAAAAGGAGCTCTGAAGAATTGTATGACTGCTAGATGGGGCAATCATATTTTATCGTACACAATACCTTAAGCTTTAGCAAGCTGAAACAAAAGATAAAATTAAAAAACAGAAAAGGAAGGTGAAAAAAACCCATTATTTACTTTCTTCTCTGTAATTTCAGCCCTGACATTAGCTTTTATGTGGGGACATATGGACAGTATATATTAAGAGAAGCCACTATTTCAAATGTCAACAAGACTTATTCAGGAGAGTAGAGGAGAAATCACCCATCCCCCTTACTGAATGTCAACAAAACAGTATAGATTGAAACAAATAATCATCTCATCATCTAATAATGGATAAAACTGCCCTTGAAATTCCTTCCTGTTTTGACTTTTTAAGCACATAAGATGTACATTACTGCAAGTTAACTCTTTTGGTTTCTGACACTTTATGGGTTTAGCATATCGTAAGTTAAGAAGACACACTTTGGGAAGCAGAACTTGCAATGATTACCTCTGTGGACAGAAATATCGTGTCTTCCCTTCAGAGCTGAAATAGTTGGGGAGGATAAGAAGAACTGCAAAATCTTTAGATTCAACTACTTAAGAAAATTGCTTAGGCAAAACCACTACTAATATTTTGAGGAATAAGTCCACAATTAATAAATGAATGTCAGGACACATTCACAAGAAACACTTTATTCAACAGTACAATAGTGTTTCTACTGGGTGTTGTTGCCAGAAATCAGTTTTACAATGTTTAGCTGAAAATGGTAATAGATATTAAAACATGTTAGCAGAGCTCTTTAAGTTAAAATATTACCAATTGTTCTTTTTAAAATTTCTGTTACAAAACACATTTTTGTCATATTTAGCACAGTGTAGTTGTAACTCAAATTTTCTGTTTAAAAAATGCAAATATATGTAATGCTTTGAAATAATAAAAAAATCCCATGTGTATTTAATCTCATTCCTTAAGTTTTCAGCTACAGCAATGTTACAGATCATAAGCTCTTTCTGCCACTAATACGTAATCACACAGATAATAATTTATACAGCAATGTTGAGGTGAACACACCAAAACTAATGTATCATTGCTGCAGATCTGTCACATATTTTATACACTTGTTGAAGGTTCACAGAATCACAGAATCAGACAATGTTAGGGATTGGAAGGGACCTTGAAAGATCATCTAGTCCAATCCCCCTGCTGGAGCAGGAACACCTAGATGAGGCTACACAGAAATGTGCCCAGGCGGGTTTCGAATGTCTCCAGAGTAGGAGACTCCACAACCTCCCTGGCAGCCTGTTCCAGTGTTCTGATACCCTTACTGAGAAGAAGTTTCTTCTCAAATTTAAGTGGACCCTTTTGTGTTCCAGTTTGAACTGTTACCCCTTGTCCTACCATTGGCTGTCACTGAGAAGAGCCTGGCTCCAACCTCGTGACACTCACCCTCTATATATTTATAAACATTAATGAGGTCACCCCTCAGTCTCCTCCAAACTAAAGAGACCCAGCTCCCTCAGTCTTTCCTCATAAAGGAGATGTTCCACTCCCTTATCATCTTTGTTGCCCTGTGCTGGACTCTCTCCAGCAGTTCCCTGTCCTTCTGGAACTGAGGGGCCCAGAACTGGACACAATATTCCAGATGTGGTCTCACAAGGGCAGAGTAGAGGGGAAGGAGAACCTCTCTTGACCTACTAACCAGTCCCCTTCTAATAGACCCCAACATGCCATTGGCCTTCCTGGCCACAAGGGCCCAGTGCTGGCTCATGGTCATCCTGCTGTCCACCAGGACCCCCAGGTCCCTTTCTCCTATGCTGCTCTCTAAGAGGTCATTCCCCAACCTATACTGGAACCTGGGGTTATTCCTACCCAGATGCAAGACTCTACACTTTCCCTTGTTATATTTCATTAAATTTTGCTCCACCCAACTCTCCAGCCTGTCCAGGTCTCACTAGATGGCAGCACAGCCTTCTGGCGTGTCAGCCTCTCCTCCTAGCTTGGTGTCACCAACAGACTTGCTAACAGTGCACTCTATTCCCTCATCCAAGTCGTTGATGAATATATTGAATAGTACTGGTCCCAGTACCAACCCCTGAGGCATTCCACTAGATACAGGCTTCCAGCTATACTCCGCCCCATTGACCACAACGCTCTGGCTTCTTCCCTTCAGCCAGTTCGCAGTCCACCTCACTACCTGATCATCCAGACCACACTCCCTCAGTTTAGCTGTAAGGATGCTGTGGGAGACTGTGTCGAATGCCCTACTGAAGTCAAGGTTCAGGTTTCTGCCCTGTGTTTTCAAGCTCACTGAGGCATTAGGATACTCTTTTCCCCTTTTTGTCCTCTAGAAGACTAATGCTTGAATACAATAGAGAACAAACCACCTTTCCTCATAAATTGCTTACATAGCTGACCTATAGAAGACGAACACAAGTGACTGAGAAAAAAGTACCCTTTTTTGAATGTTGAACAAAAGTTATCCTTGATTTCTGTATGGTAAATTGTTTACTACTTTTACTAAAACTTATTGGACTTGAATTTTGGTCCTTTGCATGTGGAAGTGAGGGTTCCTATCTATATGCAAAAAAGATCTAGGTTTGGATGTATAGCATGCTCATGCACCTATCAGCAGTGTGGTAAAAGACAGATTTGGTGTTGAGATGGTTATAGGAGTTTCCTGAACATATGAACCCACCAGCAAGTAATTTCTAGAGTAAAATTGGAGTAAAAGTTCCTGCATATGCTTCTGGGATATAAACATATTAAGAGTTCTTAAGGTATGAACTTGCTGTGTAGAAGTGGCTATGACAATGTGATTGTCATGTTAGTTTGAAAATATTTTTTTATTTGCTTGCTTCTGAGTATGTCAATTATCACCTGACAATTCCTAAAGGCTGTATCACACCAAAAGTACCAGAACTTTTATTTTGACAAATGTGGCTTATATATCCTTAAAGATAAAATATTTAGAGTATATGTGGAGAATGAATAGCAATTTGCTCGAATTTACTACCAATTCCAAATTACAAGTGTATGTGTTGGCTCCAAAACCAAGATTCATTTTTGAAATTTGAAAGGTCCATTTCACAAGCAATTTTTGGACATCTTTTGACAGTAACATATTCCTTAATCATTATAACCAGTTATATCAATTGCATGTTCAAAAAAAACCTTAGCTTTTTTATGTGAACTGGTAAGTATATCACTCTCCTTTCATCATCTGAAGTACTTGTGTGACCAAGACTTCAGAAATAATTGGTATATTTTTATAGAGACATGCCTGTGTTTTGGTTTGTTGTTTTTTTGTTTTTTGTTTGTTTTGTTTTGTTTTGTCTAAAGCTTAATCTACTGTAGAATTGCTAGAATAATTCCCCAAATTTTTGTGCTACTATAAACTTGTGTTCATTTTGTGTGTGTGGAAATGCCTTTTTCCAAGATTTTTGTGATATGTCTGTGGCAACTTCATGGCACAGTTCATTTATTAATCAGAACATAAAGGCATTATTTCCTAGACTCAGTCAGGTATTTTGGTTTTTTTCTGTTTTAAACAGATCTGTGTTGAGTAGCTGAAGAATGTGAACTTCTTGTCAGTGTAATCATAACGAGAAGCTTATAACAGCAGGAGTTTTAATCATGTTACAGACAAATAACGGATTTTGGAAGAAATGATACAATTACACTGGTCAAATATATGAAACAGATCCAACAGCTTCACAATTTTAATCTATCAAAATTATGGTATTAAAATAAGTCAGAAAACCAGTCCTTCTGAGGCAGATGAAGACAGATGAATCAAGAAATGCTGTTTTAATGTGTGAGAAAAAAGTTCTTACTCTTTCCTGCATATTTTACTTAGAGTGTATTTTAGATTTCTATTAGTCTTGACTTTTAAATCAAATATGCATCCTTCACATAGCAATCTTGAAACCTGCATGTTTGTCACAGAACCTTTTTCATTTTACAGTGTTGTCTAGTTCAAAAATGTTCATGTATATTTAACGTTACAAGCAGAATTATTTCAGCTTGCACTATGAGCAACTTTTTTCTCATTGAGAAAATCATTTAGATAGGATGGAATTTTATATCACTGGGAACCTTTGATTCCCAGTGATTGGTGGCCATGATTAAGACTAGGAGGGAGAATTTCATCACAAAACTTGAATATCTTCAGTCTGGTTCCATATTCTGAGAGGAATATGTGTTTTGTGGAAGTTTCAGTTCCTTTAGCTCTTCTTCTATAGCCTTTTTTTTTTTTCAGTATAACTGAATAAATACAGTTGATCCATATAATTCAGAGCACATAGTCTTGCCGTTTTGTTGTAAAACAGGCAATGCATCTTTATGTCAGATGAAAATAACAAACATCCTGATGCAGCTGGAACTCTGGTGACACTTCCTAAACCAACATAGCATTACCATGCAAATTTATTTTCTCAGAGACAGCAAGTACACCAAATTCTAATAAAACTTTCCTCTCCCTAGACTAAAAAAGGACTTGATTTGCACCCCATGTTGTCAATAAGAACTCTTTCAAAAATGACATTGTCCAATGGGAATGGCAGAAAATTCCAATAGCCTTTCAAATAATTAACTAACTACTTTGGATGTATAACTGATTTGGTTCCTTAATCTCTTCCATGTTAGAAAAATTAAAAAGAAATCTCAACTGAAGATCTTCTATTGATCTGATTTTAATGAAGCACTCAACAGTTTCAAATAAATTGATATATTCTTTAGTGTCTTGGGAAGATGGAGGGTGAATGAAAGCTCTTTATGTTCCTATAAGTATCGTTGATCTAAAAGGTTTATTTCCATCCCTCAAGAATTCCTGACAATGTATAGTTTATTTTTATTATTGGGGTTGAAAAATGAAAGCGTAGATGTTTCTTACTGCACAGAAATTTGGTAAAAATAGTCACTTAAACATAAGTGTTTTTCATGAGTTTGCATTCCTATGTGAAAAAAATAATATAACATATGAAATATCAACTTCTAACCTTGAAATGAAACTCAATAAAAAAGTTCAAGTGGAGTATCTCTTTCTTACTGAAGAAAGTGTGCATTACTACCCTAAAACCAAAAGATAATGCTGATTTATTTCATGCTTTTCCTTTAAAAATGTTACTGACATTGATACTTCTCTGTTTTTCTGATGAAAAAAATTGTCCCAGATTTACGTATAGTAACCTTAACAGAGTAATTCCCTGTTCCACTGGAGACAACAGCGCTGTGTTTGTATTTAGGGGTAATTTCTTTTCCCCTATTTTGAAATAACATTTTATGGAAATGGGGCTGATGGCTGATACAGGATATATTATTTCCTCAATATTTTTATTCCTTTTTTGTTGTTGTTTTTCTTTAAATATTTGGTGGGTTTTTTTCACTGATTTAGTATGATTTTAGGATCACAAGGAACATTTTTGTTTGCTAATCAGGTACAAATCCTTCCAGTCAGTCAGTGGAATCCGTTGATATCAATGGAAGTTTTGCTATGTGAATCTAATTCGTTTGCAGCAGAAATAGAATGATTTTTTAATTTTTCCATCAATTCTAAAAATAATTGCTTTGAGTAGATCCAACAATAGTTTTAACAAAGTTTTTTACTGGAAAATCATTTCAACGAAAATTCATCTAAAGAAAAATAATTACATTTCATGCATAAAGTTGAAAGAAATTTCAACATGAAAATGTTTCTTTTATAAAGAAAAAAAAGACTTTTAGCTACTGAGTCAACCTGAAATAATTTCAGAAAACACTCAACTTTGCTCAGCCTGCATTTTCAGCTATATGGCTATTTGAAATGAAAACAGTTTCCCTGCTCTGTTTCTCAGTTATCTCCAAATACTCTTAAAGAAGCTTGGTTTGCTTCCTTCTTATCTTGGTTCCCCCCTACCTTGCTCAAATTGTTGGTCAAAGAGTTTGCCCAAGGTTTTGCATAGCAACTGTGTCTCCAGTGTCTGTAGCCACAGATGCAAATGCATGTATTCCCATTATGCAGGCTGAAGAGCTGATAGCATCCATAGACACTTTTCCCATGAATGCAGTTGATAAGCCCATCTTATTTAGGAGGGCATTGATTGCAAAGTCCTTTGAGGCTAGTTCTCTTAGTTCTTTAGTCCATGTGATTACAACTCTTGCAAAGCAATTGGAGCCTGCTGAATTGTAAAATGAGACTGATTCACCTCAGAATTGTATTGCAGACTCTGTTTGTTTTTCCTGTCTGTCAAGTTATTGGGGAAGAATTAATTCCTGCTTAAGAATAATGTCATTTTTCATGGTTACCAGAGGGCTGGATTAACTGTGTTGTTAGCTTTGGGTGCCACAAATAACTTGCCTTTTAGGAACAACTGATAGGTGGAACATGGCTTGTGAAAACTTTTGCTTTTAGAAAACTGTTTTCTCTTTCATTGTTAACTGCAATAGGATGGGTATATTATTCTGTTCCAGTTCTCTGTTTCTAGTAAGATAACCTTTGTAGTGTTGTTTTGAGGTTATGATGTAGACTCAGATTCAGCATGGGCTTGTCTGGGCTTAATTCTCTGGTTCAGCACAGTAAGGAGTCTAGTAGAAATGCTTTCTTTCCTACTTGTAGAGAAAAAGAGTAGAGAATAGCAGTTTCCATGATATGGACACAATAATAATTTACAAAAAATCTGCTGGAAATTATCTTGAAGGCAGAAAGTTAAGACCTTTAATGAAACTAGACATATAGTAGTCCTACAAACTAGCATAACAAGGTGGGGAAAAAGCAGTTAACTGTTTCTTTTACAAGACTTTGGATTTTAAACTAAAAGCACCCTTTGCTATGCAGCTTAGAGGCTGACAGAATTACACTCCAGAACAGGAATACTTCTCTATTGTGAGTGAAGGAAAACAGATTTTGGTTGCTCCCTTTGCATGACTATGAGTCTTTTAATCACCGCTGAGAAATTTTCATGCCTCTAAGAAACAAGAATGACTGGAATGAATACAGAGTAATGGAATAACCTTATTTTAAAGGAAAAACTACAAAAGGAAATGTAGTCTCTGTGCCTTCCTGTGCTGCACTGGTTCATCTTTGAGTCAGCTGCCATCTAAATCTTACACATGCCCTTTGAAGAAACTTGAAAGGTTAGATGACATCAAGATGGAAATTGCCACCACCTATTTTTGTGGTATTTGTTCATACCTTTTGCACAATGGTCTAGTGCTTGAGGTACTCATCCAGGAAATAGTGTATCTACATTACAACCTCTGTTTAAACTTGAGAATGACAGCCCTTTCTATTTGAAACTCAAAATTGTTCCTCTAACCGAGCTTATAAAATATTCTAAGTCAGATCTTACCATCTCCCCCATGAGAGATGAGCCCAGGGATGTGAAGTAATGGGATGGGAAGGAAGAAACAAGAGGCAATCTGATTTGACTTTTTGTGTCACTCAGAAAGGACAGAAAGGTTGTATATAAAATGCACACTCATGCCAATAACATTGTTTTCAAAACATTTTTTGTGCTTTCCTGAAAACTTTAGCCCATGTTATGTTAAAATGTCTTCAGTGTCTCCAACAGGAAAAGTAGGGAATATTCCACTTGAAACAGTTATATGAACTATTGATTTTGGATGTAGTAGGTATAGGTTCAATTCCTTTCAGGATGAACAGAGTCTGGAATGCAAGTATTCCACTTAGGAGACACTTTGAGGTGGAATCAGCTTGCAGGTTATGTTATAGAAACATGAGACTCCACATGTCTATAGTTTACAAGCTTAAGCTCCAATTGTCCTTAATGAGATCTGTAAAAGTCAGTGTAACCTAGAGCTGACCATGGCTATCTGCTTTCCTTAGGATGAGCTGAATTATTCTTCACGAGTCCTTGGATGTGCTGACTGTATTGTCTCTGCCTGTACTGGAACCTTAGACACTTAGATGATTTGTAGAAACTTTCCATTGTGATTGCCTAGATGTTTCAATCTGAGCTGAATCCTACCCCATGTTTACCTTTGTCATCTTCCATTACATCTGTTAAAGATCCAAGGAACATTCCTGTCAGTTCACTGGTCCATAAACCTACAAGCTGAGCAAGCTATCTTAACTTTTGCAGGTTTTCAGGTACACCTACTCTTCAAGTAGGGAGTAGTTTCTCTACTTATTGGAGTGTGAAGTCAGACGTACTAGGTTGTACTCCTTTCTTAAACCTATTTGTGAGGCAGCGTATAAATTGAGTAGTTTGGATTCCACCCTAATTTTGTAACATTCATATTTGAACTATAGGGTGTCTTTATTATTTTGTGCATCTTTAGCTCTGTTAGGAGAGCTCCAAATTTTTTCTATTAGCTTTAAAGCCATTTTTGCTGCTTTTTTTTTTTTTTTTTTTTTTTTTTTTTTTTTTTAATGCATGCATGTGCTGATTATTGTTGTTCTTTCATGCTTAGGTAGGAATATATATTTAAATTTCCCTGCTGCCTCACAGTTCCGACACAATGTTTGCTTGATTGCATGTTCTTCATAGTTTCATTTGGTTTGTCTCTCTAGTGTGAGGTCCTGCAAGCAATGTTAATAGACCATCCTCCCAAGAGGAATTTATGGGTAATTTTCTTTGGCACCTGAAAGATTTATGATAAAAATATTAAACATGAATAGGAAACTGTACTAAATAAAACACAGCTGAATTCTACAGATGTATGCTGACTTATTTATATGTGGGTACCACACTCAGAGACCCCAGTTTTACTTCAGTTTTCTGCTGACATACATAAGCAGGCAGCAATTTCAGCTCAGGCTAGGTGCAAGGGACTCTTGCATTGAGCTCACTATCAGTACTAAGCTCTTCCACAGTTTTTGATGAGACTTTCGGGGACAGATCTGGAAAGGTTTGTGAGCTGTGCCTGTCTGCAGTATTCAGACTACATTAGGAGCTCGATTTCACCAAAGCAACACTTAAAGTACCATTAGTGGGCCTCAGCAGGATAATCCGAACCACCTAAATCAGCAGTCTAGACTCTGTAAGTAGACAGTGGAGAGAGGTAAGCCCCTCTCAAGTTTTATGAGTACTTACATTGGTTAGCAAAATATTTCTCTCCCTTGACTCCTTGGACTGTACGCACTTACTTCAGTGTTACCAGGTACTGAGCAAAGGGCACATTAGAGCTGGCCCAGTCTCAGCTGAAAGCTTGGAGAGGAACCCTTGCCTGGAACAGCATATAACTTGATGGTTTGTGGCGTGCGTTTGTTTGTTTTGTTTGGTGGTTTTTGTTTGTTTGTTTGTTTTTATTTTGTTTTGTTTTGTTTTTTCATGAAAACAGTAAAGTGTATTAAAACCAAATCTTCATTTTTGACCTTTTTCACACAAATTGTAAATTTGGCAATACACAGAACTATCAAAACAGGCAATCTATTCCTTAGTAATGCAATTTAAATGTTACTTTTCACTTCAGTAATGACAGCAAATACCACTTTTTTCTTGGAGTTTATCTCTATATTCCTCCATTCTTATGTATATCAAGGATTTTCTTACACCTGTCAGTCCTCTCTGCCAGCTATTAGGCTGTTTCCTGCTCTGCATGCTCTTCTGTGTTATCTAGGTGACTTTCCAGTTTCATTCAGCACTTGGCAATCCTCTCATACTGCTTGTTTCTTACTCATACACAATGATGTGCACAATGATTCTGACAAACTATTAACATACATTTTAATGCTGCTAGCCTTGCTTGCTATTACTTCTTGTATGTTTTAGTTGACTCTTTTCCTGGTTTGTGTAAACTGTACTTCAAACTTTATCTCAAAACTAGTCTTTGTAGGGATCTCAGATGTCAGAAAGCTCAATTTTTTTTAGAATTTTTGATCTTAGACTGTTAATTTCCAAGCACGCTTACGTAAATGATAACAAACTGACATCATGCTCCAAAAGGCTAACTGCTTATCAAGTTATTTTTACAAATATCTTCTGAACGTACTCTGAAGTTTATTTTAACTCTTCACAGACTTTCAAATAAAGCTGATATCCATTACTATAATTTGTAAGAAATAAAAATTTGACACTATTTTCTAAACTTACAAAGTGATTTAAGGATATATTGTTTTGCACTAGATATTTATTCTGAAAATGAAAGCAAAGCCATGATTATGTATAGTTCATAACATGACTGTGTTTACACAGTGAGTAAAGCTACCAGACTTTTTCTGCTCAGTATTCTCTCTGTTACTACCAACATCATATCGAAAGTAGAATTCAGGTTTCTGCTTTTTCTGTTATAGGCACTTCTCTGTTACTGTGGATTTAGTTCATCTTAAAGTGATGATCATGAAGCTCAGTGGTGTTTGAGAGCTTGCAGCAGTGATTAACAAAGGCCCGTTGCTGTTCTGATGTGCACTGAAGTATGTAATTAAACATTATTTTTTTTCTCCAGATTGGAGCTGAGTTTTGAAATAAGAGTGGTTTGATTAAAAACCCAGCCTTGTGAAATGGCTGAGTTGTCCCCAAGCTATAGACAAGTTCAAGAAACTGATGCTATAGTTGAAAGAGCATGAGCTTAAATTGTTAATAGGAGGACCTCGGTACTGACACTGCCTTTAAACTCATCCAAGGTCCTGCAATTTGTTATGACTGCACATTCATTTGAACTTGATATAAAAATATACAAACGTTTTGGCTATGTTTATTCCCTTAGGGGCCACCAAGTAGAATATGAGCCAGGAATGCACCCTTGCAGCAAGGCAGGTCAACGGCCTTCTGGGCTGCATCAGGCGGAGTATTGCCAGCAGGTCAAGGGAGTTAATCCTTCTCCTCTACTCAGCGCTGGTGAGACACATTTGGAGTGCTGTATCCACTTCTGATCTTCCAGTAGAAAGACATGAATATACTGGAAAGAGTTCAGCCAAGGACTGCAAAGTTTATTAAGAACCTGGAGCATCTGTTATTTAAGGAGAGGTGGGCAGAGCGGGAACAGTTCAGCCAGGAGAAAAGAAGCCTCAGGGGGATCTTATGTGTATAAAAATATATTTGGTGGCATTAAAGAAGTTGGAGTCAGACTCTTCTCAGTGGTATCCAGTGACAGGATAAGAGACAATGAGCATAATTTGAAATATAGGAAAATCCGCCTAAACATAAAACTTTTTTTTTTTTTTTAATTTAATGTTTAATATGATAAAAAACTTGTTGCCCAAAGGGGTGTGTCAGTGACTACAGTAGTTTTAATGGCTTCAGCTCTCCTGCCATGGCAGATCACTTCTTCATGTGCATCCTATGATGATATTACATGCTAAAGTTCCTTCCAGCTTCAACAATTCTTTGTCATTTATATCAGTATCTATTCAAATAGTTTTTATCTGAATTTTAAAAATCCTCCTTATCACATAAAACTTTGCTGGGAAATTATAGTATGTAGTCTTAAGAGCAGAAAAAAAAAATAAGAAAAAATATCTTTTTCTGCCTTAAAAATGTTTTTACAAAGAGAGTCTTTCCTAAGCTAATTTCTGTAAGTTACAGCAAGTCATCTAAGGTGATAAGATTTTCTTTTTATCTGTAAGAAAACAATAGATCATTCAGTCCATAGTAGTAGTTCATGCATGATGTAAGCATCTCATTGGTGTAGTTAGCTTTTTTAAAAAATATAAAATAGTCAGAAGTAAGTTACATTTTATCTGCTGAAGTTCTTCTTAGTGCATAGTTACTCTGCGTTGCATCTATGGACGTAAGAACAATTATGCCAACAACATTCCTTAAAAGTGCGTATCCATCCATTTTCTGGGGTTTTTTTTCCTCTTGTTCAGGATTAACAGTTCAATTGGTTCTGTTCTGTGACAAAAGTCAACCTCCTGAGCTCTAATTTCCATTAGTGCTTAATAAGATTTACTTCCAAAACACATAAACTCCCTTTAACCTTAATGCTACAGGAAGATCAACTAAAATAGCAAAAGCAATACACACCCATGACTGAATATTTAACATGGAAAGGTGAAATGTGCAGAAGCAGAGCTGTTATGTAATACTACTGTGATTTAGAGCATACACCATAGTAAACAATGTTATTGGTTGAAATGAAGGTATAGGAAATCTATCGTTCAAGCATGTGGCATAGTTTTCCTCAATACTTATAAAGAAATACTGATGAATAGAGAATGGAAATGTTATATGAGTAATAATTTCAATAAGGTAACTTATGTGATTCTGTTGTGGTGGAATCTGATACAAACCCCAATCCTTGCCTAGGAATTGACTTCCAAAATATAATATTTCATTGTTAATGACTGATATCAATGCCTTATATTTGCAGGGCAACTCTCAGAAATGTAAATTAAGTTTAATCTGATACAGTTTCAGTAAATACCAATAACAGCATCAAATAGGACATCTGCAAGGCAGCAAATTCTATTTTAGTTGAACATCATGTCTGAAAGATTTCAGCCTTTTCCAGTTCAATCACCTTTGCTTTTTGTCTTCTTTATTTATTTGATTGTTAATCTTAAAGAATCTGATTCTTGCATAGTTGTTTATGGCTTCACTTTCTACTCTTCTGTTTTCTTTGTCACAAACTTACAAAACGAAGTGTTATAACTTTGTCTGAAAAATAAAAGACCAGAATATTCAGTGCCTACTACAGGTATTTATTACTTCTATTTGCTAAGAGGAAAACAGAGATCAGTTCTGTAAAACTCTTCAAAACACTACAAAAATCTTCGGGAATATTTTTTCGAGATGCTATCATGATCCTTCCCACCATCCATCTTAGCTTCCCAGGAGTTTGTTAAATTCAATGAAAGTTAAGGGGAAAGTGAAAGGACTGAATGCCATGCTTACACTGCATTGTGCCAGCTCCGAGCGTTGTCCCTGGTCATTGAGCCAGGTGATGGAGCTGGGCTACACAAGAGGATTGTGCTGCCCACTGCTCCAGGTCTGTCCTCAAAGGGAAATCTGCTTCAGAAGGTAGCCATGGGTCACTGTCTGTAGTAAGGACAATTACAGCCTGTCCAGGACTTCCGTTCTAAACTGTCTTTAGGTAGGACCACATCTCTTTTCACTGACCACAAAGAGAATCTAGAGAAAAGAGGCAAGTGCTGTGTCTAAATATACATGGCATAGTCACACCTGAGGTATTTTGCCATATTTACTTCTGATCACTCTTGGGAGAAGGGAAAAGCAAGAATTGTTCATCTTTCACTGGCATGATGGCCTGCAAAAGCATCATTGTATCATTGCTTCAGTTAAAGCAATTCTGAGGAAAGGGAAAAGAAGCTGAGGAAAGCTGTTGTACAGTTTCAGGCTGTCAGGGTACACAGAGAAAACAGATTTTTTTGTTTTTGTTTTCGTTTTGTTTTGTGGGTTTTTTTTTGTTGTTTTTTGTTTGTTTGTTTGTTTGTTTTTTGTTTTGTTTTGTTTTGGGGTTTTTTTTGCATTTGAGGCCAATTCTATGACTTTGTAATTCAAACATTGTGCATCTCAATAAAAATAAGTGCCTGCCTTCCAAACTCCTAACACAAATACCACCAGTTTCAACCCTCTAAACTCTTTGCAAATAATGGCCAGTATAATAACACATATTGCACACTCATTTATTAGTTCTTCAGTATTTTATGTATGACCATTTTAGTAAAAAGACAATATCACTGTGTGATGGTATGGGATTTTTAAAACCTAACGGTTTGTGATATTAACATTCATGAGATGAACTAAAATTACTAAGAATTTCTATATTTTTTTCTCTTTTACACACTTTTTTTTTTTTTTTACCCACTGAGGATTATATTCTTACCAGAGTGAAAAGAAGATAGCAGTTAATGTAAGAGTTTTATATTCCAGTACAGACAGTGGTTTAGGGCAACAGCATGAGCCAGTGTAGAGAGGCCACACTGACAGGTGCAACCAATCTGAGCAATATCATTCAAGAAGCTCATGAATAGGTAACATTTACAGCAAGGCCTTACTAGAGCAGTTTTGGAAGGTATTCCACAAATTCCCTATTTGCAAGATAAAATAATTTTATCTTATGTTGTTTACTAGGCAAGAGTAAGGCAATTTTCATCCTGTAAAGCATAAATGGCTCTGAATATGCAGACAGGGTTCATTTCTAGCAGAAGAAGGTAAATATACTCTAATTTACCCAGTTTGTACTTGTTAAAATTCTCCTAAATGTATTCTGCTGTAAATTTAAATTCTTCTTTTTATTAAAAAAGTTATATATTTGTAGCTGTGAACTCAATAAGAGTTCTATATACCCATCTGAAATTCAATTTATGTTTATTTTTTGTTTCCTTTCCTTTTTTTTTTTTTCCCCCCTACTTTTTCCTTTCTTATCATCTTACTTTCTCAATTCTTTCTCCGGCTCTCCCTTTTCTGCCTTCTTTTTCAGCCTGATTGTTCAAGAAAACAAAGATTATGTGATAGTGCCATTTGCCCACACACCTGTAAACCAGCCTCTCACAACCTTGGAACATAGGCTCGTTTCAATCACATTTGACAGAGGCATAGAAATCTCAAAGTTCCTGAGCTCTTACAACTTTCATGAGCCCTTGTGACTGTTTAGAGAAAAGGGACACCACTCCATTCTCCCCTTGAGCAATGTTACAAGGTGAATGACTTGAAAAGCTGTCTGCTTGGCTGGATAATGTGCAAAGGCTGTCCTCATAACATAATCAGATCTTCAAGAAAAAAAATTAGCATGTGCTGCCTCTTAGATGGTATTCACGTAAAATAGAAGACAAATGAGAAAATTGATATGGTCTAGGCTACTCAGAGAGGAAATCAGATATATTGCAGGTAAAGGTCTGCAACATGGGTGCCATATGAGAATTAAAATGGTGAGATGCTGAAGTAATACAGAAGGAAGGAAATGAGGTTGGAGTGTCATGAGGGGTACTGAGAAGAGCTGAGCCTGCTTGAATAAGGTAACACAAGAAATGAATAACACAAGGGACAAAGGCTCATAAATCCACTGTTATTTTAATAGTTTGCTTTTCCTTCTTTTCCTAACAAACTGTGACCTGCCTTAAAGTGCACTTTTCTGTCATGTCATAACATTTTAATCAGTCATTTTAGCGACCTTTCCTTTCCTTTCCTTTCCTTTCCTTTCCTTTCCTTTCCTTTCCTTTCCTTTCCTTTCCTCTCCTTTCCTCTCCTTTCCTTTCCTTTCCTTTCCTTTCCCTTCCTTTCCTTTCCTTTCCTTTCCTTTCCTTTCCTTTCCTTTCCTTTCCTTTCCTTTCCTTTCCTTTCCTTTCCTTTCCTTTCCTTTCCTTTCCTTTCCTTTCCTTTCCTTTCCTTTCCTTTCCTTTCCTTTCCTTTCCTTCCCTTCCCTTCCCTTCCCCTTTCCTCTTCTTCTCTTCTCTTCTCTTCTCTTCTCTTCTCTTCTCTTCTCTTCTCTTCTCTTCTCTTCTCTTCTCTTCTCTTCTCTTCTCTTCTCTTCTCTTCTCTTCTCTTCTCTTCTCTTCTCTTCTCTTCTCTTCTCTTCTCTTCTCTTCTCTTCTTCTTCTTCTCTCTCTTCTCTTTCCCTCTCCTCTCCTCTCCTCTCCTCTCCTCTCCTCTCCTCTCCTCTCCTCTCCTCTCCTCTCCTCTCCTCTCCTCTCCTCTCCTCTCCTCTCCTCTCCTCTCCTCTCCTCTCCTCTCCTCTCCTCTCCTCTCCTCCTCTCCTCATCTTTTGTCTTTTTTTTCCATTTTTTCATTTTTTAAATTCTTTTTTTTTCTTTTTTTTTCTTTTCTTCTTTTCTCAAAAGTATCTTCTGTCCTCCTCAGTCTGATTCTTTTTTCACACTTCCAGAATCTCTTTCAATATCATAGTTTTGTGACTGATATTTTTACTTCAGGTTAAACACATGGATGCTGGATGTTGAGGAATATAACTTTGTTTTAAACTTAACATATTTACATTTCAGAGAAAAATAAATAACAGGGAAAATATATATATTTTTTAATGAATCTATTTGCTGAATTTAACTGGGATAAACTGTTCTAAAAAATGTACCCAGCTGCTTTCTTTAACTGTCTGCAAACATAGAGAACAGTCATCCTATTTCCATACACTGTGTGATTGTCAACTGTTGCTACAATTTATATGCTGGTCTGTCCTGACTTTCGCATAACAGACAGTTAATAACTTACATTGCGATTTCACCAGTACAGTCAGATTCTATGAACTGTATAATCCCATCTGATCTGGGCTGTACGGCAGCCCTGTTTCGTTAGGATATAATCCCCTCTTTTCCCAGATTCTTGGAGGCCACGCCAAACAGCAGGTCCTGGACTCCTTATTCTTATACTCACAGAAGAAAGCTGTAATATCGGATAAATGATGGATGTATCAGATGGAGAGTTAGAGGCCAGAGCTGTGATTGTCCTCCCTGTGTTGAAAAAGAAATACCTCCAAGAACATCGTCTCAATGATGATTTTGTTGGGTTATTGCAGTTCCACATGGCTCCTAAACAAGGTCTGACATAATGACGGCAGCCTAGCCCCCACCATATGTTGCATCTGCCCTTGAGAGGGACTTCGTCCAGAAGAAGAGCAGATTGAACCTCTTTGTGTGCGTACAAAATTGTGTTTATGTCAGTGTGCTTATTACCAGAACATTAGGCCCAGATGATTGAAAACACATCAGCCCTGGAGAAAAACAAACACACCAATCAGTATCTACCCCCTATGGTATGCATTTATGCATCAGAGAGAGAAACATTAATGGACAATCAGAGAATCCTCTAAGGCAGAGAAAGTACACTGAATAATCTCTCTTCTTAGAAAGACTGATGTGACAGTGGTCTTTGAAAACCAAAATCAGAGAGAGAAAGGCACATTCTGCTTCAGTCCTTGGAGAAGTTCCAGGAATTCTTCCCTCTCTCATTTCTGGTTGTGCAAAGCCAGATACAAGGAACCCCCCGGACTTTGTTGTATGTTTCCTGTCTACAAAGGTTATTCCAGCTGGGTTTCCAGAGCAGTGAAAACAGCTTGCTAACTCTAAACACAGATCTTGATATCTGGTTGTACTATAAAAGACCTGACACTGCTCGTTATAAAAACCTCACTGTTGCATGCAGTGATTGCAGATCAGAACTTTCTCAAGTTAGAGTTTGCAGGCAGCAAGGACTGGCCCACCCTGAGTCTTACTCATCTGAAAGCAGGGAGAAGAAAGCAAGTTCACCCAAGGTTTATCTTACTTTTCACTTGGAAACATCACAGTGTTAATGCAACATGTTGTTCTTCCAGTAGAAAATGTCTGTTCACATTTTAATTGTACCAAAATGTTCTGGGGTGTCTAATTGTTGTTGGTGGTTGGTTGGGCTTTTTATTTATTTTAGTTGGTTGGTGGGTTGTTGTTTTTTGTTTTTTTAATATTCCCACATTAATCTGCTGTTGGTAATAAGAGCACAGTTTAATTCTTCAGAAGGCTATTACAGTGTTCTAATTTCATCTTGTTTATCAGTTCAACTCCACCCCTCTTTACACTTCATCATAATGCTAACAATAATATCACACTTCCTCATGCTCTTCACTTGCCTCTTTTCCATTCTCTTAACTGCTCTTAGTGGCTTTCCCTTCTGCCCTTGACTTGACATTTTCTCACTCCAACCTAACCCATGTTTGTAGAACTCCCTCTAGGTCATTCACAACAGCCCATCTTCTCTTTCATCCTTTATAGTCTAAATGGGCTAAATTTTCAGAAAAGGCAGAATACAGAGAATACGACACACACTGAGAGATAGCTTTTATGTCAGTTTTTGCTTTTAAAAGATTTATGCTTTCTTTAAATTACTATTTTTAATTTATTCCTGCAGCAAAGTGGTAATTCTTTAAAAATAAACAGGTTAAAGTGTTTGGAAAAACATGCCCTGAAACACAAACATTCATGTTTTTCATGTATGTCTATCTCCTTCTTGCTCTGATTTTATGCTCTTGTTTTATATTTATGAGTTTCTGCACTATTGTGAAACCAGCAATGCTCAGGAATGAAGTGGTGCCTCTTAAAGAGCAGTGGTAGAGATTGATGTTTTGCCCTGGCACAGTTCCACTGTCTTGGCAGGCATTAGCTTGCTGTGCTTGGATCCAACCACTCCATTCTACATGCTCCTGGGGTCTCCTGTTGTGAGTAGTGGTGGTCACTGTTCACAGCATTGTGACTTTCAGGAACACACTTCCAGGACGTCTGTCACAGTTCTTCCAAGGATCTAGTGTTAATGTGTGCTCTGCATGGAGGTCACTGGTCTATGGGAGTTTTGCTTTCCCAGTCAGAGGTAATATGGGAACATGGAAGGACAGCAAGAAACACGCAAATTCCTTAAGCGTGTGTAGACTTCAGGAAAAAAAAAGTCTGAGAAATCCATGAAAAACAAAATCCGGTTCTGAATAACATCCTGCCTGTCTCATGCCACTCTTACTTATGGTTCTGCTCTCATGAGACCCCACCTGGAGTACTACATTCAGCTCTGTGGACCCCAACAGAAGAGGGATATGGACTTGTTGCAGCAAGTCCAGAGGAGGACCATGAAGATGATCAGAGGGCTGGAACATCTTTCTTATGAGGAAAGGCTGAGAGAGCTGGGGTTGTTCTTGGTGTATGTTTAAATGTCTTCATAAATGACTTGGACACAGCACTTGATGGAATACTAAGTAAGTTCGCTGATGACACAAAAGTTGGTGGAGTTGTTAACACTGTCAAGGGCAGAGGGCCTTGCAGAGGGATCTGGCCAAACTAGAACTGGGCAATCACCAACTTTAGGAAGTTCAACAAGGGAAAGTGCTGGATTTTGCACCTGGGACATGACAACCCCAGCTGTACATAGAGATTGGGGAAAACAGCTCTGTGGAGAGGGATCTGGGGGTTCTGGTTGACAGCAAGTTGAACATGAGCCAATACGCTGCTCTGGCAGCCAAGGAGGCAACCGTGTCCTGGGTGCATCCAGCACAGCATTGCCAGCTGGGCGAGGGAGGTGATTGTCCCTCTCTGCTCTGCACTTGTGAAGCCTCACCTGGAACACTGTGTGCAGTTCTGGGTGCCACAGGATAAAAGGGATATAAAGCTACTGGAAAGTGTCCAGAATAGGGCCAAGAAATTGGTGAAGGGTTTAGAGGGGAAGCCAAATGAGGAGTAGCTAAAGTCACTTAGTTTGTTCAGCCTGGAGAAGAGGAGGCTAAGAGGAGACCTCATTGTGGTCTACAGCTTCCTCACAACAGGAGGAGGAGGAGGCACTGATCTTTTCTCTTCAGCAACTGATGACAGAACTCAAGGGAATGGCAGGAAGATGTGCCGGGGAGGTTTAGGTTGGACATTAGGAAAAGGTTCCTCCCCCAGAGGATGGTGGAGCATTGGAACAGACTCCCCAGGAAGACAGTCATGCCCCAAGCCTGGCAGTGTTCCAGAAGCAATTGGACAATGCCATGAGACACATGGTGTGAACTGTGGGGCTGTCACATGCAGGGTCAGGAGCTGGACTAGATGATCCTTGTGGGTCCCTTCCAACTCAGGACATTCTATGTTTCTATCATTCTGTGTTCACTCTGGAGAAGAAAAGGCTCTAGGGAGGCCTTACAACAACACTGTCCAGTACTTACAGTGAACATACAAGAAAGCCGGAGAGGAAATTTTACCAAGGCATGTAGTGACAGGACAAGGGGTAATGGCTTTAAACTGAAATAAGGTAAATTTAGATTAGATATAAGGAAGAAATTATTTCCTATGAGGGTCAGGGGGCACTGGAACAGGCTGCCCAGAGAAGCTGTGGATGCCATATCCTTGAAAATGTTCAGGGCCAGGGTGGATGGGGCTTTGAGCAACCTGGTCCAGTGGAAGGTGTCCCTGCCCACAGAAGGGTATTTGGAACAAGATGATATTTAAGCTCCCTTTCAACCAAACCATTGTGTGTTTCTATGGCTCTCAGCTGCAAATTGTAAAATCTCTCGTATCATCTCTTTTCACTCTGGTCTCATTACTCATGATTGTGAAATCGCTTCTGGTTAGAAAAACAATCTCCTTTTACACATCCTTGACACACTCTTATGAAATTTGTTTAGGGGGTTGGTCCCAGTGACAATTTCAGTCTAACTTGTTAGCTTCTGTAAAGATGATCCTTTATAATTACTGTCTTCAGAAATGCAGTCTTTCTTTGCCCCACATGTCGGTTTTCAGCACTAAGAATTATTGATGCCTCTGACATTGTGAATTCTATTCCAATGTCCAGAAAAAGATATTCTGAACAACACACTGTCAGATTTTGCCAAAAAAGTGGATAGTTTTCTCTTGAACTTGCTTCTTGAGCTGGTTTATCCTACAGGACAATTGAAAGGGAGAGTAAGGGTAGGAGTAAACAGTTAAGAGAGGGAGAAAATGACAACTACTTAAGCTGTTCTACCACCAAGAAAAAGGTTTGTGGAACCATAGTCTTAAACATCTTTATTATGATGGATCTTACAACACAAGTGAAAATTGCAATGAAACTGTTTTTTTCCAAATAAAACTGGAATTCACAAGTCTGTACAGAGCTTAATTCTTTAATATCCCACACCTGCTATTTTTTCTTTAAAACAGTACCCACAAGGTCATTGTAAAGAATACTGCTCCATTGCACTATGAAAAGAAAAATTATTCCCTCAACTCCAAGAGCTATTATGTGGTAGAAAACAGTAGACAGCCTGGAAACAATGATTTTTAATTAGACAAATGTAAAGGGCAGCTGTCAAAGGACGGTATTTGGAAACATTTTCAACAATTTTTTTAACTATCAGTACAGGTGAATTCCTTTATGCTTTTTCAGGGAATAAAAATTGCATCCTCACTTTTTATTCATTCATCAACAGCAGTCCTCAGTTCACTGCTAAAAACACTATTAGTAAGTACAGTGCAGGGGATGAAATTAGTAACATATACTAATGAAAGGGATATGCAATTCATTTTTCAGTGTAGTGATAAAAAATTACTCATACTGTCTTTGATCTTGAAAATATAATTTTAAAGTTTAAGACTCCACATTGTAAGTCAATATATTTTCGTGGTGACTTTAATGATTTGATCATGGTGAAACATGTAATCATAACAACACTTGAATAACATTATTTATCAAATTGTCTCAAAGCACTTTAAAACTGTGTATTAATTAGGACTCTTTTGCAATATCTGTGACATAAGTTTTATACACATTTTACACATATGTAAGCAAAATAATTGTGCACTTCAAATAGCAGTCTCAAGGCTTTTATTTTCCAAAAACAAACAAAAAAAATTACGTTTGCTACTTATAGGAATTGTATCATTCATAGAATATCCTAGTCCCAAGAGTGCTGAGTATCTTGATTTTTCATTATAACAGAGGCTTCCCAGTATTTTCTGTGTAGTGTCTAAAGAGCTGGAATATAACCTTTGTATATTTGCACTATACAAAACTGCGTCAGTAGATTATTAAGTAAGCAATCTTAGAAAAAGTTAGTCTCAGAGATTTGAATTATTGTTGTTCCTTCCATAGCTCAAAGCTAGGAACTTGCAAACATGAATAAAAATGCTGAAAAGCAAAAACCCCTGATGTGAAAGAGAAAAATGAAGATGAACTAGAAAGCAGATGGTTATATGAACAACTAAATGAGTTCCATATAAGAAAAATAGATGAAACTAGGGGAATTGAAGAGAAGGTCCAAGATGCGGACAAGGAAATCATACCTTGAAATAATTTTGGAAATGGTAAATGAGTACTAAATCTTACTGTTTGTCATCCTACCACGTCTTTTTCTTCCCAAAATGTCTTTAAGTGATGCAAGCAAGCAGACACATTTCAAAGCATCTTTATGTTTCATTACTAAATACTTTATCTCTGTTACATACAGAAACCTGGTGATGGAGTATGAATACCTGCTGGTAGTCACGACATTAGAAATCCTCCTCAGACTTGACCACTTACGTGATTTCAGGATACCAAGTATGATGCCTCAGATGATGCCTGTGTAGTGTACCAAATTTAATTACAAACCATGGATGAATTAACTTGAATACAATAAAGACAGGAATAAAAGAAATGCTTCTTTTACATAAAATATAACTGAACTCTGCAAGACATTCTCCTGTACTTTAGAAAAACAACAACAACAAAAAAATAGAAATGGAATGAAAAAACTAGAAAAATTCATGAAGTTTGAATGTAAAGAGTTATTGTTCGGTTGTGAACTTCTTGTTCTACAAATCCCCTTCTAAAGTGACAGCCATAGGAAATTGAAATTCTTTTATACTCCTTAAGGTTGCTGTAAAACAAGTAAGTTTTCTTACATTATCTAAATAAAGTACAGGCATCTTGGAATGGAGTACATAAAACCATCATAAGGTCTAGCACCGGAAATTTTCTTGATATATACATAGTGTAGTAGAGATGTACTTTTCACTTATACACTTTCTATACGTTCCCCCAATCTGCTCCTTTTCTTGCCACTTGACTTGCACTCCTGACTGCATGGTTGCTCTGATTCAAAAGGAGATGTTCATGTTCTTAGCATTCCCTTAGCATACCTTGTGCTTGGAGCAACTTTTGTGGAAGACATGTTTAAATAAAACATAATGAGGCAGAGACAGAAACTGGGGATCTTGTTTTCGGGCCAAGTGTTCTAATTAATAAACATTAAACAAAAGATGGTCACTATTATTATCATTGACATTGTCTGAAGGATTTGATCTGCTGTTTACTTAATGGAGAACCTCAATAAGCATCATGCAGAAGACCAGTGAGTGGCTGTGTCCCCAGTACAATCATTTATAAACACATAGTTAATAACTTTAGTTGACTCACAAATCATGCAGGAGTAGCAGGGACATGCCTGAATGGCAAAGTCTGCCTAGGGAACTATGTTCTAGCAATACACAATTCTTTAGACATAATTTACTCACTTGCTGGGGATTAGCTATGTTTTTAGGTGCCTAACCACAAATTTACTTATGGTAACAGGAATGTTTGCAGTCGCTAGATTTGTGCATATGTGCTATAATGAGGATATAAAAATTTAATTTGTCTCTTTCTAAGATATCTATTGCTTTGTATCCACCTCTGTTCTCCAAAATAAAGCAATGTCATATATTTGAGACTGAGGTTAAAAAAAATTATGGGATGTGTTAATCCTAAATTCCCACCTGTTCTTATATTTCATTTTCTTTCAATACCACCAAATACATAGAGGAGTAACTGCCCTAGAAGAGGATAAATTGGGTTCATTTCTGGGAATTTAACAGCTCATCAAGGGTAATACAGATAAAAATGGCGTAAGTTATTGTTTCATAAAGACTTTTCGTGTATGTGTATGTCTCAAATCTCAAGAAATTTCTGTGTCTTCACAGAGCATTGCAGTGCACATGTTGCAAAATAGCAACAATTTGTTTATCATGAATATCTGATTCAGAGTCCATAAATACCCGAACACACTTCTTTGTTCGATTACTGAGAGCTCCTGTTGCATTACTGAAGCTGTTGGCCTCAGGTAATAGTGAGAGTCAGACTGGTGAAATTAGTATCTGTTTTCAGTTATAGTACAATTTGCAGAAAACTTTCAAAAGTGACATTTTATAAGACTTCTGTAATATGATCCTGCACTACTCACATTTTGAATGTATGTTTCAATCCTCATATTTAAAAAAAAAATCTGTATTTTTCCATAATGTGTTTGAATGCTCCCTGTGATGCAACCCAGAATATGGTCAGATGTGAGCAGTGTCAAAGCCATCTCTCTCATCTCAGCAAATCCCTCCCTGATCATATCAGAGACTTGCACTGTACTGCTCCATATGCATACTCCAGTTTTCCCTATGAGTAATATGCAAAATCTCTGCCTGTCTCTCTACACCTTTAAAGGCAACTAGAAAATAAACAAACAAAACCAGCTGTGTTTTGATAATTTTCTTCTCACTCTTTTTTAGACTGCTAGGTGATGGTCTCAAAACGAAAGCAATGTTCTTGCTCTGCTGCTTCCACTGTCACACAATTTATTTTACTGCTGCTATTGTATTTGGAAGAAAAAAGATTTTTAATGCTTCCTTACTAAGTGTTCAATGTTAAAAGGTGAGATTAAAAAATCTGATGCTTCTGGAGCACTCTAACACTCTGGAAACTCCTTGACTGAGCTCTTCTACATCTTTGTTTTGAGTTTTGTCAAATGGGTCCAGAAAACAAATTAACATTCAAACAATTTCTTTGAGGACCATTAAAATAATAGTTCCTGGGTATTATCAAAGAACTGCCCAGGTCTGTTAGACAAGAACTGAAATATGGTCTTGGTAAATGATTCTAGCAGAGCTGAAAATTTGATCAAGCCTCCCCAGGATCAACCTATTAGTTAATACTGGAAACATAGTCTTACTGTCTCTTCTGCAATAACTATGAGGGATGTATTATTCAAACTGGATTTTCCTTTTCCTTTGAGAGAAACAGGTGAACCACAATCTTTTGAATTAAGCATAACATTAGCAAGGCAATACATACCTTAATGAGAGAGGCAAGCAACTCAGCCAAATAATGTTGGTAACTGTGCTGGCACTTCATAGTAATCTCTCACTTTCATACATGTAACTGGAAACGGGGACTGTATAAGACTTAAAACAAAAGCAACGTGTTTACAGGCTAGAAAGAGTTTGCATGTAATCAATCTGTTTCAACATGCTGGAGAATCTGACCACATATTTTGAAGGATGAAATTAGCCAATAAATGACAAAAAAGATTATTCTGAAATATTTACTATCTGGTGTGCTAACAACCATTCCATCTATATTAATTGGCAGAGCCTCTTCTGTGCCAGATGGTCTATTGCAGAGAGTGAATATTACCCTCACGGGTTTATCCAAATTATGTATTTAAGGTTTGGATGAAGGCATTTTACTTTTCCTACTAGTTGAGCACTGAGAATTAATGCTATTATAGCATACAGGTAATGATCTGTCATCAATAAATATGCATACAAAGGTCTTGCTGAATTATAAGCAAAGACAGATATAATGGATTTTTTTGAAAATAGCTCTAGAGACTGAGGACCTATCCATGCCAGTGTTTACCTCTCCTTTCAAAAATAAATTCTGATCCCCTGTTGCTAAGACAGTAAACAAATTACTAGAGGTGAAAGTTACCGCTAAGTGTAATAGTTTACTATCTTCCCCAGATCTAGGTAATTAGCAGAAGACCCCATCTAAAATTCTGCCATAAGCATATCGTGTTTGCCAGTACAAGTGTTATAAGTTTTACTCCAGTACACATTGACTGACTCAAGGTCAGCTGCTGCAGGGCTGACCTCATCCCCCAAGCATGGTGATACGGCAGCTCAGCTCAGACCTCTGACTGACTCCAACCTCATTGTAACGTGTCACTCATATCAAGAGCAAGTGCCCTTGGAGGAAGGTGGAAAGGAAGGGACTCCATAATTCAACAAGAACGTGTACTAGGGAAGAAGGCTGGATGGATTGCAACGAGGGTGGCTGGTACTCAAAGGGCCAAGACACCTCCAAGAGTCTAGGTTTTCAGTTATCTGATAGCAGCCATATGGGAGTTGGTAGTCTGCTAACCTTTTAATAATCTCATAGAAAAAAAAAAAAAAAAGTGTTGGTTTACTTGCTATTATGTAGCTAAAAGCTTCCAACACAGACTTTTATTAATCACAGCATAAGAACGTGGCACACAATGTGTAAGATAAGGAGATCAAGGACTGGAAGCAATATGCAGCTGAAAGAGTGCGATAAAATGTGGGATCATCTTTTCAACATACATACAGGCACTCAAAGAATATGTTAGGGAGTGTAAAGAGACATAGTTGCGTTGAAAGTAAAGGGATGAGAAACTAAAAAGAGGAGGGGAGTTGGATGGGAAAAAAGACAGAGAACAGGATACCTTCTGCCGAAGGAACTGCAGTGAGCACAAAAAAGAAGTGCAAAATGAGAACAAAATAAGTGCCATTGGGACAAGTGGAGTAAAACAGAGACAACAGAGGAAAAAAGAGAAGAAAGAGTGGGAAAACATGATATGAACATACACAAAATGGGAAAGGGAGGGAAGATTTAAAGCTGAATGGGTAATAAGTAAAGGAATGGCAAAGATGTTTGTACTTGTGGCTTTTTGGGTTTTTTTGACCAAAATAATTTTTCTCTGGTTTAGAAAAATAATGCCAAAAGGCCAAAATCATCAGACAGGCTGTCTAGAAAAAATTGTCCTTTGGAAGGAATATCAAATCCTGGCAATTAGAGCTTGACCAGAGCCCTCTCTTCAGCAGGTAAACAGACTGCGGAGACATTCAGTATTCTCCAGTCCATTTTTATCTAAAATAAGTCAATTACATTTTGGAGACACTAACAAAACTTTCAGGAAAAGATTTTCATTTTTCTTTCTACAGACAACTCTGTGATTACAATTCCAGCAGGGGAGGGTGGGGGACAAGGCGGGGAGTTAAGCTCATTGTAAATATTTAAATAAAAGACCCATTGATTAGGTACAACTTACTGCTTTCTACCGTGGCTTATGCTTACCTCAGAACATTCAGCTGCTGCAATAAGTGACTTAGGCTGGAAGGAGGTCAGCGGAGGCAAGAAATGTGAATGAACATTAACTGCCTGCTAAACAAAGTGATGATTCATGAATAAAAAACAGGCATGATTTTAAAGGTCACTAGACCCAGTTAAGCTGCATGTCTAGCTCTTGTGTATCTGGCACACACAATATGCAGAACTGCCACAGGGCAATTACTTGGGTATTCATCGGCATGAATAATTCTAGTCTCGTTTAGCACATAGCCATATTAAATTACATAAGGAAAATGAGGTATAGTCTCGAATTCATAGTCAGTGGTTTTATTACGTAACTTCCACCTCTTATAGAAATTCTGGCATTCTCTATACCTTTTAACTCTCTTAGGAGATGTGAACCATTTCAAGAACAAAGCTCCCCCCAAAAAATCACCTTTGCAGCCTGGGGCTTAAGGAAGGCTTCCTTTTCTGGCAAAGGCATAGATTTGTAATTTTACAAGATGCACTCATAGGTCACTTTTGGATGGCTTTCAGCCTGGTACATTAAGATGACTTTAGCATTTTATTCAGTAATGTTTTATTATTTTAATTGAGATATTAATTTCTTTATTTCTTTTTTTTTCTTTGTTGTTGCTTTTATCTGTGGCACTTAGAATGCCAAGACAGATCACCTCAAGGAAAATAAAAGGCATTATTATATTCTGTCTCTCTCCAACATTTGTGCTTTCAACACATAATAAATATTCAGAAGAGTTTGCTGTCATTAGCTTGAATGGGAAGACTTTCACTGAGAAAAGGAAGATCTGTTTAATAACAGCATGACCAAGCTTCCTTTAATATTATGGAGCTAAGCAACCTGATATTTCATCAAGGTTTTTAACAAAAGCCTGACAGCCTGGGGTAGGGCTGTTTTTGTGTGTGTGCTACTGGGGTCTCTCCTTAGCATCCTTCCCAGAACTTCTGAGCACAATACACATGAAGTTCGTTCTTTCATGAGCTGTAAAATGTTACTTGTTAATAGACCATATCCACCTCCTGGAAATCATCCTTCAGTTTTGGATATCTGAAATGAATAGGGCAGCCAAGGTCATGTCCAAGGTGAGATGGTTATTCACACACTTCTCCACTTCTCATCTGCTGGTAAGATTGCAATCCCCCTCCTTCTTTTAATAAAGTAGAAGCCACTCTTAGGGTAAGCTCAGAAAAAAATACTGAAGGGTTTTCAAATCAAGTATGGTAGCCTGTTATTACTTTCTTTAGTTTTGTTCCTGGTTGGGGAGGCAATGTGGGCTACAGGCATCCCAGAACCTAGAACTAATTTGCTGTTTTACTAGATGAGTCATTTTTTCTTTCATTATCCCCATCTGTAAAATGGAGATTTTGGTCATAGTAACTGTTCCTTGAAAAAATATTTTAAAGAGGTTTCCAAAGAAAACCACAGATCAATCTAGGTTGGGAATTTGTACGGCTCAAAAATTATGCAGATATGTTCCAAGTCAGACATTGAGTGGTGATACTGTTTTTGTTAAAGTTCACAGTTATTTTTAAGAGTGCGCGTTTTGTTTTTTTTTCTTAATCTCTGTATATGAAATATTTTCTTTTGCAAATCCATTACTATTTAAATAATTTAAATATTTTAAGTTATTAACATAGTTGCTCAGTAACTAGATACGGTTCAATTATCATATTTGAAAAATCTTTACTACTTCATGACCAGTGCCATATTGTCTTTTTTTCTTTGTTAACAAAATATGAAATAGGGTCAAATTAATGGCTACAACTTAATTGTACATAGAGCTTAATTCAGCATCAAGCTCATACTCAAAAGCAAGGCTGTCAATTGAAAGAGTAAGGTCTAATGTAGTGCACATTTTTGTCCATGATTTCACTGACCTAAAAATAAAGCAAATTTTGTATTTATAGAAACAAAACAAAATAAACCTTATTTTTCCCACTCTGTTTCCTTTGTCTTCTCTTCCTCAGTCAAAATTCCTTTAAAATACAAGATAATCTACTGCATATATTTATCTCTCCAGAGAGAGACTGAAGAAAAAAAACATGTGACAGATGTTAGTCTTGTTGCTTAGTGTACTATTGAAACGCAATCAGAAACTATGGCGATGAGCATGATATAAATAAGCTACACAGAAGAGAATCCTGAAACCCTTCCTCTGAGAAAATATTTGTTAATTTCAATTAGACTTTTACCTGGCTAATGATCAATATGGTCTGATTCCCAAATTATAGATATTTTTAGTCTATTTTTAAATAAACATAACACCATCATTATGTGACTTCTAAATTTTGTTCCCAGAAGATTTCTACTTATTTTCCTTAAAAAAAGTTATTTTGTTAAGCAAAATGTACATGATAAATGGCAGCACCACAGATAATAAAAGCCCTGTAAGTGATACTAGCCAATAACTAAATTAATAGGCAAAATTCTTATTATTAGTTCATCCAACCTGTTGGCCATTATGTGGTCACTACAGTGAAATGGCTGTACTAGGTCAGACCCAAAGGGTCATCCAGCTAGAGAATTGTCTTGCTGCTCAGTCTGGAGATATGGTGAAAGATATGGTGAAAAAAAAAATTCTGTTCTCCTTCCATGCTTTTGTTTATAGTTTTGTTTTGTCTTCTTCCTAATTTGTCTCTTCTCTAGATAGAAGAGTCTTAGCTCACTTTATATGCCTCATTTTTTTTTTTTTTTTTTACCATTTGTAAATAAATCCACATATTTAACAATTTTTGTTGATTTAATAAATTTGCTAATAATTTCCATTTCTATTTTATCCTTTTGGACATGAGAGGACAATGGGACAGGTGCCAGAATTGCCCAGTTTTAAAGGTGATTCATTATTTATTCAACTGAGCACTATGTTATTCTGTATTTTGTTATATTTTTTCTTAACAGTTACTAACATTTCATTTACTTTTTTTTTTGTCTGATATTGAGCATAGGATTGACATTTTTGTGAAACTAAACTCCTAAGTTTCTGCAGACATTCTTCACAGCCATTCAGCTTTTTTTCCTATTCTGAATAATTTAGTATTAGCAGCAAACTTTCCCAGCTTCCTACAAAAAGCCTTTTGCAGGACTTTCAAAAAGATATTGTAAAGCACAAGTCCACCTCAGTTTCTTCTAAAATTTCATAGTGACCTCTCTGTTCGACAAGAATTATTATTTTACTCATTTTCTCTGCTTCCTACCTCTTAATCAGCTACTTTTATTCATGGAAGGCTCCTAAGCTCTGCAATGGGCTGTGACTGCTCATTTTCTTTAGAAGGCTTGAGAGATGGTCATTGTCAAAAGTCTTTTGGAAATACAGATAGATTGTATCAACTAAATCATCCTTATTTTCATGTTTGATGACTTTGTCAAAAAAATGCCAAAACATCTACATCACAGAACTTCCCCCTACAGAAGGCATGCTGATCTTTCCAAGTAACTTGTATTTGTCCAGATGTCCGCTAATTCTGTTATACACTTTGACTACTATTTTACCTAATATGGAAGTTGGGCTTAACAAATATAGCTACCTCAATCTCCCCAGAAATCCCCTGATATACCATCTGCTGTGGTTATGGTGACATGCTGAAATATTTAAAAGAACGTGGAAGAAATTCTAACTACATTTTAAAAGGAAGACTCCAGGCATTTTCCTGCCCAGGATTAAATTTAGATATTTATATACAAAAATGCAGTAACAGGAATATCTCACTGAATATTTTGAGCAGTATGTAAATGGCAAAAAATTACTGATATCATGACATCTTGATTCTGAACTGCTTTGGACAGAAAGTGGCCATGATTCCTTCCTTTATTTTGTGTTATGCCCACATCTCATGTGCTCTCCACTTATGATACTTAATGCACAAGCCAGAGCACACCTATAGGATTTGTAGTTAAAGGCTGATGGACACTGTGATTATGAAGGCCATGAAACAGGTATCTGGACACTTGACTAAGATGAAATCATCTCTGGACAGGTACTGGAGCAGAATTTCAAGACTGAGTGTGTACGTCCTTAAACATCTAAGCAGTTGGCCAGAGCTTTCATTCTTTTGTTGAAAATCATGTTAAGTATTTATGAACTGTTTTAGATCCTTCTCCAACATCATTTTGTATCAGAATGGGAAGCGAAAACCATGTTCTCCATTCCATCCCATCATTTTACTCTCATTAAGATACTATGAATGGACCATGATAAACCACATATTTCCACTCAGAAGGCACAGCCTGAACACTGAACTTCATGTAAATCCTCAGAAGCATCTATTTTTCCATTACTAACAGGGAAAAGAGATGTGTGACAGAAAAATCCCATTCATACAGATTTATCTTTTTGTAAGAATTCCTGTTGAGTGTGCTGACATCTTGTGGCTGGATACTTGAAACATGCCATGTATGCATTGAGGTGAGGTAATTATAGCATGGCATGCTGGGATCGGCTCCTCTTGGAGACTTCAGTCAAAGGCCCCATGTTGAGGAATTTGACTACATAATGCTGACTCTTTTTCTTCCTGGGTTGAAATTATTTTTTCAGCTCAAACTTCATAATTTTGGGGGCAATATGAGCACTCTCATTTACATTTATTTCCTTCAAGTCACATCATCATTAAATCTCTGTGCCCGAGACAGGCTAGAGCTGTAAGTATGATAGTAATTGCAAGAATAAGGGCATGTATTTGTCAGAGTGAACTGCTCTTCTATGACTCGTTCTTGGCTTTCTTTTGTGGCCAGATGTTAGCAGAAAGAGGGAATGTTGCTCTTTCCACAGTAAACAGGACAGAGGGCTGTGCACTAGTTCTCTGAGATTTTGTTCGTTTACTCTTTCCAAGAAATAAATCCCTCACAAACCCTTTTTGTCTCATCCTTTTACATCCTAGAGATGACTTCTGTCATTGACGTCTTCTGGCTGTTCTTTCTTTCCACATTCCTCCTCTCTTGTGTCTGTAATGCCCTTTCCACTCTCCTCATCTTTTAAAACCTGTTTTCTTTCTTGTCTTGTTTTTCCATTACTTTTTGACACCCTTGGTCAAACTACTTCAACAGAGATTTTGCCATGCCTGTCTGCAGCACAGCAGCTGATTCCACAAGAAAATTTGCTGGCTTTGATACCTTTATTCTGCTGTGAGTAAAAAGCTGAGGAACAGAGCCTGTGTGTGTAGCTCAGGAAAACCTAATAAAGCTTCTCAGGGTTACGGTGAAGATCGTTTCCATGCTGAAGGCCCAGCAGACAGGAGGCCTGCAGGTATCTACAATGGAGAGACTTACAGCAGGTAATGCAGAATTGGCAGCCCTTTTTGGGTTAACAAGATGCTTCTGAGGACAAGGGGAGAGGTTATGCTGGTAGTTGCTGCCTCAGGCATAAGGACTGGCATCCACTGTGCTCAGTGTGAGTTAGACACAGTAAGAGAGGCTCTATGTATACAATCTGTCTCCCTCTGTTTATGTTCATGATTCATCTGTGCCTACATACTCTTATGAACAGAATGCTGCACTATGTAATCAAACATGAAACTGTGTACATAGCTTCTGGGATTTGTATATATGTCTCATAAGAAGAAACGAAGGGTTTCAGTGAAATCTTGCCCATATGGTGGGTCAGCATGCATTAGTCTCCATTTTTCTGATGTGCCTGTTCTGAAGAGCCATTCAGTGAATTTATCTAGCCAGCACTACAGGAAATTTCCAAGCAGGAGAGAAAATGTACTCATATGTTTCATAACGATTTGATGAGGTTTTCAAAAAGGTGGTATATCAGAAACCAGAAGAAAGGCAATATGAGCAAAGCATGCCATAGGTTCAGCATATTCTTAATACCAGTGGAAAGTTTACATTTATCAACTCATAAAGGGTATTTATTACAGATAATGAAAATGGAAGAGAATTTAGTGACCTAAGAATGTAAATCTTTTGGGGCAATAAAGACTTATTAAGACTAAAAAGAAGAAAAATCTTAATACCTTCAGATTTTATGATGCAAATCTGTTAGTTACAATGTCAGAAGTTATCTGAGAAAATTAAGAGATCAAGTTGTTTGTGAGATCAACAGAATTAAAAAAATGGACCTTGTAATGAACATACACATCCCAGCAAAGTTGTTACAACTCTTGAGACACTAAACTTGGATGTGTCGAGGGTTAAGATTGCGGGGTGACAATAAAACCCTGGCAGATGTATTGTTAACCCCCTCTCCCCCCCACTTCCCCCTTTTTGCCCCTCCCTCTCCCTCCTTCCCACTAAGGACAGGCGATCGGAAGGAAAAGAAGGACAGAGAGAAGAGAGTTGGAAAAATTAACAATGTTTTACTAATGCTACTAATAAGAATAGAGAAAATAATACAAAATATACAAAGCCAATCTTGAAAGTCTCAGCAACTGCAGAGCCGGCACCTGAAGTCCTGGATTGGACTCTGCAACCAACCGGAGCTGGATTCAGTCTCTCACTGGGCCTCAGTTCGCAGGGACGACTAGCAAGGTCCTCTCCTAATGTCGGCCATAAGCAGAATGGAAAAAGCAAAGGCAAAAGGGAAAAGGGACGAGATCCTCGTGATCTCCCACTTTTATATGAAGTATTCATGTGAATGGAATGTTATACACAGTTGGTCAGTTTCTTGGTCCCCAGTTTCTCGTTGCCCCTCTCGCAAGATGTCCATCCATGCTTATCAAAAAGTTTGCATTCCATTGCTAGGTTTACCAAAACATGTGTCTGGTTCTCCAGGAAAATGCAGTTAATATGAAGGCTTTAGCTGACAGGCAAAATTCACTGAAAGAGAAACTTGTTTTTAACAAAACCAGGACAGGGTGCTTACATTTCTGACTGATTGTATGGTTAAGAACAAGCCTATCTAACAGGAAAACACTGTCAAGTGAGAGGCAGATAGAAAATCCAGTCCAGATTAGTTCCCTTGAATTGTTCTCTACAGTAAATGCTACTCTACTCTTTTTTTTTCTTTTTTTTTTTTTTTTCCTTTTTTTAATGGACTTTGTGATTAAGAACAAGTTTGAAAGGTATTTATTTTCTTTTATTTTATATCTATATGGCTGTCTGGAGATTTAATCTGCATCTCTCCATGATCACAAATAAATGTTAACCTCATTTCAAGAACTTTCCCAAGATCTGTAAAATCAACTACATTCCAGCCTTTGTGCTGGAAAATGAAATATATGATCATAGAAACTATAGTTCTGAAATTTTCTTTGTTGGCTCATCTGATAATTCCTACAATAAAGTTGCTATATTAAACTTTTATCATCTCTATATAAACTTTATTATCAGCTGAAAATGTCTACTTCATTTTTAACTTACAAACTGTAAGAAAAGAAGAAAATGCATCTTTCCCTTTCCTTGTCAATATTTCATTGAGTACTTTTCATTTTATTTCCTAAACTCTTTCAGATTTGTGCATTTTATTTAAAACACATTGTATACTCTATTAATACTTACTTCAATAATTCAAAATGTAATTTTGGAAGTCATCAATCTAAAAAGAACAGTGGTTGAAAATTCCAGCACAACCTCCAGAAATTCATACTACTGTGAATGGTTACCCTGAGGCCATGCATGCTGGATTGAAACCAGTCACAACAATCCAAGTTGTGTCACACCTGGTGAGCTTTTCCTTATTGTGATCCTGCAACATTGATGAAAGATAGTTTTCTGAATATTTCACTGTTGTTTTATAACCACCCCTATTTAAGGAAGTGATGGCTCTTCCTGCACTTACAACACTGATAAATGTAAGTGCTATCTTTGTTCAAAGTAGAGTTTTGGCCACAGTGTTCAGAATATTCCTTTCTATTCTGTGAATGAAATCCTAACATATTTTTGCTTCCACAAAATGTCAGTAATTTTTGTTCTGCTCTAACTGTGATGGGATCTGGTGTCATCAAACACGAATTTTTTAGGTGGATGTGCCTGTGCCTTCTGTATCTAGTGAGACCTCTGTAAGATCAAAATATTTTAAAACCTTCAAAGGACACATTTTCTTTAAATAAAAGCAAAAATGTAGTTATTTAAATCGAGAAGACTGAAGTAAGGAAAATTTGCTTGCAGAAAACACTTGTCCATTGTCTTTGCTTTTCCTTACTCAGTCACCTTCTGAATAGCATCAATCTCAAACCCTTCTAGGCCCTAGACATATTTCTTTCAGGAAAGATGCCTTCTGAAGTCTTTTTGCTACCTGCTCTCCACAGTAGTTGTGTAATCTCCATCATGAATTTCAAGCTCTTACTCGAGGCTATAATTGACTGTAATTGACTGTCTCAGCCATATTCCACTGTCTCTGAGATCCTTCCCCTTGAGTATGCTCAGTAACTCCTGCAGGGAAGGAAAAGTCTCCCGTCTCCTCTCAGCAGACTCTTTGTACCCAGCTGCTTTATTAAGGGAACATAAACATAACTCCAAATGCACAATAAAGCAAATGCCACCTGGCACCATCAGAAAAAAAATAGAAGATATGTTTCCATGCTGATTACAAGCCATGAAACAAAGCAGGATGCAAATAGTATCTGGAAAGCCTTTTAGCACATGGCACATATATTAGTCAGTGCGTGTGCCAATACAGATTGAATAAAGAAGGACCTTTGGAGCCATCTTGTCCTTTGTAAGTGCTCTGAGCTTCTCTTGCACTCCGGGCAGTCAGCTGGATGTCAGTGCAACCTGATTTACCAAGAACACCATTGAGACATGATAAAAGAAATCAGTTTCCACTCATAAGACATTTCTTAGGGGTGCTCTTTTCAAACTTTCACAGTTCAGCCAATCAAACCCAGTGCTCCCCTGAAACACTTAAATGCACTACTTCTCAATAAGGAATAAGTATCTGCCAATTTCTAATTTTCTAGGTTCAGCTGATTCATCAGTACAGTTCTTCAGGAAGCAGTCATAAGGCAGTTTATAAAAGAAGAAGTCAATTTTAGTCTTCTCATATTCCAGAGGACCAAACAGTATTAATCCAGATGCTGCAGAAAAATAAAAAAATTGCAGGTTTAGACTAGGCTTGGAAAATTTTAATCTCCAAGGTAAAAATTTCAGGAGAGTATGAATGCATGATGAAAAGGATTTCAGGAGACAATAGGAATCTACTGTTAAAATGTCAGCTGTAACAAACTTCAGTCAAACTATCTTTTCTTGGCACACTAAAATGTATTAAACTGTTGATGATCCTAAAATTTGAGGTTGGTTTTTTTTTTTTTCACTAAAGGTTTTACAAAGTATTCATGGTAGTAATTCTACAAATATAAAACAATATTTTATGCATGTCAATTCATAACCCCAAAGTTTTTAGTCATAAACATTGCTCCATGTTGGCACATCAAAGTGATATATTTATCTGCCTAACAGTACATTTGATAATTAAGATTGATCAACAAAATGGAAAGAAATTTTGTTCCTTGATGAAAATTCCCACAAGTGAGAATGTTAGTGTAAGAAAACATGTCCTCAGATTTGCCCCTGGGTATAGCCTGGCTCAACTACCTTTCCTTTGGAAAATCAGAATAGAAAGAAAAATAAATTGTGGGGGGTTGACCTTGGCCAGCTGCCAGAGACCCACCTAGCCACTCTCTCACTCTCCCTTCTCAATCAGGATGGGGGAGAAAATAAGATGGAAAAGCTCATGGCTTGAGATGAAACCAGGGAGATCACTTACCAGTTGTCATCATAGACTTGATGTGGGCAAAATTCATTTACTTTATTGACAATTAAAATACATTTGGATAAAGGTCCTGCTTCTTGTTCTGGACCATGCACCCTTCCTGAGTAGCCTTAAGCCATGTGCTCTCTACTGTCCTAGCACATAAATTCTGCATTCTCAAAGAAACATAAGGTGCTCAGATACTATGACAAATATAATATAGATAATGTGAGTAGCAAAGTGAGACAAATCCATCCTGGTAAAGTCCATCCTAGGGAATTATAGATAAGAAAGTATTTTATTTAATTTATTAAATAAGGAACTAAGCAAAGGCTCCAAGTCATCTACCCTTGTTCTTACAAGGGACTTCAGTTTGCCAGATGTCAACTGGGAATATCACACAGCTGACACCAACAGGTCCAGAAGATTCCTGAAGCATTTGGATGATGACTTCTTGGTGCAGGTGTCAAGGGAGCTGACCAGGTAAGGTGCCTTCCTAGATTTGATTCTCAGTAACATATTATACACATAACATAACAGAGGGTTTTGTGGGAGAAGTGGCAACTGGTGTCTCCCTTGGCCACAATGACCACAAAGCAGTCAGGTTCAAAATCTTTGCTAATAGGAGGAAAACTGCCAGGAAGACCTTAAGACTAGATATGAGGAAAGCAGACTTTAGTCTGCTCAGAAAACTACTTAGCAAGATTCCCTGGAAAGAAGCTCTTGAAAGTGTTGCGCTCCATCAATGTTGGTCATTTTTAAGTACCACTTACTAAAACACAGGGCCAGGCAATTCCAAAATGTCAAAAATCTAGCAGGAAGGCAAAAAATCCAGCTTGGTTGAGCAGAGATCTTCCTGAAATACAGCAGAAAAATAAATTAAATAGTCAGTGGTCAGGCATCAAAGGAGGACTACAGAGATGCTGCTTGCCATTGCAGGGAGGAAATTTGTGCTGCCAAAGCTCAACTGAAATTGAAGCTGTCCAGTACGGTGAGGGACAATAAAAAAGGCTTTTTAAAAATACATTAATGGCAAAAGGCAAACTAGAAATAACATTGGCCCATTACTTGATGACCATGGTCACCTTATCAACAGGGACAAGATTACTCACCTAGTTGACCAAGGGAAGCCTGTCAATGTGATCTTTTTGGATTTCAGTAAAGCCTTTGATACTGTCTCTCACAATATTCTCCTGGACAAGATGTCCAGCATACAGCTGGATAAAGGCACAATGCAGTGGGTGAGTAATTGCCTGATGGGCCGAGCTCAAAGGGTTCTAGTAAATAGGGTTATGTTGGGCTAGTGACGTGTCACTAGGGGGATTCTGCGGGGATCCATCTTAGGGCCAGCACTTAGACTCAGGACTTGAGAGATTACTTACCAAGTTTGTCGATGACACAAAATTAGGAGGAGCTGTCAATACTCTCAAGGGCACAGAGCCCCTGCAGGGAGATGTGGACAAACTGGAGAACTGGGAGATCACCAACCACATGAAGTTCAACAAATTTTGCACCTGGGACACAGCATCCCTGGCTGTACATACAGACTGGGGAATGAGATGCTGGAAAGCAGCTCTGCAGAGAGAGTTCTGGGAGTTCTGGTCAACGACAACTTGAATATGAACCATCAGCATCACCTGACAGCCAAGAGGGTCAACCATGTCCTGAGTACATCAAGCACAGCATTCCCAGCCGGGCAAGGGAGGTGATTGTCCCACTCTGCTCTGCACTGGTGCAGCCTCACCTGGAGCACTGGGTGCAATTCTGGGCACCACAGGATAAAAAAGATATTAAGTTACTGTGGAGTGTCCAGAAGAGGGCCAAGAAGTTGGTGAAGGGTTTGGAGAGGAAGCCGTATGAGGAGCAGTTTAAATCACTTGGTTTGTTCAGCCTGGAGAAAAGGAGATTGAGGGGAGACCTTATCGTGGTCTACAGGTTCCTCACAAGTTGAGGAAGAAGGGTAGGTCCCAGTCTCTTCTTTGGTGACCAATGGCAGAACCCAAGGGAATGGCAGGAAGATGTGCCAGGGAAGGTTTAGGCTGGACATTAGGAAAAGGCTCTTCCCCCAGAGGGTGATGGAACACTGGAACAGGCTCCCCAGGAAGACAGTCATGCCCCAAGACTGACAGTGTTCAAGAAGAGGCTAGACAATGCCCATAGACACATGGTGTGAACTGTGGCTTGCAGGGCCAAGAGTTGGACTAGATGATCCTTGTGGGTCCCTTCCAACTCAGGACATTCTATGATTCTATGAGCTCTTATTCTTAGACTTTCCTGGAAAGGTCAACCATTTTTTACAGTGCATATTTCCGATCTCCTTGGTGATACAGGTAGAACAGATCTATGCTCTCCGTTTGTTTTATGACAACCCTTCATGTCAAACTGCTGAAAACTAGTGTTGAAAATACTAGCAAATGTATTTTTCTCAAACATGGAGTCTTGACATGATATTAGAGTTGCTTAGAGAAATATCCCCCTCCCTTTCGAATTGCTTAATAAAAATTCTATAAAAACAAGTTTGCAATCTTAAAAAAGGAAGGTCAGAAAGTCTGATGTCAAGAGGTTAAGAAAGGAAAAGTTAGTTACTGTCTGAGAGAAAATTTGTTTATAATAACTGGTTTTCTCACTTCAGTTCCTTCCAGGTTATCCAAGTACTTAGAAGGTAGTGAAGGTGAAAAGGGAGATGAAGAGAGTTATCAGTGTCCTCCCTTCTGTTTTACTAATAGTTGTGAGAAGGGAGATTTATTTCCTGAAAACGCACAAGAAATTAGATTCTATTTGTGCTTCTGAATGAAAAACTAAGCTGCATATTTGATAGAGTCAGTAATGTCCCAGCTTGAAAAATGTCTTTTTCTTACAGAATTCTGGAGATCCTTACTTGTGAGACGTTTTGCTCCCATTTTAGAGCTGACTTTGAAGAGAGTAGTAGTTTGTTGGTCCCCGTGTCAAACTTCTGAGAATATCTGGAAAGTGCCCTTTGAGTGTAAGAATATTTTTACCAGGGAAAGTGCAAGCAGTTTCTGGACATAAGTGAGTAGATTTGAAAGAAAATATAGCCATTCCACAATTTCTTCTGGGACAATGAAGAAAGGAAGCAGGTCTATCTCTATATATAGGAGATACAAAACACTGTCTCATTCTGTTTGAGTTTGCAATGAAGTAGAAATAACCTCACATAATGACAACTGAATTACATCCAGTGCAGATTATTAATTGGTGTCAAAAGTATCTAGGAATGTTTCAAGAAAGTTAAGGACATGCAAATAAGCAGCCTACAGGATGGGCTTTTCTGTTCTTGCTGGCCTTACATATGTTCTGTCTGGGAAGAGAAATTTCTTCCTCCTAGTTGATAAAAGAACAATGTTGGAACTCTGCTTTCTCCTGAGACTCAGGAAATGATAATGAACTTTTTCTGCTTGCTCTAAGGGACTCATATGTGAAGCAAGAGACAAGAGAGCTTTGAAAGCTGTCCCCTACTCAGTACTATTGATATCTGGCCTGGTACCAATGAAGGCAGTCTTTCTGTGACTGGATCAACTACCTTGGCATGGATTTTTGCTTTTGTGCCAGCTGGGAGCCACATTTCACTGTGCCTTGCACTTCATCTACACACTGTCAGAAGCCAGATCTCCCTGCAGGCTGCTTAACCATCTTGGTGTGGCTCTTGTCCAAATACTGGCTGGGAGCTGGTTGCTCTGTGGCTTTCTCAATTCTCTTGGCATGAACATTGTTCAGACACCGACTGAGAGCTCAGTTCCTGAAGCCTGCTGTTTCCATCTGCTAATTCTGAGTGGCAACACAAAAAGAAGGGCTATCCTTCAAACCACCTCAGATTTTTTTTATCTTTCTTTGGAAGTTTCAGAGAGAAAAAAACCCAGACACTCAAGATAAAGAAACACTATGTTAAGCATTCAGTGAAACCTCCATTCCAAAATAAATTGGAAGTCCAACCTCTGTGTTTCTGGGTCAGTTCCATGTGGGTAGTCAAGCTACAGCTGGCTGTAATTAATCTGCAAAGAAACGAAGGGCTGGCCTGTGGGATGCTTTAGTTCATCCACTTAGTACAGAAAATCCACAGTGATTTCTGTATGATATGGTTCTTGCTTACAGAAGAGTTCTAGGCTCTTGCTCTTCAATCCCGATCTCTGTATCTCTTTAATCCTTTTTGTAATTGCTGACTGGTTTGCCTGACTATGCCTGACTATGATTGTCTACTCCTATTCTTAGTCTTCAGCTGAACAACATTCATGGGTTCTTGACCATATTGCAGGTTTATTTTTTCCAGCCTACTGGAAAAATATTTCCTTTTTTTTGATTCACTCCAAATAGGTCTGTCAGTATTTTACTCATCCTTAAGTTCTGACTGCAAATGTCCCTGTCTTAAGCTACATTTCCACGAAGGGATATTATCTGGATACATAGAAATCTGGAAGTCTCTTAATGACAAATGGCATTAAGTCTAGAGTCTAAGTGAAGATCTATCTCTATCTGTATGGAGACTGAGAATGCTTAGCTCCTACAAACCAAGACAAAATAAGGCTGATATCATTCACTCCATCCGCAGCTTAATGCACAAATGTCTCTATAGTTCTGCTAATCCCAGATGATGAGAAGTCCTGAGTCAGACATGAGAAATCAGGACAATTCTTCTAAAATCCTTTAACTATTAGGTGTTCATAAAAGCTATGAATCTCCAATGTTCTTGGCATTGGGAGGTAGAGAGGAGGTGGAGAAGGAAGAAATGTAAAGGAAATGCTTATTACTGGTAGTTGTTTAGCAGAGTAAATAGCTTGATGACCTCTTTACTGGATATGTTAGTAAGCAGATTTGAACATTAATACCCCTCCTTTGACAAATATCTTTGTATTTTTCTTAACTGCCTAGCTTGTCTTTATGCTGACTTTGAGTAAGCACTTTAAAGATGTCTGAAGGGTATAAGGAAGACATTGGACAACTTTAAACCTTAAAAACATCATATTCCCTTGGTTAACTGGTTAGGTCACATAGTCCTTGTCCACTGCTTGGATTATATAGTAGGAAGATACTACTCTGCCTATTACTCATTTTACAATCAAATAACTTGCTAATAACTTTATATGAAAACACTTGTACCAAAAATATTATCTGAATGACAGTCCACCATGGGTAGATAGCCACTTACAAATGTACTTAGAGTCTCTGGGCCCACAGGACCGAAAGGTAAGTTGCTGAATTTGTTTTTAGTCTTTCAATTTGCATGCTGCTATTTTAAAATACTTTCTGGGTCAGTAAACTGCAGTAAAAAGGTGTGTTGAGAGAGGGGAGAAAACATGTCGTATCAGTTATAGCGGGGGATAATTTTGCACAGTCAGGGAATCACAGAACAGTTGAGCTTGGCAGGGACTTCTAAGGATCATCTTGTCCAAGCTCCTTCTCAAGTAGGGCTACTAGAGACGGTTGCCCAGGACTCTGCTTAGAGGTTTTTAGTATCTCTGAGGATGGAGACTCCACAACCTCCCTGAGAAACCTGTGCCAGTGCTTGGTCACCTTCAAACTGAAAAAGTGTTTCCTGATCTTCAGAGGGAACCTCCTGTGTTTCAGTTTGTCCCCATTGCCTCTGATCCTGTCACTGGGTACCACTGAGAAAAGCCTGGCTTCATCCTTTTTGCACCCTCCCTTCAGCAATTTATGTCCATTGATGTGATCCCCTGAGCCTTCTATTCTCCAGCTTGAAAAGTCCTGGGTCCATCAGCCTTTCCTCATAGGAGAGATGCTCTGGTCCCTTCATCATCCTTGTGGGCCTTTGTTGAACTCTCTCCTGTGTGACCACGTCTCTCTTTTAACTGGCGAGCCCAGAACTGGACCCAGTACTCCAGCTGTGGCCTTCACCAGTGCTGAGGAGAGAGGAAAGATGACCTCTCTTGACCTACTGCCAGTACTCTGTCTAATTCACCTGAGGTTACTGTTTGCCTTCCTTGCAGCAAAGGCACATTGCTGTCTCATGTTCAAGTCTGTGTCCACCAGGACCTCCAGGTCTGTTTCTGCCAAGATGTTTTCTAGCCTGGTGGCCTCCAGCATGTACTAGTGCATGGGGTTGTATTTCCCCAGGTGCAGTACTTTGCACTTCCCCTTGTTGAGTCACACAAAGTTCCTGTTGGCCCATTTCTACAGCATGTCAAGGTCCCTCTGGATGGCAACATAACCCTCTGGTGTACCAGCCACTCGTCCCAGTTTACTGGTGTCTACACACTTACTGAGGGTGCACTCTCCCCTGTCATCCAGACAATTAATGAAGATGTTAAACAGTCTGGTGTCTATCTGTAAATATTTAATGTTTTAATGTTACGTTTAACTCCAATACCTGAAGACATATTTCTTATGTCGTAATTATACTAATGATCTATAAGTGGATAGAGGTTCATGCTAAAGGCTTTTTAGCCACATCTGTATATAAAATACAATTGAAAAAAAAAAGAAAACAAAACATCTGTGATCTTCCACCAGTTTATCTGATTTGTAGAAGTATAAATTCAAACTCTCTTAAACAGATTTCAATAAATTAAAATGCAATATTTTTGAAATGCAATTATAAACACAAAATGCCTAGAGACATTTTAAAAATTTGGATTATTTGGATCCATTATCTAGGTGAATTTTCTAATATACGTGCAAGGGGAAAAAATGAATTCCATAGGATGTAGGTATTTCTCTGAAAAACAACCATGTGAATATGCTCCTTCTTACTCCATATCTCTATTTTCTTGGAGTGTATCTTCCATAATTGGAGTGTATCTTCCAAAATTACTACTTACTGCTGCCAGGGCTGTCAGAACTAACTGTAAGAACTGACTGACTTTTTCCTCACTGGTGTTCACACACTGATGGCAGAATTATTAATATTCTTCTCAGTATTTCAGGGCATATAATTTTTTGTTGATATGCATTAGTAGAAGCCTACAGGAAGGAACAGCATTTCCATGGTATAACTAAAAAATGTAATTTGATGACCATAGTCTTGCACAGACGTAAATGAAGGCAGTAATCAGTCTGAAGAGCCTTTGTTACTGGCAGTACTGCACAACTGAAAGAACTGAGATTTGTCTTTAGAATCCATGTTGGGTTTACTGGGTGAAAATAAAAAAGAGTAAAATATTTTTGCTGTTATTTTGATCTAATTTGCCCTGATAATTACAACATAGAACCATTTCCTGTATCACACAGTTCTACAATAAGCCAGTATTGACCTTGATAGATTTCCACAGAAGAATACATATGAAAGTGTCAGTGGAAAAGGGGTGAAAACTGATTTTATTAATTTCTTCCAATGATGAGTTTATCTTTATTTAACTACAAAGGTAGTGGCAATTTAGCTTCCTTTGAGACAGTTAGTAATCCTGATAAACCTGAAATAGTTTAACAGAAGAAAACCTCCCCAAAAGAAACCTAACCCCCAAAACAAAGCAGAAAATAAAACCAAAAACCAAACAAAAATAAGTCCTTTTCCAGGCTGTATTATTTTGACTGAACATCTCTTATGGGGCTACAAGAATTGCACTTTGACAAAATTTGTCATTTTGTTTCTGCTTCTACAGTGCTGCTTTGCCACTCTTGTCTTCCAGTTCCCTATGTGTTGGCCTCTGCAGAATGTTGATTTATTAACATTGCTACAGAGATAGGCCAAAACAGCTCACAGTTGTTTTAATGGATTCCTTCCAGACATATTTTCACATGTTTTCCAAAATACTATATTCTATGATGATTCTGCTAAATTCTGAAGTCATGATAGTTTTGAAGATTTGTGTAAATGTATGCAACATGCACTGTAAAAACTGGCAAAAGTAGTACTTTGAAGAAAAAAAAATAGATCATATTATCCTAAAATCAGATTTTTAAAAGCTAAATCCAGCTTCTGACTTCTAGGTTAGTTATATTCTGAAATATATATTCAGCTTAGAAGTACGCCATAGGCAGTGTACACTGAAAACAAAACAGTACACTAAAAACAAAATAGAAATATTATTGTTTGGCTGTCATCAACAATTACTCACAGTAATTTTGAAAGTGCTTGACTGTCATGGCATCACTGGTCTACCTTGCAGTGCAAAAATGCATATAAAGAAATATCTGTATATCTGTATCTTTTTCTTCCCCCCTCCCCTCAATCCATAACAAAACAGAAAGAAAGGAAAAAAAAATCCTAGTTAAGATACAGAGGTTTCCTCTATGTGTTTTGAAAGAGCATCCTTCTGAGTTCTTGTAAACTTGTTGAGATCATCCCCAGCAACAAGGAGAGGTCTGAACCCCTGATCACATTGATGGGGAGAGGACTGTGACATGCGATGTCTAGAGGAGGCAGGACAGAACGGGAACCCAGACCAGGAAGAGCACTCTGAAGGCATGGAAGGTACAGCCAGCAGATTTCAAGTACCAACGACATGCCTGTTTTCAGAATACTGCCAAAATATATCGCGTCTTGGACATTACCAGGGACAAATAAATCCATCTTCCTACACAAGGCTGCACTAGAGACAGTTTGACTGAAACAACCCTTGAAGTCACAGCCATTGCCAAACCTCCTGTGGCCTTTCTCCAGCACCTCCCACCACTCCCCAGGCATCCTGCTGCTGTGCCCGCCCTGGCAGTGGGGTCCCTCACCCTCCCACCTCACCCCATCTGCCTCAGCTCCCATCTCAACACAGGGGCAGAGCACAGGGCTGAAGTTCTTACTCATGCCTTGGGTGATACTGCCTGTGGCTGGGCTGCCAGGAGACATGATAAGAAGAACACAGATGTGAAGACCTCAACTCTGTTCCAGAGATATCATTGAGGGGCTTTTGATGCAGTATGTGCCATCTGTACTTAAAAAAACTCTGCTTGAATATCATCAGAGATATCAGAGCTGGATAACTTACTTTCTTTGATTAATAAAGGTATTCTTTTTCAAGGGAAAAAAAAAAAAAAGGTTTCCCATATTTAAGATTGAATATTTTTTTACTTCTTGGTGGTAACTGCACCAGTTTTAATCCCTCAGTATTCTAAATAAAACTAATTTCTTTCAATCTCTCTTGTCTTGTTAAAATATTAACTTTTAGGGACTTAGCAATCCTCTCACAGATCATGTGCCTAACACCCAGTGCTAGGATGGACCATGCTAAAAATGATTTCTCTTTATGCTGTTACAATTCAAAGGGTAAATGCAATTTCATGTTGGTTTCTAATCTTTTTAAAATACTTGTAAGGCAGCCATCTAAAACTAGCCAGCAACACTTAAACAATCACTCATTCTTCTTCCATGTATTCCATTTTCCAATCCAACAATAAAGAGAAAGGAAGCAGTATATTTATAGCTACACAAAAAGATGGCTACTAGGAACCACTGAATGTGTAGATGGAATGTCTCTTTCCAGCATCAGTGTTTTACAGGGTATTAAAAATAATTGTTATTGCTATTGTAAATAAATATTGAATTATACAAACTCTAAAAATACGGTGTTTACAAAAAAAAAAAAAAAAACCACACATGAACACCACAGATGGGTTTTATTTCCTTTGTTTTTCCATACTTTCCTACAAAACTATGACATAAACTACATATAAAGATATACTGTGGGAAAATAAATACATCATTTTTTCTAGTAGGGTATCTGTCCACTTTATTATTTCTACAACATTTTAGCAATCCAATATTATGCCTAGAGCTTTTTAATTAATAGAGACTAATTAGATTTTTCTTTTTAGCACTTTTTACTTGTTATAGATTTTTGAAGTATTTATTCACCACTTTTATGATTGAAGATAAAATTTTAATAATAATTCATCTGCCTCTAATATCTCTTTTACTTAGTAGTAGAGGAAAAAAGTAATTTGAACTATTAAAATAAAGTTGAATGTGAGTAGAAAAGACCCTCCAGGGAATGCCTGTACCAAGAAAATGTTTTTGTGTCAGTAAAATGTTTAAAATCCCATTAGGCCTCAAGCTCCTAAATGAGATTTAAGTTTTACAAAGACCTTTCCAGGTTCTCAGAAGGGGGTGATTTCCATATATATATAGCTAGTGTCAGATTAAGTTCTTAAGGACCAATTTTTCAAACAAGCTGCTAAGAATGTCTTCAATGACATTCAGCAAATGTTTGTTAAGTAGATCCTTCAGATTCAGATCTAGCAATAAACTTTTTATACATGATCCTCAGTGCCTCATGGGAATTCTTTTTGAGGCTGGAGTCTTAGTCAAAGTTATTTGAATTATTTTAAATTATAAACATTAGGGAGCAACTTGAAAACCTGGCTACTTAAAGTGAGTGCTGTCAATTTTTACCTTAAGTAATGGCCTGACTATGATGTTCACATATTAAGTATTAAGCATTATTTCACAAGTATTATATTAAAGCTGTGAACTGTTCTTCACAAAGTCACATTTCATTCTAATATGAGGCTCCTACTGTGTGCAGAATTGTTTGTTCACACTCTATTTAGTTCCTTAGTAATTGTAATAAACTAATTTCACTGTCAGAACAGTCCAAGGTATTCAGGACTGTGCCCTATGAAATAAAAATTTCAAATCAAAAAGGGTAAGACCAGATTTAATAAATATTCTAATTATAACTAGGTCAAGTCTAGATTTAGTCCCTCCCAAGCTAACAATAGCCATTTCAATATAAATTAAAAGAATATTTAAAAGTTATCTTCCTATCCACTAATACTGCTATTATATTTGCATGTATATTTTTACACTGAAAAGAACTGCACATTTCAGTATATTTTCACAGAGATTACTAGTTTGTTAAGGATGAGAAAAGATATTTGCTTGACATACAGCACTGACATTTAGAAATATTTTTTTTAACATTACATGGCATTTTTATTAAAAACTAAAACAAACCCACAAAAACCCCCAAACCAAACCACACACACACACACACAAAAAAAAAACAACAAACAAACAAACAAACAAAAAACCCAACAAAACCCAAAACAAAATAAGCCTCAACAAACCACCACCACCACCACAAACTGCAAAGGAAACGTACATTGTAACAGGCCTTGCTATAACCTGCGTTAGTTAGTATGTATGATCATGTGCACACTGTAACTGAACTGCAGCTGAATAGGCCTCATAGAAGCTGAAACAAACACATGTACACAGAGATGTGCTGGCAGGGTTGAAGGATGGTGCATGATGAACAGACCTATAAAATAATGAAGGTAAAGAAGGAAGACATTTGCTGAGTTCATTATGGACTCTATGATACAGGTAGAATATAGAGTTACAGATCAGGCAATGTAATATTTAGTTAGTTTGACTACTTCATGAAACAAATAATCAGAAACCTTCTATCATGTGCACTGGTGTAGAGAAGCCTGCACAGCATTGTGCTAATAACTGGCTATTGGTACAGGTGTTTTGACGATTTGTCTGTTAGAGGGTAATTTTGTGTGGGTCATGCCTTGTAGACAACCAGCTTAGCCCACTATTTGTCATTGAGCCAGGCCTCTTTCTTTTGTTTTGTCTGTTCCATTAATGAGATAGGATAGTGTTGGAGACTAAAAAATTAGTCTAAAATCAATGAAAAATTAATAAAGATACCTATGGAGATGTGGAAGTTGCAAAAATTTTCAAATATGAGAAAAAACAGATATCTCTCTCTTTTGATTTTTGAGGATATTTCTAAAAAAATATAAATATTTACATTATTTTCCTGCAATGATTTTTAAATAGGATTTAATATTTAATAAATTTATTTTATAAAAACACTTGTATATGTACACTTGCATAAGTACATGTATAATATATGTATATGCAAGTGCAAATTATTTACTTTAGGAAAACAACAGTTATGGTCGGTATTAGGGTTGAAACTGTGATGTATGCAAGATGAAATGATTACTGTGACATCACTAGAAAGTTGCAAGTCAGAGTCTGATGTGGCCTCAAGACTTGGTTTTATGAATCCATACTGCTTTTGCAGTGCAAACAAGGTTCAGAAGTAGTTGTATGAACAGAGCTCTCAATATTTGATATATCAATATAAATTTAAAAAATCTCATTCGTTGAAAGATGCTTGAAAAATTAACAGTACACCCTTATGTATTTGCAATAATATACAGAGTTAACATATCCCATTATTGTCCTTGTTTATTCAAGAAAAGTCATTGCCTAATTTAATACACTTTGTTTCAAATAAGTCAAGAAAGCATTCTGATGAGGCCCCTTTTTCTGCTCTTCAGATGAGATGACAATAGCTCCCCTCTGCCACTGAAGGGGATGGGGAGTAGCTGTTTGAAGGTATAAGCATTCACTCTCCTGCTCTGGAAGATGTCATTATTTAAAGTAGTTAATGTTCCTTGGGTTTGTTGTTGTTGTTTTTGTTTGTTTGTTTTTGTTTTCACACCATTTTCTACCAGCCCATCAGTGCTTTAGTGGTTCTGGACTGCAAATCCTGAAAAGGCTGGGTCTGGAAGAAATCTGAGTGAGGGGATGGTGAAGAAAAGCAGGTGTAATTACAGATTTGTTTTGGTTTCGTTTGGTTTGTTTTTTTTTTTTTTTCTGTCGATTTTAGCTGTCTTACAGAGTAACACGAAAAGATCTAAGTGTATAATTTTAAGTTAACCTGAAGTCCTCTTGTATATGTCTCTGATCACCACATCGGTCTTAATTAACTAGTGAGAAACAAAAATATTAAGCTACTTAATGTGTGTTGTACACACATAATGATGTGTACAGAAAAAAAACCCAAACACTTCTAGTTCCTGAGCCTCCTTTCCACTTTAGATTTCATTTCCTGGCTTTCAGTTTATAATTAGTCTCAGATTAATACCCTGTTCTATGCCAAGAGACTTCACTAACTGATCTAATTTCATTTCAGTCCCATAACTTGAGTCTACACTGTGAGTATTTCAGGCAATCATTTATGTCCATTTCTTGGTTAAGAAAGCTCTCCTTAGCCTCATAAGTTCTGTTCTTCTGTGCTCATTAAAATTTGTGCTTGTCTTATACAGGCATATATATCCTAGCAGACAGACAGTCAAGTTCCAGATCTGGAATGGTCTCCTCGGTCTCCTCTGTGCTTGGAGATTGACAGAAGCTGTTGCCCTATGCATAGAAGATCCAGTTAGAATTGCCATCCTGCACATCAGCACAGGGTTAAGCATAAAACCAGAATATTTCTTCTATCAAACCTTATTAAAAAAAATAAAGTTGCTGAACCTCTGCATTATAAAGATAGACATTCTAAATAATACAGTAAGAAGCAATCCAGTGCCTATAATGATGTGCCTGCCTCAACTTTTAAAACCAAATCCACTGAATATATTTTGAGTTCTGATGCATATGTTTTTCTTAATTCTGTCTTTTGAACACCTCTCAAGAAAATATACAAAATATGTATCGTGGCACAGAGACCTTGAATTTCCACAGAAGTACACTTTTAACATAGTTGATGCTGATGCCTGTGAGCTAAAAAAGGTGTTATGTAACTGACAGCAAATGAAGGGAACAAGAAAAGGACTGTGGGCAGTCTTTAGCAAAGTGAAACTGAAGTGTCACATCCTTTCATTTAGAAAATATTTCTTCTATTAAATATAATTTTTCTTCAATTTTTGATGAATATGTGGTTGCTAGGAAACTCACCCTGTTTTCACTTATGCCAGGGTAAATATGGCATAACCAATTTACAGCGATGAAAGCGCCAGGACTGAAATAAGAACAGTTATGGAGTAGTTTAATGTTTATTCATGACTAACATAAGGAAACATGTTGTTACAAAAGAGGCAAAACTCAATGACCAGTTGTTGCCTCCTAGTCTCTGGGTAACATCTGATACAAGCCATGAAAAATTGTAAATCTCTGATTCCTTTCCAGTAGAGCTGCACTGAATTCTTGGCGCTGAAACACACCTCCACTATTTGCATAATATCACTCAAGATTGCTTTGAAACCATGTTTATGGCTGTTATGGATTGAATTCATCTGCCATAAACATTAGGAGACAAGTAATTATTCTCTATGTTCCAGGTTCTAAAGAGATGATAGTAAATATTATAGCTCTTCTTATACCTATACTGCCTTTCGTAGCAGTACCTGAGTACATGTTTACTTTTATGGGTCAGTAGACATATACTGCTTGTATAAGTGCCATTTACTATGGATATGCATGCAGCATTTTAGCATGAACCCACTGGGTGACGATAACTACATCACGCCTTCTGTATCTTAACATCACTGGCCATACCAAATCTGTGGACAACATACCTTCACACACACGCTAGGACTAGTCCACCATATTTGTATAAAAAAGCCTTTAATCTCTGTACTAAAATTCCTGCACAGCTATGCTGCCTTTTGCTGCACAAGGGACATCAAATTAGTTCCATAAGCAGATTTCATCCACCCAGATCTATCAAAATAAATAAATAAAGATTCATGTAATGGGCTGGTTTCTGTTATACCATTGACAATGATGGAAATACAGACTATCCTGATAACAAAGTTGCTTTTGTCTTCTCCTCAGGAGATGTACTAGATCACAGCTTTGAACTAGGCAAGTCTTCCCTTAGGTGATAAGGGAAGATCAGCATTGTCTTGTCATTATGGATTGTCCTCATCATCTGATGTGAAAAGAGATACATGAGAAGAATCATCTTCCAGAGGGGCCCTTCTTCAGAGCTTCCAAGCCTGTGCAATTCTCCCTCACTGTTTCACTTTTGTTTGGTTAATTTTTACCACAAGCAAAGAGACGCTGAACACAGAATATAAATAATTGAAACATTTTTTTAGGTTTTTACTGAGCAGTAAACACAGTAGTATAATACAGGGGGTTTTAAAAAGATGGACCAAATGTGTTTCAATTACCCAAAAATTTACAAACAGTTTAATTAGTTATTAAGTTTTAGACACCTTTTTATAAATGCTCCATGTTCCCTCCACCAGCCATATGGACAACATGGAGAAGATAGTTAATAGTTTGTGGTTGCAGAGATATAGTGATTTCACATTGGGTCCCTTTTTTTGAAACAACCTCTATATTAGATACTAGTTTATATATATGGTAAAACTGTGGCAAGAGTTATGGAACTAAAATTCCAAGTTGTATGCATGAAAATCAATTTTTTCTTATTTATAATTCTGGTATAGATGATGAACAAGGCAATGCCTTTATGCACACTCAGCACTCTTAAGACACAAACTCCATGGCTGGTTCAGGAACTCCACAGCAAGTTATTTGCATAGATATAATGCTAGCTGCTTTGAGACAATGGAGCTGACTTGGAGATTGACTCAGATCCAAGCCACATTCACAAATAAGGATTTGACTGATTGTTACAGGAACTATTCATGTGGGATTTTGGACAGATTCCCCCAGACATTTCCTGTTATGTCTATTTTAATTCATGTGTTGATTAACACCCTAGGTAGAAATTACCAGAGATTCCCAAGTAGTTGTTGCTGCTGCAGAAGTTATCAAATTGTACATAGATAAAACATTAGTAAACAGAAAGGATTCCCAAAGATAAAGAAGTTGTGTCTTGTAGATTGTAAAGATGTTTAAGAGATGTTTTGCCTGCAGTTAAAATAACTGATAGAGATGGATCGTCCATGTGTTGGGTTTGTTGCATAGGAGAACAGCTGGTTTGTAACAGCTGGGAATGGATCTTTGATTCTGTAGGCCTTCACAGGTCATGCAAGTTGTTTCATTATTATTGCAGTGACCACCTACCATAGTTGGAAAAAATCTGCTACCTGAGTATTACAAACCTTCCCAGTTTTAGACTGCAGACAGACTAGTACTTTTGTCTGTGAACAGACAGAACTTGAATGAAATCAGGGTGTAGACCTTTGCATGGGTAATGGCTTGCATCCTTTGCTGCGTTTAGTCTTAGAGTTGTCTATCCAGACAATCAGGCCACACAAGGAGTTCAATCAAAAATTAATGTTTTATATATGAGAATTGCATTTTGATATGCCTCAAGGTGGAGAAAAACTGAAATTGAAGCTTAACTCCTGGTAGAGAGCAGTCAAGTGTGCTTTCAATTAGCTGACTATGAGATACTGTATCCTCAGGTACAGCCTCAACAACAGTATCCCAAATGCCTTTTGAATAATTCTGTCATGCTATATCCTACAGCAGAATGTTGTGCAGGGCTGCCAAGAAGGTGTCCTAACTGCAGATCACTTTAACTTAGTTTAATACAACCACAGGCACTGAGTCTGTCTTCTGTGATGGCATGATGAAATATTGTCTGCAAAATGCCTTTATACTCATGTTTCTGGCCATTGTTAGAAACACTGCTCCCTTATGCTATTCCATATATTGTTTCCGCCCCTTTAGCATCCACTAAACAAGGCTGAAGGCCCCACAGCAGTCTTGGCCAACAAGAGTAGGCATGCTTAGCAGGATACCTCTTGTAGCAAGAAAAGTCTTCTAAGAAAAACAAACAAAAAAACAAAACCACAAAAAGACCCCCAACAAACAAGAACAACAACAACACAGTGTATGACAGATTCCCCAGAATCCCCTTTCACAAGGCCTACCTGTACCTTAGAAATTACTTATGTTACTAATAGTAATGTCATTCTATTGTGTCCCATAGCCATCTTTCTAAAAATGGCTGTAATGACATGTCAAGAGGCTGGGAATCTGAAAGGTGTTTGAATATTTCAAACATATTTATCCAAACAGGGACAAAAAGGACACTGCTCCCATAATGAAAGTCACTGTGGTCAAATCTTCCATGTCATTTGGACCTAAAGTCACATTTCAGGCAGAAATGTGTCCCTGTTCTTGTGCATCTCCTAGGTGCTAAGCCACTGGTTTATCTTCTGTTAGACAAGTTATAGTCTGATGGGAAGGGTTTTTTTTCACAGCTGGCTTGCCTAAGGTTTGCTTCTCCCTAAGAAAAATGTCTGCAGAGGTAAAGAAAGCAACTATTGAATCTTCCAGAAATTATCAGATTCAGATGAGGTAAACCACACAGAGCAGACACAACAACATGAACATAGGGAAGGCTCACAGTTCAGAAATAAATGACTATGTTGGCAAATCTATTATACCTACAAAGGCAAGATGATCTAATGTCTCACTAACAACCGATATCAATCTTCTTCCCCACCCCACACCAGATGGTACCAGCAGTTCTCTTGAGATCTCTGCCAGGAAAATAAGGAGCTGGTCTGCCTGTATTGTGTGAGAAACACCACACCAGCAGTGGTTCTATATTTTATCTCCATATCCTGTTCTATATTATGAGTACCTCAAGCATGAGGAGACAGTAATGAATTTAATTCACTTGAAAGTGGAGTAGAAATTGCACTATTGGCTTGTTGGCTATTCCAGCTGTGCCATCATGCTCTTCCTGATTGAATGTAAATGTAAACTGGAGGGACTACTGAAATAATGATGAGCTGCTCATGTAAGTCAAGACTAGCTGGAGTTGCTGCTAGTTTTACCATAGCAATCAGTCCTTGTGATGAACTGTTCTGCATCTGATGTTTTGCAAACAGACTGCTGAACTGGTTGCTGAAGCCATGAGAACTGTAAGAGAAGAAAACGTGATGATGCCCCTATTTTTGTCCCTGCGTCTGGAACATGCCTTGCATGACATAACAGTTTCCCTTTTCACCCTGGTATCTCAAAGGTTACTCTTTCCCCCTGAACCAAGGTGACTGTGCCAAACCCTGAGTCACATGTGATTTGACTGTCCATGAACTGAAGAGGCCAAGAATGGACCAAACACTTCCTGGGGCTGCACAGGTGTATGAATCATTCATGCCTTCGCAAATGTACTGTAAGAGTGTCCAACACCAAAGGAATCTTGGGGGGACGGGATGCAGGTAATCTTCTGCTTCACAGGTACCATATAATTTAGTCCAGACTGTAACATGCTTGTTACTGCCACCCTGTCACTGCTTTTCTCCAAACAGGGTCAATGCTGGGGGTAGAGAAGGGTGAATTGCTTCTGAAACTCTCACATCACTGCAAAGTATTAATCCCTGATGATCCCTGCCTCTTGACTGTCAGCGCCTGCTCACTGTACCAAGCAGCATGCATCCCCTTAGTAGAGCAAGTTAGGAGAAGCCAGATTTGATAAAGGGTGTAGCTTGCCTGTGCTGCACCTGGGGCTGGGATCTGAGTCTTCACCCTTCTTCTCACCCAGACTTCCTTGCTGAAAAGACAGCTAACATATGGCAGAGCAGAGCTGTAGTGTGTGTCACCATGCTGGGTGGATAGAGTGTGAATTAAGACCTGAGTGCTAAATCAGAAGCATTTCATTGTGACCATGAGACATTTCCTCTGTCACAAGGGAATTCCCAATTAATGTGCTTCAACAGCCCTTACAAAAAACCTATATGCAGACTATGGATTTTATCCCAATTAGGCATGTCTTAACTGTTGCTGCAATTAGTGTTATACCTGCTGAACATGAACTGGGACTTGGATGTTACAACTGCACCAATAAATTTACAACTGTAAAGTGTGTATCAGCTGTTGATGTTAGGGAGGCACATTTTAAAGTACTTTCTTACTGGTTTGGATAAAGTGATTCTGAATATAGCAAGGATATAGGCTAGAAGGCCATCTGTCTGACATATTTCTAAGGTCTGCTTTTCTCTACTCTAACATTCAATCAGCACTTCAGCAGGAAGGGCACAGAGACAGGTAATTCAAGCAGGAATCTCAGAAGGTGTGAGACCGGCTACAAATGAAGTCCATTTCATATATTGAAAATGTCACAGGTCTGAAGTAGGATTTTTCTGTTGTTTTCTATTGGAATTCAAAGTCACATAAATGTTCATTTCCTTCCATGAGCTGTGTTTTGGGGTTGTTTTTAGGTTTTGGTGGGTTTGTTGTTGTTATTGTTGTTTTTGTGTGTTTGTTTTTTGTTGCTGTTGTTTGTTTGTTTTTGTTTGGTTTGTTTTTGTTTGTTTGTTTGTTTCAAAATTAACAGCAAGTGTTATTTTCTGTACAAGATTTTCCAAAGCAAAAAAAAGCTGATAATCAGAAAATGTTCAGCCGAAGATCTCAAAGAACCTGGTGTGTTTAAATGTGCCCTTGGTATAGGTATCTCTCCCCACAGAAAATACACCACTCTGTTTTTGAAAGGCTGGTGCTCTTATGAATAATAGATGGAGAAGGGGGAAAAGCAATAAAGGATATACACACACAGTGAGTAAAGGGGAAAAATGGAGAATGGAGGAGAGGGGAGGAGAGGAGAGGAGAGGAGAGGAGAGGAGAGGAGAGGAGAGGAGAGGAGAGGAGAGGAGAGGAGAGGAGAGGAGAGGAGAGGAGAGGAGAGGAGAGGAGAGGAGAGGAGAGGAGAGAGAGGAGAGGCACTGGGAATCAGAGTATCCACACTTTCTTCAACCAACAGAAAGATAATTTCTTTTATTTGACCAGAAGAGTGAAATTCGTAACAGCCCTCACAAATACAGTAAAAGTCTATGAGCAAGTAGCCAGATGCAGGAATGCTAATAAATGCTGCAACAGTATCTTTGGTGAATATAGGGCTCCTTATACTCATCATTCTTCACTTCTTAACTATTGTCTCATTGTGGCTGTTTTCTAACAATGTCTGTTTTTAACCTTCACCTAGATATAATCATATTGATTTAATGACATCAGTGGTTGTTTAAATCACTCTATGTTTTTTCAATGTAAATTAACCTTGATTGCATGAATCAGAACTCTTACAGCTCTCTTAAGAATTGGAAGATTATATATTTTTAAAGAAATTAATACCTTTCCCTGCATAGTGGAAATAAAAGGGTTTTTTTCTTTACAGTCTACGTTGTGTCAGCAGCAACTCAATCATCTACCATTGCCTCCTTGTAAAGTCCCTATTCTTATACCATTCTCTGCTCAGTTCAGATCCTCATGTTCTCTGCCAATAATCTTAGGCCTAGATGCACAAGAGTATTCAGGCACGTAACTACCTTACTGGTTGAAAAGAACTGGGAATCTAAGAAGGTCTAAATTACTGTAAATTTGATATGCAGATATTCAAATCAATTTGATAAATTTAACAAAAACTTCTGCATATCTACTAGTGTTTCACCACACTCATTTGCATCTATTCTATATGATATTTCAAGAAATCTTCACATGTTCCAATAGTTCATCATTAAAAATGCTGAGTAGTTAATATTTAGTAATTTCTAGAAAGTATAGCAGTTAAACATCAGTAGAGAGAAGTGGGACAGGAACCATGGGAAAGCCTCTATATAAAATGTATTGTGTAATTATTATTGACATTTTCATTATTTAGACTAGCATTCTACATTATCTAAAATTTAATTGTTATTTAACAACCTATCATTTATCCAATGCTTCTGTACTACTTAAACTTTATAATTTTCATATTTAGCTTCTCAGTCAGGAAAGTTTTTCAGCTGAGTGCATGTTAAATTTGTAGAAGGCAAACTTACTCAATTTCCATGCAGAGTGCAGAAAACAGATACCCTTCTTCACTGTGGCCTAAAATATTTTTTGTTGTTTCTAGATGCTCCATACTCAAATACTGAAAAAATAGATTAAGGAAGATGTTGAAGCATTGTTGGTTTATGACTTTGTTGCTTCATTGCTTAAGACACTCATTATTTATGAGACTGGATAAATCAGTACTAAAACTTATTTTTGCAAAATTTGTATCCTTCTTGGGGGCAGGATAGCGAATTTTGCCACTACTGACATCCCAGAAATCATTTAGATAAGTCTAGTTTGACCTGCATTCCTGTTCTCTCTTTGGGCAAACACATAATCTGGGATCAGATTCTGTTTGAGATTACTTCCTCTCTGAGTTTTCTTTTCCCAAGATTTGAATAGATTTGCCAGTAAACTTTCTGAATTATTTCTGGGAAGTGAATAAATGAAGAAAAAGGTCAATAGAACTAAAACTGTTTTGCAACTGAGAAGTATGTTTACCAGAAATTGTTGCAGCTTTTTTACAGATACAGTAATTAACCACATTTATTAAATGGTTTATGCATTTACAACGCTGTTCATAGAAAGAAATGAAAAGGTTCTGTATAGAACATTTGCTTTATTGCAGAAAGTCTGCTGGAGTACCAGGAACAACTGAGAAAACCAGGTACAGAAATTTGTGACTAATGAGACAGAAGCAGCGGCAGGGTCAGCTGAATCATAGTCCTTTGAGCCACAGTGGGGGACCCTACTCCTCATTATCAGCCATCCCATCTCCTGTCTATGTGCTCGTATACAAATTCCATCAGTATTTCCATCTACTTACTGTAGTCTGTAGAAGAACAAAAGCTTTGTTTTCATTTATCAGCAGATCTTTAAAAAGGAGCACCCTGAAAATATGCGAATAATAAGGATTTATTTAAGAAATCAGTTTGATCAATCATGAATGAACAACAATCCTTACAATCAGAAACTTCTACTTTTACACTTTTGATTGCAGTTCCCGCCTGACTTTATGTCTGTCTAAAGGTAATTATCAAGAGTATAAGATAGTTCAAATGTGTTCAGTTCTTATGGAAAATCAAATCATGAGGATCATTCTTGTCAAATCAATAAGGAACTGGACTTCTGTACCGTTGTCTACACAATGGCCTTTTATTTTCTTACAAGATTTGTGTAATTCTCAAATGCTGGTGCCATGCATTACTTTTTCTTACTGATCAAAAGTACAGACTGTACAGCATTTCCAGCTTTAAAAGATCAGGTCCTATTATAAAGAACTTTTTCCACTTTTATCAAGACAAGATAACATTTATTAAACCACAGAGGAACACTGTTAAAATAATATTAAAGGTATAAATAAAATCAACAAAAGCCAAGGATTTAGTAACTTTTTTTTTTCTTTCTGCATTATTAACACACTATGGTTTAAAGATACTGCAGTCTTTAGTTGCACAATGAGTTATTCCCTGTGCTTAGACAGTAAGTATTATTACTTCTGGGATGCAGTAAGGGACTGAAATTATTTCATAGCATCACAGAATTGTCAGTTGTAGTCTCCTGCTGAATCTGGGCTATTGCCAGCAGTGCAAAGGGGCAGCTGTGTCTGTGTCAGACAGAGTCTTCCAGATGCCCAGGAGAGACATTTCACAGCCTCTCCATACAACTTATTCCAGTGAGGTACTAGCCACCTAGTGACTTTTTTCTCCCCAATGTCCAATCTTAATTTCCTAAGCTGCAGTTTGTTACCATTGGTACAAGTACATTGTCTGGAATTACTGCAAAGAGTTTGGCCATGTGGTCATTAAAACAAACAAACAAACAAACAACTAAAAACCACCAAACAAAACAAAAAACTCAAACAAAACAAAAACCAAACAAACACATAAAAATTAAGTTCTCCAAATGTGTCTCTTCCCCGCCACAAGTTTTTCCATTGTGGACACTGGCACACACCACACACACATTCCTCCCCACAAGGAATCCCCTGTCATTAGTATTGCTCTTTTTATGTTTGAGTGATTATATTCTTTGTGTTGAGTGTCTCAGTTTTAAAATATTTTAATTAAAATAAATAGAACCTCTGTCTCGACATCCCTAGTTTTAGGCTTCACAAAGATTATAAACAGGTTTTAATAAACCCATGATCTGAAAATAGACCCAAGGGTGCTGTTAACCCAAAGGAAGCAAGTGAACGAGATAATGAAAAGCAAATGCTACCACTGGGCACTGTCTTTTGACTGCTCTCTTGGGATGTTGGAGGTGATGGGAAGGTTTCTAGCCCCTGCCTCCCATTCCTCATTCAGATTCTCTCCCTGCTCTTGGGCTATGAACTACGGTGATGGATACATTCTGGATAACTTAAACCTTTGCCTTGCACCTAAGTGGTAGACATCTAGTTTAGCAACTGTTTTGAAGTGAATTCTCATTTTCCTATTCATCAATGAAAGATGGATTTCAGCTCTCAGGAGAAACTATTTCCCCTGGACATTTATCCCTCTCCTTTGACTACTATCAGGGCAAGTAGTGCAGATCCTTTGGTGTCACAAAAACACAGTCTAAAGCCATCCAGAAGCTGCTTAGGTCACGAAGGTGTCTGCCCTGATAGCACACAGTAAACATGATCTCCCAGAATAAGAGCATGAGTAGGGGCATCACAGGAGTCTGTATTGTTCAATATGGGTTTTTTTTGTTAGGCAGAACTAGTAAAGAGTCTCTGAAAATTCAATCTTGTTTATATCCAGAATGACCTGAATAAATACTGGTAGGCAAATAGTAGCTCTGTAACTAATTTGTTTATGACAATTTAGTTAAAGAATCCTTCACATTTAAAGTTTTCAAAAAACTGAGTAACATTAACTATGTGACGGTGGTACTGTTTTGATGTGGGGTATTAGTAATGAGGGATATCAGAACATGGTTCTGGAGTAAGGGGGCCTCCAAGCAAATGTAGAACTTTTTAGAGGCCTTGGACTGGTGTCTCTATTAGAGAGAACACTTACAGAAGCATTTCAAAAAATGGCTGAATTTCCTTTGTGGCCTGAAGAACAAAGAACTTGTATTATGAGACAAGATCTACGATGACTAGATCTTCTCTGTGTTAAAAATGAATATTTATCATCCTTCCATGTATTCTGTTTTCTTTCTGTTAAACACTTACAAAATCTAATTTAATACATAATGAGCCAGGCAAGGCCCAAGTCATAAAGAGCAAAAATGCAGACTTGTTTATTTTTAGTCATGAAACAGATGAGTCCATTCCTGAATAAAAATGTAAAACACACTGTACCAAGCTATAAATTCCTCAAGAACTTGATATTTTAAAGGAAATTAACTGTAGAAGATAAGACCTATGCAAATGTCTTGGCTGTAACACAAAGCCTATAGCACAATGCTTGAAATCTGGAGAGACCAAAACAGAAAACATGAAGTGTAAAAAGAAACCTTTGGGACTTGTAAAACAATACATTAAAATATGCTGATGTTATAAATAGTGCCATAGTTTACCTTTACTGGCTTGAAAGGGGACTCCAGAGGTTGGAGAGGAAGACAAATCAAAGCAATTGGCCTCTTTTTCAAAATCTGTTGTGTTGCTATATTGGGAAGCATAATACTGCTTCATTAACAAATTTATGGCAGCTATAATGCTTTTTATACATAGGAAGGAAAATGAAAGGTGCATAAACTTGGACATATATGTTTCTATACAATGTATAGGTCAGGTTGAAAACTGAGTTATTGCCTTTGAACTTCCCATTTTCTTCAGTTCATACTTTCATCAAATATAGGCCTGAATCCAGAGGGTGCATCTAGATGACTGAAGAGACAATGATAGCATGGAATAAATAAGTTCCCAGATCCCTGCACAAATCTTCAAGAATTCTTTGTTGAGATTCCTCAGAAACCACAAAATGGAGGATCTCGCTTGGCAATCGTGTTACAAAGTGTAAATAAAACTGAGCAGAGAAGACTTTTAATAAAAACTGGATACCTTCTGATGTGAAATTTTACAAAATTTTACTTTTTTAAGTGCCTTTTGGCTTATTTTTTGTGGTTAAATCTATTACAAATGTATGAACAAGAAGTTAGTGAGGTGGAAATATTTTGCACATATACTTTCTTAGATGAAGCTCTGCATGAAGCCTGTGTTATTTATGTACAACTGTGCATAAATAGCACATAACAGTTTATGTTCAGCTGTTGTTGCACAGGAAATTGTATGCAACTCCTGGCACATAAAGGTTTGTCTGTTATAGCTTCTGGCATTTAAAGCTTTCACTGCCCAAAGATTTTATCCCTCCTCTTCCACATAGAAATGTACTTGGTAATTGCCTAGAAAAAAATTCTGGGAGCTATCTATCATTTAATGGATAATTCAGAAGTCCAGTGTTTTTAGTACCAGTGTTTTCTTCAGTGTATTTGTACGGTTATCCCTGAGGTGTTCAAAATAGTAGGCTGAATATTTCACCCCTAAGCATGCATTTCTGATTACCCCTAACTTGTCTGATTATGAATTTAGGAGAGAAGCATGCTGAGGGTTGGTTTGGCACATTGTATGTTAAAATTATAGGTAAAGCTCCCACACCAGCTGTTAAAAATTGTTTCTGTCAGGTCCTGCTCCCTGCCGCAAGTGTCTGTCTCTGAAGAACTCTGCTTGTCTTGCCTCTTCCGCTGGAGTGGCCTGTGCCTCCGACCAGGCGCAGGAGAGCCCCTGCCTCTCCATGGACTCCATCTCCATTCTCCCTGCCTCAGCTGCAGAAATGACTGATGCTTCTGTCATATTAAGCACTTTTGAGGGATTTTCAATGGTAGCAGCTTCAAATACTCATGGCTTAACACAGCTGGTCTCAGATCTGCCACTTTCCAAGTGTGCCCACAGCAGCTCTCTCTGCTAAAGAGCCAGGCTCTGAGCTTGAGCATCTCTTTATGTTATACAGGTTTATATACATCCATCTTAAAAACCTGGAAACTTCTCTGACACCACATCAATAGAATAGCATTCTTACCTTGGTACTGCAGCCAGATACATTCCCTTTTCACCCTAATACAATGAAGCTTTAACACATTCAACATGTTGTTGAAGACAATGTAATTGTTTAGCGGTTTTGTAAGCTGATTGAAGCACAAGCACAGCAGAATGACCGAAGTGTAATTATAAAACATATCATACTGTTAGTTTAGAAAAATAAACAAACAAACCCAAGCAAACCCTAACAATGTAAACTGATTTTCTTTGTATTAAATTACACTATTTATTTTGTTCCTTTCACTTGTTGCACAAAGCTTTCGTTGGACATAGTGTTGTAACGTATTCATGCTGGTTTTCAGAATCTTGTCCATAACCCAATTTATTCAGTGAATTGCTCACTTTTTTAGAGGTTGTAATGAGCATAGATTATAAAGCGTGTTACACATTTGTGGCTAGGACTATAAAGCTCTAGAGCCAAAATAAAACTTGTGGAAAAGCTTTCTGCTTACAGGCAGAAAATGCATGGAATGTGTGATAAGAAAATCCTGCAAAGCTGTTTTGATGAGCTGGAGAAGGCAAGCTACAATGGTCTTGGTCTTTATTTGGTTCTATTATCTGTTCCAGGTTTCTGGTGTAAGATGAGACCGTGTTGTTAGTTTCTCTCTTTACAATCACATTTTCTATTATGGATACTTTAGGTCTGGTAATATTTAAAGAACGGCTGTCTTTTTGGCAGGGTGATTCAGAGCACCTTCAGTGAGCAGAGAGGGACAGATCCACAGCCTCCACACCACAGTGTCTGAGGTCCCCAGAGGATCAGGCTTCATTCACTGCAGCTGTGTCCAGGTGGAGTTCGGACATGTTCTATACTGGTGAGTTTTGTAGCTTAGCTACTAGTCTTTTACTTGCTCAGGACCTATGATTTTGCAGTCCCATGTTATGTTGATGACTAAACATACTCTTGCAAACTTTGTTTTCTTAGGATGGTTACCTACCTGAACCACTGCCCAAGCTCAGGACTTTGAAGCTACTTCTTATTACTATACTGCCTGCTCATGTTCCTTCTAGACTGCACAACCTGGTACAAAGCTTCATTTGTGTCTCAGTTGTGAAACAGACCTAATAGTAATGTGACTGTATCTTGTTTCAAGGACCAGTCTGTAATTTGCTAGCAAGTGTGACCATGTCAAAATTTGAAAAAAAAAAAAAAAAAAAAAAGCACGTGTGATTTAGTATTTATGGAAGCTGGTGCCATACCTTCACTTTTTTTTTCTGCAACCCTTGCAAAGTTGTAGAAATTAAGTGTTAAGCCAAGTGGTAAGTGATTTTGCAGCTTTTACCTATCCCAAATCTTGACTACATGATAAATTCACTTAAACCAATTGCTGACATAAATGCTGCTAAGTGTAATTAATAAAATATGTTAACATGTAATTTTGGTTCAAAAAAATTGAGACATATGCTTTATTTAGATTTAAATACATAATGATTTAGATAAGTATCATACATCACATGATCAATTTTCTCACGAACTTTTTAGAAAGATAATTAACTTGTCAATCAATATGAATATAAAAATATCAATACTAGATGTCTGCTGTATCACAGGCATACTGGTATATGGAACTGCAGCTGAATCAGAGTTACTTCAGACAACTGTGACACTATTGGATTTTAAATGACTGAATAGGTGCAATGGGAAGTTTCAGTTTATATAACTGAAAGACAAGATTTGAGGTATGTTTTCCACAAACAAAAGGTAGACAATCATGAGAAGATGTCATAAAATGTGTCAATACCCTGCATAAAATTTGGGAAGTTTCCTCAAAATTATACATAGTGCAATCAATATACCTCCTTAGTTTGAAATCTAGTTTAAACTGTCTAGTTTCATAGCACCCATTACTAATGTACCCATCAGCCCAAAATGCAGTATTTTCCATAGTAAAGGATACATTCCCTAAATCTCTTACACTTTATATCAAACATAAGATGAGTATAGTCTGTTAGATGTAGAAATGTTGTGTTGTTATTTATTATTTTAAGTGATTGCTTCTGTAGCTCTGGTTGAATGGATAAATGTAAAAGTCTAGATAAAACATCTCTGCCATTAACAAAGTTAGAGACATGTAAATAGTATAACTAGGGCTGATAAACAAAATAAAGACTATGTCCTGTATAAATCATAACCTTAAAAGTAACAGGCAGCCACAACATTAATTCAGTGACTAATGCAATGACATTTCTATTTTTTTCGTATGTCCCCTTGCCACTGAATATACAATGTGGAGCTGCTATGCATACTAAATTTTTTCATTCTCAAAATGTCACGGTTACATATGAACTTTCTACTTTCCTTTCTGGTAAACAGTCTGCTCAATTTATGTGCTATGTGTCCTATGGTTCCAAGAAACTAAATTTGAACAAAAGAGGCAGATTCAATTTTTCTCTTTCAGACATGTGTTCTGTTTACACATTTGTAGCCATGTTACAAAATATTGTAGGATTTAAAAAAAAAAAAAAAATGGAATGTCTCATTTTTCTTATAGTGCTGCTCTGTGGTTACAAGAGCATCCAGGCAATCAGTGTGAAAGAGATGTCCACTACCTTAGGAACATGGGGTCCACCTCCATCAAAACTTCATAATCCTCAGGAAAATATTTCTGAGCCTTATTTCCCTCTTATGCAAAGTGCACTGCTAGTATCAAGCCTGACACTACTACACACTAAAACAAGAACTGGTCACTAAGATACATGTGTGAGCAGGAAATACGCTACCCTTGTTACACTAGGGTTCAGTGAGAATTCTCACACGCTAAATATAATTTGAACTGCCACTGGGCAGACACATTTTTTGACCATGGTTGTAAAACGTCATTTAAGCAAAATGAACAATAGTTGTGCAGAAATTAATGGCTATAAAACTGTTCATGAGTTATCTGAAGCTTAGAGATGAACCCAAATAATAATAATTTCAAAATGATAATTTTCTGTAAGTTTTGAAAGAGGAGATATTTGTCCTTTACTACCTAGTTTTGTGATGAAGTGAGAGACAAGGAGATATTACTCAGGATAACAGAGACTGGACTACAGAACCGTCACTGTTACTCCTTTATCATTGTCCATGTACGATCCCAGCTATATCTAGATGTATTTAAATTCTGCTTAGAGGAGTGTCCTGAGATCACTTTAATAAGCCAAATTACTGTCTATACACAGGGAGTATGTCTATGTTGAAAAATTAAAGAGGATCAGGGAGAGAACTCAAACACTGGTTATCCTTTTGTAGAACAATTAGGTTTTTGGGTTGTTTTTTGGTTTTATTTTGTTTTGTTTGTTAGTTTGTTTGTTTGTTTCAGTGATCAAGTTAGTTCGATCAAGTTAGTTCTCTGTAGGACAAAAAGCCTGGACATTGACTGGAAGATAAAACATTCCAGGTAATCTCTAATTAACAATGCAGACAAATATGCAGATGTCCAATATAGTCCTCCAGTGCTATCTGAGAAGGCTTTGCAGCCTCAAGAACTTCCATATGCTCAAATGCCAGCCCACAGTATATGCAACCCATATGCTCAGTTTCACCTCATAAAATCCACTCCTGTTCCCTATGACACATCTTTTTGGTTTTTTTTAATTTTGAATACTTTAAACATATCCAAGACGGTAACTAAACATTATGTTATGATGTATTGTGCTTCAGATTGAGCTAAATCTCAGTCATATGGTTCTGAGACACTCTGCGCTGGTTGATCTAGGGGCCAGCGGTTTCTTACTGTGACTGACATATTTACCTGTATAGCTACTGTGGCTTCATGTAGATACAGTAAACATGGGTTGTGACACCAATGACAGCTGAAGAGCATTCTCTAGAACTCACAGGATATGGCATATTTGAGGAGGCCTCCTGTCTTCTGTAAGTGAACTGTATGCACTGGTATACCTAGCTGCCTGGCCAATATTAGCAGTTTAGTACAATTCAGTGTGCACTCTGTGTGTTTTCTGATCCCAACCAAGTGCTTGCATATGCTTCTGCAGAACAGGAGGTCAAGACAAGGTGGACATTTTCAAGGGCTGCTTTGAGACCAGAGCTGGTACAGCTTTGTGGTGTGTTATAAAACTCAGACACAGAGCCTAGTTCTTAAATACAGGCTAATTTTTTCACTTTTTTTTTTTTTTTCATTATACTAACAAGGACAGTAGTAATCTCTGTAGCCAGAAATAATAAACAGGCATACTGTAATTAACGTAAATTTCTCCACCAAAAATACTTGAATCAATGTCTCTCTCCAACTTCTGTAGCTTTACAAATCTCTTCCAGGTCACATAAGCAGTCATGAGGAATGTTTCTTCTCAACCAAGTCTAATTAACTAATGAAGTCATAACTAAGAAGTATTGACTTCTTTCCTTGGCCATGCTAAACTGCAAAGGTAGAAATCTGGTGAGATTTGGAAGCACAAAGACTTATTGAAAATCCCAGCCTGTATATTGTTTCCTACTTTCAATTAATGATATTTTTTCTAGTGTTTTTCTTTAAGTAATTTCAAGCTTCACCCATGTTCACAGCTTCTCATAAGTGTTTCAGTTGTAATTGATACAATGTCTACTCTTCCTCCTTTATCATCACTAAAACCTTTAAGAAAATAAGCTCAGCTAACTCTTTTTTTACTATCCCCTCAGTGGCATAACATTCGTTTTATAATATGACTATAATAATTGTCTGACAAAAATAAATTTTGATCAATAGAGAATTTAGAAATCTTTATGGTAACAATAGTACAGTAGTCCTTAAATACAATAGTGTTATAATCTGTGTTTAGTTTGGACATAACTGCACAGACCTGTAAATGCAGTTATTAGAATCGTAAGAGAGTGTGATTGACATAAAACATTTATTAAGTTCTATATCAAATATAAAAACATTTCTCACTTTTTTTTTCTTTCTTTTTAACCAGAGGTAGCAGCAAGATTGTTTTAATGCCTTAGGCAAAATAATTGACAGTATGTCCCTTAGTGAAAGGTTACACAACAGCCCTGGAACAGACTTCAGTATGTGCTATGAGCCATTCAAGTACAAAAAAAAATGCCTTCAGGTCTGACAGAAAAGGAAGAGCTTACCTTCGAGCTTTAAAAAATGGTGGGAACATGCAACAGAGGAGACAAAAAATATTCATTGTACTAAGGACATTTACTGTTTTCATTTAATTCTTCTCAGGCCTCAGTCACTGGCAATTACAACTTTTCTACACGTGACATTCAAGGAATGAAGCCTGAGCTAAAGATGTGAATATAAGCTTCATTGGTTAAATCATATTGAATACATGCATTTGATTTAATCAAATTTACGGAAAATAATTAACTTAATTCCTTAAATTAAGGCCACTTCACACGCTATTTATTTTAAATTTAGTACGTTACTGTAGTTTTCTCAAAGGCAGAATGCAGAGTCACCCTTACTGCATCAAAAAATGCATCTACAACGCCCTAAGCTGATCTTTCAAATAATTGGTGTTTTAATTCAACAAGGAAAGGATCATCCTAATAATGTAATTCTGTGGTTTCTCTGCTTCTGCTGTGACTAACACTTCAACCTGTGCAGAGTAAAGAATATCTGATTTTGAGACTTTGTAAATTTTTTTCCAGTATATCTTTAATTTTCATCTCAGTTATGTCAACTTACCATATGTCAACCAGCTTACCATAAAACCTTATATTTTTTTGAATGCATCCTTCATGTTTCATTTTTAGCTGTCTCTTCCAGGGCTTTCATTCTAAAACATCATTAAAATTATTTTTCTGAGAATGTAATGGATGTATCTCTACTCTTCACTCTGGTCCCCCAGATGGCTGGGGACCCACTTGGAAATGTATTGAAAGCTTATAAATCAGTTTCTGTGGTTTTGCAGTCCAAGCAATCAAGCTTGTATTCTCTAAGATACTCATTCCGCCCAGAGAACCAGCACAGAGGAAGTTACAGCACACAGACTGAGTAATAAATTTACACATGACTACTGGACTCATGAGAATGAAGAAACTAAGCCTTAAAAAAAACAAAACCAAAACCAAACCAAACCAAAACAATAAAAACCAGAAAACCACACATACACAAAAATAAACAAACCAGTATCATAATTGAATGCCATGATCCTAGCCAGGTCTTTGGTAAATAAATGCTTAGTTAGAGTAGCACAGAAAGACCCTGAAATTTTGATACAGCTGAATGCTGCACAAAACTGCTCATCTGTTCCACAGCTCAGGCTATTAGTCAGTGGGAATCACCTGTATCCCCTATTTCTGCTTTGGTATGATTGGATTAATGTATATGGATGTGCTTATTCATTATTTCAAATGTTTATGTCTATGTAAACAAAGCTTTCAACTTATTAAGTGTGGATAAAACCTTTCCTGTTTCACTAGTATGGAAAAACATTTTATCTGTTACAGGAGATTCTAGGCTTTGCTTTTGAAAGATTGTTGGAAAATTCGGTTTCTAAGAACTTTGGAAGGACTATGTTAAAATGTGCCATCTTACCAGCTGCACTTACATAATGTATATATAATATATTGTAAAGCTTAATTATTTGAATTGGTTTGAGTATGCTGACTAGAGAAAAAGTTTGTAGTATAAAAAGTAACTCTGCATAATAGAAATGTGAGAGATAATGACTATACTGGAGGCTAGGGAAGAATTTGTATTAGAGGTTTATGATAATCAGATTAAAATTCTTAATTTCAGCTGCACTTCTGATCTAACATTGCAGCCATGATACACAGCTGAGCTCTGATGTTGTGAAATCAAACATACTAACATACAAACATACAAACATGTGGGGTGAATTCCCTTAATTACTTCAATGTACTTGAATATATTTTAACTTCTACTAGTCACTGTTTGAATTAACAGATGCACTACAGTTACAAGCAACTCTTTGCACACTGAGCCTGCTGAACATGCATTGCTCCGTATGTCTATTTACAGCCTCTTGTCCAAGCATTTCATAAGGAAATGGAGAGTCATACAGGCTTTTCATTCCTTGCTATTAAAATGTCTGCAGATGATTTCACCTTGTTCTTAAATTTCAGTAACATCATTTGCTCCTGATGATTTTTTAAATTTTTTTTTAGTTTATTTTTTAAAAAATTAATTGTAAAGATGACTCTTGTCTTCATGGATTTGGGAATGATCTTCTAACATATACAGAGCATAATTAAAATAAATGACCATGAAAAGCCATTGTCAAATAAATGGTAAAATGTCATTAAAAATTCATTCTTTGTTAGAGAAATTGTTAAATCACTCTTTGAAAGTGCTGCTTCTATGACACTTTCTGGGAAGAACTGATTGGATGTTGGAAGCTACACAGCTGTCCTGTAAATCAACAGTGTTATATTTCTTGCTATATCTATGTGAGCCTGAGGCGAAAAAAAAGGTATTCCATGTTTCCTCCATTAATGTTTCAAGCAGTGTTGTTGTGCTTGTAGCACTGGTTACAACGCTGTTACAGTATTGACAGGAAGATCATTGTGTTTTGAGATTTTGGCAAAGTGTTTTAAATAAGGTCCCATATAAATATAAAACCAAAGAATTATAATTTACAAAGAAGACGGTAAAAAACTGAATGAAGCAAGAAAGACTCTCAAACTATCTAGTAAAATAAATGCAGTGACTACCCTATAAAGACTTAAACTTGTTAAGCTTGATTCTGTAACCATGATGTTAGGCTGTTTGCAATGCTACCAAGCTCAGTGCCTTACTCTGGATTTACTGCAAGTTCCACAGAATATGTAGGCAAAGATCCTTAAATTTAAAACCAGCTATATTTTCTGCCTCATTAAAATCTAAAAACATACTTTCAATTAGACTATTTCAGAGAGTATTTTCAGAAATAAGATCTTGTTTCTATTCCTCCAAACTGACATATGCTGCATTTTGTGTTCTGGATTTTTTTTTTTTCCCTCACATTGTCTTTCTTTCAGAAAACAGAAAATGTACAATAATAAAAATTTTTTTAGAGAAGGAACAGAGAGTGGCTTTGTTAGGTATGTGACATGGAACTGTGATGCAGGACAACACTATATGAAAAAAAATACTAGCTGTTAGACTACCCAATGGCATGAGAATGGTTTTCTGGGCTTCAATGTAACACGGCATTAAGTGTCTAAAATTGTCTTCATTACTTAAAATAACTTGTCAGAAAACAGGAATCTCAGAGAGTCATTGGTTACAGTAGATGAGACCTTTAGTCAGTTCTAGCTTTGAGTATGGGAAGTGAATGTGATCAATTATTTTGCAGGCAGCTGCTTCTGTCCCTGTGCCTTCAAGCTCTACCCAGTTGGTTGAGATGTAAACAGAATCCCCAAGGGATACAATTTTTGAGATGGATCCAAAGCAGCTTGGCTGACACTGTATTTCATGTAAGTTTTATTTTTGATCATGATGACGTAGGTTAAAAATAGCTGGGATGTTCGTACTGTTCATGAAATAGCAAATATTCTGGGTTTCTCACTGTCAAAACTAGACAAACCAAATATCCTTAGTCTGACAGCTGTGTTCCTGCTGTCATTTTTATGTGAACTGGTACTGTTGTGGAAGAAAGTGGTAGTGATACAGGAGAAAACCTTGCATCTTACTAGACTATGCAAAAAAAAAGGGATGTGCTGACAAGTTGATACACAGTAGTCTTCAAAAGGTGGTCACCTCATGGATTAGGGGCAATTTTACATGTAGAAAATTAGAAGTAACTTTGGAAACAACTGTGGAAAGATTTTGGGGGCTGTGTTTGCCTTTTCTTTCTCTCCCCCTCTTCCTTCCTTCCTTCCTTCCTTCCTTCCTTCCTTCCTTCCTTCCTTCCTTCCTTCCTTCCTTCCTTCCTTCCTTCCTTCCTTCCTTCCTTCCTTCCTTCCTTCCTTCCTTCCTTCCTTCCTTCCTTCCTTCCTTCCTTCCTTCCTCTCTCTATCTCTTTGTTTCTTTCTCTTTTGTTTTTTGTTCCTATCAGAATGAATTCCAGCTTAGTGCTCAGTAATAAACATGTCATAAGGGAAAAGCAAGTCTGTGGAAAATGCGGAAAAAAATGCAATCAGCAAGAAAAAGAAACTTGAATTAAAAAATAAAAAAAAAGTCTTCCAGCTGGCAAAGCTGAGAAAAGTTTAATCAAAGTTATTTGATTTTCATGTTCTGTTTTTTCTCAATCCTTTTGATTCCAAAGCTAGTTTTGATATGTGCTCAGTGGAAGTGCATACAGAGGATAATTTATATTACTCTTACCTTCTGTTATTCTGTAGTTCTTGTTCCATAGTTTCTTTAGCAATCAACTTTTGGTTAACTTCCCCAGTATGTCCATACAGCGAAGTGAGTTCAAGTCCACCACATGTCTCCCAGCCTGCTGAGTGATGGATCCCCTTCATCCAGGGCCGGGGTTCACAGCCATGGGGGATTGTGCTGTGAACAGGCTGGAGAACAGCGGCCCCCCTGCAGTCTCCTCACCTTCTGAAAAAACAGAATCAAAGCTTGAATCATCCCTAGCTCCATTTCTACACTTAGAAACATTTCGTTTCTGATGTATTTGGTAGTTACAGAATTTCTTATTCATACAAACACACTTAAGTTTATAACCAGTTTAGGTGCCTTAAGTACTCTATCTAACTCATTGATTGATTTCAGGTAGCTCACTAAACCTTATGGGATTTTAGTTTATGCATCTTTTTAACGGAGGTAGGCAGTAGTTATTTCAAGATTAAAATAATGTTTTTAAAATGCTTTGACTTTTCCAGAATAACTAAGTTGTTGAAAAGAATGAATTCCATAATGTTATTTTGCCTCTGCTGCCCTCCAGCAATATTAGTAAAATCAAATGTATGCTTTTTCCTGTGTTCAAAGATGCTAGATATGTAGTTTAGGAAGAATGGGAGAAATATCCTTGCAGTTTGCTCAGTGTGGTTGAAAAAATGCTAAAAAGTTGTTTTACTCTACCGTTTGGTGAGGAAAGAAAAAAAAAAAAGAAAATAATCTGAGAGACACTAAGCAACCACATGTGTGTATGAGCAGATAATAAAAACCTGGCAGAAATTTTGTAGAATCTAACACTTATGTGACTTTAGCTGGAATTGTTCCATTTCCTTGGCTTTGCTATTCATCTGTAACAAAACGGAGGGAGTTCTGAGCTTTGTTCACAAAATGATAACAGCAATTTAAGAGAATATTAAGCTTTTAGTGCAGCTCTATGATATTTCTTTATACTTCTCTCCATAAATTAAAGGGAACAATGTGGCTCAGTCCTATTCATTTTACACTGTAGATCCATTAAAAAAAAAAGCATGATGCCAGTGTATTCTTTTAGTGAATTATTTTTATTTTACTCGCTAATAACATTGATGTATTTATAGAGATTTAATCATAAAAGGTAATAGCTACACTAAGATTTGAAAGATTTTGGATGCCAAAGTAATACCAGTTCACAGGGCACAGAATTAAATATAAAGCAGGGCAGATTATCAATTAGAAAATTTAAATCTTAACATAGCTTACTGATTTCTCACTCATCCGTATGCTTTTCTTTGTTTTATTTTCTCCTGTTTCTGCAGAAATACAGGGCCAAACACAACAAGAGGAGGAGTTACGTTTTATCTGACAGTTCTGCATCTACCTGACACTTGTCATTCCCTCCATGTGCTGCTGTCCTTACGTCAAAATAGGACCAACTCTGGTCTTGTATAGGTTATGGAAAGAGCATCTCTAAAGGTGACTGGCCCTTCCAGAAGAATGGACTGAAATTCTACAGGCCCTGGAACACCCTCATTCAGCTGGTTGTTAGAATATGCTGGAGGAGTGACAGAACCAGAAACATGGATCTGATTCCTCAAAATTCTTCTTTCTAGGGTTTTTTAATCCTTTATTTATTTATTTATTTATTTATTTATTTTTTTTTTACTAAAGGGTCATTTTACGCACAAAAAAAGAATTTCGCATTAACTGCCACCTCTGATTATGACAATTCCTGACTTCTGCAGTGCGTGATTATTGTTTGTACTAAGTAATGATTGTGGGGTTTTGTTGTTTTTTTTTTGTTGTTGTTTTTGTTTTTTTTTTTTTCGGTTTTGTTTTGTTTTGTTTTTTTGTTTTTGTTTTTTTAAATTAAAACTACTTACTAGATTCCCTGAGGCTTCACCAGGCAGGAAATACTCAGGTTTGTTTTTGACATATCTGACCAAGGAGTCTCTGAGGAAAAGAGATTGGCAAAAACATCAGCAGGCTTAGGTTGAGACAAGACAAAAGAAACAAAAAATGACATTGCAAAGCTGCCTCAATTCCCATGATGACATTTGGAAGCTGTCAAGAAGACTTAATTGTTCTTGGAGTAGAGAAAAAAATATTAAGGATAATGAAGAGAAATCCAGGCTGAAGTGGGAATCGGGAGGATTTTATAATAAAGAGACCAACTATGGTAGCAGAAAAAGGTGCATTTTAATTGGTGAGAGGAAAAGGAGGTTGAGGAAGAAGTCAGAAACATGGAGAGGGAAAAAACAGATAGTGAGTATTCCTTAAGATGTTGCAGGGAAATGGTCACATCTGGAGGTTCTTTCTTTTCAGTGACACTTTTATAAAAAAAAAAATATATATATATATATATATATTTTTTTTTTTTTTCCCTGCAGAAACATTCAACATTCCAGCCAAGAAGCTATCCCTTGCCTAGAAAAAAAAAAAAACAAACACCACACCCTTGACACAGTTTTGGTGAAAATAACGAGAATAATTTGGAACTTTTGCCATATAGTAAATGATTTGATTTATCCAAATGTTTGAAGTATCCAAACATTTAAACTTTGTGCATGAATCAATATATTTTCAAGCACCAAGAAAAGAGTAAAAATAATTGCGGTATGTCAACCTCAGAAGGTTGACATACCATGAAATCTAGGTACTACTATTAGCCTTCACAGAAAACGTAATTTACAAGTCAATATTGAGGTAATATGTATTTGTATTTCCAAGGGCAATAACGTGTCTTTAATAATCTTAATTTTTCAAGCATTTTGTGCATATTTATAGAATAACCAGTATCACTTTATTAGCTGACTGTATAGTTTTCTACTTCAGTATATTTCAATGGAGTAAATTCTGAGCTTGCTGTTATATTTTACTTCAGAGGATAATATAAATGAAACCATATGAAAAGTTATCCTGAGGAATAAACTTTTGGGAATACCAATGTGATTTTTGAAATGTTTATAGTTACGTACATGTGTGTAAATATACATAGATTTGTGTATTGAAAGTTTCTTGGTAACAATATCTACATCAGTTGACATTACTATTTACCAAGACTGCATTTGCAGTGAAGCCAAGATTAAAACAAAGGAAGCATTAATATTACATACTTTATCAATTTAAACATGCCCTATGTGGAAAGGCAATGGGACAATCTTATAATAGATGTGCAGACTCCTGCAGTTTATTGCAATTCTGGTAAGAAATAATAATCTTAAAAAATCCTCAAAGCTGATGTAAGTTAATGTATCTGCAAATTTAGATTTGTAAAATAGGATGCTTACTAGAACAAATGTCATATTTAAGCTTGAGGTATAGTATAAATCATAATGGAAAGCTGTTTACTGGTAAAATATAACTTACAAAAGCATTACCATAACCTTTTGTATCTAGCCATATTGGAACAACCATGGGTAGCCCCTGACAGGTGGAACTGGCAAATAAAATGCAGTTTCCACATTACATTTGGAGCTTTAATTTGCTAGTTTTTGAACTTCTATGTCATGCTACACTATACAGTGTTTTCTTATGCTACCTCTGAGTGAGCTGGTACTTCTGCATGACCCAGAACACTGTCCTGAAGTAATAAGCCTGCATTTCAGAAATAAAAGTAGCATAGTGCTTCTGTACTGTGTACAGTGTACTGTGAAACAGTGTAACAGTGTACTGTTTCGAAGTTCATATCTAGCTGTCTGAGAGCTCACTAAAGTATATTTGCACGACAGTGACCTAAGAGGTTATCCTAACTTGAGGAAGTTAAGAATTCAGAGTTTAATCACGGTTGTTCAAGAATTAATGGTGGTGGAAAGGCATAATAAGTTAAATCCATGCTAATGTAGTCATAAATATATTGTCTATAGTCAGTAAAATTCTTACCTGTTAGGTGTTGTCAGCAGTTCTTATGGACCCAGAGAGCGACTGAATGAGATGCAGCGTATCTCTGTGTGATAGATTAGTTAGTCCTCTTTAAAATGCCAGTATTTTTTTCCCCTGACCTCCTGTACAGACCCCCTGTTCACAACACCTCTTTTCTGCTCTAAATTGGTTGTTGTTCTCTCATAGGAACTATACATAGACTCCAAAAGCAGAGACTGCTTTTTTTTTTTTTTTTTTATTGGTGAAGATTTCAAATGAAATTAAATCTTGCAGAAATCCACAAAAGCTTAGAAACGTCCCTTGCTGCATTTTCTCTGGATCTTTTTTCTGTTGAAATCACTAATGTTTAGGACTGAATGAAACTCAAAACTGAGGCTACTTAATCTTGTGCAGAATGACTTCCCACTGCTGTCCAAAAATTCTTCACTGGAAGTACAGTTCTCAAAAGGTCAGATCTGCTAACTGTTTGGCTGGTTTATGCCACCTGGGCAGAAGCTCTGCTATTTAAACCATGGATCCTGGGTATTTTAAATAGATGTCTGACTACAGTTCTGTAAATTAAACTTTTGTCATTGCTATGACTTTTTAAGGTGAATGTAAGCCATCAGATTGAGCTCTGCCTTGGCTTTGATCTTGTGCTGTTTCTGTGAAGTGCTTGCATTCAGAATCCAGGGTATAGCCATCTATCCGAAGTCCTAGATTTATTGCAGCTTCTGGCCCCTCATGCGTGCTGAAAGATCTGGTCTAACCCACCTAGTTCTCAAACCTGCACTTGTCAGGACTGCAGCCCCTGGACTCCACATTGAGAATCTGCCTTGCTCACCACAGCACATCACTGAAGTTCAGCATCTGAATTTCTGCTCTCTCAGGAGCAATGACAAGGTTATTTTGTGGCCAGACTCCTCTCATTCAGTTTATTCAAATCAACAGTATTTCAGAGAAGGCATAAAAGGGGAATGGTTCCTGGAAGTTTCTGAATCACAGGCCCTGGTTCTTATGGGAGATTATGACCTCCCTGTTCCTTTCTGGAATGACAATGCAGTGGGATACAAGCAGCCAAGCAGATTTCTGAAGGTGACAGAATACAAGCTGGACCAACCCTGTGTGACAAACAGCTGGTTCTGCTATTCACAGGGAAGGAATAACTGGTTGGGGAGATAGTAATCAACAGCAATTCTGGCTGTAGTGAGTGACTTTGAAGCAGTGGAGCTCAGAACGCAGAGGAGCGACTGAAGAGAGGAACAAGAACACTGACTCTGGACTTCAAGCAAGTATCTTTCTGTGTGTTCATCAAACTTCTCGGCAGGATCCCATGGGAAGACACTGTCCCAGTGCAAAAACAGAAGGTGCGTATGGGACAGGCTACAAAGGAATAATTTAGAAACATTACTTAGGTATGTAAGATTGTGTTAGGAAAGCTAAAACTCATTTAGAGGCTATGCTTTCAAGGAAAGTAAAAAGCAACAAGAAAATTTTCTATGGCTATATTAGTAGCAAAACACTGAAAAGGAAAATTTGGGGACATTGATGAATGAGACAGGTGAGTTTGAAACAGTGGACGCAAACTATACTGAGTTAGTGCCACTTTCACCTCACTCTTCATCAGTGAGGTCTCCCAGGCCTCTGTGATTAATGAAAAACTGGAAGGATGAAAGAACTTTTAGCAGTGGATGAGGATCAAGACTGGTGTTACCTTGAAAATCACTCCATCTATACATGTCCATAGGTCAGGCTGCATCCAAGAAAACGGAGAGAACTGACCAATGTCCTAGCAAGGCTGCTTTCTGTCATCTTTCAAAGGTAATGGAGATTGGGGGAGATTACTGATGAGTGAAGAAAAAGACTCATCTTCAAAAGCATGAAAAAAAAAAAAAAAGCTGGTGGACTACAGGCCATTCAGACTCATTTTGTGCCTGAGAAAATCATAAAGCAAGTCTTTTTGGAGCACATCTCTAGGCACATGAAGGGAAGAAAGTGACTGGATTACTGAGGATAAATTATGTCTGACCAACCCAGTTGCACATGTGATAAATTGACTGGATTTAGAGGTGAGGGAAAAGTGCGGGGTGTAATTTATACAAATTTCAGCATGGCTTTCAACATTGTCCTCTACCATGTTCTTGAATGCAAGTTAGGACACTAAAGGCTGGGTGAGTGAACATCTAATACAATGATTGGGCTCAAAAGGTAGAGGTTAATAGGTCATGCTCAAATTGGAGGCTGATAACAAATAAAGTGCCAGAGATGTCTAACTTGGGAAATGTTGTATTTAATGTCTTCATTAATGATCTGTAAAAGACGGTGAAGTTCACTATCATCAGCTTTGGAGATGATACCAAATTGAGGAGACTAGTCAATTTGCTTGAAAACAGGGCTGTCATACAGAAGAACAGGCTGAAAGAATGAGCTGACAGGAACCTTGTGAATTCCAATAGGGACAACTACAAAGACCTGTATATGGAAGAGAAGAACCCCCTGCAGTGATATGGGCTGGGACAGACTATCTGGAGACCGGTTCTGTGAAAAAAGGCTTGTGGCAGAATGTAAACCCCCGTCTCTTCCCCTCCCTCCTTCGGTATGGAAAGAGTAGACACATCTCCCTCTCTTTCTGCTGTTGGAGGCTAACAGCTTCTGTTGTTTGGCCCCAGAGCACCCTGGCCAGGGCCATTAGGAGAAGGGAGTGCCAAGGCATCAGGGAGCCGCTGGGCACCCACGGCCAGTGTGGGGGATGTTTGGAGGCTTCAGGGGCACCCACAGCCAGGGTGGGGCGCAGAGAAGCTTCTGTAATGCCTACAGTCAGATCTGATCAGCCTATAAAAAAACGGGATTCTCATCGAGACAGGCAGCCTTGAGCATGATCTCTTGGAGTTACGAGTTTAGCCACTGCCGCCAGGAGCCACGCCCCACCTCCCCCCCGCCCCTGCCCCGGGATGGAGACTCCCCTTGCCTTGCCACCACGTGTGTAAGTAAAATTAACCCTCGCAGGATTGTAAGTGTATCTACTTTCCGTGCACATTTGCATGTGTATTTATACTTTTCGTGCACATTATCAAACGTACTTTCCGTGCTCAATACAAGCACGTGTATAAATTAATCCTCGCAGAATCGTGAGTGTATTTTCCTCCCATGCTTCCACATAAGCACGTGTAATATTCCGTGCACATTTGCATGTGTATTTCTCTTTGCAGGATTGCGAGTGTACTATAAATTTAACCTCGCAGAATCGCGAGTGTACATTTCCCCTACTCAATACAAGTACGTGTATCTCTTTTAAAATAATCCCACACTGTGTTTAGGCAAGTGTGTACTCTTCCTGGACTCAGGGGCGGCTCCGGCATTGTTTTGGGTGAAGCCATGTATATGGACACTTTGGACCTCCTGTTGTATTCGTAGCTGCCCCTTAATAATTTTCCTCAACTGATATCCGACCGTGTATTTAAGTCACTTTTGGAGTGACTGTTTCTCACCGGTTTAATAAAAGTTGTTTTGGACCCTTTTGTCCCTTAAACTAACCTTGGGGTGCCTCCATGACAACGCCCTGTGGTCTTGTCAGAGAGAGAGGTGAAAATGAACCGGCAGCATGTCCCGGCAGAAAAGAAATCCAACAGTCTCCTGGGCTACATCAACATGAGCAGGGCTGGTAGGTCAAGTGGAGGGATTATCTTCCTCCATTCACCACTCATTAGACTACATCTGGAGTTCTGAGTCCAGTTTTGTCCCCCCAATACAAGATAGACATTGACAAACTGTAGCAAGTTCATTGAAGGGTCATTAAGATAGGTGGGGGTTGGAGCACCTGCCCTGTGACAGAGCTGTGGTGTGCACAGTGGTGTGTGGAAGGAGGACGCAATGGGTGTAATATGAAATAATGTTAATACTGAATATAAGGAGAAACTCTTTCTGCAGAAATAAGGAGTGGATCTTGGTTGCAAGCAGGTTAACCAGAGAAGTTGTGCAGTCTCTGTCCACTCCTGGACCTTTTCAAGAACCAACAGGATAAATCCATAACAATATGGTCTGACCACAGATTTTACCTTGTTTTGAGCAGGAAGTTGGACTAGAGATCTCCACAGGTGCCTTCCACTCTAAAGTATTGCAAGATCCAATCCTATGATCCCATGATCCTAATACAAGAAACTGCTTATATGGCTGTGTGTGGACGAGCCACCTACCTAGTCACTCTTTCTCCCTTTGAATACCCTAGTGGATTTGAACTTCCTATACACGCTTTTGCAGGGCCATTCTGTCTTGTGTGTTTAACTAGAGCATGTTCCTCTTCCACAACTATCTTATCTTTCCATGTAGAATTATCCTGCTTGATCTTTCTCTCCTGCCAACATATCAAACCTGATGCATATAAGCAATATTGCTTCAACACTGGGGATTAATTACTGTCTTGTTATTTTAGCTGGGGCTGCTAGCAACATGAAATCCATAAAAGTACATTAAATCCTGGAAACATTAAAATACTACACTGACCAAATATAACACAATGACATAGCTTCTGTCTCTAGCCATTGACATTGCCATTATGCACACCATCTCCTGTGAAGACAACCTGATAAAATGGGTGACCTGATTAAGTACTTCCTGATTGAAAAGGGTGCTCCATGTTAGCAAGTTTTCTGTTCTGGTTTTGCATGCTGGGGGAGTGACCTAAAAAAAGCATACAAAGATAAAAGAGCTGGAAAAACTCACTGTAGATCTACGGCCTATAAACTCTTTGCTTACACCTAAATCAAGAGGAGTAGAAACACAATTCTTCATGCAAGGAAGAAGTTAGGTTCACTTGCATCTTGCAAAATCTTTTTCATTAGTGGCTCCTTAGAGACCTTAATTATACAGCACTTGATTGTAAATACATAATTTACTTAGGAAAGAGGGAGAAACTACTAGTATCTTTGGAAGCAGGTAGAGAGATGGTATCAGTTTACACTGTGATTGCATCAAGGCATTGGGACTGAATCCCAGGATCAATGACACTCCATAAACATCAAGGCAGCTCATATCAATACTGTACAAAAAGAAATATTCACTTGACTTTAGCTCAAAGATAAGAGGACATTATTTGTAACAACTGTGTCATAAGTTACAGCTTAATAGGATGTCAGAGAACATAGACAGCAAGCTATTAGCACTTCCCAGTGAGGCTCGTATGTTTAGACAAATCCTACGCAGTTGTCCATCTGGGAAGATCAGGACCATAGGAGGCTGGGCTATTAGCTATATACACAGAATCAACATCTGCATATTAGAAATAACCCGAATAGGGTTCTTCATGTTGCACAAGTTATGAGAGACTGAAATTGTTACTGTTACTGGCTCAGTTTATATGAAGGACTAAGAAAAAACGGCCCAGAAATACAAATCTACAAAATTAAATGCAGCATCTACACACTTTGCCCCAGTAACTATATATAGTATATCCAATATTTGTAACAATTGTGTGGTATATGGTACTTACTCTAATAGGTTTCATGAAATTTCATCATGCAGCTTTTGTATAGTTATATATCTATACATGTCGCCCAAGCTGCTGGAGCATCTAGCATTGCTGAGTTATTGACAACACGTTATCAACTTGTCAGGAGGGCATGGAGAGCAAACACCGTACTGAAGAATAACAGATTTGGGAAAGTAGCTACCTAGGTGTCAAAGCATATACGTAGAATCAAAGAAATCTGTAATACATGTTTCAGTTGAACTGTCTCTGGAAATGTCAAAATGATCATGAAACAATCCCTTGAATTCCATGCTCTACAGGCATCACAGATTAATACATAAACACTTAAGCCCTCACTCTGTTTTTGCCCTCAAGTGTGGGCATATTGCATAGTGGTAGAGTACACATTCCTTGTTTCAGACATCTGTTTTTGAGGCTCTGACTTGCTTTGATGTATGGACTTATGTTCTTTCATTCATTCATTTGGGAACTTTGGTACTTAACATTGGTCCTCCAAATCGTATCTGTTAGAGGCCTAGAGTACATGACTAGAACACTGCAGTGACTGTGCATGAACGGACAGATAGTTCATTGCCCCAGTCTCAGTACACTCCAAGAATATGAAAATATAAACTTGAGTGCAAAGTCAACACGCATTCCTCACAAAAATGCACCATCATCCTTTCTTTTCTTGGGAAGGGATCACAGGTTCATAGGCAAGGAAATATTTGTAGAACTTTCCAGATGATGTTCCCTGACAGGTGACAAGGGGACCAGAAATATGTGGTGCACTTTAAGGAGTGTTTATCTCTGCCTACAGAAAGAGCTATTATTGGTCATTTAACCTACTGCATTTTGGTCTTGGATGGAGATTATTTTTTTTAAAATATTCTGTGGGAAGTTGATTTTCGTTTGGGTGGAGACAAAATCAGCAGCAGGGTAGTGTGGCCGAGCGGTCTAAGGCGCTGGATTAAGGCTCCAGTCTCTTAGGAGGCGTGGGTTCGAATCCCACCACTGCCAGGAAGGTTTTTTTAGGATTGGGTAATGTCTGGCACCGGTTTAGATTGAGCAGCCTGTCAGAAAAGGACCTGGAGGTGCTGGTCGGCAGCAGCTCAATATGAGTCAACAGCGCGTGCCCTGACAGCCAAGAGAGCAAGCTGCATCCTAGGGTGCATCAAACACAATGTAAACAGCTTCCCAAAAGAGGTGGTTATCCCACTGTGTTCAGCATTTGTTCAGCCTCACCGTGAGTATGGAGTGCAGTTGTGGGCCCCACAATTTAAGAAAGATGTGAAGGTTCTTGAATGCCTCCAGAGGAAAGCAACAAAACTGGTGAATGTCCTATGAGAAACAGCAAAGGACTTCCAACTTGTCTAGTTTGGAGGAAAGGAAGCTGAGGGGTGACTCCATTACTCTCTACAGCTTCCAGATGAGGGCAAGGACAGACGGAAGTACTGAGCTCTTCTGCCTGGTATCCAGTGGTAGGACAGATGGGAATAGTTCGAAGCTATGCATTGTGCATTAAGAAGCATTTCTTTGCTGAGAGGGTGGTCGAATGCTGGAACAAGATTCCTAGAAGGGTGGTTGATCCCCCAAGCATGTCGGTGTTTAGGAGGCATTTGGACAATGCCCTTAACAACATGCTTAAACTTTTGATCAACCCTGAAGTGGTCAGGCAGTTGGAGCAGATGATCATTGCAGCTCCCTTCCAACTGAAATATTCTATTCTAGTCTAGTCTAATTTTTTTGTGTCCTGTCTTCACAATCAGCTGGATTGAGCTTTCTGACGAGACTGCATTTTTCTTGATGCACTAATTGTTCCATGACCCCAGTAAATCATTGGAGAGGCAGCTTGTTTTGGGAACTGAAACCACAGGGGAAAATGGAGATGCAAGACAACTCAGATATGCCTCCCATAAATCATTACAGCAGAAGGACATTTTTTATTTTCAGCTAAGAGTGGGGGTGTTTAGGTCTTTCTCTGAAATAAAAATTAATGCCCCCAACACTAACCTCCTGCCCTTGCAAAGTGAGTTTGTCTTTATTTACTTTGATACATTGATCAGTGACCTCTGAGCTGTGCATGCAGCTAACACAGTAAAGAGAACTATGGTTTTGAGCAACACACAAGTAAAGAAAATTTTGGTTCACCCTACTTTCATTTTTCAATAAAATTGTATTTTCTAGCTTTTTCTGATTCATTTGTACTGTGTTTTTCCTCCTTGTTAAAGAAGTTGTGTGAGTAAAACAACACTTAGTGTTTACTCACCATTTAAAAATGTTACCATGACCTGCTTTATTTTGGGTGTTGTTCTACTCAGCTGTACACAGGAATAGCTGTTTCACAGTACTTCACACAGATTTTCAGGAAATACTGTCCTTTAAAGCAACAGTACCCAATACTGCAGTATGTTGTGGCTTGGTATGCATATTGGATATCTTTGTCCTGTGTCATGAAAATGCATAAACAGGTTATCCCATTCCTTTGGCATGGGCAGACAATACTTCATTTTGAGCAATGTCATAATATTCATATCTTGAATCTCAAGCCCACACAGATCACTGATCTTAATCCTTAGGCACTTATGACTTTACCGCATGTTAAAGGTAGGACAGATGGGGGAAATTCTCTACTGATATACCATTAACTGTTAAAATCAAAACCTTTTCAAAGTTAACAAATAAAAGCGACAGTAATAACCCAGCAACAGTTTTATGTATTTCAAACCATGGAGGGTGAAAGTTGTTTTTTCATGAATATTAACATTATGAATAGTTCAAAGCATGCTCATCTGGGACTAGCATTCTCAATGTTTAAACATCATACAAAAGTTATAAAACTGTTTGAAAATGTTCTTCTCCCATTTTAAAAATGTATTTATTTCTTTGTTATTTTACTTATAAATTTAAATATCAGTAGTATACTTCTATGTTATGGCTTATTAGACCAGGAAATAGTTGCTTGGAAAGTAATTTCTGTTTGAATATTGTTCTTCAGCTTCTTTGAGATTCATGAAACTAATGATTTGTTGTTCAAGTCTGAAATTAAAATGGTATGTACCAAGATCACAGACTTTTACCAGCTCAGGATATATGGTAGCCATCTTTAAACTAGACTGAAATGAAGTTATGTTTCTAACTCAAATTTCTGATCCAGACCCATAAATGAAACTGTGATCACCTAGCCTGACTTTCTACGCAGCTCTCCTATGCTGATTTCAGTTTGTTATAATATACCTCATAAGAAAAAATACTAGTGATTTTCATATTTTTATTGATGAACTGCCAAAAGACCTTTTGTAAACTTTTCCATTAGTTAATTTCTCAACTTTAAAATATGCATATTTTTTGTGGTTTCAATTTCCAGAGTTTGGGTTGTTATAATTTATTTTACTAGATTGAAAAACGTTCTCCTATCACATAGCTGTTCCTTACAGCAATATCGGGACAGAAATCCATAGAAGCTAACAGGCTATAGAAGAAAATCCTCTCTAGATTTCTTCTGTTTTAAACAGAGTCTTTCTCAGAGGTAGTGTCAGAACAGGACAGGGGCATTGGTCCAATAATGTTTTTCCATTTATGACTGTGTGATCCTGAAGTAATTAGCTTCATGAATACTCCCACTCTCTTTTTCTCCTATAGCATGATTAGTTTTGAGGCTTTTCTTTGAATTATCTCCAACTTAACCTACTTCTTGAGTTATGAATACCAGAACCAGACATATTATATTAATAGAACTGAAATAATGCCAAACGTAAAAGTAGAATATATCAGGTATTTTAATCAATATTTTCATTTATAAATGGACAGATTTTGGCAACAGAGGCCATATTCTCTGATGATATTTACCTAATTATCCAGTATGATCTCTGTGTCTACTCAGAAACAGTGCTTCCCAGGGCTTCATCTCCACACACCAGCGTTCTTCAGTCCAAGGTGTATGTATTTTTATTTTTCTGTGTTAAAATGTATACTGTTCGGTAATGTATTGCTTAAAAAGGAATATGGTGTCTTTTCTGCATCCTTATTTAGCAGTCTTGGTTAAACTGCATCTTTATGGGTCATTTAGTTTATTCCAAGCCTTCTAGATGTTAAATAATATATATAACCCACTAAACCTAATCCTGTTGGACCTCAGTGAAAGCACAATCAGTTCTGATTACCTGCTTAAAATTATTCTTCGAATCCTGTGAGTTTTCAATCCAGGTACTGTGTTCATGTGGTTAGATACCACTTCAGCTTCTTAATCAACTTTACCACGTCATACCAAGTAAACGAACTCACAGAACTCAAGTAAACCACATCAGTAGTGTTATGGACTAATCGCAGTAGGCATTTTTTTTTCCCCTTAGTCTATGGAACATCCCTGTAAAATGTCCATAAAATGTCCTTAAAGTATGCATTGAGTTCATTTAGTTCATGACTTTGGACTCCATCCGTTATGGTGGTCACTGAGAACAGGAGAGGTGGTGTGTTCCATGGAGTTATTGGGCACCGAAGTCACTTCAGGTCAAGTCTGTGCTGCACTTGCACTGTTTCTCATGAGGCTCATCCTTCACTGGTTTGGTTGGCTCCAGTGTTTCCTATAACATGCAATTCAAATCATGGTTTACAATGATTTAAAGGTATATCCATTACAATCTCCATGCCTGGTCTCTTTAATCAGGCCACAGGGCTTAACATGGCAATGAACTCCTTCCCTTGCCCCACTCCAGTGCAGACTTATTCATGGGCCATAGTCTCTTCAGGGGTGCACCTACTTCAGCATGGCCTTAGTGACAGCCACCATCCCTTAGACCTGTATCTTCTGTGTCACAGCTTTAACCATGGGCCACAGACTCTTCGGGGACAAACCTGCTGAAGCATGGACGTATCCACATCCACAGACACTCTGAGGTATTCTGGCATGGCCTGTCCCTGGCCACAGATGCTTGAGAGTATACCTGCTTCAACATGGACACTTAATTTTGGGCCACAGTCCCTTCAGGAGTGTACTTGCTGCAGTGTGGACATGTCAATGGCCACAGATGCTTTGAGATGTGCCTGCTCCCACATGTACTTATCCACAGTTCACAGTCCCTTTGACTCGAGTTCACACTGGAGTTCCAGCCTGTTCAGTACAGCAGCACAGGGACAGCAGTGATGCCCTGCCATCTGCCAGCCCAGGCACATCACCATTGCTGTTATCAAAATGTTCCCAGGCACAGTAGTGTAAGATGATAAGCAGTACAACAAAAATCAAATGCAAAAAGCAGCCACTAACAAGAACTGGACTAATAGTAAGGTAAGCAAGATGCATGACAAGTACAGGAGACTGTCAATGAGTAGCTAAATAGCTATAACAGCTACGGTTTCAGTCCAGTCAAATCTGTAATTTTCTCAAACCCTTCTCACCCCAACTTGGGAGCCAAAAAGGACTGCTGTGGTTTAACCGCAGTAGGCAGCTAAGAACCACGACCCTGCTCACTCACTCTGTCTCAGTGGGATGGAGGAGAGAATCAGAAGACTAAAAGTGAGAAAACTCAGGGTTATAATAAAGACAGTTTAACAGGTAAAAAAAAAAAAGCTGCATGTGCAAGCAAAGCAAAATAAGGAATTCATTCATTACTTCTCATTAGCAGGCAGATGTTTACCCTTCTCCAGGAAATCAAGGCCTCATCACTCGTAACGGTTACTTGGGGAAAAAACAAACAAACAAACAAACAAAAACATACCAGTGCTTTCATTGCTGAGCTGTATTGGATTTGCGTGGCAAGGGTTTGGTAACATAGGTGCTACAGGGGTGACTTCTAAGAGAAGCTGCTAGAAGCTTCCTCCATATCTGATAAAGCCAATGCCAGACGGCTTCAAGATTGACCTGCCACTGGCGAAGCCTGAGCCCATCAGTGAAGATGGTAACACCTCTGGGATAACACAGTTAAGAAAGGAAAAAAAAATGCTGTGTGGAACAGCAGCTGGAACGAAGAATAAGAATATATGAGAAACAACTATGCAGATGCCAAGGCTGGTGAAGAAGGAGGGTAGGAGGTGTTCCAGTTGTCAGAGCAGAGATTCCTCTGCAGCTCATGGTGAAGACCATGGTAAGGCCAGCTGTCCCCCTGCAGCCCATGAAGGTTCACAGTGGAGCAGATATTCACCTGCAGCCTGTAGAGGACCCCACACTGGAGCAGGTGGATGCCAGAAGGAGACTGTGACCCCATGAGAAGCCCACACTGGAGCATGGTCCTGGCAGGAGAGAGGAGCCCAGTATGGAGCAGGTTTGCTGGCAGAACTTGTAACCGCAGTGGGACCCACGCTGAAGCAGTCTGTTCCTATAGAATTACACCCCATGGAAAGGACTCATGCTGGAGCAGTTTGTGAAGAACAGGAAAGACTAACATTGAAGAATTTAATGGATGCCTGTCTCCCATGGGAGGTATGCCACGCTGGAGAAGGAGAAGAGTGTGAGGAGGAAGGAGCAGCAAAGAAAACATGTAGTGAACTGACTGAACCCAAATTCCCCATCCCCCTTCACTGTTCAAGGGAGGAGGAAGTAGGGAAAATTGGGAGTGAAGTTGAACCCAGGAAGAAGGTAGGGGTGGGGGAGGCTTTTTAAGATTTAGTTTTTATTTCTCATTACCTTACTCTGATTTGATTGGTAATAAATTAAATTAATTTCCTTGTGACTAGTCTGTTTTGCCCCTGACAGTAATTGATCGTGAATGATCTATCCCTGTCCTTATCTCGACCCATGAGCCCTTTGTTACATTTTTTCTCCCCTGTCCTGATCAACGGAGGAGTGATAGAATGGCTTTGGTGGGCACCTGGCACCCAGTAAGGTTAACCCACCACATGAGCACAATGTCATATGGTCATATGGGGCATCCTTTTGCTGGGACCAGGTGTCCCAGCTGTGTTCCCTCCCAACTGCTTGTGCACTCCCAGCCTACTTGTTGGTGGGGCAATGTGAGAAACAGAAAATGCCTTGGCACTGTGTAGGTGCTGCTTGATGATAGTTAAAACACCCTTATATTATCTACACTGTTTTGGTCACAAATATGAAACGTAACACCATGCGAGCTGCTATGAAGAAAATTAGCTCTATCACAGCCCAAAACAGTACATCTATGAACTACTAATGTTAATCAGATGATATTCTAAAAGGTATGTGTATTGAGAGGATATGCTGAATGACAAGGAATAAAAGGGTAGGAAGTGTGGCAATAGGGTTCGGTATCAAATGAGGTACAGCTAGCGAAAGACATAGAAGGTCATAAGAAGAAAGATGAGTGCTAAGAGTCACAGGAAAACTGAAGAAAGGATGTCCCAACACTTATCAGGTAAGAAGGGCCAATAATAGATGATGTAAAGAAGACTGAGTAGTTTACTCCCTCTTTAGCTTCATTGTCATTAAAAAGGCCAGCTGTGATTGGATGGATAACACAATTACCACCAGTGGTGACAGAAAATAGTTGGGAGGTCATAAGGAAATAATAGGTTAGATATTACTTAGGTAAGTTAGACAACATCAGCTCTTTTGGGTGTGACAATAGTTACTCCAAAGAAAAGGGTCCTGTGTTTGTATTGCTTGAGTACACATGGCAGTAGTTGTGGGTACCAACCAAATTGAGGGCCATTGCTGTTTACCGTAGCATCATTAAGAATATGTTTTGTTTAGCATTACCCATGAATTAGCAGCAACTGCAAATAAGTGCTGCCACGTTTATTTGACCTTTAGAATAAAAACCCTCAAATGAGTAACTATCCCGGTCAGAATAGTAACAACCTTTGAAAAGATGTTTAGATCTCGATTATTTTATTTTCACTTAAATTGCTCCTGGGGAGCCTACGGGAAGATGATAATTATTCTTATAAAAAACTAAAGAATACTTTGTCTTTTGTGGATAAAATTTGTGGATAAAAGTTTGAAACAGCAAGTTTTCAAATTCCAAAATCCAAAAAAGATCAGGAATAGTTTCTGTACTGAGTGTGGTGTTGTCCATTCAAACTCATGTAAGTAACATGATTGTGTGTACATGTCAGCTATATAAAGCAACTCTGTGAACCACAGCTGTCAAGGGAGCAACAGTAGGGGATTTTATTTTTAGAGGTTATGTTATTGATTCAATTGATTTAGAAGCAGCTTTCATAGCTTGGCAGAAGACGGACGGTACTTAACAGAATATTGTCACTAGCATTCATAGGAATGATACAATACTTTTTTGATAAATTCCTTTTAAAAACTTCTAGACAAAGGTTCCTGAACTAACGTAGCATGGTTTCTTTCAGGTACTATTCCTGCAACATTTCCCTCTGTCTTCAGCATTGTCTTCTTCCCTTTATTGCCTCCATGACCACCTCACTGCAATACCACCACAATCTTCTCATTGCCCTTCTCTTCGTCCAGTGCCTCCAGTGTTCCAGAATGCATCCTTCTTGTGTGTTCATACAGTGTTCCAGGTTTATAGTGACATCAATTTCTAAAGGTTGTCTACCTTTCAACATGTGTAGTGTTACACTCAAAATCTTGTTTATGGGTGAAGAGGAAACAAACCTTACATAGAAATAAAGCCATGAATTTATCATGTATAAAATTGAAATCTTAAGAAACTAAACACTCTTAGTCCAGAAGTAATTGCTAGAGAAAGAATAACAATAAAGTCAAAACTGCTTAACACATAATTCTTAGTTTCTACCCTTATTCCTGGCGTCATGTTCACCTTTGTCCTGCTTCTCTGGGTCCAAATATTGGTGCTTTCAATCTACCAGGGGTGGGAGGTGGGGGGCATTATGGAATGTCAATAGTATCTAGACTCCTTTGCCAAGAGTAATGTGATGCTTATGATTTCTTCTTCTTCCTCAAGTACCCACTCTGAGTAATTTTTGTATGTTTGCTTAAATGTTTTCACATCTTTCTCTTTATTCATTGGTTTACAGCTCCACCTTGCATCTAAACTTACTATGTATGGTGCTGTTTCCATACGTTTGATACTATTTCTTTGTTCGCCTTGTTACCTCTAAAACCAGTTTAGTCTAGCTCCAGGTTTGCATCTCTATAACTGACTGCTGGTTAGTTGCTTTCAGCTGGAAGAGCCCCAGTGCAAGACTGTGCTCCATCTCTTATATCCTAGTCTTGTGCTCCTCCATGCCACATCCTTTATCACCACTTCTCGGGCTGCTGCTCTTGTATCAGGACTCTATATTACACAGAATAATTGCTTGTTACTGTTATTGGTATAAAACTATGGTTGTACCATGCAAGATAAAAAAAAAAAAAAAAAAAATTGGAGGAAAATATAATGTGACGGATGCAACAGCCTGAGAGACGCAAGGCCGATGCAGTTCCCTACCCCCTGGTCTAACAAGTAATGAGGTTGAAAATATATTCCCAGAAGGAATACACCACATATATGTGTGTCTGGCCACACAAATAACAGACACACATAGAGCACTCACATGAACACAGACAGCAGCATTTACCTCATCCTGCTCCTCTCTCTGGCTGAGCAGAATGGAGATGTTACTGGAAATATATACTGTATCTATCCATATATACAGACAGTGTGAGTTGTTCCAGCAACTGGCCTCATAAACCCAGCCTGCCCAGTTGCTGTCCCTGGAGACCAGTCTCCCCAGTTTCTGGTACCTGGACATATGAACCCCCAAGGCCACAGCACCATTTCAGTTGCTGTTTCAGAGTGTCTTACACATGCGCGCGCACACGCATACACAGGTGTCCTTGGTCTCACAGCTGACCCCTCTGTGCTGCCACCCTCAGAGACACAGGCACTCTCACACCCAGAGCTGACCCTCAGGTATCCACACCCCTGATCCCAGGACACTTCCCCTCCCTGCTGGATTTTTCAGCTCATCTTCACTAGTGATTGCACACTTGCTTGCACACTTGCTCGCACACTTGCTCCAGTCACTGACACCACATACCCCATACACACATGTGCACAATGACTGAATCATAGAATCATAAAATCAATAAATAATTTTGGTTGGAAGAGACCCTCAAGATCATTTAGTCCAACCATTAACCTAAATCTGGCACTAAATCATGTCCCTAAGAACTACTGGAAAATAATTGAAGATGGAGTTTAATAATGAGACAGGACAGACTGCAGTGACTGGGCACAGGGCATGGCCAGAGAAGTGTACTGATCATCCTCTGCTTACACTTAAATGGGCTCATGTAGTCCAACCCCCCCTGCAATGAGCAGGGACATCTTCAACTAGATCAGATTGCTCAGAGCCCTGTCCAGTCTGGCCTTGAATGTTTCCAGGAATGGGGCATTTACCACTGATCTGAGCAACCTGTTCCAGTGTTTCACCACCCTCATTGTAAAAAACTTCTTCCTTGTGTCTAGTTTAAATCTTCCGTCTTTTAGTTTAAAACCATTATCCCTCATCCTAACAAGCCACACTAGAAAGTCTGTTCCTTATAAGTACTGAATGGCCTCAGTAAGCTCTCCCCAGAGTTGTCTCTTCTTCAGGCTGAATAACCTCAACTCTCTCAGACTCTTCTCACAGGAGAGGTGTTCTAGCCCTCCATTTCTTTCCTGTACTGGGGGCTCCAGAGCTGGACGCAGTACTACAGGTGGCGCCTCACCAGTGCACAGTAGAGGGGCAGAATAACCTCTGTTGACCTGCTTATCATGCATGTTTTGATGCTGCCCAAGATACAATTGGCCTTCTGGGCTGCAATAGCACATTGCTGGCTCATGTCCAATCTCTCATCCACCAATACCTCCAAGTCCTTCTCTGCAGGGCTGCTCTCAATACCTTCATCCCCCAGCCTGTATGGATACTGGAGGTTGCCTCGACCCAGGTGCAGGACCTTGCACTTGGCCTTGTTGAACCTCATGAGGTTCACATGGGCCCACCTCTCAAGCTTGTCCAGGTCCCTATGGATGGCATCCCATGCCTCAGGCATGCCAACTGCACCACTCAGCTGAGGGTGCAGTTGATCTCACTGTCTATGTCACTGATGAAGATACTAAATAGTACTGGTCCCAATATAGAGTCCTGAGGAATAACCCCTTGTCAACGGTGTCCGTCCAGACACTGAGCCTTTGACTACTGCCCTCTGGATGCGACCATCCAGCCAGTTCCTCATCCACTGAAGAGTCTGCCCATCAAATCCATACGTCTCCACTTAAGAGAGAAGAATGTTGTGAGGTAACTGTGTCAAAGGCCTTACAGAAGTCCAGATAGATGACATCCATAGCCCTTCCTTTGTCCGCTGAGGTAGTTACTCCATTGTAGAAGGCCACTAGCTTGGTCAGGTAGGACTTGCCCTTGGTGAAGCCTTGCTCTCTGTCTCAAATCACCGCACCGTCCTTCATGTGCCTTAGCATAACTTCTAGGAAGATCTGTTCCATGATCCTCTCAGGCACAGATGTGAGGCTGAGAGAACAGTAATTCCCATGGTTCTTCCTTTCTACCCTTTTCAAAAATGGGTGAAATATTTCCCTTTTTCCAGTCACCAGGGACTTCACCTGACTACCCTGACTTCTCAAATATCATGAAGGTGGCTTGGCAACTACATCACCCAGTTCTCTCAGGATTTCAGGGTGCATCTCGACAGGTCCCATAGGCTTATGTGTGTTCATGTTCCTTAAGTGGTCATGAACCTAATCTTCTCTTACAGTGGAAGAGACTTTGCTTCCCCAGTCTCTGTCTTACAGTTCATCTGCTCAAGAGGCGTGGGACAAAAGCTTATAAGTGAAGACTGAGGCAAAGAAGTTGTTAAGTACCTCAGCCTTCTCCTCATCCATCATCACCAGTTTGCCAATTTTGCTCATTGTGGGGGCACACTTTATTTGACCTTCCTTTTCTGTCTGACATAGCTGTAGAAGCCCTTCTGTTATTCTTTGCCTCCCTTGCCAAGCTCAGTTCCACCTGTGCCTTGGCCTTCCTGACACTGTCTCTACACAACCAGGCAGCATCCCTATACTGTTCCCAGGATACCTGTCCCTCCTTCTGCTGCTTGTGCATGGTCCTTTTAGTTTTACCATCAGATTTCAACTCAGCCATGAGTTGAACTCAGGAGTTCTACTGGCCTCTTGCCTTCCTCACCCAATCCCAACATGCTCTTTTGCTGCATCTCAAATGGTGTTCCACAACTCTCAGCAGCAAGACCCCTTCAGTTCAAAACGTGGCATGCAGATCTTGCTTGTCCCAATGACTCATCATGATATGTTTCACACCTGGACAGTGTGTCTGAGGCTCTGCTGGGAGGGGCCCAGATAGGGTGTCCTTCCCTCTGAATCCTTCATTTGGGTTTTCTGTGTGCTATTGTGCCTGTTTTCTGGGTTTGTAGAGATGGGATTTGGTGGGCTGATGGCTTTTTGGCAATGGACTTGGGAGCAGCCAGCAGGGCTTTTCCACGTGCCATCATAGCTAAATTAACTGAAACAAAGCTGTGGGTGGGTCAAGAAAAGTTCAGATACAGGAAGCTAACCAGGCCTCTGTCCTGAGGTCTTACAAACTCCTTTGAGTATACAACCCGTACAACCTGCTATTATCAATGTTTCTACGGTATTACAGGGCTATTATGTGCTTACTGCTGGCAGTTAGCTGTATACTGGGTACACTTCTGAGTCATTAGCTTTAGGTCACATGAGTCACGGTGGCACATTCAGGAGCTGCGCTGCCATATTTCGAAGAGTACTTAAACTAGATGGACTAAAGCTGGCTCAAGCATCTGTGAAAAAGCTGGGGCAAAATTATACATCTCAATTGCTGGTTGGATGCCAATTTATGAAAAAGAAAGAAATTATATACCCCGTTAGACTGATTCTAGAAAATCTTGATATGTTACCTTGAACATACAGAGAGCAGGTAATTTACCGGCATACACTGTCAGAACTGTACTGTGGTAACCTTTCCATTAACAGAGTCAATAAAATCAACAAAGCTGTGACAAATTAGGCCAGCAGGCAACCTGGTTTGAGATGCTGAAATGTCCAATGTATCAATGAACCACTAATCACCTTATTTAATAATGAGGAATGAAAATTTTTTTCCAGCTATCAGACTGTTCCTTGAATTAAAAATAGGTAATTTGTTAATATTGCAATAATATATACATAAATTATTAAATCTGGCATTTTGGAATTTATTTTCTATTTAAATTCTTCCATTTAAAAACATTTCCAGAAAGAATCACTTCAGAAAAAGGGAATAAGAAGGAGATAAATGACATCATGCTCCTAAGGAGGTTATAGTTCCACTTGTAATGCAGTTTTTTATCTATAACTCGTGTATGTATTAAACAAATAAATGCCTTTTTCAGTTAAAACTTTTTCTTAGTTTTCTACATGTTTTCTCTTAAAAAACTTTTGAACTTATCGAGCAATTTAAACCCAAGTGGAAAGAAGGTCCTAGGTCTCAAAGACAGTGAATTCTTACAATCTTTGTGAACTTTTGTATTGGGAGACACCCAATAAGTGCTATAAATATTTTAAAGACTGAGGTATGAGTGCATTATTGGACATTATGAAAGCCACATAGAATTCACATTTATAAATAGCCCCGGTGAGCAAGAAAAAAAATCAGTGAGAATTTGTAATCTTTCCTTTAGATGATAAGGTCATTCAGCCGTATGGCATAAATGGAGAAGAAACTGGATTTACTCTGTTGAGGTGGTTGTGGAACTTATACTTCATGCACGGCTAAGTCTGTGCACTTGTCCATTTTGTACTTCATAAAATGAAACTCCATTGAGTAGACATTGAATCCCCTACAACTTGTTCTTCTCATATAAGTTTACTAGCCTTTCAGATAAAGATGAGTCTACATTCTGCCTTGCCTCAGCAATTGATTCATTCCATACTACAGTTTCCGTAAAAGTAATGAATCTTGAGTTTCCCACAGACTGTCTGAAATTGATGGTCCACTTACTTGTCTTCTAGGAGTACCTCAACAGCACCACCTTCATTTGGAAAGACTTGTGAATCACGACTTGAAGTATGTGCTTCCTGTCATCCTAAGAAAAAAGTGTGGCTTCTGTAGGACAGCAAGATCTCAGATGTACCCATATCTTGTGTCCCTCTGTCTTTTGTGGGTCCATAGCTTAATGCCATAGCTTAATCCATACATTAATGCTGTACAGTCATAACCGCTTCTCAGTCACAGGCAGGAGTAATTGCTTTTACTCATTCTTAGCTCCCCATGTCCAGACAGTGAGAAGTATCTGGCCACAGTGGGAATTTTCTCACTTACTTCAAAAGGGGCAAAATTTCTACAGGGTACTGTGAGCAGAAATTGCTTAACCTAGATTTCTGACTTAGTAAGGGGATTGAAGGGCAATAAACTGGTTATGAAGAAGGAAAATCTGCTCTATTTTTCTGTTCTATATGTGCAAATATATTATTTCATTCTACCTTGCAGTAAAAAGGTGGGCAGAAGTTAGAGGGAAGATTTTTTTAATTCATAGCTTCCAGGAAACTTCAATTATTCATTGCCTCCTGGATTATAAAATTGTAACTCAGCATAAGAGATTTGAGCATGAAAATCTAAGAATCATTTACACTTTTGTTTGAACTGAAAAGTCCCAATGTTCATTTATGATTATATTATGAGCTGCAGTGAGGTTCTCAAACATCATTAATCACTACAGATGGCTACAAACCCATTAAACCTTTTAAGCACCTGTTCGCTTATGAAATGCTCACAGGGTAAGCTACCCTCTGGTTCACATAAGTACATTAGTTTTAGAACATATAATTAGCTTACAATAACTGTACTTGTGCTAATTACCAGTCCTCTGAAAGAAAAAAGTGGATCCTGCTGAGTAATGGGAGTTGCTGGAACTTAAAAACAGAGCTTCTAGACAGAGCAACAGGGTTGGATGACTCAATGTGAAATATTTGTCTTATTTCTGCTAAGCCCGGTTCAATTCCACAGTGAACATCTAAGTGAAATAGCTTGATTTTCTCTGCCATCAGTCACAAGAGAACACCACCACATGTAATTTATCACAATTTGTCTCTTTCGAAGAGAGGTTCAGGATGGAAATAACATAAAGACCAAATTATTTCTCACTCAAATGGGTTGCAATGTATTTGAGAATGTGATGTTGGACAGAAATTGCAAACTCGTCATAGATTAAGTCTTATCAACACGAAGCTCTCTGCTAGAGAACACACTAGAGTGCTCACTTTGCCAGAAGTATTTTGTGGCAATATAATTTATTTCCAAAATAATAACAGCCCTGTTTGGGATGGTACCATCCTGTAGAATTGTTAAATTAATGACACAAATAAACAAATACATGATCAGGTAAGCTGACACAATATGTGATGTGCTGTTTTGGCTGAAAATAAGTTAATTTTCTTCAGGCAGTGAGAAGCCTTTCTTTTTCTTAGCTAGCGTGGTCATTATTTGGACTTAGTTTGAGAACAAGAGATAACACCCCAGAATAGAGTTGATGTTTTTAATTGCTCTGGTCTGAGAGCCGAGGATGTTCTAAGCACTCTGCCCACAGGTGTGAGGCATCGAGGAAGGGGGGCATGGATGGGGCAGAGCTTGACTGACATCCAGACTGATCAATAAGAGTATTCCATCCCATTAACATCATTCATCATATTTAAGGAGAGTCAGGTTCTTCCATTCTCTCTCTCTCTCTTGCACGTTCTTCTATTTTTTTGTCGAAGCTGGAGGACTTCTGTTCCGGACGGTTAGTTTGGCCTTTTGCTGTTTTGCAGAGGCCTCTGGGCTTTACTGTCTTTTTACTAGTAAACTAGTAGTGTATTAGTATTTTGTTATTTTACTAAACTGTCTTTATCTTAATCTAAGTTTCTCCCTTCCTTTTTGATTCTCTCCCTTATTTGGAGAGGGGTGGAGGAGGATGAGTGAGCGGCTATCATGGTTGTATAGCTAGTTTGGGTTAGGCCATGACACATGATGAGAGGGTTATTTCATTGAGAGTTTTCTGTGTTGTTTATGCTAGCTTCATAATTAAGGCATTGGAAAATTCGTGACCTGTGTAAAGCAATATAATTTTGCTGGAGCTATGCATATTTCTATAAGGTCCAGGTGTAGCCTGAATTTTCTCATAAACTACCATAAATCCAGATCTAATCTGGGGGAAAAAAATCTATCTTCTCATCCCCTTAAATTAGTGTCAGTTCAACTAATGGTCCAGTTAACTAACTAATGGGAGTGATTTATAGGACTTCTCCTGAGGTAAAACAAATTAAATATACCACCTAATTGGCTAGTATGGACTGACAGAGTTTATTGGTGAGCCTGGCCCAAAGTTTCCACAAAATTTCTTGAAGTGTATTTCCATTGGAAGAATATCAACAGGTACAGAAAAGGAACAAATGAGACATATGGTAATTCTTCTAAAGTGTTTATGTGCTCCTCCTTAATGAAACTTAAAGAATGGCAATAACTGCCTAATGTGATGACAATCTAAATTTTAGTAAGTTTTAGTTAAGAAGTGAGGACTGACATTTCAAAGGCTTGTAACCTGGTAGGAGAATTTTATAGAGTAAAAAGTATATTAACAAGCACAAATGAGATATCCAAATTATCAGCCATATCCTATGAAATTGATAATAATTCTACTTAACCTTAAACTTCTTCAAACCGCAGTATTTTTTACTTTGGTATGCAAGATTTTTAGTGTTGCCTCCACATCCTGGCTCTAAAATGCATTATTGTTTTTGAAAAATTAATTTATTCCTGGATTTCGTATTCTATAAAAATTCAGTGAATGCCCCCAAATTTGTCATGAGCCATGTGTATTTTATTCATTTATATCTCAGTAAACATATTTGACTCTTAAATGACACTTTCTTGAGTTAGACTTGAACTGCGTCTGGCACAACATAGTTTTGATATCCCAAAGATGTTGGGTAATCACTGTGGGCAAGTGGATCCTGCTGTGTAAGTCTGTTAGAAAAACATAAAAGATTGCTTTCAATGCCCTGAGACATAAGAAGGAATTTGAGAAAACTAGAAAAAAGCTTTTGCCTTTCTGGTGAGATGAAATCAACAAGCTCCCCTCAGCAGCACGTATCCTATTGTTCCTCTGCTCTGCTCGTAGAAGTCTGGTTGATGGTTGCTGATTTTTCCAGGTCTCTAAGTTTATATTCACCAGCTTCAGGCCTGAATGATTTTTCCATTGCTTACTGTAGCATTTCCTTTTTCAGCTGCATCTTCCTTTAGTTTGTTCATATTACTTTCCTGTTGTTTTCAAGTAATATTACAATTGTATTATTTAAGTCTTTCTTTCCACCAGCTTGAAAATGAGACACACAGACCTATTTACATTCTGCAGACTGATTTTGCATTCAGCTGGACAGTCTAATATTTTCATTGGCTTCCTAAGTTCCAGACGATACATTAAAACTTGCATGAAGAGCCTATTGCTTTAATAATAAACTCAATGCAGTAACCATAAAGATGCCTTGTACGCCTTTTTAGGTAATAGAGTTAGTCTTCTTGATTTGAACTAACTGTGTTCATCGGAATGCAAACCTTTTGTCCTGGTTTTGGCTGGGATAGAGATGATTATCTTTCTAGCAATTGTGTTTTGGATTTAGTATGATGTTTTGGTTGTTGCTGGGTAGTCAAGGACTTTTCAGCTTTCCATGCTGTACCAGGAGCACAAGAAACTGGAAGGGAGCAAAGCCAGGACAGTTATCCCAAGCTGCCCAAAGGACTATCCCTCACCTTATGATGCCATGCTCAGTGTAAAAGCCAAAGCTGGCTGGGGGGCAAATACCACTATCAGGAATGAACAAGCTACCAGTGTCATGAGTGGTAAACAATTGTATTGTGCATCACTTGTTTGTATATTCTGTTATTATTATTATTTTCTCTTCCTTTTCTGTCCTATTAATCTGTTCTTATTTCAATCCACAAGTTTTTGTTTGGTTGTTTGGTTGTTTGGTTTTTTCTCTTTCTTGTTCTCTCCCCCATCCCCCTTGTGGGGTGAATAAGTGTAGGGTTGCATGGTCCTAGTTGCCAGCTGGGGTTAAAAGACACCTTTGTTCAAAACAAAACCATATTTCAAGCTTTCAGTTCTTCTGGGTTTTGGTAATATAAAAGAAGGGTTGTTTTGTTGTTGTTGCTTGTTTGTTTGTTAGGAATAACAAGGAAATTGATGAATTGTGCATTAATTGTTACTTTCATGAAGATGTGAAGAAATACTGCAAAATTATATGAGCATAGGTGGAGATGTGTGTAATTACATGGCTATTCAGACCACAACCTCAGGATGAATAGAGAATGTCCTAGAAATCAGGTTTGGTATAAATTCACTGGTCCCACTTTTTGTGTACTGGATGCACAAAGTCCAAATTAATAACTTTGATATTCACACTGAATTCAATGAAAATGTTCAATGCTTTGTGAAGAGCTTACCAAATATAATTCAGAATTTAAGCTGTTGTTTAAAAAAAAGTTTCTAGTCTTCTAGTTTCAAGATAACCTTCAGAATGTAAATCAATCTGTAGGGCCTTTGTTGAACTTATATCAAGGCAGCCTAAAATAATGTTACCAAGAGAGGTTAAATAACAACTCTTCTATCTGACTTTAAAAAATTCCAGAACTTTGCTATCAGAAAGAGGGAGTTTCTCTGAAGATTGTTAAAGACTTAAGTTTTACATAGCCTTTAGAGATTACTCTACAAAATTATCTAACTTGCTCCAGCAAGAGCTTTCCCTTGAACTGACACCTGGTAATTTCTTTGACCATGAAAAGAGAGCCTTTACAATTTCAGCTTACATTTTAATATCACATTTGGCAGAGTTTAGAGTTCAAAACTGATCACACATTTTAATTATGTATGACAGCACTGAAAGTTCTGAATGGCACCAGCTCAAAGAAGGAAGATTTAAATATATAGTATAGCATTTACAAGTGGTAGGAACGTTTTCACCCGTGTGACATTTTGGTGTAATACACTGGTTCACCAAAGACCTAACGTTCCATACTGACATAACTCTTTCCATACAAATTTTGCCTAGAAAGTTTTTGGTTCAAGAAAGTACACTTTGTGAGAAAAGTAGGATACAGCTCAGTGTCTGGAGTACTGTCCTGAATGTTACAAGTGTAGATTTACATCCCTGCATTGGGATTGAAAAGCTCTGCTGTGTTGTAAATACAGCTGTAACCTGCAGTTCGGATCAATGCACTACTACCCAAGCAACCAGATTACAAAACCTGATGCACATAACCAGTAATAAAAGGATACATTAAAAACCATATTTTTCTGTTTGTTTGGGTTTTGGTTGTTTTGTTGTTGTTGTTGTTTTTTGTTTGTTTGTTTGTTTGTTTTCCTATTTTTTAAATCAGGAGCTGTCAAGCAGTAACACTGAGTGTAAATAATTGATGACATCTTAGATCTTCAAATATTGTAATGTTTCTTCTCCAAGAATTATTAGAAGTAACTAGTGTAACAACACACATAAAATTTAGCTTGCTTTGTCACCCTGTTCCAGTTCAGATGCACCAAATCTGATAAAACAAAATTACAACTATTCCATAGCTGATTGAATAAAATGTTAAGGTAATGAAAAAGTGTCCGGTCTCATTCTGACTAAAGGCAGTGGAAGGTTTTAAGTTGAGACTATAAACTTAATGGAGAATGTGTCTTTCAAAGTACAGAGTTATTGATAAACATAAAAGACAATGCTGTATCCGAAGTATGTAATTCATTTAACTCTGAAATACATTTTAAAAATGAATCTATTTTATTTTAAAACTAGATTTCCAGGCTACTGGACACAAAAAGACAGAAGATACAGTCCTTTCTGCAGAGAGTTTATGATTAAGTAGAGAAAATAAATTATTGCAACAGTGAAAGAAAAGGCTCAGGGTCCTGATTCATCCAACCTACCTCCAGGCATTGTGCTAAAAACACAGCTAGTGGATGCTCCCTGTATACTCAGTAGGATAAGAGAGGAATCTCCAGGGAGAAATTCAGATCAAAACAAAGTTATTTTCCTCTGAGGGCACCTCTCTTTCTCACCAGTATCATAAATAAAGAACCTGTGGCAACTGGGGTCCTAGTTTAAAAATGTCTTAGAGGTGCCAAAAGTCAGAGAAGATGAAGCTGATCCAGGGTAGGAGATAATGGGTATTCAGCCAGACAATACTGCTGGCTGTGCAGGCTGAAATAATGTCTTCATCCTCCAATCTTGGATCATGCTGCAAGATAGCATATCGCAAGTTTTACAAATACTATAAAGTGGCAAATATTACAAACATGCCCAGTTTTAAAGAGAGCATGACTAGTATGAAAACATATGCAAATACGTGTCCTATTTGACAAGTTTTATTCTGACTGCTTGATATAGAGTATATTCAAGTCTTGTCAGGAGGAAGGATTTTGACTTGACGTTAATTACTCCATATTATTTGGGGACAGAAAAAAATGCTAAGCTTTGCATTAAGAGAGCTTCTATAGCATTATTTCATTAAGAATCTTAGTCCAGGTGTGTGATAATATCCCCAGAACCCATGTGAAAGAAGAGGAAGGACTGTGATTGTCGCTGCTCTTCACCTCAAAGCTCAGGTCTCTGCATTTCAATGATTTATTAGACACGTGGTTGCTATACTTTTTTCCAAATTATTTGCCTTTTCTTTTACTTTTACCTCTCTGTTCCACATGATTTATTTTGTCACTGGCTTCCACGTATTGTTAATGACCCCAGAACCATCCCAATTAAAGGACTGAGTCACAAACAGAAAGGCCAAGTGGAAAATGAAGGGGAGTTTCTAGTGCCATATCCATAAATATTGTGGATAGGCAATTTCTCTATAAATATTTGTACTGTCACTCCCTGCACTTTCAAGAAATAATTGTTTCTCCTACTTTTGAATAATTATCCTTTCTTAGGAACTGGATTATCCTCAGGATATTAATTAATGAAGTAACTCCAAAGATGGATTTTTTTTTCCTCTAGGTTTTTAAGAAATATTTTGAAAACAAGGAGACTTGGGATGTTTGTTCTTCTAAAACATGCATTAGGAAAGCCCTAATGCTCTACTTATTAACGATTTTCCACAGTCTTTAGATAAAACAAAGAGTCTATATCCTTCTCTCTCTTCACTTCTATGTATACTTTGTGTATATACACACACACACATATCTATATCACACTAATAACTAAATAGATAACAGATATAATATTCCTATAATGAAATAATTCATGAAAATATTTATTACTTTAGTTTGTGGAAAAAAAATTCTTATGTTTTTAATGGCTTCATTTTCCCAACATCTCTTGCCCTTGCCCATGAATTACAATGTGTTCTTACTGTGGAATGCATGCAGGAAAAGACACAAATCAAATATAAAGAATTTGTAGATATTTGATTTTAAGTGGTCATGGTCAGATGGACTCAGAGACTTATGCTTTGTACCTGCCAAAACACATTTATCCTAATACAACTGAATCAAAAATACACTCAGCTAAAACTTGAGATTTTGAATTGCACCTGCCTCTTATCACTTTTATTGCACAGAAAATTATGGTAGATTATCTGGTTTTCTCTAATTCTTTCAAGTAACACAACCAGTAATATTCAATGCAAATAACCAGCCAAGCAGATGAAGAAAATAAGAGAATAATAAATCTTCAGTGAATAAGGAAACATATTTTAATTTTCCATATTGCTTGTCTGCTTTTTATTGGCACATGTTCATGTTTTGCCTATGGAGGATACTCTTGAAGAAAAAAATTTACTTATACATAAAGTATTTGGTGACTGTTAAGTGAAAGAGGCACTGTTGCCATTTGGAATTTCACTGCCCAGACAAAAGGGAAGAAGAGAACTGACACCTTTATAGGGTAAGCTATGGACCATAGTAGGAACTATACAGGGGAGAGAAGAAAAGAGGACTATTGTGAAACACTGGACTATAGAATGTTCTGAAAAAAACCCTGACAAATATAAGTCAGTCTTGAAAAGAAGACACAGTCTTGTTCCTGTGGGGGGAAGATTTATCCAGACTGACTGACAAAAATAAGAACAACTCTTTTTAAACTGTGTTCTTACACTAAAATTCTTATGATGAAGGGATGGACGCTTCCGTTTATGATAATCTACTGCCATAAAATGAGACTACTGAGGCCATTTCCTTTTTTCATCTTTAAGAAAGAGAATTCTCAGAATCCTGCAACAATTTACACTGAGTTTGCATTATTTTGGGGCCATACATCTACCAATTGCCAGAAGAAAGGATAATGATGTGTTGAGATGATCTTAAAACCTCCTCTTATCCTTCTGCCTTCCACTGAAAAGCCAGAATAATCATATTTAAAAAAATACGTGATAGAATTTAGCAAAATAAGCTTGTGTCTATTTATCTGACCTTGCTTAAAACTGGGTACAGGAAATGTGACAGTCATCCCCTAAAATGCTATTTTATTTGTCATCTGTTGAATATGGTCCACAGCTGAAGATTTTTCTGCCTGTCTTCATTTTACAGATTATGCCCTCTGCTTATGGCTTTATCAGAATGTAAAAGCTTGTTGAGTGAATTTATATGAGAGATAAATTCTGAAAAATTGATCCAGAACACTTAGTTGATTTGGTTTTAGTTGCTAAAAACATTACAATGATGTAATACTTTGGCACTGTAATTATGTTTACCTCTAAGATAGTTTCCTTGTAGAAGAATAGGATTTCCATGAGATCTGTGCAGTTTAAACTCTAGGTTCTTTCTTGCAGAGTAAGATTGCAGCACATTCTGGAGGTGTGAATGGGATTGGAAGGTACTAAAGAGGAGAAGAAGGTCTCTAGTGACGGCTATTCAAGCCTTCTTCACTGAAAGGGTTGTTAGTCATTGGAGCAGGCTGCCCTAGGAAGTGGTTGAGTCACCATCCCTGGAGGTGTTTAAAAGATGTAGGGGTATGGTTTAGTGGTGGACTTGGCAGTGTTAGGTTTATGGTTGGACTTGATCCTAAAGGTCTTTTTCAACCAAAATGATTCTATGATTCTGTAGATAGACAGATAGATAGATAAAGGCACACTGATACTTCAGCAAAAGCTTGTTTAAAAGCAACGTAATCATATCTATGGCTGAAAGAAGCAACATGACTGAAATACTTTTCTAACCCTTTCTCTGTTCCTGTGGAGATGGATATTTACTGAAATGTGTATAACCACTCATTCTGAAAGCATAGGAGAACCATCTGCTCCCAGTGACACTGTGGCATAGACTACTGTTACTAACACTAACAGAGTAGGAAATTAATATGAAATCAAGTGAGTACAGCACATACATGAACACATGTCTTTCTGTTGATGCCTCAGGGTCTGCTGTCACATTCTTTCAATCAGCTGTTCACCTGCAAAGTGCTGTGTGCAGAGTACCAGCTTTTCCAGACACTAATATTTCTGAGAAACTGAAAAAATGACATTGAAATTGAGGCTCAGATTAGACACAATAAAATCACATGATTAAAGGAACTCAAAACTGCAATACATAACCACCTAGCTAATTATTATCCAGCCAAAAAAAAAAAAAATCTGTTATATGGATAGAACTCATACTGACCCTGCTATGTTTATGTCATACATCTTTTCCTAACACAACATTCCAGAGATGTGCTAGGATTTTAACAGCATTTTGAAATGCCCCCATAGCATAGAAGTTGTGAAGTTATTCCACAGTGAAATGATTTAACAGAGTAACAGCAAAAATAAAAATAAGGGATAGTCACAATGCCTGGCAAGCCTGTAATCTCCAGTGGCCAGCCTCCAGCAGTTCTGCAGCACTCTAAACAGTATAATAAATAAAGGTAATTATCCAAATGATGTTATAAAGCCAAGTCAAACATGGCCTCGTGGAAAAGTCTCTTGCAATTAAATAGGGAAGAACCTGTAGGATCATGTAGGAAGGAAATTTTTTACTCCATTTTGTAGGATATTACACTTTATTATAAAACTCTACTACAGTGCAATAATTATATATAATAGAAATCTGCCCATTTTCTTTCAATGACCAAATGTGGGTTTTTTCTCAGTGCAAGGGGTGTTTTTCTGTAGCTGGACTCTATGCTGTCTAATCATAAAACACACAACAATATGTTTGAATGACAGCTAATTAATTTAAGCTACAATCACAACAAAGGCAAAGCTGTTCACAAAAGCTCACAGTTTAACCACAGTTTCTGACTTCTATGAAAATAACAGACTGTCCTATTTGACTAGTATTTTAGGCTAAATAAGAGTTGAATCAAATAGCTTGTTTTACATGGTGAGACCATACTCTGTAAGGTCTCTCACCCAGTTTTGTCTTTTATAAATTGCTTGAGAGGTGTTAGGAGGGTGAAAACTATTTCCCACTGCAGACAGAGTTGCAGGTGTGATGGAGAAGGGACTTTCCTGATGTCTGCAATTGCTATGCAGTTTCTCTGAAGACTCCAGGTTAGTGCTTAAGACAGAGGTGTATATCCTGAGAGTAATTAAGTTTCCTTGGCTCCAGGAGCTCACGTCCTTTTTGGTAAGGTATATTCTTTAGTTATGTATTTCCAAGCATAAAATTAAATTTAGTGAAATCTACCTGTAAATATTTCTGAATGACTCTATTGTCTTGCAATTGTCTTCAAATAATACACTTGGAGACTCAAATACCAATAATTCTTCCTGCCTTGCGGTTCCCATTCTTAAAACAGCTTTAAGAATTACTTGAATTTCTTTGCTATAAGAGTTTCCATCACTTATCCTCAAAAACAAATTGCATTCATCTTTGTTTGGGCTGATACTCTTTGTTCTTTTTCCCTTTTAAAATTCAGCCATCAGTCAATCCCACTATACATAATTTCCCCCTTGTCTTTGTAGTTCTTTAGACCTTGAATCAAAATGAATGGAACAGACAAATAACTTGCAGGCATGATTCCCTTGGATATAATGGAGTTACAAAAATTATGAGCTTGTCTTAATAAGAAAAAATTGTGCACAACTGAGCATTGTTTTCCTAAACACCTTCAATGCCAGTGTAGTTAGAGAGTAGCATAACCTCTCTAATGAGTGAAGCTTAAGACCTCAGATACATGTGGTCACAGATTAAAAGTGGATGCCAACAATGCTACTCTGCCTCAAACAGCACCAAGAACAGATTACTGTCCCTGTAGGATGGATGACTGGAGGGCTCATGAAACAGCTCCTCATCATCCCACATTTCAGTCAGCCTGAAATGAACCATCTCAGATCTGTTTACCCTACTATGACATATTGAATACTGTGAACTTCCAGGAGCTACTTCCTAAAATGTTTAGTGAACCTTCCTAAAATGTTTAGTGAACCTTGATATGGGAAGAACTGACTCCATTAGAGAAGTAGGATGAATAGCTGTCCAGTTTAATCTACTGCCACATATCTATACACACTTTAAGTATTCACCATGATCATCCATGCTCCTACAGAGTTTACTTTCCTGCCAGATGCAAACCTATGATGTCTGTTAAGAAGCCTCATTCTGTGTGGCTCAGGACACTACATTTGGATAGGGATTTACATAATTATATTACATGTTTCCTATGATGGTTTTATGTTCTTGGTTGTTTTGAAATGAATGAAACAGAGAAAAGTGGTTGATCCTAGAACGAAAATATTGAGTCACTTCATCAGTTCAGTCTGTAATGAAGAAAGAGCACGCTGTTTTTGCTAAGCGTCATTTAGAAGATGACTGTCAAATACTGAGATCCTTTGATAATGACAGTCATGAGGTTGCCTGTCTTCAGTAACATAGTCAAGATGCTCCTATAAACATCACAGAACTCCCTTCTTCACTGGCTTTATTTTAAAGGTAAATTAATATTCCTGAAAAGTGACAAGTAAAGCCTTAAAAAGTGAGAACTTGTGTTTATACAGAAAACAGAGACCAGCAGGGAAAACTTCCAATATTTTCCAATCTGAGTTGACTTTATACTTGAAGAATGTGAAGGCAGTTTGGATTCCATACCCACTTTGGTTTTGGCTGCTTTTCCCTGCTAGCAGGGATACCAATTTTGATGGCAGGCTAAGTAATAATTATTGGGATTTTTGAGAGCTATTTAAACAGTTAGCATCTGCCAAAAGTTATCATGCCCTGATATCTTAGACACCCAAACTATTTGACTGTATGTATGTCTTTCTCGGATTTTATGATGTGGTAACAGTTGGCAGTTTCTGACTTACTAATAGTGACAACTGGATGTATGAAACCATCAGTTCATTAAGTATCAGTATGCCTATTACACATTATTCTAGCAACATGAAATGAAAACAGCTGTGCACTGGTAAACAATTTTTAAAAACAATTAAAAATGTGGAAGGTGACTTCTAAGAAAAAATGTAACTGACACAAAAAAAAAAGACGGTAATATTTTGCGAGTCTTGAAAGCTATTGTCTTCAAGAGTTTTTGATAATAGATTTCAGTTAAGATATTAACTGTCAGTGTGGTTGGATGAATATTTTTTGATTCAATTTCCAAGAAATTAAATTTTGGTCACACTAAAACTCATAAAAAATGTCAGTGAAATTCTGAAAAAAATAATTGCCTGAAAAAAAAAAAAAAGGTAATTTTAAAAATACACAAGTAGTCAGGAAATTTTGAGAATGACAATTAGAAGAGGACTTATTATAAAAGTGAACTAGTTTTACAACAGAATTTTGATACTGTTAATAAAAAAGACCTGTTGTTATAGAGTGTATCTGGAATACAAAAGGAATTCATATTCAGGAATAGAATAGAATAGAATAGAATAGAATAGAATAGAATAGAATAGAATAGAATAGAATAGAATAGAATAGAATAGAATAGAATAGAATAGAATAGAATAGAATAGAATTTCAGTTTGAAGGGACCTACAATGGTCATCTAGTCCAACAGCCTGGCCACTTCAGGGCTGACCAAATAGCTAAAGCATATTATTAAGGAATTGTTCAACTGCCCCTTAAACAATTAATACAATTAAATAATTCAGTTTTCCAACAGAAAGTTTTGTTTGTGTGTTTGTGTGTTTGTTTGTTTGTTTCTGTACCCTTACTGCTACATGGTATGATCAGATTTAGTTTGACCAAATGGGAATTTGAATATTTTCTTTAGACAGGCAACAAGGACCAAAAAAAGCCCTACTTGAGGGCTAGCACACTCACTGGGTTGAGAAAGAGCAAAAATAGTAGTGTTGTAAATATTTTTTTTTAATAAAACAAGTGGGTCATCTTAATCCACATCTCTCACCTTCCATGGGAACACTTGAATTGCACAGCTAGACATGTCATAGCCTCAGCTTCCCTCTCCTTCCTGGATTGGGGAGCTAGTTCTTATACACTCCTGTCTTTCCCTGTCCACATTGCAATGAAAACATTTGATCGCTTTTAAACATAAGTAACTAGTTGTTGGCCAAACAAATATTTATTTTTAATAAGAATTATGATTTTCATGTATAAGAACTGTGATTTAAATGATTTACCACAAAACTTCCGTATTTCTAATTCAATAAAAACTGTTAGTATTTGCACAGCACTAATGTCAGTTGTCCAGATACCAGAAGATCTGTGCCTTCTGACCATAACGTCAGTGAAACAGAGAATACTGTTTACTTTGGTATATTTTTTTTAAAACTCAAGATATACTATGCAACAACCATGTAATGCCCACTACATTTTAATCAATACTTTGATTTCTTTTTTCAAAACTTTTTTTTATGACAAAGTATAGTCGTTGATACATCAGCTAGAGCTGGCATTTCTGGCAGAGAGTGCAGCTTGTGTCTGCAGTCTGTTGAGTATTTTCACATGACAGATCCACAATCACCACAGATGTGGTTGACATCTTGGAGAATTTCCAGATGAATGTACTAGAGGAATAAAGCAACAAGTTGCTGCAAAGTGCTGTGGAGGTTAGTTCCATTCTGTCAACAGCTACAGTCGTATTGCATTTCATACAGAGATGGAGCTACTTAAAATATTTTTGACAGATTCCGCAAAATGTTTGTTTGTTTTAAAAAAGTTTGTAAAGTATATAAGTGACTCTGGATAACATTGCCATTTAAACCATCAAAAATCCCCAACTGCAATCAAATTTGCAAACAAACAAAAATGCATATCACAAAAGCATTATTGTTGTAGTGTTGATGTAACTACATGGTTAGGCACTGCTAAAAAGTACAGATTTGAATTTGTCTAGAGATGTGGTGGGTTAGCCTTGGTAAAGAGCCAAAACGCCACTCAGCTGCTGCCTCTCTTCTTCCTTCTCTCAACAGGATAAAGGGTGACAATGGAAACAAACAAACAAAACAACAACAACAACAACAAAATACAGGGGAACGTTAAAGCTCATGGGTCAAAATGATGACAGGGAAATAATCTGCCAGTTACTGTCACAGGCAAAATAGACTCAACTTGAGGAAAACTGACGTAGTTTATAGCCAGTCAAAATGGATATTTAATTGTAGAATTGAGGAGTGAGAAATAGAAAGACAAATATTAAAATCCCCTATGTTTCCTTCTCTTTTTCCCAGGCTCAACTTCTTTCCTACACTCCAGGCCCCTTAGCCCCACCTAGGCCGCGCAGGGGGACTGGGGTGTGGGGTTACAGTCAGTTGCAGCCATTTCTCTCTGCTTCTCCTTGTTCCTCACACTTCCCTGTGCTCCTGCATGGATGTTTCCATGGGCTGCAGTCCTGTCAGAGAAAATCAGCTCCAGTGTGGGTTTTCCATGGGCCGCAGTTCCTTTGGGAATATCCATCTACCCCAGTGTAGAGTCCTCTGCTGCAGGAAACATCTGCTCCAGCACCTGGAGCACCTCCTCTGTCTTTGATGTTCCCTCTGCCAATCGTCACTCTTTCTTTTCTCCCTCTCCTCATATATGTCATTTTCCTCCCTTTCTTACATACTTTTTCACAGACATACTGCCAACTTTGTTGGTGGGCTCAGCTGTGGCCTGTGGTTAGTTGGGCTGTGTCTGGCACAGTACAGGCCCTGACCTCTTCTCACAGCCCCTGCATTGCATGCACTACTAAAACCTTGCCATGCACACCCAGTATGAGAAAATATGAAAGATTCTATGCAGTACTGCTAGGAATCAAAAAAACTTAGTACTTTGTTGTCATTATTTCAAAATATCTTCCACTTAGGTACTTAGGAGTCCAAGCCCTAGAAAAAAACTAGATTTCTCTCTTTTTCCATGGTGTTTAACCAAGTGAAATTCTCATCTTTCACTTTACTTATCTGCAGGCTCAGGATTATTGTAATTGTATTGTACATACACTATGTTCAGTAAATAAGGTGCTTATTTTTTACAGTCTACGATGTCCACAGTAACTTGTTAACATAAATTCCACTTGTAAGCTTTTTCTCACTGAAGAAAAGTGTCAGTTCTTCGGTTCCACTATGTGATTGGCCTATAGTATTCCACATGTACATATTCCATCTGCTGGAACTGGCTCAGAAACCTTTGTTAGCAGCTTTACTGCACCAGAATGACAATGTCAGACACAATTACCTTCTGGCTCACCTAATTTTATAACACATGTTATCATTGCTTTCAGTGCTATTTCTTTTGGTTTACAAAGGTCTATGTGTGTAGAGATCTAGGCATATTGAAACATAATCTTAAAATCCACTATCTAGTGTCATCTTTCTACACTTACCTATTGTTATACAGAGTTCTACAGAGAATGTTTAAACTTTCCTGTGTTTTTTTTTTAATTCTCTGGAGTTTGCTTTCTGTAGCATTTCCCTATGGATAATCACAAAGTACTGTGAATCAGAAGTCACAATTTTTGTGAAATGTCTTTTCTAATAATAGGATTCCCAAGAAATGTGATTTCTGTCCTTATTCTAGGAAGGTTCTAGTATGTGTTTGAAGACATAAAATATATTTCTCACCCTACTGTATGCCAACAAAACCTTGTCTCTCTTTATATCAACAACTAGAGGAATCATAAAGAAAGCATGGAATATCTGAATTTGAAAGACCAATGATTTTGTCATTCTTCCTAATGTTATATTTAACAAGTTCAGTGCATGTGGCAATATTGCATCGATTTGCTCAGATCACCTGTCACATCTGAATTGTGCACATTGCCACAGACTTATTCCAGGGTCTAGCCTTAAGTTCCCTTCAGGCCATTGTACCCTAACTCCCCATTTTCCACGGTGATTAATAATTCATTTCTTTACCTTTCCAGCCTGAGTTTTTCCTCATTTGCTGACTAATGCTAATTCATTAAATTTTGTAAAGAAGTGGCATTTTTCAGAGTCCTAAGAACAGAGTAAAGCCTACTGCTTCACCACACAGCAGCATTGTTATGATTCCTGCAAAGCTTCAAAAAAACTGCCACCGGGCTTCCCTACTACCACACCAGCACCACCAAAAGAGAGTGTGACAGGCACAGCACAATGTGCTAAGAATTGAGTTTCAAATGTAATCCTGAATTATTTATTGACTCTTTAAACAGAAGTTATACCCTGAATATTGATGTCACAACTTTTTGTAGTCTCAGGCTTCTTTGATTTCTCTCAAAAAATGACAGGAGAGCAGAAAGATCATATCACTTTAACGTTGGGTGCCCTTGTGTTAGAATTCTGATATTTCTCTATGAGTATGGGAGGTGATTAATTCAGTGAAAAACTCAAGTTTCACATGTCAGACATGTCTTCAGATCAATTATTTGTATTGTGTTTTAGACTCCATCTCTGCTCTTCACAAAATAAGCCCAGGAATAACAGGCTGTCTCAAGAGGCTTTCACACAGACATCTCTGTTCTGCCTGCTCCTGCTTAATCCCCTCTGGCCAGTGCCTTGCAGTGCTCCTGGGGACATTTCCTCATGTGAAAAATACAAAATGGGTCACAGTAAGAGACTGGTGTTGGTGAGAACGAGAGAGGTAACACTGAGTCATTAAGAATGGAATAATCTCAGCCAAGTTTCTCCTTTTATGACAGAAGCAGGATGTATAGAAAGACTTCTGTAATATCGGAAATAGGGAGAAACAGCCAAGGGCAGAGCTGGACACATGGGCTTTCCTAGAATTTGTCATAAACCCAAATTACTTAAAGTCAAAGTGTGATGCAAGGTGTACATGATTCTTTTAGACCTGATTAGGATTGAGATGTGTATGGAATAATATTAATTGCCTAATTCTGTCTATCAATCTGAGCTGACAGGATTTTTTATTGTATGAAACAAGAAGCAGTTCTTAATTTAATTTCTCACATTGTTAAAGCACATTGAGTAAGACTATGTTCTCAAAATGCAGCCATTATACAGCTACAAGACAAAGTAAAGCTAGACTTAACTCATATTTGTATTGTCCTGGGGTTTTTTGGTCTGTTGTAAAGGATAAGCGGATTGTGGCATAATTTAGACTTTTTGGCTTGCCTGAATCCTTTGCCCCGCAGAATGCTAAATTCATCAGTAATGCCTAGAACTTTCACAAGCTTATATATTGCAAATATCATCATGCACCAAACAATCTTGGGAGTCTGAGAAAAACAGCCTACTGTTTTCCCCTTCATTTTCTTATGGGAGAATTCTCTCACAGTTAAGACAGACTTTCTAGAGATCCATTTCTATCAACAAAAGAATTAAGAAAGAATTAATCTTGTCAGTTTACTTACCAAATCACGTGTGAAAATAATGTCAGTTCTGTATAAATATCTGAGAGTCTGATATGGGGACATACTGCATTTTATTTTCACCTAGTTATTTTTCTTCTTTTGATTATTTATAGAAAATCTGTTCAAGGTCACATATATTCAGTGATCTCAGTGAACAGTTCTTTAAATTAACCCATTACGGAGTCACAATAAATCAGAATTATTTTGCTCTACTAATAGTGCATATTTGCTTTCTTAGGAAATGATTTGAACTATTTTAGGTCAAGGTTGAAGGTATCAGCAAACTATGTTAGATAGACCTGATCACTGACACTCTTCCATTTTTGATGACCTCAAAAAGCTTGCCACATATACCTAAACACATTCTGGCCCCTTGGGCCAAGCAGGCCATATAGATACAATATTTCTACTGAAGCTCATTTTTTACAACTATGTTATAAACCACTCAAAGCACTATTTTATTTTTAATGAAAATACTAACAGTATGGAACTGTAGCATGTAGCATACACAGAAAAGGTTACAGGTGACAGAACAGCCCCCAGAGAAATCAGACTGCTGAACAGGCATCTACTTAGAGCCGGCCAGCAGGGACACACTGAGGACAGGATGGAGTCTTAACTGCTGTCCATCTTTATAGCTTACTTGCCTAATGTTTGCATCTCCTTCTGATCCCCCTTTCAAAGGAATGCAGCTGAGCCTTTTCATTTTTTTTTTCTGAAAGCTCAGACAGACCTGCTCTTCTAAAACACAGCAGGCAGTGAGTGGCAGTGCTAGCTTTGCAGAGCTTGTACATTACACTTTACCAGTTGAAACATTACCCCGAAAAAGGTGAGATCCAAGTTCATTTCCCCTTTCCGTTTGAAAGAATTGAAACCAACACTCCTCAGTGCCCTCCCCAGCAGGCTGCCCACTCCCCAGCATGGCGAGGTGGCAGCTGCCTTCAGAGCTTTGAGCTCTGCAGAAAAGAATGCACAACTTGTCCAGTAAAAGAGGGAAAGTAAAAATAGTGATGACTTTGTTCACAAATTATAGAAAGGACCCAGAAAAAGATAGTTCTGGATCTAGATGCTGCTGTTAGGGCTGTTTGTTTGACATTTTACCAGGTGACTGTTTCAAATGACTTCCATAAAGTTACTGAGTCAATATTAGCTTGAGTCGTAATTCCATTACTAGATGCTCAGGGAAGATGATGGTGATTTTAATGAGAGCTTTTATAAATGTCAACAAATAAATGATTAAATACTTGTATCAGAAGTGATACAAATTATTTACATGTTGTTTGTTTGTTGTTTTTTTTTTTCTGGAGGGGTCTGCACAGCTTTCCCTCAGCTCTGTGTGTCTCTGTCTTTCTTTGAAGATACTTTGAAAAGTTAATGCAATTCTGATATTAGAGAACTTGCTTTGAGAGCCAAGTACAGTATTTCAACAATACTATAGCACATAGTATATGTAAAGTAAAAATCAAAAATATATTCTTACACTTTTTTTAAAACTACTTTTTCTTTTCCTTTTTATTCAAGAAATGCAGTAGCACTGCAGATATTTATGTAGTGTAGGAAGAACAGAAATCCCAAAGCACATTCCAATTATGAATATGTGATTTATATTTTATGGGCAAAAAGATTTATTTCCCCAAGTACATTGTTTTCTTTTATCTGTGTGCTTCCTTTAATCCTGTCAATAAGCCAGCATGCAGCTGCTTTCTGCTCATAGATTTTGGGGAAGATAATAGAAATAAGCATGAACAGTAGACAGAACTATTCATGGGTAACATAAAAATACCTGCTGTTCATCAAGATTTCTGCCTCCTAATTAACTGGAAAAATTTGGCACGATAATTTTTCTGTTTTTTTCCCTGAAATAGTGGAACATATTAGCGTGAAAAATAAAAATAACTTTTTAGTTAAAGGCATAATGAAATGATAGATTTACATTTATATTTAAAGGTGCACAAAATGTTTACTTATTATTCATGGCTTGAAGGAGCATTTTAATATCTATATAATTTTAAATATTAAATTGTTCAGCAAGTTGCAACATACATCATGGTTCTATCAAAATTAAAATAATTCAGGGCAGGAAAAAAATCATCCCTAAGCTTATATAGGTAATAAATGGGGAAGGAGCTGAATTGATTTGATGCACTTCAATTTCCATACACATTATATAGTAGTTTGTAAATAATGTTCCTTTCCCTCCTGTAAAGTGAAAAATCACATTATGTGGTAAGCAACTTGGTAAGGTTTGAAAGGAGGATGATAAGTTTGTTTCTTTATCAATAAGAAAAAATCCTTAGCTGTAATAAAAATTACTGTGAAAATTTTTGTGCTCTACTAGTCAACACAATAATATACCAAAGTCTTTTCCCTATCCTGTGGGATATTTGGAAAACTGCATCTCTCTCCTTGTGGATTTACATTCCTTTCCCTGAAGAATACCATAAGAAGGATGCCATCACAAACAGGCAGGAAATAAATCTGCTTAAATATATGTCTGGCTGCATTCCATCCATAGAGCTTCTCAGATGTCTGAAGTAGTAAATATCAGGCTGGGATGCATACAAAGTTATCTAATGATCCAGTTTTATAGCAGCTATATATACTGAAATCAAATGAGTGTGTGTGGCTAGGGACTGCACAGATGGCCTCTTCGGGATTCAAATTCACCTCTCTCTAGCCTCTGTTTTTTTAGCATTGCACACTAGAAAATCTGGGACATTTTGCTTGAGGAGGGTTTTCCCATACAAATTAGAATACTTTGCAAAGTCATAATGTCCTTTAATTTCTGGTTTCTGTCAAACATTCTCCTATTACAGACATCGCAAAGCTATACAGTGAATGATTATCTTTTATTAAAATTTCTAAGTATCAGAGTAACAGGCTTCAGAACAACATACTGACAGGGTCTCCATAGAAAACACCTTGACATCTTATAACATGAAATCCAGTATGTTTATGAAAAAGCATGATAAGATTAGTGGAAAACTAGCTTGAGAAACCTGAAGCCCCTACCAGCCCTGTGCTCTATCACATAAGAATCTTTGAACAGAGAACTACCCTTTGTCATCGTGAAGACAAAACAGGTGACCAGAAGCCAAACTTGAAAATGAACAGTGTAACGATTTCTTGATCTCTAAAGGCTTAACCACTAGAATTCTGCTTTCTTACTGTGATTATAAATGAGCTATTACCAATATGTGAAGTGGGATATTTTTTAAAGTTAGAAGGCAAGTAATATGTCTATTTAATGTAATTCAATAAAAATTAATTGTGTTATGTGTGTCTGTTATTTTGAAAACCATAACAAATGTTTAGGTATAATGAAGCCTAGGGCAGAAATCAAAGGTAGATACTAGTTGAATTAGTTCTCTGCTGTGTGGATAAAAAGGAATTGCAAGATCATGACATTAAACACGGAAGAAGTTGAATGTTTTAAGTATGACTGAAGTCCAAAGTTAAGTTTTAGTAACACAAAATGAAACTCATGAAGCTAAATCCATATTTGAAATTGAAGTTTGCAACTATATTCAGGCAGAATGACCAGGACGAAAAAAAAAAAACAACAAACCAAAAAAAAAAGATGGTGTACCTGTGTGCTTCTATTCCTAAATGTGAAGATTCTCTAGATCACTTGGGTTTGAAAAGCACAGAAACGGACTTACTAAATTTAAGAAAAGACTAAGTAAACATTGTAGTGACTATATTGAATGATTTGTTGGTACATAAATGTCAGCCTGAATTGCTGCACCCTTTTACTTAGAAATATATTTTGATTTGTAATATAGCAGTAACATCCTTTGCATGGAATTGGTCATTTGCCAGACAGCTTTACTTTTGAATCTCGTCTGGATTTCCATGTATGTGATACAGGAGAAGAAACATTTGCTTATGAGAAGTATTGATGCAAAGCTGCCAACAATCACAGTTGTCAGAATGACATGTCTAGTTCTTCTACTCAAATGTTAAAAATATAGCCTAATTTGTAAACCCTGTGTTACTAAAAACTGTTTATATCTTTTCATTTCTTTTTTTTTTTAGAACTTCTTATCCTATAAAATTTATAGCTTTGCTTAAGGACAGTAAGATTTTCTACATATTTTCAAAACACTTTCAAACCTGTAGTTCTAAGAATTATTTTTTCACCAATCATTAAATCTAGAATTATAATGTTGTGAAGTTATTCAAACTCACATTTTGACATACATATTTTATCCTTAAATTATTTCTATAGAAAAAAATATATTTTAAGTAAAATTTATAGTATTTTTACTTTATTACCAATTATTCAACCAAATTTTAAACCAGTAATTTAAATCACAGAAAAATATTTGTGTAAATAGATAAGGGAATGTTTTGTATTTTCTATGGATATGGGAATCCTTTCCTTTACATTTCACCATAGGCATATAGGAGTTTAGTTTAATATGAAGTTCTTAACAAGGTAGAATCATGAATTCAGTAAAAAAAAAAAAACAAAAACAAAAACACGTGCTGGTAAAAATGTTATGTTTAAAAAAAAAAAAATAGTTTTCATTGTTGACTTTGAAGATTCCAGATCCAGGTTCAAGCTAAAAAGTAAACAAAGTAAACATTTTTTTAAAATTATTTTTTTAAATTTATTTTTTAGGTTACCATGTAAGAACAAATGCAGTAGAATTTGGTATGAAATTTAAGACAGCAGATCATGATTTCTTCACAAAGCGAAGCAGTAAGAAACATAAGAAAAGTGAAACTGGTATGGTATAACAGATATCACAGCACCTGGGAAACAAAACTGTCCAAAATCTTAGAGAAAATTTTAAAGGATGAATCCTTAATGTAAAAGACTTTCAGTTGTGGACAAAGAAAATAACTCCTACAATTGTGATTCCACTTGCCAGCTAAATGGACTTTCATCAGCTTTTTGCAAATAAGTCAATATTATCAGTTTAGAATTTCTATTCCAATATCAGAAATGTTTGCTACCTGCTCAGACTGAAAGCACAAATTATTTCAATACATATAATGTCTAAATTCTCAAATTACCATCAGTAAGTCCAAAGCTAAACCAAAATTGATTAATCTGGCCCTTTAGACTGTATTTATAACCAACACGAAACTTCAAGGCCAGATCCTGTACATGGGCACTTACTGGTAGCATTTTATCCATTCAGGTCTACAGCAGTGAGGATTATTCATTGTGCTAGGAGAAGGTTTAATATCAAAGTTCTGATAAGTTTTTCTTTATTTTCTTAAATTCAATTTTGAACTCTACCAAGACAACCAGAAGCAGACTTTTTATGACTGGTTTATGAACATTTGAAGAGAAGTTATAGAAGAAAGAGCGATACAACTCATATTTCGGTATCATGAGCAAAGCTATTAAAATAAAAGTTAGAAAATTGGCAACTATTATTGCTACAGCTTTGAACACCATTTTCATTATTTTGTAACTTATTGTATCATTTATGCATATTAATTGTTATAGGAAGGGTTAAAATGTATGTTCTAACAACAAAACACTTCTAGTGAATTAAATTGCAGTTTCATAAAATAAATTCCTTATATGCTATCAGAAATGCATCCGTTTTAACCCTTTCACTAATTTATAAAATGAGATTCCAATAAGGAAATAACCACACAGAGCATTGCAAAATTTCCTAAGCTTAAAAGTACTTCAATTTCTTCAAGTATCTTTCTGAGTTTCTGATATGCATGTGAAATGCATTCCAAATACAATTCCTAGAATACAATAGAAATGTGTTTATTTACTTTGAGAACGTTCATCACATGTGTTACTTCTACATTTTAACAAAGCTGTGCAGCCCTGGGAGTATCGTTAATCCACAATGATCCTTCAATTCGATGTCTGCCATCCCTATTATCCTCAGAGGCAGTCTGAATTTTCTCTGAATTGAATATGTAATCTATATTTAGGCTGCTTACAAATCTTTTTTCCTTAGAGCACGTGATGCTGTAGTGTTCTAGGATGCATTCATAACCATCCTCTCTGTCTGACCTCACCTCATGAAGTTCTGGCAAAGACCAGTGGAGTGGGTGGAAACTGTGGTAAGTAAGGTCATCTCAGTACAGTTCAGAGTGTAAGTTTGAAATGTATGGCATAAGAGGGTTACCTGCTCAGAGGTCTTACAAGAAATGCGTTGCTGGTATTTCTGCATACTATGGATATACATGCATTTGGACTGAGGTTTGCAAAGCGAGGTAAATACTGATAAGACTGCCAATTACTGGGAAAAAAAAATTGTATTCTCTTTTTATAAGTTGTTCCGTGAATTTGCACTAAATTGCCTCATAGACTGCAATTTAAAATTGTCTAATGCTAGCAAACAGAAGCCTAATAGTTCACACTATTGAAGCACTTCTTATTCTATTTGTTTTAGTATTATAAAGCCAGCAATTGGGTAACCTTCTAACATCTAAAACCAGTTGGATCTAACAATGCCCATAATCCTTCCACAGGAAAGAGAGAGAGCATTGTTTTCATAATTTTTATATTTCTGAATTTTCAGTTTGGCAGAAAATTTCAAGTTTCACAAAGTGTTTTGTTTTGTTTTGTTTTGTTTTGTTTTGTTTTGTTTTGTTTTGTTTTTTAGCAGTGCAATCTCTGGGGTATCTGCTTGACAGGGTAAAGTAGTGAACATACAAAACTATTCTGGTAAGTGTCAACGTGCCCGTAGGGAACGCAAAAGCTACTTTTTAGCAGTGATATGACCTTCCTTGTCCTCCCATGTTACAGAAAGAAAGTACCATTTCACCATAGACAAGAAAAGTCACCCTTCCCTCCACAGTCCCATGCCTTCCTAATGCTATTATCTACTCCTCACACTAATTTGTGCAGGTGAAAGCACTGTACAATGTGCAAAGCAGAGAACAAGAAGCTATAACTATAGCATTTTAAAATACTTTCAGCACAGACTATGTCAGAAGGATCGGATAGGGTGTTGTTTTATGTAATAACTGCAAATATATCTTGATGATATAACCATGATGTACTTAGATGAAACAGTAATTCATGTATTTTCTTCCTCTCCTCCATAACTGTAATAGTTACCATGTAAGAAACACCAAGTGTTCGTATCACGATGTTCAGTACTATTTAGATGTTAATATATTTGCTCTTAAAGAAACTTCTATTTCCGCAAAGGTAGAAAGGTTCACTGTTCCTATAGTAACACTATTATTGTGGTCATAAATCTAATTTCTCATCTAAGATATTTTTCTTAAGTTCATTGGACTGATATTATCCACAAGTACACTACAAACAGAAGCTAAAAATGTGAATTCACACACCAGAAGCAGTTAGCTTGCTATCCATTTTCACCTTAACTTGTTTTGATGTGCAGCTTTTAATAATTTGAGCCAATTTGGTTTATAGCCAAATAATAAGCTACTTAGCTGTAAACTAACATTTCATTTGACATAATTTTATGCCCAGTCAACCAATTTGAACTCAATTAAAGGCATCTTCTAATACTTTCTTATTCATGTTAACACAATCTGAGGTAAACTACAGCATCATCAATTTAAAAATGTGCACAGGATATGTAACAATGATCAGTACATCATTTATAGTAATATAAAAAAAATAGAATATGATATAACATACTCAGATGTCTGTTTTCTGTGCAGTGATTTAAGTTTATATATCAATCAATGTGATTTGATTAGGTTGACAAATAGAAAATTGAAGCATCAAAGTCCTTACCTCTAATGTAAATATTTAATTTTCCAGGCCCATTGAATGAAAATAATTAAATCCTTGATGACTCACAGACGAAAATTTTGTTCTATATTTTGAACAGTCAAGTTTCTTCATGGATACCATTTTATTTGGTCTTTGATTGTCAAGATAGGAACATCAATTTAGTCTTATTAATTGTTACATCATCTCCAAGGAGAATAAAAAAATTACAAGAACGATTAAATAGCAGAAAGTTCTCTCATCTGAGAACTATTTGGCTACAATATAAGAGACTAGCTAAATATGAAGACGCAAGAAACTGAAATTGAATGTCCTATAAACTCAGGGAAGGCCAGAGCTACATAGAAAAGCCAGATTTTTTCACAGGATGTGCATAAATTTTAACACCTTTGAAGTTATTGTCTTGATAAGAGAACAGTTTAATTTTTAAAGTTGAGTTCCATTTTTATTCTTATTCAATGTAATTTTATTCTTATTCAATTGTAATGCAGTTACTAACTGGAAGACCGGAGTGCCATCAGCAAAGCGGGAGTGACAGTATAAGAGAATAATACAGAAATGACTGCTTTCTGGTGCTGAACTGTTTATACCAAGGTTGTGAGCAAGACCAGTAGACCAGAGGTTTCATTCCCCAGAGATTTTCTTTGCAGAAAAGAGAGAAATAGAGAATATGCAGTGAGGTGAGGAATGGAGCTGCAGTATTGCACCATGACAATTCAGCTGATTGGTACCGAGGTTTGCTCATGTTTGTGTTGTTTAAGCTATTAATTAGAGAACCTAGCAGTCACTGGGGGGATAGAACAAAGCATTCTAGAAAAAGGCATTAGCCATTAGCTTTCCTAGTTTATGGACTCTAATTTTTCATCTCTCTTTTATGTGAGAGAATTGTGAACGGAAAACCTGGATCCATCCATTCTGAAATCTCACAGACTTATTCTGTGTGTTTGCAAGCTAATTCAAGGAAATTATTTTAGGTATTTCATCCATTGTTTTATTATTTAATATCTCTTCCTTATATTGTTTTATAACCTACAGAGAGGGTTGCAAAGCCCAGTATAGGAAATAAGGAGAAAACAAGGACCAAAAATCATTTTTTGCTGTTACCATGTCTATTTTACAGTTGAAGACCCAACCATCTATATGCCCTAGACAATTTAATGAGAACAGTAACTGCATTTCATATAAGGAGGATATTTTGATTTTCATATAGAAGATGCATTTAAACTCAGGGCACCATTTTTTAAAACTTTTAAGCATCTTTGATGCCTATATGAAATTTGCGATCATGTTCACCTGTGTGTATATTCTGAAGTCAAAAGTTTAGACACTGCCAAGATCTCCAGAATCATCACTTGCATACCACCAAACCCTGTAAATAAATGTTTTCTGAGAAGACACATTAACATGGGATGCTGCTAAATAGTTTGGTACTCAATCTCACATTCACTCCTACTGCAGCTGGGTTTTTAAAGACTCCTGAAGCAAGCTCTCTCACAAAGGGCACATGAAGGAAATCAAGGTTTGGGTGATGGGAAAGCAGAAGCATCATGGTTACTTTTGAGAAATTTTGTCAATGACATGAGATTAAGTGCTTGTTTAAGAGAAAATTAGAGAAATTCTGTTAGAAACATGGGTCAGAATCCAAGTTTCACCTTCTTAGTTAGTGCCTCCTTTACCTACAGTCATGCCTATCTTTTCTTGTTTTCTCTGTTCTCAGAAATATTACATATATTACTGTAGTGACATGTTTTAAGGTGTGGATGTGATTTTTTCACTTTTGTGGTGAGTTTATTGCTATAAAAATTAGTTACGGAGATAGGTAATACATGAAATAAGTTTATGAGAGAAATAAACAGGGAACTGCAATGTCGGACCATGATGTAAGTGCCCATATGTGTACAGGAGTAGACAGTTTGTTTCCAAAGGTAGTGAAAATATGGGCATCTATAAATTTCCCAACACCTGAGAGGTGGAGTTGTGGCTGGACTGGGTTGCTTAAGTTCTATGAAAGTGCTACTTTGGGCACTTAGGAGCTTTTGTGAATACAAGCATAAATGAAATTGGAAAATACAATTTATACCACACCAGAAAAATGTTGCTGTAAGCAATTCACAGAAGTCATTGGCAAAGTGAAGCTAAGAATGACAGCACTGTAGTCCTTTAAGCAGTTGATGTAGGCTGCGCTATTTGGAGTGCAACATGTTATTGGCACAGGATAGTACTCTGACAGCAAACACTATCTAGTTTGCCAAGTCAAATGCTGTCACAAATGAGCAGAAGAGCACCATAAGAGCAGAAGCTAGATGTTAGCTTGCCTGGAATATTTGTAAGATTAGTTTTGACTAATGTGCTGAAGAAGGAGGCGGCAGTTAATCACCATTAGTGCTTTTAAGAACATCACTACACTTGCCACATACTGTGAGCTGCAGTCACACTTGAAGTTGGTGGCTTAAAAAACCACAGGCTTCCAACAGTATAATTTGTTAGCAGGGTACCTTGTGTAATAGAACAGCTGGGAGGTTTAGTAGCACTCAACAGTAAGCAAAACAAAAAATATTACAAAAATAGCCGCTAGGAGCAAAAGGTACACTTCTGACATTGCAACAATCTTCGCTGTAATGTCTTGCCACCTCTAGTATTTCATAAACATCTTCTACCAATATATAATTTGGTAGCAAAGATGTCTTTGTGTTAGACTATTGTCCAGTCTTTTGTGCTTATTCAAAACTATCCTGCTTTGAAGACTGACTGTGTAGTGGCAGATCACTACCAACTGTTTTTTAACTCTAGAGATGTCCAACATTTCAGAAGACAGACTGTATGGATAGTAAGGCTCATATGTCTAGATTTCTAGTCCTCTCAGAGGATAGGAGAAAAATATCTTCTGCTGTGCTCTGATGTTTAGGTCTACTTCATGTGAGGATTATAAAATCAAAAAACAGCAACAAAATAAGAACACTCACAGAAAAGCCCCACCAAACCCAAACAAATCAAACTGTCAAGACTTGATAGCTCTGCAGTGATTTCTTCACCCTGGTAGCTTGGAAGAAACTAGAGGTAGTGTGTATATCTTCCTTTGGTTTTGATCTTCTTGCCAATAAAACCGTAGACTGGAATGGAAATGACAACACAATATTTTTTTTTTTTCCTAGAAGATTTGATGATTCATAGTTTTACCTAATTGCAGCAAGTTTACCTTTGTTTAGCATTAAAGATGAACACCTTGTAAACCACCATCTTTACATCACTGTTAGAGTATTTTTGGTATTGTGCTGACAGCATAAGATGTGATACACGTATATGGGAAAACTATCTATGGTTTCTACCCAAAGGATCTCTCATCCAGTTAAACACACAACATATATTCATTTCAAGTCTTTTTAGTGGTTAAGGGAAGATACCATCTTGAAACTTGAACTTCAGGTGAGACCGTTAGTGAATTTTTCAAAATGCAATTTGTGTTAAAAGAAGTTGAAGAAACAAAAAGAAAAGTAAATCAAAGTACTAGAGCAACAAGAAAAGGTCATGTCAGAAATTTTGCAACAGATGCAGCTAGAAGGAAAGGTCTCATGCTGATGTGCCCCAAAAAAATATATAGCACTGATCTCTGGATCTTTGTGCTTCGACTTTCCTCTCCTTTGAGAAAATTTACTCTTCTACTGTGATTATGAGGACACCATTGCATAATAACTCAATTTCTCTGATTTTTCACAATTTCAAATTCACATTTAGGACAGTCATAGCAGATCCTCCAGCACTGGTTACTCATTTGATAGGACCAAGGGTCAGTTTGGGGAGGAAAGCTGGAAAGAGGCAATGATACCATGGTATGACATAAAGAGTGATTCTCCTCATTCTACAAAGATGCTTAATACTAGTCTGATGATTCTCATTCAAGAAGTGTTTTATTCCTCTCCATTGTATTTAAAGACCTGTCTTGGGTGATGAAATTTACACTATAAACATGTTAAGTCAGAAGTGATTAACCTTACTTCAGGACAGAAATTAAAAACTGAGCAGTTTTTCATCAGGAACTGTGTTTAATTAACATCACTAAAACTTTTCCACTTTAAAATACATTATGATTAGAAGGTTCAAAACAATCCAAGGAATAGTATCAAAAATGTGGCAGATCTCCCAGAATACTTCAATCATATCTGCCAGTCTCACGTAGACATTTCAGTACCTTACAATGTCTCAAATCACACTGAATGCCTAATGTTTAGTGAGCTGAATTAATTTTTCTGTAACTGTATGACATACAGGATAAAGGAGAAAAAGGACGAATACTGTCACCAAAAGTGATAGCATGGTATTTTCCTTTCTTTAAAAAAGATTAAAAGTATCTTCATAACATGGTAACTGTTGCAATCCACCTTTTTTAAAGGTTGTCTTAAAATATCTGAAAAATAATATATCTGAAGACAAAGGTACTCTTTATTACATGTGGCAATTAAGTGCACTTTTTTATGTCTGAAATTTTGCCAGTAATATTTGATAATAAAAAGGCAAGATTCCACACCCTCATCTGTGTATGAAACTTTAAAGAAAGATAAAACACTAGAAGAAGTGAGCAGTTAGCCAAATACCTGAGCTATTACAGTTTACCATCAGCAGAATACCAGAGAAAAGGGATGTTATTTGAAATGCTGTCTAGGTGTAGACATGGTCATAGGTGAATATGTTTCTTTTTCAAGTTAGTTCTGGAGCATGCCTGGCTTTTACCACTCTGATGATTTTTTCCCATGAGATAACCACCTCCAACATGACAGGAAGTTAAGCTTGGAATTTGTTTTTAGGATAACTTTGACTTTTAGAGTGTGGTTAGCAGTTTCAATTTCACATGCATGCCGTAGTACCTTGAAAACATTGCAGAGCCCAGGTAGAACATTGTCTCTCTCTCTGACCTCATGCAGGAGGTACCAGCTAAATCAGACCAAAAGAAGTTGAATTAGACCACCATTAGAAGGAAGTAAAGCACCAAAAATAAGGGGTGAATGGGTCATAGAGTCAAAGCAATAATGTAGAATGTGTGGAGATTCTGCAATTCCTTTCTCATAGCACTGGAGTAATTTACACTGATCGGACACAAACACTGACCTGATTGAGAAGCTTAGTACATAGCTGGTGAAACAAAGTGATTCCTTCCATTAGTTGTTATAATAGATGCCTTATGTGAGCTGATCTTCAGCCATTGGGTAGCATCCAGGCCTCAACCTCTGCCAGACTGAAAAGAATCTGAACAAAACACTGTCTGGGCCAAACACAAAGATGTATAACCTCAGAATTTCCCCAGATCCCCAGATCTACAGCTATTGACAAAAGGAGGTTGGAACAGAATAAATGATAGGATTGAACCCTGTGTGACCCCCCCCAGCTCAGTTATCTTGAGATAGAAGGAGAGGTTGACTAGCAGTGTCCTACAGTGCTGACTTGAAAGAAGAGACGAATACCAATCCGTGAGTGGCATTTTGCTAGGTCTCATAGTCCTGTCAACGGTACTTCAGGAATAATGCTATTGAAGATCAAATTGCATCACTGAGATATGCAAACTTCAATACAACTGTCTGATGAAAGATCGATAGTCATCTGGGTGGTTTCCTTTACTTTTACCAGAACTTGCTCTTAAACATGTGAGGATCATCCAAGAAGCCTGAAGTTTTACTGCATTTTATTCTCATGATCTTTTCATTGATATTTCCCAGAAAATGAAAAGTGAACACTGGATACTGACTGGAAAGGATGAAGGCTATAAGGAATTTCAGTCATTGCAGAAGGACTTCTAAGAAGATATGTAAATAGATTGTGTGCTTTAATAAAAACATAGCAGAAGTATTTTGCAAAGGAGGTACACAGAAGTGTCAGAATGTGAGTACGGTATATTTTACTATATAGTGGGCATTAAGATCCTGGTTATAAGTTGCTGAGGACCTTACATGGAGACTAAAGAGCAGTAAGTTTTACTGTTGTGGTAATTGGTTCTTGTGGGTTTTTTTTTTTGTACAACCTTATTCAGCAGAGCATTTAAGCAGGTGACATTTTTACAAACATGATTCATCACAGTTTTGAAAGCCTCTCACAGTTCAATACAAGATACAAACTTAAGTCCTTTGCTAATTAAGGCCATAATGTTTCTATACATACCTATAATACAGGATTCTGTATAGTATGAAACTGCTCTGGCAGTTCAGATAATACCAGTTCACACTGTGTACCGGGATAGTGTAGCATGTTTACTATGTATTTAGTGGTTCCAATGTTTGCCATTTGAAAAGTTTGCATTTCCTAGATGTGAAAATACTGAATTGAGAGACTGATACCTTGCCTCCTGACACCCTGCCTCTTGACCAGTATAGGCAGCATAGCCAGACTGCCAACAACCTGCCCAGCATCGGCAGGGCAGGCAGGATGCTGCCCACATCATCCACATAGGGTAAACTTCTCTCCCAACACATGACCACTGGTGGAGCCAGGGACTGCACAATTCTTACCTGTATTCAAAAGGCATTTGCACGATTGCCTGTTACTGCCAGATGACCTGTACACCAGGTGTCCCTGGCAGTGCACTGGAGCCATGGCATTGCTTATGATCCTGTGCTTGCTGCTACTGATTTGCCATATGGGTACGCTGTTGCTCAATTTACTACTTCCTCAATAAAGCTGTGGTTTATAACGTGATCGGACTCCATTAGTGTTCAGACCACAGAGACATTTCTCCTTTGTCTAGTTTTACCATCAGTTTGAAACGGTAATGTTAATTCACAAACACAATTTCTCAGGTATCTCTCATAGTTGCATCTGAGTACCAAGGCATATATATAAACATTTTATACATGTTTTTCAGTTTTTCAGGATTTTGGCTGCAGTTTACCAATGAATTCAGATTTACTAACGCTTCTACTCCATGATTTCAGTGTCTGTTGTAAACTTCATTGATGATGGGATGAGTAATGCAAACGAAAGCAGAATGGATGCCAAAACCTCTCTGCCAGATATGACAGGCAGGCTTGCTTAGCAATGTAATGCTACATATTTTAGCTTGTCACTTGGTTAGTGTAATTTTATCTCCTCCTTTTTTTTTTTTTTTGCATTTTAATGAAAAATTCGAAATTCAAAATGACATGCCTACCTGCTTATTCTTAATATAGTTGGATTTTCAAAACAAACAGAATAAAGATATGCTTTTTAAGTCTAGAAAGAGTTTTTCCTGTGAGACTCATGTTATGAGTTAAAGAAAAAGATGGCCCCCTTGAATTGAATGGTTATGAACACACACATTACAAAATGCAGTAAACACACACTGCAAAACCTCATTTTCACCTGGAAATGACACTTTCCTGTCTTCAGGGTGGTGGACAAATTTAGAGATTCTTTTATTGCAGATTGAAATCATTGCTTATAGGTCAATTCATGCTATAGAGATTTTATTAATAGCTGGTTGATGAAAAATCAGCCTGCATGTCCACCAGGTCATTGAGCACATCATCAGATAGCCAATTCAATAACAACTACCAAAAAAACCCCACCAAAACCCCAAAACACCTCTTCAGAATTCTGTGTGTAATACATTTAACAACATTGTTATTCTAGCTGACAGAGCATTAAAGCATAAAGGACAGCTGTATAAGAATTTATACACTCAAGAAAATTGAAGTCCTGTTTCATCTATATTTTTTTAAATATAAATTATTCTGTTGGTTTGCCTCATTCCCCTCCCAAGCTAACCTGGGATAAAAAATATTAAGGGAAAAGAGAAGAATACTGCTGACATTTAATTTCTCCTTGCTATATAGCATTAAACAAATGAATTATGTTTTTATTAGAGAAGAAAATAAATAACCTTATGCTTATTATTTTCTGTTGATTTCTGGTGTTTGGTAGCAGTATTAGAAGTTCCTAGAATGCATTTTACACATAGAGCACGTATGTAGAGTCTTGAAAGAGTGTAGTTATTAAATCACATAATGTATAAGATAATTGACCATTTGGGTTGCAAAGCAGTTTCTCAAAAATGCTTCTTTGTCAACTTCATAACTGAATGAGTCTCCTCATACAAAAATAAATAAATAATAGTTTGCTTCTGGCAAGTGGGGGAAGAATAGATTAAAAACATCCCCAGACATTTAATATGGTCACACAGAAAGTGAGAGACAAAGTCTTTGGGGTAGTTTATGTAATAAAGTGCAGTGAATGTCAAGGTATGCATGCAGTCCTATGGACTGAATTAAATAGTAAAGATCCCCTAAACTTCAATGCTCTTTGTGCCTTCCATGTGCACCCTATTGAGAATAAAACAAACGAACAACTTCTTCCATAAAAATGCATGTGAAATCTTATGTACTGTCTACATGCGCGGGAAACAGGCAGCAGTTTTAATTAGTGTTGGTTTAATTTCCTCTCTCCTTTCATTCTTTCTTTCCACTTTCCCCAGTGATTAAAGGCATCTTGACTATACAAATTTGGGCTAGTCTAATTCTAGTGACCTGCAACAGGAAAATCAACAATTAACAAGATGTCAGTGCTTTTCAATGGAACAAATGTGTTTTAATATGGCCAAGGCACCCCCAGGCCTGCTTTCTTCTGAGCTGCTGGCACAATTTGTTAAAGTGGTGCCTTTACCAATACCTAGTGCTTAAGGTATACGTTGCTGATTTTATCTTTTATACACAAGGTCAACTAGCATGCCTCCATTTCAGTTACAAGTAATTCCACCTGCAACAGCTGCTCTTTGTGTGATAATCCCCTTGTCTCTTAAAATTAATTCTTCAGTCTCCTCTGAGCTCAGATTTTCCTTCCCCTTTACCCTTCGATTCCTGCAATTTTGAGAGTTATCTGGCCTCATCTAGAGTTTCCTGTGTGTCCCATTGGCAGCATTTCCTCTTCAAAATGTTGTTCCGTTGCCTCACCACCTGAAGGTGCGGAGGAAGTGAAGGCATTTTAAATTGATGCTGTGCAAAACAGCTACAGTTCAGAAAACAGACAAATAAATGAACCAATGAATCAGAAAGAGGGAAGAAAGCTTGCCTTATTAGCTGGCAGAGACCCTACCATTTGGTTCTTCTTGACCTCTGCGTAGTCAATATAGATATATTTTCTGTTTGTGACAATAATGGTTCATACTTTCTGCTCTCTGTACTGAACTGAGGCTGAACCCCTGAGAAATCATATTTCTTTACATGGGCATTTAGTAAACAGCAAGACATGAAAAAAAAAATATCCTGGTGTTTGCTACAGATATAGGAGATTCTTCCTTTAAACATGGATATTTGTTTGTGTGTGTGTTTTCATTTGTATCCTGAGGATGGGATTCAGATACAGCAAGACTTAAATTTTTTTATAGCAGAGCTTTTTTTGGAGTGGAGCTCCTGCCTTTTTCAGTTCTTGAGTCATCCACCCACTTGTTTTGGTTCTTCCATCTCCCTGTGATGACAGTTCCCAATGGCTTTTGCTCTTGTGTATATTTTATCAGTTATTTATCCCAGGTGATTTCTTACTCTCACCAGGGACTGCAGCATTTTTAGTAAAGTCGGGTGAAGAGGCTGGAACAGTCAATAACTGTGTTTTTCTTTTTGAACTAAAACACGATATGGAGCAGTATAATGCTGTCTCTGATGTTTCCTACTTGGCGAAGACCCTACCAGGAGGGCTCCGCACATTTTTACTTCCAGTGCACATTTCCAGTTCCTGTGTATCATGGCACTAGGTTTGGGTCTGGTGCATCCCCATTCACCTTCAGCGCACAACATAAACTCAACCACGGAAATGTTGTGAAGGTTTTTTTCTTCCATGAATTTTGTTTTTATCTGTGTTTACATCCGTTATCGTCTCCTCTAAAGCAGCAACCATGACAAGGGATTTTTAAGTGTTTTTCCAATTTGTAATAAATCTTATGGGCTGAATTCTGATTGGGTTAAATCTTTGAGATTATTCTGGTTTTACCTAATTTTGTAGAAATCAAAACCTGATCTTGTAGACATAAAACATTTTTTTGCAATTCTAATGTCACAATTTAAGAATTTACTTAAATGTAATGTTAAATCACATAAGAACCTAAGAGGATGGTTATAGATTTACTTTTAAACGTACATATAAGACAAGCATGTTTGAAATTCTGTGGTTTTAGCCTATTTTCATACAGCATGTATTTATCTGCCTGCCCAACAGTGCTTCTTATCAATTTCACCAGGTGCAGAGCAGATAGCTAACAGTTAAAGATTAGAAGCATCTCTAGAGTGAAAATAAAAGCAAAATATCTTCCTAAATTATCTAGCATCCTTTTCACATCTACTGGAAGATAATGATACTCATGTAATTACTGCTTTTATCACCCAACAGAAAAAAAAAAAAAAAAAGGAAAATTATGTTTCAGAATCATTTGCAACTTGCTTAGATATCTACCGCAAGAAAAGAGTTAGGAAATCTACATGCAAAAATATTTATGTCTCAATAATATTCCTGGTTGTGTTCTGCAATAGTCAGTGATGTCACTTAAAACATGTAATGACTAACTATATTTCTGTATTTAAAATGTTTATTCATGTGAACAGTATTGTTGTCTCTACTGTTTCAAGTACTCCCTGAAGGTGAATCTGTCAGTGCTGTTCAATTTAGGTTTTCTTTGCACCAAACGCATAGAAACATAGTTCGTATGCTTTACTTTAGAAAGTATGTGCATATGCTTTAGCACAAGCAGAGCATCTTTAGAGACATAGAATTTCATATAACATAGCTCATTTACTTTTACTTAGAATGAATGATGGTCCTCTCTTAGTTAATATGTTAAATTATAGGTTTTCTCCTTCAGTCCTTAAAAACATAGAAATTCTACTGAAAAAAACCTAAAACAATTGATAAAAGAAACCAGATGTTTCATCCCTTATAACTGATAGCAAAATAATTCTGCAATCTGTCATGTAGTTCCTATTGGGAAGAAAACTTATTTTACATAATCAAGCAGAACACCTGCTGTGCAAGAGGTCTGGCTTTCAGACCTAGCTGGCAATATCATTGTGATCTTATTAGTAGTAAAATGCTGTTTGAAAGAGCAGCAAATATATATGATTCCTTCACATGATTCAGGTCAATAGTTACTGTGATTTTAAAGTAAGAAAATATTTAGTATTATGTTAAGGAAACTGTGTTTTACATTAATGTGCCAGTTTGAAAGCATCTCATTGGGAATAATGGTCGTGAAGACCATATGCATTTGAAACATGTCAATTCAAGTACTACTGATATGCAGAAAAACAGCTACCCAAGGCAATAGTGCAATTATTATTGTCCCAGCAACAGTGGCAGATTTGACTTGTCCTTTCAATTTTTTAAAATTTTTCTCAGAAGGCTTCTAAGTCAGTCATTTTAATTAATTTGTGGATTAAACCTGGTGTACACATCCTCAGCCTGGGAGCAATTCAATATTAAGATAACAAGCCTGCTGTTTTGGAGCTAAAATCCATAGCACAAAGCACTTGTTTTGCCAGTCAATTGTGTACATCTATGAATGCATTTGAAACTCTAGATTCATAAGCATCTTAATGGACACACAGTAGAAAAACTTGCATTATAGATGACAAGGACACATTAATCTGGTAACAGAAATATTCTTCAAAATATTTTTTGGACACAAGATATATTTTATAATAAGTTTTTATTACACATTTAGAAAATAGACTATGGTTCTCATGAAGGAGCTATTAGAATTTATGGTGTTAATTCTCCTCTATCTTCTGTTGTGACTGGCTTATATCGGAAACTGTGGCCAGCAGGACCAGGGCAGGACCATGTACTGGGCACTGGTGAGACCCCACATCAAATATTGTGTTCAGTTTTGGGCCCCTCACTACAAGAAAGACACTGGAGTGCTGGAGAGAGTTCAGAGAAGATCAATGAAGCTGGTGAGGGTTCTGAAGCACAAGTCCGATGAGAAGCAACCGAAGAAAACACAGTTGTTTGCCCTAGAGAAAGGAAGGCTGATGGGAGACCTTATCGCTCTCTACAACTACAAGGAATGAGGTTGTAGTGAGGAGGGTGTTGGTGTCTTCTGCCAAATGTTGGTGTCTTCTGTCTTCTGGTAGGATGAGAGGAAATGGCCTCAAGTTGCACTGCGGAGGTTTAGATTGGATATTAGGAGAAATTTCTTTACAGAAAGGATTATCAAACACTGGAACAGGCTGCCTAGGGAAGTGGTTGAGTCACCAGCCCTGGAGGTATTTAAAAGACCTGTAGATGTGGTGCTTCGCAACATGGTTTAGTGGTGGACTTGGCAGTACTAGATTAACGGTTGGACTTGATGATCCTAAAGTTCTTTTCCAATCAAATTGATTTTATTATCCTATTATGTCTGCTTTTTACATTCTCTAATATTTTGCTTCCAAATGTTATTTGGTACTTCTTTCATTGAAATTGGTGAAAATTGTAGCCACTGTCCATGTCCTAAGATTTATTTTTAAATAGCTTTATAAAAACACTCCATATGATACTGGTTTACAAAGATTGTACATAAAAAACATGTGAATGGCAAAGGCAGTGGCTTTGGAGAAGCTGAGTACTCTCATAACATATTCTTGGAGTTCCACTTTGGAGTTAAGAGTGCTCATGACTTCATATCACTGATCCTGAAATCAAGATAATCTTCACAACTATAATTAAAGCTAATGGTATGTAACCAGTACGTAACTGTTGATGTAAAATGAAGAATTGTAATTCTGGAATTGTATCTTCTAAACACATCCTACAAAACAGTTAAATCACAAAGATATTTTTGTAAGTGATGCACATAGGCTGGGCAGGATATGGTTGTTTGTTTTATAAGGTTAGTAAAAATTCAGGAAGGAGCATTTTCCCATCAAAAGACCTTAGTCTTCCCTGGTCATCATTTAAATGGTTTTGTATTTATCCTTTTTTCTTAATAGTTCCCTAAGACTCTCGGTATTCTTGTATTTTTTTGTATTCCAGTATTTTTCGTTACTTCAAAGAGTAATCTAAAATCCAAGGTATCCTCGTCAGCAATTTAATATTTGTTTGGGGCATTTAAGTGGTAGCCAGAGAGCTGCTGAACCAGTAATACAAATTTTAATTTTAATTTTAGTAAGACGAATGCAAGACAAATTCCTTGCTAAGCTCTAATTCTCCTTAAAATACTCTCTTTCTGCAATGCAGTTCAGGTCCCATGGTCCTTTAACAACTTGTCTCTGTAGCCTGATATTAAATTGCTTTAGCCTTTATATGTCCTCGTAGTGTGATAGCATATCTTCTACCCAGTTAAAATGTCATGAACTCCTGTAAGGCTTGATAAAATACAAAACAGAAAAACAAAATAAAAACTAGTATCTTATTTGTAGGTGAGTTTAAAGCAGTTCTGTCTCTGAAGCTGAGAAGACTCTAAAAGAAATCTCCAGAAACATCATGTATGTTGTTTTAAAGGTACAAGGTACAAAACTGAAGAGTAAAAGTCATGTTTAATCTCTTTTCTTAAGGTGTCAAGAAGTTATTTATTTACATTTCCTTTGTTCTTCTTCAGTGACGGAAAAATTCATGTCAACCGTCTTTGTTCAAATTATAATATATTCGTCAGGCAAATTTAAAAATAACATTGTCCCTTAAAATTTTCAATATAAGTGAAGATATTTATATACTTTCTTTTTTTTTTTTTCAAAATTGAAATAAAAAAAACATTCATTTGAATGGGAAATATGTGATAAGAAATTCTTATTTGCACCATGTCCAATACAAGAGAGAAGATGTCTGTGTGTGGGCTGCAAGTGAGGACAGTTATAAAAGGAGCACTACAAATAGAAATAAAACTAGCATAATATCATGGAAGTAAAAGGTTACTGTCTCTTAACAACGTGAGAGAACTGGAATGACTAAGGAGATAAGTCTCAGAGCTTACAGGCAAAAAGAGAAAATGTAGGACTAGAACAAAGCAAAGACACTGTGTGGAAGCTCACCCAAAGGAAAAGAGGAAAGAGGTTCCTGCCCTTCTGTGTGCCTGCAGGATCCCCCAGAAGGAGCAGCCAATGTGCCATATGGAAGTGCGAGAGGCGCTGTCAGAAGAGGGGGAATACTCTGCTACTGTGAGTGACTCGTGTGACATTGTAAAATGACAAGACACCATGTTGTAGAGCTGTGACGAGTCCCACAGACTGTTCAACTGTTCATCCAGAGACTGGGAGATCCCTCCTTAGCCCATTTCCTTGCAAGTGGCCATGGCTGTCTGCTGCCTGATAGTTTCTTCTGTGAAGGGCAGACACAGAGGCCTGGCTAATCTAAAGAGTGCCAGTACTATTTTAGCACCCTGACATGCCTATGACATTCCCAACATAGAAACAGCATACACATACTTCCACAAAGGTATGCAGCAAAATTCAAACGTGAAAAGTAAGGAAATGGCCGCTGCAGTAAGTGCTACACAATGCACATCGCAAAATTCTTGAATACAAACTGTGTAAAATGCAAGATGATGAAAGACAGGAAATTCAAAGTTAGCATGCTCAGTCTATCCTTAATTTACTTGCTGCTTAAATAATCACAGTATCATTACCACTGGGAGTGCCAGGAGCAAATTCAATCAATCAAAATCATGCAAATGCTTTGAAACAATACAGTCAGTTCAAGGCTTCCACTGTAACATTTCCACTACATGACTTCAAATGTAAATGATTTTCCATCTTTAAAGTAACATTGACTCCTGTTTTTGTCTTATGAAGCCTAAGGGGCAAGAAAAAGAAGAAACCATATTATTTGAAATACAGACTAATAAAGTATGTGGCTTTAAGAGCTTGACAGCCAAAGTCACAACATAAGCAGAGAAGAGGAGAAGGAGAGAAAAAAAGGATGAATGTATATAGCAGACCTGCCTGGGTTATGTACTTTATGGAATAAGTGGAAGTAAAGTAAAAGAAAATAGAAATCTAATTTCTGCTTGAGGTGGCTGGTGAGTTTAAATCATATGTCTCTAAAGAGGAATTTTTTTAAATTATTGGTTTTGTTTTGAAATTTATGTACCATTAATCTCTGAGCTGACTTTCAGTTTCTAGGCAATAGCTTTGGAAATTGGAGTGTTATAAAAAAAGTCAAGTTTAGGTATGTTTGCTCAAAACCATGTTTAAATATATTGTTGTGTTTCTTTATAGAAATGTAAGGCTTGTCAAGAAATTTGACTGATCACATAAAATGAAAAAAATTGCTTTTGGGAGATGTGGATTTGAGCTCAGCAGATAGATCTGCTGAATAAGAATGAAGGACAGAATCACAATTTTATTTGTAACAAAGACAAGTTAAGGCTTTGTTGAGGATTTAATTCTCACTAAACTTGATCTTCTCCCTCAAGAAAAACACTGATGAAGTTTATATGAGTCTGATAAATGGTCCCTGAAGACAAGAGGAGAATGCAGAGGGTTGGTTAAGTCTACAGAGCAGTTTACTTTGCTGTCTGTCTCCAAGATGCCTGAAAACCTTGAGCTCTCAATTACAAAAGTTACCAGCCTCCTCAAAAGCTTGCTTTCAAATCTAACTTTGTCTATGGCACAGACTAGATATTACTAGACTGCTAGCAGTGTGGCTATGTTAAATATCTTGCCTGCTTTTAAAACATTTTTCCCCCATATTATTATCCCACCTGTTTGTAATTAAAATAATGAGCTCTGATTCAGCTGCAAATAACATTTCATGGTGTTTAAAATGGAGATGAAATCTAGAAATTGAGAGACAGAGGACAGTTTATGGGTGAGGAAACTGAACATCTAAAGTTGTGTGAAATAGTTAAATAAATGGATTTGTTTCAAACAATTATTTTGTTTCTCCCTGAGGGAAAGCGATGCAAACAAGATAGATGGTTGGCAAAATATAAATATTTGTGAGGTTGGTTTTGTTTGTTTCTTTGTTTCTGTGAACATTGACAAGAGAGATGTACTAGAATTATTTATTAACTAATCATTAGCAGAGGAAAATGTGCTTTACATTGGTGAGGAGTTACATCCAGGACTGCTATGTATCAGATGTTGCATCACCAGTGAACTGTCAACAGCAGCAATGGCTATACTAAGCTTTTTCTGTAGAGTGTGAGTATGAGTTTGTATTTACATTCAAACACAGAACTGCCAAATTGACTTCTGGCCGGAGCCCAGGCAACATTGAGACGAAATTAAGGGCCTGCTAGGTGGAAAGGACTTGGTCCCATTTATCTTAGGACATCCCAGCATGAATCTAGCTGTAGTATATTTTTACAGTCATTAGGAAACCACAACATAGCTTTTGAAATCCTTTCCCCTTGGATAAGGTAACTTGGATGTTCTTGGTAATAATAGTAACTTTCTTGGTAGTGATGGTGCATAGGCTGGTATCTTGGAAGACCCGCACCAAGTAAGCCTTGGTGACAGCCTCATCATGTCTTAGTTTTTATGTGCAGGTGGGTCTTGGAAGCACTGTGGGATCATGCAGACTAGGCACCTGAGGAGAAGTTTGTTGCTTAACAGCTCAGTATACCTTTGGCAAGAGCAGATCTTGTGAAGTAGTATGGTGCAGGATGTGTAACAAAAAAGCTACACCACCGGTAGTGTGGGGAATTTTCAAGGCAGCTGTGTCAGCCAGGTGTTTGCAGGGAGATTTACCTCCAATGGACTTCTGAAGAAACTGGCTGGCTTGGTTCAAGTTTTTAGAAAAGAAAATAAAATAAACCTCTTGAGCTGTGTTGGACATGCTGCCTAATCTGCCTCTGTCTATCCCACATGCCCTTGCAACAATGTGCCATGACACTTAACAGCCAAGTCAGAAATGGAGTGTCATGCAGAAAGACAAAGCTGCTGGGACAGGAAGGAGTTTTAACAGAGCTTGTTATCGTAAAGGATGAAATACACTGAAGTAGGTGTATCCTACAGCTTATGCAGTTTATGACTGCACAGATCCAGGATGGAAAGTATAGACTGATCTCTGTTTTATCTATGGAATGGGTTATTTTTGCTTAAATTGCTCTTACCTCTGTGCATTGCTGAGTTGAATCTTATTTTCTGGTGGAGAAAATATATGACACAATGTGACTAGCATCAAACATTGATTAGGTGGCTTCTTCCTTCTATCTCACTACAGAGAAAACTATGTAGTAAAAAGTATCTCATTTTCTTGTTTTTTTTTTTTTTTAATCTTATGCCAATTTTTAATTAGGTTGTTTGGGTTTTTTTTCCTAAATATCTCTATTCTTATGTACTTGTTAGAGCAATGTCAGAAAGCACATTTTATGCTTTGAATGGTTGTGGTAGTGGTACATCTGTGTGGTCAAGATAAACACATTTCAGTCTGGTTACGTGTCCCCTAAGAACAAAGAGAAATACAGAGAGAAAAGTAGGAAAAGCAAATAATCTGAAACAACTAAATTAGAAAGTTCTAATTTCAGTTTTTCTAGTTAGAAAATACTGACACACACACAAAATTAAAGTGAAAGGAAGGATTATTTTGTCAAATAATATGTGGTTGCAGGATACCAGCAAGGCCAGGACAGTAATCATATATGAAGACAAATATGAAAAGAGAAAAGAAGCCTACCTGAGATGCACAGTTTGCAGGCACAAGTGGTATCTAGGATCTAGGAAGCTAAGGACTTTTTTTTTTTCCTCTCCTCTGGCTTTCTTCCTTTCAGTGAGGTTTTCAGTGCTGGTCAGTGTCAAAGCAGGGCTACAAAATTCGTGACTCAAGAGTCAGGTGGAAAATAATAACACTTATGTGTGCTGTGGTCTGCTCTATCTTTGCTACTCTCACTATAGTTTTTCTGTAATTTTCTTTCCAATTTTCCTTGCTTTTGAGTTCTCCATTCTGGCTTTACTGCCTCATCTTAGCCTTAAGTCTTCATCCACTTCTTTCCCTTCCCTCCTGTGTTCTTCCTTTCCTCTGTAGGGATTACTCTCTGTGAAGCCACTTCTCTGTGTTTTCCACATTGCTTGTCTCCTGTTCACCTGGAGGTTCTCCTGATCTGGGGCTCCAAGCACTGCGAAGATCAGGTGAAAGTTTGCTAATATCTAATTATTTTTCTTTTCTATTTCTATTACTTTACTAAGTGCTGGATTAGGAAGTAGTCTAATTGAACAATGCATAGAGATCTCCAGAATAGTGTGTGAAGTACATCAAATACTTTTGTATTGAAGGAAACCATCAAGTCTTTTCCTAAATCCTACAAATTACTTGTCTGCCTTTACCAGAGCTGTCACTTTTTATAGATCATATCTTAGTGTCCCAGCCAGAATAAGATTCCCGTACAAATTACATATATTTTACATAATTTTACATAAAATTTCACTTTTACATATAATTTGTTATATCACGTATAATCTCCTGTGCCTTTAGTTCTGTGCCCAAAGGCTTATTAAGTGAAAAGGATACCCTTTATGCTATTCATGATTCAGAACACCATTATCACTCTCTCTATTGGTAGTGGTGCCTCTGTTGTGTGAGAGCTAAAATTAGTAATGACATTTTGCTTGTCAGAAGAATTTGACTGCTGAGATGAAGCTTCCTTAATAAAAGTCTTCTGATATGGAATTGACTTGCACCCCAGACCTGGATAAACAAGAGATTTACAAACCTGCTGGCATGCTCCAAAGGTTGTTGTTAGGCATAATTATCCTGTAAAATTTTATTTTGTTGTTAATGTTTTGTTTGAGTAAAGCCTGTATGCCACAAAAGGCTAGGAAAAGTGGCACTGAAATCAGTGGAGTCCATGCCAACCAGCACCTGGCCATGATAGGTCAGAGAAAGATGAAACTTCAGGTGTTTGATTCTCTTCTCCCTCAGATGACAGTGCATAGATATGTACTAAGAATTAAGGGGCATAAATGATAGCAGCCGGTGACTTTTGATCTAGCTAGGTGACAACAAAGCTGCAAGATGTTTAGATCAATAAAAACAATCAATTAAATGACTAAGATATCACAGATGGCTAGATCAATTAAAGGCAACCAATTAAATAGCTAAGAGATCACAGATGGATGGATAAATTAATAGTGCAAATAAATCAAATATTCAGGATGCTCAGGAGGAATATAACCTGAGAAGATAATCATGAGGTGAGTGTCAGTGGGTGTAGTGTTTAGAGTGATGGCTGTGTGAAATCTGGTGCATTTGTTAGAGCATGTGATGTTCTCTGCTCTACTCTGCAGTTATTATTTCCACGCTGTTGCCATGCTATCATTCAGCTGTCCTGCCAGTCTCTTAGGTGTGTTGCTGTTGATTTTTGTCCTTGGTGAGAATTTAACTTTGAAAACCTGTTGATATAGAGAACTTGAATATCATTCTACAAAGGCTGCGTAAGTTTATGATGAATGGTAGATTGAAACTTTAGCAAAAATTAGTTTATTCTGTTGTAAGTTCCCTCTCAAGTGAATCTAATGAATCAAGTAGAATTGTCTGCTTACACTGTAAATCTACAGACTGGCCTTGTTTGTTTGTAGGGGTGTGTTTATGTACAGATAACTCTGAAATGCAAGACTTATGTCTGGTTATGTGAAAGAGATGGTGCCCCTCTGAAGTCACTTGTCCACATCATTCAGGTCATAATTCATCACACTAGTACAGAGGTCATAGTTCCACAGAAAAAAAAAACAACTGTAAAGGGAAAAGTATTGTTTGATTTGTATTTTTGAAGAACTTGTACTCTTACACAATTCTTTCATTCCTATCCTCAAATAAAAACCTACCAGTAACACTTCAAATGTAACTTTTACAGTATCCTCAGTTTCCGAATCCAGGTTCACCCTTCCTGCTTTTCTTTAAAACATATGCGTAACATTGTGAGTTTGCATGGTAATGTTTAGTCTTGGACAAATGTGCTTGTACTTTTGAAAACAGATAAACACAATAACAGTAAGATCCATTTGTCTCCAGCTGGTTTGTATCATCCTACTGATGCAGGATGAAATTATTTGAAAGCCTCAAAACAGTGATTTTTGTATTTCTAAGTACCACTGTATTAAGAAATGTCAATTGCAACTGGCAGGAAAGAGCAGCTTTAAAATGACTAGTGATTCTATGCCAGCAAATTTAAATCATCTGATGCCTGTAAATATGGATAGTGGGAAGTGGAAAATAAACCAGCATCACCACTGGTGGTGGGAAACTTAAGAGAACTTTTGCTAGAGAGAATTAGGAAGTTTGAGGCATTTTGTGCACTACCTGGGATGGTAGAGGGGTGGTGAGCTGGATCTTCTGACACTGATTCTAGGTAATCTCCCTACTCTGAAAAAAATACATGACATCTTCAAACTTTCTTCATGGGACATTTATTTTTGCAGTCTTCTCTGAGAAATCCAGGGCTTACTAAGGTGATGTTCAGTATTGTACAAAGCAGCAGAATGGAAGAAGATTAATTACATTCAGCCCTGTGGTTCTAGTCTTCAAGGAAGTTACATATATATATTTTTTCCCCCCATTCAGGCAGACAAAACCTTTCCATACATATTATACTGGAGTATTTGGATATTACCTTAATAAAAGACAAATCAAACAAGAGGGAGCACTAACATATTGCCCTGCTGAATCAGAAATATTACAGTATGTGCTTGCTCTCTCATTTACTTTTACATTCACTCAAGAAACACTTCCAGGAAACAACTTTATACTTTTCTTCTAACTACCTATATCTACTATAAGAAATCTTGTCTGGATATTGTTAAAGATAATGGCTAAGATACAAAGATAAACCTCTAGCAGTCCTGCTCTGTACTTGTCCAATCTGACTCTTTGCCATTTATTTAACAATAGTTATATAGCCTTGACATTTTCAAAGCTCTATACAAGCACAAACTAATTAATCTTTAGTTTGCCTTTGAGGTAGGTGAGTCAGTATTCTCTCTTCTTTCACGGATATTGCAGTCAGAGCAGAGGAACTAAGTGAATAGCCTGAAGTTCTACAGAAAATTGGTGTCAAATCCGGCGTTTTAACTTGTGCTCTCTTGGAACGGAAGGTGCTTAATACTAACATGTTTCCATTGTCTCGTGGCAAGTCTCTGCATGATATGTTATATTTGCGTTATTGACTGAGATGACTAATCAGAGCATGGAGAGAAGTTGCACAGCTGTTTCTCTACAGTGTCTTTTATGCATTTTTGAAGGGGTGCCAGAGGTCACAGTGGTATGAATGTCCACCTTTGGTGGTGTGTGTGTACACTGGATATTATCTCTTGCTTGTATATAGAATTCAAATAAAAATCCTCACTCTCCTTATTCCAACATACTTGGAGACAAAGAAAGGCTCAATTCACCAGCTGCTGCTGCTGCTTTTGTCATTATTTTGCAAAAAAAAAAGAAATTATGTTCACACTGGTTGCTTAAAACGTACATATTCTTCTCTGCAGACAAAGCAGTATCTCCTTTACTGCTATTATGATGCACTATGCATCTCATGAAATATCTAAGGAATACCGACCCATAAGATGACACCCGCTCTATCTCATGCAGTCCAGTTTAAAAGAAGAAGATGCACTTTCTGACTGTCAATGTCTACTCTGTTGTCATAATGCCTGTGCTGAAGAGAATTCTGACAGAATAATTAAATACATTTGAGTAAATAAAATAATACTGCTAGTATGCCATATTTCCATTGAATGATAGTAGTATAGAGTATGTACTCCTGCAAAATTATCTAAGGCTTTTATGTTAAAAATAGAACAACTCAATTTGTTGTTTAGAGGTCAGGTTTGCTTTGCAGATATATGATGAAGCTGAATAGAAGAGTTATAGTTGTATATTAGGTACTATCACCTTATTTTTGTCTGGGACAAATATATCTATTTCTACTGGGAGAAAGGTGAGAACCACCCATCGCTTTATGGTGGTATTATGCCAATAATTAAAGATAACCTTTTAAAAACTTGACAAGAGTTGTCAGGCTCTGACACTCTACCTTATGCTAGTCCAACACCCTGCAATGAACAGGGACATCTTCAAATAAATGAGGTTGCTCAGAGCCCCGTCCAGCCTGGCCTTGAATGTCTCCAGGGATGAGGTATCTACCATCTCTCAGGGCAACCTGTTCTCATATTTTACCACCTCATTGTAAAAAAATCCTTCCTCATTTCTAGCTGAATCCCTCCTCTTTTACTTTAAAACCATTACCCCTTGTCTTATTGCAACAGGCCCGGCTAAAAATTCTATGCCCACCTTTCTTATAAGTCGCTTTTTAATACAATAAGTTCTCCTTGGAGCCTTCTCTTCTCCAGGCTGAACAACCTCAACTCTCTCAGTCTGTCCTCACAGGAAAAGTGCTCCAGCCCTCTGATTATCTTGGTGGTCCTCCTCTGGCCCCTCTCCAACATGTCTGTGTCTTTCCTGTGCTGAGGTGTCCAGAGCTGGACACAAAACTCCAGGTGAGGTCTCACCAGAGCAGAGGGGCAGAATGACCTTCGTCGACCTGTTGGCCATACTTCTTTTGATGCAGCCCAGGAAACGGTTTCGATGACTGCAGGTGTACATTGCCTCAAGTATTCTTATTAAAATCAATAGGATTACTTACTGAAATAAGGTTTTTACTCAACTGTTGACATTTATCCTTATCTATGTAACCAGCAAAGCTAACTAACAGTACGAGACCAATAGAGTATTCCTTTTGGTTTTATGCATCTGATTGTTTCTTATTATTTCATTATTCTTTGAAATCTCCAGGCAAAATATACAAGGACTATTAAATCATGCATGTAATTCTTTATGTGAATTATCTCAGTCTTACACAAATTTGGGAATGAGGATTGTTAAGCAAGCTTCCATGGAAACTTAGTTTCATTCTTGCACAAGTTAATATCTCTTCATAATGACACAGTGAAATAAAAAGTGATTGGATACAATACATCAAGGCATAGAGACACTGTGCCTGTACTGCTCTCAAGCTCCCTAGGAGCAATAACTCCAAAGTGTAAGGTAAGAAATGCATTCAGTCATTCCAAGATAATCTGTTTTGCTAGTTGGCACTCAAGGTCAAAATATCTCCATTCCTAGTTGGTTTGTTAATTCTAATTTTTAGTAACATTAAAATGTTTAGTGTACAAATAATTTTGATACCTTAAGGTACATGAAATCTGTTTTTCAGTGGTTTTTTATTCTCTTTGTTCATTTCTTTGAGAAGATTCACAAAGTGAAGAATAGCTAGATGCTTCCTGAAGCATCTAGAGCTTTCTGAAGGGCATAGCAGAATCTCAGAACCATTTTATGAATTTGCTGTGGGTTCTTTCATTCATTTGTAGTGGTGTTTTTTGTTTGTTTGTTTTCAGCTGGCTCGAGTTACTGAGTTACTGGTATATCCCTGCTTCCATAGATGGATCTTTTTTATCACTCAGTTATTGGGCCCAGCAGTCATCCCCATCCTCTCTCCAGCTAGGATCTGAAGTATGTAGACTGACAGATACAAACCCCAAGAGTAAGAAGCTTCTTCTCACACCTATACTCAACACCACTTGGAAGAGTAAACTGAAGCTGGGTTTGCCAGTGATTTTTCCTCGGTCTTTGTCACAAGACATGAATGAGGGAACATCAAAGGAAATGAGTATATGTCTCTATCTAGGGTAAAAAGATTAAGTATGTTTTCATGGAGAACAGAATAAAACTATCAAATTAATTTCCAGGGGATGCTGTAAATACAAAAATGTTAATAGGTTCAAAAATAATTGGCCAAATTCAAAACAATTTCCTGAGATTATTAAATTCAGAGACACAATCTTAGCTCTGGAAATTAATCTGAATATTTCAAAAAACTGCCAAAGGATCACCAGCAGAAGGGCTGTTCTGTAAATTTCATTTATTTTTTAAAACATCCACTCCTGTCTCCTAACAGAGAGAGGCCTCTATTTAACTCCTTCCTATATACCCATTTTAGTCTTACCATTCTGACTAGTAAAATTGGGAAATGTGGCTCAAGGAAGTGACAGAGATGCATCTAAGTTTTCTTGTCTTGTAAAGTTTGGGTTAGATAAAGTTGGTGGTGTATCATAATGACTTTTATCCTTTAATTCTTAATGTGTACTCTCAATCATGAGTTGTCCAATTCTAAAATTAGGAAGTTTAGTTTCTGTTTTGACTGACAGTCTGGAATGGGTCACTGCATTACAGAATAAAACCCGACCAGCATTTCTAACAATTTTTGAAGTCAGATGTAAACTGTTTTTTTTGTTTGCAAGCTCTTTTTAAAATAGAAATTCACTCATGGTGAAAACTGTTTATTTCTTTGAAAATTATTCTTCTCTGAATTGACTTCAGAGCATGAGTCCAGATAGGAAAGGTTAATATCTCTGCTGCTCCTAGGTTTGAAGATCACAGCAATTCAGAGGTGCTTGGCTCTTCTGTAACCATAACATTTTGTTTACTGCATCTGTATCCCATTGTCTCCTCCTGTTTCCAGTCCATTTGCTTTCATTTGCACAGAAACCTTCACAGAAACAGTCTGGGGCAGGCTACACAGTTGTACCCTTTTCAACTCAGATGTTCATGGTCTAATGCAATTCCTTTCTTAAGGACAGAAGAATGACAACACAGCCAGTCATGAAAAACAACCAAAACAAAACCAAACCAAAACAAACAAACAAAAAAGTGAAAAGTGAAGGTATAGTACCAGATCTGAGGTCAATCTCCATAATACTGCTGCTATCCAAAGTCATCATATATTGCTTGCAAATAGAATCCGGAAAATCAGAACTGTTACTTAGCATATTATCAAAGGCAGAACTGGTGTTCTTTCCATTATGACTTGAAGACAGAAAACATTTTTCTGTTAATCTATTTTTTTTATTTTTATTTGGGAACATTCCAGTTTGGATCCAACAACAGTGAGGACCCCTCAGCCTCCTGATAGCTCAGATTCCTTAGAAGAGACATGATGCTGGGAGCCTGTTTAACAGTGTTTTGCTTAAGCCACTTTCTTGGGCATTGCTTCTGGTTAAGATATAAGTCATTCTGAGTTAAAAAAAAAAAAAAACCACACAATTTTTCAAGGGACTAAGTTAATTACTGTAGGAGCTCTCCTGTTGCCATTGGGGGAAAGTAAAGAATGGTGATAGCGGGGTCTGATCCAGACCTTGGTCTAAATCTTTATAGGGAATTCAAGGCTTCTTTCAATAAAATGTTTATTTCTTGTTGTTAAATAGATATTTTTCTTCTTTGCATTTAAATCCCACAGAATGTCTTCTGTGTTGCTGAGTTTATGTATCTAAACTAGGCATAGATTTGATATTTTACCAAGTCTGATATGATATTGTTATGCATCTGAACTTATTGTTCAGTTATGCAATTCTTATATTTTAAAAATAAAAAAGAAAATTAGTATTCATGCTGTAAAAATGCTTTTTATTGTATGAAAAAAAAAAGCAACTTTAATCAAAAATCTACTTGATAAAGAAGTCAGCATCATGAGCAGATGTATTTATCCTCTTGTCCATTTAAAGCTAGCTTGTTTGGATTTACAGGAAGTGTCTGTGGCTCTTTTTTTTTTTTTTTTTTAATTCTTTAAAAAATACCACATATTATCAATCTTATCGTCATTCCACAATGTGGCTAAAATTATTTTCTGAAGTGTTTTAGGGTTCTTCTTACAAAGCTTGAAAGTTTTATAAAGTAACGTTTTCTTTGAATGGCATTTTGGTGCTCATTTTTTGAAACCTGCTGAAGCAATTCTGAACATAAGGTACTAATTTAATATGTGACTGTCCTAGTACAATATACAGTTCATAGAAGCTGCACAATAATTGAGCAGGAAATAATACTCTGTTAAGATTAGGGGAAGGAGAACTTCAGGTGTTCACCTCCAATTTGGCATCAACAGTATTGATCAAAAAGATGCAGGGTTATTTATTTATTTATTATTTGGGTGGATCGACTGATATTTTATTGCAGATAGTTTATTAAAAGACATCCATCCATGACTTTGCAGTTTGAGTCAGGTTTGTAATTCATGATGTGACTAGAGCAGATTTTCACTTGTACTAAATATTTCAAAGTTCTCTGGGCTTCTACTAGAAATATTGCCAAGGAACTCAGTGGGTTTTTCTTAGTGTGGTCTGTAGGTTCAGATAGAGTTTCAGGAGCTGCATAAAGTTTTATGTTTTTTTGCCTGTGATGAGGATCTCTGCAGGTATATAATTTCTCTACAGTAATAACCTATGGAAAAGCATCAATATAAATAATTGTGATTACATGTAAAATGGTTTCAATTTATGTATGAGTAACTCCCATAATACTAATAATTCCTAAATTTAGATAAGGAATAATAATGAATAATGAAAGGTATAATAAAGGAATAATAATAAATAATAAAGGAACACTGATGTTTATTGCATTTTCTTTTACTTTTCAGCTTAAGGTCCACTAATTTCACAGGCATCTTTCCTATATCAAATACTCTGCTGTTATTTAGATATACTTTACTTAGATATTCTCTCATAAACACTTCTTTGGACCAAATTAATACTTCTTTCCTCCTGAATATGCTCTGAGAAATCTTTCTTATTCACCCTGCCACCTTATTGACAAACAATGTCACGTGCTGCCCTAATATTTGCCTCCTAAACTTGCTGTTTATTTTACTTCTGTTTCTAGTTGTTCTATAGAATTTTAGCAATTTCTGCCTACTGTGGTGCTTTTAAAACATTTTCAGTCTTGAATTGCAGTTATATAAAAGCAATTACATTTTCATTTTTTTAGGAACTGAATATGCATTGCATTTATATTACAGTATTTCAAGGTTTCAAATACTTTAAAGGTATTAAAGTTAGAAGAATATGCTTCTAGTACAGATACACCTATGGTAGTGTGATAGATAACTCTACAGAAGTCTATTTTCCTTTATTTTTATTAAAAAAAAAAAAACAAAGTATTTGCTCATAGTCACAGCCTAAGGAGAAGAGAGCAAAGGTGTATTGTGATTAAATGTTTCTGCTTAGCTGTGCTAAAAGCAGTAAATGTGTTCTGTATATTATGAAATATTAAATTTGGACATATAGAATAGATCTATATTGCTATGAGTGGAGAAGGAAGAACATGTACCTGGTATTTTCTCCTAGGAGACGGTTTTTAGAAAATAAATGCTCTTGCTTGTAGTCTGGCCTATTAAAAAAAAAATGAAAACGACTTTGCCAAGGGATTGCTTATGAGTCTCAGGAATGAATTCTAACTTTTTCTTTATAAAGTATTACACAACAGTGTTAGCAGAACTAATTCCTTAGGTCCTTAAGATGACTAGTGATTTTTTTTTTACCTTCATACCTATCTTTGTGAGGAACTCAAAGGACTCTTTCTTGCTGTAGTTCTTTTTGTGAATGCTAGGATAGCACGGTCCTTATTTTCATTGTTTTATGAAGAGTATGTAAAATAAAATAAACCCCACTAATTTAAAAGATGAGAAAAATGAGTCATCATCTCTCTACATGTTTAAAGGAAGAATATGTACCAGACAAAATTTAATTACTATCTTGAAAAGCCTCAGCTAAAGTGAGAAGCTGTATGACAGAGAGAGAATGGAGTTAAATATTTAACTGTTACATAAGGTTTTCCTTAACACTATTCCCACTGGATTATTTAACTTTGCAATGCAACAGATGATTAGAGACTAGTAGTAGTTGCAAGTGTTTAGGGGAAGATAATCTATGTATAAACAGTTATAATTTGTATTTGTTGGGATGTTTTTGTTTTGGGGTTTGTTTGTTTTTTGGGTCTTTTTTTTTTTGTGTGTGTGTGTGTGATTGTTTCTTTTGATGTGCACTGATTTCTTTAAATAAAAGGACTTAGCTAGATGTGGAGAAATTACCTTGTGTTCTCCATTCACTATCATTTCTCTTACAAAGGTTAGTCATATATTGTACATTGTCACATTAAAGGCCAAGATACACCTAGCAACACTATTCTGACCTCACTGTGGAACTTTAATGAAAAGGGTTAAGTCTTCTAAATTATAATTTAAGTTTAGCATGTTCATCTTTCTCTACTGAAACTATTAATTAGGACTAGATAGGAAAATCTTTTTTCTCTTTCTCTTTCTCTTTCTCTTTCTCTTTCTCTTTCTCTTTCTCTTTCTCTTTCTCTTTCTCTTTCTCTTTCTCTTTCTCTTTCTCTTTCTTTTTTTTTTTTAATTTCAAAATATTCATCTTCCACAGCTCAGTAGAAAAGATTTTCTGAAGGCAATTTGTAGCCTGAAAAACTGGAATGTGAGAGTACATGGATTTTACTGAGAAGCCTTATAATGGATCTGATTATAGATGCCAGGCTATTGCAGATATACCCACATAGTATTAATTAGAAGTAAAAATGTGAGAATAAAAAAAAAAAAAAATGGAATTCTCAATCAGATTATAATCTTGTTACTTTCTGAAAGACATATGCAAAATATTGTATAGAAAGGAATTATTTTAAATATATAATAAAAATTATGTTAATGGTAAGTAAAGGACAAGCCACTAAAATATTAACCTCTCATGTCAAGAAAGAAATTATTTTAATAAAACTTCTATACTTATGCTGATTCAAGTAATTGTTACAGAAGGTAAATGGAACAGGGTTGTAAGATGGAGATGGATGAAACTGAATTAAACCTGTACCTTGAGGAAACAGATTCACTCTCGTTTATTAAAATTTATGAATTACTTGATATAGTGCCTCAAAAATCCTCCACATTCTCAAATTTTACAAGCTGTTATTACTTCATAGACCTTTTATTTTTAAAGGACTTTTGGACCCAAAACTAATTTCCCTTCATGATAATATTTAATATTAAAAAAGGTCAATGTTTATCAAAACAGATAATTTAAGAACAGTTTTCTTGTTCAAGATTATGTGGTCAGATCAACCTATTGGAAGTTATTTATTTGAATTATGGTTTACAATTTAAAATGTTGCTTTATAATTGATATAGTTAAACCTTTGTCTTATCTGACTCAAATTGAAACCTGAACCCTAACTTCACCAGCAGCTGTTATTAGTCTTACAAATGTAAAGAAATTCAGTAACTCAACAATTTCTGGTCAAATGCTTTTGTGTTACCTAGGTTTATTTTTAAAGATTTTAAAATTCAGCCTTTTAAGATTCCTTCTGATGCCTTATTTCAAATGTCACATCACTTACCGCCATCTGTATGCGTAGACACATGCTAAAAGTGACAAGTGTTCTTGGAAATTTAAAGACATATATTTCCTTTTCAGAATACACACGTTGAACAAGCTGAAGTAAACAATTTGACATCTACAATGATTTTTAAAATCCTAATCTTGATAAAACTTCAGGTAGCTGGTTTTGAATCTGTGACATAAAGAAGAAGGGAGCAGTAGGTCTAATATCAGACATTTAACGGCAGACATACAGGAATGAAGAAACATACGGGCCATGTTGTTTCATGATCTTGGGCCCTGATTCTGCAAGAGTGTGCATTCCTCTCATATATATGAGTTGTCTTGCTAAATCCAACGAGGCTAATCAAATGCTTAAAACTAAGCATAGGCAGAACTGCTTTCGGAGCAGATCTTAGATTATGAAATTACAAACTGTTATGAAACATGAAATGCAGGTCATTTGCATCCAGCAGATTATGATGGTAGAGCCAGTACAGCTCTTCGTCCAACAGCTGTGCACAGACCTTCACTCTTCAGAGATAATTCATACTACTATGTCAAGAAGATCACACAGCTCTCCATTTCTTAGGTACCCTCTCAAACATTACAAAAATTTCCCTAAATTTAATTTTATTGTTTGTCATATCTTTTTTCACCTTGTGTAACATAAATTCCGTCAGCTTGACTGGTAATTGGTGACAATGTGCTAAAAATATTGATACATTGTTTATTATCTAAATTACCTAGAGCTAGTGTAATAGAAGTTCCACCTATGATAAGATAAATTAATATGCAAGTCATATGTAAGATTAAGTGTAAGCAGTGAACTAAAACTCCCATTTCAATCCTATTTCTCCAATGCCACAAAGAAATAAATACTTATTATTTCTAGCATAAACGTTCAACAAATCTCAGTGGTGCTGTTCTTGCAGAATCATCAAACATAATGCACAAAACATAAGATAAATATTGTAGATACTAACCATTTTTTTTTCTATGAACCAAGAACAGGCTGAACATCTCACAGTGCTCCTGCTAATCTTCCTATCTGTGGATGTTTTGAATTGAACAATTATATGTAGCTCAATATTAAAATATGCATTTCTAATTACAGATCCATTATTAAAATTACTCTATTTTTAAAATGAAGAAATTCTTTTCATATGTAAATGTGTACAAGTAATTATTAGGTATTATAGTTATGATCTCGATCTCTGAAATTGGAAAAAAAAATAAATTTGAAAAATTATGAAATCTAAAACCTTCATTTTATAATATGAATCAAAAATAGAAATGTATAGTCTTTTCTGTGATTCATTTCTGTGAATATCCAACAGAACATAAAAAAAAAAAAATTACAAGACTACAAGAAAACTTTAAAGAGTTTAGCTACCCTGTAAACTTGATTAAAATGCCCAAGTCAACATTTTCCTTCTCTATTCATATTAATTAAAATTCATTTAAAGAAATTATAGGTTAAATTGACACTTTTTTATTATTGATACAAATTAAGCAGTCTGAGAAGTCTTTTATTTTGTGTTAGTACAACCAAGAATGATCAACCTTGAAGCCAGCAATATAAATTTATTCTGGTATGGTTTTGTGGAAAAAAAAAAAAAAAAAGCAAAAAAAAGCTTTTTTAAAAATACTTACATCTTTCATAAGAAAAACCTGCAGTTCTCCAAATTGTGAAAGATATCTTTCTCTCTTCTGTCACTACCTGTCACTTTCTAAATTAAGATGTAGCAGTACAAAATACAAAAAAGCAAAATGATCAAAGCTTAGCAGCGAGTACCACAAATACTACCTAACAAGACTATTAATATTTTTAAAGTTCGTCTTAGATAGAATATTCCTTTTCCTGTCATCTCTGCTAGTCTTTGTCTCACAATATTTAACTACTGCAATAACTACAAACTTAGCTTGTGAGCTGTGGGCTGCAAAATCATATACTATTTTAATTATGGGATGCAAGATGCTAGATGCTCTTGTTAGAGGACAAAGACATAGCTACTTTCTGTCCACCTCCCTATCTGTGTTTATACCTGTTTATACCCACACTAAGATTTGACAGGTTGTTTTTTATCTGGGCATGTACCTCCTTTACACTTGGATATTAGGATTGTGATAGCACTGCAAAATCCTAACAAGGAAGAAATAGCAGTTTAGACATGCTAGATGTCGTGATAGGAGACCTTGTCTCTGAGGGCCTTATTAGAAAAACCTAGAAACCAGGACTTTGTCATTCAACTGATACTTGTCTTCTAATGGAAAAGGCTTTGTTGATCTTCTATGACTGTAGCATAGGGAGAGCCCTTCTAGGCTGTGTATCTTGAAGTTCATCTCTGACTATGGGTAATCTACCATTCTGGTGACATATTCCTGGACACATGAGAGAAAACAACATATTTTTTACACAGTTAGATGTTAATGGATGCATAGCATTGTTCAGGAAGAGGGAATTGAAGACAGGTCAGATAACACTATAGTCAGTCTGCTACTGAAGTCTGCTTTAGCTAAGGATTGATGACACTACTTAACGCTTATGGAGCTGCAGAAACTCCTGTTCAGTGTAGCAACCATTAATTAATTCCAATAGCTACAACATGAGGCAATGCTTCTTTAGAATACATCATGTCCCTGTGATTAAGGCACCTGTCTGAGAGGTAAGAGAAATTATCCCAAATTCACTTTCTTCCTGCTTCAGGCCAAAGATTTGAACTTTGATCCCCTAACTCACAGGTGAATCTTTTACACACTAAGGTCTCAGCTTTTCTGCAGCAGAGATCTCTTTGGCTGGAGGTATTCCAATGTTCATAAAATACTTTAATAGCCCTATGCAAGTGAAATGGCTCTATCCTTTGATAGTTTAGGATGTTTATTACAACACCTAATCACTTTCAGGATAGCTCCATCTGGACAGCTTATCTACAAGACCCTGCATTGGACATTCTCTCATGTCATCTGCTATAGTTCCTGATCAATCAAATTCACCACCTGTCAAACCTGGATGGTATATAAGCAGCCAGCAGATACCAAAAGACATCAGGATGTGAAAGGCACATTATCCAGTCCTTGCTCCAAAGACAGTATAGAACTATTTCCCAGCATAGAAATTAAGTAAACCAGCATTTTCCCTTTCCATATGGCTGATGTTCAAGAAAATTTCCAGATGCATGCTCAGATCTAGTCATTTGTGGAGGAAAATGACCACCTTAACTTAAGTGAATGTTACTAATACTATCTTTCCAGAGAGAAGGAGAGGAGGAAAGCTCCATTTATCTCTTAATGGAAAGGCAAGCCGTAGTTATCTTCAGCTTTCTTTTTACCTGACTAGAAAAATTTTGTCTCATGGAATTTTGTACGTGGATAAGAACTGAATTTTTTGTTGTTTCTCTTTTCAGCAAGAGAAATACAAAAGCAAAATGCCATTGAAACTGAATATTTTTGTTCATTTCTTTTTCAGACAGATGTCAGTATGGTAAGCCAAGTGATAATTCATTTTTTGTGACTGTACTGGGCCTAAATGAAGTGGAAGATAAACCAGATACTGGGAGAATATTAAAAATGGTAATTTCCCCTACAGTGTTAAGTAAAAATTGCCTTTGGATCAATCTTTATGCTTCACATATAGTCCATTACAGAAAGATCATTTGTTTTCTTATGCTAATGCTAAAATTAACTATGGTTTTCATAAAAGTTGGGCATCACTCAGAACTTTTTGTAGTTAGCTCATATTGTAGATCTAACTGCCTAGAGATAATTTTATGTTTGTGCTTTTCCAGAAAATCTATCTGGAAAAACATAATTTAGGTTATACATCTTATTCCCACATATGTCTTTATTATAGGTTCTTCCTTAATTGGTTTTAATCCAACGTACTAAAATACATTTTTAAGGTCATTTCTGCTAACACTAAGAACAAGTTGATGAATCAAGTTTAATATCACTCTGATCTTGTGTTTGCCATCTGTTTTTACATTCTTTGTTTGCTTAATTGGTTTCTTGATGCAAGATCTCTGTTCAGACTTCTAAAAATTGGAAAATCCATATAACTGAATGTATTAAAACAGAGAATTACTATGGAGCTTTTCAGGAATTCCTTTCTGTTGATATGGACACATACTGCAGTAGGCTTTCCATTTATTTTGAAATTATCGGTAGCACAAAATGGAAATTCTTAAAATACAAGATCTGTTTTTCTTTGCTCATACCTCATCAACTCTCTGCTGCATTTGAACTTTAAAACAAGTGTGGTTAGCAACCCTCCAAAAAAATGGGTGAGCTTATAAAACAAAACTTGTGTAACAGCTCTTGCTCATGTTTTCTGACAGTAGTCAATCTACACTACAGAAAATTTTTGCTAGAAATGCTTCAAAAACCTTTTTGTATATTGCTAGAAATTAAATTATGATGGAAGACGCTTTGCAACTTTGCTATTGTAAACCTTGAATAGTCTTTTACTTAATGACAGGAGTATGAGTAAATGTGTTGCTACGTAAAATAAGGAGGAGCTTCAGGGAAGTCATGAATCTGCAGGACAGCTGCTTCAAAGAATGTTCTTTGTTACTGCACTTTATAGTTATATCATGTCCCTGCTAAAGCTGCTTGTTTTTTTCCACATGAGAAGCGGAAGGTGATAAACCTCTATTGCAATCAGATCTTTTGCCTGTCTCTCTTTTCTACTTATCACCTAATCAACAAAGAAGGAATATTAATTATATTTTCTTTCCATCACCATATGCAGCTCACTGTGGAGTCAAAAAGCTTTAACACAGCCAAGCAAAAAAACTGTGCTTGACTTTCCACTGGAAGTGCAACAGTGAAAGTCCACAGGTTGTGCCAGTTTTCTCAGGCTTTATTTAGGACTGTCTCGGAATTATAGAATAGATTGGGTTGGAAGGGTCATCTAGTCCAACCCCTCTGCAATGAGCAGGGACATCTTCAACTAGATTATGTTGTTCGGAGCCCTGTCCATCCTGGCCTTGAATGTTCCCAGAGATGGGGCATCTACCACCTCTCTTTAATAGTTTAAATAAAAGTATTTCATGCAATGAAAAATGAGAAAACATCTGGGAACTCATGGTCTTCCAACATTATGTTAAAAAAATGCAACTAAGCATCCCTAACCGTGTCAGCTCAGATATACGTGTGAAGGCTGTGGACAACATGAAGAGTCTGACAGGTGAAACAGGAGAACTAGGTGGTAAATATGAGAGTTTGGAGATATGCTTATATGGAGCTCCTGGTTTGCAGAAAAGGGGATATGACAAGGTGATGATAGTGTGAATTCTTATATTTTGCATAAACTCTATGTGTCCCAATATTTGTTACGGCAGTTTCTCCCAGAAGATTTTTTTTTTCAGTCATTCTAGTATTCTCAGACAAATCTTCATAATGAACACTATGTGGTTGGTTGCTGTGAATTTCATAGAAGGGGAGAAATAGTTTGTGATCACATGTGGAATTGTTCCTCAGTCAGTCAGCTACAATTAAAATAAACAGAATAAATAATCTTTACAAGTAAGCTTGGAAACTAATCAGATTTTTTTTTTTTCTTATAAAAAGATAAAGCATCTTTTACATATTTATGCTTTTGTTTTGTCCTTACAAATAGTATTGACAAGAGCTGCTGGGATGCAACAAGAACCTTACAATAAAAACATTCTTTCTATTGCCAAAGTTATAAAAGCAGTAAGACAGACTTATAAAAATCACTTTACACTCCAATTTAAATAGGCTGCTGGGACATTGCTTACTCCATTTTCTAGACCTTTTGCCAAGAACAAGGCTTTCCAAATTAATATAGATGTGGAGTAGTATATGTCAAAAGATAATAAACAAAAAATAAAATCAATGCTGTTAAAACAAAAGCACATAACAAACAAATAATAACAAAACCAAAACCCAGCAAGCTATTATTTAAATTCCATATTCCTAAAAAGATGAACACGCTATCTGCTATATGAAAATAATGTTATCATGCAAACCAATAGGAAGTATAATGAGATAATGTAGCCAGTCTATAGAAAGGACGGACATGCATTGCATAGTATCCATATTGAGTTGGGAAGCCAAGTCCCAATTGGATTTGAGAGGTTACTTTATTCCTTCCTTTGCACCATGGTCATTTACTCTGAAGTGTTCAACAGTAGCAAGGCTTTTCTCTGTGCAGCTGAAAAGCTGTCTTAGCTTGAAATCCACCAGGATTCAGAAGCAAATCATATTAGCACACACATCTTTGAGGAGGATTTATTCTTCTGTGTACAATGGAAAGACATCTAACATGCACAGACAGGACTAGACTGGGAAGTAAAAGCATTTGTAACTTTTTCATTTTGTAATATGAATATATGGGAAGGATTTGCTCATTACTTTGAACAATTGGAGAACTTGCTTAAGGAATGAGAGACCAGACCTTCCAGTTCCTGACAGTCATGAACCTTTTCTGAATTCCTACTCCTGATTCTGACCCAACACAGAGAGAAGAGGGAAAAACGTGTCTATGGCATGTTAAGACTTCAACTAAGACCCCTATACCATGGTTAGGCATCTTTGTCTATTGAAGTTTATTCACTTCACAATTAGTATTTCGTATAATCACTTTAGTGATTAATTAAAAGAACATTAACAAGGATACAAGAGGAGATCACAAGCTTCTGCTATCCTACCTGATGATTACCTACAAGGAAGTACTGTTCTGTTGCAGTGGTCTTCCTTTTGTCTCATGGGCTTCTGCAGTCTTCGCTCCAGAGGCTTGTTCTAGTAGTAGGAATGAGGGCATTACCAACCCAAATTCTTCCTAACAATGCCTCCATGCACTCCCCAAGAGCAAATTCTAACACTCCAAGTTGGAAAATGAGCAAAAATTTCAGTGTTGACATGGCATTCATATCCTTGTGTTCAATCACGAATGGCACCTCCCATGAGCAAATCCAAATTAAGTACTGAAAACAAAATATCTACTGTGTCCGATCAAATCTTCCAATGTCCTTATTTCCTTGGTTGCCAAAAAGTATATTTCTAGGTGGTGCAATTCTGCTGGTAAGTGGTGAAAGTTGAGGAGTGTTAACATTTGTTAAACTATCTCATTATGGTGAGAAAAAATTGCTGAAGGTAGGGTACTTGAGTTTTGACTTTCAATTAGTGTCATTTCCTTAAAAACTCTTTGTGCAGTTGAACTTCTTGCCTGAGTTTATTTTTACTCAAGAGTCATTACCAAGTCCAGGCTGCTGCAACAAGTTGTTAAAAAAATAAACTGTCTGGACTTTATGAAAACCTGCATTGTATTTATCTGACTGAAAATTCTCCTTTCATTAAAAACATTTTATACTTTCAATGTTTTTATTTCTTCAACAATAGAAAGAACTAAGATGGTTCTCTCATCCTGCCACAGAGTTCTATGATTTTTTTTGTCCTACTAATTGTGTGGTTCAGTCTGTTAAGAGCAGATAAAAATGCAAAGCAAAGGGTAAACAAGCAAGTCTTTAATTTGACTTGAGAGACTGAAGAAGTGGTGACATCCCTGTCAGATTTGTGTAGGGAATTCTTTACTGAAAGTGATAACTAGCTGAATTAATAGCCATTCAGTATCACATATTTAGACAACAGTAAGAGGGGAAAAAAAAAAAAAAAAGGGATTAGCAAGAGATGATTCATCATGAATAATTTCACTGTCACATGAAATTCACTGTCCAGTCCTATATAGCTTTATAATTCAAAATTTTTACTGGTATTAAGATAATTTCTACCTAAAGAAGTATTACAGAGATGAGATATTTGGATTTTTTTCTTCTTTACAAAGACTTCCACTTCTTTTAGACTTAAGATTACTCTCTGAGGTCTCAATTTTTGTTTGTTTGTTTGTTTGTTTTGTTTGGTTGGTTGGTTTTGGTTTTGTGGTTTTGGTTTTTTTTTTTGTTTGTTTTAGACTCAGAATACGATTGTCTTTTTTTCAAGTTTCAATTTAGACTGAAACATGGAATGCACTACTATTTCTTCAGTAGTTCTCTGCATGCTGTTGACAAAAAGTTTCATTCAGCCATCATTCAGTGACAGAATACAGATTTTCTATTTAATTCCTTGAAAAGTGCCTTGGAACACTCAGTAATTGTCTTGCCTAAACATACTGGGTATGGAGCAATCTGTTGGTCGTCAAGACACCCTACTTTGCCATTGCACTATGTTGGCAGAGAAACAGAAATGAGCAACAGTAAGAACCATTATCTAGTTCTGTGTTTTAAATGCATTCAAGAAGCTGGTACAGCTTGTGGATTAACTTCCTGCAATAGTTGCTCTAAGGAAATAAAGATTTAGGGAATTATAGAAGGTAAAATCATGTCTAAAAAGAAAAGCAAATAAACCCAAAGTTTGGCTAACTCCTTCCACTCTAATTAATTTGAATTTCTGCAACTTTAAAACTATCAGTGTGAGAGAATAACTTGATACTTAAGAGGTAAACTAGGGGCAGATGGTGGCAGTAGATTATAAAATTAAATAGAATATATTTGATTTTAAAATAAGCATATATTAAAGGCAACTGGACATTTATAGTCCTGAATGCCAAATTTACATTGCAAAATGTAGACACAGATGAAGCAAAACATTTAATTTTGCTGTAGGCAGTGCCACTGGGTCACAGGCAAGCTAGTTTACACTGTATAGTGAGAATTTGTAAGGAGAAAAGGTAGTTGCACAAGTATAATGTAATACTGATCAAGCACTTCATTTCAGTACATAATTTAATGGTGGCCTGCCAGTACAGTTTGTTGCTGGTTTTTTTTTTGGTATTCCATCTACCAGTAAAAAATTCAAGTCACAGCTCTTCTCTATATGCCCTCTGGAAGTAAGTAAAATACGTTTTGCTTTCACATAGATGCAATGAAGGGACAGAAGACATGCTCTCTGTGCCATTTGTTATACTTCATTAGTAAATTAAGGGCCTGAATTCTCAGTGTTTGCAGCACCAACTTTGAAGGCCTTAGTGAGGGATGGGAATAAAATGGTAAAAAATGGGTACTCATGTGTTAGTTGCACAGAAGCTGAGGGAAGTGAAAGTGGTATAGAGGAGGAAAGAAGTATTAATCTGCTTTTACAGGCAAATTTATTTCTGCTCTCTCTTTTAATATAAAAGCCCAATTCATGCATATTCAGCTTATGTTTATGGAGACATTGAACTTCTTGGTTGTCTCGTTAAATTGTATTTATCCCTAGAAGCATCCACTCACAGCTCCACAGTCTCATTTATGTTAATTATTCTGGTGTGGGCTTTTTTGTTTTGTTGTTTTTTTTGCGTTTTTTTTTGTTCTTTTCGTTAAAGCTGGTTTTGGGGTGTTATTTGGTTGGTTGGTTGTTTCTCTTTTTTTAGTGCATCAGTCATTTGTTTAACAAAAGAATAAGGCGGTTGTTTTCTCTCAGACTACAGTTTTCGTCCTTCCCTTGGTATTACTGCAGACCTAGGTAAAAATAAAAACAACAACAATCAAAAAAAAAAAAAAGGGGGAAAAAATAAGCGTATGTGAAGTGGGTACCTTATTTCCATGTCTGTCACACCAAATCCATCTTTTCCTCCCTCAGCTTCACAGTGTGACCCCACCCCACCCAAACACACACATCTCTTCAGGATCTCCTTTTGCTCTGGACTTGCATACGTCCAGTAATCTCCTTCCTGAAAACACTTCTCCTCCTCTGGCTCAGGACAGCCCCTTGAGCAGCAGCAGTCAAGCTAAAACTCCAACTCTTCAACTCTTTCCTTCTTTGAAATGCTACTCAGTACCTCCTTCTTCCTCTGTTGAAACTGACCATTTATCTATTACCCTCACCCCCAAATCACCTCATATATATCGCCAAGGTTAGGCCTTTTTGTTTCCAATTTCATCTGTTCAGTCACGCAAGCTCTTTTCACCTTATCTTTACTTCTGATTCTTCATCACTGACACCAATGGCCAAAACAGGGCTTCATTGCTAGCAGGCAAGGACCACAGGGAAACAGCTCCCCCAAATGGTGCAATAAACCTGAAAAATACATGTTCACACACTCAAACATACTTACCTCTTTGTCTGCAAACATTAAGGCTAAAAATATAACTTCATTTTTCAAGGTCTAATATTTTTCATTCTTATGGAGATAGATTAACCATTCATAATCATAATGAAATGCAAAGCTCATACGGCATATTTTTTCAAAGGAAACTGCTACAGATGATGAGTTTACTGCTTCTTCAGACTTGTTCATATGGAGCCAGAGGGAGAGCACAAGGGACACAAGCTGCATCTTTGACAAAAACATGCGGGAACTCTTAAGATTATGGGGCAAAAAGTCTTTCTCTAGGACAAAAACACCTGCAGTGCTGCTAATATCAATATTATATTGTGGTCAGGAGAACAGTTTTCAGCAAAGAGACCATACAGCACATATGCCATCCCAGAACATCTACTAACACCCCGTGGAGGCACTGCATAAGAGACGATGAAATGCTTTGGAGCTCCCTATGTCCTGCTTAGCTACCTCCTTATTTTAATCAGATAGTTACTAGATTGCTTCTTTCTTTAAAGGATTAAAATGGATTAAATCCTAACAGCGGAGTCAGCTCTGCTTCTTACAAAATTTTTGTCTTGAAGGGAGCTGTTTAGTGCTGCATGAAGAAATTTTGCATGAGAAAAGCAAATATGTGCATGTTTTTATTTCATATCACACTGTGATGTGCTTTTCTATCTATTAATATGTGGTTATGTGTTAAAAAGATCAAGAGCTTTTTAAAAGCTTAGAAAAACCTCATTTTCAAGGCTAAAAATTGCATGTTTGATGACTCCTTGCTCCATTTTTTCATGCTCTCTTAGATTTAAGTAAAGCTGTTAGGCAAAGAAATGTGGAAAGTTTGCTTGGATAGATATCTGTTTCTTGCTTTGTTCTTTTGTTTATTGTCAGTAGAATAAAATAGCTCATGGTCCTGAACTTTTCAGCCTCTGAAGGATGAAACTATGTGGTTCATGTAACTCTTCAGCGCCTGTATCATTCCTTTCTTTGCTACCAAGGACAGTTATTACAGCTCCTCCCCATCTCTTTCTCTGTCTTTGCTACATCTTTGTTAAACTGTCAAGGGTGTTTGAAAGCAATATAGTTCTCTTTTTTCTAACTTTAAAGTTTGCTAGCGGATTGATAACAGACTTCTTATTGATCACCTCTGTACCAACACAATTCTCGCAACACAAAAGAATACAGTATAGTGACAGACAGTTAACCAATATATACTTCTTTCATCCTTGTAATCAAGACTGGGTAACAGAAGTTATCTTTTTAAGTCAAACTTTTTAGGCAGAGGATAACATTTTTCAAATGTGTTGAAAGCCAAGCTTTTAAATCTTTCAGATTTAAATCTTTCAGATGCCAAATTAAATAGCTGATTTTTCAGACTGATGATACCTACAATTTCTATACACTTCAGTGCTTTATGCTGTCCTAGGGGTCTGATTCAAAGTAATGGATTTTCATGGGTTTGAGGTAAGATACAAGATAAGGCTGTCTGAATGGTTGCTCAACTTTGGATTCAGAAGCTAGAGATAGAACTGGCATAAAGATGACATTACCATGCCTTATTTTTAAGCACTCAAGTCCAACAGAATAACTCAAAGATGGGGTAGATCCACAAGTTCTTTGTAAAACATGTCAGATAGATTAGTTAGCTGATAATAGAATTAAAAAATATCTATTATGTGAGCTGGCCAACATCCATTTGCAAAAAGGGCATTTGGAATGCATGACTCGACTCCAGAGCTGGGCTCATGCACTTTTCTCTGGTTTTGTCTCTTCAGCTCTCTGACACCCCTTCCTGGTTTTGTCGCTCTGTCAGGTCCCAGTAATTTTGCACTATCCACACAAGGGTATAATTTCAACAGGACAGACAGCATCTTGCCCTCCTCCCCAGATGTCTCTATGCCAATGACTTAATAGTTCAGGCACTTTTCTGGGAATCATTCATCACCAGTCATGAACTTTCTCAAATTTAGAAACCTTAGAAGGAAACTCATTTACTTTAAATTTTTCCAAACATTAGATTATCTCTTTCTGATATTTATTTATTGTTTATATTTACTTCCATTGTCCAGCAAAATTTACTCTTGACTGGCAGATCAAAACTCTGTATTACTGTTTCTCTTGAAAGATCACTTATGGGTTGAGCTGACATCAGATTCTCATTATTAGACATAACTTCATTTTTAGAGGGATTCATTTCAGACTTACCCCAATTGCAAAGCAATGTGGTTCTCTTCCTGTCTAGTTTTGATAAAGTGACAGTATGGTTCACATGCACTATTGTCTTGCATAAGTTTGCATACAGCAAACTTTATGGTTGGACTTGATGGTATTAAAGGTCTTTTCCAATCCAGAAGATTCTATGATTCTATGGTCTTCAACATACAAGCTTGTATGGATCGTAATTTTGAATTTTTTGAACACTACTCTATCATTAGTGAGAACTATTGTTTCCAAAAAGTTTTTTTTCTTAATAGAGAATAAGGAAGTTCAAACAATGGTTGACACATTTTGTTTACTGTCTAGGGAGAGGAAGGCTTCATTTGTCTAAGCTAATGGACATCAGCCACTCTCAAATTACTCACAGATAGTCAATATTCTTTCAGCAGTCATCTTGTGAACCACTGTCCTGATCAGCTCATTAATTCATTAAACTCTTGGGAGAAAGGAGTACTAGGTTTTAATCTAAATGTAATTCAGAAGGAATTATCTGCAAAGAAAACACGTCAAAATCTGAAATTCAATTGGCTAGAAGAACACACATGCTACACACATGCTACAAAGTAGTGTACATGTGGTTGCAGAATTAACATGGATTTATACCCCGCTATCAAGTATTGTGAAAACTATAAAAAGGCAGAAGGTATTATAAAAAAGCATTTCCATTGAAGCCCAAAGTCATATGAAAAAGACATGATAGTGAAATCACAGCAACAGGAAAAAGCTCTAAGTGTTACCATGATAGTGTGTAGCAATATTATGATATGTAGTATGATATTGAGTTCACAAGTAAGTGTGCAATCAGGATGTTTTAGTAAGCTATTTATCTGTGTAATTACTATATTCGTATAGACTTAACTTTTTTTCATTTTGTGAAGAATATTTTAGCTTTAAATTTAGTAGAGCTATTTTTCAAATTTTGAATGTATCCCTCAAAAACCATTAATTTTGAAGTTATTCTACAATAGACCAATTTCTTTTGCTGAACAGAGAAGACCAGTATTCAGGTTCCTTTTTTGGATAGATGTAGTCTCATTCTGAAGCTCCTTCCCTTTTTGTGTTTCCACTTTGAAGTAAAATTCTTTGTGTTTCAGACCTTAGACATGCTGAAACATTTTCTGGAGATACCAGTTACTTTTCCAGTGACAGAGCCCTGGGAGACCAGGTTCATAATGCTGGCATCCCCACTTGGTAGCCCGTATTGTCTCAAGCAAACTCTGATCTTGCTGCTTCAGTGCACTTTCCATAGGGCTACTTTACTCTGTGTCCATTTACTCCTTGGCCATGGCTGTGCATAGTGACCAATGCTATTCACAAGTAATTTAGACTCTTTAGCCACTGAAACTTTGGTACAAAAGAGACTCAGGTAAGGACTGTTCATTTTAAGGCATTTTAAACAGTATTTTTTGTTCTTCTTTTCATCTCTTAATGTCAGAAGAAACTACTACTGCAATATAAATAACCCAAGGCAAGTACTTGCCAATGAGTAGAGTATTTTTATTAGCTTAGTGTGTCTGAATTTATTCCATATGAAAAAGGCTGATAGGTTATTATTTAATCACAATTTTTCCATATTCAGAGTGCATTTATGAACATATATTCTCTTTCTTTTCTGGTTGCCCTTCTTTTAAATAGCAAGGACTTCAGGCTAGCTATGGAAGACCTGGAATACTTGAAAAACATTTACAAACAGACCTATGTGGAACTTTTTTAGAAAGGTCTCAGAAAACAGCTGTCTTAGGTATCTGCAGTAAAACTAACATTCCTCAGTACAATTGCATGACAAATGATTCTTTACTAAAAAAGGGCTACTCAAGGCCATGAAACACCAAAAAGGTAGAAAGGACTGAGATAGACGTGTATGAATTACACTGATTCATGAATGCTCAGTTGCCCTTGGGCAGTGCTACCTCATGCAGCCAGTACTTATGCAGCTAATTAACTTTATGAAGGTAATTATTTTCACAAGGATGAACTGTTCTTGAACAATTCATCCAATACTGGATATGCAAAGCTTTTTTTCAGGCCTTGACATAAAGGTTGTCATTTGCAATTATTAATTTCTTAAGTACATAAATATTTATATAGTTTTAATGTAAAACATATAAACATATGCATTTTATTTTTTTTAACTGTGAGTGAGGTAAGAATATTCTTATTTTATTCTGAGATATCTTAAGAATTAAATTAAAATACTCAAAGTATTTCAGGACTTAAAGAACATGGCAATAATAATATATATTCTATAAATATATAATAATTACAGAAAAAATAGTAATGATAATTATTATGTCAATTGCTGAGTCACACCCCAGACTGCCACTGCTCTTCCTGAGAAACCAACACCAGGTTTTTGGTGAAGAGAAAGGAGGATCAAAGAAGCTTGCATCTTTGTCTGTCTTCCAAATTGGGGCAAATACAGCAGCAATAATTCAGTGTCATAACCGACAGACTGAAGACCTGTATTCCAGTTTGCTCTCTTTATTCCTTTTTTGTCATCTTACTTTTGTCTTCTCTTTCCTTCTTCTTTCCAACTATTTACAATTATTTATTGCACAGTGGAACGGTTTCGCCATGAGAAAGAAAAAGTACTATGGCAGAGGCGTTTTTGTCTCCTGAGGACACTCTATGGCAGATGTTTAAAGGCATCTTTGTTAGGTGGAGAGGGAACTTTAGTCAGTGTTCCTGATACACCTCTAGCACTAGTGAATGATCTTGCCACTGAGGGATTATGCAAAAGGAAAATTCTCCTATGTAAAAGGGTAGGAATGTCTGGGATGTTTGCAACATGGCTGCTATAAGTAAATTTATCAGTCAAATCCATAGAAGGTATGCATTACAAATAATGCCTAGTTTTTGACAGTTTCTTCTTTTGGCATCAGCTATGTGCTGAGTGGTTTATTATTCTCAAATCTGAGTCACTAGTCTGTGTCAACAGTTTTTAGCAGTGCTAAATATGCCAAGTTGTAGTGCCTACGGTGGTTAGGCATTGCCTTAGGTAAAGTGACAATGCAGTGGGAGTTTCCCATTTTGTATCTAAACAAAAGACATCGAATTCTGATTTCATTGCCTTTTAAACATCTAAGTCCTCTACCAACATGAACATACATGTCTCCAGATAATACTTTGAGGCAGACATCAGGGAACCAGGCAATGCTTCAGTCAGGTTACAGGCCGATCACACATCAGAGATCTGCAGTCATAGTATCTGCTGAAAAGAATGGAAATCAGAGCAAGATTCCTGTCTGCACTAAGGCAGGAAGCAGAAGACTTCACAAAAGGACTGTTTGTCCTGGTTTTGTTAAAAACCAAGTTTCTCTTTTAGCGAATTTGCCTGTCAGCTAAAGCCTTCATATTAGCTGCATTTTCCTGGAGAACCAGATATATGTTTTGGTAAACATAGCAATGGAATGCTAACTTATTGATAAGGACAGATTCACATCTCACGAGAGGGGCAACGAGAAACAGGTGACCAAGAAACTGGCCAACAGTGTATAACATCCCATTCACGTGAATACTTCATATAAAAGTGGGAGATCACGAGGATCTCGTCCCTTTTCCCTTTTGCCTTTTTTTCCCTTCTGCTTATGGCTGGCATTAGGAGAGGATTTTGCTAGTTGTCCCTGAGAACTGAGGCCTAGTGAGAGACTGAATCCAGCTCCGGTTGACTGCAGAGTCCAATCCAGGACTTTGGATGCCAGCTCTGCAGTTGCTGAGACTTTCAAGATTGGTTTTGTATATTTTGTATTATTTTCTCTATTCTTATTAGCAGCATTAGTAAAAAATTGTTAATTTTTCCAGCTCTCTTCTCTCTGTCCTTCTTTTCCTCCCGATCGCCTGTCCTTAGTGGGAAGGGGGAGAGGGAGGGGCAAAAGGGGGGAGTGGAGGGGGAGAGGAGGTTAACAATACATCCGCCAGGGTTTTATTGTCACCCTGCAATCTAAACCCTTGACACTGTTCAAAGAAAATGTGAAGATATGGAACTGGTAACCTGCTAGAAACAGGCACCACACCAGTTTTGAAAAGGTGAGTTTATTGGCATCTCACAGTATTCATCCTTTTTATACCTCTTCTTCTATTGAAATGTTCATTCATTTTTTCTGATTAGAAATTAATTTCTACAATCTGTTTGAAACCTTCTTTCTTCTTCTCATTGATTTTTAATTAATTTGTGAAATTTCAGACAAGTGAGAACAGTATTTATGCATAAAGTCATTAGTCTTAACAATAAGATCTGAACAAATCTCAGTTGTATTTTTTTACAGACTGTCTAAACTTCTTCAACAGCATTGCATAGTGACTTGTAAATTTACCTATGAGCCTACAGTTAGAAGCAATCAATCCTGGGGCTTACTAACATATATAATAAAACTGGAACAATTTGAATCACTTCTATGTAAGTAATGGAATGTATAGATTCATTATAAATGTTTAACTCAGCAAAAAACTGGAAGCCCATGAAGTCACTCTGGGGCTAATAGATGTAGTGGTTTTGATTTGCAATGTATTATAGAAATATCCTAATTCTTATAAAGCTAACTGTTGGGAAAGATTATTCTAGTAATAAAGAAGAGCACTACTTTTCTATGTCCTGTCTCCAGAATGCTGGTCCAGGAGGCAGAAGTGGAAGTGCACTAAGAAGTACAGAATGACAAAACAGTTTGGGTTGGAAGGGACCTTCAAAGATCATCACCCACCTGCAATGAGCAGGGACATTTTCCACTAGATCAGGTTGCTCAGAGCCCCGTGCAGCCTAGCCTCTTGCCACCTCTTGGCAACCTTTTTCAGTGTTCTACCACCCTCATTGTAAAAAAATTCTTTGTTAGATCTAGCCTGAATCTCCCCTCTTTTAGTTTAAAACCATTACCCCTTGTTCTATTGCAACAGACTCTTCTAAGAAGTCTCTTCCCATCTTTCTTATAGGCCCGTTTTAAGTCCTGAAAGGCTGCAATAAGGTCTTCCCGAATCCTTCTCTTCTCCAGGCTGAACAACGCCAACTCTCTCAGCCTGTCCTCATAGGAGAGGTGTTGCATCCTCTGATTTCCTTGGTGTCCCTCCTCTGGACCCTCTTCAACAGGTCCATGTCTTTCCTGTACTGAGTGCTCCAGAGTTGGATGCAGAGGGGCAGAATCACCTCATCATGGCCCTGCTGGCCATGCTTCTTTTGGTGCAGCCCAAGATAAGATTTGCCTTCTGGGCTGCAAGCACACATTGCTGGCTCATGTCCAATCTCTCATCTGCCAGTTCTCCCACGTCCTTCTCTGCAGGATTGCTTTCAATCCCTTCATCCCTGAGCCTGTATTGATACTGGGGGTTGCTCTGACCCAGGTGCACGACCTTGCACTTGGCCTTGTTGAACCTCATGAGGTTCCCATGGGCCCGCTTCTTGAGCTCGTTCAATTCCCTCTGGATGGCATTCCATCCCTCAGGCATGTCCACTGTATCACTCAGCTTGGTGTCATCTGCAAACTTGCTGAGGGTGCACTCAATCCACTGTCTATGTCACTGATGAAGATATTAAACAGTACTGGTGCCGCTATGGACACCTGAGAGACACCACCTGCCACTGGTGTCCATCTAGACATCTTACCCATAAGCTTTCAACCTCCTCATGGCTTTTCTTCAGAGACAGCTCTTCATATTCTATCCATCTCTTCCTGTAGACGGCAAGCTCTCCACCCTTCCTTCCTTGCCTGTCCCTTCTGAACAACCTTTAGCCATCGATTAATGCACTCTAGAAGATCACTAAAGAGAAGATGGAAAGAACAAACTGCATAGCTATTTCAGCAGGGCTATAATATTTAAGTTAAGGTATTATTCGCCAACAATGCCTGCTTGTAAACCTGCCATTAAATCTGAGTATACTGATCCATTTCCAACCCTTAGGAGAGAAAATTACTCCATAGTTTCCTAATTTTAGCCAGCACCAGTAGAAAGAAAAGGAAAAATCGGCAAGCAAGTCACTTCTATATTTAGGTATAGTGAATCACTTTCTGTATGTAAAGGATGTAAATTGAAGATCTAGTCTGATCTTCACTTTAAGTGAATAAATATCTTTGTTAATCAGCTATAGAATAGTTCAAGACTTCTTGAACAACAGTCACTGAAATCCCACACGTGGTTCTACAGTATTTAAAGACAAGTCATGAAAGAACCAACTGTACAGCACACTACACAAATTAATCTGCTTTCATATTTGTGTTTTAGTAAACACAATATTTAATAAAGATTTCTACAAATACATTAAAAGACACAAGGTAAAGAATTGTCCATGCTTGTTGAAGAAGTTCAAAGAACAACTAGCTGATGAGCATATATATTTTTTTTAGTGAAATGAGGAAGAGATGCCTCAATGGTGTATTTGTATTCAACCCTCCATCTCCATCAGGTACATAGTACCAGCTGAAAAGCAGCATGAAACAATTCTTGTCTCAAGTTTTAGACAGTCTTACGCACATCTGAATTTAAGTAGTCTGATTAAGCATTGGTTGTCCATTTTTTATAAAACTGCCTGAGGTCTCCCAACTCAATTTAGAATATGTCCATATGACCATGTGAACTGATCTCTTTTGCAGATGAGCCTGAGACTGATCATATGAGCCCCAAACCTAGTCTGTTTTCAACCTTGTCAATGCTAGACACCCTGTGGAAGCCACAGAGTGGTTATTAACTGAGAGGATGAAAGAGGTAAAATAACTGTAAGACATTGCTTACACACTCTATTAATAATAGATAGTAGTTTCTAATTTATTTTTAATTGAAATGTTAAAAAAGCTTATCTTGCCCTTGCTTGTCATTTAATATTTCTCTACATGTTGAATGTTCTAGTCACCATAGTACTGATGCTGTGTCCTCACAATGCATACACAAAGTCTAATTGAAAAAATAACAGTGGAAGAAGAGGAAAAAAGGCAAAGTCACTGTGGAGGCAGTATTAAAGTCCTTCTTTTTTACTAGGTTTGCAAAAGAACATGTCTTCCAGCCTTTCTGACTGAAGAATGACACTTTTGAGAGTCTTGAGCAACACAGATAAAATAAAAACACCTTTAGTGCTTTGATTTAGTCAGGGGTATCACTAGCTGAAAATGCTGAAGGGTCATACAGCTTCATTTTCCTGTGCATTGACACTAGAAATGTACATTTCAGAAGCTGGCTATGAAAGAAACCTGCTTAACTTGGACGGTGTAGAGGGCAGGAATCTTTCTTCCAAAACATCAGCAGTGTCAACAGGATCCTTTTGGTAGATTTTTATCCCTGTCTCTAGTGATGACACTTTGTTGTTTGATTATATCCCATTCCAAAATATTTAATTAACAAGAAATTTATTTTAGCAGTAGTTCGTTGTATGTTAAAAATGCAAATGCCCAATACTAGTAAAAAAATCACAGTGTCTTGTATGTATTAGTAACTTTATATTAGAAATATAATTTTGTAACTTGACATTACTTTATTTTTCCAACTGGGAAGTACCTCTTATGTCATCTCCACACGTGAAAAAATTTGATAAATAATGGCATATAACACAACGTAAAGGAATCCCCTATTATATTTTATTTAAAGATGGGGATTTTTTTTTGTATTAACAACATTTTCCTGTCTTTTCTTGGTAAAATTTCATACATGCTAGTATACAAAGGATTTTCTCTTGTGAGATTTCCTCAAGAGAAAGATAGTCTGATATTTTTCCCAGCAGTAGTTCCCTGAAGAAATAAATGTGTAGGGAAGGTGGTAAATCAGTCCGAGTTCTCACAGTGGTACCTGTCTGCATAATTCTAGAGGATTTAGAAATGGCTCAGGTTTTCCAGCCATGGATGTTGCAGGACAAGGAGGAAATATTCAGAATTGCCTCAGGGAATTGTCCTTGCAATAAAACACCAAAGCCTTGACTGAAGTGAAGTGGATTTCTGATGGCCAAATCCAAGAATACTATCCTAATACCTCTCTGCTCAGCAAAGTACTGTTTTCCTTTTTCTGTCTTTGCTCAAAAATTTGACTGTTCATGCATGACACCATGGATCCCAGCTACAAAAGTCTCTGTCTCATGGGAATCTGTACAAGACTTTAGTCCCTACCCAACTTCTGGAAGACCCCACCCCTACCCATGGGCCCAGGGGCCCCTCTCAGCTCAGCCTAGGGCCATCAGTTCCTGCCTCAGTGATGCTATATGTATGCCTGGCTCCATCATCTCCCTGAAGAGACCTCTGTAAGCAGCTCATCTCCTAAACAGACCTTGGGACACGCATTGTAGCTTTCTCTGCCCTGCCTCCAGACCTCTCTGCTGGACAGACCTTTGACTCACATTGCAACCTGGTCTCCAGCCTGGTCAGGAGCATGTCCTTTGCTCCTGACTAGATCTCAGGCCTGCTCACTGTGTCCAGACCCTGTGGGACTGTACCCATCGCTGAGGGCATGGCTGGCTCTGGGATTGCCCTAAGGCCTTTGTGAGCACCCTGACATCACTGCGCCCTGACAGAATGAAACCTAAATGTTATTCTCTGGTTTGTACCCCAAATGCCACGTGCTGGGTTTCTTTGTGTGGGTTTGCGCATCTGCAACCCGAACTGCTGAAGCTGTGTCTCTTTGCGAAAAATAATTTAAATTTTGTCAGACCAGAGAACCTACTGGTGAAGAGATATATGAGCTCCAATCTTTGTTCTGAAGTTCTTTTTTGTGTTTTATAAGCAATGGTCCTGAATAAAATGGATTAACTGTCTTTTACGTATTGGCTGATATTGACAGCTTCCTCCATTTCAAGGGGAATGTTTAATAAACCAGAAAGTCATGTTCTCATTTTCTTACTTTTCTTGTCCTTTTCTTTTTCTCTGTCCCAGATAATCTTGGATTCTTTTCAATATAGAATCAACAAGACGTGAAACAAACACTCCCTGCTGTTGCAGAAAAACTATCATGTTGATTATTGCATTTGCCAGGGAGGTGAGAGATGAGAGTTTGTATTCCCTGAGAGAGAAATGGGCATTGACCCTAGGTCTCTCCTCTTCTGAGGAAATGAACTAACCATTGAGGTATTTTATAAAAAAGAGTGAGTAGATATGGCAACATCACTGACCATGCTTGAAAGAAGGTTGTCCTGTTTTGTTTCTGTGAAACAGTTAGTACCAGAACTAATAAAGTCTTATTTTCTATGGATTTATTTATTTGTGTCTGATTGACTCTGAAGTCTATGAAAATACAATCTCTGATTGAAGCTTTTCCTTTGATTGGGACATGTATATTAGAGCAGAGTAACAAATAAGGAGTAGACTTTGTGCTGAAATATTTTTCCTCAGTAAAAGCAGAGGTCTCTAGTTTTCTTCCACCAAGATTTTAAACAAATAAGAAAAGCTGGGGAGTATGGGTGGCAAGGCACAGGCTGAATCTATATTAATAAGAGCTATTCTCTGGCCCTGAGGGGAAAGGGCAGGGCAAGGCACACATTCATGTAGTTTTCACTCTCTTTCTTACTCTAATGGGTTGATCTTGTCTATACTTTCTTGTTAACATAGTTCTTGGTCTGCGATATCACTTGATCTGTGCCTGAGCTTTGCCTGGAAAACAGTTCCCTTGAGTAAAATTTTTGCTAGGACCTATCGTAACGAACATAATCCTTGACCGGTGTGGGGCCTTTGTCTGTTTCAAACAGACATTGAGAATACACAAAACCAGTCTAATCTGCAGGAAATAAAGTCAAAATAATAAATAAATTAATTAAATTTTTAAACCTGGTGACATCTATTTTTTAGAAAGACTTCTGGAATCATAATGTAACAAAGCTCCTTATTTTATTGAATAAAGCACCACTGCATCTAGCAAAAATCAGATTTAAGACATCAGCCCATTCTCTGTTTCTCTGTTAATAGCTCTGTATGTCTTTCACAGACAAAATTATGTTGTGGGTAAAAAGAGAATATAACTTACACGTAGACTCAATAACTTATCAATTTAAGTTTTAGCAGCCTAACAAAAATGCAACAAACATGATTATTAGTCCAGTTTGACTGATACTAATAATTCTAATTCAAAGTTTTTTAATAACTTAATAACTTTATGATAATTAAAATTCTTGTACAAAAATTGTCTGCCCCTTTGTGCTCACACCTTTATTTCCCCTCTGGATGCTAAAGTTGATCAGGTTAGTCTTCCTAAAGAAAAATAAGAAGAATGAATGAGAAAGGGGTTCAGGGATGAGCCACCATCATCCCTTATACTTCACCACAAGGTACACAATATTGATGATGCAGATTTCTTCCATTTGTTCAGCCATGGATCTGGTCAGAGTTATTTTTATGTGTTCTTAAAAGCCTGTTTGGGCTTTCTTGCTTTCCTTTTTGGCCCACAGGTTTGTTACACAGTGATTCCTCAGTTTTGTTAGACTTGTATCATATGAAGTTAAACCATACCACAATAGAATCAACCTTAAACTATAGCAAAATAAGTCACTGCAGACTCATATTTTTTTTTAACTCTATTTGAGGGTGCCTTATTCACTGCAGACAATGCTAGGAGCCCAACACAGAATTTTGGATACCAGCTGAGGTTCAGGGCCTAAATATAGGTTGTACAGCACTCATGTTATGTTTTGTGCCTCTCTGTCTCTTAACTGTTTTAAAAGTTTACAGGTTTACTCACATCTGTAGATAAGTACATAATTTATACAGGGAATAAAGTACAAGGTAGAGCTGATGTCATATCTGTTTTTTTCCTGGTTTTCTTTTTTGTTTGTGGTTTGGTTTTGGTTTGGTTTTTGTTTGCTTGTTTGTTTTTGGGTTTTTTTACCCCCACAAAGCATAGTAGTGGATGAAAAAATTACCAAAAAAAAAAAAAAAATCAGTACACAGGGCCAAGTTTAACTGTCAGATTTCACTGAAATAAGTGGTCCTGATTCTGTATCAAATTGCAGAGGTATGAGTCGCATGAACTTTGCTGGAACTTAACTGTAATAGAAGACAAATCATAGTAGTAGCTGTTGTGTGGGAACATCCTTATGTATTCAGTGTTCCATGTTGCAAAGAAAATTTGCAAATTGTTAATTATAATTTATGAATATCCTTGGTCAATGTTTGTGCTATTTTGCCACACTTTCCTAAATTCCCCTTAGCATTGCACTGAGTATTTTCTGTGTATAGATTATATAATTTAGTCCAACAGCAACAAAATATTTTAGCTGTAACAAACCACAAAATAACAAGGCTGAAACAATAATAATCTCACATATCTACAAATACCTAGCACCTTCTTATAAGTCAATAGTTTCAATGTTGTGAGTTCAAGAAACTGACTCATATGTTACTACTTTGCAGCTGCTAACTAGATTTAAAAAAAATTTAAAACTCAGTTAAATGCTATCACTATTACTTTTCAGTATATATAATGTATGCTTTCGTTACAAATGAAGTAGCCATGAGTAGGGTAGAAGTAAGCTATGTGTTTGGAATACCTATTCTGTAATAAAATATTAGAGTGTGACACATACTAAGTAGACTAAAAAGCCCTACTTAAAATGCAGCATTTTTTTTCATTCAGATTTTTTTCAAGGTTAGCCAAAGTCTGAGATTTGTACATTATAAGTTGTACATTATAATTTATACATTATAATATTATGGCTACAGGCCTGAATCAATATCAATAATAGCAACCAACACCATTCTCCATCCCCCAACCACCGATCTTGGGCTCTAAGCTTTTGCATCAAAACTACAGAAAAACTCATTGATATTAAAAACTGGAGTTATGCAGTTTACAAATACTTTTACAGTTCGTCTCACCACTTACAGTACAATAAGGTAGTGTTTTATAAGATAATAGATGCTGTTGTTGCAAGGGGCAGTCAGACAGTCCAAAGGAAAACAGATGACTGAATGCTAGAAAAAAGATCCTGACTGCAGAGTTAAAGGCATACTAGTTAAACTTTCATGTGAATGCAATGATAAGTAAAATTATATTCCTCTAATTATTTTGTAGTAAGAATAAGCAAAATCAAATAAGCAAAGAATAAGCAAAATAAATAATCAAATTTAAGTAATTGAAACGTGGAATTTTATTAAATTTTTTCAAATAGCGTAAAGTTACACCTGACCTCATTTTTTGGAGTCTTCTTAGTGTCAACATAAAATAAACACGGACAAACCGAAAATAAATGTTTCCTCTTAAAATCAAAACAAATCAAACCCCAACAACAACAAAAAAAACCCCGCCTAGGCCCACAACTTTTTAGCAGCCATATTTTTATAGCATCACAAATTTTCTTCTTATCTGAACTTTTCCTAATTGCTCTCACAGAAGAAAATGACTGAGATAAAAACATGAAAAACTGAAAATAAGATAATTACTCAGATCTCTTAATTTTAACAGAAATTAAGTTTAAAAAATGCGATTCTAGGTAAAGACTTTGCAGCTGATGAGTTTAATCAATACAAAGTAATATACCATTGGAGAGTAAAAATTCTGTAGAACAGTAGCAACAGAAGGTGGCTCAGTGGTTGCATTTGCACAGGTGGCTTTAAAATATGCTCTCTGTCAACTATCTAAAACCTCAACCTGCTTTCATTGAAGTTGATGGCAAAATTCCCATTGAATTCAGTAAGAGAAAGAACAAAGTTCTTACTACACCTTTAGAGTAGTTATTCTGTTCATCAGTTCTCATGTTATATATATTCAGTCTATACTTTGAAAATGTCACCTAATTAGTGTTTAGAAAAACACTTGCAAAAATAGATCTTAATTGAACATCTGATAATTTGAAAAATATTGATAGTCTTTGTTTTTGTTAGAGCATTTATATTTTGTAAACGACTATTGACTGTATGAGGCATGATAGTTTAAGAAGTATTTTTGTTATTGTTAGCATTATGAAAACATATTGTAAGTTGAAGAATTCAATACATTACCTTTGGGGTTTCTAAGTCTGTTAAAAGAGAAGACACCCTATTAGACATCATTCTAGAGGTAGAACAAATAATAAAATATAAATTGCGAATTCAGATTGCCAATTTGGAGAGCTCGGCTGTAACTCTTGATTTATCCAATCATACCACTAAAGAAAACTTTGTCAGCAACAAGTACCAAATTAGTGTTACATAGTGTTTTGTCATTTTTCTGCAGCATAATCCATTGAGATTTGACATCATTCAGTTCCTTCATTGTGGATATCATGAATTATTTCACTAAGCATTTAGATTGCTGGTTTTGCACACTTTGTATTCTTTACATTATCAGTTATTATTGTTGACACCAAGTGCACCACCTTTTTTACAAATCATTTTAATTAAGTACATACTTTTAAAATAACTTATGCTTACACAATTTTCATTCTTAAACATTGTGCCAAGAACTATGAGACTGAAGTTTCAAGTGAGTTATAAGTATGAAAATAAAATTTGTTCTTTCTTTATAATTGTGGGACACCTGGGTTTCAAGACTCTGCCTGTACGTACACCAGTACATTTAAGTCTTTACTTTTTTGGGTTATCCAGGAACTTCCCAGCCAGTCATCTGCACAGATTAATTGATGCACCAGTTTGAGACAATGAACCAACTTGAAACCAGGTGACTGAACCTTCACAATGGTGTATTTTACTACTAGTTACAGATGCCCTCCAGGAGGAAATGTTGGACAGTTTGGCAACTCCTGCTATGTCTAGTCCAATTTAAATACTTAAATGTGTTGATTAATATTCTGAGTGGAGTGTCTGAAGAATTCACCGAGGCTGTGCCTGCTACAGACATGACTGAATTCTGCCTAGATATGACACCTGTAAATAGCAAATTTTCCTGCAGAAATGGTCACATAGGACAATCTTTTTTATGTAGATGTTTAGGAGATGCTTTATATGCATTTTAGGTGTATCAACAGCGATGAATGATGCATGTGATGGGCTAGTCACATAGGACATCCAGGAGATGTGATTCTCCACACACTGCACCAAAATTCCAATAAATTTTCTTGCTTTTTAGCGAATATTGAGCATCTGTGCAACAATGCTATTAATGAGTCTGTCACATAATAACAGGCATCCAATGAGATTTAAGATGTTAAAAGTATCCTGCCTGGCCTGACTCTGCAAAAAACATGGCTTTGCCTGAGTTGCCATGTCAGATCTGCTTGTCCCATATTGTCTCAGTTTGTAAGTTGTCTCAAATGTCACTGATTGTGTTTAGGTAACAGCACAGAGCTCTTAATATTGTTCTCTAGGCTCCACTGACTGCATTGTCTACATACTGACATCAAAATTTAAGTATGTTGAATCCTGCTTCTCATGTCCGGTCAGTTGAATTGCTTTTATATTCCACTAACTGTTGCTTGCATATCCATTGACTACGGTAGGAGCTTATGCATCTACATTTAGAAACCTCAGTATCTTGAACTGGTTCACATCCTTAATACCCGATACTGAGTGACTCAGAAGCTACACAGAAGTATTTGATATCTGATGGATGTTCAATGCAATAGAGAAAATGAATACTGAGATCCAGTTATTGAAAATAGAGGAGAAATAACTACTAAAAGTAGTTTTTAACACTAAAGGCGGCTGATTATTGTAAGAGCTTACTTTGGGAGCATTTTAAATTAAAATTAAATACCTTTATTGAAGAAAACAAATTCTTATTTTAAATCTTCCATCTTTAGCTGTTTTTCTTATAATAGTTTGTTGCTGTGGATATTCTTTCTTCATGTTTTCTGCCACATTTAGGTTAATTTGGATGAGGATGCAGAAGAGCTTTTGCTTCTCAAACTAAATAGAAGGGAAAATAGTCTTGTCAGTCTGGATAATGATTCTGCATATTGATCAAACATACTCCTTATTAGATTTTTGAGACAGAAGACTGCAGTTTAGTATCTATTTAATGATTAGTCATATGTCAATCTGAACAATGATAATTACACTGTGATTAACATTGTGATTGAGATCTGTGTCGATTTCTTTTCCTCAGATGTTTTTGATAACTATATTTCTGGCTGAAGTGCTGGTACAAATTGCTGGTACAGATTTATTGTATCTTTAGAATCTCATATTTTATGATTAAATGTCATAATTTTTATACAGCAGTAAATAATGTGAACAAGAATATTCTGTCTCTTGTTGACATTTCTAAAGGTTTTCCCTGTTCTTGGAGTTGTCTAATCTTCCACATCTGTTATCCTGCAGTTTTAATAGAACCTTTGTGTTGTGTTTGAACAATTCCTAGGTGTACTCCAGCCCCATGAGCAGATTTCTCAGCATTCTTTCAGGACCATGGAATTCACTGCAATTGAATTAGTGAATAGAATCTCCTGAAAAATGCATGTTGGAGTAATGTATTCCCTTATCAGGTTCTTTTCAAGGTAAGATCTTGTGGATTATCTGAATTTAGAGTTGCTAAGCTAAGTTTTTGTATTTGGAGTTAATAAGTTAGTTTGCTATATGTTTGCTGTGTTGGTGAGGTTAAGTGTTGTAATAGTTGCGAGGTGTGGTGTGCTCGGGCAGGACTTGGAGGAGGGGAGCTTGTGGACAATAGCAGTGCCTGCACCCTGAGGTGGGAAGCAGCTTGTAAATACTGGTTAGACGCATTAACCACGAAATGGCCGATTTGTTGCCATGCGAACACTGACTGACCAACGTTCACACCTTAGCCAGCCTTCTGTCTGTCAAAGTGATTAGCCAATCAGCAATAAGACATGTGTGCCTTCTGATGTATAAAAAGGTGCTCATCGAGCAAATAAATGGGACACTTTGCTTGCATCAAGTTGGGTCCCCGTCTCTCAGTCGCGTCAAATTGGTGATCTCCGACGTGATCGTCCGTGACAGGAACGCAGGTCAGATAACCGCCTGCCTGGAGGCAGCCCAGGGCGAGGTGGCAGGTCGCGACGTCCCGCAGAACTTGGAGTGCTGCTGAAAAAAGCCGGCCGGCGAATCAATCACCCCCGTCTGGAACGAGAGGTGAGCTGCGGGAAACTAAAAAATGGGGAATCAGGAGAGTTCCCCTGAGAGAGACGTTTATGAGCACTCGAAAGCTCTGCCTGAAAAGCAGGGAAGAGGAGCTCTTAAAAGAGATGTTTGTGAGCACTCGAAGGCTCTGCCTGAAAAGCAGGGAAGAGGAGCTCTTAAAAGAGATGTTTATGAGCACGTGAAGGCGCTGCTTAAAAAGCAGGGAAGAAAAATTCTTTCGGGACAAGATCTCAAGTTAATCCTTAAATGGGTGCAAGTTACGGTCCCTATGGTGACTACCTCCTCAATTTTTTCGCGTGAACTTTGGGACAATGTGGGGGTAAAGTTATGGGATGCAGCCACCTCAGGAGATGAGGAAGCGCAGCGTATGCTCCCTAGTTGGAGAAAAATTTTTGAAGCCGTATCGGCACAGGATCCTCCTAATATCGCTGGTGGGGCGGGATCCTCGGCGCGGTCGTTGTGCTGCCGCCGCCTCGAGGCTTTGCCGTCCGTGGGCAGAGAACCGGAAGTTTCCCGCTCTGAGTCTCTGGGGCAATGTGACAAAAAACCGGAAATGCAACTAGGGGACTGTCCGGATGAGGCAGGCCCTGAGTGCCGCCCTCCGCCTACAGCTCCACCTCTGCCCTGCCCCGAGCCAGACACGCCCCCTCTGAGACCAACGCGTCAGGCGGGCTGGGCCCGGCCAGGCCGCGCGGGCCGGGGCCGCCCCACGACGTGCCTCCACAAACACCTGTGGAAGTTTCTTGTGAGCCTCCTTTTACATCATTGGGCTCACCCCAAATCAGCTGTGGAACAGCTATCCATGGGACACATTATGCCTTCTACTAGTCCCTGGAACTCACCTATTTTTGTTATTAAAAAACCGAATGGCAAGTGGCGTTTGCTCCATGACCTGAGAAAAATTAATGGCGCTATGGAAAACATGGGGGCCCTGCAACCCGGGCTACCGTCACCTACCATGATCCCTCGAGATTGGCATTTAACTATCATAGATCTCAAAGATTGTTTTTTCAACATTCCATTGCATCCAGACGATGCTCCTAAATTTGCCTTTTCGGTCCCTAGCGTCAACATGCAAGCTCCTTTGCAAAGATATCATTGGGTTGTGCTACCACAGGGAATGAAAAATAGCCCTACAATATGTCAATGGTATGTGGCGAAAATACTTAGTCCTGTCAGAATTGTGGTACCTGCTGCATTGTTATATCATTATATGGATGACATTCTAGTGGCAGCACAACACTATGAGATCATGGAGAAAGCCGTAGCCCTTGTCATGGCTGCTGTAAAATCAGCAGACCTCTGTATTGCGCCAGAAAAAATTCAAAAAGTACCACCTTGGAAATACTTAGGATGGCGTATAAGAGCTCAAACTATTGCTCCGCAACCTTTACAAATACAGGTGAATATAAAAAATTTACATGACATGCAGAAACTGCTAGGAAAAATCAATTGGGTCAGACCATTGTTAGGAATCACTAATGCAGATCTCAGTCCCTTATTCGAAATGCTTAAAGGAAGTTCAGATTTAAACGCTCCACGAAGTCTCAGTCCTGAAGCCATAGCTTCCTTGCATAAAGCTGCAGCAGCGATTACCTCCAGACAAGCACATCGATGGGAACCAGAATTACCTTTTCAATTAATCATCCTTAATCCTGCTCGACAGCCTCATGCGCTTATTTTTCAGTGGGACTGCCAGAAAACGGACCCTTTACTGATCATTGAATGGATCTTTTTGCCTAACCAAGCCACAAAGACTATTTCAGCACAACATGAGATGTTTGCATCTTTAATCATCAGGGCTCGACAGCGATTACTTACCCTGGCAGGCACGGACTTTAGTCTTATATGTATGCCAGTAACAAGTGTTTACCTGCAATGGTTGCAACAACAATCAGATGCACTAGGCATAGCTCTAACTGGCTATGCAGGCCAACTCACTTCTCATCCGCCTTCTCACAAACTGTTAAATGTTGATTTTCACCTTTTACCTATTCCAAAGCTGAGTAACCAACCTTTACAGGCTCTTACTGTTTTTACAGATGGCTCTGGGAGATCTCATAAGTCCGTTATCCTTTGGTGGGATGATCAACATCAACGGTGGGAGTCTGATGTCAAAACTGTTCAATGTTCTCCTCAAATAGTGGAATTATCCGCGGTTGTTAGAGTTTTTCGTAAATGGTCTGTTCCTCTTAACATAATTACTGATTCTGCTTATGTTGCAGGAATTGTTAGCCGAGCCGAGGCTTCTGTATTACGAGATGTTTCTCACGCGGCACTGTTTAACTTGTTGCAAGAACTTATCTTCTTATTGGACTCTCGTCTTCACCCTTATTTCATTATGCATGTTAGATCTCATACTTCCTTACCAGGTTTTATCGCGGAAGGAAACCGGCAAGCGGACATGCTGACGTTACCAGTACAGGTATTGCCAGACCGTGTAATGTGTCTAAAATTTTAACAACCTTTTTTACCTCTTGGGGAATTTCTCACATCACAGGCATCCCTCATTCTCCCACGGGTCAAGCTCTGATAGAACGCTCTCACCAAACCTTAAAACGCTTATTATTAAAACAAAAAGGGGAAATAGGAATAGGTGCTGCTACGCCAGAGGAGCGAATACAGAAAGCTTTGTATGTTTTTAACTTTTTGAATTGTTCTCTATTAGATAATAATCCTCCAGTAGTTCGCCATTTCAGCACAAACACCCTTTTTGAACCCAGGGTTAAGCCGCCAGTATTGATCCGGGACCCAGAAACAGGTAAGATAATGGGACCCTATCCCCTTGTCACATGGGGAAGAGGCTATGCTTGTATTTCCACAGAAAGAGGCCCTCGCTGGATTCCGGCAAAAAACGTGAGACCTTTCCGAGAGACACTACAGCAGTCTCCTGAAGACATTTCTGGTCCTGATCCTGCGACTGATATAGAAGACACTACCGATCAATAATTGAATGAACTCTGTTCCAGAGGTTGCGAAAATGGGCAAAAGAATAGTTGTTTTAATTGTTATTTTAATTGTGATTATAGCCCATGCCAGTAGAGGCTTTGATTTGCACAACATTGATCCTCGCACTAATGTGGACCAAAGTCAGAAAGGAATCACTAACAGCTCCGTACTACTGTTGGTAAAACAGGATGTCCTCGAGTTGGTCGGTCACCGACCTTGGGAGGTACCAGTTAATTAAAACAAAAAAGGGGGAGATGTGGATTATCTGAATTTAGAGTTGCTAAGCTAAGTTTTTGTATTTGGAGTTAATAAGTTAGTTTGCTATATGTTTGCTGTGTTGGTGAGGTTAAGTGTTGTAATAGTTGCGAGGTGTGGTGTGCTCGGGCAGGACTTGGAGGAGGGGAGCTTGTGGACAATAGCAGTGCCTGCACCCTGAGGTGGGAAGCAGCTTGTAAATACTGGTTAGACGCATTAACCACGAAATGGCCGATTTGTTGCCATGCGAACACTGACTGACCAACGTTCACACCTTAGCCAGCCTTCTGTCTGTCAAAGTGATTAGCCAATCAGCAATAAGACATGTGTGCCTTCTGATGTATAAAAAGGTGCTCATCGAGCAAATAAATGGGACACTTTGCTTGCATCAAGTTGGGTCCCCGTCTCTCAGTCGCGTCAAGATCTGAAAAGCTTCAAAGTACTTAAAGCAGGACATTGGTGGGATTCCTATGCTGATGCAGCCAAACAGAAAATGCTCTTTGAAATCATCAAATTTGAAAGGCTGCTAAGACTTCAAGCTTGCCAACCTTTGGCCTCAAAACAAATCAAAACAAAACAAAAAAAATCACACACACACACTCCAAACAAACAAACAAATAAAACAAAATCCCCAACAACAACAACAAAACCTAAAAAGCAAAGCAAACCAAACGACAACAAACCCATATCCCTCAATGCCTTCAGCTGGTCATTCCATACCTGTCCAGAATGGTCCGGATGAGAAAAGAATAATATTTTCCTCCTGTTAACTGCCCATCTGGACCTAGAACCTACACAGAACAATACCCAGAACTGGAGCACTTTCTGTGTCAGTTTAAATTTATGAGAATATTTGATCTATCACATGTCAATATAATCTAGTTGGAGATTGAGAAAGAGATTAGGATGGATCATCGTTGTTTATGGATGTTATTACTATGCAGAAGAGCATCAAGATCCAGGGTATATGAGAGAAAAAAAGAGGTCACAGATTCCACAGTGGTGTGGTGAGTCCTAGGTTCTCATTTCTCCTTCAGGATTGCTTACTTTATTTATAAACAGTGAACAGATAAAAAGCAGAAAGCAAACCAGTCTCAGAGGCTTAAAGCTACCATCTTACCTCACTTGAAATATACAACGTAATTATTACAGAACCAGGATCTTACCTACAGGTTTTGTTTCTACAATATTGAGTTAGTATCCTTTTTGCATAGAGATGCAATTTGAGGGAAATGGAGCACTCCTCTGACTTCTCTATCCCACCCTGAATAATCCTTTACTTAAAGATTATGATTACCCCAAAGAAATTTAAAACCATGGCCAGGAGTTTTCTTGTAAGAAAGGATTAATTCAGCTTCTAAATACAATCAAAGGTGGACTATTGTAAGGTTCTTGGGATGGTTTGGCAATTTTGTTTAGAAAGAAAAAAAAATCAGAAATGGTCGTCTCACCTTCCCTCACAAGAAGTGTGGAATTTACACTATGTATTGTAAGAAAAGTATTGCCTCATACTTCTAATTCAAGAAATTAAGCTCTTGAAAGTTGTGCATTTTTGACACACTTCTGTGCCCCTTGTTTCATGCTGGGTGAAATAACACTGAAGGAGGCTGTTTGCTCTGAATGTGTTTCTTGAATGTATTTATTGCACTTCAATGTAGACAGATCCTATTTCTTTAGTTCTGGGTCTTGATACAGGTATAACAGACAAAATAGTGTCTGTTTCATAGGTGTCTAAGTCATTCAGAAAATATACTCTAAAATGTTTTCAGAGTTTGATATGGTTGATTAAGAACTGCAATTATATCCTGCATAAAAATACCTTTAAGGATTAAACACTATTTGCATAAAAATACATTTTCTCTTTTACTTGTATTATAAGATGTTTTTCTATTTTTTAAATCTCTCTAGATGTTATTTTGAAGCAACCAGACTTTAGATGATAACTTAATTCTGTTCTATTAATTTTTACAGCTGCCTTTCAAAACCTATACTTTGATTCAGCAATAAGAAAATGTTCTCAGTAGTCTCCTTTTATTTGCTGAAACAACAATTTGTCAGCAGTTGAAAAGTTAGGATTCCATGTTTGCCTCTTCCAGTATTCTGTGAATTGACTTTACCTCACTTAGAGTTTGAAGTTAATGCATGTGTATCCAAGATACACAGTGATTAGTATGTGCAGTTTTCACAATCAAATTCTAAATTCTAAATAGCCTTATCCAATTGCTCTGTTTTCAAAGCATAACTTACACTTGAATTTAATGGCAGGAAGCTCAACTATTTCATAGATTCTAATATCAAGTAAATCATCTTTCACAGTTACATAATGGAAATGTGGCTATATCAATATACAATAAAAATTTTGATTGACTAAAATATAACATAATAGAAAAAACAGCACAGTAAAAGAAAAGGTCAACAGGGATAACTTACAATATTTCCTCTTTTTTTTCAAGTATTTTGTAGTCTTCAGAGATCACTACATTTCTTTTAAATAATTTTGAGAACTTTTAAAAAATATGTAATGGTACTTTTGGCAGATGACATGTAAGGAACATTTTTTTTATTGCTTCTAAAGTAAAAAATCTTAAGAAAGGAAGGAGAGGAGTATTTTTCCTTTCACTTTTGACACAAAATAGGCATAGGCTATTTTCTTCAAATATTTATTGATCTGTTCTGCTTCACATTTCCCACTTTCTACTAATACATATATTAAGATCCTGCTGCAGTCTTCTGTTTTCACTACCACTTGTGACACAGTGACACCAGACTTAAAATCAGGATTCCTTCTGAGATCACCTCGTGGGTCAGCCATCTTACTGCTTCATGTCCTTGGGCAATTGCCTTAACCACTACAGCAAAAAATTATCTTCCATTGCATGTCTTGTTACCACTGACAGTGTTGCCAGGGACGTAGAGGCAAATTCTGTAGCTGATCATTGTGAAGAAGGAAGAATTAATGAGAACTGATGAGGACTAATCTAACTTAAGGGAAAGCAAAAGAGAGGTTTGAATGCATAAGTCAACAGAGACATCGCCACAGCCCAGATGGGGTCAGCTGAGCCTGTCCAGGGCATGCAGGGGCAGCTGCCGCAAAAGAGGATTCAGACAGCAGACAGAGGACAGAAGTAGTCACTGAGTTTCTTTTCCTATGCATATTAAGCCAAAGCTGTTGGACACTGCCTTTGTAGGAAAGACTGAATTTGGTCCTGACCAGCTGTTAGACCAGGAATTACATTAATATGGCTATATATATATATATATGTGTTTTCCCTGTTAATTCAATGCAGTTCTGCTTTCTAATTTGATCAGTAACATTAAATAAATAATAAATTGAAGATGGTTTGTATCTAACTAGTTACACCATTGTGTAATAGAAGCTCATTGGAACAGGTGTGGTCTCCTACTATGTATTCATGTGATATCATGCTCATCATGCTGGAAGCCTTTAATCACTAATATTTTACAATTAATGAGCAAGACTCTAGCAACTGATTAATCTGGACAAAAATAATTTATCCTTTTCCTAAACCTATGTTTAATGGGTCTTAGTCTGACCTCATATACAATAACATACATTACTTGGTGGAGATAGAGGACCTGAATCTCACCACATTGTTACTAATCTATGTTTATAAACTAAATTTCAGTCTTAAAATTCTTGACGTATTGTGTGTGGGCAGGAAATCTTATTTTCAATCTCCATATAAAGTTCTTCCCAAAAAGAAACACTTATGATAGTAAATTAATTGTTGCCCTGTTAAATCTACTGTTCATTTCCTCTGACTTGACTCAGATACCCTTCCACTTCCAATTTTAATTGATTTTTCATATCATCCATTAAAGAAAAATCTTCCTGGATATAATACTGTGGGGGACTACGGTGGGTCCGTGGATTCCCTGACGGAGGGCATGGGAACAGAAATTAGCCTTGAAGATACGAAGGCCTACCCGTGAGAAGGATGGGAGTAAAGGAGTATCCAGAGATGTTAAGGATCTACCCATGAGAGAGAAGGGAGTAGAAGAGTAACATTGATGATAGCAAAAATAGCCAATGACGTGTTACTGCTGTAACTTGTAACCAATAGTGAAGAGACACATGAATTGGTAAAACTGTATAAAATGCACTTGTGGCAATAAATGGCATCTACTTTCATCCTGGAAGAACTTGGTCTATGTCTTTTGTCCGTCTCAACCACGACATAATACACTGTTTTATGATTAATGTAATGTAAAAATAGTAAGAGTTAAAACATTAAAATATTTTTCTTCATGACCATTTATTGTCTTAAAATATTGGTTAAGTTTTTTATTTATTGAAGAAAATTGAACGTATCCATTAGTCAGAGACAAAAAATTCAAAGGCTGCAGTAAAATAATATTAAGCTGTTTCTCTTCCTTGTTTTCTGTGGATTTCTGTCTCCTCTGTCAATTTTGCAAATATATTCTATATGCTATATGCTATATGCTATATATGGTATACTATATACTATATACTATATACTTTATACTTTATACTTTATACTTTATAATTTATACTTTATACTTTATACTTTATACTATACTAAGAAATTTCACATCTTTAGTGTGATTTTATGTATCCAATTTTATAATAAAATATTACTAGATTTGTCTTTATTTAGAACTTCATATATCTATTTCTTAGTTTCCTGAACTGCATAACATTTTATATATGATTTATTGCATATTTTCAATGTGTGCACACAAGTTTTCCAAATTGCCTAGGCAAGATCATGTGTTTCTGTGAATATGTCAGCAGCAATTTGGCTTGAGAAGTTCAAGTGAGGCTCTGGTGTTAGGATTTCATTATTCAATTGGTAATGTGTTTGTTGTTTCAGCAGAAGGTAAGGACTGTTGAAACTGAAGACAGTGAATCACCCAAGGACCTGAAGCCATTTCCAGCCTCCCCCTATATCACTTTGAAGAGACAGGAGGTTTAGGAAGACATTGTGTTCTGGATGTGAAAATCCCAGAGCTTCTCTCTCCATAACTTCTCGAAATGTGTCCTCTGAAATGAGAGGATTTTTTTTGCATGGCTTGGAAGGTTGTGAGGAGTGATGTACTCCTATTTTACTGAAACTCTTCTTGTGTTAATACTGTAGAATGAAAATAAGAGCAGAGCAGACCTTTTTTGTCTAATGCTGACATTAGTCAGAAAACAAATAAGTGAGACAAGGTGAGGTTGGTAAGGGGAGTACGGGACAACACCCTAAACAAACACACAGATGTAAGACAGCAATGCCTGTTAGATACGTATCTACTCATCCAGCTATTCATCAATGTTTCTGGAATTATAGATTAGGAAAAAAAACACAACACTTTTCAGCATGGTAATGCAAAATTATAAAAATAATAAGAAATAATTAGAATCTGTTCTCCTCAGGGCTATAACTGATGTTTGAGAAGTACTCAAGAGAGTTTTTTCTAAAACACTTGAGATAACCGATACATTTAGATTCCCAATTCATGATGTAAGGAGAGGCAAAAAGCAAAACCATTTCTGGCTTCAGACTAAGGCTTTGGGAATTCAGTCCAGATATAGGAAGAGTTTATTCACTTCATGTTGTACAGAAAATGGCTAATGGCAGAAGTAATGCAGCGAGAATTTCCCACAATTCTGTACTAAAGTAAAAAGTTACACAACTGTCTGTGTTGACTAATTTCAGTAGGGTTCTTTTAAATTATGACAAAGTTAATGTTTTAGCCTTTAATGGTCTCTCTTGGGACAGTTTGGTTTTGACTAGCAACAATATATGCTCTCTCTTGCCAGGACATTCAATTTCTCCTCAAATTAATTTAAATCTTCCCTTGTAATTTAAAATTTTTATTTGTCATTGTCAATGTAACATCAATTATTTCTGGCTCTGCCCTCAATTTGGCTGCAAGAATTAGTCTTGGAACTGTTTAAAATCTTGTTACAAATTTTAGGAAGGCATACAGGAGCAATCTAATGATAATTATTTCTGTCATTGTCAGCTTGAGTAATCACGTAGCCTTTGTAATGGAGTCTGATTAAAGTGCTATATTCTACAGGAATATGAGTTGTATAAACTAAAAACACAAAATGTGAACTGGATAAGAGTCTCTAAATGAATATAGGATCTGAATTAATGTATATGTGGAAGCTCTGCTTTGTAGGCAAGAGAGTTAATTTTCGTATCTTTGGTTTGTGTCTTATGAACATCAGAACCTCATCTATTTTCTTTCATTATTTTCTGCCTAGATTGAATTTTCTAATTCAATGTGAATGTTCTAATGTAATAGTTCCATAACTATTTAGCAAGTATACTGACAATGGCAATACTTACTATTGCCCTTTCTTCAGACTCCGTATTGTTGATGAACACATTCCCTTCAGAGGTGCTACTCCTTTTGCCAGTTACTTTATTTTAATATGGATATGACCATACATGCTCACTTAAGGAATTATGAACAGTACTGTTCTATGCCTGCAGAATGAAGTTTGCCTTTGTTAAAAAGTATCAGACATATAACAAAATACAAACTATGGACTCATTTGTACTGATATCCATGCTAATAAAAAGTTAAATGATTTCATTCTTTGCTCTACAGAATCCATTGGAACAAATGTATTCCTTGCTCACAGGGGCCCACAGTCTCTCAGCAAATACAATTTTCCCATAAACCCCACAAGTTTCCAGGGTTGCAGGACACAGTCCCTGTGGTGAACAAGGTCACTGGTTCTTCATAAACTGAAGGATCCTAATTTAACTAATGAATGAATAAATTAATTACATCTTTCTTCCTTTTTGTAAAAGAAATATTTGGATGAGAAGGAAAAGGTGATAAATCAGTAACTGAAACTGTGTGTGTCATCAGGTGCAGATGGGACTAACCACTGCTCAAAATTTCTCATGAGGTTTTCAGTTTAACCAATGAATGCCCAAAAGGGGCTCACCCTAAGAATTCAGGATCTATCCAAACTGAGGACTTGAAAAGTCATATTCCTGTGGCACTGTTACATGAGCAGAAGAGGCATCCAAATATTTTTGATGCAAGGATTAAGTCTGAGTTGCATCTCATCTCAGTTTTCTCACAGATCTCTTCTTCCAGTAAGCTTGGATGAGTTAACTACATGAGAATCCAGTATTATTTTCTCACTTCTTTGGTTTACTTTCCTAATTTGATAGAGGAATTTTCTACCCCATGAATATCTGTATTACCAGATCAGAGTTGAGAAAATAAACTTCAGAACAGGGATGAGTGACAAGGAGAGGGACAGGAGCTCACAGTTTCTGGATCTGTCCACCTTTCTCTAGAGTTTGGCACAAATCCATTCTCTGTACGTATCTTCTCTTTACACAAAAGTGCAGCTAACTCAGCAGTGTGCTTTTCTTCAATCAGTATTGAGTTGAGTGTGACTGTGGTTTAGGCACACTGATAATCATCTATCTGGAGAGAAACTAAAACAATGCTGCAATTTTCATTTGAATACTTAAATACCAGAGGACAATCAGGACTGCTTTACCCTGAGACTCACTCTTTCAGAATTTTGAAGCAGATGTTTCTACATGATGCACTGCAGTTAGAAAATGGACTTAATAAAACCTTTGTGCAAGAATGAAGCCATTTGGATAAAAGTTGATTCTTCATGTGACCATTCATGCACCTCAGATACAGTGAGAAGGAAAAGAGGTGCTACTAGTATTTAGAAAATAATGTTGTAGGCTAGGACTCTATATAAAGTATTAAAGAAGGAAAGACAGAAATAACTTGATGAAAAAGCTGAAGGCAAGGAAGTCTCCAATAATAATTTTCTGAGGCCAAAGATCCTTGGTAGCTACTAATGTAGCCCTGTAGCCTTAAAAATATAGTGTTACCATCATTTGTAACAGGTCATAGGATCAGGAATGAGGCTTGTCAGTCTGAAAGAGAATGAAGAACAAGTATCTGACATACTTAAGACAGGTCATATCTAGTAAATTTATATGTAACATGGTGATGCAGACCAATGAAGAAAGAGAAACATCAAGTTTGATAAACAATATTTTTAAACAACTCCAATGTATGAAAATGTCCTCCTCTGAAGAGGAAGAAACCGACAACATGATGTTCTTCCCATTGAGAAGCCTGGGAAACAGACAGCTTGATGTAAGCCTTTCTTCTCTTGTCTAGTCTGAAACCACAGCCTTCAGATCCACTCAGAAATGCTGGAAATGTGTAAAAAAAAAGAGAAAGAGGTATGTATTAGGAATACTGAGTGTGACGAATGTATTATTGATGAGACTTTCCAAAAATAGTATTTTCTTTATTTTATTTTTCAGTAATAGTAAGATCTGGACTAATATAGTAATTTTATTAGACTGTTACACTTTCAATCTGACTTAGCTTTACATATTAGATGTATTTTCCTTTTGTTCTAAATGAAGGTTTTAATGTAGTTTTAGTAATCAGTCTGAGTCAATGTAGGTATCTGAGACAAATCTTTAACAGTAAAACTTGTAGGTTAAAATATTTGATAAATTATTGAGATCTCTAATTCTTGAAAGTTGCTAATATGAATCATAAGAGATATTTTTAGAGTATTACAGGCTGTGTTTTATATCAGCATATGCTATGTTTATCAAGGGGAACTCCAGGAAAACTGTAAGACATCATGTTATATCATTTTCAGAATGCCTATTATCTGTTCTCTTCAATTAATTCAGCAGCACTGAACACTTAATTTGCCCTGTTTTGAGCATTTGTATACTATAGTAGTAATTGGTAGCTCATTATCCTTAATGCTAGTCCTAGTTCACTGTCACTTCTCTCTTTTCTCTCAGAGACAAACAAAGCAGGTAGGTTGATGCAATATCACGAGGAAAATACGCATTATTGACAAAAGTGTATGAACAGCCAAACAGACTATGAGGAACAGAGATAAGAAATAACTTATCAGAGAGAATCACTGTAGAAATGTAAACACGTTCACAAGAAAGCAAGCCGTTCACATGTCACGATTTTAAAACACAAAAGACTTTCAGCCTAACATGAGGTTCTTCAGGATTTTTTTAAGATGAAAAGGAGATAAAAGAATGCAGATAGAAAGAATGAGCTGTGACTGTCTGAAATGTTCTACATTGCTGCTTGCTTATTCAGAGAACTGGAATATTTCACTACCTGTTTCTCTCCTGTTTGTTCTTCTAGGATGACGTATTTCAGGAGACAAATAGTCCTGAGACCTGCAGGATTCAGATGTGTTCAGCATTAGATGGCCGTGAAACAGGGATAATGCTGCTGACCATAACAAGATTTTTGAGACACTTAAATTGTTTACTTTCAAAAGAATCTGCAGAGGTAGATGGAGGTGTTCCAGTCACCTCTTTAGAAACCCCAAATGATGTGTATCAGGATGGTGATAACTAAGAATCATTCCATTATGTTAACCTTTACAATTTACATTTTATTATCTTGGTTAACATTTTCCTATATTTAGATTTCCTGCTGTTGTCTCCTCCTCACGGTTCCATACTATAGGGAACAAACATAGTTTGATGTCATCTGAAGTATTTAAAATATGATTGATGAAACCAATAAACTACTGGGAGATATTTTTGTTTTTAAATAGTGATTAAAATATATTTTGCTGAGGGGCTAAGATCTATTTCATGGGTTTATGTCTTATTTCTGATGTCTGTATCTCTTTAATTAATCTGTTTACACTATTGCTAAGTTATTAGTCTGTGCTTGTGACATTCTTTCTAAAATTAATATTCCTTCATCATCATTTCAATCATCTTGTACATCTTCATTTTAACACAGATCTAAGGATCGCAAATGAGTTAACTGATGCAGACAAACTGCCTGTAGCTTTCCTGCCAACCACAATAAGGTGTATTCCTCAGCCCTCAAGGTAAGAGAGAAGTGAAAAATGCTGTGACTAATGGAATTTAATAGATTTAGACTTGACCTCAGTCTTTGTCTTCTATGTTGCCTTGTCTTACCCTGAGTCTTCATGTCAGAGATGCTGCTCCTTGTTACATCTGTCACAGTGGGCTCCTTGGCCCCTTTGTAGAAGTTGTCACTGAAAGGACATGTTATTGAAAGTGTTAAGGAAGATTTCATCTCTCTGTTGCACAGCTCAGTGATTTAGTGGGTTCTGCAACGTGACGTGCTGAATCAGCTCTGCCACTGATGTTAGGAGTTTCTGACTACTTGGTGATTATGTGTGGAGTGGCTGAAAAAGTTATGCTACGTAACAGGAAAATGAGGGTAGTCAACTACAGTAGAACCACTTATAGTGAAATGGTGTGAAAATCCCAAACAGACAATGTATCTCAATAAACTTTTTCATCAAGCTGCACACAGTGATGTTTCTATAAAAACTTTCTTTCATGCACTAAATCTTTGGAATATATCAAATGGTGTGTCTAGGTGGTGTTAAATAATGGGGATTATTGCCTTCTTATCCCAGACAGAGCAAAAACAGAGAAGAAAGACATCATCCAATTTTGCAGATTCTCTCAGCTGAGAGTAAAAACCATTTAGGCTAATTATTTTGCAGATGCTTTACCTTGTACTACAAATTATGAGTTAAAAGCACTCAGAAGCAAAGCAAGTTGATTTTTGTGGCCATGAGACCCTCTTCAAGGACTCAAGACTGCTAAACTGGCACGAGATTCACTTGGCCAAGGGGGACAAAAGCATCTTTGCCAACTGGCTTGCTGACCTGGTGAGGATAACTTTAAACTGAAAATTATAATGAAGGTAGATAACAACCTTCAGTCAAGTGAGAAAACAGTGAACCAGGTTGCCAAGCAAAGGGTGCAGAGTGTTGTGGAAAAGACAAAATTTGTAATCAACAAAAGAGAGCAGAAAAGGGCCCACCCCAAGTGTATTCACACAAATAAGGGAGACCCAAGAGAATAGCTTTCACACTTTATTCTGGGAAATTAGTATGAGTGGGTGCCCCTCTCAAGTACCTGTGCACTAACACATGCCGCAGGGGGAACGAAAGGAGGAATTAGAGGCCTGTGCACAGCTTCAGGGCTGCGATCTCACTAGCAACACAGACTGCTAGGATGGTTCAAACAATTGGAGTGCTGTGATGGATGGCTACAGGCTCTTTAAGAAAGATGTGCTGGGAAAGGGAGGAAGGGGAGGTTACCATTATGTGTGAGAGAATTGGGAATGCAAAGATCTGTACCTAGGAACAGGAAAGGAGCCAGACGAACAACTCCCAAACTGCTAGCTGCTGATATTTTTGGTCAGCCAAAATACCTCCATGTTGCAGTGGCTAGACAAATTACAGAGGTAAGAAAGTGCGGGAAAAGGAGCATATCAGGAGGGTCAGTGGCTGCCTCGCTTTTCTCAGCTCCTTTCACAGAAAGATCACTTCACTGCAGAGACATCTCTGTGATCTACAACAGGAAATTTCTCCATCTAACTCATGTCAGTTTGCCAATAAAAAGGCAAATGTACTATTTCTGATTTGGGGATTAGAATAGGGGAGGGAGGCTATAGATTTAGTCTTTACTTTTTTAGTGAATAAATCATTAAAAACTTGAAACATCATGCTTGCCACAGAACAAATTAAGCTGGTCATAGATGACTGATGTTATCCACATCTAATTAAGTTATTTTTCAATGTTTTGGATTATCTCACACAGAAAAATATCACAAACAAAATATAATATTACAAAATGTCCCTTAGATCTTAATATAAAACAGAAGACTATTTTGGTGAGTTGACCCTGGTGAGCTACCAGACCCGAACCAGCCCCTATGTCACTCCCCCTCCTTAAGAAGGCAGAGGGAGAAAATAGGATGGAAAAGCTCATGGTTCAAGATAAAGACAGGGAGATCACTTAATAATTTCCATCACAGGCAAAACAGACTCAACTAAGGGAAAATTAATTTAAGTTATTGCCCATTAAAATAGGTTTGGATAGTGAGAAACAAAACCAGAAACTAAAATGCCTCCATATACACACTTTCCCAGGCATAACCACTCCTTTCTCATCTCCTCTGCCTCCTTCCTGTCCCTGAGCAGTGCAGAGGGATGAGGAATGCAAGGTTGTGGTCAGTCCCTAACTGCTTTGAAAGGGTATTTTGCCCTTTCTTAAATACACTTTCCCAGAAGGGCTGCTATCTCAGCTGCAGGGCTCAGCTGTGCCCTGTGGTGGGTGGTTGGAGCTGCTGGAACCATCTGTGTCCAGCACGAGTAAGTCCTGGCCTCTCCTCACAGAAGCCCCACAGCCCCTGTGGCCAAAGCTTGGGCATGGACACCCAATACAATAATACAACATATTTAGGATAAAAAGGCAGACAAGTATTTTTTTATTTTAAAATGTACTGACTAGTATTTTTTTTATATGCTATTTTATTGTACTTTGAAAAATATGCTTGTGCACACAAGACCTATGTCATAATCACAAATTGGTCACTAAGAGCCAAGACTTCCAAAATGAAAGGTGATTCCTACAACAGTTATATTTGTCTCAAGTCAGCTGTGTACATTTAATGATCAAACCATTGTAAAGTCTCTCTGTGCCTATTAAAAGAAAAGGTGGTTAAAACTTTGTGGCAAAGTTAATAACAAACCACTGGAAAGTACGTGATCTGCAGGCAGAATACATTTGCTGAGTAGACTTCAACTCATGTTGGTCTCTGGAGATGCATATGATCACCAGCAAATTGAAGGTTGCAGGGTTTTTAATTGCTTCTTGTCAGTTCATAGAGGTTGTATTTCAGATCACGAATTTTAAGTTGTCCATCCTTTTTTAGTTTCCTAATTATATGTGTATACACGAGAAAGGTACAGAGTCAAACCAAGTTTAGAAGTTGCAATAATACCTCTTGAAATATATATGATAAATTTATTTATGTTCTAGAGTTTTTCTACAAAGAATTGTAGAAAGACAATGCTGCCTATTGTCTTACATGTTCAGCCCAGATCTCTATTGGCAGGTTTTAGGTGAATTAATGCCTTTTCTTTCTCTAGTTTTCAAGAAACCTTTTCATGTACTGTAGTATTGCTGAGAGCAAGTTCTATATCCCAGGTAGCATTTTCTGCCATAAGTAATTTACCCTTAAGAATAAGTAGAAATGTCCTAAAATAATTAATCTTTTAACTAGAAGATTTAAAAATGGGGAGTTTTCTAACCAGTGCACTGGGAGAGTGGTGGTGCACTGAAACTCAAGGCACTTACTGTATTAGAATCATTAAAAAACAACAAATGAGAGACAAACAAAAGCAATAACTAAAACATAAAGTTTTCAGAGACTAACCACATCCACAGACGTCTAGAGTATTGTTCTCTAGACTGCATCTGTTTTTTTCTGTAATTTAGAGCTCAGAGATATCGAATCCTCACTAAACAATTTGGTCTTACTGTTGAAGAAGTCTTCCTAACTTCTGAGACCAAAAAGAAAAAAAAAGCAGAAGTGAAATCTTGTCCCCAGAAAAGTCAAATCACAACTCTGAAAGCTGTAGTTTGGAAACAGGATTTCAAATACAGCATCCAGAGCTTATTTTGTTTGTGTCTTCCTGTTCAAGTAACACCAAAGTGAACTCTCTGGAGACATCTAAAGGAAAAAGGTTCTTAAGAGTCACTTGTATGGAGCTTAAAATGAAACCTACTTGCTAGTTACATAACTGCTAAATCTTTTGTTTTGCTTTTAACCTGTCCTTAAACAAACCTAGAAATAACAGCAGACTTAGATTAGGTTCAATAATCAAAATTGTGTGCTTATTTCTTGGAGGGCTTTGGTCAAATTCTTATAAAATTACATTCCCAGTGCATGCTAGTTCAGATGAGTCACAAACAGTAAAAAGGAAATAATAAAAATGACTTTAATAAATTTAACTAAATGAAGAAAACAAACTTGTAATTAAAGCACATTTAACAAATTGAATGCCAAGTGTTGTTTGACTTATTTAAAATCTAGTTGAGTAACACTAAAAATATTATTCCAAGAAATAGATTGAAAAATATTTTGTTGACAGGATCAGTATTAATGTACATCTGCTTCATCAAACACAACAAGTATCTATGGCATAAAGGAAAACAAACAAATGAACGAACAAACAAAAACCAAATCCACAGTAAGTTGCAGATGACAGGCTAAAAATTCTGTGAAAACCTAGGTGAAGATTCTTATTCATAAACATTTTATTTTCAGTAAAAGCTGTTATTTCAGTTGTTCTGCAGGTTCTGCTTGAAGAAGGTACAGGAGCTGAAAACAGCAGGCTTTTCATTATTTCAACATGTTGTATTGTCAAAGATCAGCTCAGCAGGGTGAAATACAAGCCTGCCATTGGCAAGGTCATTTGCAGTCTCTTTCACTCTTCCATTGCAAGCAGAATGCTAAGAATAATGAAATGGCTATCTTCAAAATCAGTTTATGGGAAATTCCACATTTCAGTCATAAAGATATTGGAATAATCTGAACTGTTATCATTAAAATTCAGCCTATTACTCTAGATCAAAATGGAAATTTCACAAAGGAGACTTTTGGGATACATTATGACTTTCTAGACTTTTATTGTGGTGGTTGTCCAACCATTGATATGGTAGTCTTTCATAATTAATAACAATTAAATTCACATGGTAAATCTCTTCTTTCTGATTTGAATACTTTTTCATTCTTGGAGAAAAGCAAGTAAGTTCTCTTTGCTCTATTCTATGCAGATGTGAATACTGATGCCTTTATGTTTATAACACCCTGTCTAGAAGAAATACAGAACAGTTTTAAGCTTTTCTTGATGTGCAAGAAATGATCCTCACTTTATGGACAGACTCCAAGTTCCAGAAACATAATTTTTACAAGAAATGTAAGTAACATCAGTGATGAAAAACTGTTTCAATACAAATAAAACAATTAGATATATTATATGTGAGTGTCTATATGTTCCACTAGATTATTTGACCCGTTCCCCTTAAAACCAGTCCTGCAATCAGGATGTTACTTGCTGATAAAAATTTTGAAAACTGTCATTAAAGTGTTATCTTTTCAGTAATTATGTTAATAAATGAGAAAAACTAGGTATCAGTATAATGTTCATGTGTTCCACTGTGCAGTCAAGACTACCTGTTGTTCAAGTGAAATTACCATTTGATTTTCAATATGGAAAGTAGAATATACATTATTAATAGTAACTATCTGATAAATTAGTTACAGATCCAATCCTATAGGTCCTGCTTTTTGAGTTAATATTTTTTCCCTTGGCAGAAATAGTGTGAATGCTTATTGTTCATTGCTTAAGTCTTGATTTTTAAAGTATAGCAGACAAAGGAAAAGAAAGCCTTTAGCAAGACACATTTGAAGAGCAATGTTTTAAGTATTTGCAACATTTTTATTTCAGAGATATTTTACTTCACCAAAACAGTCAGTGCATGTAAAAAATTCATTCACTATGAAGAATGGTTCGTCTGATTTTACAACCTATACTGTGTATTCCTGGTGGAATATGGCTCACTCTGCATAGATAAATCGGTCAGCATACTGGAATGTTACATTTCACAAGAATATAGCTCAAAAGCAAGTCATCAACAGTACTATTCAATTTGTTGCTTGCCTAGACATAGAGTTAGAATCTATATCACTACACATACAAACTTAATATTCCTATTTGCCCTTTCTCTAACTTCTTGAGTTTTACCTAAAATGCCTGGCTAACAAGTATAATCTTCCACCTGAATGTTCTGCTGACTGGTAATAATCAAGAAATTTTATGTAATGACAAGTGAACTTCTGTATAGATTAGTCTTTGTTGCAGGTACTCTGCAGAAGGATCTGGTTCAACAAGGCCAAGTGCTGGGTCCTGCACTTGAGTCACAACAGCCCCAGGCAACACTACAGGCTCAGGTAAGAGTGGCTGTAGAGTGCCTGGGGGAAAAGGAGCTGGGGGTGTTGATTGACAGATGGCTGAACATGAGCCAGCAGTGTGCCCAGGTGGCCATAAAGGCCAACAGCATCCTGGCGAGCATGTAGAATAATGTGGCCAGCAGGACCATGGAAGTGACTGTCCCCTGTATTTGGTGCTGGTGAGCTGCACCTCAAATACTGTGTTCAGTTTCAGGCCCCTCACTACAAGACAGACATTGATGGAACTCACTGGAGTGGGTTCAGAGAAGGACAAAGAGGGATCTGGGGCTGTTCTGCCCCAGAAAAGGAGAAAAGGAGGCTGAGGTGAGACCTTATTGCTGTCTACAACTACCTGAAATGAGGTTGTAGCATTGGTCTCTTCTCCCAAGTAGCAAGTGATAGGATGAGAGGAAATGTCCTCAGGTTGCACCAGGGAAGGTTCGGGTTGGATACAAGGAAGAATTTCTTCAAGGAGAGGGTTGTCAGGCATTGGAACAGGCTGCCCAGGAAAGTGGTAGAGCCATCATCCCTGGAGGTGTTTAAAAGACATATAGCTGAGGTGCTTAGGGACATGGTTTAGTGCAAGAGTAAGGTTATGGTTGGACCTGATGATCTTAAGGGTCTCTTCCAACCAGAACGATTCTATGATTGTATGATTCTATGCTCTACTAAAAGCCCCATTTTAATGATGTCTCACGAGAGCTTTCTTAAAAAAATCATTACCCTGTTCCTACAATTGACTAAGAGAATGTCATAATTATATGTACTTTGACAGCCATCATTGTAAAACTAGATAACTTCTGATGTAAAATACATTTTTTATTTTGTTATGTTATTTTTTTTCTTTGATTATGCAGAAACCTTACTTACCCACTTTGTTACCTGTCTTTTACTTCAGCAGTATGAATATATGTGTTCTCTCTATATATACACATATATAACTTGCTTCCAATGTACATTTCTCTCCTGACAAGACACAGTGTAAGTAATTTACAGCCACAATTTATTGCAAGATAGAAATATGCTGATACAAGGTATAGAGAACCACCTTCTGTTCAGGGAAAAGCAATATAGTACCCACTGTTGTAATAAACGGCATATTTTGTTAGGAAAGATGTTTTATTGATTTATTTTTCACTTGTGCATTGCAAGTTTTCTATAATTCAAATCCTGGTTATTATTTTTTATGTCATAGCTTAAGTTACCAGAGGAGGAAATTAATTTTTCCACTCTTATCTTTGGTGTGAGCTGTCCTTAAATGTGAGTAAAATGGCTGTACTTAATCGTGTAATAATCCACCATTCATGCTGAGTTAGCAAAGAGAAACAGGGTATCTTTTCAGACATCAACCTGCTGGATAGCCTTCTTAAAAGGGAAATAAAAAATCACCTTATCTCAAAATCATCTGCTTGAGACTGACCTTCACATGCTAAATCCCTCCGCAGGCAGATCTTAACAGCCATTTATCTCTGACACCTCCCTGGTGCCGACTTTCCCTGAGGGCACAGAGAAACATTTAGCAACATAGGATGTTGTTTCCTCAGTAATTAGCAATCCCCTAGGCAGACTGGTTCAGTTTTCTCCCTCAGAGACTCTTGGACATGGTGACCTGCCTCCCGGCCTCAGCAATTTCTATCCCTGAAGGTATCTGAGCAGATGATTGCCTGTCAGCCAGATGCATATCTGCCTGGGAAACAGTCCCTTGTGGGTGACTTGTCTACAATGCAGTTCTCCATAGTATTCCTCACCTCTTGAAAAACATCCCGTGTCCATTTTGGTTAATAAAATATGTCATTAATAACAATGACTGTGTAATCAAAGTACTACTTTTCATCTTTGAAAGGACAGGTAAGAAACACAGCCAATGTGCAATCTGCCACATCGAGTATTCTGAGAATATTAGAATACTAAAACTGCATAGCTAAAATGAGCTTAAAGGTGCCAAGATGTTTACAGAAATTACTACCCTACACAGCTTTTCTATTTGTACATAAACAATTGATTTTGGTCAAGTTGGATGATTTCCATACAGTTTTTAATGTGTATCAGATCCACCAATTCTGCAACACTTTTGCAAATTTGACTTGAATTATCATTCAAAAATGAAGGCAAACTAGTCATGGAATATTTTTTTTCCAGTGTTTAACCGAAAAGAAACAAAGCAGACATGGTAAGGAAGTGATACTTTTTCAGCAAACATCAAAATAACATTTATAAAGAAACATCCTTGGAAAACAAAGCGTTAGCATCTAATTGCTAATTGGTGAAAATTAGGTCAAAGGTAAATTGCAAAAAGAGGTAATACAAGAGAGAAGAGGCTCATGTTCCAATTTTACTCATATTCTGCCATGCAAGTGAATGTGCTGTTGAGGTAAAGCACAGTTTATGCTCTCAGTCTTAAGTATAAAGTAAAAATATTATCTAATTGCATGCTTGGATTCAATTATGGAATTGGCATAATATCACGAGGTCTACTTTACTGGAGATGATTGCACTAACCCCAAAACAGTAACAATACTTAACCCATCTACCTTTTTTTTTTTTTTTTTTCTAAGTTCTGTTGTCACCAAAGTGAGTGGCACTGAGTTTTTGGTGCATTTCTGTTGATTACATATAAGCCCAATTGTCACAATATGTTTAGAGAGGCAAATCCCGTTTTAAAATTCTTTCTGGTCCAATAAGTTGCAAGGACTTGGCATTTATTATAATACCAATATTACTGGCCTTTAACACCAGTCTACTGGGTGTGATGGGCTAGAAGTCATATGGCTGCCTCATTTAAAAAAAATACCTGTTATTCACAGGAATAGAGTTTTCATATTCTACAGATAGTTGTCCAAAGTATAAGAACAGAGCATTAAAAGTCACTCATGGATGGTGTTTCTGCATCTCTCTGTTTATCTCATTGTTGATTTTCAAAAGAAACATTGTTTTTATTGTCCTCAAAGTGATGGCTGAAAATTTTCTACAGGTGTCTGTCTTCAAAAGGAAAAGATAAAAGTCCAACCAATTCCCTGCTATTCATCCCCATGTTGGCATTGCAGCTTGCCTTTTTAGGAGTCAAGCTGGGCTTGAAACACAGGTTCCTGCAACCATCAAGAGGAGTAGAATATGGGGTGTGCAAGGGAGAGGCCCTTCTGGCATCCCTGTACTCTATAAAAATCTTGGCTTTTATTAATAAATTGTATGATACTTGATTCATTAAAAGTACAAGTTTTAAGGCTTGTTCTTTTAGTCACAAACATCAACAACTTTCTAAAATGGGACTGTTTACTGTGTTTCAGGGCTGTGCTGTCTGTTTGGTTTAATTTTAATTAAAAGTACAATATCAATGAGAAAAATACCAATTGTCTTAATTAAGATTGTACCAGCTTAATTTGGCTGCTGTATGCAAATGCATTATGGTACAGACCTAAATTGCAGAATGGCAAAGTGTGATTTTCACAGAACTCCCCCTACATTCACTGCATAGAATATCTGCTCACTTAATGAGCAAATAGTCAATATTTTGTTTTCTCCTCTTTGTTTGCTTAGAGGTTTCATGGCCTATTTACTGTGCACTGTCCAAACCCCACTGACTGCAGAATTATATTTGTAGTTTAGCAAAAGCCTCTTCCTGGGTTCTTTGTCTATGCTAGTTTCACAAACATTATCTGATCTCTGTCATATTCTTAAGAAAAGAAGGGACATTATCTGCTATAAAAAGTTTTGTCTCAGTGACATTTGACAGTCCAAGTCATGAAAACTTTCTTTCAGTTCCTGCAGTCCTGTACGTTGTTATACACATTCCAACCTTTGACAATGAAAGTTGTATGGTTTCTACAGGGAGTAAAGGCATTACTCATGCAAAGTCAACCCTGGTACAGGTTCAACTCCTTCATGGTACGAATCGTTCAAGGTTTTCACAGAAGAAGGTTGACTTGGACATATAAAACTGTATTACCACTAAATACATTGGGACAAGACAGGAAAATGTATAATGATTGTAACTGGGCATTATCTAACTTTTGAGGACGTTTACTCTGTAAAGAATGCATATTAACACTGCATGTAAGTTCATGTCTATTTTCCTACTGTTTTAAACAACAAACTGAAGAAAAAGTGAATGCCGCCATAATATGTCAAATATTTAGCTTTGTCCACATCAGGACTGAAAACTTTAACTCCTAGGCTTCTGTTGTTTGAGGAAAATGGCATAACTCAGTGACAACAGTAGGTTATTGACATTAGTGTGGCTCAATGCAGAAAGAAACAGAAATGTTTGAGCCTCTTGCTAACAGCTAAGAGTAATAGGGCACAGATATTTTGGATTCTGCAAGGACAATGACCCTGAGGAGACTACCTTGCCATCCTTCTGTTCATCTGCACTTCCTGTGTGAGCATATCTGAACAATCCAGTCTTGATTAATTTTGTGCAAAATCCAGCTTCACATCCCAGTTTTTCTTAGCCTTTTCCAGTTCTGGCTGCCATTTCTCACACAAACTCAACTACGACATTATGGAAATGACATACAAAATGCAAAATCACCTATTTCAACTTTGACAACTTCAGTGAATTAACTCTTGCTGTTAAAACTGAAAAAATTTTGGTTTTAGCTTACTTATTTAAATGCCTAGATGGATGTATTTTCAGCTGTGAGACTGCAAGCTCTTTGTACTATATGGATACATGTATAATCTTGGGTAGTACAAAAAAGAGGCTTGTGTAGTCCTCAGACAAGTCTGACTCTACTTAGTACAAGTGAATGTCAGGAATCACAGCTTTACATGTTTCCATCCAAGTTGGAATAATGCATTTCTATTTGCAAGAATGTCAGATATTAGTACAACACACAGACATAGATGACCATTGAAAAATGGGGTTTCAAATAGTGGGTTAACGCATCACATTTTCATAGGCAAGATAGGTCTTCAGGGTAAAGGTGGAATCTTCAATCAAAGTGTGAGTAAAACCCAGTTTATGACAGCTAATGGTTACAATACTTAACTGTGATATAGGAAATGCAGATCTAAATGCAGATGTGAAACAAAGTAGTTAGGCATATACAGGTGCCTCAGATCTTGCATGAATATTCTGTTTCTTTTGGCTTTTTGTAAAAAACAGCAGTCTTGGTTTTATTCAGCCTCACTTCTATCACTCTTCTACTGCTCCCCTACATGTCTTCCTCTGTGTACCTCTGAGCCAGCAATTACCTGCCTGTTTGGCCATCTAGACTGTCCATCCACTGCAGTACTTTCAAGTCTCATTGCTTCTGTGGAGCCTAAAAGCAGAATAAATTCAGATAGCCTCAGTACAAGGAGAAGGTGGGAACATCTGTAAGGAGAGATGATCATTGTTTCTGGCAGAGCACTAAACAGAAAACAGCACTGACTAATGCTGCCTTTTGTGAACACAAGGAGGCTACAGGAATGTCATCTCGGACACTTTTGTCCTCTGACAGTGATGTATCACTAATGAAAGAGTCCCTGCTGTGAGAGAATTCCCTCCAACTATGCTGCCAAAGGTCATTCCCCTTGCCTGTGGATCTGCATCCATTGCTGGAGTTCTTAAGTTTCAGGCCCACAGAGGGAACTTCTACATCTGTTTTAAACTGGTCTCTCAGTTTCATCATTAAAGAAACTTGTTCCTCATTCCCTGCCAGCTGCTGCCATTATTCAGCTAGACCTTTGCCCATGAGAAGCTGTAGAAGAAGGGAAGGGAGCATGGTCAGACACAGACCTGATTGATTTTAAATTGGAACATGCTGTTATCTAGTAACTAAGTGGTCTGTTAAGGGTTATGTGCTCAGTGGGACAGAAAACTATGATGAGAAAGACAAAGTAGCAGAAATTGGAGCAGCAGGAAAATAAATAGGTATTACTCTCAAGACTCACATATTGGCTTCCACTTGCTTTAAAATCTTCCCATGGGCCTCACAGGAGTACACACGTTCACACATACACAGGAATCCTGTGTTTTCTGGTTGGATAGAGATAGAGATAGAGATAGAGATAGAGATAGAGATATATAGATATAGATATAGATATAGATTAGATATAGATATAGATATAGATATAGATATAGATATAGATATAGATATAGATATATAGATATAGATATATAGATATAGAACAGTTCAAAGCCAAGTTGCATAAACTAATATTTTCCTTTTTCTGAAAACTTATGCTTCTACAAGAGAATACAGAACCGCCCAAAGTTATTCGCTGTGTATTCCTTAGCCTGTGACTGTATTTCTTCAAATACTGTACAAATAAAAACATGCCTGGAATGAAAAAAAAATGGCTTGAAGGGTAAACTTGTAGAAAATACATGCTTGGGTAGATTACTGAACAAGCAAAAACTACAAATAGGACAAAGACCAGGTGAAGACATGTCAGTTCATTTACAGAGAGGAAAATGCTATTCATTGTAAAGTGACGGTATTGTAAGTAAAAACTGTCTGTTTCTTTGACATTTTGATTCATACTGAAAGGTGGTGGTACTATGCTGTTTTACTCCCAAATAAAAGACTCAGGGTTCAGGTTTTATAAAAGAACATATCAGGTCTTCTCTAAAATTTGCCATTCACACTTTGAGGACATATAAAACCTTTTAAATATTTGCAAGGAGATTCAGCAGTTAGTTCACAAATTAGAACAAATTAAAAAATGAAAGAAACAGAAACCATATGCTGTCTGCCCTTCGTTTTTTCCTGTGTACTATTACCTATGAATAACCACAAATAACATTACCAGAAAGTAGGTTTCAATAAAGCTAGCTATTGACATTCATTATATTTAATGTCTGTGAGCATATGAAGTACATTTAAAAACAAGAACATGGCTAATTCTGAAGCTGATACAGAAATTTAATGCAATCAACTGACCTTGAGGATTACTTTGCATATAGGTTACTCTTCCTGTAGTTTGCATGTAAAAAAAAATCATCTGTTGCTTTTAACAATGTGAAGGAATTTGGTCCTGTAAGTTGAAAAGTTTTATTAGTGGATAACTAAAAGAATAGTAGTTGTATGTTAAAGTGCTTGTGTCTACACATAAGTTTGGGAAACTTCCCCCTGGAACTGCAGCTCTAAATAAAACCAGTGCTGGGCAAATAAAGCAGTAGATAAGACGGCCTGTATTATTGCACAATGGAATAATACATGCCTTTAAAAATCAAATAAGAGTAGAGGAGGAGGTACTGTAATGTCTGTGATGTTATTTTGTGACACCATAACAAAGCAGAACTAAGGTCAAATAATTCTTGATTGTATACATCCTTCTTAAGATTTTGGGGTTTTCCTTAAACTTCAAATCATTAATCTCCTAGGTTTAAAGATTCTTTTTCCAGTTATTGTGACTTGCATGGAAACATTTTGACATTAAGATATTAATTCCTACTCTTAGTCTCCTCTCCGTTTTGGGACAATTTTGCTTTGCTCTGTATTTTTGCCTGCAGTATTAGGTTCTGAAACTTACATACAACAGTCAGCACTTTAATAACTTTGATAATGTCTATGTGAGGTGTTCCTCTGGGCTTGATCTAAGTACTGTGAAGAGTTGGGCTGGACATGTAATCCATAGTGGAATTTTTTCTTCAATTTGTTATGTCTTAGTTTATGTATTTGTTTATATGATAACTGTCTAATCTGGTGTAAGAAGCTCAGAAATTTAGTAGTATTATCAGTACAAAAGGATGAAAAGTCCAAGATTTGCAACTTCTGTAGAACAAAATTTTAAGATATCAGTGTGTTAGTATTTTCAGACTATGTGGGAATTAATTTTGCTCAGCTGGAAGATCATATACTGATGATTTGTGTTTATGACACTGCCCTCCTTTGGAGGGAAGAACAGTACCTTAGCTCTGCGTTGTATAACCTGGAAGCAATACCTCTTTGCTAAGTAGCAAGGAACAACTAAATTCAATTTTTTTAACTAAACTGTGGAAGTTTTGTGAGGGAGAAATATTTTATTTTTATCTCTGCTGTTGCTTATGCAGTTATGAACGGTTATAATGTGTAGAAGTATACCCAGAGTTTTACTGAAATGTCTATTTTATGCATATAATGGATTTTAGGGACAATGAAACAAGTGGTATGGATGTGTATGTGTGCACATACACATATTTGCATGGGTCTGTAATCCCTAAAAATTCCTTTAACTTGGCGTAAGCTAAGAATTTTAAGCAGATTAAATGTATATAGATCATGATACCAGCCAGTATCATTAGCATCGCCCGTGTTCTACTTCATCGTAACAATTCAGAAGAACAGAGTAATATAAAAAAGAAAAGCTGAGAGTTTCATAGATAGCAAATTTTTATTCTGAGAGTTTAGAAAAAGATGTAGTACATTGTTCATGGATAATACCGATTAACTTTTTAAAAAATTTTCGTTATGTGAAAAGAGGAAGAGTAAATATAATATAATTAACAGGGCCTGCATAACCTGAAAATTTTAAAATAATACTGACAGTGTTTACACAACTGAATTCTCTATCACAAAGGTGGTGGAAAATTTGCCACACATAAACTCAGAAGCAAGCAATTTACTGTTCAGATATGTGTGATTTTTGTAATAGGCTGTAATATTTTTTCGACATCTGTGTTTCCTTGAAAATGCCAAAAAAATTCAAGTAATTATCTTACAAAACATCATTAGATATTATAAACCCTGTAGATGTTTCTGAGGCTACAAATAGATAGAAATCCGTTGCAGAAATGCAAATGGCTGTGTCCATTAATCAAAGTAGAGGTCTATGCAGTAGTGTACTTCACCTTTAAAATATTTTGTAAACACATCCTTCACCCACAAATGCATAATAATAATAATGATAATAATAATAACAACAACAAGAATTATTAAGAATTGGTGAACAATTTTTATACTTCTTCAAATGTGATGAATTCCTTGTACTCCCAGAAATGTAACCTATATATTTAAAAGAAACATTTTCAATTCTTGTAGTCTTAGAATTAGAGCAAGCAGCTTTGTATGGCTTGTGCTTCTGTGTAAGTCATGCTCTCCTTTTGCTCAACATGCTGCTCTGCTCTTATGAGCCAGTGGGGCATTCAAACATGCAAACCATGCACAGGGCAGACTTCAAAAGCAAGCACGGGACAGCAGCTATTTTGAAGAAGAGATGGGCTTCTGACAGTTTCTGTGACCTATTAATGTTTTATTTTGCTTTTAATTCTGGGTATTTGCTTCCAGGTGAAGTAAGAAAAATATTTTTAAAAATAAACAAGAAGCAATTGCAGATACAGAGGTGGAAAGCAAAGCTCTACTTTTCTGGCTGTTTTCTCTTTGTTTTGTATTTATCTTGTATCTTTTGTTGGAGTAAAAAGGAGCATAGAGGGCAGTAGCTCTTGAGGAAGTGTAGACATTACCTGCTTTTTCAGAGTTAGTTTAAAGGGCATGTCCAGCAGCGCTGGAAATGGTTTCAAAGGAAGCTGTCTGCTGGGAAAGGGCACAGGGTGACTGTTACAGGTCTCTGCCATTATTTTTGTTCATCCTGGTTTTACTTACATGGAAATGAGAAAAAGGATGTCTCCTAAAGCTTGAGTGATCTCAAATAATTACAGGCATGAGAAGAAACAATTCAGCCATACAGAGATATGATTTTGATTGATATAACCACTTCAACATGAAGAACATGGTATAAATATATAGATTTCTCAAGTATCTTTCATAATGCTACAGCATACAATAATACTATTTTGATTTCTGAAGAATCTCATTTATTCTGCAATGTCTTATCATTAGTTTTCTCTTAGGACTCAGAATTTTGCATTTGCAAAGTGTTTTCATACAAACATCATATTATAATGTATTACACTGTCAGCCTGTGGTGAATCAAGCCAAACCTTATGACAGCCACAAATCTCAAGCTCCTTTTTCTACACCTGGTTGAGAGATAGAATGGATTTTCTATTGTGTATGTGCAAATCAAAATGTATCTCTAGGGATGTGAACACCCTTCAGACTTTTCCTGAGAGCACCATGAGATACTGGCTCACCTTTCCCTTCTCATCTACACTAAGGGCTTTTAAATACAACCTGAGCAATGTGCTGAACCCAGACTAGAGGCATAGCTGGGATTTTTATTTGTCTTTTTTTTCCCAAAGAGCAATGTGTATCTTTGACAAGGTGATCAGTAAACTTGGAGGACTGTTGGACAAGCTTCTATTTTTCAGAGATCTGTGGATTCATTTCACTTGTAATTTCACATGTAATTTAATTGTTATAAATACTATAACACACTCAGAACCCAATCAATTTCTTTACCTTTAAAAGTACCTCAATGAGTTTAACTCACGAGTTAATGCTTTCCCTTGGAATTATAAAGAATCATAAATATAACTCTAATCTGAGCAGATGCTCACTTTGTCATCATGTGTGAATCAGAAGTGAATTTCACGAGAAATATACAGAGATAACTGAATTATAATTCAGTGCAAAGCATATTTCTCAACACTACTCTCCTCAAATTTCTGTTGCACATAGATATCTGAACATGTCTCTATTGAAAAGTTATATCAATCTAACAAAATCTATTCAGGAAATGATCTAGAAAAAAATTGTAGAAATCTTGTAATTAGATTTAAGTGAAGTAATTTCAGATTTATGTAGAATTAAATCAATTTCTGAAACCGTTAAATTGTTTAGGTTGAATAAGTAAATATATCAAATTATACTGATGCATGGGTTAGTGTACTGACAGTAGGGGTTTCATTTAATAAATGTAAAATCTATCTAGTAAGGTTCAGAAATTATTTGGAAAATGTCTGAGCTAGAATTTTAAAAAATATTATACTTTAACTTGAGGCAAACTCAAAACAGGTCCCAAGATTGGCTTCACATTTTCAATAAAACTCAAACTTAGTTACCGGCTTTGTATTTTGCTTTGCACTTTGTAGGGTCATACACCCCTGTATAAACTGACTATCTCCGGTACTTTTAATCCTGCTTTGGACAGGTGCAAAGTGGGTCAAGGTACTGGAAAAACAGGCTGATGATGTGTCAGAAACCTGAAGATAAAAAAGAAAATGGTGACCTTGTTCTCTTTATCATAGTAACAGAAAGTTTGACCCTGGTATTTTGGGTACATATGGAATAAAAAGGTTTTGGGTGCCTTAAGTTTACAGTGAACAAACTTTAACTAGTAGAAAATTAATGCAGACATTAAAATTTCTAAGGAATTAAGGGAAAATTATGAAAACAAGTTATGCCTGAATATGTAAAGTAAGAGTCCTTGACCTACTATCTGACATAAATAACACATTTTGTTCTATTGGGAACTACAAGTGAAGCTTCTGCTTCAAGCGTAATTGAAAGCATTTCTCCTTTCAAAATAAAGTCTGATGTTGGTCTATATGAGCTAGCACCACATCTTCCAGAAAAGTCTATGCTTCAAGCAACAGAGATGGAGGAAATTTACTGCAAATCGCTCAAGGGCTTAAATTGACATACAAGAAGAATGATCGCAGTTGACCTTCCATTTTCTATCGAGAAAAGGTAATGATTTAGTAAATAATCCAGGCTATATTGAAAAGTGTTACCAAATCACTGTCAAAACATGTTTTCCAGTCCTGGATATATCAAATGTACAGGAAATTCTTAAGTAAGTTAAGCAGCCCTTCTTCCCCAGTTTTGTGGACTTTCTAGCAATTGGAAATCTTCAGACATATTTCCCTGTTAATAATTTTCCTTCATTTCACCATTAGATATGCCATCTTCCAGAAATTTGTTTCACTTTTAATGAAAAGCAAATTCCACTCCTTTGGTAATCTGTCAAGTATTTATCAGTTTGACATACAAGAAGTCAAAAGCCTGTGTGTGATACAGTCCTCTTTAGTCAACTCCAAAACCTATAGGAATAAAATGCACCATGAATGCACCAAACCCAAACATATTTATACATTAACCTAGCCAGATTTCAAACCATATGAACAGAAGTGAATATGAATTTTATTGTGAGCACTGCTCTCAGATATAGGTCAAATTTCAGCCCAAGTCCTCTGTATTAAGAATGTCCTCCTTTTTTCCAGTGTGATCCCACAGTCATGTGAAGTGTCATACTCTGCTCCTGTTAACCACCCTTTTTTCTGCCTTAGCAGTCATCAGAAGATATAAACCACAAAACTGATGAAGACTAACGAACAGAGGAAAGGATAAAAATTTCTCTCAAAATAGGAGTAAAAACCTATGAATACAGGTCTGATTTTCTGTATAATAGTAATTTGTGCCAGACCTTTTTCTGTATACTGTAGGGTGAGTGAGGCAGGCACACTTCAGAGGACTGGTCAGAAAAGCTTAGTCTGAGTACTCTGCAATGCCCTTGAGATTTCATCCTAACTTTTATTTACTATAGCATCAGCTCTACAGTATTATTTCCTTCTTTTGGTAAGTGTAGGTGCTTAGGCGTTATGAATGCTTCTGTGCACATTATTGAGTATCATCTCAATTGTATTGGCGGTGTTGTACAACAGGGGTGGTTTCTGTGAGAAGACACCAAGGGCTCCTCCATGCTGGACATGACCAGATCCAGACAGCTCCACAATGGACCCACTGCAGGACATGGCTGAGCCCATCAGCCAAGATGATAGTGCCTTTGGAAAATGTTTTTAAGACTGGGCAAAAAACACCAGAGGGCAGTGAAGAGTGAGGAGGAAACGGGCGTGAGAATCAGCCCCGTGAACACCAAGGTCAGCGAAGAAGGAGGGGGAGGAGTTGATCCCTGCAGTCCATGGAGGACCACACACTGGGGCAGGCGGGTATTTCCTGCACCTCATGAAGTGACCATGCCCAAGTAGGCTCGTACTGAAGGACTGCAGTCCATGGAGAGGACCAATTCTGGTGCAGGGGAAAAGTGTGAGGAGGAATGAGCAGCAGAGAGAAACTGTTATGGAGTGACTGCAAAACTTCTTCCTCATCCCCCTGTATCACTCAGACTTAGGGAGATACAGGAGTTGGGAATAAAAGAGTGAGACTGACCCTGGAAAAAGACATGGGGGAAAGGAGAAAAGTGTTTTAGTTTTTGTATTTTTTCTATATAAATTTATTTTAATTGACAATACCTTCAATTAATTTTATCCAAGTTAATTTGTTTGCCCCATGATGGTAATTTGTGAATGACCTCTGCATTTTTATCTGGACCTATGGAGCTTTTTCACCTTATTTTCTCACCCTGTCTTCTTGAGGAAATGGAGTAAGAAAGTATCTAGATAGGCTTCTGACAGCCAGCCAAGGTCAATCCACCACAGACAAGAACTGCAACTTCTGCAAATCTTTTTCTTGTTTCAGCATAATGGTATTTAAAAATCTGGAGTGATCATATTTTAAATTATTGTAATAACAGAATTCTTAACAAAGATATAAGTAAAAAGATAAATCCAGCAGACTTTATAATTCTGCTTTAACTCAGACCACCCCCTCAACAAAAATCCTGGGAGGGAAAAATATCTTTTTAGAAGAGATCAGAGTGTGCAGTGTTTAGTATTAATCATTTAAAAATCTAAGTCTATATTTTTTATTTCAGTAGCTTTCTTCAAAAGATACTACTGTCTATCCTGTCTGGAGGCTACACTCTCTTTTGTACTTATATAATATGTTTAATCTACATTGAGATTAATATTATGCTTATATATCTTTGGGATATTTCATTGACTTCCTCCCTGACTAACTTTCTAAGCTAGAAGATAATTTTCTCTGGAAAGCTTTGATATTTGAAACTGCAGAACCTTGCCACAGTAGCTAATTGGCGTATTAGTTGAACACAGTGAAATCTACAGGCTAGACTCCTCTATAAGATATAAATTGGAAGCAGGAAGAAACAATTCATCAAGGCTGTATGCTAAACTATTGATTGCTGGCTTCATACCATACAGTGATTGTATTGTTGCACTGAAAAGAATAATGGAATTTTACAGAAATTCCATCCAGGTCTTTCATAAAGATATGCTTCAATCATCAGAAAAGGACAACTTCTTGACTCTTTTACTCACCTTTTTGTTCAAAAGAGCCTCTCATTCATTTTTGCAATTTGTGACAGTTGTATCTGCAACACAGAGCTAAGTCAGAAAGGGCTTTGCAAGAGTTTCAGTGCAGCAAGAAAGAGTAAAACATTACCATGAGCAACTGCTGAAGATGTTAAACATGAATCTGCAGCATCCTAAAAGACTTTGATACAGTGTGGGATTACCTGCCGTGTTGATTTCACCACCGAGCTGTGCTGAGAGGGAAGGGGAAAAGTGTCTAGGATTGTGCACAGTACTTGAGTTCCATGACACTCCTTGTTAAAAAAAGGAATAAAAGCTGGCATAGCCTTTATGGTTAACACAGAATGAGGATTTATTAGATCGGTGTGGAAATTTTAATGTTTTTGTTCAGATTGTTGGGTGACACCAAAAACACCTCTCTGCTTCTTTCACAGGATGACATTTCTAAGGAGGAAGGAATGATGCAAAAGAAATGGGTGAAATTGTTAAATCCTTTACTGTTTCAAGTTAATACATGTTATGTATCAACATATACACAAAAAATAAAATTTAACATTTGAACTTTTTATTGTTACGCTACAATCCACAAGAGATTTTTAATATATCTTTTACAATAATGGAATTGACACTACTAGGTTAGGAGCTAGATCCACTGAATGCCTTAGATGCTTTAGTGCTTAATTTCACAATATTTTTGTTTGTTTGTTTGTTTGTTTGTTTGTTTTAATAAAAAACATGAGCCTTCATACCTTTTCATTAAAAGCAATTCTAATCAACCTTTCAGAAACAAGAGGCAAGATTTACTCCTTCTGAAACATGGCTGAAAGTACTGTTGTTGCTTTTTATTTTCTTTTTTTTTCCTCAAAAAAAAGCTGTGAAAGACCCACTGCCGCACAGAAATTTAGATTTCTGTGTCACACCTCTAAGCTTTTGATAGCAAAAAAAAAAAAAAAAGAAAAGCACGGAACTAGATTTTGCAAGAACTCACTTTTGCAATTCTTTTGTCTTTGTGTATTGAGCTCTAGATTAGAAGTTTCCAGTGGAGACATCTGGTCTGATGTCTTTTCTCTGTTGAGGCATAGGATCAATTCTGACCTGTTTTTTCTCAACAAGAGACATGTTGTGTTGCAAAGGCAGAGAAGGAAAGCTTGAAGAAATTAGGGAACTGGAATAAGGGCTCTGACAAAGCAAGGTACTCCTTTAATGAATCGATTGCTTTCATTTTTTCACATATTAAAAAAACAGTAGAAAACAGCCATAAATATGGAAAGACATTTAAGCAAAATATCTGTAAACAGGTAAAATATTTAAGGTTGTACAGAGAAGTATTTTAATACCATATCATTTTAAAATGATTTAATTTTTGTTTTCTGTTGTTAAGAAAGGATACCATAAAGTGCATGGACAAGAGAAGCTCTGGAAAACTTTCCAAGAACTGATTATATTGGATTTAAACTATGCTATGTTTCAAGTCATCTTTGTGAGTTCCATAAAATTCCCAGTTTCTCCTAGCTATTTCACACATAGAAAAATAATTAAATTATTATTAAATTTCCAAAGATCAGCTTGTTTGACTGAGCTAAATCAGTAGGTTCAGTGGGAAGTACAAACAACAGTTTTCTACAGGTGGGCATAATCTAAAGACGTTTTAATCCATATCTTTACCTTTGCTGACAAGAATTAGAGACCTTTTGGTAGCAAAGAAGGTTGACCTGTGTGGGAAATGTTTTTCTAGGCCACATGCTAAACATACATCATTTGAAATGATCTCTTTCCAAGGAATTTACCAAGCAAGAATTATTCAAATAAATTATTCGTATAATAATTTGAAATACTGAATAAAGAAAAATCATAGTCTTCTCATAGAAAGTTCATGCATAGAAGAGAATAAAATTCATCAAATAAATTGCTAGCTATGAATTAATTACTTAGCTCAAGGCCCAAGTAATATTCAAGCTCCACAAGCACAGTACTGAATGATGTAGTTGAAAACAAAATTTGCATCAAATAAATGCTCAACATCTTTCTCACTTGAAGATGGAAATAAGTTATATTTCCTGAGCACTTACAAACAAACACATTTGAGAAAGCCTGAGCTTATGCAAACTCTATTTCAGTATGCTGTTCCCTCAAGATAGTATCTACTTTTGCTTGAATTAGTCTTATTTGGGATAGATGGGTCTTTTCCTCAGTGTTCATCTTCCCCAATGTAATTTCTATCCCCTTATTCTCAACCATATATAGTAGACAGAAAACAGTACCTGGAGTTAAAATAATTGGCAAAGTTAAAGATTTTATGTGCCTGAATTAAATCTTAAAATTTCATTCCACAGGCAATATTAGTCTAGTTTGCTAGTCTGATCTTGTAACTTCTTTATATTGTTCTAGAACAAACAAATTCTTTCTCTGGTTTTGCATTTAATTATTTTCTTTCTGAGCTAGATTAAATGCAGTTTTATGGAGAAGTGCGATTTAAAGGCAGGAAGCCCTAAGAGCTAGAGGCAAAAAGCACAAAGTCTCCTCTGTGACAGGCTAAATGGCTGGAAGCATATGTGCTTGTAATGATCCAAAACCAGAAGTGAATAGCTGATGAAGTGTTCAATCAAGTCAAATGAAACTAGTCTCCTTTCTGACAAAAATAAAATGGTTTACTATGTGCTTTCATGGCTCTGCCCCAAATTCAGTCTTGATTACTTTGTTTCTAATTAACACACACCAAAAAAAAAAAAAAAAACAAAAGGAAACCAAGTCCAACTGCTAAATTATCATATCTCTATGCTGCATTACCTCAGATCTATCTGTCTTATCTTCCCACAACTTGAAGGGCTGGAGACCATAATAAAATACTGCTTAAGTTGTTCTAAATCCATCAGTCAGCTACAGTTGGATTTATGAGCTTGAACTGCGGGAACTTCCCAAGCTGAAATTAAAGAGCAACTAATGACAGTTCAAAGTGAAAAGCCTTGGCATGTAAAAACAGTGAACACCCACTGGTCTGAGTCCAGAACAGAAAGGCAAGAAAGCGGAGGTAGAAAAGACTCAAGTGCATGAAGAGGGAATAAGGAACTGAAGTCAGTGAGGCACAAAGTACTGCCGGGTTTCAGAAGGGAGGTTTAGTTATACAGCAGATGTGAACTGGAAGTTTAAAATACCATGAAGAAGGATTTAAAAAAAAAAAAAAGTTTTATGCTCATATTGTTTCCCTCTTAGATCTAGTTGCTCAAAGAGGCATGCATGTGCATAGAGTTTTGGTGAAAGCCAACTTCTAATAAAGAAATTATTTCAGCTCCTTATTTCACTCAGACATTTTTTTACCTCATTTCATGGTATAGTTACAAACATTTCTAACATGTATTAAAATGTTATGTGCTTCTTTCCTTAACTTCCCAGAGAACGATGTATCAACTCAAATACACTCGATCTTGACAATATCCCAAGAGGGTATTTTATGTAGTTCCTTATATTTTTAAATGTGTTAAGAGATTTAAACATATGATTTCAAGATAAATAAATGAATACTCCAACTTCAATCAATTTGTATTCCTATATAACATGAAGACTACTTATATTTTTCACTTTCTAGAGGTGTTGAAAAGTAGGCTAATATTTATATCTGTAACAGCTGATAGCAAGTTACAGTGGATCTTTTCTAAATCTCACAAAACACTGGTTTAAACCTTCACTTTAAGTTACACTTGTCATCCTGACTCTTTTTCTCACTGACTCTAACCATATGCAAAATTTCCTTCAGTATCATTTGAGACTAGTGCTCAGAATAAGAAGATTTTCAAGAACTCCTCTTCTTGCCAGATTTGTCTATATTACAAGAGAAAAGGAAGATTTCTCTTTATTGCTTGCAGTGTGATCTTGATACCATAAGTACTGTACAATGGAACAGCTGCATTGAAGTCAAAGGAAGTATTTCGGATAAGAGGGGAATCTGCACAGTCACTGCCTTCTTGTCTTTAGGCAACTTATATCTTTAATGCAGAAAATCTGTGCTTCAGTTGTCATTGACAGCAGGTATGTCCAAATCTAGAAGCACAGATCACATTCACAGGTCTCTATGTCAGTCCTCTCAATGGAGAGGATTTGGTCTGTCTTTCCCCCATTTTACTTTTTTCTCTGCAGACCTTCTTGGTATCTGCAAATCACAAAATCTCATTTCAGCTCTCTTGTTGTTGCTGTGTGTATTGATTCAGAAATTTCTATAACAGAAAATGGAGACTTATTCCTGCACTGATGTTTGGTCATCATTTGGTTCTCAGAGAATATTTTGATATTATTTTTACAGTCAAAGTCAAGAAGCAAAACTGGCCCAAGGGCTGTTTCTCATAAGCTGTTTCTCATAATTAGGCAAAATTCTCATATTTATCGAGTTCTTGATCAACTTTATCAGTTCTGCGTAAGATTATTTGAATTTGCCTATTAATTTATTTCTTTTGCAGGCCAGAAATCTCTCTCCTTATGGTAGGGGGAAAAAAAAAAAGAAGAATCTAGAGTCTTGCAGTACTTCCCTGAATACTGAAACTAATATATGATGATTTCTTACAGATCCTTACCTACACACAGCTTTCCTACATCCTCCAAGAGGTTCCATGTTAATTTTTTCTCCCTACAATACCATATGTCCCACTTTTCACTTCTTGGGTGCTTGACTATTTTGCAATTTCACTGTCTGACTGGCACTTCATTCTGTTGACCATCATTTTCCACCATGATGACACTAATTTGGGTTTCTCTTTACTCTGCTGTCTATATTTACAATGTTTTCCAGATTTTGAGACCACTATTACTGTGTCAGATTTGTCTGTGACTGGTCAAAGAGTTCATTAATTATTAGGACAGGAACACAAGATTGCCACAGAGAGAATACAGACACCTAAGTGTTATTTTTCATACTCTAGAAAGTAATCTAACTTCTCATGTTTAACAAACAAATAAACAAACCACAAACAAACAAAACAAAAAACCATAAATGAAAAAAAAACAAAACAAAACAAAAAACAAAACAACATAACAGACCTAACATATGATACTTTTTATATTAAAAATTCTATTTCATAATTACATATTGGAAAATAAAATGTTTGTTTACATGTCTCTGGGAACTATTAAGTGATAGCCAAGAGTTATCAATCAATAAGATTAAATGAAAGGAACGGATCCATAGGCTCATTCAGTTTGGAAGGCATGCCAGGAGAGCTCCAGTCCAACTGTTTTTTCGAAGCTCTGAGGTCAGACCACGTGGCCCATGGCTGTATCTAGTCAGGTCTAGAAAATCTCCAAGAATGGAGAAAGACTGTGTAACCTGTCTGGACAGCCTGATTGTCCTCTTGGTGAATTTTTGACAATAGGTTCCCCCTTTCTCTTGCCCAAGATGTTTCTTCTCTAGGCTGAACAAGCCCAACTCCCTTTGCCTTTTTTCACAGAAAGGTGCTCCAGTCTTGAAGGCCCTTTGCTGAATTTGCTCCACCTTATTAACATCTGTCTTGTGTTGGGAAGCCCCAAATGGGACACAGTAATCCAGATGCAGTCTGAAAAGTGCTGAATAGAGTAAAAACCTGAGAAGATGTCTGTGAGACTTTGTCTTCAGCAAGAATTTACACTAATGTTTAGGTCTGAGGTTTAAAGATAATTCCTACGGTTTCTGGAAATGTTTGCCATACTGCAAGTTTTTCACTGTAGTCAGGAATGTGAAATTACAGGTTTAGAGAGAATACAGAGGAAAGTGCAAGGTTAGCAACACTAGCAGTTACTTTAGAAGAAGAGTCCTGTTTCCATTTCCTGGATGCTTTAGCTTTCCTTTGAACAGAATACTGGGACAAGACACAACCCATGTGCTGCTTTCCCAGCTGTATGTAATAAAACAGGAATATACTTGAAATGTAAGTGTTCAGTTCTTTTTTGTTTTGTGTTCTTCAAAGTCATGTAGAAAATAGTAGTATGGTACAGTGATATTGGATTATGAGGAATTAGATACTAAATATTTCTTTCCGTCATCAATTTACAAAGGGATTTTTTTTTCTCCCCAATATATATTAAAAGTAGTTTAGTGTATACTTTGTAACAGTTTTCTTAAGAAATACTTTATGTGGTGTTTTGTTTTGTTTTCCCTAAAAGTAGATAATATTGCTGTGGTATTTGCTGTATTTAGAACTGAAAATATTATATGTAATCAGTGTCTTTATTGTTTTACATACAAGAGTCTCAAAATTCATCTAGTCTTGAATATTTTGCTTCTCCTATGCAGTACTTTTAGAGAAGGCTTTTCACACAGCTTTCAAAATTGCTGAACAAAGTTGCAAAATAAAGTAAATCATTGTTCTGATAAATTCAACATACATACCCTTGAGAAAATTCCCAAGTATTAGATAAAGGGATATTAATCCACTTCATTGTATGCAATATGTGTTTCCACATTAGTAATGTGTCTGTTTCATTGCACACAATGAAACAGCTTCAAGGAGCTAATAGCTCTGATATTTTTGGTCTCACATAAAACATGTATAAAACTTAACAAGGGAACATTACTTCAAATAGTATCTGAGCGTTGATGACTGAAAACTATAGCCTGAAATTTTTGAACTTCAGAGTAAATATTCTAAAGTGATTTTTTAAAATATTTTGTAGTCCATATTTACATGTAGACATAATTCTACAGAGTTACTGATTTCCTAATTCTTTGAATCCTTTAATAAAAGCAAACAGGAAGAATTCTGAAAGTGCTGAATAGAATTGGAAACAAATAATTACTTCTGGGTGAAAACTGGTTTATTGCCAGCATGTTCTTATCAGTTCCTAGAAGTTAAAAAAATGCTACATGTACTGTTTTTTGAATAAAATAAGTTTTTAGGCAATGGTTTAATGGAAGAGTGGCATGTACTCATGAAAAAAGGTTAAAGAGAAGTGCCATTTGACTTTGTATTAATGCATTTTTTATGAAAAAAATGGATACAATCTAATAAAATTGAATATCAAAAGTTACTAGCTTTTAAATTACTGCTATTTAGAGCCTCTTTTTCAAATAATATTCTTGCACTTTTTTCAAAATATTTATATTACAGTCCAGATTGATCTAAAGGACTGATATAAACAGCAAAAATAAGTTACTTCTATTTTCATGTAATATGATTTTTCTGGTTAATACATGATTTATTTAAATAATGCAGAAAGTACCTTAAAATTGCTTTGTTTCCAGTTAAAATATGTTTCTTGTTCTTTCATGAAATGCATGAAATTTTGTGAACAACAGTATTTCTATATGAATGGGAAAAATACAACTAAATTCTCAGTTCTATGTGGATTCTTATCTCTTCTACAGACCTGTGTATGTACACTGCCAGCTTAAGAAAAATATTCTCAAACAAGGAAGGGTTTCTAAAATCAAATGCTTTTGAAACTCTGCTGTGACTTTTATCACAGCAAGATTTGGAGCTCAATTTTCTGTCTTTTTATTAAATGTTTTAAATGTGTTTAAATCATGAAAGGCGGATTTCTAGATTTCTGTTACTCAAAAAGAATAAAAGACATTTGACATAAAAATCTGTGAGGGACCAGTATTATGAAATTTTGAGTTGCAACAGAGGAATGCAAAATATTCTCTTCTCTCTCTGCTCCTCTTAGTAAAACCTTTGGTTTCTGTTAGAGGAATATATATTTTGAAAGCAGAAAAAAAATATTTATAGAAAAGAAAGACAAGTAGATTGCGGTAGATGTGAGTGTGTGTGAGTGTGAGATTGTCACACTTACAGAAGTTCATGACCAATTGAATCAACAAGATTGCAAATTCTTTTCATTTTTCCAGTCAAAGCAGTAATGTTTCATAGCTACTCCACTCAATTTTAAGTTACATGTGAGGAACAAGAGGACAAGAAATCAAGCATACACGCTATATGTGCACAGCTTAAAAATGTTTCTCTTACAAGTAAAGTCATGAATTTCACAACACATTCATCAATCAAACAATAACCATTCTATACTGTTGGTATGACAACTTTATTTATATTTATCTGTTACATAAGTAAAATACTACATTGAGTGCCCTGACTGACCTTCTAGGGAAGGACAGGTATAAGCTGGGCTTATACATCTTTTAGGCAATGAGAGCCGAGCTACAACATGAGAGTGTACCCAAGAGTCAGAACCAATAGAATGTCTAATTTCTTTCAAAGCTTGCTTTCTCACAATCAGCATAAGCTTGAAGGAATCTCACAGCTTCTGTCTCCATAGTCTACATACCATTATTATTTCCTCTCCACCGGTCCAATGATCAATGCTTCTCTCTCTCTCTTTCAGATTTTAAATTGTCCTCTCATACCACTGGAAAACCAAATGCTACTGCAGCATAAGCAGAATGTATTATGTTATTCCATTACACCTCAGGGCACAGTGGATTAGATGAATGATGGAGGAATGTTATGATTTTCAAAAGCACTCCATGTAGACCTAATTCTTTACCAGACTCGTATAGAAACCTGATTGACCTCAGTACAAAGAGGGTCAAATTAACACTAGAATTTCACATCTCTTTAATATCTCCATCCTATACAACATAAGACAACAGAAATTCTCTTTTCTTTTTGATGAAACCGATAACAGGACCTCAGTGAAAACTGTCTTTTTTCCATAAAATTATCATTAACATGATAAAGAAAAGCCAAGTTCCAACCCACAGAGCACTTTTACATAGACAGTCTGCTCTATAAAAAGGGTTAAAACAGTGGTAAATTCTTAACCACATGTGGTTTCAACAAGAGTGCATTAGTATATCAGTTCTCCTTTAATTTTTATTTGATCATAAATGTCTTAGCCTGCAAATACCATTTTATTTAACACATCATTTGCCAAAGAAATAATTGATGTCTTCTAATCCTGTTGTTATATTTCTCTTGGTTTTCTTGTGGAAATATCAACATAAATAATTTTTTGGTGGACTTTTGTCCATTTTGCATGTGCCCCTATCTTACTAAACTTTACCAGTGGTATAGCCGAAGTTTCGTTGATTTTTTTTTTTCTCATTGGTTACTTGAAGCTAAAAAATTTAATCTATTCCTAGTCTGTATCCTTTTTAGATTTATTTCCTTATCCAATTATTAGAAGTAATTATGCAACTAAGTATTTGCAGCAGATACATTGTTGATGTTTATGGTTATTAATTCCTGCATAAAGCTTATTCAGTATTTTCTGCAGTACTATAGGTTCATTGTCTGATGCATCCCAGCATTGCAATATCACAAGCAATCCCAATGATTTAAAGAGACATTCTAACTTGCTGCCTGAAAATTATCTTATGATATGCTAACATACGTGTTTAAAATTTATCCAAACCTGCAAACAGAACGATAACTCATCCCTCTTTTCTTTGGCAGCTGGTAGATCAAAAATATTTGTTTTATCCTTGGGCCAGCTAAATCTTCTTAATTGGACAGAAAAAGAAAATAACAGAAACAAAGAATTCCATCTGGCAATTACTCCTGCTGTTTGTCTTTCGTGTTTTACTCATAAGCACATGAAGAAACACCTGTGAGGGGTTTTGGTAATGTGAAAATACTTTTATGTCTGTATGCCCATGTAGTGAGTAGTTGTCAAGGAATAAGGAGAAAAGAGAAAAATTTTGGGATAGCAAGCATAAAAAAAAGGGAAGGATCCTGGCTAGGGTATGGTTTCAGTTTTATTGAGTTGAGTGGCTTTGCAGATAATTTTCTTTCTGATAAAAAGATGTCTGATTATCTAAGGAACAGAGCCAGTAGTGTGCTTGTTCTTCCTGGTAGTAGAACGTTTGTTTTATGCAGTTGAGTGTATTTTAAATAAAGGACGCTGTATTATTTATTCAAGATGCCAAATGCCTATTAACTTTACAACAGAAATTGCTAAATTATAATCTTGAAAGTAGGGTAATTCAAATTATAACTCTTCCTCATGATACACATTTTGGCAGATGTAATTCACAATGTATCCCACAAACAACATTTATATTTCTTGATTTAAAGTACTAAAAGAACACCCTTAGTGGGTAATTATTGAGCAAAGAATTAAAGAAGATGTAAAACAGAGCACACAATATTCCCTCTGCAAGCTGGCAAAACTGGCTGCAAAACTGGCTGTAAAGAGAGTAGGACGACTGAAACCATTCTCCAGATGTTGTTCAGGCATTGGAACAGGCTGCTCAGGGAAGTGGTTGAGTCACCATCCCTGGAGGTGCTTAAAAGACACATAGATGAGGTTCTTAGGGAGATGGTTTAGAGGTGGACTTGACAGTGTTAGGTTAACCTTTAGACTCGGTGATCTTTTCCAATTGACACAATTCTATAATTCTATGACTCTATATTACAAGAGAAGAGGTGTGCTAGGAAATGGCAAGCATATTGGGCAGTAGAATAAAATATTAAATATTTTCATAGTGACATAAGGTACAAAACTAAAGATCTGTAAAATCTTCATTAGTTCAGTTCTTGCTCATTTGAAAAATAGTAAAATACATAAGAAGTATTTGTGTATGGATGGGATAAGTGGACAGTGAGGTGGTTTAAAGATCCTTTGAATTGCCAGGCTCAGAGGATTGTGATCAAAGTAATGCACATCTGGAGGCCAATCACTCATGGTGTACCACAGGAGTTAAGACCAGGACCAATACTATTTAGCATCTTCATTAGTGAGCTGAATGATTGGACAGAGTGCACCCTCACCAAGTCCACAGATTATACAAAAATAAGGAGTAGGGAGTGTGGCTGATTCATTAGAAGATCTTGCTGCCAGTCAGAGGGACCTTGATAGGCTGGAGAATTAGACAGAGAGGAATTTTATGAAGCTCAATAACAGTGAATGCCCAGTTCTGCACCTGGGAAGGAATAACTCCATGTACCAGTACAGGCTAGGAGACTTACTGACTCACAGCTTGCCAGAGAAGGACCCAGGGTCCTGCTGGAAACCAAGTAGAACATGAGCCAGCAAAGAAGGCCATCAGTCTTCTGAGATGCAACAGGGATAATGTTGCTAACAGGTCAACAAAGATTATACTTCTGCTCAGCTCATCACTGTTGAGACACATCTGGGGTGCTGTGTCCAGTGCTGTGCTCCTCAGTACATGGGAGGATATGGACATGTTGAAGCAAGTTCAGGCAAGGGCCTCAAAGGTGATGATGGGACTGCAGCAGCTGCCATACAAGGAGAGGCTGAGCAAGCTGGGACTATTCAGCCTGGAGAACAAAAGGCTCAAATGGCTTGACAATATGTATAAATATTTAATGTGGGTCAGAGAGGAGATGGGGCCAGACTCTTCTCTGTTGTACCCAATGATAAGACAAGAGTCAGTGGGCAAAAAAAAACCTGAAACACAGGAAATCCTATCTGAACACACACAAAAAACCCCCACTTATTCACAGTGAGGTACTGTGTTTTTTTACTGTGAGTTTTTTCAAACACTGGAACAGATTGCCAGGAGAGGTTGTGGAGTCTCCTTTCCTGGATACTCAAAACCTGACTGGACAATGTGATGTGCAGCCTGCTCTGCTGGGCACGGCTTTGAGCCTGAGCATACAATGACACGGTCTTCAACTGTTCTGAGATTGTGTGATTCTGTTTTTTGAATACTAATGCACGTACTCCTTGGAAATAGTGTGGAATGGCATCATTATGTACGGACGCTTTATTTAACACAAAAGCTTTTTTTATATTATTGAGTTTCTCTATCCTTTGTGAGGAAACTTTGACTAGCAAACTGAAGCAATGTTAGTCATGTAAAAACTGCAGTATTTTCAGATCACTTTTCATTGTCTATTCAAATCTTGATTGTTCTAATAGATTTTCTTTCTCTCTAGATTTATGGAAGGCCATCTGTGGAGAAGCAATAATCTACTCCTTTAATTCTGGAAATCAAATTACTCTGCTTTGTTCTGCATAACAATGTTGTTGAGACACTGTATAAGTGAAAAATGTTTGGTGTTTCAGTTAGTCCCAGTCTTGCAGCATGCACTCTTGAAACAGTGATTTATTTGCAAGAATCCCATAGTCAGTAGACTAGGCAAACATCCTGCATCTGGGTACCCAGATAAATAACATGACAAGATTTATTTAGAAAACTATAATATAAGCCAGGAGAAATGTAAATAGAGGGAGGATAATGAATTCTCTTTCTAGGAAATTATGGAACATGCAGGGTCACTGAAGAGAGAATTTGAGAGGTGCCAGAGAGATTTTTCTCATTCTTCCTCATGAATAAATCAATGTGCTGCAAGACTGAATATTTGTTTTGTGACTGGCACTGCACATTCATTGTTTATGTATATCTGTATTGATACTGCTGTTAATTCATACAACATATATTTTTGAAAATGTAGGTTGAACTGCAGTTTAGGTGAAGAACTTCTCAATAAGCATTTGATAGAACTGCTTACTATAGCAATAAAGCAGTAGGATGACATGTGTAGGACTGAATTCATGCCCAAGTGCTTAAAAGCCAGATGTCTTTAAAAATGCTAAATTTGTACAAACTCTGCAGTTGTTCAAAGCAGTGAAATACATACTTTACTTCAACCATTGCTAAATTGGAAAGGACTTGTGCTTTTCTACATTTGATCACAAGCTTTTAAATGTCTTTTCAACATGCAAGTTATTTTTTTTTCTTTAATAAACAACATTTTGGCGAGTTCTAGTTTCACTATCTCTTTCCACCAAGGAAAACAGCTCCCAGGGGAAGGGCAGTAAAAAAATATTAAGTAACCAATTACTGTTCCACTATCAGTTATTGTTTTTTAACTTCCAGTTTATTGCTTATCTATATGAATGCCTTTTTCTTACCTCTAGCTACCTGTTCAGCAGCTGTTGGCAGCCTAGTGGTCACTTCCTATTCGCATTTTGATGAGAAACTTTATTTTGAATATTCACCGGTTCCATCTAAATGTTTACATAGTAACTTGCTACTAATTAAATTCCCTGGTCTTGGACTCTGCGCTCTGACAGTGTCTCTTCTTTTCACTTTCCCCTTCTTTGTCTCTTCTGCCATTTTCTGTCTTTGCTGTATGTCTGGTATACATTTTCTACTCAGACAGAACCAAACTCCCCAAAACACTGTGGGACAGGATATAAGTCCTCCACTTCTTTCCCTGTTAAAATCACCATACTCATAGCTTCACAGCCCGCCCATTGAGTTTGCAGATTAGTCCTCTTCTGTCCATCTCTATCTCTACAAAAATCTCTTCAACAGTGGTCTTGCATTTATCAATAAGCATGTGCAAACTGTTTTTAATCCCAGTTCTCCCATATACTCTCTGGTTTTATCGTTTGGATGTCAGGAGAAAAACTGGGTTTTTCACACTAAAAAAAAAGAGCAAGTTCTGCATGCTCTCAGGAAATCACCCACAACAGTGGTTCAGTATTACCACACTGATGTTTATTTCTAGCTGCTGCTGTTCCCTGTGGCTTTCCCTTCAAAAGCCATGTTTTGCAGATGGCTTTTAATGGGAATTGTCTCCTATGACAGCAGATTGGGCCTAAATCTTTTGCAGGGCTGAAAAGTAGAGTACATATTACAATTAGAGTGCCATGGAATGCAACCTCCTCGTTAACTTTGGATGATAAAATTATTTTTACATGTACCATAAGCTTTTGAAGACATTCTCAGGATTTTTAATATTTAAAGAGCACTTCCACTGTGACACATTAATATATTTTGAATTCGAAACTCATACAAATTTCATTAACTCTTGTCAAAATTTTATCAACAATTATCTATTCTTTGCTACATGAGAAAGAGAAAACTTACACATAAACTTTTACACTTTAATGCTCTAGTTTTACACAAACACGTAAATTGTCCTTTAAATGTCCATGGAGTTCCAGTAAAGACCTGAGGGGAATAGATTGGTGTAATCGTCATTTAATTAATCTTGAGATAGAAATGTATTTAAGCACTGAAACTGTTCTCAGTGAACTGCATTAAAATATTACTTTTTTTTTTTTTTTTTTTTTTCTCCTGTGGTGAAGTATATCTAACATTTGCCTTATGCAAGCTTTTCTAAACTCTGTGTTGTAGCTTTGCTCTTATTCAAATCACAATGACCCTGTCTGAAGTGATACAGGAAATATGTGCCTTACTTACAAATAATCCTCACAAAAAAAAAAGAATGAGAAACAAGCAAACCTCAGTTTCAAGAGCAGAGATATTTCTACTAGTTCTGTAATAGATATTAAGACCAACTGTTGTCCTCTCTACTTCTGTGTCAAGAGAAGGTAATATTAAAGGTAACCATTAATAGTAGGACTATTGGAGTATGAAACATTTCACAGTGATCTTTCTGAGATGAAACTGGCAGCTTAGAGTACATGGCTGGCAAGGAAAACAAAAGGTGTAAAGGAGGTATTGTCTCCTCCTCTGAGCTTAAAATATCAATGCTGAGGTCTTAGATGCTAAGTCTCTAATTTTATCATTCCCTTTTTTACTGTCCGTTTTAGTTTTGCTGATGCAGAAGACAAACATGAACCATTCTTTTGCCTGAAAGACTGAGTGTTTTGTGGGGAATCAGGAGAGGAGAAAATACACACTTAATATTTATTTTAAAGATAGTCATGTTATTTTTTAACATGGATACCTAATATTATTGTGTCATCTTTCATGCCTTCTAAGGCATTCTAATTAAACTGATGAATTTTCTTGATCCTAGTGTGAGGTTCTTTCATATACAGTGCCCAAGGAACCATGTACGCAAGAGGGAAAATTTTTTTAAAATGTCGCAACACTGTGCAGACATAACAGCATACCATTCAGCTTATCTTTGCATAATATAAGAAGCTAATATTATACTCACCACTATAGAAACAGAAATGAAATATGAAATTGTATTTGGCTAAAGCATATGATTTGAACGGAGAGCTGTTGGTCCCTTCGAATGGCATGTAGAAGGGTCTATGCATTGGTTTCTCGGAATACACAATTTTCTCAGCCTTTCCCTTCAGGAAGGGCTGGCTAGAAAGACAAGGAGGAGGAGTCACTCTTTATACAGAACAACAGTTTAAATGAAAGGAGCTGTGCTTTGAAGTGAATAACGCACAGCTAAGAGCTTGTAGGTATGGATCAAAGGATACACCAGCATGGAATATTGACATTGTGGTATATGACATTGTGGTATACTTCTGGTATAGAGTGCTTAATCGAGAAGAGGAAGCACCGACATCCACAGGAAACCTCGCTGTTCCAGGCTGTGGTTCTCTCTCTTCACCATTCTGAGATATGCTCGATGGACAACCGTGAAGGGGCACAAGCAATGGAGATTTCTGAAGAGCATCAAGGATTATTTCTTGACACAAGTAAGTGATCTGTGAGCTGGCAGGGGAAGGTGATTGGACATGTTACTCACAATTAAGAAAGGACCAATTCTTCTTTATTAAATGCATTAAGGTCAACAGCAGGTTTGAGAGCAGGGAACAATGCTCCTAAGTAGGGGAAACTCCTCTGAAGAGCAAAGAGGCCCAGGAGAGATTGCTTATGTGCAAGAAAGGCTCCTCAAAGGAAAAGAATCATCTATTTTGATGTGCAGGAGATCAAGCAATCGTGACAAAAAGCCAGTACTGATGAATGGGGAATTCATGATTGAGCTAAAGTTCAAAAAATGAAGCATACAGAAGTAGGAAGCAGGAATGTGCTTCTTGGGAAGAACTACTGCATGCAAAAAAGGAGTTAAGAAAGGCAAAGTTCAGCTGAAGCTGAAATTAGGGAGAGATGAGAAAGCCAAAAAAGGGCTTCTAAATGTAGCTTGTCAGCAGAAAGAAGACTAAGGAAAATGTGAGGCATTGAACCTAGTGACTGAGCACATGTCAAACAGTCTTCTCAGCCTCTGTTTTTAACAGTTAATGCCTGGCCTCAGGGATCTCAGGACCATAAGTGAACTGTCAGGATCAGTGTGAAGGATGCACCACCCACAGCATCAGAAGACAGACTTAGGGAGCACGTAAAGAAACTGGACACATTAAATAACCATGGGACCAGAAGGGATGCATCTGAGGATGCTGAGAAAACTGTATGATATAATTACGAGACTACTCTTCCTCATCTTCAAAAAGTGTTGTCAATCAGGAGAGATTCATACTGACTGGCAAAAGGCAAACATCACATTCATCTTCCAGAAGGACAAGAAGGAGGATTTAGGAAACCATAGGCTTCATTCTCTAGGAAGATTGGAGTAAATCCTCCTGGAATTAAGTTGGTGAATGCCACCACACTAAGGAGGTGGAGGAGAAGGTCAATAGACTGGAATGCTATTCAAAGGCATCTTGACAGGTGGAGAAATGAGTGGATAAAGCCTCATGACATTCAACAAAGAATATGCCAAGTCCTGCATCTGAGATGGAATAACCTCATGTAATGGTATTGTTTGACAAATAATTGTCTAGGGAAGGGCTTTACAGAAAAAAATATGATGGACAAGAATTCAAATATGAATTATCAGTATGTTGTTATAGCGAAAATGACCAACCACATAGTGGGCTAAATTGTCATGAATGTGACTCACAGGCTGAAGGATTTGACGATTTCCCTCCACTAAACACTTGTGAGATCACATCTAGAGTACTGTGTCTAGATTTGGGTTTCTTAATACAAAAAAATTGATATATTGGTGTGAGTTCAACAGACAGCTACCAAGAAGGTTAGAAGGATAGGGCACAATGTACAAACACTGTGGGAACTGCATTTGTTCATCCTTAAGAAAAGAAGGTGAAGAGGGGATTTTATTCCTATTTACATCTACCTTCTGTAAGGATATGAAGAAGATCAAGCCACACTCTTCTTGGAGATGCATGAGGGGCCAGCAGACACAAATTGCAGTAAGGGAAATTCCAATTTGATAGTAGGAACATGTCTGCAAAATGACAATAGTCAAACACCAGAACAGTTTACTTAGAAAGGCTGTAACCTAGAGTATGTCTGGGTGACAATGATAGAACAATAACCTCAAAGATGTCCATTAGACAGTCTCTGTAGTAAACAGGAAGATGAGTCAGAGAGAAGAGTTTACTGCATCTTTCTCTCTCCAAAGGAATTTTATGTAGCTTATTAGAGATATTTAGTATTCAACATCAAGGGTATATAGTACAGATCTTATCTGTTAATTACACTGAAAGAATTTCTCTAGTCTTCAAATGTTTTAATAGGAATACCATTCAACCAAAACAGTATTTCTATAGCTATCACAATACAGTGAGTCAGCTGTTATCACAGGTAGACAGCTATGAAATAGCTACTGAGTAGGCTACTAACCTAACGAGAAAATGTGGAATGATTATGAAAGCCATTGTGAGTGTAACAAAAGTTTGTTGTCTGTAATTCTGCATAAGACAGATTTGCTTTTAACAAATAGTGGGTCACTTCAGTGTTCTGAATCAGAAACCTATTTTACCATATATTTTTCTGAAAATTCAATTTTGCTCCATAGGAAGAAATATATAGAGGCTGAGGGGCTATCTTAAGTCTAGGAAAATTGCTATCCCCATTTCTACCTGCAGTATTACCCTGGACCAACTTTGGAGTGTTTGACATGGTGTTCCTAGAGGGAAACTCAGATGCATCCAATGCTTCTTGAGTATATCTACCTTGCATCATGTGCTTCCAGATACCATAACTACATTCATTGGGGTGATATCAGCTAGAAAAGGTGAGTGAGGTCCTTCTTCAAAAGTGCCATGATCTCCTTACAATATAAGATAGCTAGTCACTTAATTGGAACATTTGTGCTGGCTGCTGATATGATAGAGATCCCAGAGTTACCGACAAAATTCAGAGTGCTTGGAGGACTTCTGCCATAGGTATATCTTATATCCCCCATCTGGAGAGTGAGAAACAGAACGATGGTGCACTGTGCATTCAGAGTCCACCTTACAGCATGTTAATTTCCCTGTGCAAATGAGCCTTTAATTTCTCCTTAATTTCCTTCAACCCCTTGTAGCCTGCAAAGGAATGACACTACAAAGTAACAAGACATTCTAAATTAAGAAACGTAGCTGCCTCCCCATTGTCACAGGGAAAAATATCACCCTTATTTTCAGACAAGATAGAACAGCAGATAATGTTGCTCAAACCAGACTATGGCACTTGTCTTCTATTTAGGAGTTTTAAGTCAGTAAATTATGCCTTGTCAAGTAGCATAAATGTCTCATATGACAACCATGTTAATTAGTGTACTTGGTTTTCTTTTCCCTTAAGGAAACACAAAACCTTTAATGAAGCAAAACATGCATTTGTTCTTCAAATTATATAAATTTACATACTAATGTAAATTTAGTGGGTTAAGGTAAATAGCAGTAGAGAATTTTGTTTGCTTGATATTTTTTGTTACAAGTACCTACAACTTGGCAGACTTAACCATTTGGTTGCAATTTCCCATCTGCTGAGTATCTGCTGTACAGCACATTGTTTTAACAAATGTCATCTGTTAAAGTCTAACAGGAACAAAGAAATAATATGTTAGTCTATTGTCTTAGAAATAGATGTTTGGGTTCTTTGGGTTTTTTTAATAGTAGGTGACACACCTAAAAATAGTGGCTCTTCTGGATATGTTCATGAAAACAGACCAGCTAGCCCACCTGAGTTTTGACTGGTGTTTTTTTGTCAATGTGAAAATTGAAAAGAAGAGGCATTAAGAATAAAGGAAGCAAAGCAGAGGAATGGGGACAGGAAATTAAGTTCAGAGAATAATCATGGGTCCAAACAGGCAGTTTGTGTCCTAGTAAGTAGATAGGACATGGACAACAGAGCAAACCAAGCAGCTCCATCCTGATTGAGAGAAGACAGGGTACTAATTATTCCTCAGTGGACAATGAAGAATGGATACAGCGGCCACTTTGAGTTTTGAAAAGATATGATTCTAAAAAAGTTTACTGGCTTCTCAAATGAGAATTGTAACAGAAAAATACTTTCTTAGGTTGTTTATGGTACTGTTTACCCATGTGATAAGGACACAGTGCACTGAAAATAGTGCTTAACATCTCAGGAACTATCAGACTGCAATGTCTGTGAGCATGGTTCCTGCTAATCTGCATAGATTTTGAAAAGGTTATTTTAGAAAGTAAGAGCTTTGTGGCTCATTTGTGTACATTTTCAACCTATGCTTATTTTTAAGATTTATGGACTAACCTTGTACATCTAATGCAGCCTGCATAATAGTCTTACTCATGTATGGCAAACCTGTATCATCAAGGTGTGCTTCACTTTTATTACAGCTTCCAACAGGAGTTAGAAACAGACCTGAACATGAAGTCCTCACATGCCATCAAATAATTGTCTTACATTCACTGAAAACAATCAGTCAATCAAACAAACAAATGAATACTACTTATATAAATAATCCTGAAGAAGCTGTAGGAAGAGGACACTGAAACCAGCTTAATTTGCTTGTAAAAGTTTTATCTGTCAGGTATTTTTCTTTCCCTTTCTATTTTTAAGTATTTCAGAGTATGTAATAATAGCAAAACTGTTCAGATTTATATAATACCGTGGACATTCTACATAATCAGACAAAGAGGCAGATAAATTTAGGAAATGGTCAAAGCTCCTGATTTACGATAATTGATTAAGATTTCTGACATATGATAATATGATTAATCCAAAACTAGCAAGCTAATGGTGAGTAAGCAGCTGCTTGGTGCTTAGCTGTCTACCACGGGTAAGCTGCAACACAAATGCACCTCAGGTACCATTATTTTCGCTAACAGCAAAATCAGTAAGATACTTAATATATCATCTCCCACAGGTTTATTGGGGTAGTATAACAGCACTAAACTGTTGTATTATTTCTGAAGTTTCAGCTGACTGGCAACAACATCCCAAAGGATTATATTTGGTCAATAACCTGAGTGTTTATTTTGTTGGAAATGCTATGTGAGGCCTGCTTGTCCCTCACTAGTTAATCTGGTACTTCTGTGATGAATATGTGTTAATATTGAGCTTCTGGTTTCCTAAGCAACAGTAACCAAGTGAAAGCTTTCTAAACCTTCTTCCTACTTGCTCAATGCTTTCATGTACAAAACATGGTTTCTTTATTGTAAGGAACTGGACTCAGGATGTTGTTGTTTGACTGTACTGATTACTGAGTTGTAAAAGAGTTGAAGGTTCCGGGATATAGATACTGAAAATATTTTCTTCAGTTTTGGTTTATATTAGTATGTGCTGACTAATCTAGTAAAAATTAAATACTCTTGTATGTATAAGAATACAAGGCTCAATGCAAAAACACTTCTGAATTTGGGTTGGTTTTGTTTTTATTTTACATTCTAATTAAAATTGCAAGATATGTGCAGTATCTGAACAATGCTCTACTTGTTTGAATTGTTATTACCAAAGAAGATCTGAAGTTTGCAGTCAGGTTCAGTATTTTAGGGATAATCAGGCTTGGATTCTCGCTTTGTATCCCCCAGACAGAGCAGGGAGCTGAAAACAGACCGAACTACCCATACTATTTCTCTATTCTCTAGCTTATAAAAGGACTGACAAATTTTAATTTGCTCCCACAGACTGATTTTTATTTTTTAGATTGCAGTTAGGAAGACATGAGCTTTTATTTATTTTGTACAGAAGTGGAGTTTTGCCTTAGTACCAAAACTAAATAAAACAAAGGAAATCTAGTTTCTTAAAAAAAAAAAAAAGGATTTACTTCAATTAGGAGTAAAATATTTTTTCATGTTGTCTAATCCTTTTTCTCACTTTAAAAAAGTCTTACTTTTAATTTTTATATTGAGTTTGTGAAAACTTTTGTATAAAAATATTGTTCAGTGAAAATACTCTAAACCTTTAAGACTAAAATACTGTCATAAAGTTTTAAATTTTATAGTTTCATGCTTAGAATATCAGGAAAACACTGGTTGACCTTTTTTATTTATTCAAAAGGCTTGTCTTTCAAGCATGTTATCAAGTAAATTTGAACTTGTTAACAATAATTGCTGAGGAAGAACAAATGTCAAAAACTTGAGAAGCTACAAAATGGAAACAAACATTGAAACTAAAACCAAAACCATACTTCCTTGACTACTGTATAAATGACATTATCTACTGTATCAAATGTTTGGAAACTAAAACTGGAGTTGTTTCACATCTAGCCAATCTGCTTGTGTCATTTAGAATAGTCAAATACTACATTTTGTGGTAAAGACAAACATTTTAACATCCTTCCTTTTCACTTTATGTCTGAAAAAAAAATCAGAAGGAAAACATTTTTTTTGACACTATTCATGAAAAAAAAAAAATTGTTCTTTTTTGGGGAGAACAGAAAAAGAACTTGAGATGGAAGGGTCTGGCACTGTAATGTTGAGCCTGATTTGACCCACCTGAAAACATAAGAAAATGAACACATCAGAAAACCAGACTGTACTGATTCTGGCTGGCATGGAGTTAATTTCTTTCACAGCAGCCTGTGTGGTACTGTGCTTTGTATATGTGGCTAAAATAATGTTGATCAATAACACACCAATGTTTTGGCAGATGCTGAACAGTGCTTGCACAGCATCAGGGTTTTCTGTCTCCCAATCTGCCTTGCTCCTCACTCCTATTGGGTAATGCTGGGGGTGGACCTGAGGTTGAGAGGATACTTAGCCAGGACAGCTGACCCAAACTGGCCAAAGGGATATTGCATACCATATGACATCATGCTCAGCAGTAAAAGCTCACTTGAGTTGTCTCCAAGCAGGGCCACTATTCTGAGCACTTAACCACACTTCATACCCAATCCCTGTGAAAAATGCTGTAAATCTGTCAATTCAAAGTTTTTTGTTGCAAATTCAAACATTTTATGATCTTGGAGCAGTGTATTTCACGGCATTGCAATGGTGTCCCTAACAGAATTTCCACAGAGCTTTTGACTTTTTGGAAGGCAGAACAACAGGACATGAACAGGTGCTTGCTGGGAACTGAATTTGAGGGGAAAAGCAAGATGGTAACACTGCAGGTTCACAATGACTTGCATGGGCAGATTGATAGGAAACTGTATGACCATACAGAAGATCACTTTGATCTTCACAACTTTTCACAAGTTAAAGCAAAGCTCAAAGACAATTGAAAATATGACCTCGAGAAATGGGTTACGGGATTTAGAATTGTGATGCCCATGTATAAGGCTGAGTTATGTATGTAGGAGTTCAAGCATTTTCTGTCCTCTTGTTGTGATTGTGAATGCATTTACCATATAATCAAAATATTAACATCTTTTGCCACAGCCGGTGCATGTCCAGTAATATGGCAATGGATAGATGTATTTTGGTCATATGACAGCAGTTTTCTAAGCAATGTGGCAGAGATGATTTTTTAGGAATAAAATGGTAGAGGCTACACTTGGCCTTTCACAGTATCTTTCATGAGGCACCTCTAGGGACATGGTATGCTTTGCATCAAATTATTTGTTTTGACAGGACAGATCCACATACTGGTGCTAGGCTGTGTGTCCCTAGCCAAATGACCCCATGTATCACACTCAGTTTGAACATATTTCCCTCTGAGGGGAAAATACTTAATTATTTACTATTTAACAGCTTTTATTTGGGGAATAACATAGTTTTGGATTGGAACTATTGAGTAGCCACATAGGGTACTTATACGTTACTCCTTCGTGGCCACATGCAAATTGAAGATAAGATCTCATAAGATGCCGTTGTTGTGTCAGATTTTCAGAACAGAGTGTAGACTCAAAATCCTTTGTGAGAGTTCTGTTATTCCAAACTGATGAAACAAGTATTTTCAGTCTTGTGCACAACTAACCTCAGCCAGTTTACAAATAATTGTCATAGATATTGTAGCTGATTGTCTGCCTAGTGAAGTCAAGGGTTTTTTAAGTTTTTATTGGCTTCAGTTGAAATGAAAGAATAGCAACTGTCAGAAGGATCTTAGCTTCTAAATTTAAATATTTCTTCAAAATAAAGATGTAAATAATTTCACATAATCCTTCTTAAAATGAAGATTCAATAAACCAGTCTTTGAATGATTACTGCCTCATGAAAATAGCTCATCAAGATAGTATTAATTGCTGTGCAGCTACAAATTCAAAGTCATGAAAGGCAGACAGCAATATAAAAAGCTTTTCCAGTTTAACAGTGACCTTTTGAACTGGAGTTGCAAGAGGCATAGGAATTTTTTCATAAATTAAAATTATGTAAATATATAACTATTGAAATTGTCTATATTTTATGAGAACTGTATATGATTTGCCCAAATGAAGGTGAAAAAACAGCAATTCTTTCCAGGCTTAAGGAAAGTGGAATGCATTCTTCAGAAGGGCAATCAAGAAAGAACAGTGAGTGACTGAACAGTAAAAAAGTGGTTTAAGAATACAGAACCTGAGAAGAAACACAGACACACATTTCTGAAAAATTTGTACAGCTGAAGATGCATTGATAATAATAATTTATGAGATTTTCTTTTGTTTTCTTCCAAAACAAGCTGGCTTTATTTTTTTGCTTTTGTTTTTGTTCTTTTTTTTTGCTCTTTTCTGTGTCTTACCAGCAAACAGGCTGAAAGGGCATAACTGCTCTTTCACAACACTATCATATTTGTGATTTCTCATTGTCATATTCATATTTGTAAATGGATGTAGAGTTTTGTATTAATGTTGGAAACAAGAGTCATTTCACCTGCTTCTGCAGTGTGGCTCTTTGTTTAACATTGCAAATGAAAGTATTTTTTAAGTAAGCAAAAGCATATTATCAAAATAGGAATTTACTTGGTCATCACGCTCTTATTATAGAAAGTGAGAAACGTATTCTTTCTGTGTCCCAGATATTCACAGAATCACAGGATGGCTGAGATTGGAAGGGACCTTTGGAGATCATCTGGTTTAAGCTCCCTGCTCTAGCAGAGACACATAGAGCTGGTTGCCCATGCTCAGGTCCAGGTGGCTTTTGATTAACTGCAAGGATGGAGATTTCACAACTCCTCATGGCAACCTGTGCTTAGTCACCCTCACAGTAAACAAGTGTTTTCTGATGTTCAGAGGGAACCTCCTGTGTTTCAGTCTGCTTATTACCTCCTGTCCTGTCACTGGGCATCACTAAAAAGAGTCTGACTCCCTCTTCTTTGCACACTCCAGGTATTTATTCCTTTACTCTTAATAATTTAAAACAAAACAAAACAAAACAAAACAAAAAACAAAATATAGACAAGACTCTTTACTGAAATTTTTATGGCATTCATACATGGAGTATTTCTCCTTAGTTATAAAACAAAAACCAAAAAAAAAAAAAAACCAAAAAAACAACAACCCTCTCAGAACTGAAAAAATAACTTGAGAATTTAGAGCTCAGAATTCTGTAACTGGAACCATATTCATGTTTGAAAGAGATTTTTACTGGATTTCTACCCCAGGAAATGGTACCTTTCACAGGAGTAATGGATTTTCTGTTTCAGAAAGGAAGAAGACCTCACAAACTGTAGGAGAATACCAGTGGTAAAACACAGAATTACCTTTTAAGCTGCAGGTCACCATCAACAAGAACATCTGCTCATGGTTCCCAGTCACAGAGGAAGGATTCTTATTCATATTCTGCATATCTTATAGCAGAGAGTGTGTTTTGCATCTAAATGTGTGAAATTCTGTTTCATGTTTTGCGATTATTGGTCACACAAGAGAATCTCTTCAGAATTGCACACTGGGGTCTGGTTTAACACTGGGCCCTTTGAGATGCTAACAAACTGCTAGTGGAAGTTATTAAGGGCTGGATACGTTGTCAGACAGTTAACACATTGTCGGGTACTTTACTCATACAGAAAAGCCCATTATAGTTAGAATCTAATTAAATTGAGTTCTTTTATGAAATGACAACAAAACCTCAACTCCACAGAGGAAAGAGCTGTTCATTATTTGGGTATTAAATGCTGCAGCAGTCAAAAGGGTTAAAAAGAAAATCTTAGAACTCCACATCTAAAATAATTAAGTGTATGTATTAAATCAAAGGTACTTACTTTAAGAGATGCAAATTAAGTTATAGTTAATTAATGGCTATTAATAAGAAAATGACACTACTTTTTCTAAATGTAGAGTTGGAGTCTGTAATTTCTTCTGTGTAGAACATGGTCTGATATCATTATTGAACCTCGAGAGCTGGTATTGATTCTTCATCTCCTTAGGTCAAGAGGATGATGTAGCAGATTTTGAGTTCAAATAATCTTTTAGTGAAATATCATGTTATCGTGAGCTGATAGTCTTCTGACAGATGTCTCTGTTCCTTAGGTATCTATTTAACATCTAATAGGAATATTTTCATCTCACTACCTGATTCCAAGTACAAGGTAAGGAAGAGGGCTCTGGAAGCTGATCTTTGTGAAGAGTCCTATTATACATGCTTTGACAGCTGCTGCAGTAATAATTTCTTCTATAGTCTCTATGATTTATCTTGAATGCCATTGGGATGGTAGCTCCTCTGTAGAAAGTATGATGACTAACACAAAGGAGTCACAAGATGATGTGATAAGGCAAAGCTGGACAACTACACTGGTAGTGTCTGCTTCCCAGAACATGGGGAAGGATTTTGAATAAGTGCACATAAAAACATTATGACACTTCTGTGGCAGCTGTACACTTGACTTTTTGAAAATATTCCCCAAAATGTGTGAATTTGAAATATGTAATGTGTATACAGAACCCTGTTGTATAAACCAGGAATGATAAAGAAATGTCTAGCAATGACATAAGTGCTCCATGGGGGATTTAGACATGAATATGGTAATATTACAAACAAAATTCCAACCAGTCAATTGGAAAATGGATTTTGAAAAACAGCATTCATTCTATGATAATTGCAGCTTAAATCCTTAATGCTCCGAGAGAATTCACACTCCATTAAATTAAGTACTCTGCAGAAGCAGACTTCAGAAGCCCAATGTGTAAGAAGCATAAGAAAGAGTAGACCAGACTTAAATGTGGGACTTTCCAAAAGGTGTCCCAATGGAGAGCTGCAAACCAAGTGCTGTTGTTGAACTTGATCTGCCAACCCAGTTCCAGCTACCTGGAGTCTCAGAACAGAATGCCGTTCAAGGACAGCATGCATACCTTTTGAAAATAAGATAACCTTTTTCCTGAGTGATTCTATAGGCACACAAACATTGTTTATGGTGGGGGCATTTTGCACATTTTGCTCAACAATATAATCCTTCACAATGTTGACACTCAAACGAAAATATTCTAGGGTTAACTGTACTGAACAGATATGAATGGAAGTGTTCAGGCTTAGGATTATAGTTTCAGACTCTCCAAGATTTACATAGGAAAAAATTGGCTTGCTTATTTGTCTTTGTAGACATAAAAATGATAAAGTTCATGTTTATTTTCTGGTGTCTGCTTTCTGGATGATGTTTTTCCAAATATTGTCTTAGGCTGAAGAGCACAAGATGGCAGGTTCCAAAGAAAATCATCTGCTTTTTGCACAGATGGGACCCTGCCCAACATCATGTCAAATCGTAAGCTTCTGGCATCTGCTTCTGCCCAGGCTTTTTGTTTCGATTTTTTGAAGTAGTTATGCTAAAACAAGGTGACATTCTAACTAGACCTACTTACAAACTGCAACTTAGAGCTTTGAGAGTTTAAAATCTCCACCTGCTATTTGATTCCTTCCTTTTTAAACCTCATCAAATGTATTAGTCTAACAGAGACATAATTAAAGTTCCCTGTCTGCTCATCCCAGCTGGCATATTTCAAATAAGACTTTTGTATGAATTGCTGACATGCTAGTTTATTTTATATCATAACTGTGACCTTTATATGTCTTCTGACATAGCATGTACAGACAAGACACTTTCTTCACTTGGACCACATTAATCTTTAAAGAAATAATGGTCTGAGTTATTAAAGATGGAAAAACTTACGTGCTACATGTGTGAAAAAGTTTGATTAAGCAGACATTTGGGAGAAGTTTTGTCTGACTTTGTATTAAATGTCTACAAAGTAGACATCCACAACTGAGCTACTTGTCTGAAGTCCTTTTATAGTCAACACACACACACACAAAAGGCAATTTTGAGATGTTATTCCTCTTATCATGATGAAGACATTTAAATTGGGTCATATTAATTAGTCTCTAAAAGTTCCTGTTTCTCAACCTGGATAATAAAAGGAATCTAGACAACTTTCTCAGAGGCAGGTGGTAGATGTCTGCATTCCAGACTTCTAAAATTAGGCATCAGGTGACAACTTTGTGTTCAAAAAGAAAGGGAGCCAAGGCATCAAATAGGTTAATTCTATCAGCCCAGTGTGCAGATATTACTAGCATTCTTGTGTCAACTGAATTATGGTTTGACCCTACTCCCATCCATATTAAAACAATATTAAAAATGCAACTTTTATAACAAGCACATTGGAAAGCAGGGAAGCAGGAGTCAATCAAACATTTACTAGAAAAATCCATCTTCTAATCCAATAATCTCTTCTCTTCATACAGTTCCACTATTGCTGGTTCTTTCACTTCAGCAGGAGAGTTAAGATGCAGTGTTTATATTAAAAAGATTTTTTTTTTTTTTAAAGCTTTCCTTTATTTGACTCTTCTGGCTGTTTGAAGATGAGATGAAGAAACACAGGTGACATCTTGTGCGAACTGGAAAATAATACACTTATCCTATTCCTTTTGTATTTTGGAGGGAAAAGTAGTCTCATCTTTCTTCCCCCCATTTCCACACCCAGGTACATAGAGATAAACTCTCATAGTCCAGACTTCTCTGGCAGTAAAACAAAACAAAACAAAGAAAAAAAAAAAAGACTTAGAAAACCTGTCACACAAAGCTGAGACATTAGTTCCTTCCTGTTTCTCAAAAAGTTTAGGGAGGTCTTTCATCAGCATAAGGTCAAAATCTCGGACTGAAAAAAGTATTAAATTCTTGCCTTGCCTCCATGGAAACCACCAGGGCTATGCCTCCTCTTTCTATTGCTCCACTCAAACTCACTCTCACAGATTCATATGCCATTTGGATTTTAAGTGCCACAAGAATAGAAGGAAACAGTGCTTAAAACATTTAAGGAGCTTTGTCTCTTATTGATCTACTGGCATCCTCACCTGCCAGACTGGTGATAACATATCTAGACTGGGTATGTGCTAGCAGAAGAAAAGCAGGATGTGATAGAAGGGGAGCAGGAACTTTCCATGTGAGGAGTAGGATGTGCATGGCAAGAAAGGAGATAGAGACATCTCTTTGTGGGAGAATGATGAACTCCTAGCCAACCCTGAACTTGTTTGACTTTCTGTTCCAGTCGGATGCGTATAAATCTATGGGGCTCCATGGAACTCATCCCAGGCTACTGAAAGAGCTGGTCAAAGTCATTGTGGGACCTCTCTCCATTATTTTTCAATAGTCTTGGGTATCTAGAGAGGTCCTAATTGACTGGAAGCTGGCAAATGTCCCAATTTTCAAGAAAGGTAAGAAAGAAGGCCGTGGTAGTTACATGGCAGTCAGGCTCACTTCAACACTTGGTAAAACCATGGAGGAGCTTATTCTGAGAGGTATTGAAAAGCTCTTGAGAAACAATGCAGTCATTGGTTATAGCCAACATGGGTTCATGAGTCCTGCTTGACCATCTTCATTTTATGACAATGTCACCCATCTGGTTGACCAAAGGAAGCCTGTAGATGTGGTGGGTTTGGATTTTAGCAAAGCTCTTGATACTGTTTCTCAAAGTATCATTCCAGATAAAATACTGAGCATGAAGCTACATGAGTCCATAATACATTGGGTGAGAAGCTGGTTGATGGGTTGGGCTCAAAGGGTTATGGTAAATGAGGATACATCAGGCTGGTAACCAGTCACCAGTGAGGTTCCCCAGAACTCACTTTCAGGGCCAGTGCTCTTTAATATTTTTATAAATGATCTGAATGCAGGAATCTAATGTACATTAAGTAAGTTTGCCAATGATACTAAAGTAGGAGGAGCTATGGACTCCATCAGGGATAGAGAGGTCTTACAGAGAGATCTGGATGAACTGGCGAGCTGAGCAATCACCAGTTCTATGAAATTTAAAAAGACCAAGTGCTGGATTCTCCACCTAGGATGTTGTAATCCTGGTTACATGTACAAATTGAGGGACCGAGCCTGTGATCAATAGTAAAGGTCAAGCTGAGCAAGCCAGCAGGAAGGTGAAGCAGCCTTAGATCAAGAGGGGTGTGCAGGTGCCTAAAGGCCAGCTCTGAGAGTGAAAGCACCTGTTTATGTCTAAGAGTGAGAGCACAGGGTGTCAGCTAAGGGACTGGGAAGTCCTTGACAGCTCCATCCCTCCTTCTCTATGTCTATGTAGGTATAAGTGAGGGGTGGGGTGGGGGCGAGGGACTGGGAGAGGGCGAACAGCAACTGGGGAGGCTGGTTGTATGAACCCAGCAGCTGCCCCTGAATCTTTTACATATATGTACACATTCCCTCTAGCAGACTTTGGGCTCAGCCAAAGCTGGGAGCAGGATGAGGCCATTGATGCCAACTCTCTGTTCATGTAAGTGCGTTATGTGTCTGTTATTTGTGTGGTGGCCAGACATGTAAATATATATACACATTAATTGTACATAGTGAAAATTGTCTAGCAGGAATAGGTGCTCAGTCTTCTTATTGGACAGACCAGGAGAACTGAGCCAGCCTAGGAGGAAACCATGCCTCAGAGATAGCCAGGAGGAGCTGCACAGGAGGAGGTTCCCAATGATATCTGATCAGATAATCCCAAAACACATTTTCAACCTTTTGTTGAAAAGCCATCATAGAATTGATGATGGAATTTATGGTTGGTGAGCAAGTGCAGCCACTTAGTTTCACAAGTAGACTGTCAATCAAAAGTCTAGTTTTCATTCACTGAATGACCCTAGGAAAGGTTTTTTAAACTGTGATTTAAGTTTGGCCATGTATAAGATAGTTCCTGACCTGTCTGATGGGAATACAATGAACTGATCTTGATAAAGAAATTGGCAATCTTTGTGAGAAGGGTGACATCTCTGTATTGGATTAGAACAAAATACAACAAGATTAGATGTCATACTTTCAAGAGAGGCTAACCACAAAACTCCCGCAGAATTTCAATAGGTGTAGTCTGTATGACACCACTAAAGTTGAGAATATTTCAGAGTGATCCAGGGTAATGTAAGAATGATTGAGAAACTTCACTGACTACAACAGTGAAAGCTGCTTATAGAAATGGTATGTTGATTTTAATAATTGTTTCATTATATCAAAATCTATTTGAAAGTCTAAAAGATCTAAAAATGTAACACAATCATATAAAGTCCATGCTTTACACTGTCTGAATAAACAAACAAAACGGAGGCATGACAGTGGCATGTCTTGATCAATGCATCACATTTTGCAGATGGGCCTGGAAATTTTTTTGCAGTCTTTTTTTTAATTACTGTTCATGCGACTACTATTAGCATGAAAGTACCATTGCATTGTTGCATATAGTCTTATATCTTCCTTGACACTGTATTGAAACAGAAAATATTTTAGAATACTACACAGTATTCTAAGATGAGGTAAATTTATATTAATTATTATAATGGCTTTTTAAAGTTTTTTTCTTATGAAAAATTAACTTTTTTGTTTCCTGCTCTGACAGAGTGTGAGTCTCTTTGTATCATAAAAAGGACTGCCAGAAAGAGGATGGACTAAAAGCCAAAACTGAGTGATGCTTACACAGTACAAAGAAGAGAGTTGGCAGGTCCTCAAGACTGATTATTTAAAATCTCTTTTCCAGAGGATCTGATAAGCTGAATTTCCACAACCTGAAATGGACTACTACACAGAAATATCCCCAGGACACTGCTCATAGTCAACAAATAAAACAGATCAGGGCTTTTATCAAATTTGATCAACAAGCTGTAATCTCTTTAAAAATTTTCCAAACATGTTTAAGCATTTTTGCAAGCCTTGTGTAGTCTTACAGCACATGACCTTCTCTTTCTCTCCTTTTCCTCTGTAAAGAATTCAATTTGTCTGCTTAAAAGTACAATCTTGTAATTCAAAGTACTCCAAATTAATTCTCTGGGACTCCAGCATCTGGAATCACTATTTGTGCCATAAGAGATTATTGAATGATGAATGTCATGCAAAAAAGAAATTGCCACTGTCAAATTACCTCTCAGCTCTCTTTTGCACTGGGTTGTAAAGTATTTTTGCCCACCTGTCGCATGGCCACATCACCCATCTGTCAGTCTAGCTTGTGGTGGTTTCCAATTACATTTTAAACAGAGGTGAATATATTTTGTAAGTGCACAAGAGAGTCTCAGCTCAAGGGGAGGGCAGGGAAAATTTGGCCACTGTCAGTCCTCATTGGAAACAAGGGACTGAGCAATTGGAACGTGCAGTCGGCTGATCAACCAGCGTGCAGGAAGGTCAGAGCCAGCCATTGCATGCTCTGTCTCCTTCCCAGGTGACAGAGCAAAACACTGTGAAGGATGCTTTGGGGAGAGGAGTGGAAGCTGAGTGTAAATGCACAGGGAGCACTGGGGATGTGAAGGTACTGCTTAGGGGTAGTGGTTTGAAACACCATGAGAAACTTTGTCTAGGAAAATTTAGGTTATTGTTATGGGTTGGTCTAGGAGACAAAAGACAAAAATACATAGAAAATGGAGTTCTGCTCTTCATGGGAAAGAAAACTGATTTTTTTTTTAGGTCCTTTATTTTCCTTTTTCCTTCATGTGTAAACCTGGCAAAGTCTTTGGGTCTATTTCTTCTCAATTGTACTGTTTTTCTACCTTCTGTGGTTGACTTGCTTCTTTCTGCTTTGGCATAACTGACATCAACACCAAATATAGTATAATTAATCAATCATGACAAAAATAATTTTGGCTTAGTGTGGGTGTCGAGGGCTTAGATTGCGGGGTGACAATAAAACCGTGGCAGATGTATTGTTAACCTCCTCTCCCCCCCTTTCCCCCATTTGCCCCTCCCTCTCCCCTCTTCCCACTAAGGACAGGCGATCAGGAGGAAAAGAAGGACAGAGAGAAGAGAGTTAGAAAAATTAACAATGTTTTACTAATGCTACTAATAAGAATAAAGAAAATAATACAAAATATACAAAACCAATCTTGAAAGTCTCAGCAACTGCAGAGCCGGCACCCGAAGTCCTGGATTGGACTCTGCAGCCAACCAGAGCTGGATTCAGTCTCTCATTAGGCCTCAGTTAGCAGGGATGACTAGCAAGGTCCTCTCCTAATGTCGGCCATAAGCAGAAGGGAAAAGGGACGAGATCCTCGTGACCTCCCACTTTTATATGAAGTATTCACGTGAATGGAATGTTATACACAGTTGGTCAGTTTCTTGGTCACTTGTTTCTGGTTGCCCCTCTTGTGAGATGTCCATCCGTGCTTGTCAATAAGTTAGCATTCCATTGCTATGTTTACCAAAACATGTATCTGGTTCTCCAGGAAAATGCAGCTAATATGAAGGCTTTAGCTGACAGGCAAATTCACTAAAAGAGAAACTTGGTTTTTAACAAAACCAGGACAGTGGGTCTACCAGACAGTGTACTGACAAGACCCTAAAGGTGATACAGGTGCATGCTACAACACAATGCAGAGACACCATCTTGTGTTTTAAAAGCTGCTACTTTGGGGGTCTCTGCACCAAATTTTATCGTAAGGTGTAAACATGTACCATAATTTGAATCATATTTTTTCATCAGTTGCTGGTGCCCTGGCTCAGTTTTTCATTGTAGTCATGCTACTACAGAACATGTAAGAGTGTTTTTCCACTGTGTTGAACAATACCAGACTGATATTCTGGTATATTATACAATAAATACCTTCAATATAAATCCTTCAGGTGGGCAGCTGCTTCTTTATAATCCTACTTGTCAGAAGATGTTGTACTCCTTTTCTGCTGCAGTTTTAGGATTGCTATTCAATGAACTCATGAGAAGACTGTTTCACCATCTGTAAGAAATATATTAGCAACCCGATGCCATTTCATAGTGCCCTCATTGTCATACATCACAATGGATACTAATTGGCACACTTTTAGCAAGATTATAAAAATGTTAAAATAGGCATGTAATATACAAGCTTTTCCCTGAAGTAAATGACTTTATCACCAAGGCAAGGAATCCTCTCCTCTCCTCTCCTCTCCTCTCCTCTCCTCTCCTCTCCTCTCCTCTCCTCTCCTCTCCTCTCCTCTCCTCTCCTCTCCTCTCCTCTCCTCTCCTCTCCTCTCCTCTCCTCTCCTCTCCTCTCCTCTCCTCTCCTCTCCTCTCCTCTCCTCTCCTCTCCTCTCCTCTCCTCTCCTCTCCTCTCCTCTCCTCTCCTCTCCTCTCCTCTCCTCTCCTCCTGTTATTTTATAGTTTTACCTACATTGAAACATCTCCAAGATGACATCTGAAGTATCAGCTTCCTCCTGCTTTTCCTCCTATACAAAGAATAACTAGCAGTACTCACTATTGTCTAGTGACTGTGATATTGCCTGGAGTGGGAGTATCTGTGGGGTTAATCAATTTCAGAGAAAAGGAGGTAAAGCTTGGGTCTTACTTCATGACTGTTTGGGGAGGGAGCACTGAACATCAGGTTATTGTATAAAAAGCTGCACTTCTTTTCCTTAAAGGACAAGAATGAGTCATAATCATCTGAAAAAAAAGGCAGTGTGGGCTTTTCTTCAAATGTGTCACTTCCCTCTCAACAAAGAAACCTTCTTGTAGCCTTCGAGGGAGAGAGACGGTCCTGCCTTCAGATACCTAACACCAGTGCCTGAGGTGCAGCTGTTGCTTTGAACTGCCATGCTAGGTTTTCTCACACTTCATAGAGAAAGACTATAAAGTGCATTAAGAGTTCTTCACCAAAGCCTAGAAGTCATATTTTGGGTTTTGTTTCTCCTGCATTTTATGGCTTTGAGTGATCTAACCTTTGGTCCTCAGATCAACTGACAGAAAAAAAAGGCTGGGTATAAAGCCAGGATGTTTCTCACCTTTTTGTAATTACTCAATATCTTCTTTAGTGTATTTTTTGATACAAATTTAAGTTTTCTTTTATTGTAAGCAACAGTGTGTTTTCCTGCCAGGAAATCTAAATAATTGATGGTTACAGAAAGCATGCAAACACAACCAAAGCAGAGAAATAAGTCATTCAAATGCAAATCTCAGAAAGATACTTATTTTCTGTCTCACTTTCTGCAGTAGTAACAACACTTAAGAGCTTGTAAGTCTCTGAGTATCAGTGAGGAAAAGCAAGTCCATTTCAAGTTGATAAGCAACTGGACTTCATATATGGAGAAAATACTAGACTTAAGATCTTCAGCAATATTTGGTACCATGTTTTATAACATGTGGAACTAAACTACAACTACCAAAATGAGTAAGAACTCATTTGTAATCCACAATACTTCATAAACAAAGTAGGGCACTGCAAAGAACTTTATCCAGTGAGACGTTGAGATCTCTGCTTTTGTTGATGTCAGGTAGCACCTTAAAATTAACATATTGCTTAGGAAATATGGCAGACATTAGCTGGTCTTGAGCTACTAATTAAGGGTCTCATCCAACTGGATAAGGATTTCTACCATCAAAGCAAGGGCTTTGGAGAAGTAGAACTTCTGATTATTCCTGTGAAATCTGATGGTGGAATTTATTGTCTCTGATAGCAGTGCTACCATTGCTGAAGCTACGAAAGACAGCAAATTATTTAATGCATGGCGTTACATCTTGATTGGGTTTGTGCTAAATGCATTTGGTCATGTTTGGCCAGGACAACATTTACCACTCATTATCAAGAAAATTGTTACATTCTTTCAGGTACTCTAAAGACATTATAATTTTGTTTTGACATTAAAACACAACGTACTCTCTACAGAAAAATTGTGCCAGGAATACAAAAGTGTTCAAAAAAAATACCAGATTTTATATACCACAGGTTCACCTGCCTACTCAGTCTCATGTTAATAAGGACCTTAATGGGAACTCATCTTTGCAGGACATCAGCCATTTGTTACAGCTGTTGGTGAGATGGCTGCTGTTTCAGTTTGATTGCTGTCAATACTTATCCAAAGGCAACTAACTTGAGAAAAGGAAAACCACAACAATCCTTCCCTTCCAGATTGTTCTGCTAAAAATTAATTTAATTGAAATGTTGCAAAAGATGTGGATAACAGTGCACTAGTACTTGGCTATAGCTCTGTCTCAACAGTAGGCATTTAAGAACTTTTTCCACTTTGACGTTTTGAAAAGCTTCATGAGATTTGTGTTCTGGCAATAGATTTTGGGCTGTGAAAATTCCCTCCTCTGTTTTTTTCTTCACCTTTGCAAGATAACAAACATTTTTTTATCAAAACGGGCAACCTTTAGTCCTAAGGAGTTCACATAGGCAAGGAGTAGCCATGAAAAATGTAAAATATCATTGTATTACAATTTACCCAGTACAGTGAAAAAAGGACAGCTCTCTGGCTGAAGCAGTCACATAGATTTCATGGAGCTTTTCACTGTCAAAAAGCTGTATGTCTGCTTTACACACAAATTTATGAACCACAGTTTGTTTTGATTCAAGCATTAGTCTGCCATCAAACTGGCTACAAGTGACATTTTCTAGCTGGCTTAGTAAAAAGACATCACAATAATTTCTTAACAGAGTACAGATAGTGACAGGAAAAAGCATTAATTATCAGTGATTACTTTTCTGTTTGTGCTGGGTTTTTTTTCTTCTTTTTTTTTTTAGTTTAAAAACATTACCCCTTGTCCTGTCGCAGGACCTATTAAAAAGTCTGTTCCCATCCTTCTTTTAAGCCTCCTTTAAGTACTGAAAGGTTGCAATAAGGTGTCCCTGCAGAACCTTCTCCAGGCTGAACAACCACAACTCTCCCAGCCTTTCCTCATAACAGAGCTGTTCCAGTCCTCTGATCATTTTTGTGGCCTCCTCTGGACTCACTCCAACAGGTCGCTGTCTTTCCTGTATTGAGGGTTCCAGACCTGGATGCAGTACTGCAGGTGTGTCCTCACCAGAGCAAAGTAGAGGGATGGAATCATCTCCCTCAACCTGGTGGTCACACTTCTATCGATGCAACACAGACATAGTTGGATTTCTGGGCTGCGAGCACGCATTGCCAGATCACGTCCAGCTTTTTGTCCACCAGTACCCCAAAGTGCTTTTCCACTGGGTTGCTCTCAGTCTCTTCATCCCCCAGTCTGTATTGATATCAGGGTTTGCCCCTACCCAAGTGTGGGATGTTGTACTTGGCCTTGTTGAACCTCATGAGGTTCACATGAGCCCACTTCTTGAGCTTATCCAGGTCCCTCTAGATGGCATCCCATCCCTCAGGCATGTCAGCTACACCACTCAGCTTGGTGTCATCTGTAAAGTTGCACCGATCCCACTGTCTATGTAATCAATGAAGACATTAAACAGTACTGGTCCCACTATGGACCCCTGAGGGTCACCACTTGTCACCAGTCTGCATCTGGACATTGAATCATTGACCACTTCTCTCTGGATGCAACCATCCAGCCAAATGGTCCACCCATCAAATCCATATGTCTCCAATTTAGAGAGAGGAATGGTGTGGAGGACCATGTCAAAGGCCTTACAGAGGTACAGTTAGATGACATCCCTAGCTCTTCCCCTGTCCACTCATTCCAGTAGTTCTACCATCCAGTATGATATTTTTACCAGATGAACAAGTGCCAAAATATAACACAAGAAACAACTTGCAAGACGAAGGCCATGAGAGAGAGAAAGATCAAACTGTGTAATTAGTATTTGTTGCATTATTCTATCATTGGCATTAAAATTCATCATGCATAACATTTCACTTTAAACCTTGATGATCTGCAGAGAAACCAATAAACTGCTGGAGAGCTAAAACAAAGCGTTGTTATATCTAATAAAAAATAGAGAAGTAATCTCATGGCCCCTTTTATGCAACTCTGGAAAAGCCTGTTTCTCTTTATTGACTGTGGAGGCAACTTGCAGATATTATCCAGGTAGCTTACAGTTCTCTCCCAAACTGTAAAAATACTAGCCACTCCAGATAAGACAATGCAAAGATTTGTCTTGTCTCATTGAGAAACATAGTGAAACAATAATTCATGAAATATGAAAAGTTTCGGAAAAGTTCGTTAATGTTCATCTATATGCAAAGAAAATCAGAACAGGTAAAACTGAGAAAGAAGTGAGTATAAAGAACTCTTTAACAGTCAGAGGAGACTGTAGTGAAGTTCAGGATAAATCTCTAATGGGTAAGAAGGACACTGTCAAAGAGAAAGATGCTCTTACACACAGGGAAATCTGTCTGCTTCATTTTCAAGAGTAGGAGTTTGTGCATTTGCAGACAACTGTACAAGTATCTGAAATATGTTATGTTAGGAAGTTATTTTTGTCAGGGTCCAGAAACAGTTCAGAAAATGTTTACTAGTTATTTTCATATATTGAGAACGTATCCACATTAAAAGCTGTGAAAATTCTTTTAGAAGCTCATTAATTTGAGGAAAAATATCTTAAAGTTAAACAGTGTGAGGAGAATGAGAAGTCATGGAAAAAACAGCGTTTCAATGAAGCCTGAGATATTCAACCAAAGGTTGGAAACTCATTGTGTGGCTCTTTCATACAAATGTTTTCCCAGGAGCTCTTACATATCTTCCATGCAACCATGCGAGAGATTAGAGACACAACTCTAGTATAGGATTAATCAGATACTACTACAGATTAATTTCCAGAATACATGAATAAACCTGTCATGGTTGTTATGGCATTTAGAATTGCTGCCAGACCATTGCAAAGTTTGTCCCCCTGAATTGTACAGGGAGCATCAAGTTCTCTTTTATTTTAAGTCAACATTTATCTTACCTAAGCTTTTATTGGATATTATATAGTCATGGAAATCAAATAGTTTTACTAGGGAAAAAGGTCTAAGTTAGACGTATTTTATGTCTAATGGAGAATCACTAAAAGAACTCAATTTGTAAAAATATTACTTGAATTTACATATTTAAGAGAAGCCATTTCCGTACTTTGGTCCACTACTGCAGTACAGATTAGAGGAGAATACTGTATTTAAAATTCCCTGTCCATTAGGACAAGATAGCAAATAATTACTTATTTTTATTCTTCATAATCTTCTATAAATCTGTGCTGTTAGGAAAGAATTTCTGTAATTCAGCCATTTTGCACTTTAAAAGCCATAACAGAGAAGATGTATCTCTGTCAAACTAAATCTCTTGAAGTACAGTAGGAAATAATACATTTGCAAAAAAAAAAAAGTGAACACATGAAGAATTCCATAAAGATGTGCTCTTCTGCTGTGTACAGATGGTCAGACACAATTTATTTTGAAATCCATCATATACGAGCTGATATGATTCAGCTTGTCAAATTACATTCTTGACAGGCTCAGTCTTTAAAGAAGTACTAAAGCTTATATAACAGCAATAACAGCTGACCTGGTCAGCACAGGTCTATTTTCAGAAGCAACTGATGCTAACCAACTTTGAACAAGGGAGCATTTTGGCAGAAAATGATTGATCTCAGAAACCAGACTTAAAGACATATGTCTCTTTGGATTTAAGTTTATGCAAAAAGAAAAAAAAAAAAGAAGAAACCTAAACCAAAACCATCACCACCACAAAAAAAAAAAAAAGACCACAAAAAAAACACACACACCAAAACCCCCCAACCTTAGAAGATTGAATTTTGTTATTTTCTTTAAATGCAATTAGAGAACTTTTCCCCTTCCCCCAGAGCACAGAATATCTGAGACATAATCGTTATTTTTCAGCTGTAAGATCAGAAAATGTAGAGAATTGTACTTTCATTGGCGTTAAAATCTTCTTTCCAGCAGTGCTGAGGGAAAACTGCTGTCATGGCACATGGGATGTAGGCCACTCCTGAGATCCTGGAGCTGTGTTGTGGCTGTAGAAGCCACAGCTCTGCTAGAAGACAAGGGTAAGGGACATGGTAAAAACTATCGTATATATGGACATAACAGGAGCAGTGGTTGCTGGAAGAATGCTATCAGCAGAGCACACAGGAAAGAGTCACACCGCTGTGTACTGAAAAAGAGTGTTCAGCTCCAGTGAGCTACTGCAGACTCAAACAATGAGCTACTACTAGCTGTCCCCTGTACTCCTTGCTAAAGTAAAAAAAAAAATGAGAGGAGCAAACAAGGTAGAGTGAAGCATTGATTTGCCCAGCCATTACACATAACTCATGTAGAAAACCTGCGGCTCAACCAGCCTGCCTGTTCCAGACATGCCTTTCCAGTTGCACTCAATATCCCAGTTGCCTTCTCCATAGCATAGGCATCTTCTGCCTATCCTGTGTTCTGCTCTGTAATAACAGACTGCATGGGGATATAGCAGAAGATTTGGTGAGGAGATTAGTTAAATGTAAATACGCTCAAGTGACTTGCACCTGTCTGTAGAAAAAGCACATACATCACACTAATTGTTTTAGTGACCTTGTGTGCTTGATCAGTAGAACCTCTGTGTTAGATAACATAGGCCTGTGAGAAACTCTAGGCACCTTATCACTATGTCTGAGATTCCTGCTTTGTTGTGAGAAAGAATGGGAGGCTGCACCTGCCTGAAGCCTTGAAATACAGGTGAGCTCAGCAGGCCCAGGGATCTTCCAGCTGGGCTGATCTGACCAGCACCTGTGTCCCTGCTTGTGTCACCTCTGCCTGGGAGCTTAGGTGCAACTTCGGAGATCCCCCAGTAGAGAGGTAACTAAAATAAAACTTGCTCTTTGCAATGCATCCATGGCCTCTGGCTCTTCTTACGATGTGCCTGCGTATGAGTACACACAGTCAAACTTAAGACGATACAATGACCATTTTTCTGCTACATTTGACTCAAAAATATAAATTGGCTCTGCAGAGTCACCCTTGGCACAGCTCACGTCAAATGCCTTACATGAAATGTCTTCCATATATTTTGATACCTAATAAGAAAATTCTAATTTGTAATGTTTCATTCCCATATGTCTATGAATGTGTCTTTATTTATTTATTCAAGACACCATATATTTCTTAAGCTGTAAATTATATTTATATCTCCACCGTATTTTGCTTCTTCAGAAGAATAAAAGGTTGTGTACATTTTATGCAAAATATGCCAGACATTTTAATATTAATTTTTTTTTAAAAAAAGAAATTCATACTATTTTGCTACAAGCAAGTTTTTGCTTTAAGCACAAGTTTCTGGAAAACTTTTATGATAATACTTCTGTTATTTTATAATGATTCTCAATCTGTCCTACACAGCGTATTTTTCATGCTGAATTCAGATGATTTTAGTTATGGTTCTGCCAGGTCTTAGGAAAACTCTATTTAGTTAAACATTTTATTTCTTCACTTTCATTTACAATGTACATAGAATTCCCTCCCCCCCATTTTTTAAAAAAATCTTAGCATTTTTTTTTATGTTTGTTAACAAATTTGTTTAATTTAACATTGATGTTTGTTTATAAAGATACACAAATGTATTTAGTGAAATACTATTCCACATTCTTATTTCCTTGTAAGGCGGACATAGAAAAGTATTAAACATCTCTGCTTCCACCATAAGTTAATAATATGTGGAAGCCTATCAAGGTGGTTGAATGCATTTACTCTTTCCTTCCACATATTTTAAATCTTAATAAATATACTTGGATATATATTTCAGGTCACAGTATCACAGTATCACAGTATGTTTGGGATTGGAAGGGACCTCAAAAGATCATCTAGTCCAATCCCCCTGCTGGAGCAGGAACACCTAGGTGAGGTCGCTCAGGAACATGTCCAGGCGGGTTTTGAATGTCTCCAGAGAAGGAGACTCCACCACTTCCCTGGGCAGCCTGTTCCAGTGCTCTGTCACCCTTACTGAGAAGAAGTTTCTTCTCAAATTTAAGTGGAACCTCTTGTGTTCCAGCTTGATCCCATTACCCCTTGTCCTATCATTGTTTGCCACCGAGAAGAGCCTGGCTCCATCCCCATGGCACTCACCCTTTATGTATTTATAAACATTAATAAGGTCCCCCCTTAGTCTCCTCTTCTCCAAACTAAAGAGACCCAGCTCCCTCAGCCTTTCTTCATAAGGGAGGTGCTCCACTCCCTTAATCATCTTGGTTGCCCTACGCTGGACTCTCTCCAGCAGTTCCCTGTCCTTCTTGAACTGAGGGGCCCAGAACTGGACACAATATTCCAGATGTGGTCTCACCAGGGCGGAGTAGAGGGGAAGGAGGACCTCTCTCGATCTACTAACCACCCCCCTTCTAATACACCCCAGGATGCCATTGGCCTTCCTGGCCACAAGGGCACAGTGCTGGCTCATGGTCACCCTGTTGTCCACCAGGACCCCCAGGTCCCTTTCCCCTACACTGCTCTCTAATATGTAATCTCCCAACCTATACTGGAACCTGGGGTTGTTCCTGCCCAGGTGCAGGACTCTACACTTGCCCTTGTTAAATTTCATTAGGTTATTCCCCGCCCAACTCTCCAGCCTGTCCAGGTCCCGCTGGATGGCAGCACAGCCCTCCGGCGTGTCAGCCACTCCTCCCAGCTTGGTGTCATCAGCAAACTTGCTGATAGTACACTCAATTCCCTCGTCCAAATCGTTAATGAATATATTGAATAATATTGGCCCCAGCACTGACCCCTGAGGCACTCCACTAGATACTGGCCTCCAACTAGACTCCGCACCATTGACTACCACTCTCTGGCTTCTCTCCCTAAGCCAGTTTGCAACCCACCTCACTACTCCATTGTCTAGACCACACCTCCTCAACTTAGCTGTGAGGATGCTGTGGGAGACTGTGTCAAAGGCTTTACTGAAGTCAAGGTAGACCACATCCACCGCTCTGCCATCATCCATCCACCTTGTTACATTCTCATAAAAGGCTATGAGGTTGGTCAAGCATGACCTACCCTTGGTAAAGCCATGCTGACTGCCCCTAATAACCCTCTTATCCTTGATATGCCTTGAGATGGCACCAAGGACAAGCTGTTCCATTACTTTCCCAGGGACAGAGGTGAGGCTGACCGGTCTATAATTACCCGGGTCCTCCTTCTTGCCCTTTTTCAAGACTGGAGTGACATTTGCTTTCCTCCAGTCCTCGGGCACCTCTCCCGTTTCCCAAGACTTGGCAAAGATGATGGAGAGCGGTCCAGCAATGACTTCAGCCAGCTCCCTCAGCACCCGCGGATGCATCCCATCTGGACCGATGGATTTATGAATGTCCAGACTATTTAATTGCTCCCTAACCCAGTCCTCATCAACTAAAGCAAACTCCTCCATTGACCTGGCTTCATCCGGGGTCTCAGGGGTACGGGGCTCCCCAGGACAGCCTCCGGCAGAGTAGACAGAGACAAAGAAGGCATTCAGTAATTCTGCCTTCTCTGTATCTTCTGCCACCAGGGCACCCACCCCATTCATCAGTGGGCCTACATTGCCTCTGGTGTTAGTTTTATCTGCTATGTATTTGAAAAAGTTCTTTTTGCTGTCCTTGACCCCTCTCGCCAGCTGTAATTCTAAGGAGGCCTTGGCTATCCTAGCTGCCTTCCTACATCCTCTAACAGCAGCCTTATATTCCTCCCAAGTGGCCAGCCCCTGCTTCCATGACCTGTAAACTCTCCTCTTCTGCTTGAGCATACCCAACAGATCCCTATTCAACCACGCAGGCCTCCTGGCTCCCTTCCTTGACTTCCTACGTGTGGGGATGCTCTGATCCTGAGCATGGAAGAAGCAATCTCTGAATGCCACCCAGCTATCTTGGGCCCATTTTCCTTCAAGCAGTCTTGCCCATGGGATTTCCCCCAGCAATTGCTTGAAAAGGCCAAAGTTAGCCCTGCTAAAGTCCAGGGTTGCAATTCTACTTGCTATTCTGTTCCTGCCACACGAGATGCTGAACTCCACCATCTCGTGGTCACTGCAACCCAGGCAGCCCTCAACCTTTACTGCTTCGACCAGACCCTCCTTGTTAGTGAGGATGAGATCCAGCAGTGCACCTCTCCTAGTCGGCTCCTCCACCATCTGCATGAGGAAGTTATCATCAATGCACTGGAGGAACCTCCTGGACTGTGGCTGGCTGGCTGAATGGTCCTTCCAGCAAACATCAGGGAAGTTAAAATCACCCACAACAACCAGGGCCTGTGACTGTGAGGCCACTCTCAGCTGCCCATAGAAGGCCTCATCAACTTCCTCAGCCTGATCTGGTGGCCTGTAACAGACACCCACAACAGTGTCAGCCCTGCCAGCCTGCCCCTTGATCCTGACCCATACACTCTCAACTCGCTCGTCATCCGCTCCTGGGCAGAATTTAGTACATTGTAGTTGCTCTCTCACATAGAGAGCAACTCCACCACCACGCCTGGCTGGCCTGTCTTTCCTGAAAAGGGCATAGCCATCCATGGCCACATTCCAGTCATGTGAACTGTCCCACCATGTTTCTGTAATTGCCACCAGATCATAATCTCCCGACCGAACATAGGATTCTAGCTCCTCCTGCTTATTCCCCATGCTGCGCGCATTGGTATACAGGCATTTCAGGGAGCGAGCAGAGCACACCAGTTTCTCCCTAGGGGCATAGGAGGCCACCCGGTCCTCATCAGTTTTAGAATGCAGCCCCACTGGGACAAGCCCAGCTACAACCCCATCCCCCTTCGAGCCTAGTTTAAAGCTCTCCAAATGAGCCCAGCTAATTCCTGCCCCAGCATCCTTTTGCCCCTGCGAGATAAACCTTTCCCACGTGACAGTGTCCGGACTGGTGTCTTATAAAACCAACCGTTATCAAAAAATCCAAAGCCCTGTCTGTAGCACCAGTCTTGGAGCCAACCATTTAGAGAGTGAATTTTCCTATTCCATCCCACATCATCACTTGAAGATGGAAGGAGTGAAGAGAATCACAGAATCACAGAATCGACTGGGTTGGAAAAGACCTCAGAGATCATCGAGTCCAACCCTTGGTCCAACTCTAGTCCATTTATTAGATCATGGCACTAAGTTCCATGTCCAATCTCAGTTTAAAAACCTCCAGGGACGGCGAGTCCACCACCGCCCTGGGCAGCCATTCCAATGCCTGACCACTCTCTCTGTAAAGAATTTCTTTCTAATATCCAGCCTAAATTTCCCCTGGCAGAGTTTAAGCCCATGCCCCCTTGTCCTATTGCTAACTGCCTGGGAGAAGAGACCAATCCTCACCTGGCTATAACTTCCCTTCAGGTAGTTATAGAGAGTGATGAGGTCACCTCCAAGCCTCCTCTTCTCTAGACTAAACAACCCCAGCTCCCTCAGCCTCTCCCCATAGGTCTTATGCTCAAGTCCCTTCACCAGTCTTGTTGCTCTTCTCTGGACTCGCTCCAGCACTTCAATGTCTTTCCTGAACTGAGGGGCCCAGAACTGAACACAATACTCCAGGTGTGGCCTCACCAATGCAGAGTACAGGGGAAGGATCACTTCCCTTGTCCTGCTGACCACGCTATTTTTGATACAGGACAGGATACCATTGGCCTTCTTGGCCACCTGGGCACACTGATGGCTCATGTTGAGCTTCCTGTCAATTAGAAGATCAATTAGAAGATCACTTGAGCCCCTGAGTCTTTCACCATCCTTCCCAAGACCTTGAAATCATTCTTCATCCCCCTCAGACTACGGGAAGCAGCTTCCTCCCCATCTGTCTGGAAGACCAGCAGCGGGTAGTAGTCCGTCGGGTGCACCAGTTTGGGGAGCTCTCTAGCGATATCCTTGATCCGGGCTCCAGGTAGACTACAAACTTCCCTAAGATGAGGGTCAACTCTGCATATTGGGCCCTCTGTTCCTTTCAGAAGGGAATTTCCTATTACAATCACCCTTCTTTCTTTCTTATCAGAGGCAGTCTTAAGTTGTGAAGTCGACTGCCTCTTCCTACGTGATCTTGTGGGCAGGCTTGGCACCACCTCCTCACCTACCTCTTCTTCAAGATCCAGGGCCTCAAACCTATTACGGAGGGGCACCTGGGGAGACAAAGCAGGCAGGGAGGGGGGCTGCCCGCGACGCCGAACCGGAATACGCTTCCAACCCTCGTCGTCTTTTCGGTCCCCTACCTCTGCCTGAGAGCAACAAGGGTGGGGCCGTCTCAGGACTTCTGCCTCTGTCCGAGAGGGCAGGAGGTCCATCTCCTTTTGGGAGGTAACTCCCTGGGACCTTTCCGACTGGCACGACAGGGTGTTACTCCACCAGTCGATCTCCCTTTCGCACTCCCTGATGGTCCTCAGCGTCTCAACCTCCTCCTTAAGTTTCACAACCATGTCGAGCAGATCTTGCACCTGCTCACACCTCACACAGGTGGAGTGCTGGCCTCCCTCCCCCGGCAGCAGCAGGCTCTGGCACTCCCTGCAGCCGGAGACCTGAACAGCCACCGTTCGGGACAGAACCTCAGTCTGTGTAGCTACAGTCTGTTTGAGGCAAGCTCTCCTTCTGGAGGCGACCATGGTCGTCAGCAGTCTGGGACGCTGGCAATAAGTTAGGGGGGCTGACAAGCAACAAGTGCTCTCTGCACCCTGCTGCACAAGCTACCACGCCCGCTGCTGCAGCACCGTGTGGGTGGGACTCACCCGCTACACAAGCTGGTTGCGCCTCCCTACACCAGGTGGGCAGCGACTAGTCCCTCCCAAAGGCTTTTTCAAGGTAAGGGGAGGGGGTGTGGTCGCCGTCACCGTGGGAACGCCCCCCGCCACGTCAGCCGCTCTCTCGCAATGGCTGCCGGAGCTTTGGCGATCGCGACCCGCCGGGAATCACGCTGTCGCTGTACGTTTCCCTCTGAGCTTCCTAATCTCGGCTGAACCTCGTGGTCTGCTGAACCTCGTGGTCTGCTGAACCCCGCCGGCTCCGGCTCTCGCTGGGCTGGCTCCGATCAGCTGACTGAAGTTTCTTGAAATGCCTACAAAAGGAAAGGCTATATTAAATTTAGTACCTTATACTTGCTTATATTGGACAAGTACTTTTTAGTTTGCATTTTTAGATTACGTATCATATTCAATCCTGCATACTAGAAGAGAAAATAACAGTCCCTGGGAAACATACAGTACAATACAGATAGACCATAACACCCAAAACCAGGACATTGGAAAGTTTCCGTATCATGTCTTTTATCCTTTACGTTCTTTCTCTTCATGAGTACTACTCCCAGCTGATACCAGCACTACAGAATGCCTATTATAGCAGCAAAATACGGAGTCCTTAACAGGATGACATAAGAAACAGGTCAGACTCATAAATCAGTTTTCTTTTTTGGTTGGTGTAGAATATGATCAATATCCCATGCCGATGCTTTTTCTATTCTACATATTAGCTTACTCTCATAGGCTACATGGTTGACTATTAATTCTCCTTTTAGGAACAAAAATGTAGCAGGTACATGGGGTTTTATTAGGCACTGATACTCAAGTAGTATTGCTGAGATGCATCTTAATATTTGTTTCAAACATGTAAAAAATATTTTTTATTAAGCCTTAATTCTCTAACTTATTTAATAATGGCTGAAAAAATTAAGCTTGCAGGTAAATATTTCATTTAACTGAGTTTTTAGGTTTGGTTCTGTTTGGTTTGGTTTGGTTTTGTTGTTGTTTGTGGGGTTTGTTGATTTTGTTTGTTTGTTTTGTGGTTTTTGATTGTTTGGGTTTTGTTTGGTTTTGTTTTGGTTTAATTTGGGGTGTTTTTTTTACAATAAAAATAGGACTTTCAGGGTTAATGTTTGCCAGATCTTCCCATAACCAGAGAATATTTCACTCCTATTGCAGACATGCTGTGAATTATAAGAATAAGAAGATTTCTCAATATTAATAAAGGCAGATATGGAGTAGTTTTATGCACCGTCTAATCACTAGGATGCTCTTTATTTGATTAAAATGTCAAGAAGGCTATTAGGAAGCAAAAGCATAGGCAAGCAAATGGCTAGAGATAAATAATCGTGTACCAAAACTCCAGGACTAATCAAAAGCTATTCATTTATATTCTCTGCCTCTCATGTTCTGTTGAGTTCACTGGACAAGCTTGTTAAAGGGTCAAGAGAAATCCTACAGTGAGACTGGTTATAAATTGCACAACCATTTAAGCAAGGAGCCAGACTGACTCCTAGACCTCAGGACCCAGGAGTGACTGAGGCTGGAAGGGTTATATAGGTCTCTAGAAAAGGCTAACAAGGTTTTAGGTAATATTGACATGTATGTATATCCATCTTTGCTCAAAAATCTTATTCTTCTTACATTATGCTTCCACTTAAGAAACTGTCTGGCTACTCGCTCCCCTGAACGAAAATCTTGCAGGGAAGACATTTTCTTACAGAGAATCAACTGGAAAAAAAAGAAAAGTTGATCAATGGACAGTTTATCCTAGCCCAGTGGAGCCATAAAAATTTGAATTTTGCATAAGCCTTCACGCACAAGGGAATACACCCAGAGAAATGAGGCAGGGTATAAATGTATTAAGTCTGTAACTGTAGCATACTTGATGTCAATTGTAAAGCTATCCACACTTAACAAAGGGAAAAATGAAAAGAATCATCCAAATGCTGGTTCGATAATGGAGCTGACAAGATAACTTAGAAATCCCATGTTCTTTGTTATATAATCTTTCCTACAGATTTTACTGCTTACCCTGTTGACAGACTTTGCTCTGACTAAAGTGTCACATGGGAAAAAGGTGAGCATCAAGTGTAGTTGCATTGAAGGAAGTAGAGGCCCAATTAAATGTACTGGAGTCAAAACAGATGCTGCAGCTGTCAAGAAAAAAGTAAAAGCATTTGCTGAGTAAATTGTGAAAAACAAAACAACAGAAAAAGAACTAGTATTCCTTGTGGAAGTTGAAAATATTTCTAACTGAAGGGAGACTTTCATGGTTTTGCAGTCAGTCCCTCAAGGATCCCACAAAGTAGAAAAATCATTATACATTTAAAGAAATTTTAAGAACATTTAAGTCACAGTGAATATATTTATGGGAAAGTTAGTTAAAACACAGTATCTACATTAAATAAAATACCAGGCTTAAAATACAAAGGCAAAATGGAGTAGAATTAGTCTGTCTTAGGCCACTGGAATATGAGGTGTTGTTTCTACAACAAAAAACAATTTGAAATATAAAAAGTACCAAGTTATCAAAATTATCATCTGCTAAAATTTTTGGAATCAGGGTAAAAATTATGATTCACTGTTTCAAGGAGCTGTTACACTGTTTACCTGCTGTGTTCATGATTTTGACTACCTAACAATTTCACTATCAAATTTTGCTGGTGTGTGTTTTATGTGACAAACACTCATATAAATAGGTTTGAGATTTAAATAGTAGTTTTCAAGTGATATCTCAGAACATAGGTAACACTTCATTTCTACCTGTTCCACCTAAACTGGCAGACTGAATGGGAGACGTATACACAAATGTTGTATGAGTTTGGCAGTGTGTCACTGATGACTTCATTCTCTTGCTCCTCAGACGCTAGTTAGGTGCACACATATGGGTTCTGCTGGCACATCTTTGCTCTGAGAAAGATAGTTTTACAAACTCTAGAAGATAGATGTATTATCTTATTTTCTCTTCACTTCTTGGAGATAATAATAGTAACAATAGAGGAATTCACACTTCTATCACAAAGCACCTTACAAACTTTACACAGGACTTAATCCCTCAAATGTGACCTCCATTCATGGAATGAAATGCAATAGTTCTTTTAGCAATGCACACCCTCAGTATTACTGTCTTGAATATTAAAATATTACTTGCAGGAGAGTGCTTGTAATCTTTAGTTCTATTTGCAAACTTAGCACAACTTTTCAAAACTTGTTTGCCAAAAGACAGACTTCTAATCAATACAATGTTATTTGGCAAGCAAATAAAGCTTTCAGCCTGCTTACTGGTGTCAGTTCTAGCACTCAAATCCTTCAAACTGTATAGTGTCTAACATAGTACACAAAGTTAGTGTACAGCATTGATAACGGAAAACAGCCATGGCTTCTTCAAGATATCTGAGTGTAGAACTGGAAGTGGAAATCAGGCATGCTTGCAATTCTAGTTCTAATTCCTAAGCTGTTGTCATGTTCTACATCGTTATTATGGACTCTTTGCTCTGGAGGACGAGTATCATTTGTCTGATCTGATACCACTTCATCAGAGATCCTTCGGAAGAGGACTTACATGTCTGCTCCTTCTGCATTTGTCAGTAGATAAATAGTAACATCGTCTTAAAGGATACATCTCTCTATTTCCACTGAGCTACAAGCATATATTATATGATCAGGTAAAAGGTGTTTTTGTGAGTAGTGAAGTCAATGCTACATGGGACGCATACTCCTTATACTACGCAGACAAATTGTTTTAAAACACCTCAGAGCTCCTTACTGTTTTATAAACAAATCTTTCTACCCTAGGGCATAAAAAGAAACATGATAGTAAGGTGGCATGGTACATATCACAGGGATAGCAGAGGTAAGCTTTGTTTATCAAGAAAAAAAGAGAGGAGTCTAGAAAGCAGCCGCATTTATTGTGATGGGAATTTTATAGGTGCCAGTTTCTGAAAGCTTTTTAAGGTACTCAGTTGTTAGCAGCAAACCCAAGTGTCCTTTTTGTCCTTGAATCTCACAGCACCATGAAGGATGGAAAATGAAACACAGTCTGAAAATTATATGCATATCACTCATCACTTAGCAGTGCCATCAAATAACAAGATATTTCTTATGTTGCCATAGAAGAAAATGTTTAGCTCCCTATAATCCTCAGGAGGTGGTGGGTCTACAACAAAGCACTGTGCAAAATTCATTTCAATCACACCTACAGAGTCAACTGTATATGATGCATCTTTGCAACTACAAGCTCATGGAAGAAATATGGAAACCCTGTGTTGCCAAAACATTTGCACAGCTACGAGGTTTTTTATTTTCTATAAGAATTTTGCAAAGCCATCCCTCCAACTCCTATACCTGTTTTTTTCCTCTAAAAGCATTTCTGAATAGAAATGGCAGTTTGCTCTAAAATGTCCCAGCATATTTTCTGAGACACTGTACTGTTTTTTTACTATTCCACATATAAAAGGGTACTGGCTTATATGGGAAGGGCTAAAGATTAGTATACATTATGAACTAGTTCTGAAGTTCCAGTTTCATGCTTAAGAAAACCCATTCTTTATAATATTGGAATAAATGTACTATTCTTACAGCTATATGAAATGTTTTCTCCCATTCAGGAGCAGATCTTTTAATGTTAAAGGTCTAAAGCATGGTTTCCAAAAATTTTATTGATCTTACGAGGACAAGAGTAAGGAGTTTGTTTCTTAAAAACAATCTCTTTTGAGACAAAAAAACTACTTACAATGCTATTCTTTATTTTATTCCTTTTTTCTTTTTTATTGTTATTTCATTATATTTTAGGACTCACTGAATGGGTAGTATTTTGTGTCTGCTGACAGAGAATGAGTCATCCACCTAACCTTCTGTCTCCATTAGGTGACAACCCATACCTGTGGTGATTCCATCCTGTGAGGAAACTTCCATCACTAATTTCACCTTTCCAGTGTACTCTGAAGCCGGAGTAAGAAGTGTCATAATTCCATTCTTTCCAGATATGGTTTTCTTTACCCATTTTGATATTAGAATTTTGTTGGCTACTTCTTTCTTCTTAATGAACTGCCCTCCAACCACACAAGACTCATATTATATTTGGAAATGAAATAAGTAGCTAATGAAGCCTGATTACATAGAAATTAGAATACAAAACATTATTACTGGAAATTATTTCCAGCACCTAACCATGTCTGACCAGCACCTGAATTATGCAATATGTCTTCAAGATAATCTAGATTTAGAAAAGACTAATTTTTATCACAAAATCACAGAATCAACTGGGTTGGAAAAGACCTCAGAGATCATTGAGTCCAACCCTTGGTCCAACTCTAATCCGTTTACTAGATCATGGCACTGAGTGCCATGTCCAATCTCAGTTTAAAAACCTCCAGGGACAGCGAGTTCTTGACAATATGTGAAGATTACTACATTATGTAGAAAGTTGTGTGAGTATAAGTGATATTTCAGCTAAATTATTAGATTTTAAAATTTAGTCAGCAAGTTTTTTATGTTTGCCCTTGGAGCAATGAAGGCTAGCCATACTCTGGACTATGTCAGCAAAAGCATAGCAAGCAGCTAGATGAAACTGATTATTACTCGCTCTTTAGAACTTATGAGACCACACCAGGAGTGCTGAGCCCACTTTGGGGCTCATCAATACAAGAGAGACATGGACATAATAGAGCAAGTTCAGTAAAGGACCTACAGGCTACTGAAGCCACTGGAGCACATGACATGGGAGGAGACACTGAGAGAGCTGGGTCTGTTCATCCCAAGGGAGACTGAGGAGTGCTATTATTGCTGTCCTCAAGAGAAAATGGAGACACACTTCTTGGAGGCAAATAGCAAAGGGACAAGAAGAAACAGCTAAAAGTTGAGGCAAGGGAAATTCCAGATAGTGAGGAAAACAATTGTCACAAAGAGGGTGACCGAACACTGGAATGAGTTGCGGTACTTTCACCTTTGAAGATACCAAACAACATCTGAGGAAAGAAGGAAGTAACTTAATGTTATTTTGAAGCTCACTATCCTTGCAGAGTGGGAACAAATAAACACTACCTGTACGTTCCAATCTCAGTTATTCTGCAGTTCTATTCAGTATTTCCATATTAGATCAAATTTTGTTCAGACACCTTCTGTTCTCTTCTATGGTCATATAATACACAGAAGACGTTATGATTTGCTTACGGGTCTCTCTTGTTGGATGGTCAGTTTTACTGTAATCTGTGCCCCAGCCATGTTTTGAACAAAGTAGATATACTTCATCTCTATGTGTGCTTTGAAAACAAAATTTTAGAAACCTGTAGGATTCTCAGGGTGGAGACAATGCACCACGTGAAGCTTACATTCTTATTCTGCTCTGACTTCTAGAGTAGTCTGGCTATTATTTATATGTGTAATCTCCACACAATATTTGCTTAGTACTGGATCTGTAGATACACTTCTGCAAGTTCCACTTAGACTTTGTATTTTTCCCATGTACTCCACAAACACATGCAAGTCAAATATTAAGGAAGAACCTCTCAAATTCCTCAAATCCTGAGTTAACTACCTGGTCATATCTGAACTTCTATCAAAGAGAGTGAATGCCGAATATCCCAATTTACAGTAGTGAAGCACAGCATGGAACTGTTTCATTTAAAAGCTTCTCAAGCATATTACTCAGAATTCTTGAGAGCAATAAAGGAATGTTAGCAGGATTTTCACATAAGCCCAGCCTAGGCAGTCAAATTATTATTTATGATAATGATTTTAAACAATCTTACCAGATGAAGTCCTGACAGAGAAAAACTATTAGAAATTGATTACTCTGTTGGATGAAGCAAAACCACAAACTTCTCTGTTTTCCATGAGAAGGGCTTTATATCACATAGCTGTGGAATAGCTACTAGAAATAGTTAACAGACCAGGCACTGAAAGACAGAAAGAAAGAACTAAGTTTCTAGGAAGTAAAAACTCCAAAAAAAGTCTCAATTTTTATGAGTATGTCACTGTATTCCACACTGATTTTTTGTTTAGTTTCAGTTTCATATGTTTAAGAACACAAAGAAAAGAAAGTCAGTAGAAGAAAAGAATGAAATATGGATGAAAGCAAAGGTGGAGGAGAGCGAATGTTAAATTGCAAATGATCTCTGCTGGCATGAAAAACAGTTTATAAGGTAAAACAAAATTATTCCAAGGAAAACAGTGACAACCCAGTTTGAAATTCCATTGTTAAAACAAATCTCAATCAATCAAATGATTAATTCTAGCTTCGCATTGTGTCAGTTACAAATGGCAACAACAAGAATCAATGGTATATAATTTGTCATCTCTTTGAAGGCTCAAAGATTGTTGATAGGCAAAATACCAATGAAGCTAACAATTGGTGGGTAAAACATGATTAATATTCTGCTCCATGATAATTTTCTTTCTTTACAGAAAGAGACATTGTTTCAATCAAATTACAGTTCTGTCCTTCCAAGGGCACAATAAATCACTAATATGTTCAGATGTTCACAGAAATCTTCGAGTAGATTTATTCACTTACACACATTTGAAACTTCACATGCTGTGCTTTAGTAGTCATAGCAGATATTCCTGTTTGACCGTACTTTCTATCAGGTATTTTATGCAATATTGTGTAGTAACAGGATGCTTTGCAAATTATTATAACTGCATTTGGATCAATGGAATACTGAAGATGATAAACTAGGAAGACTCCCTTAATTTCTCTGTAATAGTAGGAACCGAAGTCTTGAATATTTATTCCAGTCTCATCAAAGCATATGTAAAATTCTTTCTTAGGACATATGAACTAAATAGTACTTGAAACTTTGAAACATAGCGCAAATTAAATTTTCATTAATCAAGTACAATGTTCCCCGTTAATGCTGTATTAAATCTGGAATGCTACAGTGTCTTTTGCAGCTCAGCTGAGATGTACCTTTTTTTTTTCTTTTTAGGCAATGAACCCTACAAATAGCAACTGCCACTATCTATCCCCAGTTTTTGCTCGGAATTTTCATTTCCCACCTTTTTTACCAACAGCGGTTTTCAGGCCTGTGATGTGCCTCCAGACATGCTTTCAACATTAATCAAAAAGGTACACTGCTGACAATTATATTAAAGAGTGGTTTCTTGAGTCTGTCACAGTATCACAGTATGTTTGGGATTGGAAGGGACCGCAAAAGATCATCTAGTCCAATCCCCCTGCTGGAGCAGGAACGCTGTGTGAGGTCGCACAGGAACATGTCCAGGCGGGTCTACCGGTGATTCTTCAAAAAATTATTTTTACAACTTGCTTGTAGAGTGACTCAAGTTATCAAAACCATGAGACTTGCTGGGCACAAGAAAATGACCACAGCAAAAGTTCATCTGAGAACTGTAGAAGTACTCAGAATAAAGCACATTTGATGTACCTTTATCGGTTTATCCAGGGACTAGCAGGAGCAGTTATAAGCAATGCCATAGTTTAAAGCCTTCATATAAAGCCTGAAAGTATTTGTGCATGATATTGCTCACCTGAGTACAATCTATCATACTCAGCATAGGTTCATAAATTATCATGTTAGACAACTACGAAACCCCATCTGGCTGTAAGTGTCCAGATCAAGGGCCCATAACCTCATCCAAAAATGGAAACAAATAATTATATCCCCTACAAACTTTTTTTTTTTTCTCTGTTAATTCAGGCACAGTCTGCTCAAAGAAGCTCTGGTTAGTTATAGAAGCACCGCTATGCAAGAAAGTGAAATTTCTGTTGAAACAGGACCAGAAGTAGAAGAAGTTAAAGAGCAAGATTATTTAGGAGGGGCAGAGGAGGCTATTTGTCCTTTTAATATCCAGGGAGCCTGGGACCCAGCAGCTGTGTTCCGTTGGCAAACCCACTTGGGAAATGAGGGTGTGATTGTAAAAGCCAGCAAGTAATACAGCTGAGAATAGGTTAAAAGAAAGGGAACAACCTGTGCCATTGGCCTTATATCGGGGTGGCTACAGGGAGGATGTCTGTAGGAATGATTGTATGTGGTAAACAGGAGGTATAGCTTTTGAAGACTAGAACATATGAGTAATATGAAACGTCTTTGGTAGTTTGATGTAGGGTATAGCAAGGTATTTCTATCAGACCTTAGCACCTGTGTAATGTATCTTATCTACTTATGGCAGAAGGAGGTTCCACAAGTTTTTTCTGTAATAGGCTTTATTGTCTAACAAGCACACCTATGAATTGAAGTTTTGTTTGGTGTGGTGTGGTTTGTTTGTTTTGTTTTTTTTCAAATTTAAATTAAACATGCTGGAACATGTTAATTCCAAATTGCTACATTTTTTTCATTATCATTAATTGAGTAAAGTAGTGCACATTAAGGGTTTTGTCTGCTGTATAAACTATGGACAAACTACTAAACTACTTTATGTTCATTTTTAAAATAAATGCTGAAAGTAATGCTGAATAAATGCTGAAGTAAATGCTGAAAATAAATAAAACAGAGATATGTTCTGGAGCAGTCTGATCCTAACAGGTCGCTTGAAAGTCTTGACTGTGGAAGGACTAGTTACACAATGGTCTTATCCTTTTTATATTATCAGTAACTGGGGATGTGGTGCATTGTGGATTTAACTTCTCCTCAACAGGATTTATGTTGATATGTTTCATACCTGCAAGACATGTAACAGGGAATAGATATTAGGAAAAAGCAAATAAAAAGATGTTTTGAAACAAATTATGAAAAAGCAGATCCCCATTTCTGTTTTATTTGAAGCCTGCTATTTTTGATGTCTCTGGAACATTATCCAGACTGCTATAACCATTCTTCTGGCATCCTTCAAATGCAGCATTTGCACGTAACAGTTAAGAGACTAATAACTGCAGAGCAGCTTCAAACTTTCTTGAAATATCCAGCTCTAAATACTGCTAACACTCTTTATATAACTGTATCAGAGTATAAATAAAAGACTTTTGAGAATGTTCTGTGTAAGGCCAGCAATTCCTATATAACCATGGCAATAACACCATGTAAGGTGAAGAGGACCTAGGTAGCCATACCAGAAACACCAGAAATGGTGTCAGAAATACCAGAAGGGGTATCAGAATATCAGAAGTGACAGAATACATATGGATGTAGTAAAAAAAAAAAAAAAAACTGGGAACAAGGAGGAGGAAAAAAACCAAACGTAACGAGTTCTTTATTTGGGATGAGACTGAGGTGGGAAAAAAAGTGAAAGAAGAGTTAGAGAAATTGTAATGGGGATAGTAAAGATTGCAATTATTTGACCAGAGCTGTCTGTGGTAATATGTGACATAGCCCTGACCACCACAGTCTAGTTGGAACAATGATCCAAACCTATTTCAGGCCTGAGAACATTTGAATCTTTTTTTTTTCTTTAATTAAAAATAAAAATAGATAAATAAAAAAATCATTGTTTTCTCATTTGTGAAGTATGATGTTGCAAGTAGTTTGTGTAAGATGCAGATAACAGCTACAGATCAAAATAGTTTACTCACTGATTCTATGTATTTAGACAACAGGAAAATATTTGTGAGGTAATAATCTCCTCAAATTCCTGAATCACTGGAGACCATAATTTTCAAGTACTCTGTGTAAGTTTGCATTGTTTTCTTATTTGTTTTGATTTAACTCTGCTATTTGCTTTGGACAATCAGAAATCAGGTTTATGACTAATGGAAAGAAGATCTGCAAGGATGGTTGGCATTATATACTTATGTCCAGTGGCTACACAGGTTCTCTTTTTTTTTGTTTCTTTTCTCAAGTATTTTCTGTGGCAAATGTATCCTCACTTGTGATCTGTTTCAAAGAATCAAAGCTCAGCAGAACAGGCTGTCAGCCAGTCACTCTGAAACACAGAATGGTTTTGACTTTATTTTCAAAGTGGATAGTCTTAAGAAACCTAAAATAGGGTAGCTTTTCATAGTATTTCAGTGATTTTCTACAGTACCTCCACAAATCAGAATTTAACAGTTAAAACAATAATGAAAACCAAACTGAAATAAAAGAAATTTTGGCAGCCACTGAAATAGTGACATTTTGTCTCTATGTATGTTCATGGTTAATATAAAGTGGATTTCTATTGCATAGTTAGAAGCTAATTAAACTCTAAGTGCATAAAAAGTCTTTTAGATAAAATGTTAACATTATTTCATTCTGTTTCTTTTCAATAAATGTTCTTGTTATAAAACATATAAATAGAAACTAATGACCTCTAAGTTTTAAATATGTCTTTTGGTGCATTTAGGCTGTCAGAACAATATTATTTTAAATTTATGTCAAATTTTCTCACTAGTTTTACCCCAAAGATAGTATCCATAGAATGAGAAATCAGGAAGAATGGAATCCAGCATCTTTTGGCAGAAATACAGAGCTGCTGGAAACATTTTTTCTGACTATTCTCTATACTCATGTTACCCAAAGTTGGAAGTAAGTAAAGGATAATGTTCTGGGCATAGGAGCTGTCTCTTCTTCCTCACTGACTGTAGCTGAGTTTTACCAGCTGTGCCAAAAAAAAAAAGAAATATCAAAGCACTTTCTACTGAGTTGTTTCCCCAAAAAAAAAAAAAAAAAGAAAAGAAAAAAGAAAAAATAATACATTACTAATTCAAGAGGTATCAAATAGAGATATAACTCATGAAATGAAACAATGCTCCATGTGCTAATGCCATATAAGCAGTAAGGCTGACTGCCTGACCCACCAAACTTTGCTTTTCTCAGCTGAGACTGACAGTGGCTGGAAGTCATCCCAGGCCTGCCCTCTCCCTCAGTGCAGCATTGCAATAGCAAGTACTCAGCCCTGCTCACGCAGCTCCAGGCTGAGACCTGAATTCTGAACAATCAGTGTGTTTTCTTTGTTCCAACAACCCAGGTGTCTTTTTGAGGCCACTACATTTTCTTTCGTTGACCTGACAGCCCTGTTTGAATTACTGGCGTGCCACTCTAGGAACAAAAGCAGCACTCACTGAGAAAAAATTCCCTTCAAACTCTTGAAGGATGATACAACTTGTTGAGTTGAATGAATAAAATCCCTGATCTTTACATGAGGGCTGTTCTTGTTAACTGTGACAGGAGAAAAAAAGAGAAGCTATTGGTTTCAGTTTCCCAAAATAAATACTTTTATTTTATTTTTTAATAGAAGCTGCAGGAAAAGAACAAAGGAGCTAAAGATCATAAGACAGGTCAGAGCATACTGTGGGAGACAAGCTATTAAAAACAATTCTGTCTTTCCGCAGTTTTTCCAGGTCATTTTCCCTTCAGTCATTATAAGTAGTAACATTTACATGAAAATATGATCGTGGTTTCTCAGGAGCTTACCGGCTCTCTATATTTATCCTCTTGAAGTCATAAACCTGGTTTCTGTGGTAATTAGGTTTTCCATGAGTTTTCAGTGGTTCTTTCAAGGTGGGCACAGGCTAGGCTGTAGTCCAATAACACCCCAATAGCATCATTAAGACCAGGATTTTCCAATAGAAGACACTAAAATCATGTCTAAAGATATATGAATCTATTTTTATGTCCACATGTAGACAGCAGTAAGTTGAGGGGTTTTTTAATTGCTGATGTTGGGAACTCATCTGTGTCAGAGCCTTCACATTCCTGAATATCTCATTACTTACCAATGTTTCTAAATCGAGAAATCTAGATTTTTTTTTTAATTGTGACCTACTTAAAGAGGAGCTGTAACAAGTCTGCTCAATTGTGAATGAGAGCCAGACCACAATGGTAGGAATTAATTCATTTAATCCAGGAATATAAAGGTCATTCCAGTCTCATTTTGAAATTACTGATAATCTTATCTATCATGAAAAGTTTTTGAAACTTAACACAGAATATCAGCAAATTGAAAGTTTGTATCATAGTCTTACATGGTTTTGGTGATAGCTTGTGTTCCCATTTATAACTGTACATATGGACTCTATGGCACTACTACCCAACAAGAAAAAGTTTACGGCCTATGTAAGTATGGCAGAGTATTTGCTAGTTCAAACGGTTAATCTGAAGCTATTACATCATATGCATGTACCTTAATTTTCTATATCTAAAGGAACTTTTAACTGACATGACTGGAAAAATAGCACAACGTGTTAAGTTTGTGTGGTTTAAATTGCTTTTCTCTGTTGCAAGTAGTACGCATTAATTGCATACGTAAACAACTTTCTTACCAGACATTACTAGTTTCTCATTCAAATTCAGAGTTTACAGTAATCTTCACATGATCTTCCACCACAGATATCATGGAAGAGTTATAGCTGAAGGGTTCTACCTTTTTCATATTATATACTCGATTTTCAATAGCCTAGCACAGCACACAGGCAAAAATACTGTAAAGGTAACCATACTGTCATATGCAATTTTGACTGCTTTTTCTGTTCTCTACTGCTTGGCATTATTTAAGCTATTCTGGGTCCAAAATGTTGTATTAAAACATTCCCTCAGGGTGACAATTCTTTCAAGATGGGCTGCTTACATCAGCAATGGCTTGGCACCAAAATCCATTATATAACACACCTGCCCAGGATTCATAGGAAATACAGGGGCTGAATCTGACCTGCGGATTATCTTGGAAAATAACTTAATTGGAGAGATCATTCATATTTCTGCCATATTATAAGGCAGATATACATTACACAATATAAAGAATGCCTTACTTGTATTTAAAAATTCTAAAGGTGTTTGAATCTGATACTGTTTCCACTAATAAGACATCTATTTTATATAAATACTCTGAAAGATGCTAGCCCCATCCTTAAAAAATAAAGACATCCCTGATAAGAACATGGTCATTATTTAGCATATGAAAGATTTATAAGGTTAAGCTTCCCAAAGAAGGATTTTAAGTAAAAAATGAGCAATAAGACTATTCAGAAACATAGTTGACTGTAACTTGTTGGTTTCTTTTGTTTTGGCTTGTTTTTTTTCTATCATGCATTTGTTTACTGTTTTTTTCTGTCCTTAAACAGCTGTGCATTCCCTGATCTTTTTCAAATGTTTTTTATGTGTCATGGTATATTAGCTTTTCAAATTCATTGGGAATTCTTGTCTACAGTAAAATTTTACCTGACATGACTTAACCTTTCAGTGAAAAATGAAGCAGTACTTACAATGTCTGCACAAAAAAGTGTGATTAATTTTTCTCAAGTGTACTTTTCTAAGCTTAATTAGAAAATCTAGAGACTTCAAAAACCAGCAGAAAGCTATTTTTTGGCACAAATTTTGGAGATAATTTTTTTAATTGTAAATTTACTGTTACTATACTTGACTACCTCTAATCTCTTCTTCTAGATGTTATCCAATCATATTTTTAGCTCAGTATTCTTCATATTCAGATTATTTGCGGTAATTAACCCCATTATTTAACTTACACAGTTATTGCAGGTGTTTTATAGGTTTGATTTTTTACAAGGTGCTGAGTAGTCTGGCCTTGATCCAATGAAGTGATTAAGCATCTGCTTATCTTTAACCACATAAATGATCCTATTGGGAATTTTTCTGGATCAAGCCCTTCATCAGCCAGGCTTTGAACAAATAGTCTTTTAACTGAATTATTTTTTTGTTTGGTATTTCTCAAGCTATCTCTTTCTGAAATTATATTTTTAAACTGTATATTGATCAAAACCCTCAGTGAACATTGTCTTCTGTGTAATGTCAAAGCTGACTGGTGGGATCAACCAATAATAACTTGGATGTTTTTTCTTCATTTATTTTTTCACTGTATTTTTTGCAAGAAGGAGATTTAAGAAACCATCAGTACTTTGAATCCCTTAGGGTTAGTCAGGAGGTAGCTGCAGACAACTGTAACAGAACATTAGATGGGCGGGAGCAGTTGTTGTTTTTAGGTTTTTTTTTTTCTTTTCATGTTTACCTTATTTATTAAAAACCAACAAAATAATACATGATTTACTGATGAGATTTAGACTTCACTTTTTTTTTTTTTTTGTTAAAGCCACACAAATCAATCCAGCACAGGTACTTTCTGCAGTACATTTTTTCACTGGCAGTTTCTGCACTACAGTTGCGGTAAGGGATTGAAAGAGAACTGAGCCCAGGTTATGATATGTCCCATCCAATGTATTTGCTGGATGCACTGTCCACATTATTTACAGGCAATCTGGGCAAAAATTAAAATTATGTCAGAGAAACTTACAGTCTGCAAAAGTATAGCACAGAAGAGAGTAGACATTGTAGCATTCAGTCTCTTTATCCAGTGTTACATTAACAGATCACCACATCTACCCTAGACACCAAAGATTATCTCATCTCTGAAAGTGTAGATATGTACAGAAAATATTTCTGTTCAAGCACAGGGTTCTTTTAAAAGCAAAAGTATTTTAGAATGGGGAGGGGAGGGAAGAAAATGAGTAGAGTACATTGTGGTTTCTCCTATATGGAGTCAGGATATGGTTTGAGTCTGCAAACAGATCCAGGTGTCAGACATGAACTAATATCCCAGTTAAGATATTTCCAGAGAGAAGTCTAGTTATCAGTTCCCTGCACAGATTGAGAAAAGAAGCAGATGGAGCAGGAAACTGCAAGACCCCGGAGGATGTGAAGCTGGTTGTCTAGTCAGAGGCTGATGCCCACATTGTTAACTTGAAACAGGTTTCATTTTGCACAATTTTTCAAGAAAACTTAAGGAATGATGAAATTATATTAACTTGAAATGCTGACACATGAAGGTTGGAGAAGGTTGGAGAAGACCCTTAAGGTCATTGAGTCCAATGATTAACCTAACACTGCCAAGTTCACCATTAAACCACATCCTTAAGATCTCACGTTGTTTTTCAGAATTAAAGAAATGTGTGCACAAGCAGGGTGAGGAAAAAAAAAAAAAAGCAATTAAAAAAAATTAAAAAAAAAGATGTTGCAGAACACAGCAGAGGGATGGAGAATCTCAAAGTGTTGCCTGTGCTGTTGCACACAAGTGTCTAAAATTATCACCTCATAAGTAGCTTTAAAGTCATAAATAGGTAAATCTTTCCCAACTATACTTAGCAAGCCAAGCTGCTTAAACCATGCTTCTCTGATCTATTCATGTTGGAGAGATGTCCAAGACCCAGGTCACAAACATACATATAGAATCATGATATGCTGGTTGGAAGAGGCATCTGAAGGTGATCTAGTCCAGCCTCTACTGAAAGCAATACTGTGTCCAACACAGATTGGATCAGATGTAGCCTTGGTAGCAGCATTTTTATAACTCCTAGGGAAGGACCTTCTATAATCTTTCTATGCTGTTTCACACACCAGATGTAGAAGAGTGCTAGAACTGTAGCAAGGTTGGTGCTGCAAGTCACCATGAGACACAGAGAAAAGGGTAGACTAAAAAATTATTGTCCTTATTTACCTGTATACAAAGGTGGGTGTTCTTGTACCACTTAAAGACTCAGAAAAAAATTACTGCAGAATTTTATGCCTAACTTTTACTGGCTTGGCATTGAAATTCTTCATGTATATTGAATGTACAACGTAAATGATCAAAGGTATACAATGCATCTTTTGAATGCAATATGATTCATAGCCTTCCAGCAATTTACACAAAATAGTTCCAAAGCCTTTGGGTGAATCCCTAAAGTTTTCTTGTACATATCCCTTGAAACTTACATTTTTATATTAATCCTTTGCTGCTGATCACTTGCTTCTTTCTCAAAGCTTATCCTTTGGACTAGAGCCATAACTAATAAAAACTGAAGTCTCTGCTTTGTGCAAATTGAGGATATGTTCCATAACGTGATCATACAGATATTATCTGACTAGAACTATAACTTGTCTGTGGTCAGTAACGTTGAAATCATATAGTGCTTAATGAAGATCATGCACCACTGCTTACAGAATTCATTATTGTATTTTCAAATCAAGTATATTTTAATTAAACAAAGTCTCTTCACAGTAACTTTGCTTTTCTGGTAAGTTTTCTAGCACTGAGTGCATATAGTCTTCCATATTTCTCAATCTTCTGACAGGCTAAATCTCTGGCCTTCATTTTCTGGGTGCTTTACTCACTTCACTGTATTAGGACATGTTTTTATGAACAAAGCCTCATCCTTTTCTAAACACAAACAATTATATTGCCTTTCAATAGGTGTATCTTAAAAAGTGGTTTGGGTTCTTTTTTCAAGTATTGTTGTTATTTGGCTGAAATCAGGGGTATATAAGCCATTTTATTTGTCTGAAATAAGACCTACACCCATTGTGTTCACAGTTTTGCTGGAGACTGCATTCATAGCTGTGCAATTAAGTGCAGCAGAAAGGAGCTGGAATGTGCATTGCTGTGATCAACTAACACACCCCCACAATGGAAGAAGGCTCAGAGGAGATGGGCATAGGCATTCGGCTTTTGAAGCTCAGGGAAGAATACAGGCAGTAACCGCAGCTGTCGAAAAGAATGCTCAACACAAAGGGGATCTGAGCTAGCCAGAGCATTATGGGGGAAGTGTATGAAATGCCTGAGCCCAACATAGAGTATAAAAACAGAGCAGCAAAAAAAATGGCCTAGAGGAGAGCCACCAAGATGATCAGAGGGATGGAACACCTGTGCTGTGAGGACAGGCTGAAAGAGTTGGGGCTGTTCAGCCCGGAGAAGAGAAGGGTCCGTGGAGACCTTATTGGGGCCTTTCAGTACTTAAAAGGGGCCTGTAAGAAAGATGGGGACAGACTTTTCAGCAGGCTCTATGATTCTGTCATTCTAGTGAGATGAGACACTACTGAGACAGTGAAGTTTGGCTTTTGAGGAAGATGTTGAAGAACATTGTTAAACCACAGTGGCAGCCACTTGGCATTTGTGACATTCCCTGATGTCTGCCATGGGCTGACCTCCCCCATCCACAACTAGCCTAGATTCTCTACATAATTTATATATCTGTATGTATATGCAAAATTCCTTAATAAAGGTTCAAGAGCATTGACTCATTAAAGTTTGGAGCTTGAAATAGAGGTCTCTCCTGGGTACTGGATCATTAAGGAAGAGTGGGAACAGGGCCAGGAGAAGCCCCACACAGATGATAACTGCCTATCTGTTCAATAAGCATTATAGCTTGTCAGCCATAGAACTAGCTGCTGTTGGCATAGTTCACAATTAATTTGGGAACCTGAAGCAAAGAAGGGCTTCTTTGTGGAAATATATTACTAGAGAAAAAATTATCAGCTGTTTTTCATGGACTCCTCATACAAGACTTAAGGCAAACTAGGTCTTTTTGGTATTGAATTCTAGTTTCAGAGCTTGCTTTGACCAGTAAGTACTCTCTGACTGCTGAAAATACTATTAAAAGTTCTCTTCATTCTAGGCTGTAAATACTTGCTGTTTGCTCACAGGCTATGTGGAATGAAAACAGTCAAGGTTTTCTCCTAGGCAATGATAACTTCTTTTGGCTCTTGCTGGAAAATTTATGTTCAAAGAGCACAGTTTTGAACTTGGAAAACTTCATCTCTTCTGGATTAGTCTGTCTGTTTCCATTCCTGAAAAAAATCACAGCAAGAAGTGACATTGTTCTATACTGACATTATTGCATTCTATAATCTCTCTGTGCTCATGTAATTCCCAGGGATATTTTTGATAGTTTCTGCTGTAAGAATAACACAAAAGGAATATTGCCCAGGGTCAAGACATAGGGAAGTCTGTTTCTAATAACTATTTATATTCTGATTTTCTTTTACATGGTTGTCCCTGTCGTTGAAATTGTAGGGAGTCCCAGAAGTCCAAACACACACAATTTCTGTGATCTCATAATTTCAAGTGTAAATCTACACCATGAGCTTGATGCACCGACATACTTCTTTACCCTGGGTATGTTTTAATCTTACAGATCAGTTGCACTGCAGGTTTGTGCTAGTGTGCTGTTAGATAAGCTACCCTCACAGGAACCCATTCAGTATATTGAAATTCTTGAAGAATAAATTGGTCACTGAACATCTCTTGCTGTTTGGCAAAGGTCTGAGTTTTCAAAGGTCATGAAGGTTAACATTTGTAGTGACCTTTGTAAACACAGTACTACAGATGAAACTTTTTGCACTGCTGCCAAACATATGAAACCACTGCAGCTTTAGCTCATATTCTATTAATCTTAAAAGTTGCCTCTTAATTACCATGAAACAATGTGTACGACAGTTTTAAAATCCAATTTAATAGTTTTTTTCAGATTAAGAAAACCTATCTGCTCTTGTGGTTCAATGTGTATTAGAGCTGTCAAATTTGTCTGCATTCCCTTGCAGTTTATGAGACATTCTCTTCTTTTCTGAAATCTGGAAAAGTTTGTTAGCTTAGAAAACTTTACAGTAAATGAAACATTCTTAAATTTGAAGTACCTTGGTAGTCTGGTGGCATCCATTAGCAGTGGCACGTCTGACTAGTTCATTAGGTCTTGGAAGCTTAATTTCTGCTTAAAAATAGAGAAGACACCCTGGAGGCTTGTCTGAATGTCAAATTAGATCAACAAGCTGTTAAATCTGTCCTCTTTTTTAAGCCTTTCATTTGTTGATTTCCTCATGTATTTCATTTAATTTTCAAGTTTAAGAACAGATGTTGATACTCATACAAACACTCTTTTAGTTGCCAATGTGAAGTCCTACTGAGGAGAGAATGAAATCTGTTAGATCCACTGTACAATATGCATTGTACACAAATGGAAAACCACTTCATCTATTTACAGGGGTGCAGAAAGTGACATAAAAATTAGCCAGAAGAATTCAAAACTCTAAAGTTCAAACTATCTTGTGTGAATTAGCCATGAATAATTACCAACTTTTGAAAAATACAGCTCCCATGAGTAACTAAGTGTGAAATGTAATTTTGAAATAAAATTAAGTTATTATTAATACATATTGTCACGTTTATACTAAATATATAGAGTTGTCAGAAAAAGCAGATAATTATGATTAGACAGAATTTTCCGGTATGGAATAATATAAGTAGTTCTTAACTTGGGAGAGCATTCATCCTCTCTTGCTCATCCTTTGCTATTGGCTCATGCCTGATATTATCACACCAAAGTCTGCAGTGGAACAAAATGTAAGATGACAGAATGTAGTGGAAGATTCATGTTTTTGCACAGGAATAGAATAAAGCTATTTGTTTTCTGAAAGAAAAGAAAGTCCCAGAAATTGTGACAATAACTCTGACTATGAACCAGAAGTTTCTGATAATTGCCAGTCCAGAATATTTGTAGATAATTGGTGTATTCTCTTTGATGACAAATATATATAGTGGCAGACTTTATCAAAGCTTATTCTTGGGTATTTGAGTAACTGAATTTTTAAAGACATAATTTGAAGATAAATATTAATCCATTCTTTAAAATCCCTGGTGTTCACAGAACTTATTCATAAATGAGGAAATAATTTTGGACAAAGTTTACACATACAAATGTGATTCTGAAGAAGTATTTTTCTCCCTAACCATGTAATAATCAGAAACAAACAAATAAAAATTTCAAAATGAAAAATAAAATTAAGACACTTGTATCAATCCATGGTTGTGTGGGGCTCAGCTGAGGTCTGCCTCACTATGGGGGCAGGAAGGAGTAGCAAAATACTGAGACATCAGGTGGGCCTATAAATATGTTATTTTTGCCAAATATTTTACATCATGACAGTACAACCTAAATAATTTCAGGGAGAGGGAATGAGAGAGGGAATACGTACTTGTAGAATTCAAGTATAACCTTTCCTTTTTCTTTCTTCTACGGGAACATATATAGGGACTTAAGCCAATTCAAATGCCTAAAGTTAGATGGGTTGGATCTGGGCCATGAAGTCTAAGACACAGCAGATGTATACAATAAACCTTCTCTGCTATTCTCTCCCAAGTCTCAGCTGTCAGTGGTTTAGGGACTCTGTGAATCTTTGCATCTAGACAAGCCACAGATGGGCATTTCTTTTATTAGTTTGCCAAGTGCCTTTTTACATATTTGTTTTTGAACTTCATGTTTTAAATAAACTCTGTGTAACAATAATATCCTTTCATTTTCTTTGGACTGACGCATGACAACTTCATTGGGTACCTTACAGATTGCATGTTGTAAAAAATAGTGAACGCAGTATCTTCATACAATTTATTATTTTACAGGTTGATACCCACTGTTCTGTTACAGGTTGAAAAGTTTGCAATCTCTTCTTCAGCCCGTCATCCCATTCTGTCTCTTTTCCTGAAGTGACTATATCTCTTTTGAGACTGGACAAGAAAAAATTAACACCGAATTATACCCAGCATATGAACACACCATCCATTTATAAAATAACCCAAAGTAATTTTCTGGTTTAATTCCTGTCCTGGTTCTAACAATTCCCAGCTTTTTGTTTGCCACTGTGGCTGCTAAATAGCACTGAAAAGACACCCTTAAATACTTACTCACATCAGTCTTGTTTTTCTGAGTGACAATAGCTTATTCAGTGTGTTGCTGTATTTTTTTCTCGTTTTTATATTACTTATACCAGCTTTCGTTTATTCTCCTTTTGATTAATCAGACAGTACCGTGAAATTCTTTTCAGCTCTTCACAGTCAGCTTTAAATTAACCACCTTCAATAATATTCTACCATTTATAAATTTCACCACGTCAGTAATCACTCTCTTTTCCTTGATCATTAATGAATACGTTGAAGAGTTTACATCCCAAGCATATGTCCTTGAGGATGACAAATTCCATAACTGAAAAACTACCTTTTGTTTGTATTATTTTCTTCTACTTTAATGAGTCATCAATACATAGAAGGGTCTCTCTTATCCCACAATGATTTTATTTTTTCTCAGAATGTTTTAATTAATCTTGCCAAAAGCTTTCTGAAAATCAAATTATGGTGTACTGACTAGATCACCTTGATTCACAGTTATTGACTGTTTCAGAGATTGCTAATGCATTTGTGAAGCATAATATTGACCAACAAAAAAAAAAAAAAAAAAAAAAAAAGAGTTGAATTTACTCCAAAATATCCTGATGTTACAATTCAAAATTTTGAGCCAGTTTCTACCAAGACATCTGTTATGCAAGCTAGACAAATTAATGTTTTCCAGTGTCAGTCCTGGTGTTCTTTTCAAAGACTGTCATCATATTCTAGTCTTTTACCACTGAAGACATGGGCTATACAAGCGGTTAATAGTTAGCAATTTTAGATTTTAACTTTTTTACAGCTATTTGATAAATATTCTTTCTTCTTGTGACTTGATGCTGTTCAGCTTATGCATTGGTTATTTGTCTTCTTATATTGAGAATTCAGTTTGAGATCTTTCCTCTACATTTGATACCATAAATAATGCACCTGTTGTGAGAACACTTGAAACCTCCTCTATAAAGACCATTGATGTAAATACTTCATTTCGATTTGTTGCAACGTCTTTATCTTTCTGTTATTTTAAGTTTGATTGCTTTATTCAACTTCATGAAAATACTCCTATTTCTCATATCTCTGGAAAAAAATAATGGCTTTTATGCCTCTGGAACTTCTGTAAAATGTTCTTGGGTATTCCATATTCGATTTAAATTTAACTTGCTCTACAGCTACATACTTTTTTTGCATTACATTTTTCTTCTCATTATTTTGACCACTTATACGCATCTGTTTATTTACTGTCTTTGCAATGTTTGCAAATATTCTGATTTTATTCCATTTTCTTACATGATTGATTTTGAGATACAAGTGTATCATATGTTGTTTCTCATGTGTGTTCAATCTCTGTGACTCCTGCAAGCACTATGCCTGCTAGCTGTTGGGGTTTTTAAAATTATTTTTTCTTTTTTTTATTCTATTATTTTGTAGTTTTACTTTTTAATATACATATATGTATTAGTTTTGTTGGGTATTTTTCGCTATTAAAAATTTTATACTGTTTGACTGTGGTAGCTATTAGAATGCTCTTTTTATTGTTTCAGATACTCTGCACCATTTAGAACTAAATTAAAAATTGCTTCTCATCTTATGGGTTATTTGACTTGTAGCTGCAAGAATCAGTAACTTATGATACAACAAACAACCTTTGTTGTATGACCTTTGCCTCATGTTTTTCTGGATTAAAATAGGTATAATTCAGATATTTTTCACAATATGCAGTCATGAAGCAAGTTTTAACCTCAGTACTTCCATGGATGACTACTTGCCATTTCATGTTAACCAGTACTCTTTGAGTTGTTTCTCTTCTGTGTTCTTCTGCACGCAGGGACAAACCTAGCCCTAGTGTATCTCTAATGAAGAAAACAGAGATACGCAAGGGATGAATTTGGCCAATTATTTATCTTCACTTGAGAGTTTCCTTTTCTATTTAACTAGTTGTAATTGATTTTTCCATTTAATACTATCCTCAGTTTAATCTTTCACCCTCTCAAGGTGAAGGCCTTTAGGCTGAAAGCTTTCCCAGCTGAGTTTAAAAGGACTACTACTGACAGCAAATGAGATTTTTCTGTGGCTCGATAGGTAAGCCCAGCACTTTCCAATACTTGGGTCATGAGTTCAATTCTCTGACAAAATAAATCCATCATGAATAATACCCTCGAGGTAATCTCTGCTTTGTGAGTTACCATACTCCCTGCACTGTCCTCTGAAGTTTTTGGTACTTGTATATTTTTGCCATAATTCCTTTTAAGATGCCAATTTATTTTTTTTTAATCTCTACATATTTAATTGTTATAAAGATTATAACATGAACAGATAAGGAGATTTCTTTTATCTGGAAAGTTTAAACTGAAAACTGCTTGTTGAATAAAAATGTAAGATTCTATGAGCTCAAATTTTGAAATCTGTCCTGTACTGACTCACTTTTGTGTACTGCATCATATCATGTCTAAGTACTGCATTTATTAATACTTACATTGCAGTAGTTCCGAAGTAGCTTATGCTAAGTGGCTGTATCACATTCTTTTTCAGGTTTAATCATTGTTTATTTAGCTTGAAAATCAATTAACTCATCTATTTTTTCATGAGCAACATCTACAGAAATATTCAGACTGGAATTAGTCTATTAATTTCACAAAATTAAGAAATCCATAATGACATTTCTATGAGTGACCAGAAATGGATGTCAAATTCTTTGCTTTATGCATATAGTTTTCCTGTATAAAGTCAATACTTCCTTTCTAAAATTAGACTAAAGGAATTTGATGTAAGAACATTAAAAAATAACTTTTTTAAAAAAAGACCATTGTTTCATGTTCTTGTACCCCTTGAATGGGGAATATTCACAAATGAAAGCTGTTAAAAGTTATAAATTCTTCTAGATATCAACATTTTGCATTACACCAGATAGTAAACAATCTTAACTTTAAGACCACAGCAAAACAATTAATAAGCAATGGAGCTAGAAGGCAGGACAAAACTGATTTTTAACTTCTAATGGAGTACAAAGCAGTGCCCTGACTTTTCAAGAAGTGTTTTTCATCATCTGTCTTACAGATGGCAGATCCAGCTCATCACATGGGATTCACTGGACCAAAAATAACTTTACCATGTATGTTTACCATAACTCATCTGTTTTATGTAAGATCCCTTCACAGTCAACCACTGGAGAGACAGTGGAATTCATACATTAACCTTTCAAAATTGAAAAGATGACTGTTATATCCTTCTGACATTAAAATAATTATTTGGATATGGAGATTTAGCCTGAATTGTGCCCATCAGTCAATACCCAATGCCAGTGTATGAACAGGATAAACAATTAGTTCCTTAGACAAGGAAGATTTCTTTTTTGAAGCTCAAGGAATGTTCACCTGTGATCTCATTGTGAGGCAGGGAAGAGAAGGAGGAACAGGCTTTTTATATAGTACAGGACTACAGTTAAAAGCTAATTCTCAATACAAATAAACAAAAAAAACCCCAGCACCTAATCTAGTAATAAAGAGCACCTGAAGAAAATAAATTATGTCCTTACACAAAAAAAACCTGTCATGTTCTCTACAAGATGTATTTTCTCAACAAAGAAGATATCCTAAACTGATAATTCTGTTTTTTGACTTTACCAAAAATGTTTCCAAATTACAAACAAACAAACAAAAACCACCAAAACAAAACAAACAAAAAAACCTCAAACAAACAAATTTTAATGGCATTAAAACAATTGAGTCACTCATATATTTTTCCAAATCATTTACTTTGGGGAAAAATGTAAATATTGGAGATGAAAATTTTCATTACCTTTTTTTTTATTTACAAAATTCTTTTCTTTTTTTAAGTGAACATTCTCAAATGCTCGGGATCAGAGAAAAACACTTCATTTTGTCTAAAACACTTTTTTTCATTTTAATTTCATTACATTTTATTCAGCTTCCTGATTCTCTGAAAACTTGGGCAGGCTTTATTTCAACCAATAATACTTTGATTTGTCTGGAATTCCCACTTAAACAAAAATGATTTTGGCTTATATACTTCCTCAGTACTGTCAAAATATGCACTAAAAAACAAGACTCACAGATTCCTAGATTTAGGCAGAAAAAAATCCAGTTCAAACTACAATCTACTCTTGAATTTCAAGAATGGCAAAAATGTAGATTCATTCAGTTGCAAACTCTTTTGGAGACTGTGAACTCTAACATGTTGGGGGCTGAAATGTACGTGCTGGCTGGGGAGGTGGCCAAGGACATGGCTGGTCCCTCCATCATTCTCTGCTTCCTGATGGCCGCTCTCTTGTCGGTACTGGCTGGACTCTGCTACGCAGAGTTTGGGGCACACGTCCCCAAGACTGGCTCTGCCTACCTCTACAGCTACATAACCATCGGTGAGATCTGGGCTTTCACAACTGGCCGGATTCTCATCCTCTCCTATGTGGTAGGTACATCCAGCGTGTCTTGAGCCTGGAGCGCAGCATTGCACAACATCATCGCTAACCACATCTTCAACTTCTTCCTGAACAAGACCACAGTGCACGTGCCAGAGGTTCTGGCTGAATACCCAGACTTCTTTGCTGTGATATTGATTGCGCTGCTCACTGCATTGTTGGCCTTTGGCATTAGTGAATCTGCCCTCGTGAACAAAATCTTCATGGCAGTGAACCTGATGGTGCTGGGCTTTGTCTTCATTGCTGGCTTCGTGAAGGGAGACATCAAGAACTGGCAGCTCTCAGAGAAGGACTACATTAACCACTCGGATGTCAGTAAAAAAGCCTTTGGCTCTGGTGGCTTTGTCCCCTTTGGACTGGAAGGGATTCTGACCAGTGCTGCCACCTGTTTCTATGCCTTTGTGGGCTTTGACTGCATCGCCACTACAGGGGAGGAAGCCAGGAACCCGCAGCACTCCATCCCCATTGGCATCATCGCATCCCTCCTTATCTGCTTCGTGGCTTATTTCGGGGTCTCTGAGGCCCTGACCCTCATGGTGCCTTACTTCCTCCTGAGGAAGGACTCTCAGTCCTCTTGAGTCTTTCTCACTTTTTAGAGATATGTTTTATTAGCCCATTTTGTACAAAGTTAATTGTTTGTATTTGAAAGCTACCTTCACAATAAAATCACTCAACAGGTTTCAGATTGTTTTCTGCTTCAGCAGATTAGCCTGCATTTTTCATTGTTGAAATTTTTCTTTCTAATACCACAATCTTTCCCATTCTTTGGTATCATCAGCCTACAAGTTGCTGTTTATTTGGCTTCCAACTCTTTTATCAGCTTGGACTTTTTATTCACAGACAACATTTTCATAAATGGGTAGACCTTTGCCTTGTATAGAATTATACATACAATCAAGAAATCCAGATTCTACTAACATTTATAAAGTCACTGTCTAAATTGTTATGTGAACTGCTCTTTCTGCTTACCACTATTTTATAATTTTTCAACTTTTATCATTTATGCAATGAGGGAAGGGATGATGGTAAATACTCTTCAAAAATTACATGATAATTTATACATGACCTGGCACCTTGATTTCTAAATTTTGTCTTGCTAAAAAAAAGGTCTTTGTTTATTGTCCCCTCACTGAAAGATACAGACCAGATTCATCAGGCAATTTCAGATATTCTTTTGAGAAGAGAAAAAGAAAAAAAAAACTAATGCTTTGTGAGTATTAGTAAATGGTTGGATGCAATTCAAATAACAAGTATTTCTATGGAGATTGAATTTGAGAGCTTTGGCCCTAGACTGCAAGCAGTTGAGAGGAAAATTGAAAATACAGAGACAATGATGGATGGAAATAACATTACCATGAAATGAATACTGAAAATAGAAAGGTACTGAGGAATCGAAGAGATAACTGAAAAAAAAAACCAAACAGCCCTCAGATGAAGGAATATATAACCTCAGATTAATGAACTGACATTGCTAAATCATGTTGATGGCAAAGACAAGAGAAACAAGAAATCTATATTTCCAACAAGTGTTATAAAGAAGCTAAAGAAGAATTTGTTTAAAATCTCTTTTCAATATGTCAAAGAAAATTTTTGTGTGGAAAGACAAGACCTTGCTCAGAAATGGCCTGGCCTAAAATGATCCAAAGAACTTTCACTTTTAGTACAAATCAGATCTATTTAAATATTTGAGTCAATTCTAAAAAATAGGAAACTGCTGCAGATGTTGTTTTATGATTACCCTTTTTATTTCATCATTCTGCTTTGCAGATTTATTTTATTTGCTTCCTATCTTTTTAGTTACTGATCAAGATAGTCCACAAAAGCTATAAATAATAAATATGATGAATTGCTTTATGTAGGGTTCTGTGGATCATTTCTGTTAATTCATTTAGTGACTAGAAATGAATAAAATGCAAGATCTATACCACTGTTCATTGAAAATTAAATTTATATCCACAAAATTATCTGCATTTTTAAATGTTACTTTATAGTACTCTGATGATTTTCTAGATATTCGGGAGCTTTCCCAACCCCTCATTCAGTAACTGCCATATCGCGTAGCCACCTGAGATATTTCTTACTCTTCAGATCACTTTGTTAATTATTTTTTCTTCTACAGACATTAGCTTTAACTTACCATTGTTTAAATTGTTGATAGGGACATTCTCTTTGACTATAAGAACCTCATGTATCCATACATCCAAGATCTGCATAAATTTTACAGGTGCTTCTCCATCCTTCTTTCCAAGTAGATCCAGCTTAGATTCTTATGAACTTTGTAAATCATCTGCTATACAGGCTTTTCTTGACCTTCTGTCACATACCTATTGAGAACACCACTGATTAATTTCCTTGGTCCATGAGATCCTTCTCTTTACATAAACTCCCTTGATTCCCTGTCTCATGTACACAAGGTACTGATCTTGATTTTCAAGGGCTTTCGCTAACCATCCATCAAGTATAATTTCTTCTTAACTACTCTCAGTTCTTGACCATGATGATCATATACTTTCAAACACACACAGTCAAGCTTTATCCTCCCCTGCTTTTCATGTTTAGAGAACATTGCTTCTCACCGCTGCCTTATTAGTTTTCAAAAAATTCCTGAAAATTGTGTATTTTTGAGCTAAGACAGGTCCCTGTCAAGCTAACAACTATTTGTATAGTATTTTAATTCTCCGTATCTGTCTTTTTTCATTAATTTCTTCTTCTTTTATACTTAAATGATAAATTTATTTGTAAGACAACATAGGTCATCTTTTTAATTAGGTTGTATCTAGCCAATAAGATATTGGTCAAAGTCTAGGATTTCTCTAATAATAGTTTTGGGTAAAATCAAAACTAAGTAAGTTCACTGACTTCTAACAGGATTAAAAACTATAGTCCTATCCTAAAATTCTTATTTTATAGATTAGCTCTACACAGATAACTAAAGATGAGAAGATATTTTAGAAAATGTCACCAATTAAAACTATTGTCAAATAATAAACAGACTTATCTGTCAGCTACAGTTGCTGGCCAAAACAGATTTATTTTGAATCTTCAGAAAAATCATTGGCTAATTAGTGATGCAGGATTCTTTTTTAGCCACCACATTATCTCAGCAGATAATTTTAAAAATAAACTAATTAACCTTTCTAAAACACCTTTCTAATTAATCATGTCTTTTATAGTTCCATTAGCTACAGGACCAACCAAGTCCAAGCAATCATATTTAATTTCTCACATATTGATTTATAAAGGATAGTTTATTGCCTCTTGCTCATTAGCAGTTACAAGCAGGACTCTTGCAGGAGGTTATGCCTCTTTTGTAATTAAACCACATTAGGATACCAAAATGTAATGCAGATGTTTATCAGTGAGCTGTGATTTGTTGGAAGGCTATTAAAATTTTAAAACCTCAGTAAAGTGAAACACTTTGATCTAACTGTTTTCTTCCTTTGTGTTTCCTCAGTCCATACCTTAGTGGCACTAGGATGCAGTCATTCCAGAATGGGTGATGAATTTTGCTTCAAAGGAAAACTTATTATCTTATCCAATGTGTTATATAGAGTTTTAGGTCTATAATAACTGTTATTTAGTATCTTGAAACAATTCATAATATTTCAGAGTGTTTAAAAGAAAAACTTCAGTTTCCGAACATATTTTTTGAAAGAAAACACACCAAAGTACTCAAATTAAATAGAGAACAAAAGCTTCTGTCTGTTCCAGCTCCAAATTTTCTTCAGACAGATTAGAAAAGTGTTCATCACAGTCCCCTGAAAACTGCTCTTGAGAGATAATGAATCAAAAAGCATATAATTTTTATTTCATTTTATTGTGAAGCAATAAACTGTATTGCAGCATCTGTAGGACATTCTTGTAAAACTGATTAGATCATTTAGCCAAATGAACTCAAGAAGTACAGGATGACCTAAGCTCAAGGAGACAAAACATTAATGACTTCCCTCTCAGTCTGAAGTTCACTCTGTGTTTGTGGCTTAGCTGTTAAAAAAAAAAAAAAAAAAACAACCAACCAAACAAACAAACAAAAAATCCTCTTAGTTTAAAAAATAATACAGTCTATCCTGTTATTTACCATTACATATATGTACATTTCAGCCTGTCAAAGAATGGATCTTTTATGAGTATCAGTACACTAAACTGAATTTTCAAGAAAAGAGCTACATAAAAGGCTGTGGACCTTGACCAAATGGTATAACAATCATTTCAAAACACTTAAGTCAACAGAAGCATGAAACAACAAAGGCAAAAGCTGCAAAGGGAGAAGGGGAGATGAAAGAGGAAGGAAGCTTTGTAATAATCTTGTTTCTTCATGACAGTTCAGTACTCTCTTCTATTTATATCTAGGACCATCTGATGGCTGAGTGCAGTTGGAAGGAGGTAAAAGAATAAATTCCAGTAAAGGAATAAGGAAGGGCAATACTTGCTTTGATTTACAGTATCAATTTTGTTATAAAAGATTCTTTTCATGGAGTGCATGAGGAAAAACAGGGAAAAGAGGACACATTCTGAAGCAATGAAGAACTACGCAATAGAGAAGGTTCAAGAAAGGAAACATTAAAACAAATTGTACAGATTGAAGTCCATGGGACCTCCTGGCAACCATCTACAAGTGCAGGGACAGCTGGGCAATATCACTGCAAGGCCACACTCATATGTTTGGAAGGTCGTGGTGACTGAAGGAGGTTCCTGAGGACTGGAAGAAAGCAAGAAGGAGGATTTGATAAACTACAGGCCAGTCAACCTCACCGTGATTACTGGGAAGGTGAAAGAGCAGATAATCCTGGAAACCACTGAAACCATTGAAAGTTGTCAGTGTGGATTTCTGAAGGGGAAATCCTCCCTGACAAACCTGATAGTATTCTGTTTTGAAATGAGTGGCTTGGTGTACAAAGGAAGAGCAGTGGATGTTGATGATCTTGACCCTTAGGAAGGTTTTTCGCATCATCCTCCACAATATCCTCACTAGGAAACTGAAGAAAAAATGAGTGGAACAGAGGACAGTAAGGCTCTGAACAACCTGCTCTAGATGACCCTGCTCTGAGCAGGGGGGTTTGCCTTGGTGGTCTCCTGAGGTCTCTGCCAACCTCAGTGACTCTGTGCTTGTATGACAAGAAAAAAAACAGGATCGCAATGTTGGTCTGCAGGAAAATAATATTCCCTGCAGTAGGCCTTGAAGGACTGTACTACGCAAAAGGTCCTCAGTGTCCCCCCTCCAAGGATCTGTGCAGTTTGTCGTTTCATGGCCTCTTATGTAACTTTATCAACCTATGAAATCCAGCCAGGCCTTGTGGTGTGATCTGTAACTATTGTCAATGTTTCACTGTATTGCTTGTTATGACCAGTGGCTTCTCATATCTCAGACTTAGGCTTGGGCCTGATTATGTTGCCTTCAGTCTGAACATTTTGAACACACCCAAAGGAAATAAAATATTTCAGACTCCATTTTCAAAAACATTTTGGGAAATAAAGTATTAAGGTATGCAAAAGTTAGGAGTTGAAGTACTAAGCCTTCCTCACTGTGCAGCAGAACAAAACGTAGATACAGGGGAAGACAATGCATGGTCAGTGCAACCCTTTTCTTTTCCCTTTTGTCTTTCCATTGAGCCATCAAGGTCATCAGTTAGAGACAATAGCTGCACTGAGAAAACAGTGTCCTGGGACTATTTATACAGCCCTAAAATTACATTTATGCAATCCTGGGTAATGAGATAAAGGCTATCCAAATTCTCTTTCATATGGTAATAAACACTAGTTTAAAATACATGCTTAAAATAATCAGAGGACAATAAACACAGGGTCAGATTCTGAGTTCTTTTGCTTCTTACATGTTTTTTCACATTGATGTGAGTTTGTAATTTGCAACACTGTCTGTGTCACCTCCAAATTTGACCTGAAGTTTCTGATCCCAGAGGAAATAACATAAAAGGATTAAATTACAGAAGATATACTCTATCACAGTTACCATATGTTGTTTACCAGAGTCAGAGCTAAGTGATCAAGGAAACTCTTGAGTATGTCTAAACACGTGGGTAAGATTTATAGTGCTGCAGAGTACATATTTATTCAAGGTCTCTGTGATACATTGCATATTTAGCCAGATTATTATTGCCTTCAGTGTATGGCTACTGGATCAGCAAACCTGTTATATGATTCATCCACTTATCTGGTTAATATTGAGAACATGGTGCTTGGTACTCAAATAGCAGTAAGATGATAGTAAGAAGCAAAAATTGAAAACTTAAGTGCTGTCATTGGATGAAAAGGTTATAATAAAAAGAAGAGCACTTGAAGTAAAAAGTTCAGAATGCCTTCTTAGTTTGGATTGAGTAAAAATACATAATTTTCTGAGGTGCTAATATGTAAAACTGTGTGATGTTCCAACTACTCAGATTATTACTAGACTTGGTTGTTTCAAAAAGCTTTAAGATAAGGAAACATCTATTAAAATTGAAAGATCATCAGTCTGAAAATTAGCTTCAGTGGTTTCTCACTGAATCTCTCTTTGTCCTTACAGAGAGATGAACTAATCATGTGCTGATTTTGGCAAACTGTACAAATTCAAATATACTGAGTAGAGGTCATCTAACTGAAAACATGTCTTCAAAGGATACATCTACATCCATGCTAATCCTCTAGGGTCCTTTTTTAGTCAATAGTGATAAAAGGAAGTACTTCTTAAGGCACTATTGATTTCTCCTAAGACTGATATTTAAAATAGGTCAGTTAAATTGTACCCTGAAATTGCTTATTTCTCTCCCTTGACTCAAAAGGGAATGACTAGCTCAGGTTTGTCCATCGAAGATGTCTGTATTACAGACATCTAGAGTTTGATTAAATGACTCTCATAACTTGTTATCACTAAACACCCTAAAAAAACAAAAGCTACTTTGTTAGCCCTTCTTATCACAGTCTTTTCCTTCAGGTGTTTTTTAGCTATGTTTGGGTATACTCTTCAAGCAGAACAAAAAAAATTTAAAAGTGTAAGGCAAGTATTTATTAGCTAGCTCAAACAAAAGATAGCTTTGAGGGAAGGAGTGACTAGTATAAGCAATATTATGCTCTCTGTCCCAAAAAACTACCCAAAGAATGTTTGCTGGCCAGGTGAATTTCAGTCTGGAAGAAAATAGTCATCTTCCACTGAACTCTGAAACAGATGCTCAAGTTGCTGAGTTGTCATTTTCTGTCTAATTCTCCGGGTTTTTTTTTTCTTTACAATTTTGTACCTTTCCACTCTGGCATTTTCCCTCTTCAGTCCTTGAAAAACTAATGAAGCCTGCTTCAACACTTGTATTTCTTTAAATTTATCTTTCTTACTTTGCACAATACCACTGTGTGAACCTCCTCATTAGTCTTTCTCACAACCTAACAATTTCTTCAGGGGTGTAAACTTCAGGGGTGAATACTCAGATGGGTCATGTCAAAGCTTAGATCCTGGAAACACAGACCATAGAAAGTACAGAGTGTGATGGGACACACGGGAGGCAGGGTGCAGAGTGGATAACATTCACCTCTTATTTGCCTATGTGACTCGCTCACTATCTGACATTTGAAGGCAACACAATATCCACACAGGCACAAAGATTCAAATGATGGTTAATAGCTGTCATTATAACTGTTGTAATTATACCTGTATAAATAAGTTATAAGACCCACAGAGTAATTCTGCAGAAGGGTAGGAGTTTGGGGTAGTATCTGTGGGACTCCTAAGAGCTAAAGCTACTACTCTGTTAAGGGTAGTGACAAGTAAAGTGCCTGTGTAAAGCATACTTGCATCTTACATTGGATTATTTGCCAACTTTTTAGTAAAAATATAAAAATTGCTATCTTAATTCATATTTTACTGGCACATGCAATGATTCAAATTATGTAATTGTGAAGTTGTAGTTGTTCATTAAGCAATTCAAACATGAACATGCCTAGTGCTGGTTACTCATAACTTGTTTTAAAATGGGAATGACATTAACAGAATGATTTAAGGGAATTTGGTTGCTTTCACAATTAGATCTTCAAAGTTTATTAATAAACCCTTTGGAATGATGAGCAGTTGCTTAAAATAACTGAAAAAATTATATTCAAGGACCATTTTAAAGTTAAAGCACAACTAAAGAAATATACAGAGATTATAAGATTTTTTAAGAAATCTTCATCAGAGAATAAAAAGAAATTAGACTAATCCAGACTGGTTTCCTAGTTTGGGTTTGTGGCTGATCTCACAGCTTTGTATGTCTGGAGGAGTTTAAAAATATGGTAATAAGGTAATATGAGGATCTTCTGGGTATTTTGTTATATCAAACGAATTTTTGGCATACATTCTCATTTTGCTTTCTTTATAATTAAGTACAGTGTTGAACTATGAATTTTAACAAGACAGTATTAATTCAGAATTACTGAGGCATTAAAATTCTGTGTTCACTGGTATCGTGTATGTATAGCTTAAGCCCAGATTTCATCTATAGTTAATATGGAGAGGGAAAAAGCAAAATATCAGAGAAAAGAAGGACAGGAATATTTTCGCCATCCGTTCAAAATATCAGAGAAGCTTGCTGAGCTGGTGTTCTTTGGCCTTTCTCTGTACCATATAGCATAGTGTGTGTGTATATATATATACATACAACATGTATCATGCATACCATCTGTTTTGTACACATTATATATATACTCAGAAACATTTCGTGTTTTGTAGAATATCACTGTGCTTGGAAAGGATACTTCTGTGGATCTTTCTTGGCCAGTGGCAGGTTTTATCTCACTTGATTTTGACTACCTAAGAATCAGCTAGATTATGCTAGTTGTATGTGTAGGTAACTAATACAAATAAGCCTATTTATAAAGAAATTCTCTCTCCCCCCCCACTCCCAACCAGATAGCTATCTTAGATTTTGGATAGGATTTATTCTACCAAACTTCAGACATTTACTGTTTTGATGTCAGCATGTGAGTTAGGTGCTCAGGTTTCCAGTACAGTCAGGTTTGTCCTATTTGGTAGTCAAGGGAGTTAATGATAAACTTTAGATAAACCTTCTCTCATAGCAGTGCTATCAGCATCAGTGCAAAATATCAGTATTTTACCTAAAAATATTTTGTTCAAACATCCAGATTTGACAGATTGTCTCCAATTCGGAATTATACTTAGATTTCTATTGAGTTTTATCCAGAGACTAAAAGGTGATAATAACTGTTCCCTACTGATCAGTCTACTTGGCTTTTTGGCTGCTTCTACTTAACACTATGTGGTGTTATATTTGTGTTTTTCCTGACCATGCAGATAAGTGATTTAAGAATTGGTTAGTTTCCCTTCTCTTAGCTAGATCAATCCCAGTCTCCAGAAGGCTTCACCTTTTGGAGATACAATTGCTAAAACACTGAGAACACTGATTTTTTCAAGAGGGTTCAAACTATACTCTTCAATGGCAATAAGTAGTTTTCCTGCATTCCCTCATGTGGTGGCTTGACCTTGGCTACCAACTAAGCACCCACCACCTGTTTGCTCTCTTCCCCCTCCTGCAGGGTGGGAAAACAAAAGTGAGAAAAATTCATAGGTCAAGGTAAAGACAACTTATTAAGTAAAGGGTGTCTAAAACACCCCAAACCCAAACAATGTAAAGGATCACCTCCCACCATCAAACCAATGCCCAGCCAGTCTCTGAGCAATGGCTGCTTCAGAAAGACTCCTTCTTCCCAGTTCTTATTGCTGAGCATGATGTCATATGGTATGGATTATCCCTTTGGTCAGTTTGGGCCAACTGTCCCGACTGTGTCCCCTCCCAACTTCTTGCTTATCGCCAGACTACTCACTGAGGGGGCAGAGTGAGAAACAGAGAAAACCTTTATGCTGTGGAAACACTGCTCAGCAGTAGCTGCAACATTGGTACGTTACCAACATTGTTTTAATCACAAATCTAAAGCACAGCAGCATACAGGTTGCTATGAAGAAAATTAACTCCAGCCTAGGCTGACACAGTACACCTTAAATGAAATTATGAATAAAAGCACTGGAAGTGATTGAGGTATGCAAACACATGTGTTTAGTGTCATGGCTGGCAGAACTTAGCCAAAAGCTATGGGAGACAAATAGCCTTTGCAGTGACAGATACTCTAGCTTAGAGGTGTCAAACTCATTTTCACCCGGGGCTACATCAACCTCGCAGTTGCCTTCAAAGGGTGGAATGTAATTTTAGGCCTGTGTAACTGTAATTTTAGGACTATATAAGCTGATGTGGCCCCTCGGTGAAAATGAGTTTGACACCCCTGCTCTAGGTCATCTGCAATGGCATAGGACACCTATGTTTAGTCAGAATTGAATTCTACCCATTACTGTTATGACACTAAAATGAGCTAATATGGAAGATTTTGTCATTAATTACAGGAAGTTTTTCCTTAAACACTAGGAATGCATTAAGCTGTATGAGACAATTTTCCATTAAACTATCAGTGTTCCACTAGCTAAAACTTACAATACTCTAATTTATGTGTATTCAGAATCTTAAATAAATTAATAAGTTGCAGCTACAGTGAATTATCATGTCATTTAGAACACATATGTATTTTAGGACATGTAACAAAAGCAAGGAAGTTCATTAGGTTTCATCTTTGTGCTTCCTGAGATTTAACAACATTAGACCCATTATAGTAGAAAAAATGAAGTGACAATTGATTAAATCTGACTAAACTGTTAAAAAACTGAAAGCCAAGATCAGTTCATTCTGTATAACATCCAGTTATGGTCAAACCATTAAAAGAAGGAAATCTCAATGTACCATAGGGGTCAGTAAAAGTACAACATTTATGAAGCATTTTCTTAAAAAAATATTTTAAGTACATACAAATAGAAAAGAAAAATAATTATATTATTTCAAATAGACTCTGTATTGCTAGTTTCAGAGATTACATCAAAAACAGTTGAGGGAAAGCTGGTGGGTAGCTTTGCAATAGAAAATCAGAAACCGTTTCATTTTTCAGAGCTGAAGTGATAGTCTTTCCTTAGTCTCATTTTTATCTAGCAGGACAATTTTGGTGCTCCTTTGATTTAGCAATGGAAAATGCAACTAGGTCACAGGATATAAAATTTCATTTGGCTCTGTCTTAAACAAGTAACTTACATTTGATGGAAGTACATTTTCCAGGGAGAAATCCACTTTTGTCCTGAACACAACAAGAGATGAAAATTGTGCTGTTTCTCTTTGTGCTGTATTCTAATGAGCAACTACTCTGAGAGGTCCTTGGATTTATCTGACTTCACTCTTTGCTGGTTCTTGTTATGCTCTTTTCTGCTAGATAAAAGAACACTTTCAGTACATGGCTACTTTTTTGTTATGAAAGTGCTTACACCCTTAATTAAGTCACCGTTTTTGTTGCTTTTTATAAGATAAATAGATTAAGGTCTTGACATCTGTCACTAGAAGGCCTTTTTATATAGCTAGGAAAGCAATTAAGTTCTATCTCTACTCTTCTAATAATTACATTTTTTTTTTTTTTTTAAGAATGTCAACAGCACAGCTATAAGGATGATTCCACTAGCAGTGTCACACATGCTAAATACAAACATTACCTTACTCACCCCATTAATTCCTCTGTGAATGGCACTAGCCCTTTTGGCAAAGACATCATGCTGCTAAATCATATTATTCTGTTTTCAGCTTCTTTCCCACAAAGTGATTTCTAGAATCATTGTTATGAAAGATGCAGATTTTCCATTCTGTGGGCGTGGCATTCATTCCTGTTCCAAACTTCTAACTCCCCTTGTGGACATACCAAAATGAGGTTTTTTGCATGGACCCAGCATGTTGTTGTGTCTAACTATCCTCTGTTAAAAAATCTATTATAATATATAATAGAATATATTTTAATATATTTCTAACATATTTCTTTGTCCCCTCCCAAGCTATGAGTACAACCAGTCACTCTCAAAATACCTACAAAATCAGGCCAATAATGAAACATTACCTTTTAATGTGGAAATTAGTCAGTATGATACTTGTAGTCTCCCCTATATATTTGCTTGATTATAGAAAAGACATCCTCCCTGCAGCTGCCTTCTTTTTCAGAAGTGAATGTGCTTTATAGCTTTATTACAAGAGAGAGAAAGCTTGAAAGCTGGAAATCATAGTTCTGTCCTGAGTATGATCCACTGTGACATAAAGATTTTATGCAGCATTATATTATGGCTCAGCAAGAATAAGAGAGTGAGATGCACTACACTTACACTGGTTGTCTTTGACTTAAAAAAATATTACTGAAATCCCAGGCAGTGGAACTTCTTCTACCATGTAATCTTTTTTTTAGCTTTATGGGTAACACAAAGAACAGTTTTTAATATTCTGAGGTTTTTATATATGTATATATATATATATACAGGAGATTAAATTGCTTGGATCTGCCCCAATCTCTACTGCCACACTGAAAGAGCAGCTACTTGTGGGCCATGATTGTCAAACTGTATTATCACATGGTGAACATGGACTGAGGAGTAAGCACATAATTTCATTTGGTGAGCATTTGGGGGCTTTCAGCATAAAAGAAGTAAGAACTTTGCTGGCTAGAGGAGAAACACGAAATCCTCTAAACACAAACAAGTGGCAGAGGAATATATTTTCATATTTACAGCATTGGTTTATTTCTTATTATTCATATTTTTATTCATTGGGTTCTTAATCATCTTTACAGTTATGTGTCTTCCAGGTCACACAGAAAGCCAGAGACAGGCACTTTGAGTGGTGTTTCATTTAAATTTAAAAGCTTTCTAATTACATCATTAGAAAGTAGAGGAGCGTTTAATCTTAACCTATCCATTTTAGTAGTCTGTATGTAAGGCCTCATCATGACAGCATCTGAATATCTCATTATCTTTATTGTAATCATTCTCACAACATTTTAAGTATGTAGAACTGAGGCAAAAAGAGCTAAAGGCCAAAGTCATAAAGTATTATGTGTTTTATTCTTATAGGTAGCTTACTTCTCTCTCTGTATAAATTAAATATGGATCTATTAACTCTCAAATTGTACATAAATTGTCTATAGCTTATTCATTAAAATTCTGTGGAAGTATGGTCCTTTCTTATATGAAAGAAGAAAGACATGTGGATCTCCTGAATTCATAGTTAGACCTAGGAGATACTGTCTTTATTGAGATTAGATTAATACAGGCTTCTGATATATGTTCTGAGGACTGTACCCATGCTATATAGTAGAATGCAATTTCTTCCTTTCTGCTCACTGTGCTAACACTTTTGAGGAGTAAAATATTTGTAATTTATATTAATGGAAGGCAAAATAGTACTACAGCTGATGTGCTAGGGTGATTTCAGAAATGATGTAGGCAAATACATCTTTTTCAAGATACTGAGAAAATACCTGGTTTCTAATAAAGGATGCTTTCTGTACCTTAAAAAATGGGGTAACTGAAAACCAGGGGACTTTTAAAGCTTTTGAAATAAATTATGGTCTATATTGTTTAAAGATGACAATTAGAAGCCTAACACATAGGGCTAACACATTCAGAGGGAAATTAAGTAACAACGAAAATCAACTACTACTTTCTTAAACGTTAAAAATGTAATTGATTCAATAGTCATAGATGTTTTCAAAGTCTTCCTGAGAATTCCACTTTTTTTTTTTTTTTTTAAATTTCCCATGTATTATTTAGAAGTCATTACAAGTTTTTTGGGAAAAGGTCTCTTAATGAACATTATATGCATGAAACATTTAAAAGCAAAATGTTTTCCTTATTTTTGTGTCACGTATGCTGGAATATATCTAGAAATTGTTCACAGAGAAATTTACGCTCCACCATTCCCTTGCTTTCATACACTGAAGAACTTTATGGAAAAGTAAATCTGAAGTCTCTAGTTCCATGAGTAGATTTATTAAAATTAGCAATAATTAGGAATAAATGATAGCTAAAGCAACATTTAGTATGAATATCTAACACTGAAACCACCTGGAAATGTTCTAAGTACAAGTCATGAGAACTGAGTTATACCATGCACAGAATCATAGAATAGTTTGGGCTGGAAGGAACCCTCAAAGCTCATCTAGTCCAACCCCCTGCAATGAGCAGGGACATCTTCAACTAGATCAGGTTGCTCAGAGCCCCGTCCAGCCTGGCCTGGGATGTTTTCAGGGATGGGGCATCTACCACCTCTCTGGGCAACCTGTGCTAGTATTTTACCACCCTCATCATAAAAAGTTTCTTAAATATATCCAGTCTGAATCTCCCCTCTTTTAGTTTAAGACTGTTATTCCTTGTCCTATCACAACAGGAGGCTGCCAAAAAGTATGTTCTCATCTTTTTACAAGCTCCCTTTAAGTACTGAAAGGCCACAATAAGGTCTCCCTGGACCATTCTCTAGGCTCCTGTACAGTAACTCCTGTAGAGTAACCCCAACTCTCTCAGCCTGTCCTCACAGGACAGATGTTCCATCTCTCTGATCATTTTTGTGGCCTCCTCTGGACCCTCTCCTGTATTAAGGGCTCCAGATCTGGACACAGTATTAACAAACGGGGTCTCATGAAGGCAGAGTAGAAAGGGAGAATCACCCGCTTCAACTTGCTGGTCCCTCTACAGTCGACTTTCTAGGCTGTGAGTGCACATTGATGGCTCATGTACAGGTTTTCATCCACCAGTACCCCACATCTTTCTACACAGAGCTGCTCCAAATCTCTTCATCCCCCCAGCCTGTATTGATACCAGGGATTGCCCTTAAACAGGTACAGGACCTTGTACTTAGCCTTGTTGGACCTCATAAAGTTCACATAGGCCTACGTCTCAAGCTTGTCCAGGTCTCTCTGGATGGCATCCCATTCATCAGCTGTGTCAATTGCACCACTCAGCTTGGTGTCATGTGCAAACTTACTGAGGGTGCACCTGATCTGTCTGTGTCATTAATGAAGATATTAGTACTGGTCCAAATACGGACCTCTGCGGCACACCACCTGTTACTGATGTCCATCCAGGCATTATGCCATTTACCTCTAATCTCTGGGTGTGACCATCCAGCCAGTTCCTCATCCACAGAACAGTCCACTCATCAAACCCATACCCCTCTAATTTACAGCGAATGATGTTGTGGAGGGCCATGTCAAAGGCCTTATAGAATTCCAGATAGACAACATCCATAGCTCTTCCCTTGTCCACTGTTGTAGTTACTCCATCATGGAAGGCCACTAGGTTTGTCAGGCAAGACTTGCCATTGTTGAAGCCATGCTGGCTTTCTTGAATCACCTCCCTGTCCTCCATGTGTCTTAGAATTGTTTATTGGAGGATTCTTCCACGACCTTCCCAGGCACAGAAGTGAGGCTGACAAGTCAGTAGCTCCTGGGGTCTTCCTTTCTACTCTTTTTAAAAATGGTGCAATGTTTCCCTTTTTCCAGTCACCTAGACATCACCTGAGTGTCATGATTTTTCATGGAGTATGTCTTGGCAACTACAGGAGCAAATTCTCTCAGGACTCTGGGATGCATCTTAACAGGCCCCATAAGCTTATTTATGTTCAGGTTCCTCAAGTGGTCATGAACATGATGTTCTCTTACACTGGGAGGGACTATATCCTCTGCATCTGTCCAACTGGGATATTTTCTGGTGTACTTATTATGTAAGAAAAGGATTCTCCAACTGTTTTGAAGTTATTGACACAAGATGCCTTCTCAGAGATATTTTACTGGGACCTCTGAACCGAAAAGTGAAAGAATAATGAGTGAAGGAATGACAATACAGTGACAAAATTAATAAAGTTTGTAATGAATTTTTGACGGTGAGTGCAATCCTGTACTGTTAATAAAAATTGTGTCAAATCAACACAAGCTCATAAGAACTATATTCATCACTGAAATTTCAAGTGGTAAAGCCTGGAGAAAGAATACACAGAAGAAACCATATGCATAGAAGTACAAGAGGTTTATGTATTTTTTCTACCCTATAAAAATGTGTCAAGAGGGTTAATTCTTAAACTTCTACTTTTGCTCGAAACCTTTTCTGGAGACTTGGCTACATGGTACTTCATGCAGTGATTAAGCAAGCACCTAGCTGGCAATTATTTCTTCATTCTGAAAGAGTTGCTTTGGACTAAAAAAGATTTAAACTGGTAATTACTAGGAATGATCTCATTATGTCCTCCATGTTAATTTGAAAAATAGATAGTGTAAATATTTAAGAAATGGACTGTATAATAAATAAAAGGTAGCTATTAAGAAATAGTTGCTTAAGTGTATGTAGATTCTTTTTTTCAACTGTACCACCTCTTTCAAAACTTGCAGAGCAATGCTGTCTTTGAGTAGGAACACAATCAGTGCTTTGGATAGAAAGAAATCTGTATGGCTTAGATTCCTTTCTCCAAATTATCAAGTGCTTAGGACTTGATTAACAGCCTATGGGGTCAGGTTAAGTACTTCTCAAGATAGAAATTCCATATGCTTATGAGTACATGGAACAATGGGAAATATGAGGATCTCTGTTCACTTGCAGTTCAGTCTGCCTAGACTTCTGAGAATGATCTTATGAAGGGAAATACTGCTGTTATTACAAATTGTGTCACCTGCCTTCTGCTTTCCAGTTACACAGTGGAGGCACTCATTCAAGAAAAGTATGTAACTAGCAGATTATGAGACATCTTGACTGAAAGCCACTTCATAGCCCAAAATGCAAGAACCACAGAGACAAAGGAGACATCAGGGAAGAATTTGTTTGTGTCCTAGTAGCAAGGGCACTTAACTGGACATATCTTGCATTTTGCAAATGTTTTCCCTGTAACAGATCTGTGTTTCATATCAGAAAAGTATTAATAAAGAAATAAAACTCTTCTAAGCATGTAGACTAGATGTAAACATTTTCCCACTTTCTCACCTTCCTTGCCTCCTGACTGCCTTCACTGAGGCTAAGCTAAAGATCCCTTGCTTGAACCTTTCTTCTAGAGGTGGCTGCCGATGTCGAACACAATGAAGTTAGGACTCTCTCCTGAGATGAAAGACCACATTCTGCAGAGTCTTCCACTGGCCACAGGTACATTGAAACTGCATTCACAAAAGAGGAGAGCTACAAAATTATACCTAGACGTGTGGGATTGATGTATCCAACTAGTTGCCTGCTTGATTATCCTTCTCAGTCCCCTGAGACCATGGATATGTTTTATGACAGTATATCACACCAATAATTTCATATATACCCAGTGAAATTTTCATTGTGAAAAGAACAGATCGAATCCTCAGTTGATATAAACAAGGCCTGAATGAATCTGAGTTCATTTTCTTTGACAAAACAACAACAACAAACCAAAACAACCAAACACAAACAAACAAACAAACAACCACCAAGCCAAACAAACAAAAAACCAACAATGGCAAACAATGATAGGACAAGGGGTAATGGAATCAAGCTGGAACACAAGAGTGTCCACTTAAATTTGAGAAGAAACTTCTTCTCAGTGAGGGTGACAGAACACTGGAACAGGCTGCCCAGGGAGGTTGTGGAGTCTCCTCCTCTGGAGACATTCCAAACCCGCCTGGACCTGTTCCTGTGCGACCTCACCTAGGCGTTCCTGCTCCAGCAGGGGGATTGGACTAGATGATCTTTTGAGGTCCCTTCCAATCCCAAACATACTGTGATACTGTGATACTGTGAAAAACAAGCAAACAAACAAAACCACACCACCAACCAATCAAAACCCACCAGACACCTATATGTCTATTTTCATATGTAGAGGACATCTCAGAAGGCATGATATTGCTACACAATGTGTTCTCTTTTCCAGTATTGTTCATGTATTGAGGTGATACTAGTAGCATATTGACAAGCGGACTTAGTGTGTGGGCTGTTACAAGAAGTTCAGAATTCCTACTCTAAAACATTCAGATTTTTTTGTAATTGTAGGAAATCCTTAAGGAAACCTACCAGGAGATTTTCAAGAGCAACTAAGAATTTTTAAGGCTGATTAAGTTGAAAGGTAAACCTTTCATTGTTTCTAATGAGAGCACAGATAAGCCAACACAGACTCTGTAAAATCCCAACCTGAATTAATAGCACAGGCTTCTTTCTAGACAATCTTAAACTGAAAGAGATAATAAATTCACTGTGAAGAAACAGAATTGGAGAGTATATTTTTCTTAACTTCTTTTCCCACTTGTGAAGCCAATGGTTTCCTCCTGTCACTTTGTAACTTCACAATCTTAATTCCTTGCCCTCTTTACCATCCTCAACTATCTCATAAATTTCAACAAGTGTAAGCATACTTGACAATTTTCTCTCCATCTGAGTCTGACAAAATATTATTTTCCTTGTTATAAAAGTGGGGGTGCAGTTTAGGAAATAATTTTATGAAGGTCTATTTAGTTTCACCTATAGCAGAGTGTTTTTTTTTTTATTTCTATGTAGAACCCAGATCACTATTTTGGTCCTTTATGGATCTATGCAATTGTCTAACAGAATACATTAAATATATTCTAAATTCTTGTTTTCTAAATTATACCAACTAAATGAAATACCTTGTCAAACCTCTTGGCTATGATGTTACATAAGCTCTTTCTGTTGCAGTTTTGCTTTGTTTTGGTTTTATTTGGCTCAGTCTTTCTGTGTCCCTGCATCTATACATTCCATCCATACCATTTCAAACATCAGGCTACTCATTTGGCCTCTTTTCACTCTAGTTTTAATTCCTATTAAATGTTTTGGTATTAAACAAATGTATTCATTTGGTGGACACTTGTAATTGATTTATTAATAGGAAATTATTGAATTACTCAGTTAATATTTTATGCAAAAATACATGCATTATATAACCACAAAACTAAGCAGTACTCAGGCCATTCTGACTCTGAAAAGCAAGATTATTACACTCATTTTGTCACTCAAATTTTGTTACCATTATTTTGCTGCTTTGAAAAGTATTACCTTCCAGTACTCAATTAGCCTTGTTGTTTGCTATTCACAATATACCTGCTAGCCAATTTTGGCATCTGTGCAGTGGATTGCTGACAGCAAGTCTTCTTGACACAGAGGTGTGGTATTTTTCTTGTGGGAGAATGAAGAGGAGAAAATATAAAATACTATGCCTGAATAAAGTGTGCTGAGAAGGCTGCTGTCACCAGCCTACTGAAATCATAGAAGTTTTACTGATGGAGGTGGTTCAGTCAAAGCTCAAAATCTGTGTTTGCTGGGCAAACATCCCTAAGTGGCAGGGAAGGACATGTGGAAACCATGCCTCTGCAAAATCACTCATCTCTATAAAATGGACTATACCATAGACAGGGAGAAGGTGGAACATTTTTAGTTGTCTTTTTTCCCTGCATCATAGAATGTTTCACACCACTTTATCCATATTTACATAGAACTATGGATCTATATACACTGCAGAAGCAATGTGTTCTGCCTATCAGCTTCAGTTCTACCCTGGATCTGTGTGAACTATTGCTAACTATTGCTAACTACCTGTCTGTTTCTCTTTCTACAGCTGTACAGTATGAAGTTGTTATACTGGAAGAGAATTGCTCTGGTCAAAACAGAACCATTTTGTTCCACCTTACATTGTCCTGACCCTTTTATTCTGTAACAGATTCTGGAGAGAGTGAGGATCTCCTTCTGATTGTATTACTTTTAAGCAAGGATTTTATTTACACTAGATATATTGTCTTACTAACAACTCTAATTGTCACCTTAAGTCTAAACATCACCTTGTGTTTGCTTGTGTGGCCAAAGATGAGGCAGAGAAACTTTGTTTCAGAACAAGTCAATCTCTTCATTTTTGGGAGTTTAAAATGAGGCTTCTTTGAAAATGACTGTAGAGAACTAAGACTCCTCTTACTCTATTCAATAACATTATATTTACTATGCAAAAAAATATTAAGAACATTGTCCAGAAATATAATAATCTGCAATGCATAGTTTAGCAACAGGGTTGGCTGGATAGTGATAGATCACTAGCATTGCTTAACCTCCAAAAATATAGCCTTCAGTCTTTCATTTACATGACTAAATTGATTTCAAAGATCCAAATATCTAGATCTGCTATAAAAAGAAAAAAAAGGAAGAATATTTGGAGACAATATGAGGGGCAATGAGAATAGAAATGTCTTTTTCTGAATATTGTTGTTACTACATTTTTATGGCTTCAGAGGGTATAGATTTTTTTCACATGATATAGTTAGATGTCTCAGAAGAGCAGACACTGGATTTTTGTACAACTTATCCCTGACCTCTTAAAGTTTGACTGAGTTAGTTGGAATACAATCAAGAAAAAGAAAACTGAAAGCAATCCGATGCCTTTTCCATTGCTCAAGATATGTTGTTTATCACTGGCTCCCTGGGTGAAAAAAAGCATAGATCAGAAATATGTACTGGTGGAACGTAAGATACTCATTGTTACTGCAGATTTTCTGTTAAGCCTCAGTCATTCACTGGTACCAGAATGCTGTGCTTGAGAAATATCCACAATGGCGAGTAACTCTGCACAAGCACACGTCCTGGTTTTAGCTGGGAGTTAATTTTCTTCCTAGTAGCTGGTATAGTGTTGTGTTTTGGATTTAGTATGAGAATAATGTTGATAACACAATAATGCTTTAGTTGTTGCTAAGCAGTCAAGGACTTTTCAGCTTCTCAAACTGGCTTACCAACAAGAAGGCTGGGAGTGCACAAAAGGCTGGGAGGAGACACAGCCAGGACAGCTGACCCCAAATGACCAAAGCAATATTTCACACCATATGATCTTATGTTCAGCATATAAAGCTGGGAGGAGAAGAAGGATGAGAGGAATGTTCGGAGTGATGGTGTTTGTCTTCCCAAGTAACTGTTACACATGATGGAGCCCTGATGTCCTGGAGATGGCTGAACGCCTGCCTGCCTATGGAAAGTGGTAAATGAATTCCTAGTTTTGCTTTGCTTGTGCACATGGCTTTTGCTTTACCTGTTAAAATGTTTTTATCTCAACCCTTGAGTTTTCTCACTTTTACCCTTCTGATTCTCTCTCTCATCCTACCAGGGGTAAGCAAGCAAGTGGCTGCGTGGTGCTCAGTTGCTGGCTGGGGTTAAACCGTCACAGCACATCAACAGACATGTGATTGGCAAAATTGCCATAGTGTAGCTTTTACCCATCAAAGCTTAAATGCTAGTTTGCCTGCAGTTTGACACTGCACCAGCTAGTACTTGTCTTTAGTGCAAACATGATACTTACAGGAAAGATACTAACGCAAAAGCCAGATGAGATGTTTTAGCTAATGAACTAACATATGAATAACCCACAACTTTTCTGCAGTGTTCATATATGTAGTCACAGCATTGTTCCTAGTGCTGAAAAATGAGAAATCTAAGTCAGAAATTAGAACTAACATGAATTATTAATTTAAAAAGAAGCAAACAATAGAAAACATAGCTTTTAACTGAGGAATGGGACGAATGTGTTTCTTTCAGTCTTCATACAGAAGCTTACTCTGGTGCTCAAATTTTTAACCATATTTTTACCATTATCTTCTAAATGTCCAGCTGTCCTTACTTCTCACCCTCAAAAGGAAAACAGGTAATATGCAGAAGTTTTAATATAAAGTCTATAGCATCCTAACAGTTCTTTTGTCTTGGTGCTCTGAAGCATCTCAGGAGGTTTTAGTTAAAGTATTGCTTTTCCAAAGGTCTTCTTCAATGTTGTTTTACTTGCTTGTTTTATCCATAATCTGTTTCTATTCTCCTTGAATCTGTCTTCTGCTTTCTTCTTTTCTGAGAACAGTTGAAGATGTATTTGTTCCATCTATGTTTCCTTTTTTATACCAGTGACATCATGTGAACAAGATCCAGCCTATAGAATATTGCTGTCTTTTGCTGTTAAAAACAATTTGCATACCTTGTGGATATGAATACATTCAATTATGTGACTTTTCACTTTTGACTTTTGATATATATGAGTTTACAAAACTTTTTTTTTTTTTTTTTTAATTATAGATCCTTAATTAGATAATCTGATTATAAGACTCTACTAGACTATATTTTGGCAAGTAAAACTCCTGTCAGGTATGATATGCCATAATTTACCAGCATTAAAGATGGACTTGAATTTGACTTTTCAGCTTTTCAAATATCAGCCTGATATCATCACTATCAATAGGAATAGTCTGGACTTAATGTATTTAAAGTCACAATATCTACAGTATTTCTAATTTCCTAGTACAAAAATTATGTCTGTAATCTGTCAAAAGTCAAGTCAGTGTGTCATATCTAACAAATATAATTTCTTTGTTTACAATTCTGTAATTCTGTCTTTCAAAGTTATGTTTTCTGTTACTTGAATTTACAAATAGTGAGAGTACAAGTGCGATATATACTTTTTTTTTTTTTTTCTGGAAGTTTTATTTAATTAAAAAAACCCACAACATTTCCTGTCAATCCTTGCATATAGGTCTACAGTTTCTACATGCATTGCCATAAGATCATCTGCTAGAAAATTTCTGCATTTTGTTTGACTTTCATTCTTTTCCTTCCCTTCTATATTCACTTGGGGAGGGAAAGTTGTAGTTTTAGTGCTGATATTTGTCACATACACTTGGGTCAACTTCACCTTCTTCACAGTTTCATGTCTAATATGGTAGAAAAAAGATATCAACTATAACAAAAAGTTCACTGACAAAATAGCTATGAAGGCTGTTTCTGAAGTGTACAAACTAACAAATACCCATGTTGCTTTTGCAATTTTTTTTCTTGTGCCTTCTATATTCACAGAATACTTCTGTCAGAGACTCCACAAGCTTTCTAATCCTATTTGCATGCCCATTCTTTCACCTCACACTATTGAAAACTCCAGGCAAGTTATCTGCTACCACTAAAATTTTCCAGATTTATATTCAAGTCTGTAAATCATACATCTACAACTGAAAGAGCAGTCTCCTCAGTCTCTCTGTTAACTCCTTTACTGTCATTGTCACTAGCAGCTGAGGATATCCTTTCATGGTAATCTATGACAATCTCATCACATAAAACAAAAAACATTTGGCAAGTATGCAAGAGTTAAAGACACATCTTTGAACATATTGATGGTAAGTTTAGATCAAGGTTTATCAAGTGTATAACAGAGGTTCTCAGTATATACAGAGTGACCTCAATAACTTATTTACAAACCTCAGTTGGAAATACCCATTATCTGATGCCTCAAGGCTGGATCCTGGTCTTATCTACTGTGAGATTTCTAGATATGCTGTTTCTTATCTCTTTCTGTGATAATATACTACATCCTCAGGTGGAAGATAATGAGAAATGTAAGAGTTTACAATTAAATTTACTGAGCCCTCATAATTGAGTCCTTAGCATTACAAAAAATAAAGTAATAGATACTAGAAGCCAGAAAGAAAACAAATATCTGAATCTATACCGGAGCTTAAAAACTTGCCTTGTATTCACCATCACTTTTAGGTTTGGAATAGGGGTCTTTGAAAAATTCTGTTGATTCATATGTGGTTTTCATTCTGATGGAAACCAGAATACATGTGGGGGAAGTAAACTGAGTATTAGCAATGGCACACCCCCAGACATGGGAGATGGAAAACACTCCTGGGTGTATTATCATAAATAGCTAATGTTTTATCCTAATATTTTAGCTAACACAGAATTTTAGCTGAGTTTGAATGTTTATTTTAGTCAGCTAACACCAACACATGCAAACAAGCAATTCTGAAGTAAAATTAAAATGTTCCAGAGAGCATGACACTTCCACATGACCACCTATAAGGTCCAGTTACCTGAGTCAGTAAGAAAACGATGTAAATGCTGTTCAATATGGAGCATACTGGATCTTATTCATACTGATCTAGGCTTGCAGAAAGCAAGGTGTTTGCAGCAGTACTACTTACAGATTTAATACTGTGGTATATTTGCCTTACTGCATAAATATGAAACACCAAATTATGCATTGCTTTTGTGTCGGGAATCTTAAATATCTGTGAGATCCAGTAAGAAAAAAAATGTCCTTCTGTTGTAACAGATTTGAGGAAAGTACAGACAGGTATTGACAGGAATTACCTTTTATAGCAATTAGATAATGCTCAAAGGAAAAAAGACAATGATTTCAAAATAGCAGTTTTCTTAAGTTTAACATTTGCTTTCCTATTGTTGCACATACCCTAAGAAAACGTAAGCCAAACTCAGCAAATGGTACCTGCTTCTCACAGATAATTTAGGTCATTACTTCACAACCCAGGTTCTCAAACAAACATCTCTTAAAGTGATACATTTGCTATTTACGTCTTAGGACAGGGAATTGCTGGTTGGCTATCCAGAACGAAATACAAATCTGAGGGGTTTAAACATCTGGTAAAAGACTATGAAGTGTTGCTAAAGGTGCCTTGGCACCTCAGGCACAATAAAGACTTGGCATTTCAAGTTTCAGTCTGCTACAGGAACATAAAGCTGGGCTACAGAAATAGCCCCAGAGAGGACCTGTTTATACTGATGTGATTCCTAGAGATTTTTGAATCTGAGTCCCCTAACAGACTTGATTTTGCTAGTTCTTTCAAGATGCTTCAGACAGCTTTTAGTTCAGCTGAAAAGGCAGTCTGGAAGGCTTGATGCATATGGGTTAATACACTGGAGAACACCTTAGTTGGGGCATACAGAGTTCCAACCCCCTCAGTAGGATACAGGTGCAAAAACTTCACTTCTACTCAAACCAAACTCTGCTTCTTGCCTGTACTAAATGACACTCCATTTCCATGTCATTGATTTCCTGGTTTAATTTATTTTCAAAAATAATTCAATTCAGTATATGTATCGTCTACTCTACTTTCTGTTTTGGAACCACAGTTTTTGATGTCTGCAGAACAAGGAGTTTTTAGTCATCTATGAAGGACCATTTAGAAATCTTTAGCACAGATTCCACAAGAATGTGAGAGCTCCTGACTCAAGTGTGAAGGTCAGGAAGAACAACCTGGGGAATTAAAGGCCAGCCAGACTCCCCTTGATCCTTGATACAAGGATGGCACAAACCATCCTAGAATACGTTTCCAAACATACAAAAGACAAGAAGATGATGAGTCATTAGCATGGATTTATGAAGGAAAAATCTTATGTAAACAATCTGATAATCTTGCATGAAATTACTGTCCCAGTGGATGAAGGGAGAGCAACAGATATTCTTCATGTCAACTAGCAAGGTTTTCATCAACATCTGCCATAACATCCTCATTGACAAATGGAAAAAACACAGACTAGACAAGAGGTGGAAAGACAGACACAAAACTCACAAACTGAGACTAAGTGTGAACATTCATGAAAATAAAATTAAAAACTCGAACCAAACCGAACTGAACTGGACAACGCAAACTAACCTCTTATTAAGAAACATTAATAGCCTGATTTATCTCCAGGGAAGATATGGACTCTTCAGAAAGGACATTAGAAATTATTGCAAGAGCTTGATAATGTAATTGTTTCCTTTTTTTTTTTTTTTCCCCTGAGCTGCCAAAGAGTGCTGCAAAAATGCCTTTTTTGTCCTCTTTCCTTAGGTATCTATTCTAGATGGTTTTGTGCAGGTAATAAAATCAAAACTCAGCACTCCACTTGCATCTGACGAAGACTGACATGAAGCATCTTGTGCTTTTAATTCAGATGGTCTCTGCAGTGGCAACTGAGTCTCATTAGTCACTTTTCCTTAAGAGTGACACAGCTACACACAATGAAGTATTTTCTTTCTTTTACATTTAAATAGATGTTGATGCTACCTCAGAGTGGAAAACTTCTCATACACCAGGAAAACATGATCAAACCACCAAATGCAATCCAAATATGAGGGCATCTCCTTGTTAATTTTCATGATAAAGAACTGTTGAGGCATGGTGAGCTTTGCTTATTATTTCAAGGTGAGAAATAAATTTTAACAGTGCAAAAAGGTTTAGAAGCTCTGGGGATCTGAGTTATTCCCACTCTGGCCTGGGGCAAATGCAATCTAAGAGAAATGTTCCAGATAATCAGTTGAGTGTGAGTATGAGAAAGCAGAAGAGACTGCAGTGGAAAGATAAATTAAATGCTCCTTTGAATCTACTAAAGAGACTTTGTGGCATTTTCTCTTTTAACCTTCCTGATCTCTTGTACTATGATCTGTGTGGAGCTGCTGAAAGAAACATTTCTTAAATTTGCTTTAATAAACATTGCTTTAGAGCTCATCACAACAATTTTGCAAATACAGAGCCGTCATAGCTATATTCAAATTTAAAGATAAGAAGTTATTGCATTAATCCAGTCCAAGAATTTGTAGAAAAATAAATCCAGTGAACTCATTCAAGACACTATGCTCCATATCATGTGTATTAAATACATAAATTAAATATGTGACACCAATGCATTATATAACTAAGACAAGTATGTAAGCAGAAGCAGCCATGGTTGTTGAAAAAACAAAAACAAAAAACCACCACACAACTAACTGAAAACTTTATACTTTTTTCACCTTGTTTGTATATAATTATTAAAAATGCAGTCAGATATTTTTCATCTTTCCTGTAGTAAAAGCAGCTCTCTGGATCTCTGGATTTTTTTCACAAAAGGGAAGAGAATATGATACTTATCTAAAATGTCAAAGTGATTTATATAGTATGTTTCATGAAAACTTTCAGGATTTATTCATTACAAGTGGCATTTCTAAATATTCAGGTTTCATATAATGCTTGCATTTCCTAAAAGATAAGTGAATCACTTGAGGAAAGCTGCTTGCACATTTTGAAGAAATCTTTCATAACACATACTATCTCAAAAGCAGAATATATTTAATAGGTTGGTGATCATGAATCAGAGATGCAGCTTAGCTTATAGTAAGTGTTAAATCTTCATGTTTACCTAGAAATAATTTTCAAAATATGCCTATAATTTAGAAAGTTTGAATTCTATTTTCAAGGTAGACAGAGAGATGCAGAGCTTTTCTGGTTGTTGTCATCCAAAAATGTATAGGCAGTCTGTATATACACATTAAGCCTTAGAAGAGTCTCATGAAATTGAAAACTACAGCTATATATATTTAACAGATGTTTAAGCCACCTGAATGAAGGACTGTAACGCTAGCATTTTTCTCTATACATACAGGGAGAATTCTGCCTTCAGTCAGTTAAATAAACTAAAATTTCAGAAGTACCCAGATGTTTAGAGGTATAATCTTCCAGTCATTTAATAAATTCTATCTTATTAACTATATACTAAGTATGTATGAAAATAGAGACTCTAATAGAAGAAGAAGATTTATTTTTGTAATTTTGAAATTGCAACACAATTAAGGCAGAAATGAATAACAAATAACACTGGCAGTTAGGTCATAGATAAAGAAAGGTTATTCTATTCGCTACATAGGTTAGAATAGATTAATATTTTCTTACTCATAAGACAGTACATTATTTTAATTAGTATTACTTTATTAGCATATTCACCACTGCATGATATATGTTTGAAGAAAAATTCAGTTTTAGTATTACAGATTGTTTCTTTTGCAGCTGTATCCATAATCTCTGAAGTGCACCTGCTCGCTTTGTTCCAGTGTTGTTGATTTACAGAGCCTTAAGCCCAGCAGATTTCTCATTGGAACCTAGTGGATCTCCATGCTATCTTGTTCCAATTCAGAAGAATCTAAATAATCTCCTGCTTGCAAACAATTTGTGTCTCTCTCCTCATCTGAGAATGAAGAACGAAGAAAGGCCTCAGATTTGGGGAGCTGTTTTCTCTTTCTTTCTTTTTCTATTTCTGTCCTTCTGGATGTATCAATTTGAAACCATTTTTATTGTGGAGGATTCCATACTACCAGAATACACTTCCACAGGAGAGGAGTCCTAAAATATCAAAACAGTCTTTCTTGGCATGTCCTTAAATCTTTCACATGAACTATCATGGATTTCATTCAGTTCAAGAATTTCATAAGGGAAATTCGGGTATCCTGTCAGATATCCTGACAACTTCCTGAAAAAATAGTTTCTACCATCAACTACATTTTACATGAGAAGAATACAGTGTTTCCCATTTTCCTATGCCATTCCTTCTTATTATTGAGCAATTACAAATCAAAATCCATAACAGGCAAAACTTAGTCCAATTGAACTAGATGTGAAAGTTCTCTTCATTTTCTACAAAGCCCTCATGATTCTTTCCCTGACATCAACATTTCTAGCCCAAACTAGACCTGCCTTTCCTAATGAACACAACTGCAACAACATGAGAAAAAAATCAAGACTTCAAATTTCTTTTAGAGTCCTTCTCAAAGATTTCTTATTCCATTCCAATTCTAAATCTATTTATGACTTATATTCCATTGACTGTGAAAGGAAGAATAGATCGTTGGCAAGCTTTTCATTGCAGTCACTGTGAAGACACTCTTAACCCAGCATTAAGCCGAATAACTTCATTCGTGGATGATGGGAACTCAGCATGGATTAGCCTACATCTCACTGCACCACACTTCAGTGACAGTATCACAGGCATCCTATAAGAAAAAAAATCTGAACTGAGACTTTTCTCTGTACAAGTATCATATTGCACATGTACTATTAGAAAAAATGACAGTCCAGAAAGTGAACATAAAAACACCTTCTTTACCCCTTATCCTTCTGAATTTTCTCACGTCTTGTCATGTGCAGCTGTCATTGACATCTTGCATTTCAAGAGGAATCTGACACCTATATAATAGTGGTGTATTAGGCATATGACCTAGTTCCTCATCAAAATATACTAAGCACTGACTTTAGCAAAGGTATATGAGGTAAGACGAAGTATTTCTGTGTAAGATCTATGAGAAACTGAAATTAGCAGCATATTTTGTAGTTCAGATCCAGTCCTTTGTCATCGCCATTATTTTTAGAAATAACCATCAATTACCATTTTTTTTTTTTCTCCTTAGCCTTAATTTCACATTGTAAAAATCTCAGTTACATCCTCTAAAAGACAAAGTAATTATGATTTTGGAGGTTTACAGGGTTCAAATTCACCATGTCATACTGCAGCTTCTGAGCATAACTTCCTCTAAACAACTGCTTAAGTAAATTGAACTTATGGTTGTAAGTCTGCAGTTAAGACCATTTGGAAAGAGCATATTCTTCCAGACAAAAAACATGATTAAACTTACACCTTCATAACTTTTTTTTTTTTCCTATCAGCAAAATATTTTGAACCACTCCTCAGAACTCAAGGTATGGTTGGAAACACTGTTTTCTTGTCAAAATATCACATATTCTGCTGACTTTCGGAGGCTAGTCCTGCATTTTCTTGGTTAATTCAGTTTCTTCACATTTCTTCCTTCAAGTGAACTCCTTTTCAGATTCTCTATGTGGAGTCTACAGAAGTCTTTCTGAGAAACAAACAAACAAACAAACAAAACACACAAAAAACCAACACCAACAACAAAAACCACACAACAAAACAAAACAAAACAAAAACCTAACCAAACAAAACAAAACCAAAACCACCCTCTTACTTAACCTTAGCAACTGTCTTGAGAGGGTAACCCTGTCCTCCCCATCTTAATTCTTGTTTGCTTCTCTCTTGAGCTCCACTAACATGGGGGATTAGCTAAATACACCACCTCAGTTAATCTGTGTAGACGGCGTAAGTATTTTCCACAGGTTTCAGAAGCTGAGTCAAATCAGAGTTCATGTTCATGAGTCTGGATACAGAGAACATTCACATGTGAAGAACCAGAGTTCTAAAGCTAAATTACATTTTCCCCATACTTGTCCTTGTATATCAAAGCTTACAAGAAAGAATAAGACATTCTGGGAAGTTCTTGACATGAAACACTTGCTTCTGAATCTTTTATGTATTCTTCATACACTGAAAGTAATATTTGGAATATCTAGATACTGAATGGTAAGACTTTGTGAGAAAAAAGAACGATCCTAATTCTTCCCCAAAGCCATTTCAGTTCTCTGTGTGCACAGCAGAGTGTAAAGAAAATCCTCTGGAAACCAGAGTATCTAATTGCTCTGCAAACAGGCAAAATGACCAAAAAAAAAGTATCATCTGTTTTGGAGAAAGAAATCTGGTGAGGGGAAGTATTTTTCTCTTGCAAATTCCAAGCTACAAGAACAAACTATGGATGTGGGAAACAAATAAGGCGTTAGAGAAACTTCATCTTCTCTGAATTCCAGGACATTGTGGAAGACAAACTCTTCTACTGAGAGTAATGTAAATTGCTCATCCATAAATTGATAATCCATAGATTTTATCCAAATTTCTACTAGTAGTTCAGAACTGCTTTATGATGTCAAAGTCATCTTAGTGCAGGGCAACTAGGTAACTCTCTGCTCTACTGTTATCTGAAAATTGTTCCTCTAAGCAAGTGGCACCACCTTCTGTTTATTTCTCTTCATCTGTTTTGTTTCCCTTGTTTTTTAACGAGAAATTTATTCCTGAAAATAAGATGGCTCAGAGTGATTTAAGGCTCATAATATTTTAACATATTTCATTAAAAGTTAGTATTTTAGTGTTGCTTCAGAAGGAAAGTAAAATGAGTCTTTGATTGAATCTACTCTTTGGTATCACTGCAATCAAGAATTTATGGAGCTGGAAGATGTCAGAGGTATGCAGTTGGTTCTGAATTGACGTGCAGGTTTGAGATAATTACTCCATGAAAGGTTTGTGCAAGAGCTATTGCTAGATGCAGCAGAAGAGATTAAAAATGGACAAGTAAGTCATTCAAAGAGAAGGTCAGAGAAGACTGTCACATATCTTGTCTAGATGAATTTATAAAACTCCTCCATTTTTGCTACTCTAATTACAAGTCATGTTGCTGTGACTTGACATCACAGGGAAGCATGTAAAGGAGTGTCAATTATATTTCCTTACTCTAAAAGAAAATGAAATAAAACTAAACAATGCATTAAGATGCCTCGATGCCCATACATAGTTTCACTTTTGACCAGTGTACTCCTGCAGCTGTATGTTTCTTGAGAAGCATAAAACATGATCTCTGTCATGTCATATGCTTCACATAAACCATAAATATTATAAGAAAACAAAAGTCTTATTTGCACAAAGTCGTTCCAAGGAGAAGAGTCCAATACACCATATGAGATAAAGTCTGCAGCCCCAATATGCACAAATCTGTATGCAGTAATACCTTCTCCTTTCTGTTGTAATTCCTTTCCCTGCGTTTCTGCTCCATGAGAGAAAAATTATTACCTTGTTAGGTAGTAGATAGGAATACAATAACAATAGTTATTTATGTATTTGGAGCTTTACAATGTGAAAGACCACTCAACAAGTTTATTATCATGTTTCAGATGAAGCTGCAATACTTAGGTCCTAATTTTTGAAACTGGTAATATTATTTAGTTAATAAACATATAATTTTGTTAATGTCTGCAACAGGTACAAAATGCTTACCTCTACATCAATGTATTTTCCCCAGTTCTACTGGCAATCCACGGTGAGTTTGCTAGACTAGCCTGCATGGCTCCATCAATGCTCTTATATCTAAAATGTAGATAGTAATGGAGCAAAGCAGTGCTCTTGAATAAAGTATCAATAGTCACTGGAGAAAAGAAGATGCCTTTGAAAATCTATAGAAAAAGGCTTTACCTACTTATGTTTGAACACTTAGGCAGAAAGGCTGTCCCTGTAGTGGTCTTCAAAGGCACCTGTCTCTCCTGATTATTCAGGGAATTAAAGATGGTTTTTTTCAGTAGTATCCTAAAGTTCAGCCATAAGTTACATGCTTAAGTTAAAACTCCTAAAGATAAAAGTCTGTACACTGACACTGTGCTCAATTAACCTATACACGTTACTACAAACTGAAATCATTAGACAAAAAAACAGGGGTGTGCATTTTCCTCTTAGTACTATTATTTTTGTCGTAACAAGCCTCCTCCTATTTCCTTTATAGCTTATTTGTATACTGAGGATATTTCTCCTTGGGGAGCTTTATCAGGATTAAGTGTAGCTCTTCAAGTAAATTTACTTGTGGCATAGAGTACAGAGCTTGTACCTGCTATTTCCATTTGTGTTACAGCTGAAGTAGAAGGATGCTTCATCTTAGCACAATCTGCCACGTAAGTTCCACTGTTCATTCCTCCAGCTACAGAGAAAAAGATACTTTTTGTAAGTAGTCCTCAGTTTGATACAGCTGCTGGACTTAGCATGACTTTTCCCAATTATCTCCTATAAAGAATTTTTGGCTAAAGACAATTTGTCAAGTGAAATCCAGGATTTTGTAGAGATAGCAAGTCCTTTCTTATCAGTCCTAAAGTTTTAACTGACAGAAAATTATATATATATATATATATATATCTAAAAACCAAACAACATTGCCAAGACACTCAGCAACAATACCCTACATAATTATGCTCATTTAATCTCTTTGGTTTTTAAGTCATGCACAACCTCTCAAAAAGTTTCAAAGGATTTCATACAGCTTAAAACTTCAAATAGTTAAGTCAATTCTATTAAATATCACAATGCTATGTCTTTCTTAGACCAATGTAGAACACATTTGTGATTTACTTCTATTTGGGAAGTAGGAATAATCAAGCTTAAAGCAAGGCCTTTTAGTACCCTGTAACACAACATTTTCTTAAGTAGTTTTCTCTTGCAGAGACAGACAAAGCTCCAGAGGGCAAGCATCTCCCCAGGAATTAAGAAAAAAATTACTGAATTGCCTGAAAAACACATCAAATCAAATGCTGAACTCCACACAACTTGTGAAGACATAGCTTCCTACCCTGGAGCAGGAATAAATATGACTTAAAGACAAATCTAACTCTTCTAATTTAATTTTAAAAACCTCAAGTAAAGTTTCAGAGCGGAGTGAAACAAGCAGACTTAGAGACATGGAATAAGGTCTCCTCCCCTGTGTCAGGTGTAGAAGGTCCTTGTTAGGCTGCTGCCACAGGAGGCAAGTGCAATTATCCTGCTAGCTGACTCTCCTGTGGCTGACCCAGTGGCTAGTAGTAGATGTTAAAGATTCAGGCACAAGAATTGATTGAAACCACCCTGCCCTCAGTGGCACATTTTTCCAGTTCAGCCAAAGATAAATGTATTCTCTGAAATATAAATTACTGTATCCTTTTATGGTAAAAACCTAAAAAGTAATTTTTATTTACTTTTTATACATGACATGCTTTTTCCCTTCATTGGCTGTTTCTCCTCTTATTTGTTATAGTTCTAAATTAGGCATACCTTGTTCTCAGTTTCCCTTTTCTCTGGGGACCTGAGTCTTATATCCAGTCACATTATCAGTCCATCTCTGAATCCCTTCTGTAGTGAGCTGCTACCTTTTGGCCCCAATTTAGTTTCCAAATGGGCTACATGTGTAGTCCATGTAATGTACACTGCTACAATCTCTGAGATTAGAAAAGCATGAATCCTACTTGTAATGCTCACAGCCAGAAGAAACCCTCATGCTTTAAAGGGAAGACTGAGTCCTTCTGATTGACCTCTTCTTAGTGCCATGAGTTTCCCACTCCTATGTTTGCTCTTTCTTCTTGGGAAGAAATAGGAGAGAAAAGCAGCTGTAGAGCTTAATTTAATGATAGGATAAGTCCTACCCTTAGATAACACAGCATCCAGGAGGCTTTTTCATCATTATACTCCACTCTGATCAAGTGAGTGACCCCTAAGAACAAATTCAAGAAAGAAGGAAAAAAAAAAAAAAAGAAAAGAAAGAAGCCAGCTCAGGCTGCCCGTTCTGGTGTCAATGGCAAGATTCATTTCAGAAATCAAGTTCTAAATAAATACTGGTAAAATGATCATTTGAAATACAGCATAACATTTCTCATTTCACTAATCTGCATGTTGTGTAATCCACACTAAAAACTGGCAATTGCTTTCCCCTTCTCAGCACACTAAATATGAGAGTGTTTTAGTGACAGCTCAAATTATTAAGGTATCATTTTTTTTAAAAATGCATTACAGTGTGTATAATGTTATCAAACATTAAAAACCCAGTAGAAATTTAATTGTCAAAATAAATGAGCAATCTTATTTTCATGAGTTATCCTTGGTATTTAAAATGTTTTTGTTTGTTTGCTAATTCAATGAACTTCAATATTTTACAATCTTCCAGACACTAGTTGTCATGACTTAAAGAAATTATAATTATTGCTATAATCAGTGTACTATTTAACAGACTACAAAATCTAGCATATGTTACTGCTTATGCTGTCATTTTAGTAAGATTCCAGGTATGTAGTAAAATTAGACATTTAAAATCTGATCTAGAAATCTGTGCTCTCTCAAGCAGTTCTTACTCTTTTGATGATCCTATTTACAATTGCCAAATTTGTCAACAGTCCCCAAAGATCACCTGAGGAACAAGCAGGAGATCAATCAAAAGGAAAATACTTTTACAGTATTCTGTATAATACTGAATATGAAAAGTGCATAACAATTCTGTTATTCAGTACTGAAAATGCATTGTTAATTAGAAAACTGCACAGAAAACTGCATCTCTTTCACAACCTCACAGTGATATAGCTTCTTCCAGATCACTCATTTGAAATGAGGAAGACCTTCAAGTCCTTAGATACATATATGCACTGACTTTGTGATTTGCCTGTATGCAGACACCTTCACCCTTGGAAACAGATATTTGCTGCACTTCTCTCAAAACAGAAGGCACTAACTTTCAGAACAGCTACAATATTGAGTTTTCTCTTTCAATTCATAAGGACAAACCTATATCAAGTCAGACTAAAGTCTGTACAGCAATTTATCCTATTTTCAGCTGCTGCTGCAGAAAGAGTACAGAATGGTTAAAGCACAAGGCACTCCAGGAATCACTTCCTTCAGGATTTTTTAACACAGAGGTGTTAGAGTCTTCATGAATATTATTTGATGGAATTGTTTTTGTTGTGTTTTTATCTTGTAGTTTTTCTACTGCTTTACATAGGAGATTGTTTTCAGTATTTATGTTTGCCATTGATGTTAGTTTTATTCATTTTCTGGTACCTTTGTTCCCTAGGAAGACCTGTTCTCCAGTTTCAGCAGCTTACTGTGCTTTCTTCTATAAATTTGGAGTTGAAAATACTTGCACTTATGATTAGAATCATAGAATCACAGAATCATTTTGGTTGGAGGAGACCCTCAAGATCATTGAGTCCAACCATTAGCCTAACTCTAGCACTAAACCGTGTGCCTAAGAACCTCTATATCTTTTAAAAAACTCCAGGGATGGTGAAAATACTGTGGCAGGTCATTTAATGGGGTATTTATTATTTAGTTGAAATACATTATTGGAATGTTATAGTCTTCAGTTTTGGCCCACAGTAGAAGAAAGACCTTGATAAACTGGAGTGTATTCAGCACAGAGCAACCACAATTGTCGGAGGCTGGAACCCGTGTCCTGGAGAGTATGAGGGAGCCAGTCCTGATCAGTCTGAAGAGGAGTTGCCTTTGGGCAAACGTAACAGTAGCCCTGGTAACTCTGAAGAGGTGGTAAAGAAGATGGAGCCACACTCTAAACAGTGGTGTGAGACGAGATGTGATGAGATGAGATGAGATGAGATGAGATGATGAGATGAGATGAGATGAGATGAGGAGATGAGATGAGATGAGATGAGATGAGATGAGATGAGATGAGATGAGATGAGATGAGATGAGATGAGATGATGAGATGAGACAAAGAGAAGGGAGGAGAGGGGAAGAGAGGGGAGATGGGGCATCGAGAGGAGAGGAGAGGAGAGGAGAGGAGAGGAGAGGAGAGGAGAGGAGAGGAGAGGAGAGGAGAGGAGAGGAGAGGAGAGGAGAGGAGAGGAGAGGAGAGGAGAGGAGAGGAGAGGAAAAAATAGAGTTAAACAAGAGAGCTTCCAGCTGAGTACAGGAGAAACATTCTCATTACAAAGAGAGCAAATCATTGGAAAAGTTTTCCACATCGGCCGTGCAGTCTGTCCTTGGAGGTTTTCAAGATTTGGCTGCATAAATCCCTGAGCAACTGTAGCTGACCCTGCTTTGGAGAGAAGGTTTGACTGGAGGACTCCAGAGATACCTTCCAACCTGAATTATTTGATAGTTTTATGAGTGATAAGAGATAAGAACAGGACCTTCCTACTTTGGAGAAAGGCAGAGTTTGTCTTGTTTTAAGTGTATGCACACAAATAAAGAGGTCCTAAGAGAAGAGCATAGGGGGAACCTCTTGCTGTTTTCAGCATGACTGGGTGCTTCTCTGAAGTGCCTGTACACTGATACACACAGCATGGGAAACACACAGGAGAAACTGGACCTCTGCATGCAGGTGCAGGGCAGATACTGCTGGGATGACAGAGATATGGTGGGATAGGTCTTGCACAACAGAAGTCCTACAATAGAGTGATATAGGCATGGAGCTGGATATGGATATAGGGGACGTGCTTTGTTGGATATGATACTTACAAAAAAAGGAAGAACTTGTGGGGACTGTAAAGGTCTGGGGGCAGCTTTGGCTGTGGTGACCGTGAGATGGTGGAGTTCAAGATCTTGAGAGAAGGGAACAAGGCAAACAGAACCACAATTCTGTACATCAGAAGAGCAGGATTTCACCTGTTCAGACATCTTCTTGCAGGAATCCATGGAGGCAGTCCTGGAGACAAGAGGGTTCACCTCCTCCCATCAAATATCACCTCCTTCAAGCTCAAGAATGGTCCATACCAATGACCAGGAAATGAAGCCAACATGACATGAGGCCTGGATAGATAAACAAGGATCTCCTGACAAAACTCAAGCTTGAAAAGGACAAGAAAGTGATTGGAAGTTGATCAATAGCATGGACTTTCCAAAGGCAAAATCCTATCTAGCCAGCCTGAAAGCCTTTTACGATGAAATGACTGGCTTAGTGAATAAGGGGATATTTATCTTGACTTTAGCAAGGTTTTCGTCACTGTCAGCTATAATATCCCTTTTGACAAACTGATGAAATACAGGCTACGTAAGTGGGTAGTGAGGTAAATTGAAAACTGGCTGCGCTGATGGGCTTAAAGGATTGTGATTAGCAGTTCAGCTGGAAGCCAGTCACTGTTGGTGAACCCCAGGGACCAGTACTGTTTAATGTCTATATTAATGATGAGGATAATGGGACACATTGCACTCTCAGCAAATTTACAAACAAAACTGGGAGGAGTGGCTGTGTCCTGGTTTTGGTTAAAGCAGGACTAATTCTCTTTTAGTGTATTTTCCTTCCAGTTAAGATCCTTCTGTAATAAGTAACTGCACTTTTCTGAAGTTAGCTGCATGTTTTTCAGATAGTGTCCAATCTAGAACTGGTAACACCTGCTGTTTACAGTTTTACTGAGCTAACAGTAGAAGTGGCATGCAAAAAAAGACCTGTGTTTATATTTATTACTATAGCAGGTCACTGAAAGACCTCTTACGTTCCACAGGGAAGGGGTCATAAAAGGGTCATACTTTCAGAGAGGGGTAGACAGAATAGGTGACCCAAAATGACCAATGACGTATTCCATGCCACATATGTCATACTCAGTTTCAAGCTAAGGGATCACGAGGGTCTTGGTCTCTTCACTCACAGCTGACATCTGAAGATCTTGCCTATTCTCCCTGCAATCCTGATTCCAGTCCGTGCATTCCTGAATCCAGTTCCCATCTACTGCTTAGTTCAGTCCAAGACTTCCTGGTGTCTGCCCTAAAGCCACGAGTGTGACACCAGCACCTGCTGCACAGACTTCCATCATCATCTGGGAGACTCCAAGTTCGTTTTGTATATTTTGCATTCTTTATCTTATTATTAGTCTTATTAGTAAAGCTGTCTTAATTTTCCAACTCCTAAGTCTGTCTTCCTTTTCCTCCTTTTCCCTGTCCCTGGTGGGGAGGGCAGGGGTTAGTCGAGAGCATCTGTCACTCTGTTTATAGTTACCCACTCTAAACAGTGACAGGCTGATAGACCAGATGGATATGCTGCCATCCAAGAGGTACCTCAATGGACTGGAGAAATGGATAAAAGGGAACCTTACAAAGTTCAGGAAAAAAGAAATTCTGAGTCCTGTACCTGGGAAGGAAAAATCCCATCCACCAATTCAAATTGGGGAGAAAATGGCTGGAAAACAGCTCTGTGGAAGGGAGCTGGGGGTTCCAATGGACAACAAGTTGAGCACAAGCCAGTAATGCATCCTTGTGGCAAAGAAGACCTCTGGAAATCACTGATTGGAGTGAAGACAACTAACAATGTTAGTTGCAAACAATGAATCCACCTAATACTTCTTCCTAGCTATTAAAAGTCTCTGTTAAACCGATTAATCAGACTAAGTTGATAATTATTCAATTAATCAGAATAAGTCCATAATGATAATTAAGGCACTTGTTTAAGAAGAAAAAGGCTGTCATTATCCAACAAACAGAGCAGTCTTAATCTCTAGAGCATGTTAATTTTGTGTCTTGTACAATTTGATACCACAATGCCCTTCTAAAGTTTGTCAAGTATTATCTGCTGTATGCATGTACTTAACTCTTTTTCTACAGTATTATACAGCAGCTGAAAATGTTGTCTAATTTCTATGGACAGCTGGCTAACCCACACAGCAAGCTTACATAAGTCTGTGCACTTTTCTGTGCTATTTTGGAATACTAATTCTATACTTGCTAGATATCTGTTCTTTTGTTCATGTGTGATGACAGAAGTCCTTAAAATATTAGAAACTGCTAATTATCAATAGGCATACACAACTTCCTAGTGCATTCTGTAACATGTTCATGTATTGTGCTACAAACCAGCACCTGTTAATGTCTCCCTACTCCCTTTTTTGTATGAGAGAATAAGTTATAAAGTAGACACGTACTATAGGCACTGAAGTTTTCCATAATTCCATGTGTTCTAAAGGGTTGTAATAATGGGTACATTTCCTAACATCTTTGTATCTCTGGGTGTGGTTACAGTGTAGTCCAATAAATCATGAAAAGTAAGTTGACTCTCAGATGTACATAAATCTCAGCTGGAGGAGAAACAATCCAGGCTCTTTGTGAGAATACAAAACATACAAGTTGGGAAAACTACCAGAGAAGATGTTTATTAAAGCATTAGCTTTTCACATACTATCTATTGAATTCTAACTGCACTAAGACTCTTAATTGTAACATTTGAGTATTTCATTTTTGCTGTAGTTATACCAAGTTCAATGTCAATCTTGTTCTTCAGTGAAAGTTTTCACAGGATCATGTAATCAACAACATAAAATAAATACTTTCAAGTGCATTTTGAACTTTTAAGGTTAATATTTTTCTTGGAGTAGTTGAATAGTCTTTTCCTTATGAAAAGTCACACACATATGTCAGGACGATAGAGAAATAAAATTCAAACCTCAGAATTTAAGGTTGTTAAAAAATGACAATGAATAAAGACTATTGATGTAAGAGTCAACAGATTTTGTTTGGGTACGCAGGAAAGAAAAAAAGGGTCAATAATTTTAGCTTCTAAATACAAACTAGGTGTTTGCATTCCTCAGATAAACTTCTATTAAAAGCTGAATCAAAACTCTCAAATTATGAACTTTGTAGAGACTGAAAAAGGTAATGACATAATCTGTATCAGGGTCTAGAATAGTTAGACCTGACTGCTTTCACTGCCATGGGAGAAAATAGCCTCCTGATTGGTTAATTGACTGACTGATTTTTTTTTTTTTTTTTTTTTAGGTTTTTGAGACTTGATTTCATATTCTGAACCCAGGAATGACTTTGCTTCATTACTATTATGAGAGCAAATCAAAATAAGCTTTTTAAATGTTAGATTTCTGAAAGAGCAGTGTATGAAGAGTTCATTGAAAGAATAATACATGTTACCAGACAACAATGCTTCTCTACACAAAACTTTCAATGAAAATATAATTCTGAGCTGGCTATATGGCAAAGAAGGAGTTAAATAAAGTAATTGTTAAGGTGTGTCAAAAAGCCCAGACAAGCAAGGAACTTCTACAGTTTTTTATCCTTTTTTTTTTTTTTTTTGAGTTGAAGGCTTACCTGGCCTGGCAGTATGCAGATAAACACTTCTGAATTCTCTGAAAACCTACAGGAAAAATGTTTATTGCCTTTTCTGTATGAGCAATGCATATGTAGAAGTGTCTCCTTTTGTGTGTGTAATATTACACAAAATTACGAAGCTAGTAGTGTGAAGTTTGCTTGTTGTTCTTGTACCTTGTTCCAATTACATTTTTTTATGTTAAATTAAGAGCTGACTCGTTGTTGATTTATGGTATAATATTTCACACGTTGTGAATTTAACAACACTCAAACTCCAGTGTTGTACCTTCTCATGTACAAGGTGTGAATTATAGCTTCATTACTCACACCTTGTCATTTCTCATTGCTTAAGTATTATACTGAGGTCAAACAAAAAGATGAATTGGTTTTAAGTTTTGTTTCTGTCAATTAAAACTCACTTTGAATGTTTCCTAGTAATAGCTTATCATCAAGAAAATAAATTATTTAAGAACAAACAATTCCTAATATAGCTTAAAAGTGCACAACTGTTGGAATAAGAAGTCTAAGACCAAAGACTGGATTCATCCTGACTAAATGTGGTCAGCTCACTGACATAGCAGCTGTACAGACAGGTTTTTGGACAAAGATTACCACCTCTAATTGACAGTTTGCATCTATCTGTCTCTGGTAATCTGAATAGTAGCACTAAAATAATGTCATAATATTTTCCTGACTAAGGTTTAAAAATCTGGAAACAAGTAACACATGAAAAAACAGTTTTGCATTTTGCTCTGGATGAATCATGGCGAAAATTGTCACATATTCAGGCATTCAGTTCCACATGGCTACGTGGCTCATCTTGTGTTTGGAAATGAGTCCTGCTCATTGGGTCAGTATGATTTTCTCTTGCATTTGGGAGCCCCCGTCCCTCACATGTACAACTATAATTTGCTTCAAGTCCAGGGTCTGTGCTCTGCTGCTCTCCTTCCTCCATCCCTTTAGGACTTTGAACTCCACTATTTTGTGGTTGCTACAACCAAGACTGCCACTCATTGTCATATCCCCAACAAGTTCTTTCTTGTTCATGAACAACACATGCCAGTACTGATAGCAGGATGATGGGACAGACTTCATGCACTGGTACTATTTTACATCATAAAGTTTATCTCTGGTGCTTGATCATCTTGTACCTCTTGTTTGAATTTTGTTCAACATTACCATACCTTCCTTGCTGTGAGGACATTAAAACAGAGAACAGTATTCCAGCAGCAATTTTACCAGTGCTGTGTAAAGAGGCAAAATTGCTTTTTGTGTTCTTGGTATTACCAGCTTCATATACATGAAGGCTGCATTAGGCCCGTTCACTGCATTATTGTGCTAAAAGCTCATGCTGAGGCATTTAGCTACCATGACCACTAAAAACTTCTACGAATCACTACTTTCCAAGACAAAATGTCGTTATGGATTAATAATAGTCGTGCATCCTTCCCTGTGGTTAATTTCACGTTTAGTGAAATACTGGAGCTTCTGTTTGGCTGACATTGAAGCTAGCACATTTTTAAAGTACATTAAATCCTTCTCTGATTTTATTAGACTGAAATATATAACTGTCTGATTTAGAGTCACCAAGCCACATTCTCAGCTGGTGTAAATCAATGTGACTTGCTGTTTACTTCTAATAATGATCTATTCCACACACTGCAGTTCCTTAAATGAAGCACAGAGAAGACATCTATATGATATGCATTATTGGCTACTTTAAACATAATAAATCAGGATTAATATTAAACATTATAGTACATAAAAAGTGAACTTACAATTATTTGGAAAAATGAGGAGTCATTTAGATGTGCCAATCACACAGAAATTAAAACACAATTATTTCAATCAAAACTTTGAATACTTTGAGAGGTGACATTGGCATAAGGCATTGTTCCTCTGAGGCTTTATCTACTTCAGTGAATCTCCCTTCTCCTCACTACTACCACTTACCCCACATAAATACATATACATGTGTTCACTAAGGCTCTATTTGTCCTAGAACAGACTCCTGTGATTCTCAAATTCTCAGTCAGAAAGTGGATCAAGTGCATTTTCCTCAGTAGATAAGAGAAATTCAGGTATGTACTGTTCATCACTTCATAACTGCCTTTAAAACTCGTTCTTTTAAAACAAAACAAAACGTTTAAGATGAGACTCAGTCTGGTGCACATGAAGATTCCTTTTAACCTCCATTCTCTTTTTTTTCTTCTTTTCTGGGGACAGAGATGCTGTTTGTGAAGCAGCTACTGACTGAATGTTCTTTTCCTCTGCAGAAGTGAATCAGAGGAGAACAAAAGGAAGTGAATCAGGAGGACGTCTGTAGTATAGATAGAGCACTGCTGTGTTTCTGAAGTAGTGAGTGAATAAGTTAAGAGATGGAGGAAATGTTGAGGAAGAAACACATCTTGGTGCAGTTAATTCTTTGTGTTTGTGGATGGAGTGTGCTGTTAGATCTTAGAGCCAACACCACATGGAGAATGCAGGCAAGATTATTCCTATCATAACCTGCTGTTCTATTCAAATATGTGTGTTTGGAGGCACTGAGAGAATCACAGAATCACAGAATCGACTGGGTTGGAAAAGACCTCAGAGATCATTGAGTCCAACCCTTGGTCCAACTCTAGTCCGTTTACTAGATCATGGCACTAAGTGCCATGTCCAATCTCAGTTTAAAAACCTCCAGGGACGGCGAGTCCACCACCTCCCTGGGCAGCCATTCCAATGCCTGACCACTCTCTCTGTAAAGAATTTCTTTCTAATATCCAGCCTAAATTTCCCCTGGCAGAGTTTAAGCCCATGCCCCTTTGTCTTATTGCTAACTGCCTGGGAGAAGAGACCAATCCCCACCTGGCTATAACTTCCCTTCAGGTAGTTATAGAGAGTGATGAGGTCACCTCTAAGCCTCCTCTTCTCTAGACTAAACAACCCCAGCTCCCTCAGCCTCTCCCCATAGGTCTTATGTTCAAGTCCCTTCACCAGTCGTGTTGCTCTTCTTTGGACCCGCTCCAGCACTTCAATGTCTTTCCTGAACTGAGGGGACCAGAACTGAACACAATACTCCAGGTGTGGCCTCACCAATGCAGAGTATAGGGGAAGGATCACTTCCCTTGCCCTGCTGACCACGCTATTTTTGATACAGGACAGGATACCATTGGCCTTCTTGGCCACCTGGGCACACTGATGGCTCATGTTGAGCTTCCTGTCAGTTAGTACCTCCAGGTCCCTTTCTGTCTGACTGCTCTCCAGCCACTCTGCGCCCAGCCTGTAGCGCTGCAGGGGGTTGTTGTGACCAAAGTGCAGCACCCGGCACTTGGCCTTATTGAACTTCATCCCATTGGAATCAGCCCATTTTCCCAGTCTATCCAGATCCCTCTGCAGAGCCCTCCTGCCCTCCAGCAGGTCGACACTCCCTCCCAACTTGGTGTCATCAGCAAATTTGCTGATGATGGTCTCAATCCCCTCATCTAAATCGTCAATAAAGATGTTAAATAGGACTGGACCCAACACTGACCCCTGGGGAACACCACTAGTGACTGGCCACCAGCTAGATGCAGCCCCATTCACCAGCACTCTCTGGGCCCGGCCCTCCAGCCAGTTCTTAACCCAGCGTAGAGTACACTTGTCCAAGCCATGGGCTACCAGCTTTTGCAGGAGTATATTATGGGAGACAGTGTCAAAGGCCTTGCTGAAGTCCAGATAGACCACATCCACGGCTTTCCCCTCATCCACCAGGTGAGTCACCTGATCATAAAAGGAGATCAGGTTGGTCAGACAGGACCTGCCTCTCCTAAACCCATGCTGGCTGGGTCTGATCCCTTGTCCATCCTGAAGGTGCTGTGTGATTCCATTCAGGATGATCTGCTCCATAACCCTGCCAGGCACTAATTACTGAGCTTTCAAAAATAGGGCTTCTACAAGCATGCACCAATGCTCTGCAAGAAGCAGAAGAAAATCATGCTTCCTGCATGCATCCTGCTCCATAGTCTGACATTTTTTTTGTTGCTCCTGTGCAGCAGCAAAGATTTTATCCTTTATAATAATTATAATATGCACGTGCTCACAGAAGCATGTCTGACTTTCTGCAGATCCTCCTAACACCTGACAAATTACATCACCTTCATTCCCCTCTCTCAGAAAATATGCCATCATTGGCCTAAATCCTGTTGTTTTTCTGAGTCTGATTAGTCCTTTATGGATAACTGTGGAGAAGCCACAGCATTAAAGTCAACATTCTGCTTGCAAAAAGGTTATGTGGGCTACTGCCCACTTGCCTTCCTGCATGTGAGTAGACTTTCACTGTATTAATTCTGTACAAGACGTCATTAAACATTTCCCTATGCAGGTGAATCCCTTTTCAATATTCAGACAAATTTATATAGTTATAGCATACTCAGAAATTACCACCATAAAACGCCAAATTTACCTCAGTCATATCTTTACAATTTTTTCCATGAGTTTTCCTCAAATTAGCCCAATTCATTTTTCTGTTCCCTTCCTGCGATGCCAAAAATTAGCCCAAATGTAGTTTTTCTGTGCTGCTGAAACTATTCAGTAGTTGTTTTACCATAAAGATCTAGATGCATTACAGCGAATGAAAAGTTGCTCCTGTATTTCAAGGAGGAAAGCTTTTGCTCACTGACCTGCAAATGCTACAGAAAAATCTATTTTAAATTGAATGTTGATCCAAATAAGAAAGGCCTGTACCACATCACATGAAAAAGAAACACTCATCATCCAATTATTAATTCTTTGCTAAAGTCGATCCATCTTGCTTTCTGCAATTGTACAGTGGACACAAAAAGCAGCTGACTCTCTTGTTAGCCATAGAATTAGGGCAAAATTATAGCAACAGTTATAGTGCTAATCCTGACCTTCCTGTTCCAGGGCAGGACTGTTTTCTCATTAAGTGTATAATGCTAGGGATAAGGGGACCCAATACATCACCAGGGCTCCTCTTATAGACACAAGTAATGATAAAGAATGAAGGAATACATACACTGCTTTCTGAATAAAAATGCTTGCTTCTGACTGTAAGACTCTTTGGGGTACATTGCAGCAATGTGTTCTGGGAGCCACTTTTCTGCTCTTCCAAGCAGGAACAAAACATACTGTTACACCTTCTGCTGGTTACAGCACATGCACAGGGCGAGTGATGGGCATGGAGCATAAAACACATCCTACATTAATATACTGGACTGCTTAAGGCCTCATTTTGTAAGTGTAGAATTGGTTTCCTATGTTTTTTTTTATGAAGGCAGACACGACACTGGGAAATGTTTCTTTCTCTCCATCACAGCATCAATGGAACAGGACACAATGCAGTGTTATACCATGGTTAATTCATTTGAAAATTGGCATTAAAAAGTGCTTATGGTGTTTTTATCACGTCAAAAATCTTAAAAAATAAGATTCAATTTATGGAAATTCATTTGTATTTCACAGTATAAGTTTCAGACCCTGCCTGTGCATTAGCCATAGGTGGGTGAAATGACAACCCCTGTAGGTGTAGAAACTAACAGATCTTCTTGTCCTGGCACCCTGAATAGACAGTCCTGATCAAACTAGTTTAAACAAAAGATTCAAATCAAGCATCAAAGGAAAATGGCGGAGTCCTTATATTTCATATTATAATAAATAGGAAGGGTAATTGAAAATGGAGTAGCACAAAGAAAAACAGAACCTAAAAGCTTTGAAAGAAGAAGAAAAGAAGTCCTGCATATCAAGTATGTTTACTGGAGCTTATCCAGCTCTGTTAAGCTTACCTCTGTTTTCTTTCATAAAGCTGTTCTGACTATCCAACCGAGGAACGATCTTCCCTTTTGCGCATGCGATCATGCACAAACACTTTCCAAATTCCTGCCAAAAGAGATGTTTGTTTACATGCTCTCAGAAAAAAAAAAAAAGTTTCCAGGTGTGTATAATGAATGTGTGTTTGTATTTTTTTAAGTCAGTAATGACTGCTCCAGAGAAAGCAGCTATAATAAATATGCTTCATTACAGCTATAATCTCAGGACTTTGGATGATGGAATGAAAGTAAAAGATGTGAGTTTGGGGGGAAAGATGTAATATGCATTTAATATTCTAATTTTATTTTCTGTCCACAGATATTTTCTGTCACCTTTATTGTCATGTGTAACCTCAGAGTTCTAGACAGAAAGATGAAGTTTCACAGATGTCTCAGAAAATTGTAGAGTGGGTCAACTTTAGGAATGTTGCTTTCAGACATGTTTAACCTCATTATAATTATCAAGATATATGGATATGTTCTAAATTGCAAAAGCAAGCAAGTTGACTGGGAAGCTGCAATGTGCAGAGCATTGGTGCATGCCTGTAGAAGTCCTGTTTTTGAAAGCTTAGTACTTAGTAATTCCAAACATTTTACTTAAGATTACAGAACCTGTCTATTTTAAAACTTTTCAATAACAAGAAAACTGACAACATCATACAAAGCACAGTTCTTGGTTATGTCTGTCTGTGCCCTTTTTGTCTTGATGTTTTTGCCTATGGGTAGCTATCTTAAAGGAAAGTTTAACAGATATGTTACAGAACATAAATTAAAAATTAATTTAGTGCTAAATCTTATTAAATACCAAGTGTAATGAATTACAGGCTAAATAGTCATGTTAAACATAGATATAAGTACTTGTGTACATTTATGGGGAAGAGTTACTAGTTTCATATGATTGTCATTTTTTCCTATGCAGTCAACCATAGCCATTAGCACGTATAAATATTGCCTAAATTTTTCAAAACTTATTCAAGGTTTTAGAGGCTTCCATTATGACGTCTGGGATGAGAGCTGTTTTTTATGAAAAAAAATTTTTGACACTTTAGGGACAATATGCCTTGATAAGGAGGCACTCAGAAGCTATTTTTTGAATTCTTGGAAACTGGGTAATATTTTTGTTTCTCTGGTTTACCTCATTCAGAAATGTTCTTGTTAAAAATAAATATATGTGATGATCAACAGAGATGTATTTAAATTTTTAAGTTTGTCAACAGAAGAACTAACTTACATGCCTGTGACTAGCATTGGCACTCGGGCCTTTTAAAGGTGGTGAGGAACTGGGTGTGTTTAGACAAACGGTCCAGTTATTTCATCCTATCATGACATCTTGTTCATAGAATCACCGTGTTTAACTGCGCCTGCTGATAACACAATGGAATGCCATGCTGGATGTCATATTTGAAAGATTTTGTGTAGGAATCCTTTAGCTAAAGAATTTGAAGTCCATTCTATACATGTGACAAGTGTGAAGAAAAAATCTATTTCTGAATGCCTCAAAAGCAAAAGGATGTGTTCTGTTTTTGATGATAGTTCTATAGCTCAAAGAGCTAGAACTGCACAAGTATGATCTGGGCCTCAGGAATTCCACAGAACTTTGGCTACTGGTTTCCGTGAAGGCTCACTTTGGCTTTTTATTTCTCTCCATGGTTATGTTAAGAAATTCCTGACACAGAATGCAGCAAATCTTTTTAACTTCAGTCCTTGCCAGCTCTTCAGTAGTTATGTCTCCTTGTTTCAGAAAATGAATATAAACAATGTTTTCATTTGTCTGTTTGACAAGTACGCCCGAATGCTCAATAACTTATCTTTGAAATTAACCTGTCAGGGTAATCATGACACAAATATAATGATGAAACATTACTCTGCTCTAAAGATGAATTTCTGTAACAGTCATAACTGGCCTCTGGGCTGTTACTGATTGATGAAGCAATACTTTAATAGAAATTTAACTAATTTATGTGCAGGTCTACACATAAAAATTTACATATTCTACTATGTGCAGATTCATTTGGCTAATCATCAACAAAATCACGGAAGTTGTAGACTTTGATTTGTGCTTGGTCCAGAAACATGTTAAAATGATGTATGCCTTAGCCTAGAATAGAATGAAAATATATGTGCATATGTGTGTCCTGCTTCTGCATCATACATTATTTCTTTGTACTGCTCCACATTAAGAACTTATTTAGTTCTGAAAATATTTGGCAGTTAATTGTTAAACTAGAATTATAGTTTTTATATACCAACAAATTTAACATAATGAAGAAGCTATAAAACACATCCTGCCAAATTCAAACACAGAACTGTATTTTCTCTGTGTTAACAACCTGGAGAGTTAATCCCTATATTCCTTGCCTGACTGAAAAGGTGGAGAAATTTTAATAGTTCAAGCACATAGTATCAACCATATGCCCTTACTTCATGGGTTTGAATTTCTCCCTTTTGTACTTGTAATAAAGTGCAGATTTTACAAAATATTGGACAAAAACAAGAGGGACATAAGGTCTTAAAATTAACCACTGAGGCTGAGCTTTTGAAAAATATTCCTTTCAAAAATATAAGTGAGAATTTACAGATTTGTAAATCATGTAGTATTAGTAGATAAAGTGAACTTATCTGTGATTTTTGGTTTTGTTTCAGGCTTGGGAGGTTTTGTCGTTGTTTTTACAGTTGCCTTGCAATGTAAGACTATCTGTCAGTCTAGGAAAATTTAATCCATAAATTTTTAATTTGCTAGAATTACAAGAAAGAGTCTTGTGTTATTCTGCTTTTGGTTGAGATAAGTCAAGTTTTGGGTTCACTAACTATATTGACCAGCTCTCCACTGATGTGAAAGGAGCCTGAAATGGCTTTCTCAGTTACAAGACACTATGCTGTAAGACATGCATATCATACCATGTTACTTTCATCGTATTCTCACACCTTTTTTTACCACTGTTTTAGTCTTTACACACTGGCTTGCAGCCAGATGGCCTAGACTCATGATTGACTCAAAATGCATTGTGTGAGAACACAGCTTTACTATGAGGATAATAAAGTATTTTAGTAGTGTCTTTACAATGTCTTGGAAGCATAGACCCTCTGTTCCTTTTGTTAATTATCTGTAAACTGATAATTATTTCCTTAAATTACCTGAATATGTATACAGATAAAGCCTATTTGTTTTTTAAAAAAGAAGTAAGATTGTCAACAAGTAGCTCCTTACGTACACATACGCACACATAATATATGTATGGAACTTAAAAGAAAAGGTCTTCATAAGGGTAGGATGGTTCATGTGGGTGAGATATTACATTTAAGTGCATTTGAAATAGTGTCAAAGATAAGGGGAATTTGTTTCCAACTCTGCTTTTCGAAAGTCACACAGCTTATTTAAGCGATAAGTTTTATTTAGGAGAAAGATATAATATTTTTTGTGGTATTGCAGAGAAAATGAAATGACCTTTTAGCAGGATTTATTGAACTGAGTTCAATAAGGGTCATGCAATCAGTGTCTGAAATATCTCTTCATCTACTTGAATTTATCCAGGAGTTCATCTGAGTTGTTCCTATATAATATATTATTTAGTGGGAACACTGTGTACAGAATTACTTATTTTCTATTTTACTCTAATGCTTTTGAAAGAAGTTATTATTTTTTGAGGTGAGGAGGAAGCATATATTAGTTTTCTTATAATTGCCATCAACAGTTCTTTAAACTCACAGATTACATTTTTTTCCCTTTGATCAAAAGAATTTGAAAAGCTCTGAAACTTTGAATTAAAGTGCTCTTCAGTTCAAACTGTGTATGTTTTGAGTAACTTCATCCACCAACATATTTTAAGGAAGACTCTGATGAGGTGGGTTTGTTTCTTTGATTTTGGCTTGGGGCATACAACCATGGCTCAATCATTTTTATTTTTATATCATAACCACTTCACAGAAATTAGGAACAAAATAATTAAGGGCAAAGGTTATCTTTCCTAATTCCAAGAAATAATGCACTGGGCAGGTAGCTTAATCAAATACTCTCGGTGCAAACTCTTCATATGCAGCCATGTACAATATCAGACAAACTATATATAATTTCAGTAGAGGAACTAGTAATATCCTTTCTATCAAGATTTTTTGAATATTTCCACTCTCTTCCCCAGATTTTTATCTTTTTAAACTCTCTGGCTTTCAGATATACACAGATATACACAAAATGCTACCTCATGTTTCTTCAGTGAGATTTTAAGAATACTATGTTTAAATCTGGCCTTTGTATTCTCTTTATTATACTTCTCATTTTGTGATGCTGATATCTTAGAAATATACTGAAGAAAATTTGGTCTGTCTTTAATCTTCAGAGTCAGCCATCCTGAAGAACTCTCCTTTGAGCATGTAAACACAGGGGCTCACTAAAGACTTCCAGTTTCCCTAGCTTGGGAAATAGAGATGTGACAGTGATGGTGTTTTTCTTTCTTACACGAATGTCCCTGTGACAGAGGTACTTGAAAACCCAGTAAACCATGTTAGCCATTTCGCTAATAGACAGATTCCCTAAGTTACTGCAGGACAAGACTGTTTCCACTTCATGTAGACTTTGCCTGTGCCATCTGAGAAGAGGTCTCTGTCAGCTGAGGAATCCCAGAGAGGAACAGGGCAAGGACGCTGTCTCTTCAAGGGGTGTTGCATCTCTGCTCTCAGTATGGAGCCCTGCCTGGGTCGAGTGTGGACAAAACGCTACATCATGACTCTGCCTCCCTTTTTACAGATCATCTGGGATGTGAACTCTTCTGCAGCATGTAAAGTCTCTGTAGAGTCTAGAGACTGCCCTTGAGTGCAATGTGAGGATGAGTAGAAGGAAGGCTTCTTGTGTTTACTATGTTCTCCCTACTTCCAGCAAGTTGTACAAAGGTTTAGCTTGTCCTTAACCTGGTAGCCATAGGGTACTTTTTTCTACTGCCGTTACATTGGCTCTTTAACTACTTTAGAGCCACAGTGAGCAGCTTAAACTGTGCAGCTTCTTGGTGAAACAAATAATGAGCAAACTGTTAAAATAAGACAATATATTGTCTCTGACATAAAAAAAAAAAAAAAAAAAAAAAAATACAATAGGACTTGCTCAATGTGTTTCCTGTGATGGGTGGATGTTGACTTTGCTGAAGAGTGGCTTCTTTCACACAATGAGGAGTATTTTGGCAGGTCTATGATCTGGATATTGCCTGCCCCAATCTGTCTGCCAGATCACAATATAAAATTTGAAACAGAAATTTAAGTCAATTACAATTTGTCAGCATTATAAAAGGACAGTGTTACACATCTTCATATTCTAGCCTGCCCAGGAAGCTGAAATTACATGAGGCTACACATATTTTGCCGTGTGCAAGGTTTTAAGGTATTCATCTTTATAAATACAGTCTACAATGGGAAATGGGACTTGTCCTGTATGAACTCTTGATCAGTACCGAGGTACAAAATATCAGAATATAAACCTTCATTTATTCAAAAATGCATTTTAAAATAATAAATATGTAAAAGTTACTGACTGCTGCATAAAACAAGTTAAAATATTTACAGCGTGCAGATTTTTCTGCTTTAGGGCATAAGTCAAACACTAAACTGCCTGAGGTCAGGAATATATTTTTTCCCTCTGGGCAGTTGCGTGTTACAGAATTTTTTGGACTTTTCTCAAAGGCACTGGCTGTTACTTATTTTTCAGAAAAGCAAAGTGGACCAATTGAACTATTGGTTTAAGCCAAAACAGCACTTCTGCAAATTCTGCAGCACTAGCAACTTTTGCCTTACATCAGAGGTATGACTTTCTCAAACAAGCAGCACAATAAGAGCAGAAATACACCCTGGTATTTGCCTGCATAGCAGATTGCAGTGACCTATATTTGTCTTCTGCAACCAATTCTCAGTAGCTTCTGTAATGATCAAATTGATGGTTGGAAGGTATGGATCACTGGAAGTAATAAAACATGATGTTTCCCTTGTATTTCAGCTTTGATATGGTTCAGAATTTGTGGCATGTAGCCACCAAAAATACCTCACAATAATTTTCTGAATTTAATGATTTGTGGTTATGTAATCGCTCAAATACGCCAGTAGTAATCTTTTTAAAACTGATTGATTTTGACCCAAGGCTTTTTCTATGGTCTCTTCTGTATAAAACAGCACTTTAATATGTTCTTCAGCTTAATCTTTATGGTATACATTCTATTTTCATTTCCAGTTGCCATTTCTTTTAACATGGCAAGCACTTAGTATATAGAATTGCTTCCTGGGTAGAAGTGACACTGCTGTGGTATATGTTACATTTAATGCGGTTCCTGACTTATCCAAGCTACATAGCCACAAGAATGAGAGCTTGCCTAACGAAGATTAAAGTAGTTGTGTAGCCAGAATAACGTATTTTGCCCTTTATTTCACTGTGCTAATGCACATCTCGCGTACTGCTCTTCCTCTTAAAATAATCCCAGAAAGCAACCCCACAAAAGTGTCTGGCACAGGGTCATTTTTTAAGGGAAATTTAGGAGGACTGTGCAGACTGCACCAATTCCTATCTCATGTATTTGGAAACACTCAGGCACTCAGTCAGACTCTCATGCTACATGGATTTTCGCAAACTGTAACCCAGATTTGGTCTGTAAGTAAATTCTGCCCTAACACATCTCAGATGTCTTAGGTTCCTTTGGGAGATCCTTCATTTTTACTAGTCATCCAGTCTCTTGACGAGCAGCTGCAACACAAAACTGCAGTTTAACTGTGATGAGAGACAGGAATACCCACCATACCTGACATCTGTAGCTAGCATCAGCCTCCCTGTGGAATAGATTTTAGTTTGAGTACTCAGTAGTCTTTTGCAGAAACAAATTAGTTTATCTAGTTGTAATATAAAAGAGGAAGGTCCAGAAGGAAAAAACATAGGCCAAATTCTCAACAGAATCAGAACCATGCTTTCATGATAAGCCCAAGTGCTTTCATGGTAAATCCAAATTTTTGCTGTGTCCCCATAGTCTTATTTATTCTTATTCTCAGCAGGGAGGTTAATCTCCAGCATGACTGGATACTGTGTATTGTGGCTCCTGAAAGAGCCCTCTGAGAGGAAGATACATGAAAATCTAGGAAATAACACATTGGGATATGGTGCCTGAGGCTAAGAAGCACTACTCACCAGTTTTACAGGGCTGATAAGAATTGATCCTTCTCTGATGTTGTGCATATACAAATATTGAGAAAGGGAACCCTGTTATCACAGAGTTGATTGCAACTTGAGACAAAGAGGCATTACCCCAAGAATGGACCCTCTTATTTAATTCTGAGAGCAGGAGAGTAATGGACCACTAAAGCAAAAGCTGAAATAAAGCATCCATACAAAATATTTGGCCTATGTCAAATACAATGATATAGCACAGTGATTAGCTTTGTAAAAAAGCCTAGAAGGTGAGAAAACATACAATATTCAAGAAAGGGGATTTTTTCAGTACTTGGTAGACATAGTCTTTGCATTTCTGAGCACTTGTGAGGAATAACACTCCTCAATTTAAGATGCATTAATTTTTGAAATCCCTGTTTGTCTTTTGTATAAATCTTATTTTATGTTAGCAGTACTAGCTGGCATGTTAAACTTTTATGTGTATTACATAATGCATATGGTCATGGACTGGATTTTTAGACTTTGTTACAAAAGAAGATCCTGTTAAATGCAATAAACCCCTGGAAGTAGGAGTGTGTATGTTTAACCTACAGTGTCTACTATAAACCTATATAATTTAAGATTTCATTTGTTGCCCTGTTTTGGGGGATGAGGCATGTTTAAAATCCAAACATCGTCTAGAAATCACATCATTCTGATGACGAAGTAAATAAAATATGCTCAGCAGACATTAAAGACCCCAAATTAGGCAATGGATCTGGCAGCAAATTAAACTCCGGACAACTTTGCTACGAATTATTTATTTAAAACTGAAATCTGAGCTCCTAATTCTGAAAATTACAAACCTACTAAATTAGATCTGGCATATTTTCCCAGTCTCTCTTGAACTCTTGCAAATATTCATGCAATCTGATGCTGTTACAAGTCAATAACACTCCAGGAAGTGTGTTTATTTTTATTAGATTTGTTTCATCCCATATGTTAGCTTGCAGTAATTTCCACCTGTTGGGAGCTATTCAAATAGTATACACTTTTGTTTCATTCTAGGTAAGATCCTTGCATGAAATTAGCCCTAGATATTTTAAGCCACTGAATCCAAGCTGAATGTTTGTTTAGTTAAGTGTAACTCTCCTTTAGAAACCAGAGATTTACACTTACTGTGAAAAGGGAGAAGAAAGTGTCTGTTGAATTTTCCAACATTTTCCAGCTGTTGAATTTTCCAACAGCTAAGAAAAGCTGTCACCCACAGACAATTCCATACCACTATGGCTCAGTGTCCTTTCTTTTGTGAACTGCAAGGCGTCATGGATGGAGTGACAGATAAGTATCAATATGTCTATTGATACAAAACAGCAATTTAACAAAATTTGATAGTAAATGTAACAGTGGTTTAACAAAATTGGATGGCACGGTACACTTGCTTATTTACTGCAAGTAGGACAGGCTCAGACAAGACTATCAGAGAGATTTTCTCATTGAGCCATGAGGTTCAGAAAGGACCCCCTTGCTTTCTAAACTCCTTCTTAGAGAGAAGTCTAGGTGCATCTGGATCCAGATTTAGTCTCAGACTTGGTCAATGGTTTATTTCTAAAGGATTATACATGTACAACCAGTCTTTTATATCAGTTAGCAAAGATTTCAAAGTTTAGCATGCTGTTAGCCACTTTCTGAGGATCTGTTTCGTCAAGGAATCTCTCAACCTCGAGGAGTAACCTTGAGAGGCATCCCTTCTCAAGGGGAGATTCTGGCATGCAGCCTGCAGCCATGCCGGAGTGTTCAAAGGGCTCTGGGCCATCCACTACTTATGGAGAAAGATTATTTACTTGTAGTCATACTTTCATACCAATAGCAGATATCAGTTTCTTCCAAATTTGGCTCGAGTTGGATATTGACCAACACTTTAGTTAGGTGGACACATTGCCATAAGTTACCCCTTGGCTATTGTGTTGTTATTTGTCTCCCCCGAATCCACTTTGAGCCAGGTTCCTCCATCACAGCCAGACACAACCATTATGACCAACACAGGTGATTATTGCTTGAGCAGGTTTACGGGAAAAGATCAGGTCAGGGCAAGGGGGAGCACACCACCACACAAGTCAGCAGGGACAGAGCTACTAAAACTGTCTCTAGGTTAAATACTTCAGTTTGACCAAGTAGAAGTACAGTGGTGCACAATGGGAGGTGAAGAAGGGCAGTATCCACAGTTTATACTGTGGATAGAGTAATGAGAGAAGTAAATGATCAGGAAATGCAAGTAGAGGTGCTGATGCATATGACGAAGACCAAAAATCAGTTTGACAGAGATGAGGAGAAAATTGGACAATGCATTATGAGTGGGCTGCTGAAATAATCCCATTGGCAATGGATTTTCTGGCAAGACAGGTACAGTAGCCTAAGGCTCCCTGCATGGCGGGGTACAAGCACTGAAATTAGAAGTAAATTAAACTGTAGAAGTAAACACTTTTGCACTCAAGCTGGGCTTGGGAGAAGTGTGTCTCTCTTGTTGAAAGTATATAATGGTGTCTCTTGTCCCTGCCGTCTTCCCCTCAGTTTTCATAACTCTATGGGAAAGTTTATTTTCCTTCTTCAGTTCAACTATTTGAACAGCATGCTTATTTCTCTAAATTGTGTATGTTTTAATGTAATTCTGAGGAAGACACATGGAATATAAGGCAACTTTCATATTTATCTATTTTGTGTTTCAGAGCGAAGTACCTATGCATTTTAGAGTGGAAAAACTATTGATATTTGGGTCTGTAGTCATGATACTTTTCTTCAAAAATTATGGATTTGTTCAAATTGGTTTGCCTCAGCTGAGGCAGCAGGCTGTGTAATTATGAAAACATGAGTGCAGATTAGAAAATGACATAAGGATTACTTTCATGGTTTTAAATTTACCTACACCTGGATGAGAATTCAGTAGTGATAACATAACAGCTCTTCACCACAAGAAATAACTTACTACAATGCAGTTCATCCATATTAATATTTCTTAGTAGAAACAATAATCTTTTATAACATCATATAATGACAAGTTATGTGTGACACTTACTACTTCTTGCAGAACCTACTCTAAGCCAAATAATTAACAATGCCATCAACAGCACCTTTCATAGTAGCATCATATTGTGGCAGTTTTAATACTGTGCTTCAAACCAGTAAAGTAGTCAGGAAAATGTAAATTATCATCTAAATTTTATTCCACCCGTCCTGTTTTTTCCCTCCTGTCAGAAACACAAGGCACCAAACTGAAGAACCAAAGCATGAAAATATTGATTCTGCCTATAAATGCAAAGGAAGAAATTAAATCTGTGTTAAATTATGCTTGTGTTAATATTGATGTGTTTAATATTGATGTATGGTTTGGCATACCTGTGTGCTAGAGGCAATCTTCTTCACACTGGTTGTAATCTGCAGCACCTTAATTACAAGAACTCTGAACTTAGACCTTAGGGAAAAAGCAACCAGCCCTCAATATTGCCTGAATCTTGTGAGAAAAAGATCAACTGGAATTCATAAGTTTTCCTGTGGTATCTTCAGTTGATCATATACACTGTTACTATACCTTCAGGCTGACTTCAGAAACTTCTAGTCTGAGTTGAGGGTGCTAAAATACTGAACAGGTTGCCCAAAGAGGTGACAGATGCCCCATCTCTGGAGACATTCAAGGCCAGGCTGTGTGGGGCTCTGAACAACCTGATCTAGGTGATGATGTCCCCACTCATTGCAGGGGAGTTGGACTAGATGACCTTTGAAGGTCCCTTCCAACCCAAACTTTTCTATGATTCTACAATTTTACTATGAGCACTGAATTGTATTATGGCTATTAGTGTAACACAACATTGTTTTGTTACAAGTCATTAAAGATATTTTCAAAGTATCTCAAATGTTGGCAAATGTTGCACACTTTAAAGTGTTTACTGGCTACATATGAAATTTCAGTTCCTTAAGGGGTAGATGTATGTTTTGAGAGACCTCTCATTTTGGCCAAGGAATCCACAAAATCTTTTACTGAACCTCAGAGCCTGAGTCCTAGTCAGATCCAGCAGTCAAATAGCTGCTTTTGTAACATGTTTCTGTAAGGGTATGTGGGAGGAGAGAATCTGCTCTTCTGAGGTTAAGGGCCTTTTTCAATGCAACAAGAGACAAAAAGAAGAGGAGGAATCCATAAACAAGAACATACAGGGGCACAAACCTCACCGACAAGTGGTAAGGAAGGCAGTGACAAAAACCAAATCTGGTTAGTCACAGTAATTGATGAGGGCATGTGAGAATGTGTATTCCAGATAGATTTTCTGAACAGGGATCTTGTCAATTGGGAAACTAAGAGAAAAGAAAGGAAATCTGAAACAAAATATTCAGAGACACAGAACTGCAAAAACAAACATGGAGATAATGACAAGAAACAAACCTCACCACTCACACTAATTGATGGGCTATCAAGAGACTACAGGTGTCAATTCCAGAAGATCAGCCTGAACTTTACAACTGGTAAGATTGTAAACCAGGGGGATCTCAGAATGGGAGGGGCTTGAGAATCAATAAAGCTGTACAAATCCAGAGGGGTACACCAGAGGAAGAAGGAGCAGTGAGGAACAAAGAAAGGGTGGACAGAAAAGGATATAAAAGGGGCCAGTTGTGTGTAAAACAGGGGTACTCAGCACACTTGTCTGGCTGAGTTCTGCACCTCATCACCACAGTCTTTTTGTATCTTGTTGTATTTTCTGATATCTTCTTATGTCTTCTTATATCTTCTTATTAAATCTTTTTTTTTTTTTTAAACTATCTCTCTACATAACCTCACTCTCTAGACCTTGTGTGGATGATGCAAGGACTAGGTGCCAACTAACAGTAAGACCTCTATGTGTGCAAGTAAAAACTTGTGCCAGATATGGTAGTCAGACCAGAGGTGCGGGTGCTCCTGACTGGTGGTGTCAGCTGTGGGAGCCAGTGTGGTCTCAATGTCAATGACTGGAGCAAGTGGGCATCTTTAGTCTCCATCCATGGGGTAGGAACAGTGTGTATTCCAGAAACAGCTACTGGAGAGACTGGTGTGAGCATAGTGAGTGAGGGGCTCAGTGTCAGCAGGTGAAGCAGGATTGCAGGACACAGCCCATGTGCCAGGTGTGGGCTGCTGGGGGGACTGAGGGCCTGACCCTTCCCCAGACTGGGTATGCGTGGGGCGTGCATGTCTATTAGCTGGCAAACCTCAGTCTGGACCAGCTGGTGACTAGGGGGCCATGGTTTGGGGCAGGTTTGGGGTGGATGGAGGGTCCATGCTGGGATATCTGGGGGTCTCACAACATGGGGTGCCTGTGGGATGAGCGTGTGAGTGCTGAGTTTATACAGCAAGCACCCAGCTGGACCAGACAACAAAGAGGGGACCCGTGGGTGGGTAAGGGGACCTGGGATGTGGGCGGGGGCACCAGACACACAGAGGAGCCTTGTCAGTACTTGGAATATCCACAAATGTGCATGTGCTTGTGAATCTGGAGAGTGTTGTGTGTCTGCTGTACTAGTGACCTCCTGTCTCTATCAGCTCAAGAGAAGGAGTGGGCTTGGCTGTCTGTGCTTGTGTTTTATGTGAATTTTACGTGAGACAGAGGACTGTAGGTGCTGTTGAAGGTAGCGCCTTTTCTGTGGCAGCGTGTGTGACCAGCCGCATCAGTGTCCTGCTTGAGCATGTGTGCCTGTGCTTTTGGGATACATGCTCAGCTTCACTACTGGTTGAAGATGAACTCCAGAGAGTGGCAGCCACTTACCTTAGCCTGGAGTGACCCCAGGTCCCTTGGATGGGTTCCAGTGGCCAGACAGGGGAGATCCTGGGCAGGAGCAGCTGGAAGAGGTGGCCATAATCTAACTTCACTCAACAGTTTGCTTCAACAGCTGTGATCAAGATATTTCTGGCATAGACTGCCTCCCTTCTACTCTGGAGGTTCGGTACATGTAAGGTAGTCACCCCAGTATCTAATTGGTAGATGCTCCAACCCTGTTTTTGTATTTAGGCCCAAAATGCTTACCTGGGTGCAACCTTGCACATTCCTTCTCTGAACAAACCACAAAATAGTTCTTTAACTAATGCCCTGACTACAGCAATTATCAGAAAATCATAGAACCATTTTGTTTGAAAAATACCTTTAAGATCATCAAGTCCAACCATTAACCTAACCCTGTCAATTCTGCCTCTAAACCATGTCCCTAAGAACCTCATCTACACATCTTCTAAACACTTCCAAGGATGGTGATTCTACTACTTCCCTGGGCAGCCTGTTCCATGAAGTTTTTCCTCATATCCAGTCTAAACCTCTCCTGGCAAAATTTGAGGCCATTTCATCTAATCCTATCACTTGCTACTTGGGAGAAGAGACCAACACCCACACGCACTACAACCTCCTTTCAGGCAGTTGCTAGATGCTCAGAATTCCCAGCCCTCCCCCTGCTGCCAGAGATCACGGACCTACATATCAGTTTCTTTGCCTTTTGTTTAGAGTATGGAAAATGCCAAGATTCTCTGTGTTTATACAGCACACAGAACAACTGAGTCCTGTTCCATTAAGTACTCTTCTAGTGATTCAGTGCAACACAATTGCCCATTAACAATAATAACAACAAAGACTGAATTCAAATGTCATTTTGAGTTTTCTTTTGGTTAAACAACTTAATATCTATTCAATTTTTATCACCACACACAGGATCCTGTAAAAAGAATATTCAAAGAGATTTTAAAAATTCAGATGCAAAATAAATGGTCCATCACACTGGTATACTGTTACTTTTCCTTATACTTTTTAAAATAACACATAAGGAACATTACATTTACTGCATTGTATTTTACTCTCTACTTTTCATACATTTTCCATGTTTTAAAAATCCTCTTGTGATAAGCACACTGAAATAATTTTAAATGTTTCTCATTTATCTTATGTAAGAATAAAACATCATATTTTCAATAGTCAATTTGGCTAACTTACCATAGATTATCTCAAGCAAAAGAACATAAAAAGCAATAAGTACCTATAGTTTTTCCTTTTTTTTTTTTTTAATCTGCAGAAAGCAGTGATCCACAGTCTGTTCTTTAAAAATGGAAAACACCTAATTCCCCAAGATGTTGTAAAATCTTTTACAGAACTCCAGTCACTTCTCTTTTAATCCATTGCAGTCAGAACACAAAATTCAGATATCATTTCCTCTTGTGTCTCTTCAAAATAATTGCATAACATTATTATTACTATTATTATTTTAGTTCTCAAAAGTCCCAATTCAGATCTAATATTATTGTAAGATTTCAAAATCATATGTGAAGATGTTTATGTCCTCAAATGTTTACAATCTAAAGCAACAACCAGGCATTTGATGCAATTGAACTGAAGCAGCAGAAAATCACCACTTTCACCATGTGAAGTTTTAGTATAAAAGCCTATTCTGGTATCCCCACTGTGCTTCGGTTTGCGAGGGTTGGTTGGTTCAAAACTGCTGAGGAAAACAAAGGAAATGATCAAGTCAGGAATACTACCATCTCTTTACAAAGAGAAGTCACACCATTTGAATCATATTTGGCATGCAAAACAGGTGATAATCAGCAGTGGAACCAGAGAATCACAGAATAGTTGGGGTCAGAAGGGACCTCTGTAGATCACCTAGCCCAACCCACCTGCTAAAGTAGGTTCACCTAGAGTAGATTGCACAGAAATGCATCCAGGTGGGTTTGAATGTCTCCAGAGGAGGAGACTCCACAACCTCTCTGGGCAGCCTATTCCAGTGCTCTGGCACCCTCAAAGTAAATAAATTTCTCCTCATATTCAGATGGAACCGCCTATGTGTTGTGTTAAGGGCATCATCTTATTGTTTATTTTGTGTAATGTACTTGCACCTTGTCTTATTGTTTCTGTAGCTATTTTCACATACTGGAAAGCAATGACTGTAAAATGTTCTTTATTCTCTGTTTGTCCTTTTTGTGCATATACATTTCACTTCACCTGTGCATTTGACTTCATTACAGAAGTTCACTCTCCATATGTGCACTGTATATATCTTAACGCTGCAGAAAACTGGAGCATTCCTTGCCATTGCTTGACTATTGAGACATATTTCTTCAAAATAGTATATTACAGTATGATTTATCACCTGCATTGATTGCCAGTTGATTTTTAAGGCGGTGATAAAAAGCTGAGGCCTTACTGACCAAGAGAAAATGTCACATTCTCTTTTGATATCTCAAGAATGACACTAAATTTCCTCTGCTCTGAGAAAACTCACACATGAAGACTCTTAAATATACACTGCCAAACAGGTCTCTGTGTATGAGGCAGAAGAACTGAATAAAAAGAGACCACAAAAGGCAAAGGTTGAGCTTCATTTCAGTAGCTTGAGAGTTCTTTCACTACTGTGTATATTTAACAGAATTATAATTATCATTCTGCACTTGGACAATCCTACAGAAATTTAAAAATAAATATGAATAACCACATTCTTTGAAAGAATATAATGAAAAGCTGAGGGGGATTTTTTGAAAGATTTAAATCACCAGTATATTTATGGCCTTGTACTATGCTTTGACCATACGCAGCAAGACTTCACCTTTATAATTTTCAAATGGATATTAACTGAAACAAATCAGAAATGAGGACGTTTCTACAAAGAAAGGCTATTATGTCCCTCACTGGCTCTCTAGCTAGGTCATACAAGTAACTTATACTTATTGGAGCCCTCTTCCCATCTCTTGGGTGTTTCATTTTAAGTAAGATAGAGAATTATGTACTTTGTAACTGCTAAAGGTCAAAGATAAATATGCAGAGCAGCAGAACATTGTGCAAATATCTCACTGTGCAATCATTGTAGATTTTAAAACAGATTTTCTGTGTCTCTGCTGCCTAGCTACATGAAAGTAGTTAAGACAACAAAGAAAAACAGTTGACACTGACAATACACTCATTTAGCTTGAGCTTCTGCACATAACTAAGTACTTCTTCAATAAAAGCAAACACAAGCATCTGAACATGTAGTAAGGAGATTGTAGAAGTACCGAATAAACTTGGATTCTTTTTACCTTTGTAAGACATTAATAAGTATTTCAAACACATATTGAGGCATTAGCACTGACACCTTTCTACTTAAAAATTGATCCATTAGTTTAACAGCACAATGCATACAATGATATGGTGAAGTTTGTGGATATAAAGTATAAGCCTGGCATGCCCTAGTTGAAAAAGTTCTGGTTAATATGCAGCTGATCCAGTTTCAAACTGGCATATGTATTTCTCAGGACTGGGAAGACACAGTTCTTCAAGTCTACCTTCCAGAACGAGGATTACTAAAACAATCATATTCCTCCCTTTTGTATGGAAAGTTTCCATAACAGTGTACAACACCAGGCATTTGTTATGGATGTTTACATCAGATCCTAGGAAACATATATTCATGGAACAGGTTGTCAGGAATTGGAACAGGCTGCCCAGGGAAATGATGGAGTCATCGTCCCTGGAGGCACCTAAAAGATGTGTAGATGTGGTGCTTAGGGACGTGGTTTACTGGTGGACTTTTCCAACCTTCTGAGAACATCTTGGAAATTCAGTAAAAACATAAAATATTCACTCTTTCAAGTACACAACAAAATAATTCAAATTTTTATTGCCTTCATGGAGCACACATTCTTTATAAACCCAAGACAGATTTTCCTATGGAGAAAGGGAGAAAACCTCAGGTATGAGCATGATTTCCTAAATAAAAAATGAGACATATTGAATACAAAATATGAAAGATGTGAAATCAAATCTTACACATGGTGATGCAAGTTATTAGTCCTTAATCACATTTCAGAATGTTTTGGGTTTTTTTAGGGGTGGAGGGATTTTTTTTTTTTCCCTTCAAAAATCTTGTTCTATGAGCCTATTAATTTGAAAAAAAAATTAAAAAAAAAAATCAAACCCATATTTAGAATCAAAACTCTTTGCTGAAATGTGAATTTTCCAAAATTTCATCTCTCAGAAATGAGTAGGTATACAAGCACATGACTGTAATCACTGAAGGCCAAGAACCAAGTTTCGTTACAGGTTCTTTCAAAAATGTATGGTCCCTCCCAGCCCTCATCACAAATCAGTCTGGTACCATTTTCTGTGTACTTTTAACTGGTCTACACTCATGGTAGCATGCAGTGGTGAACACCCCCTTGCACTAGAACCCATAGGCAGGGAAGTGGCGGCTCATATGCAATAGGACAGCATTGCTCCTGCATTATACAGGTACTTTTGTCTTTTGCAAAACTTTGTATTCTCTGCAAATGAGGGAGCAGTCAAAAGGAGCTGGAGGAGGAGATGACCCTTCTCTGCTCTATAGTAGCAACAAAATGGCAGGAGGAAGATGAAAAGAAACAACAAAATAATCAATCCTGTAATTCACAGAGCTTTTGCTGAAGTTGTTGAGAGCTCTTGTTAATCTCAGCTCCAAGTGAAAGTGCTTAACAGCAGGGACGGAATTGGGCCTTTACAGAACTCTAACAATGTTATAGGAAAGATTTGCTAGGAAAAATAATCATCTTCATAAACAGGAAAATAGCACACAGGATGGAAAAGGACATGATATTTTCAGAACAATAGTGCCTTTACAAGTGATGCCAATAAAAATGTTAAGTTGATAGGAGGGGAATAGAACATAATCAAGGCTCACAACAGTAGCTTTTTCATGTGTACAATACAAGAGGTGTGTCCCATTGGAAGATCATTAATTGTTCATAAACTCTAGTTGACTCTGTCTACAACTACCAAAATCCAGGGGCATTAATGAATTTAGATTAAAACCTGAAAATACTCTTTCTTTTGTGAAGGAGGTATAAACTGATAAAGGACATGATTCTCCAGTCACATCAGCTCTTCTCATGTTTGACTCTGATGAATTTAATAGGTCAGTTCCTTGTTTGCACTGCTGGCACTGGAAGAAACGCTGATGCTCAGTAAATCTGTAGGGCAGAGAATGCAGACATATTTTGTGCATACCCATGAGTTACCATACAATATCTTTTCCATGAGTTTTTTCATTATGTATCTCTAAGCTTTAGAGCACATCATTTGCTGGAGATTTGAGATATAGAGAAAATTTTCACAGTCTCGATTTTAAAAGGGAGATAGGCTGCAGGATAGACACCAGCTGTGGGTCTCAATAATGTCTTGAACATTGATTGTATGCAGTGAAAGTGGCAAGGCAAATATCAGGGCATTTGACATGAATTTTCTATGTCACTCATCTTTTTCACTCAAGGCAGCCTCACTTCTGTGAATAAAATAACATTTGGATAAAGAACTCTTTGAAGACTGCAATGAGCCTGGTTTTCTGGAATGGAAGAAAAAAATTGCTCTCACGAATAGATCTTTTTCTAAGAAGGGCTCAGGTTACTCCCTATTCTGTTGAGCTAGTGAATGTCACAAAATGACCCAACTTGATCCAGGCAGTCGAGTTTTACTGGCCCAGTAAATGGCATGCTTTAACCTTCCCTTGATTATGAGGAGACATAGCAAGATTGAGGGCCTTATTAGTCACTCAAGTGAATTTCAGATGATATGTGCTCTCAATATTCACAAAGAGATGTGTTAGCATGCTAACATGGTATTTCCTTTGATTTGCTTTATATCTGTTCAGCAAATAGGTATAGAGTAAAACTGTTGTGTGTATTTGAAAAACGAAACACAAACTTTTCATTTTCAGAACATTTCAGTCTGATTCTCTTACCAGTATTAGCCTGTGACAATTCTTAATCAAACCTCCCACAGGGTACAAATAAACCTATAATTTCAGCAGATGGTGTGTGTCTTCCTACAGAGAGTAATCTGGATGAAATCCACTTCTAATTGCTGAATATTTTGGATATCTTGCATTTCTAATTCTAACCAGCTTGAGAAAGCATAAGAACAAGATATTATAGAATTGTAGATACATAGTCTAAATCATGGAGATGCAACAATCAGAAACTGGTATCAAATGATAATGGTAGTCATTTTGGATTATTTATTATACAAATAATCCTAGCCACTTAATATTACTATTTTAATACAGATTTATATTGACTACTTTTACTACTTACTTCTTACTCACTCACTGTCTACTTACCACCACCTGTGTAGGTTCTTGTAAAGTCAATGGACAGAAAACGTGTAACCATAACTTAGACCCTATCTTAGACTACATGCTTAGTGCTTTAAAATCATCTCTTTAACATATGCCTCTGTTCAAGGGTGTTTACTCTCTAAGTGATGCAAATATATTTCATGTGTCATTCTCTTCAAGTTATGTTTTCTCTAATGTTACGTTTCTTTTTCTGAGAGCTGTAATTTGATCACAGCAAAGCAGAGGAGTATTCAGTTATCCAGTACTCAGTACTCAGTACTCCATTGCAAGACAGTGATTTTTTTCAAAATCTGCTAACAAAAATGCACTTCTGATACATTCTTTCTTTTTTATGTCTGTGGTAAATTAAAGAGTGTAGTGACAAGTGTAGCACACAACCAAAAGCTTAGCATGTTAAGCATATTAAATAGTAAGCTGTTTCTTAAAGACATGCAATGCTATTAAAACACTACTGGAATAATAAAAGGCAATACTTTTGTGGTAGGAAGAAGAGAACTTTTTAATTCTTTACTCTTCCATTCTTCATGTGGATTTAAGTCTTTTCATCTTTCCCTTTGCCAAAGGATTTTTTGTATCTATTACCAAATATATTACTCATAATCAAATTATTTTAGTTTTCTCATGAACTAAATGCACTAAAAATAAGTAAAGTTTTAAAGTCAGTATCTCATATTTAGATTCATTTCAGCATTTCACTGAGATGCATGATTAATTTCAAAATATATTCTGAATCCACATATTCCTTAGTCATTCCAAATGGCTGCTCTTTGTTCTCTTTGTAGTTAGTGAAGAAAATAGGAGGTTTTGTGGTTTATGATTCATCAAATCTATTTTAAACACCACCTCCACTAGAAGATGTATCATCTCCAAAATCCAACAAAGCCAACAAAGTTGGCTTATTCGTATATAGATGTTTGTGTTACGGATGCTTTCAGTGTTTGTTATGAAAAACTGAGAAGTGTCTCTGGCATATTAAACATAGATACAGCCTAAGGCCTTATTTTTCCAATAGTATAGAACTGTAAGGTTCTGAAAGGACTGACCTGTAATCTCAGAAAATATTTTCAGCTCTTGTACATGGTGTACATCTAAACCACTAGTCTTTTTGTTTTTCATTTCACAGTACTTTTCAGATTAAAGTTTTTCTCTTTGACTTGACAACAAAAGTTTGATTTATCTTCATTATCTTCTCTCTCACTTTTCAATATATCCTTCATCTTCCCAATACTCACCAGCTCAAACAAAATGGAGTTGCTGAGTACTCCAGGTGCTGTCCCAGCTCTTGATCTGATCACAACATGTTCATGGTACCTTTCCATTTCCATCCTCTTCAAGTCAGAGAGTTGAAATGTCTTATTATTTCCTCTTTATTTCTTTGCTTTGCCTTTTTTACTTTTTGTTTTCTCTCTGATTCCACTTTTGGTATCTTCTCACATGAGTGTAGTGATCCTCACACTTTCTTCTGCACATAGAGTGCATATGATGACTCAAGAGCATATCTAAAACCAGGATTTAAATAGGCTTTTATTTCATAAAGTTCAAGAAGAGCTAGTAAAATCATCCACTTCAGTACTGCAACTCACTGACGTAACAAAATATTTTTTCCGTAAGATCTGGAATGTTCAGTCTGTTTTTCTTCCTCAATTTTGCAAAATCTCCCCAGATTCCAAATATTCTCATAGTGGTTCCTTAATTCAAATTTGATTTTTAGAACTGCTGTTCATCTATTTTACTTACCCTATAAAATGATATAATTTAGTTAGTATCAGGAAAAGGGGGCTATGTATAAATGTAAAATGCTTATCCTGCTATGGATGCTATCTACGGGCATAAACAGGATGATGGATATTATAGCATATTCTAACAATAAAAACAAAACAAAAACATAAAACCAACAACAACAAACAAAAGCAAAGGGGGAAAATAAACAAACAAAACAAAAACAAAAAACCAAAACTTAGTCAAACAGCCAGAGAGGATAACCAAGAAAGTATTTGTTTACAGGTATCTCCTGTTACTTTGATCTCATATGTTGCATTATTTTGTCTCTTTTCTATCATCATGTCCCCTTTCTGTATCTCTATCTTATTTTTTGATTTTAATGCCCTTCAGACCATATCTGATTTGGAGCTTTAATGTTCTATGCTAACTTTATGCTTTGAAGGAGCCCAGGATATTTTAAGTATTATTACATTAGAGAGATATGATAACTGCTAATAGTGAGAAAGAAATAAATGAATGAATATGAGCTTCTCATCAGAAATGTTTTATAACACAAACAGTAAACAGAAAAAATTAATAGAGCTTGAAAATAACAGCTTCAACGAGCAGATGGCTTGAACCATTGAAACAGATTTGCTATATTATGAAAATGGAAGAATTACAGAAGTTACAATTACTAAATTAATAAAATTAGACTATTTGTTTAAAATATACTATCATTAACATATTAACATATTAACATAGTTATTAATTTATTTGTCAAGCCAGCAATAGCTGTAGCAAGAGAAATAGCAATAGTAAAAATACAAATTGCCTTATATCAAACTAGTCAATATACTAGACAAAGTCCAGAATCTCTACAATACAGGCCTTTATTATGAGAAGATTTCATATCATAAAATCTGAGTATAGAGAATTTCTTAAGCATTTATGGACAGATTAATATCCGGCATCATCTCACGTATGTCATGTGAGGAAGAGATGAAACAGCAGGGTACAGTCCATCATGAGTTATGGTATCACAATATTTAACCAATGTTAGTGCAGATATTTTGTTAAAACTTTCAGAATGTCCTGTAGAATTACGGTGACACCTGGAATACTTCATGATTTTGTACCCCATGATAGATACACCTTTACCAAATCTAATGAAGGTCAAATAAAATAAGTTTCTTGCATGTTCAGTTAAGGATTGACATTATCTAAATTTATTGCAAAAATTGAAGAAATTGAATATTTCAGATTAATTAGTCTGACTATAAGCTATTATTTCACAATTTGGAAAGTGTTAGATTATTTGTAATAATATTTAAATCATATTGTCAATTACTTACAATCGTAAAAAACGCACATATTTTCTCCATTCTTATTACAGCGACGTGTATGTCATTTGGAGTTTAATTTGTTGCTGTTTTATTCCTCTTTTACAGTACTACAACTCCAATGAAATGAAATTAAAATAACACATTTTTCGTCACCACAGTAAATAGCATGCTGAATCAGAACTTATTCTCAGAGTCTGACTAAGCAAAAAGGTGTTCTTAAAAAAAAGTTCCACTTTGGGAAAAGGACAAGCTAAAAGCAATGCACACTGCTGGATGCTGTCAGAAACGTAGTACATCTATTGCATGCTTGGGAAAATCAATCACTGTGGGTTCCTGTTGTAATTGCAGCCCAAAACACGTGCTAAGCCCAAGTGGTCAAGTGTGTTGCTCTGCTCACAAGAGATGCTTCAGAACATTGTCACATGTAGAAAAACAGTATAATATGAAACATTCTGCATCAACTGTCTTTTTTGGAAAATAAAAACAATTGGTTGCGTGAGGTAGATACAAGTTTAGAAACCTGTGGCACAACCCAAGAGGCTGAACTGTAAATGACTGCTGAATATTGCATGAGCTTAAAAATGTGGCACAAGAGTATTAGTGTAGCAGCAGCATGAATGAAACTTTAAGACTGGAAGAATTTAAACTACTTCTCATTTCATTATTCAAAGTTGGTAAGGAACATTTTGTATACTAATATGTAGAAACGTAGACTCATAGAATCAGAATCCTTTGACTGCAGATGGAAATGAGCCAACTGAGAGCTTATGGATAAAGATTAAGGACAATGTGTGACACTGTAGCGGGTGTCTGCTACAGGCCACCTGACCAGGAAGAACAAGTGGATGAGGCTCACTACAGACAAATAAGAGCAGTTCATAGGCCTTGCTCCTCATGGGGGACTTCAACTAATCCAGTATCTGCCGAAGGGACAGCATAGCAGGACATAAGCAATCCAGGAGGTTCTTGGAATGCATCAGTGACATTTTTTTCCTCTAAGTGATACAGACACAGAAAACTTGGAATCTGAGGGTATTAATTAACAGTAAAAATGTAATTTCTTTCAGAAATTGTAAGGAAAATAAAATGGAGAAAACAAATTGGTGCACAGATTGTGTTTATTCTGCATGATTATACTCCTCCATGTGAGAGTCATCACAGCAGTTGATGAAGGTGTAAAGAATGAATCCAAAAATGAATTTGTGCTGTAAAAGAATTAAAATAATTGTAACTAGTAAAATTAGTGGACTCACTGCACATCATCTTATTTTGGAATGCATCTCTTTAAACACATTATGCAAAACAAAGGCAATCATAGAGGTGACAGATCTCTTATCCTTCAGACTCTGCTCTACTTGGCATAAATCACAGTGTACTTTTAAATATTTAGAGACAAAGATCTCCCAGATGATGATCATTTGCTTTAACATGAAGGAGAAAAATGAAAATTATTCCTTTTATTTTAGTCTTTGGTATCATAACCACAATGTGCTAATTAAAGAATGTTCTGAGTAGAGTATCATAGAATCAATGTCCTGAGTTGGAATGGGCCCATAAGGATCATCAAGTCCAGCTCCTGCCTCTGCATTTGACAACCCCAAAATTCACACCATGCGTCTGAGGGCATTGTCCAATCACTTCTTGAATACTGGCAGGCTTGGCCCCTGTCTTCCACTGTTATCCCCTTGCATATTTTTGCTTATTGGTTTTGTGAAGAAGCTTTCCTAGCATTCTCAAGTTTGAATCAGTTTAGGAAATTAAATATTATTTCCAGGAAGTGGGTTTTTTTGCAGAAATGTGTCATCTTGATCACAAAATCAGTGTCAAAGGGAAACCTTTTGACTTTCTCATTCATACCACTAGTGTAGAAGCACTTTATTTTACTAATGTGAAAATACTTTTTTCACCTTTTTTTAATTTTTTTTTAATTTGAATGTCTTTTGGTTCTCCAGAATAAAATCTTTCATGTTTCTGAACAGGTCTTTTTACTTGCAAATTTCATTCCATAAAAAAAGACTTAAGTTTGAGCTATTCATTACAATTTGCAACAGAAAATGATACAAACCCAGAAGTCTGAGTTACTTACTTGCTCTATTTACCATCAATTCATGCCTAACAAATTTAAAAAAACCCCATATATTTCAAATTTTTCTCAACTAGCAGCAAGAAGAGATGCAGCCTTACCTCCATTCTTGCTTCATTATTCCCTGTACTCAAATTCCACCACTGCGTACCTCTATAGATGTACCACAAAGCCTTAGTATTCGGCTCTTACAACCTTTAGGATCTGTGTAGCTGTCTAAGGTTTTAGTAATGTACCTATGCCTGTGGGGTTTCTAAACAATTGTTGTGACTTTCCCAGTGAATTACATTTAAATATAATTTGCTGGAGAGGGACTAACACCATTCCCTTGGCCATTATAGGCACGGGGTTGATACCATTCCAGGAAACCCTGCCACTGACAGATTGCTGATAGTTCTGGGAATAAAGTTCAGCTCCAGTACACTGGGCTTCCCAATACCTTAATGAAATTCCTGGAAGTGCCTTTTTTAGATACAAGTACTTATTGGAATGATATAAAAACAGGAAAATGCAAGTAACATAGCTGAAAAGGACAAGTGCCTCAATGTTCAGGGACATAATACCCAGAATGCCACTGATCTATCTGCACATTAGTAGCTTTTCTTCCGAATGCAAAAATGTATCTGAAAGCAAAGTGATCACAGACTCATCCATCAGTCACAGAAATATTCAAGACAATAACTTACGTTTTCTAGATGGATTATATTAGCATTGTCTGAACATCTGCACAGCTCAAAGACTTATATGATGTATCCTCAGTACAGTTAACAAAATTCTGCTTTATCATTTTGTTGATTAGGAGCTAAAGCACAATAAGGTGCTAGGCACTATGATCCCCCATTAAAGCATTTATATATGATGGTATTCACTGTTCACGGCACGTGTCTCTTGCATACTGGAAACTGGTGAAATACACATCATCTTGAAAGCTGCAGAAGAGTGTGAGATTCATCACAGGGCTCTAGTATCTTGCCTGTTTCAATTTGTGGTGCCAACTCAATTAGGAGCACCTTAAGAAAGGGCACTAATTCATCTCTCACTTGGAAGATACAGAGGAATGCCTGTGTTTTGGCCCCACCAAGGCTTAGGGGTCATAGCTATTCAACATCTGCAAATATAGAGGATTCCAGGCAGTCTGGAAAATGCCGTCAGGAACTCAGGCAATTTTATTCACTGGCTGATAACTAAATTGGATTTAGATGCTGAACATGGAAATTCTCATCTGAGCCTTATCAAGCTTAGGTATCTGGTCAAAGGCAACCTGCTATGCATACTGTAAAAAAAGATTTGAACCAGTATCTCTTGGATCTGAAGGAAGTGTCTTCACGCTGCTAGATCAGACATCCTAATAGCGCTTACATGCTGAATAGTTCTACCGTGGCAAAATTCCTGCTGCCACCTGAAATCTATTTTCAGAGAAGGATTCCGAAAAAATCAGATATCTGCATAGTCAGAGTGACATGCTCACAGATGGAAAGGATGCTGTGTGCAATTTGCTGCTGCAATAAGGTATGGTGCAAAGAGGACTATTAAGGGAACTATCACACAGAAAACTGAGGAACAGAACAACATAAACCTCTTGCAACCTTGCCTCAAAAAGCCTTAAGTGGGTCCCACCCACAGGGCTAATTTCAGAAGAGATGTCAAGTATGGCAAAGAGAAGTCTGGTGGGAACTTTTTCCTCAGAAAATATACCTCTCCTTGGAAGAGGTGCCCAGGAAAAGCTTGATATTTTGTCTTCCTGCTCAGGGAGCAGGAAAACTGGTGAGGCAGAGCAGACTCACACACAAGCAAGAGCTGTCCCAGTTAGACGTGTGCTTATAGCTTGTCTTCTTTTAATTCAATTTGCAAAAAGATACTGTTCTTGTTTTTATATTCTGTCCATCTAAAAATATGGTGAATATTATCTGATACTTGCATAACATATGGATTTCAAAATCTCTGTACTTTGCTACTTTTATCATACACAAATTATTTAATGTCTATGTCTAAAGATCAGACTATATAGATGCATCCATAAAAATGAGTCATTCTGGGGGGCGGGGGCTGGGGGCCAGGAACATTAACTGAGACCATGCAAGTAGTCTTGCCAAACCAAGAGCCCCAAGTAATTCAGTTATAGAGACATGAGGAGAGAAAGTCAGATTCTGATCCCAAGACACATCTCTGGTCAATGGAAAGTACTGAATGAGATATTTCTTCTGCAAAGGCCATTTGTGAAATGTGACAGTGTGGGGTTTTTTTATGAGCTCTTTGAAAAGAATCAGGCACCTCCTCCTGCAAAGTGCCCCAAACCCTACCTACTTAATCATATTGTATTGGTTCATAATTAGAACCTTCCTTTTGCAGACATAACAATTGCATGAGGTTTTTATTTTGATCTCTATTGGTATTACAAACAAAGGTCAAGAATCTGTTGGGAAATTCTGGGGACAAATGAAACAGGTGAATAACTTCTCCAGCAGCACTTCACATTAGTCTCCACTGTTTCCTCAATTCCAGCTCTAGGGGGAGCTTTGTTGAGTTTTGCCTATATATATATTTATTGAACCTTGAATTCAGTATAGTCAAAGTCTAATGAAACTAGTTCACTTTTTCAGAAGTAAAGTCAATGCTTTTATGCCTAATCTGGTATTTTATGTAGCCAGAGAAACCCTTAATATATGTGTTCCATTCTTTAAAAAATCATGTTGGAGATGTAAAGGAACGTTCATGAATAGGGACTATAGTAATTTTAATTATATTTACCTTGCTAATCAGTGACTTTGGGAGTTGCATCCATTTATTGAAAGCTTGGCAGGTTTTATCTGAGAGCATTTTATAATTAAGATCATATATTAACTCCTTGCTTGAGGCAGTAAATATTCCTAGGTTATTTAAAATGGAAAGCCAAGTCTGTTACTCAGCTGAAAGTAGGTAGAGCATATGCTGGAGGAATAATTTTATACAGAAATAAGTCCCTTCCCCTCCTTTCTCTCCCCTCCCCCATCAAGTATTAAGTTTAAAAGAGAAAAAAATCTTTATTTAACATTTTGGGTTGGAGAAACAGAGGACTAGGAAAAAAACCCTTCCATGTATTGTTTTGATGATTTGATTAATTTTCTTTATTTTACAACAAGTTTCTAGAATCCCAGCAGCTTATACAATCTAAACAAAAGTTTATAATTTTGACATGAGAAAAAAAAAAACAAACTGCCTTTTTTTTTTTTTTTTTTTCTGATGTTCTGTCTTGCCACACACTCAGAAATGTGACAACACCTGACAGAGTCAGTGGTGCAAAAATGCCCAATTCATTCACTTTGTTGGAGGATAGAAATATCCATGCAGGGAATCCACTCATGTTTAACTCTGGACCAATATTCAATTATTTCCCACAGCCATGTTGCACATCTTCATAGAAATGAAGTGTTTATATTTTAGTTGCCCTAATATGATGTCAGAATGAAATGCCAAACCTCAAATATTTCTTCTTCCTTCTTGCTAGATCCCCTCATGCATTTTGCTATTGCATATGCTGAGCAGGAGGGCCACAGAAAAATGTAGGGATCCTAGTAGGAATGAGCCCCACTTTATTGAACCAGATTCACACAGTAAAAACCAGCTCTTTGCATGGACATTACATCAGTGCAATCTGTCCTCAGGAGTGAGGGGATGCTCAGATCCTCCCATGAACTGACTAATATGCAGCTGCTTTAAATTCCAGTCTCAATGATACAACTCAGGGTTTTAAGTCACTATAGTATTCTTCCTAGTACCAATACCAAGCAAATAAGATAGCTCACGTTCCTGATTCTTAGTCTAAAAAAAAAAAAAAAGGCATGTGTGGCAGAATGCAACCCCCCTCTCCCCCTCCCTCCTTCAGTATGGAAGGAGTAGGCACATCTCCCTCTCTCTTTCTCCGCTACTTGAGGCTAACAGCTTCTTTTGTTTGGCCCCAGAGCACCCTGGCCAGGGCCATTAGGAGAAGGGAGTGCCACGGAGCCAGTGAGCCGCTGAGCACCTGCGGCCAGTGTGAGGGATGTTTTGGAGGCTTCAGGGGCACCCACTGGCCAGTGTGGGAGTGCAGAGAAGCTTCTAGAATGCCTACAGTCAGATCTGATCAGCCATAAAAACGGGATTCTCGTTGAGACTCCGCCCATTGTCGCGGGTCTCTCGGAGTACGAGCTTGGCCACTGCCGCCGGGAGCCACGGGCCCCCCCCGCTCCCCGGGATGGAGACTCTGCTTGCCCTGCTGCCACGTGTGTAAGTAAAACTTCTCGCAGGATTGCGAGTATATTTATACTCGCACATGTATTTTCCATGCACATTTGCACGTGTACTTTAAATTACTTCCTCGCACAATCGCGAGTGTATTTTCCTTCCGTGCACACTTGCAAGCGTAACTTTCCATGCCCAATACGAGCACGTGTATAATGTATTTCCTCGCACAATCGCGAGTGTATTTTCCTCCCGTGCTTCCACATAAGCACGTGTAGGATTTCGTGCACACTTGCACGTGTAAGTAAATTAACCCTCGCAGGATTGTGAGTGTATTATAAATTTACCCTCGCGGAATCGCGACTGTACACTTCCTGTACTCACTACGAGTGCGTGTATCTCTTTAAGAAATAATCCTGCACCGTGTTTAGGCAAGTGTGTATTTCTCTGGGACTCAGAGACGGCTCCGGCATTGTTTTGAGTGAAGCTACGTGCATGCACACTGTGGACCGCCTGTTGTATTAGTTGCTGCCCCTTAATAATTTTCCTCAACTGATATCCGAACCTTTATTTAAGTCACTTTTGGAGTGCTAAAACCCTGTTTCTCACCGGTTTAATAAAAGTTGTTTTGGACTCTGTTGTCCCTTAAATTAACCTCAGGGTGCCTCCGTGACAGCATGCAAAGAAGAGGTTATTGCAATGTTTCTGTGTTTTTTTGTTTTTTTGTTTTTTTGGTTTTTTTTTTGGTGAGGTTTTGTGTGTGTTTTTGGTTAGTTGGTTGGTTTGGGTTGAGTTTTGTTTTTCTTTTGTTGTTTTGATCTGGCTGGTTTTGGTTCATTGGTGGTTTTATTTGTTTGTTGTTATTTTTTGCTTGGTTGGGGTTTTTTTGTTTGCTTGTTTAGGTTTTTGTAACTAAAAATCCTTCATATTGTAGAAGTGGAAGTTTGATTGATTACAACTGGTCTTGTGTTCCTCTCAAGATGTTTCTGTGTGGATTTGTGAGGTAAACAGGTAATACACACTCTCACAGTCCTGGCGCCTTAATCCCTCTGTTGTCAAAGTAGACATACATAAGACATCAACACTTTGAGTATAGTGATACACATATGTTGACATGTGCATACAATAAGAATGTTAAAATCTTAGCAACCTTATTTCAAACAACAGTGATGATGAAGTGTCATCTTAACATTCTTAGCAGCTGTCCTTGAATTATATTTTTGCTCTGCGTTCTCACCAGAGTCCTTTCCAGTTGATTGCTTTCCCCCCTGCCCCAAACACAGCACTCCATAATATGTACCGCTGAGAGAGAAAATGGTGATATAAACACTAATACATGTAGTCTTGGATAGAGTGGTACTCTGGGTATACAAATATGCCTTCCTAGCACAGATTTGAGGCTAATTAAATATCAGTTGTGTTGTAAAACACTCTCAGGATCATTCTGCCTTTAAGTGTTATCAAGTCTTTTTAAAGCTCTCAAAATGGCACTAAACAGAGGAACATACACTTTTAAGCACTGTTCTCTTTTTCTCATTTTCGACTGAGATGTCCTGGTTATTTAATTTTTAGAAAGAAAGGTTGCAATGGGTATTCCTTTCTTGAACACATTTTGCAGCTGTCCAGGTTTAATTGGCAAACTCTACTAAGATAAAAGTAGTAAGTTATGGACGAGCACCAAAAGAGAAGTAGTAGTTTTAGAGCCTTGATAAGGATGTTGAGAGGCAGCTGATTATTAGTAGTTCACAAAAATCTTGCACGTCTTCATACTTCAGTGTTGTGAAGGGAAGCATTTTACTAAGACTGTAATGAATTATTTGCAAAGCACATGGAATCAAGCTTATACCTTGCTGCTAATGCACACACATTCATTCTTTAGCACTGTTATTTTCACGGAAGATTAATAATTCAAAGACAAACATATTGCTTTAATATTGCTCTTCCCTTGACATTCACTTAATAAAACCACAAATCATTGAGTGTTAGTACAACACAACAAATATTTAAAAGTAATTTTCAAGCGTATTGTTCACTGGTGACTTTACCAATGGCAATAATGCCTGAGAAAATTTATGCATATGATATAGCCTATGAAGGGTGTAGAAATGCTTCAGAGTGAGAATAAAGTTTTAATATGCATCTATATGTTAAGGAACAAAAAAAGATGTATTGCATTGATAAGAAAGACCATAACTCTTCTCTGATGATTTTAAAAATAATTTAGTAAGAGGAATTTTAAAATTTTTAAGCACTTTATATACCAAAATTTATTTCTAACCATTGAGTCATTAACTCTTAAGTCAGCCTGAACAGATATATAAAACAGAAAATCAAGAAAAGGCCAGTCGTTTGTCTTAGCTTACCCAGCTGACTGAGAGTGGGCTGCAGGTCCCTTGACTACTACAAAGTACTGATACCCTTAAAGAAACTATCTTCATAAGTAATAAAGAGACAAGCAGGCTTACACAGTGTCATAATTTCTAATACATATTTCGATTACTCTGTCACAGGGTTTGGAAAGACTTAAAAATTACATGAAATCTTTATTATATGTTTCCTTTTTAATCTATCATATTACTTTAAACATTTCTCTAATACAGTCATATCCTATTAGAAACCAGCCACCCTCATTCATTCAATAGAAAAAAATGTTTTATCATATTGACAGTGTTTTTATTGAATTAGTGGAGATGATTAATGGAAGTGTAGTTCAATGGACGCAGCTACTTGAATGTTGCTTACACATCCTAGCCTTGCAAGCAAACATATTGTTCAAAATCCTATTTGTAAATGCTCGACAACAAAACAGCCCAAATATCAAAATTTCTTGTAGATTTCCATAATCAAAACATGGTACTTGTTTTTGTTTTTAGTATGTTGCAACCTACTTTATAATATACATACAAGAAAAGTGCAACAAAAGGTAAAGAAGTTCACCCTTTTAAATACTCCCTTTTGTCCCTGAGGATTTTAAAAGATTTTCAGTGTCTGCTCAAGGATAGAGGCAATATCTTGGATAAAAACAGCAGAGCAATGAAGCAGTTCTATTCTGCTACATAACCATTTGTTCCATTTTCAAGGGAGGTGTGAAGAAAAGCCTGTAGGCACATATTTGTTAAACAGTTATTTTTGGGGAGATAGAGAATTTTCCCTTGAATTTATCATTAGCTGGGTCACTCAAGCATAGCTATATTTTTTGTACAAAAGAACAGGCTCTTCAGCTGAAATCAGATATTTTTTATTCCTCAAACATTGTACAAATGTTTCAGCAAAAACAGTAATAATATTTCCCATGGTTATTAGAAGGAATATAACAATTTCATGAGTAGAAATTAATCACAACTCATCTGTACCCTTACAACAGATACTTAATTAATCTTGTTCCCATCTGACCCCAAAAGGCTACATAAAAGATCAGAGATTAGGATTTAGGATATATTAATATATTTAAAGCCAATAAGAAATGAGTAAATATGGAGTTAAAAATAAAACACAAAAGCAAAACAAAAAAAGGAAAACAAAAGAAAACTCCAAATGTAGGTAAAAAAGAACTACCATCTTTTTCATTTTTCTTTGTTACTCTCAGTTTCTGTCCTGTCATAAAAGGGACTGTTTCTGCCCTATTTGACCCCACATTCCAATGGTTTTTATAAGATAATATTGCTGAGTGTAGCATCAAACCTTAACATATTTTGGTATCAGGTAGCTGGAAAGCAGTTTCCCTCAGTTGTATTATTATGTTTTCCATGGCAAATTTTGTGAACATATGCACACATTTTACACCTTTCTTTTGGCAACCTTTTCCCTCCCACCTTCATAATCTTTTCCATGACATGTGAGCACTCAATATTTTCTTCCAAAACCAGCAGACACAAATTTGATTACAAGAACAACAAAAATGAGCACCATGTCTAGAAAACACCTGGCACTTGTCTTTTTGCTGTTCCCAGTTATAGTCCTGTGTCTGTTCACTGCTATCGGCTTTCCAGCTCTTTGACATGCCTAGGGAATTAGACTTGTCAGATTTGTCGGAATCAAGCCTGTATCACACTAGTCTCATCCTGTGGGCCCTGTAGGTATCTCTGAAGAGGATCCATTCTCCCTGCACTTTGTAAGATGAACAATTCAGATTTCTGGTGGGATGCCTGACTGGAAATCTAGATTGGCATTATTAAAAGCAGGTGGCTGGTAACTCTGTCTAGTGATGGGTAAGGCACAACTAGCTAGAATAGGACAATATTAAAGTACAAGGCACCTGGGACTTCTCTAGAAGTTGCTATGATCCTGAGGGCTACTTTTTTGCAAAGTATACAGTCATTTAGGCCTGTACAAAGAGTTTCAAAATGTGATCTTTCTGATCTGCTAGTTTTAGCAAACTCTCTGAACAGGGGTAGATGATATACACTTTATTTGGAAGTGGGCCTAAACCATCACTTCTTTCCCTCCTTGTCAAGCTCTGACTTTGGTGTTGCAGGGAAACTAGCTAGTAATATGATTAAAGAACCAAATTTTGTCTCTATGTGGTATATAACTTTATTCAAATTGCTCTCATCCAGGTGCTGATCAGCTGAAAGTCACTAGTGTCAGTGGAGAGCAAAGGTAGAGCCAGCTATTGCCAACAGATTACCAGAACATGGGACAGGGGCATTTCCCAATTCACTTGAGATTCTTCCCTGCTGTTTCATCTGAGTAGTTATTCATAGACTCAGGGTAATAATCTACATGAGTTTTGGAGTCTAATTATGAACTTAGGCAACAGAGTAGCAAAAGTTATTACATCTGAAGCTGGAATCAGTGAATCATGGTTGCAGAGAAACCAGAACACGTTTGCACAAGCACTGCAGAGTCCAGTCAGTGGAGTTACTGTAAACATGTATCTCCTTAAAAAAAGGAGCTTCATGCTGCATAACAATGAATATTTCTAAACCTGTACAGAGGGAAACCTAATGAACAAAAATATTTCCTGAGATAAACTAGATTCAAATATATGGAAAATAACCAAAAGGAAAAGTACGTGACTATACCTAAAAAGAAACTAGAAGTGTTATTTCCAGCACATTTTCTGATATTCTAATGTTCAAAGAATTTTTTAAACAAGCAAATATGTAATTACATGCATAACACTTCACACAGTGAGCTGAAAAGTTAAGTATCTTATATTTATGTTTTGGGTACCCTAGAAATAGATTTCCTTGACACTGACCTGTGATTTTTGTAGTTCATCCTAAATCAGATTAGTCTTTTCTGAAACACCAGATGGTATTAACTATGCCATTGTAAAACTTTGACAGAACCTTTACAACTCTTGTTAAAAAAGCATTTTATGATGTGTAATTTCATTGCTTTAAGCAAGTCTTTTGAAAATTCATTGAGCAGATAAGACTTTCAAATTTCAGGATTTTATTAAATACTTTTTTTTTTTTTTTTTGGCAGGCACTGCAGCTTTTCAAAAGATTTTTCCTACTCACTTTCGACCTTCGAACTGTTCTGCACATCTACTATTATGTAAACAAAGGGCTACTCAAAGGGGAAGACAATCAGTCTTATGCTACTCTTTCAAAAATCAGCACATCTCTTTGAATCTTCATAATGCGTCACAGATATGTATAAGAAATAATGAAGCACAGTATTCTACTACTGTGTGCCTCTTTTGGTAGATCTACCTTGAGACCTCATTAGTATGTGACTCTTTTGCAGTCAGTGAATGTATTCTTCAGAATATTATAACTCACTGAAAAACTAGGTAAGAGCTGAATATAGTTCTTTTTTTCTTGTTCTTGTCAGTGGCAACAGAGCTAAATTCAAATTGGCCCTTGCTGATCCCCAGTCAATAGGATTAAAAAAATCTTCTAAAAATAGCTTATTATGAGATGCTTACATATAAGGAAGCTAATATGATATGACTTACACTCACTCAGTGACAATTCTCATAGCACTTACTAGACAAAATTGCATGGACAAGAAGCATAAGATACTGTATTATTGGAAGAAATTACCACATGTGCTCAGACTGACACATGACTAGAATAAGTTCCCCCTTCCCAGTCACTCCCCCAAATCTGAAACCCAGGTGTCACGAAATATTACACGGAGGCACCCCGAGGTTAATTTAAGGGACAACAGAGTCCACAGCAACTTTTATTAAACCAGTAAGAAACAGGGTTTTAGCACTCCACAAGTGACTTAAATACAGGTTCGGATATCAGTTGAGGAAATAATTTGAAGGGGCAGCAACTAATACAACAGCGGTCCACAGTGTGCATGCACGTGGCTGCACCAAAACAATGCCGGAGCCAGCCTTGGGTCCTGGAGAAGCACACACTTGCCAAACACGGTGCAAAAGAGATGCACGTACTCGTAGTGAGTACGAGAAGTGTGCACTCGCGATTCCGCGAGGGTAAATTTATAATACACTCGCAATTGTGCGAGGAAATAATTTACTTACCTGTGCCAGTGTGCACGGAATCCTACACGTGCTTATGTGAAAGCACGGGAGGAAAATACACTCGCGGTTGTGCGAGGGGCTCTCAGCGGCCACTCGCGACTGTGCGAGGATTAATTTAAAGTACCCGTGCAAATGTGCATGGAAAATATATGTGCAAATGTGCACGGAAAGTATAAATATGCTCGCAATCCGCGAGAAGTTTTACTTACACACGTGGCGGCAGGGCAAGTGGAGTCTCCATCCCGGGGAGCGGGGGGGGCCCGTGGCTCCCGGCGGCAGGGGCCAAGCTCGTGCTCCGAGGGACCCGCACAATGGGCCGAGTCGCCGATGAGAATCCCGTTTTTTATACTGGCTGATCAGATTATGACGTGTAGGCACTCTAGAAGCTTCTCTGCACCCCCACACTGTTTGTGGGATGCCCCTGAAGCCTCCAAAACAACCCCCACACTGGCCGCAGGCACCCAGCGGCTCAGTGGCACCTCTGCACTCCCTTCTCCTAATGGCCCTGGGTGGTGTGCTCTGGGCCACACAAAAGAAGCTGTTAGCCTCAAGTAGCGGAGAAAAAGGGAGATGTGCCTACTCCTTCCAAAGAGAAAAGGGGGGGAAGGGGAAAGAGGGGGGTTGCATTCCACGACACCAGGAGCAACAAGCCATGAGCTTGTAGAATAGAATCATAAATTGACAAAGTGATTTAGATCAGAAGGAACTTCTGGAGGTCTCTAGTCCAGCCTTCCTGCCCTTCTGCCCTCAAACTCAGAGCAGGGACAACTTAGATCACATATCTAGGCTTTGCAGATATTTGAATATCTCAAAGAATCGATAATCTCTGTGCAATCTGTTTCTGTGTTTTACCACCTGATGGTGATCTTTTTTTCTTAATATTAAATCAGAATTTCCTTTCTTACAACGTCTGACCATGACTTTTCATCCTTTCTCTGTGTGACTGCAAGGTGCTCTATCTCATCCATAGCTGTAGAGGATACTATGTCCACCTTCCATCTTTTCTTCTCCAGGTTAACCTAAATCAGTTAACTTCAGCTCTTGTGTCATGTGTTCCTCTTCACAGACCATCTTAGTGGTATCTAGAGGACTCACTTCAGTATTTGCACTGGAGAGCCCAAAACTAGACTACAAATATGGCTAGCAGAGTATCTATTTCAGAATGTTTTTTCTGAATCTTTAGTGGGTTGACCTGCTGTAAGGCAGCATTGTGGAGAGAGTCCTGGAAAAGTCTTCCTCTTTCCAGAGGATTCTGTGAGCAGAAGTTTGTGAGTGTCAGTCTAAAAGATACTCTGAAAATCTGTTGAAAATTCATTGAGCAGAGAAGACTTTCAAATTTCAGGATTTTATTAAATACTTCCCCTCAAAGGGGAAGATAATCAGGTTCAAGGATGTGGAAGGACTTTAAGACAAGAATATACTCAGTCTGTCACCTTTGGAGATGATAGTTAAGCTAGAAGAGGAGATTGACTCACCAGCCAGGTGAGTAAGGTGTCACAGAACAAGGCCAGAGCTCTGTGTCTCTAATCCCTACTCCAGTGGCTGCTCGTGACTTACACAATTGCACAGTGATGATACAAAACAATGCCCTCTTGCTTGTGACGGCATGTCACTCTCCAGACTGATGAGCTTTAAAATCTTTTCATGCAAAAGTAAAATTTAAATTCAAGTTTTCCACATATTCAGTTTATGCCAGAAACTGGATTGTTAACTGAGAGAGTATTGTTACCAGTACCACATTTTTCCACACTATTTGCTTGAAAGTCATCTAAAGAAAACCAGTTATTCACAAAGTCAACCTGATACTGCTAAATCACCTCAATGTATCAGTGCCAGACTTGTCTGTGCTTTCCATTCAGCTCCTTCTCCAATTATTTTTCAACTTTGGTCTTGAAAGCTAACTATGAGAGGGAGGTGGGGAAAAAACCCTGACATCAATAAACTCTAATCTCAAACTCTTTTTCACAAGCAACAGTAGTCTCCTCACGCTTAACTGCTTTTACAGCCCTTATTAAGAGAACTGAGAATTCAATGTGTTTGATTTATAATTGGAAATCATAAACTATAACATTCACCTGCTGTTCATATGCACAAATGAAATGGTACAAGGCAGTTTCATCACTCAACATAATAACTGGCACGAACCAGCTCTGGTATGTGGCGTTCAGATCCCTAAGGTCCACTAACAAGTTGCTTTAACTACATGCAGCTGTAGAGGGAAAAAAAGGGAAAACAATACAGCATTTTTCATATCACAATTGTTTTGACTAATTCATGTGGGGAAAGCAGAGAAGTCTGCCTTGGGTTTTGTCCTGTCCTACAGATGCTACTGTAAAGTGAAGATGACTCCACTGACATTAAGCTCTCGCACAAGCCTGCAAATGGTATGAAAGAAGAAACAACTACAGACTAGCAACATTCTTTAACCAAAAAAGGGCCAAAATTAACGTAAGTGATCTCATAGTCTTCTACCTATCTGGAGTACAAATTGCACTACTGAAATTTCATACTTCAGCAAATAGAAAAGCTAGGCTTCTTAGCTTGTTTTCAACCTACAAAACTTTAAAAAATAATCCAGATTAAGTATCCAACTCATTTTTAGTTCTTGCCCAAGAAGGGAAAGGACCTAATTCAGTGGAATACTAGTTATGTATATGACTTGAAACATAGCAATGAAGTCCGTTCATACTGAAGTTATTCTTGCCTTTAATATTCCCTCTACAAGCAAACCAACAAACAAACAAACACTGAAACAAAACTCCAGAACTGTGGCTCCTGTCCCTTGAAATGTCAAAAATTCTCATTAAATTTCACTGACTATACTGAATTCCTGTGACTGATTTTTCCTTGGTAGTTTGTGTGGGTAAGAATGCCACAGAATAGTGCATGCAGAAAACAAGTGTATATTTAAAAAAAATAAATATTTGAACTTATCTAATATTTTATTTTCTTTTCTCCCAGTGCTAATGAAATATAGAGATTCAAATGACCTTTTTTTTCAAAAATTTCACCATTCGTGGATTGAAATAGGAAATAGTGGAGAATTTTTGTAAAAAGGAAATTCTTGTTTTTTTTTTAAAAAAAGACATATAATGATACAGGAAAAAAAAATGTCTGTATTACCACTCTTAGGATGTATGGAATATTCCTCTCTACCATTAACAAATCTTTTAAGTACACAGCTGTCTCTAGGCAGGTGGGAATTTTTATTGAACTATGTGTGACTACTTGTGCATTAAATATGTGAGTGATATGCTGGCTTGAAAACTGGTGGTAATAGATGTTCTTTTCTCACAATGATTTGGTTTGCAAACATCAGTTAACATACTGGCTCCTCTCAGTCCCACAATGAAAAGTGCTATTAACTTCTATAGGAGGAAATTTTTGCCCATGGACTTTGAGTCTATCATCTGGGCAGGAAAATAACTTTCTGCTCAAAGATTTCGGCCATGAAAGATGTAATACATAGACTTCCTGAAAATCCATTTCTAAATTTATAATTGTATGATATATATAAGATATAGTATATAGACTCCTGCACAACCATTTTTAAATTTAGCATATCTTCTAGAATATTATAACAAAAATGCAAGCAGAAAACATAGAGACATAGCAGTGATTCTTATAAAAGTAGGTAATCACACTTGGGGGAAAAAAAATGTCGATAATATTAAATGGTGACTTCCTCAGGAAACCTCTTCTAGACCGTTGTGCTCTTTAGTTTATTTATGGTGTAATGATAGGAAGAATACTCAAATAGCTGCACTCACAGATGAAGAGCAAAGTAATTTGGCATAGCACTGTGTTATGAAATGAATCTAAACTCTGTGCAAATGCATATGCATTCCTGTAGGTCTACAGAACAGTCTCTGCTAAAAAGTTCAGCATTCATGTAAAATTATTAAAGGCATCTTTACATAATTCTAGTTATTTCTTCTTCTAAATACAGGAAAGTGCTGTCATTTCTGATACACTTTATAGTAAAACTGAATAAATCTTGACCTTTTTTAACCAACCAGTATACATAAGACAAATGTGAAAGTAAACATAATGATGAAAAGCCTTTCTTTTGTTGGAAGGAAATGTTAATAGCTGCTTTTCTTATCTGTGTATCAAAACTCAGTCTTGTCTGGTGACTTGTTTTTGTAAAGCAAAAAATTGTTCCTGACCTTTCAAACCACTGTGGCAAATGTGTTCTACAACCAGACATGAGTCAGTGACACTACAATAGAAAAGGGGCAACTGTCATTTACAAAGCTGTTTTTCTTTTACACTTAAAACATTAGTGGTTAAATGAAACTAGTCTGTGACCTGAGGTCTGTATTTTTAAAGGCAGATGAATAATTAGACCTAGCTGTCTCAAAAATTGTTTTTATATACAGCAGCTTAAGAGAGAAAAATAACACTAAGAACAATGACAAGCATTCATTTTTAAAAGAAGACTAAAAGGGGTTCCTTTGTTTGTCCTTGTCTTTTAGTCTAAACCACTACATTAAATATGCTCTAAAATACCTACTTTAGAGCTCCTGAAAATAGTATGCTCTGTAAAAGGGTGACATTTGCAATATTTGCAGTGATTCAGAACCCATCTTGAAAATACTCATAATGCATAATGTCATTTCTACCCAGACCACTCTGACTAACCCCATCTACATTGGGACTGTCTCTTCGAATTCTGCTAGGCTGTAGACAGGGACTGGTTTGCTTACACCCTGTCATGATCAAATCCTGTAGGTATCTAAACATATTAAATGTCTTTTTGCCTGTTCTGAAGCTTCTTATGACACCTAATTTCATTTGCCATAATATGCACAGAGGGACCCTAATCTGTGATGACAGCAGCCCATCTCTCATCTGGAGCTTTGCTGTCTTTAGCCAATTTGCAGAGATGCCCCAGAGTTTACAGTGCTCATCACCAGGACTGGAAAGTTTAATTGCCTGTGGGTATCTACTGTTTCTCAACTCTGTATCAGTCAAATAAAATCCATGCCTAACTGTGGGTTGAGTTACCTGTGGAGTGACCCGATACCTTCCCTGCTGACTGGAGGAATTCAGGCATCCTGCTTAAGGGTCACTTTTCTTCTCCCAGGTTTTTAGACATCTCACCCAAAACCCAATGCCTTCTAATACCTTCATGTCTTAAGGTACCTAAATTAGTAATAAAAAATATACTTCCCTCTTCTACCCTTTATCTCAGTGGATGGACTGGGTTCTGAATTACTGAATTTCAGGAGGCTACTTTCAAAGCTTTGTGATAACAAGTGACATAAGAAAAATAATTATTTCCTATGACCTCCAGAGAAAGTCTCACTGTGTACTACAACAAAGCTGTTATCCATGTGATTCTTCATATGAAGCTGCATTCTTGGTTTCTTCTTCTTGGTACAGGAAAACCATTCTTTTTCAATCCCACCCCTAAAAAAAAGATGTTTACCACAGCACTTCCATCAAAGACTGCAGAAACCATGAATAAGCACTGTTAGTTTAAATCCACTGGGTTTGTCTGTTTTCATTGCAATTCTATGCTCCCAGAGTAGAATCTGACCAAGGACAAAACTTGTCTGTGTGTGTACCAGGCTGGGCATGTGACAAGATTTTGGTAAACAAAAGGTGTTGCAGTTTCCACGTCTGTATTCAGGTTACCAAGGTCCTTCAGTTTGGGCAGTCATTTCTGCTTCCATTCATCCCATGAAAAATGTATATTTTGTAAGAGGGATAATTTCCCAGTGTCTCCTGCCTAGGAAACATGATTATAGAGATGATCCTTGAATCTCCAGGGCTACATCTTTACTGCTTAGTGTCACCTGTTAAGAATTTTGGCTATTGTTTGCTGTCCCATCTTCCTCTGAAATACATTACATCAGAATTCCTGCTTCTCCAGAATATCAACCATCTATCCCCAACATCCTTCCTTTGCAACTCAAAAGAAAAACAATTGCTCTGCACATCTGAGAAGCTGGGGGTTACTCTAAATTGAGAGACCACATACTTGAAAATCATTATTTTTTTCCTTCTTGTTATATATTTGTTTAGTAGAAAGTGACTTAACTTACAGAGTGTGGAGATAAAGTAGCATTCTATGTAAAAAAGTGTCACAGCTTCATAATCGCAGTTGCCAAAGAATTTTCAGGGGCTGGAGGGGAATCACAGATTTTTTCTTAGAAGTGGTCTCACCTGCTGAATTGGTGCCTGTTCCCATTCTTATTAAAATCACTGGCAGTTCTACAGAACTGGGAGGGAAGGCAGGAATATGCATTATGGTGGCGCAGCACACAATATGTAAATAAATGAGGATTTTGAAAAACATTTTGATTTTTCTTAATGTTTTAAATTTTATTGTCTAACTTCAGCTTTTCAACATTGACTAAAGGTCAAATTCATCACTAACAACTAAAATAGATGATGCATACCAGAAACCTGACATGTTTCCAATTTCACCACAGTTTTCATTTTCTGTCCTTCTAAAATAAAGGATTAAATTACTTTAGTCCTGCTGCATTGTGCGTCAGCCCACAGGGTTCTTTCACTGTCCTTACAAAGGCTGAACATATGAAGCTAAAGTTATTCCTGGTGTTTTGCCACTTTCAGCAGAGTAGCAGAGTTGCTCCAAGAACACATTTGGCTCATCATCTCGTAACTGCAGTTTGGGAAAACAGTGTCCATTGTTCCTAATGTCAACATGACCACTGAAAAGTAAATTTAAGCCAAGGAATTGTGAATTGTGGTGATTTCTCTTGGTTATTATCCCTAATAAATATGAAGCTATTCTAAGGACATTTGCAAGCCTATTTATTTATCATTTGATGATTAGAAGCAAACAGCATAACTATTAAAAAGCCTCCCTCTTGCTAAATTACTTTATACATTTTCATTCTGTTTATTTTTTACTGTAATTGTTTCTGTCACTTCTCTTTATCCAGAAACAATGCCCCTTTATCGCAAGTTTTAAAGGTATAAAACAAGCCAACCCATCAAAATTAAAACTCAAACCATATCAAACTAAATTTCCTATTGGCAAAGGCATCTTTCTCTTCTTTCGCTTCACACCTAAGGCTTCTACTTTAAAGGTGTGGTACAGCTAGTCTTTAGACCTTGCTTGTTGGCCTCGATTTTCCTGTTTAGACTGAGTAAACTCAGTGGGATAAGTGGATTTCTAGAACAAAATGGATCCCATGATTTTCCACTTGAAATAGAAGAAGACATCCATGGGATTTATATAAATACTGTGTTTTCCCTGGCTCTAGTGAAGAAATTAAAGTTCACACTGTTTGCTAGAAACCTTAGTTACCTAGCTGTTGTGAAACTGTGAAAGAAACAGGCTTTGTGAGTGTGCTTTTCTAGCAATACACACTTCAACTTCTTGTTGCACCTCATAGAGGTGACTGCTTTTCTTGAAAGGTTTTATGTTTGTAGGTTTTATGTCTGCGGGTTTGCTATGAATCTAAAGCTTTTTTGGCAGTACAATCAGTTGCTTTCCTACTTGGCTGACCATTACTGCTGAATTAACTGGTCTGGATCTGCTACTGTCCTTAACGGAAATGCCATATTCTCATTATGTCTTTCCATTGTACTAAACATACTGCCATCATTTAGGTTATGTCTGGCTTTAATGACATTTAGTGACATTTCCCATTACTATCACAGTTAGTTATCTACTCATGGTCACAGTCTGCTTCTTCATATCTCTAGGGTGGTTTTAATAAAGCTGTATGGGGACAATGGCTCTATTAGCACTTCTGCATAGTCTTGTGACAACTATACTGAAGATCTGCAGAATTTTTCCACTGTCCTATGTATAGTTTTTTGATTCATTTATGCAACATCCACCAGTATAATTTTCTTTGGAGCCATTAGATAAGGTTAGTTGTGCCATGCAAACCAAATTCATCTGTCCTGTCTAAGTGTAGCCAGCATGAGATAACAAATTTTTACTATTTGGTAATTTCCTTTTAAAAAAAAGTCTCCTAAACTAGTAAATAACCCAATCAACCTACCAAAAAACAACCAACCAACCAAAAACAATAAAAACAAAAACACCCAGACTTAAAGAAACAGCAATGACTATTAAATCCAACACTGTCTGCCTTCTAGATCATGTCCCATAAAGATATATTTGTCATTAAGTTATATTTGTTTACACACACAAGCACACAATCTTCTCCAGCTTGTTTGATTTGTTCGGAATTTTAGAGGGAATGCTTTTTGAAAACATTTGAAAACCTAATAAGTAAGCTCTGAATACCGGTTTCATCTTTGTACTTTTTTTTTATTTTTGGTCAAACTCTCTTGAATTAAATGAAGTAACTTAAATAAGGAAGAATGTTCAACTAGAAAAATTTGGAATTTATTAAGTATCTTTTTCTCTAGACTGCACATGCAAAACAGCTGAGCTATATCTGACTAACTGTAGCTTAGGACTGTCAGTGTTTATCTCCCTGACATTCCTTCGCTGCCTGGCACAACAGCTCCTGGGGATAGGGCAGTAGATTTGGTCTCAAAACACCCTGCTACTACTCCTGGGCTTGCTAACAAGCTGCTGTGTGATACAGAGTAAGTTACTGCACCTCTCTTTGTCCCAGTGTCGTGAGGGTAGCTACATAAAGCATTTTGAGATCTAAAGATCTTTGAGTTAGATTCTATTATCATTTATTATTTATTCTCTGCTCTTCTGCAAGGGTTTTTAAAATACTTTCTGGGCCAACTAATGCACATTTTTCTGAGGCAAGCAATACACAGTGGTTTGAAGAGTCAGGCTGTGAGTACCATGAGAGCCAGCTTTTTTTCATCTTGTTTCCATAGAGTTCCTGCCCAGGTAAGTTTCTTACATGAAAATTATGAGCTGATCAGGTACTCAAGTGTATGAGTGTCCAATAGGGAAACACCATCTTCCCATTTATTTCTATCCATTTCTAGTGCCTCATCATTCAAGGCTGCATATGATGTGCTTGGCTAGCTGAAGCCTGTTTGAAGTTCATTCACACCAACTGCAACAATATGGTAATGCACTGACTGGTGCAGACTGGAAGCCACCTTCTACCAGTACCTGACAGTGTAAATGCTGAGGTGCTGAAGATTTTCTCCTCAGAAAAGTGCTGCAAACTTTGAGGGAAACAAACAAACAAACAAAACAATCTTCTACCATTTGTTTCCAGTGTTATTCCATACTGGATCTTAGATTTTCTTTGCAACCCCCAGCTGTTGTTTTTATTAGCTTTCCTCAAAAGCTGGCAATAACACTGTGAGGCTCTTTCAGAGCTTTTTCTTTGACTCCTAACACCCACACAGCTGTAGCAAATGTGATGGGTTCTACTTGTGTGACAGTTTAGTTAGCAACAGAAACAGCACAAAACTTGGAGGTGTACCAAAAATAATTTTCACCTCCATTCTGGTCTCTTTAGTGACTTAGGTGTTTTTAAAGTGCTACCTGGGGTCAAGTATATGCATCTTGCACAGCCTCATGCAAGAACTCACTCTTTTTGCTTGTGCTCAGTCACTCAGATCACCACTCTGGCATGATACAGAGCCCTCCAAGCAATGCAGATTAACTTGGGTTTGGCATGATGCTCACTGCAGCTACAGGTTTGCCCTGGTTTGGAAGGTGGGCTTGGAGTGCTGTCAGATGAGCTTATGTTTGCCTGCAAATGAGCTGCAAACACTCCCCTGACAGCCCCACAGTTCTCCTGTGAATGATTTCAGACAGCCTTGCTGGTAAGGATCTTGGCAAAGGGTGGGGAATCAGCCTGCCACAACCTGCAGCACTGAAAAAATCATATCAGGTTGATGCAGGCTGGCAAGCAAAGCAGCACCAAATCAGAAGTGCAGAAGAGAAGCTTAGCACAGAAAACACTGTGGCAGAACTCCTACTCCTATTAGAATTCACACTGCTGTACCTCATCTTTCTTCCTGCGGAAAACCAGTATGAGCAGTGAGAGGTCATTCAGCCTACAGGCACGCTGCAGTCTGGGGTTCTTTGCTGCAATTATTACCTCTAGTGTCAGCTATCACTTAATTCCACTCATGCTGTTTGACTGTGCTGAAATCCATCATTAAGATTCTTAAAGCTTCAAAAATTTTCTTTATACCAATCTCATAGAACGTTAAAAATCAGCAAAGAAAATAAAATATGGCACTGCTCTTTCATAATAGCTGCAGCACCAGTATTTCCTGAAAGTTTGTTCTCATATTGAAGAGAAAATATTTTAAAAAGGTAGGAAAGGAGAGAATGGATGGGAAAAGGCTTGCAAGAAAGCATAATGATTTTACAAGTAGTAAGTAGATCAGGTATACAAAGGATTGATGTTACCAGAAAAATTGATTGCTTGTTCTCTTATAGAGACAGAGTTATAGAAGTAACAGATAAGAGAAAATAGCAAATGTGATGTATTTCAGTAAGGATTTAATGTCACTGACAGAAGGCTAGAGTGTTGAATAGGCCTATAAGGCCTGGTATTGGAAGCTACTATTCATTCCAAAGTGGTATCACTTCTTCAGAAGTTTCATGGCCAAGAGTCTCCATTAAAAACAAAACAAACAAACAAACAAAACAAAGCAAAACAAAACAGAGGTAAAGAATGAGGCCTACAGTAGCAAATCCTGCTTTGACTCTGTGCACAGTGATTACTATACAAAGGAAGGCTTGTCCATGAACCTAAATATTATGATGAAATCTACCTAAGAGGAAATTAATTAAGAAAAAGAAAAGCTAAAAAAAAGCAGGAGAGTATTCACATGTTAGAGTAACTGTCTCTAATCCTCCAGCTGTTACATAAAATTGTACCTGTGGACATCAGATACCTGATCAAATGCTTCTGCTTTACTGCTATTTTTTCATACTAAGAGAGAGCAATGTAACTCATGATTTTCATTATGAATAATATCTTCTTGGTCCTAGTGTGAGGTTCTGACTTATCACCAACATTTTGTTTCCTACAATTTCTGCTGTTCATGTATGTAATTAATGAGCATAATGTTAGTGCATTTTGTTGCTATAGAAACCATTATTTCTTTAGCTTCTCCTGAGGATTCTGAGCAAACCTGCAGTAAGTTTGACCCTACTTTGTCACCTTTTTACAGTCTTGAATAAAATAAGTTATGACTCCTGGGAGGAATGTTTGAATTTCTGTCTATGAGCAAAGTTTTATAAATCTACGTAGTAATTTGTCCCCATAGACTGTTAGCAAATATAGTCTCAAGACATTATAAATTATATCACCCAGAGGAATGTTATTAAGCTTTCTTTCATTACATGAAAACAATCAGTGTTGGTAATTGAAATGTGGTTTACTCAAAACTTCCTGCTAATTTGAAAATAGTGTAAAATGTAGACAGACAGTTGATAGAATAAATAAAGGACAAGTAATATGGAAAAGGAAGGGCTGAACACAACTTATCTTCCCTGAAACACGGAATACAAGAATATCAATAATAATGAATGTATTTTATTCCTGTAGCACCTCCAATGCTGTGAATTCTATGACATCTGGTCCACACGAACATTTGAGCAATGAGAAGTTTTGCAAGCAGTTCTTGGTATTTTAAAAGTATATGTGGTATACAAATGCATATGTCAAATTTTGTACAGTACACAAACATAATACAACATAATGGGAAGACAGAAGCACTGACAACTGTGAGAGTGACACAAAAAGGCTGTTTAATGTATAAACCATCATTATATCTTATTACAAATGAATGTCTTAACCTCTAGGTTAGAGAATCTTGCTCATACCTAATAAATCTTTAGACACACTGATATGGCTTTAATTTGAGGAAACTATAGCATCTCCCAGACCACTCTAAGACTCACAGTGCCTAACCTAGTGCACAGTCACAAGATGTGTGTTAGAGTACCAAAATACTGAACTACTGAGAAACACGTGGAAGAGCTGCCAGCTTCTTTCACTGTGGCCACGTTCTGAAAGAAAGTGTAATACTGAATTTTTCTGAGGTACCTGATCTCACAGAAAAGACCTGTTTGATAGTATCTCTTGTGAAAAGTATGTGACAGAAGCACAATTTCTGGATCTGGGTGAGACTTACAAATGAGAGAGTTACAGAGCTTTTCAGTATGACAATAAGAGGAAATCCAAATGTAGGCTCCTACAGAGTTAGCAGCAGCTTAGAAAGGGGCTGCACAGAGATGCCTGCCTCAGCCTGTATCCTGCTGTGGGCACTCTGTACATCTCAGCCTGTGTTTTGGAGCAGAAACCATGTCTCTTCCCATGTTTTGAAAGCAGAAAGCTTTTATTTTTAGTAAAACATAAGTATTGGTGTAGATATTTGCAGAATCACAGCCTGGGTTTGTACAACAACACTATATTATGGGTATGCAAGTTTATTTAGGAGTGGTCAAGGTTCTTTAAGTAAAAGGACTGATGGATAATGTCCTGCTGGATGCTACTAATACATGTTAATAAAAAGAAACCAGAACAATAAAAAGGGAAATGCCATCCTTACAAAAGCTTTATACTTTTCTTATTCCTCTGTCTTTTCTCTAAAATGAGATATTGACAAAAGAGACTATTTGAGTATTGCTCTTAATGGGCTCTCAAATATGCCATTATTAGGAAATGTAATGAAGTTCCTCCCCTGTGTCCAATTTACTTTTACTTGTTTATTTTAGGGATAGAGAAAGGGCTGAAATTTTTGCCCCTTTGAACTTTATGGAATAATGGATCATTTCCTCTAATTGTTTTCTTTTTTTTTTTGTTTACAAAAGGAGGACGACTTAGTAGACATTGTGTAAAGGCCCAGGGATGTCATTATGTCTATTGCTATTCATGATTGGATATCTCCATGTAATTTAAAACTATTAATGAATAAAATATAAGAGTACTCTCTCCACACAAGTAAACAAAACATTTTTATGAGATGATAGGGTTGTTTTCATCTCTTCAGAGAACAGTTGATATTTTCTGATGAAAACATCCATTGTGTTTCTTTGGGGTATTTAGTAACAAGGATGAGGGAAAGGAAAGACAGTGGAAGAGTTCAAGGCATGATCGATTTTTATATGAGAACAGTCAACATTTTTAAAGGCTCAGTGATACTGCCAGAATACAGAATTCTAGGGCTTTTGTTTTTTTTAAAAGATTTTTTACTAATGGCATGACCTGCTACTACAAATATGCTCATTTTTCCCGATGCTTTTATAACTGTCTTGCATATATCTTTATGACATTGAAAAAGTGAAGTAAATTGGGTGCACCTATGCTCAATTGCATAATGACACTATAGCTTTTAGTGATTATCTCTGTCAATGACAGGAAAAAACATAAAATAAGGGTGGTGTTCATATGTTGTAATGGCCAACTAAGATGTGTATGTCAGATACATACATTACAACAGTTACTGATACCAGCAAAATGGCACAGCTTGGTTTAAGTCTCCATGTGCCTTTAAGAAGGTTGCATGGTACTTTCTACCTTTGCACTGGAGACATCATTCACTTTTTCAGATCTGTTTAATTTTTCTACTTTCTTATCTTAATACATCCATTACATATTAATGCAATAATTTGATTAATTGAACATAACACAAGTAGTAGTGCACAGAAACCTCATCACATACCCTCAAATCTTTACTGACCTGTAGCTGGGAATATGAGAAATATAGAATTGGACACAGGCAATGCTTGTATTCCTTCAATCATAGGTTAGATTCAGAGCTTATTTCCTCATATATCTAAAATAGCATAAAGCTATTATTTACTTAAATGCTGTACTTCACTACTAGTACAATTACACTGACAGGAAAAGATATGCTGAAATTTTCCCCATGCCCTCCCGCAGTGTTCTCTCTACAGAGGAAAAATGATACCAACTAAGATCTTCAGAGAAAAAACATCAGAAGCACATTAAAGTGTGTGTTGACTGGTCTGTGACACCAGAATTGTTCAAATCAACTGGATAATGTCTGGGAATGAGTTCCCACGTCAGTTACCCATTACTTGCTATTGAGTGGCATCAACAGAAGTATTTTTTGAGAAGCTTTGAGTGTGTCTTGCAAGAAAATGAGTAAATCCCTAAATCTTTTAAGGACTCAGAGGAAAATACTTTAAATCTATAAGGTGACAGTTTTAAGACACAACTGCCTTCCCAGAATTTCATGTATAATAACAACATACTGACCGGCATGAACTCCATTTTGCTCTCCCCGCTTACTGGGAGATGTGGATTTCACCAGGGATCTGCTTCAAGGTGTAGTGTTACCATATAAAAGCTGTTTTGGATAATCCACATGTTTTCAATGCACAGAAAGAAAAAGTTCTACAGGAAAAGCTCCCAAAACAGTGTTTAGGAGGAAAAATAGGTAACAAGATTCCAAACATAGGTAGGAACGTAATTATACAAAAGCTTTAAAATGAAGCCGGAAAGCTTCAAATTCCTGTAAAAAAAGGGTACATGAGGAATTATTTCAATTAGGGAATGATGTAATCTATGTAAATCTGAGTAGAAGACAACTTCTGGGATTATTACTCATTAAAATAAATCATGATTTCATGCAGTAAAGCAACTTATATGAATTCAAACCTGATACTTATGACATACAAGCCAGACATAGCCTTACTGAAATAATACCAAGGAATATTGTCTTTTACTAACAAGAATATGCAGTTGTGACACTTCTCTCTTCATAGTTATATAATGCTTTCTAAGAAAACATTCTTTTTTAATACTGTAACAATGGAACATGCCCCATTTTGCATATTCACATTATCTAGAGGAATAAATAATGCAGAACAAGCCAGTAATTGACTGCAGAAAAGAAAAAAAAAAAAAAAGGCAAAGAAAAATCATAAAGATTCCAGCATGATACCAAATGAAAGTGTTTGGGGTCAGGTCTCTCCCAGTATGAGAGCTTAAGTCATTGATCTGTTTTACTTCATGAGACACTTTGGTATTTTCTCCGGTTGAACTTAATGAAGGAGTCGAACTGTGTGATCAAGTACAAGCTAGGAAGATCAGCGTGTAAACAGAAACCAAACATATTTTTCTTTCTTTAGACTGTCAATTAGATGAATTTTTACCTTACATTGTGAAGTAATTAATAAAATTAAAATACAATATTTTTTTTCTTTTCTTTAGTTGGCTTATTATTTTTTTTCAAATTAATTAGGACAAGAAATAGGTCAAGGTATATTTTAACAGTATGTAATGCTGACAACTAACCAGGAATCTAGTTATACTGCTATTCATGGACATTAAGGGCCCTGAGACAAACCACATAGACTCTAGGGGAGAGAAATGTTATCGACACTGCACTCTAGGGGTGAAGTTGAATGTCTTATTTTTTCGTTTTCTCTCCTCCAACTTTTTTCTTCTGTATCATTCTTCCTCTCTTCCTTCTTTTCCTTATCTATTTCCCTGTGGAATTGTTTCTTAAAATAAAAACCCTATCTTAAACGTTTATCATTAACAAAAATACCCATGCATCCAAACCTCTTGCTTTTCTCCTCTTTTTAAGCTATATGCCAGTTTACCCAAGCTACGTCTTTTTCTATTATTCTAAATAGGCTAATATAGACTAACATATAAACAGACTAAAATATTGAATGCTGTCATTTGAAGACAAAAAAAGATGTCAAAATAAAAGATAAAAATATAGAAAAAGCACAGGTTAATTTGATGGTGAGAATTTCTTGGTGGTTTCTTGTGAAGATATTCAACGTAGAAAGAACCCTCAGCTTTCTGTCTTTTGTTGTTGTTGTTGTTTGTGTGTTTTATTTTGTTTTAGTTAGTTAGTTAGTTAGTTAGTTAGTTTGTTTGTTTTAAATACTTCCTGGATGTCCTCTTTTAGAGTATCTTAGAATGTATTAACTTTGGTGTCATGAAAGTAAAATAAAATCATTTAAACTATGACATGTTCTGAAAATTAAATCTGATATACGTGGTACATGACAACATTGAGCTAAAAATCTTTCAATTTAATATAGTTTTATTTTCTCACCTATATTTTATCATCTATCAATAAAGAAGGTAAATGATCTTCAGATCCATCTTCATATCTCCAGAAATGTTTCTGATGTGAAAGAGTCTGACTTTCTCAGGAATAACTTAGGTTTATATGCATACAGCATTAAGCTTAATTTCAATGGAAATTAAAACTTCCATTTGCTTCCACAAATTTTCCTTGATTTTCTGTTTTTGAACTCTAGTTATGACAAGTATTTCATTAGTTAGAGAGATAACCTATCCGTATTATGTTGCTATTATATGTTATTTCGATCAAATACATGTATTTCAGTACCATCCAATGTCACCACCAGTCATAGGTCTATCATTTGGAAAGGTTATAACAATGCAAATCGAATACATGTGATTGTGGTACAAAACTTAGAAGTAAATATTTTCTTTTTATGGCAATATTTGCATTATTATATATTTAAAATTTCAATTTGTCAAGAGACAGATAAAGTATAATTATCCCTATTAACCGATTTATGGCATTTATCTTAATCAGAAAAGATTCATGGTGTGCTACTGCTCCTCTCAATGGTGTTGGGTTTTTTTGGTTTTGTTTTTTAACTAGTTAGCATTGTGGAAGTTATTGTAAGAATTATGACTAAAAGAAGAAGTATATCTTAAAATAAAAAGATTATTGGAATAAAAAAAAAAAGTGCCACTTTGAAAGAAAAAACAGCCACTGGCATTTCAGTCCAGCTTATGTTAATGTAGGAAAACAATTTAATGGGCACAACAATTCATGGACTCACTTTCAGTGGTGGTATTAAGCATGTGCCACGGTTTAAGTTTTACAAAATTATTAGATTCATTTTTTCTGTCTATTTCAGGTCAATGAAAGTTATCCAAAACTTACCTGGAAACTACTGTTGAATCCCACAGTCAGCACTTCAGCCATCCTCCAAACAAAGAACAGAGCATTTTGTCTGTTTCAGTCATTTATGGAAAAGAGTATCTATTTGACTAGGAATAGTTTTTCTTTCAAAGCTAGTGTCATAGTAAGTTAAAGAATGATACCAGTACACCAAACTGCTCCCATTAAAAGTTACTTAGATTAGACTGATTTTTACAATTACTGAGATTTCTTTTTCTTTCCTTCTTTTCTGATATTGTATTCCAGAATCTGTGTTTACTGGTGTGACATTGAGTTCTTTAACAACGAGTTTCCACTAAGAAATATTTCCATACCTGTTTTTTTTGCTGCAGACATTTTCCTTACAATAGTGTTACTGGAGTTCAGGAAAACTGCCAAGAATTACCTTTAAGTTTCAAGGTCACCTTTCCTGTATGGAGTAACTGGAATGGCTCAAAGCCCATGGGACATTGCAAACAATTTTACTAGTATTCTTGGATGTTTACCAAAACAGCGCATTTATTTTCTATACCCAGAGCTTTTCCAATAACAAATTATTCTCAGCTACAGGTTTTTATCAACACCACCGAGAGAAATTAAAACGTAAAGCTGTTGGTTATTGAGTATGTCTATAGCCATAAAGATCACCTCTGGAAGTATGGTGACCTTAAGGCAAGCACTTAGTGAACAATATCAAAATTATTGTGACTAGTGGACTAGATTTCCGTCTCGTTCTTTGATTACTCAGCATACTGTCCCTGTAAGCTGTGCCCTTATCAGCAATCACCTTTGATTGCAGACTTCAAGACTTCAATAGATAAATACATAGCTGGGTGAGATAGAGAAACATAAAGGTGTAAAACTGTCTTTTTGAAGGCAGTTGTAAACATGCAGCTGCATGCAACATGCAGCATGAAATATAATATTGGTTTAAAGTCTCACTGGATCTTCTTCAAGGCATCCTTTTCATGCAAGATGTGGTCTGGGGCACAGCTCTGCACAAACAGCAACCTATCTACACACGTCTGAGCTCACTTGCTTTCAACTTCAACAATGAGCATGCAGCATGCAACACAAACTTGCAATCCTTTCCGTTTCTGATTTTTCCTCAAAATGACAATGATCTCATGAAAGCTGTCCTAAAGGAGATATTATTAGCTCATCCTTTAAAGCAGTTTCTAAGCTGGGGAGACAGACCTTCCTTTCTCCCTTTCTCAAACACAGTCAGAGTTATACAATATCAGTATCTGTTAATTTAAACATCTGAACAGAATTTAAACTGAAACTGAAATCTAATTCAGGCTTCCAAATTTCAGAACAAAAAGATGAGCTGTAGAAGGACCTGATGTTTCAGCACTAGCACCAAGGTGATTTTTTGAGTCCTGCAGACAGATGTTCTATCTGCCTAATTTAAGCACTTAATTTTAAGTGAGCTAGGTTTTCTTGTGAATGCTTGGAAGGCATCTAATGGTATATCTATTCACATTTAAGGAACTGAGATAACTTTCTTTGCAAGAGTGTTTTATTAGGCAGCTACAACTTGAGTTTAAGGTGGGTACCTATGTTAGATTGGTTCACATCTTGCCTTTTTTTCCAAGGTGAAGTGAATGGAAATCAGGAAACAATTCTGCAGCAAGACTTGTAATGCATCCGTTTAAGCAGCTGGTTATTTACAAAAAACAAATGTTTAAACAAAAGAATATCATAGAGAATCAATCAACTTCATCTTGTGGGAAAAGTCAAGAGATCCAACTGTTGACTTTTTTTACGACAGGAAGTTTCTGCCTTTTTTTTCTCCAAGTCTACAGAATAAAAAGTGCTTGTGAACAAGGACATATTGTTAACACAGATATTTAGGCAGAATGTTGAGAATGAAAAGCTTCTAGAGCTGTTCCTCTGCTATCCTGTCATTCTGCCACCTGAGAATGACAGTCTGATAGTATGCAGCAAGAGGCAAGGAAATTTCACTTTGAAAACATCAGCAGCCCTTGTACATCTGTTAATTAAAGCAATCTGCTAGTGTTCCTCTCAGGCATGCAATGAATCAATGCTAAGCTAACGTGACACATTTTCACTACTGCTGTAATAGAATTGAAAGTAACACATTTATTTATCAGGTGGCACCAATCTACACTTCCTTTTCTGATGAGGGGGTTTGATTGTCACACTATCACCATCTGGTCTAGGTATGACATACGGAAGATTTTCAATCTGTTCCAGTAAAGTTATAAAACAGCACGTGGACCACGTGTTTCTCCTGGATATTCAAGCATTATTTGTGCCTTGGATTTTGCTAACAGTATTTTTGGTCTATGTTGTTACAGAACTGGAGAGCAACAGTTGCTGGCAATAGATTTGCAATAAGAAGATTCCTTTACTTTGAAAATCGTCAGTCACATTGTAGGGTTTGGCACAAATTTCTACTTCGGCTTTAAAGTAGGGTTTATGTTTCTGACATTATTTTTTTATTCTCAACAAGACCTGGTATTAAAAAGTACCACTAATGGCAAGAATCTAACTCCAGTGATCTACGTTAGATGCCTTTACTCCTTATTGTTAATACTCAGAAATCTCTGAAACAAGATAAATCCAAGTTCAGCCTGATTTCCAAAAACTGCAAAGCGTTGAATTAAGGAGAACATTACTGGAGAATATTAGTATAGAATACAGCATTTAAACAAAAAGTAATGCGATATGAACATTACACAAAATAAATACATCTAGAAAACAAGAATTTAATAAACCAAACAGAATGACTGAAGATGGAACCTCTAAGATTTTGGGAAATATTACGTCAAGGCCCTGAGTGTACCAACCAGCTTTGTAATCTCTTCCATCACCCAGGGATTTGGCTGCCAAGGTCAACACTGGAATGGGATACCTGTGTAACCTTGGATCAGACTTTTGTGAAAATGAGTAAGGTTGTGTGAAAGAGCTGTAAGAAGTCTTGTGGAGTCCCATCCCATTGGCTTAGGAGCTGCATTTAACCACAAGCCCTTGCCCTTGCTTGAGCTATATTGTCATATGCCAAACACCATGCTGATTCTGACCTTGCTTTGCTGAGGTTGGACCTCAAACATCAGCTGGGGTTTTCTGGCAGTCACTAGGCTTTTATTTGACTGGTATGATCCCCAAACCTGCCCTGCTTCTCTTATGTGGGTGCTGTGGGACTGTGTCTGTGACTGGTGGAGTGACTGCCTGCCTGGTCACCCTGGGCTTCCAACTCTCCTTCCTTTGCAAGACAACTTTTTCATGCTGATATCTGGAATGCTAGGAGGTTGCCAGCCTGCTATGGGTGATGGTTGCACAGATTTCATATACTGAACTCTGTAGGGGCAAAGAAGTTTCAGCAGAAGGTGGGAAACACCTCATGCACAAGAAACCAGTGTCAGTAGAGTGCTGGGAGAGGGCAAAGCCCTTGCGTTAGTCTGCAAATGCTTATGCAGAAGAGCATTCATAGAGATAGACATGCAGCTGTATCTGGTTTAATTACCTGCTCTGCAGGAAAACAAGATCCAACTTCATTGTCATTTTTACCCTGTGAATAGTCTAATGTCAAAGGAAAAAATAATTATTGCTTCTGCAGTTTGTTACCTATAACCATTTTACATTGTTATTCTTTTGACCTCTCTTTTTGACCTAATTAGACTAAAATCTTTCAACTGTACAGTGTAGCTTAGAAAGTATTCAACTAACAATTTCTATAAGGCATTCTAATTTTAGCTGCAAAGTCTAGGAAAGCCTATGAGCCATTCAGTCCTTTTTTTTGTACAAACCTTTTGCCTGAAGTTGAAGATCTAAGAGGAAACTCCATTCTGTGTTTGTACAGCATCTGCCATCTCTTGACCAAGTCAGTTACTGGGACTCCTAGATGACACTTAGGCCAACACTATGTGATTAATGGAGAGAAACGGGCTCCATCAAACTAGTAACACTTTGTAAACACTGGAGGGGAGGGTAGTGGTTCTACTCTGCCTCTCTGCAAAAGTTTTTGACAAACAGTTTTTAGAGTCTATAGAAGAAAAAAACAAGTGTCTAGCCATGAATTTAACATTTCACTGCAATACCTCTTAGAGGAAAATAAATAAATAATAGCAAGCACAGATAGCCCGCTGCTCTAGTTCTACAGTTTAAAATTGATTGGTTTTCTTCAGTGTCTTCTCTGATATCTGTGCCTATTTCAAAACATGAATCTGAAGTAGCATGTTTTTAAACTAGTCAGCATATCTGGCGTTCTTCAAAACAATCACTCTTCACTTCGAAAAGCTCAGCTCGTGAGTGGGTCTTAGGCTGCTGCTTTTAAAGGAATGCCGACAGTGTCTTTTCTTTGAAATGAAGTGATATAAAAAGTCATGTAGGTAATTCTTCTCAAGATGTAGCCAGAAATCTTTAGAAAAATAACACCCTTAAAAAGTAAAACTAATCCTCTTAAGAGATTTTACACTTTATAAACTTCAGTCATTTGCTTTCTTACATCCAGAATAATTATCACAGATTGTTGTGAATGTGTGGTAAAGGATATCACTTCTTTTCACAAAAATATAATGTGGTTTTCAGTTAAGGTAGAGTTATAAAAATAAGAGAAATGCTGACAGTAGAAGGGACAAAAAGGATAAGTTAATTCCCAGCACACCTTTGCAAAACAATCTCATATAATGAAATCTTGGAAACTCATAGATAATGAATCACAACTAGTATTCTGTATTTCATACTGAGGGATAAACAATAAAATAATCCTTACAAGAATGAAATCTCACACTGAAATATTAAAACACTGGTGAAAATATTGTGAAAGTTTCAATTTAAAACAAGAGCCAGATAACCCAAAATTAGAGGTGAAACTTAACAGACAACGGTGTTGGTGGTAGGAACCTTACAGGACAACTAAACTTATCATAGTGAAGAGTGAAATTAATCTTTGGGCTACAGCACAGATTCCTGATGACTTATTCTGGGGATTCAAGTTAACAGGTGGTGTATAAAGTATTAATTTATAGTTTTAAATCCCTGATTTGAAATCATGTGATTTACTACCCTTGAGTCTAATGGGATGACTTTTACACTTTCCTCATTATAATAATCAAAATTTAAATCATGGCAGTAAAGAAATTGGAAGTCTCAGAGTGGTAGCAACTTCATGCTGAACACTTCATGTGGATTTGCAAATATTTTTATCTTCCCACTTGGCCTCAAGAAGGCTACTAAAACAAAAAATTTTTCTGAGGGAATACTTATAGAATCCTTTCTATGCGCTCCTGCCTAGAATTTCAATTTGTGTTAGGTAAGTGGCATAAATACAGTAAAAGCTTGCTAAAGGAAAAGATCAGAGTGGCATATTTTGAGTCCTCCATGTTCAATTTTTGGCTACCTATTTGTGAAAAATTATCTTATTAATTCTATGGGAAATACAAATGGTTTATGTTAAAACATAAGTCTTTAAAAAGAATATCTCTTCGTGCTGAGTCCATGTTTCAGATGAGAAACCTGATGTAAAGTTGGATGAGCTACCTACTGGCGCTTTCTGTAAGACAGAAGATATTCAGTCTATATTTTACATGTAACTTTATTCACTGACTAAATAAGTCAGTACATATATGATTGTTTATATGATAACTGTAAATTTATATAATTTAATCAGAATCTCAAATGCAGTTAAGCATCTAATTTCCATTGGTGAAATTAAAAAATAAAAAAATAAAAAAATAAAATAAAATATGTGAGTGGTCCTTGTCCAGCAAAGCTAGTGAAGAAAAAATATCTTGACTCTTCTTCATTTCTATTGGAGTTCAGAACATGAATCTGTCAATATTTCCTGACTCAAAAGTCCTGTCTTAAAGAAACTGGGCTTCCTCTTCAATAGCTGTTAGTTGAGAAGTAATACCCAAACACTAAAGGACAAACTAGAAAAAATGGTAGTTATCTAATAATTATACATCTGATTTTTGGCAGATATCCATGATTCAATATCTGAGTCTGATACAGTTCATTCTAAAATTGATTTCTGGTATAACTGAGATGAATAGCTTCAGGTTTTTTCTCCTTTTTATTATAAAGGACTGAATAAAAAGCAGAAATTTATATTCCAACTTTTAGATGTTTAAAGATAAGTAAGATGAGTCACACCCATATGTTGTTAAAGTGTAATAAAGATTGTAGAAATAAATGTTACCAGTTTAAAAATGAAATCTGTACAATAATAAAATCACTGGTCATTATAACTCCAGGAAACTAACGTCATATATTAAATTTAAAGGAAGCCCAAGTACTTTAAGCCACCAGAATTTATAAGTAAAATAGGACAGTATATCTAACATTGAATAACAGCCTTCTGTTTTGAAACATAGTGACCAGTCTCACAGGTGACATGCTTTTTTTGTGGAATGTTTTGTTGACATACTGACCTATGTTATTTCCAGTCTATTTCCAGTACTATTTCCAGTTCTGAAAAGAGGAGATGGATTGTTCTAACCCGATACTTATATTACTGCATAAGTGGTTGGCAATCACTTAATAGCTCCTGATCCCTTGAGGAGCTTAACACCTCCTTCCTTCTGGGTTTTCTGTAGTTATTTTTACATGACTATTTTTAAAAAAATGCCAACTATCTTTCTTTCTTTCTGTTTTCCTTTCCTCTCTTCCCTTCCCTTCCCTTCCCTTCCCTTCCCTTCCCTTCCCTTCCCTTCCCTTCCCTTCCCTTCCCTTCCCTTCCCTTCCCTTCCCTTCCCTTCCCTTCCCTTCCCTTCCCTTCCCTTCCCTTCCCTTCCCTTCCCTTCCCTTCCTTTGCTTTCTTCCTCTCCTTTCCTTTCCTGGATCAGCAAAGCTCTAAAGATACAAGTCCTTTCAAAAGCACGGACATTCCCATCCATTTCTTCACTGTGTATATAGATATAGTTCTGTCTGAAGACTGACTTCATACACATATTGTACCAGCGCTCTTGGAAACTCACTGCCTAAAACCAGATGATACCTTTTTGGCTCTAATTTAATCCCTTGGGGAATTTTTTGCTTCTCTTTTTGCTCATTATTCCTCCTGCTTGGTTGCAATATTGTTGTAGTAATTTTGTTAGGCTCATCTTATTTATTTTCTTTTTCTCTTGAAAGAAACATTCCTTTTCCTAAATCAAATACTGAAGATTAAAAAAGAAATTATTCCTTGGTATGTGTCCACCTTCTATGGATATCAATACCAGCAGCAGCATTTCATATTTTTATTTCCTAATGAGTTCAAACCATCCTGGTGTCTGACACAAGTACTTAACCACATGATAAAAGGCAAATGTTATGCTTCTGTATCTTGTTTCAATAGAATTTTTCTGCCTTTTTGAAAGAGGTTTAAAAAAAAAAGTAAGAAAAATATAACATTTTCAAGGCAGCAACTCTAGCAGCACTGACCTAAAACGTTCATGCCGACTCACAAAATGTCAGTTCCTTGAGAATGAAAAGTAAAAGCCAAGAAGTGGTATTGTTGTCTTGTGTGCTTAAAAAGTTCTGTGGATCTAACTTCTACAGAAAAAAGTTGTCAAAATGTGCAGCTCAGATTTTAATAAAAATGAATGCAGTAAAAATAAGAACAAATGAGATACGGAATGTAGCATGGTAGTATTCCAGTATTATTAAAGTATTGAGTAGAACATTTTCAGAACAAAGTGACTTATTGGTATAATACAACTTTCATTATCTTCTTTTGTATCAACTCTGAACTTTATACCAACTCTTAACTTTATATTCGCTAACATTTTCACACTAAATAATGTTTATTTTTTATAGTAACACATAACAAAGAGAAAGATCCCAGCGTACTAACCACCTACAGAGGAAAAGTGATTAAGTGATATATTTTACTTTCTAGTCTATATTTGAGAAAAATATTATTTAGGAAGGCAGCAAGATGCTTTTTATTTTTATCACAGTGAAGTGCCATGTAAAGCTGTACTGCTGTATGAGTACATCTTAATGATTAAGAGTATTATGCCTACATAAAACCATAAAAAGAAAATACATGAACCAAGCAGTTTATTATTAATATACTGAGAGAAGGGTGGTTTCATGCCTGTATCTTCAATTCCATAGTTGTCAGATAGGTAATTTCATCAGCAAAATGTTGAAGGTATGTGTTTTTTTCTCTTCCTTTTCACTTCAATTAAAAACATTATATTTGTTGTGTTGTTTTAATTTTCTTAGTCAGACCAATTGAACTCATTACTCACTTGCTCAATCAGGTTACTGAGTAAATGACATCATGCAGGACAAAAGTTAACAATTGCAATATTCTATCAGAGAGCTGATATTTGCATTTAAAGTCATTTGAAACACAAATCTGAGTTATTAACTCTAAGTCAGCAGAGTTAAACCCAGTCTGAATTCCCTCCTTAATTACCTGAGTAAATGCATTTGAGTCTTTTCAAGATACGAACATCCATTTACAAATCAAAGAGATTTTTTTCTTAGTCCTCAGATAATCTAGCTTTTTGAAGTCTGTAGCCTTAAAATATAGAGTAACAATTAATTGTAACAATATGTTATCAATACTACAGAAAATACTGGATACTAGAAAAATTCTTATGGCTACCCATCCAGTAGACATAGACTCAAACCCAGACCTAAAACCTATCTTATTTTTCAAGGGAAACCAGTAGGAAAAGGACCATGGAATACTTAGTGAAAAGCATTCAATTAATTAAAACAGGCCCATCTTGTTACTTTTTTGTGTAAAAGCCACTACAAACACTACTCAGTGTGCACCATTCAGTTAAGCCGTTACCATTGCTATAATACAGCTTGCAACATAAATAGCTTAGTTGGTAATTAAAAACTCTGAGTAGCTATGAAAACACAACTCTACCTTGCATTATTTGAAAAGTAATTATATATATAACTTACTGACAAAAAATGTTGCACCATCAGGGCTTCAGGATATGAATTTAAATGAGCATTTTTTGCTCAACAACAAGTTATATAAAATCAAAGATTGCCATCTTATTACAAGTCAATTATCTTACAAGTTAGAAAAGGACAATGTGTGTGTGTACATTATGATGATATTTGCTTTTTCTAATGCAGCCTCTCCTTCCCTCATATGTGGAGTATGTGAAAATATACAAGGTATGTGCATACAGGTGATGGCCTCTATCAATTAATTAGGACTAGGTAATGCTTGTTGTACACCATGTAAAAAAGCATTAATCACTGTTTTGATTATCCGATGACTGCGATATCTCAGGGTAACCTCTCACCCCATGCAGTGTATTACGTTTGTAGCAGGAGATGGTGCACTGATGAGTACTTACGGTTTACTCTAGTCATTGACATAAAAATGAACATGTTCAAGTGTGCAAGACTTAGTCTTTCATTATATTTAAGAGATTTTAATGAGATCTAACAAATAACATTTAACACTGTTCCTTGAATAGGAAATGAAGCTTGCTTTTATGTAGAAAGCACTTGTTTTCTTTTTTTACAAGTAAAAAGATGTTTTCAATTCATAGAAGTTAGTAACTGAAGTTTCCACATTTGACAATATGCAACAAATGTTCCAGTCATTTAAACAAAGGTGAGGAAAAAAATTCAGCCACTGATTTTTTTTATTCTTGAGGATTTTATCTACTTGTCTACAGAGATTATAAGGAATGTAATAAGGCATACATATCCCGTCCCACCACCAGATATTATTTCACGTTCGTGTAGTCACAGAAGTGTGACTACACAGTAGTGACCTAGTCATCTACACAACTACCTTATGATACGAAAGAAAATAAACCAGCACATTTTGTACTGACAGCAATAGGATTTTTCAGAAGATGTCTTGGTTTTCCTGTAAACAATCCTGAAGAAGAATAAACACTTCTGCCTGCATGATATCTGGAAAAGGAAGTGTCTAGGCAACTACAATACGCCTGGGATGCTATTTTAGAATTCTCTACTGATGTGTCATGTATGTTTGGATATGTTTCCTCATCCTTATTTTTTTTTCTCCTGTCCATCACTAGGTTCATGGTTTTATACTGTAAACTCTTTAGGGAAGGTGGAGTCCTTTATGAAGTGTGCAAAAAGAGTCTTCTTGAGGACTGTTAGGTGTAACTGGAATTGAACTGGCAACTGGAATAGAAAGAAATAGTAACTAAAGGTTCTTGGGCTGCATCTGCATAGGCATTACTAGCAGAGATAGATGTGATCATTTCATTCTACTTGAAGCTTGTCAGGCTGCATCTCAAGTACCGTATCCAGTTCTGGTCCTGACAATTTAAAGAAGATGCAGACTGACTGGAGAGGGTCCAAAGGAGGGCCATAATGATAACCAAAGGACTGACTAACCCTATGAGGAAAGATTGAAGAAGTTAGGTCTGCTCTACCTGGAGAAGAGAAAGTTCAAGAGGACCTTCATTACAATATGACAGTAATTAAAAGGCAGTTACAAAAAGGATGAAGGCTCCTGTCTCTCTTCACAAGGAGACATGAGGGCCAATGAGTACCAGTCACATTGGAAAGGGTTTCATCTTGACAGAAGAAAGATTTTTTTTATAGTGAGAGCAATCAATCACTGGAACCTGGTACAGTGGTTATCACTGGAGGCTTTCAAGATAGAACTGGACAGGGTGGTAGATAATCTCATCTAGGCTTCCTTGCCTATGAATGGTTGAACCAGATGATCTTTCGAGATCCCTTCCAACAGGGGTTGTTCTATGATTCTGTGATTCTAAAAATCAAGAACATGTCTACTTTTCTTGCTCTGCTTCCCCCATTTTTATTGGCCACAGTTGTGTTGTACGTGTTCAATTCTTATTCCCCCATGGCACAGCATGGAAGGGATAATAAGGCCTTTTTGAACAGCAGCAAATAGCATCACCTATATATTTAATCAAGCAGTAAAGGGTAACATATGAGTATTTGGTTTGCAAAATACAGCTTATGGTGTCCATGAGGGGTAAAAGAAAGGATTCATGGTGTGCTGTGATAAACAAGAATTTATTGCTGTTGTAATAGCAATCTTTATATTAAATTTTGTTTGATGGACTCTTTCAATTTCTACAAATGCCATTAAAAATGTTTTATTAAAAATACAAATTAGATTTCTTCCTCATGATCTCAGCATTTAATGTGGATTTTGCTTTTTGTTTGCAATATGCTCTCTTTGAAAGCTTCTCACATGCTTATGTCTCTAGACTCCAGGAAATTTCAGATTTATGATAGAGTACAAAAAGTGGGATAAAATAAATTATTTGGGCTAGAGAAAAACTTCCGGAATGCATCCTGACCTTTTGTTGACTGTTGTGTATAGGTATGTTCTTTCTTTAATAGAAAGGGCGCCTGACAATGTGGATTAATTAATAATCTTAATTAAGGTTAAATCCCAGATTCATGTCACAAACTTGAGTTGCTGTGATCAGGAGCTTACAGGCTTCACTGGCTAAAGAAACCAGTAGATACCTTCAGAGATCATTTTAGCCCACTACAATCTGATGGGCTGATGACATCATACCTGCCAGAAAGTGCTGTTGCTTTTCAGTTACTGAGGTACATTGTTTAGCAGTATTAATCACAGTAACATGATTTTATTATTTATATTATTTATACTTTAACATAGAGGTCCACTGTTACCTTTTTTGATATTACATCAACTTGTCTTCTACCAAAAACCTTTAATTCCAACCTGGAAAAAGGAAAGAACAGATCATTTCAGTTTTGCTCTTTTTTTTTTTAGTAAGAAATCCCAGTATACTATCCATCAACAGTAATGCTGACATCTAACAAGAACTAAGTGAAGTTAGAGACATGTAATATCTTTTAAAGATTTGCAGTTGTTTCATATTGAGTACTTCAGAACAGATTGCACTCCAGAATAGATCTATCTCAAAGATACCTATTAATCTAAATAATTAAGAATTGTTAGATACCTTTGTTCCTGAATCGGTCTCCTAGTCTGTTGATATCTGATCACTATGAACATCCTGATGTATGGAGAAATTTTTTAGTGGAAAAAAACCAAACCAAAACAACAACAAAAAAAACCACCACCACCACCAACAACAACAAACCAAACAAACCCACAACAATGGGAGGTGATTTTAAAATATGGCTACCTACCATATCTCTACTGATTGGCCGTAGAAGTAAATAAGTGGTTTGGTATACTTACTCAATATTATTAGTATTCAACAGATTTCTTTTTGTGAAGTTATTCTTTTTCATTTGAAGCATTTTAGAAACTTATTAAACATGTCAAATATGCTGCTTCTTAGGCAAGCTAGAAAGTCTAGATTTAAAGTACGTTTCACTGGGCTTGACTAGAAGAGCGTTCTAAGCTAGTTGGAATCATATATTTAACAGAAATGCTGTTTTTTTTCCAGTCAATAAGGAAGGAGCCCAGGCAACCAACTAATGTGCTATGCCAAACTTTCTCATGGCTAAAATGTGCCAGGAGGTCTCCCAGCAACAAGAATTGTTTAACTTCTCTTTACAGATTTCTTTGTGTTTATATTTGGTTTCGTTTGTGTTTTTTCCCCATCAACCTGAACCTGCCTCATTGCTTTTTGTCAGGTCTTGCATTCTTCAATACAAGCCATTTCTTTTGTAGTGCTACAAATGTGACTTGCTAAATTACCAAGTCTTGTAAAGATTTGTAGCAGATCAAAAAGAAAAGTAGTCTTAAGATCAGTGAAATGTGATCTGACAGATGACAGTATGTAAATAGGTACTTTCATAAACTACATTCTACTCTCATGTCAATACAGAACTTGCAGTCTGATTGCCAGTATATTTAGGCCAAAGATCATATATACATATACATATATATAGAGAGAGAGACATATATATATATATATATATATATATATATATATATGGGATTTTTTTAATCTTCATGCTGAATTATCTGTATTTTCCCATTGTTTTTTACTGCTCAAAGTAACAATCATGCTGATTAATTAGCTGGCAGAAGCCATGCTTACCCAACATATAATAGTTTCCAAGATATATCCTGTTCACTGTAAATGTTGGTCCTTTAATGGCAATCACAGTATGTGGGGCTGTCTGAAATTTTATTAGATCACCATTAACAACAATATATCATTGTTCAGCTCTTCTGAGTGTTTTAAAGAAGCAAAATAATCAAATTGTGTACTTCAAATTTGGTTTTAAAATGAACATCATTGGATTGTATGGACTGAATTATTGCAGTGTAAGTTTTGCCTGCATGAGTTTTAAAAAAATATAGTACTCACATTTTTACTGCTAATTGTCTAAGCTCTTTAAAAATAATTTACCAGAAGATATTTAACAAGCATCTGTTTCCTTTTGGGATTTACTTTCATACTGGAGATATTTCTAGCATCTTTTATCAGTTTTTATTGTGCAGGTTATAATATCCATGGATTGCTATGGGTAGGAACAGTTGGATCAGTCTATTAATATTAAAATATTTAAGAAGCCTTGTAAGGGTAAAATCAAGAGGAGGGAAAAAGAGAAGAAAAATGAAACATGCAGAACAGCTGCTAGTCTTTCCCTCTACAAAATATTTAACTAGGTCAAGAGAGAAGTGAAAATTATTTCCATATTTAGTAGATCTTCAAGAACTGGGAAGCTAGTAAGCTTGTTCTCTCATTGAAGGGTCACATCTAGAGTTATTGGCCCTTGATTGTCCTTCTGGAAACCAAAACAGGATATAGAAGTCTTTGATAACAGTGTATTGAAGTACACAGTCCAAGAACAAACACATCTCATTTTCAGTTTCAGGATATGCATGTATATATGTATTCTTTTAGGCGGGAGTGTACAAATCATCATAGAACTCATCTCCTAATCTCTGATATTCACAGCACTATTTCTACTAGGACTTAACATGCAAAATCTCAAGAAGTCATGTTTGGGCTTATGCATAGTAATGCATTATGTCTGAACAACACACAAATGATCAAAAGTTTATCCAGCCTTTAACCAAACAATATGACCTTTCTGTTCCAAATAGCTTAAAGTGTACTTTTTATAATTTTATTATTGATAATTTTATTATTGATTTATTCTATTATCTACATGGAATCCTTTAAACATGAACAAAGATCTCTGTATATGGGTAACTGTAGGTACCCATTCATGAATACAATTTCTGGCACACCAAATTTTCCTAGAGACTGGAGGTGAGATACTGAAAAAAAGAATACTCTGTTATAACCTGTGTTCATGGCAGTATAAATGTAGAAATATCAGGTCTCTTGCAGATTATGCTCTGTGCATTCTGTAATGTGTTACCTGGAAAACATGATAAGAAAGGGACATGGGATGATGTACAGGCTACAGCTGAAAAAAGAGATTTGGTTTTCCTTCTTATCTAGCCTGGTAAAGGGTTGTCTTATGACATCATTCAGACTTATCAGGCAGATGAGTTCAGTAGATAAGAAAAGAGATTTTATTGAAGTAATAAAAATGTAAGAAGTAGCATTCCTTGGGTTATAGAACGTTGTGCAATCCTCAATTCCCAGAAGCTTGGTTTCTGCTGCAGAAGGCATTAATATTCTGCAGGACAAAACTGGAGCTACATGATCCAAGGTGTCTTCATCAGACAATGTCCTTCAGCCTCACTCCCAGAGGCAAATAGTTTTTTGGCATGAGGGTCACCTATGAAGCCAAATAAAATAGTATTAATGTTCATATCTTGATATTCCTGGGTGTGATAGTCCTTGTACTATTGAAAATTCCAAAGAAACATTTTTTTTAAAGCCACAGGAGAAAATAAACTGGGCAATCATGACAAGAGTGATTAGTAACAATGGAAACGCTAGATATATTAGTGGAGATGGCTGCAGGGAAAGAAGAATGCTTTCTGTAAGTTATCTTTGAGAGTCATTGAGTTTCTAGTAAAAGAGAACTTCATTGTGACTGGTGTATGCTCAGGACAATAACAGAAAGTGAATTGGAGAGATGAACTTGTTACAGACTTACAGCCAACACTATGAATCTACAATATTTAGATTCTTATTAACACCAGATTGTCTCTAGATATAACAGCATGAAGGTACATAAACAGCCATTAAAATGGAAGACGCTGACAGTGGGAAAGGCAATGTATATGTGCCAAGTAGAAAATTAGAAAGAAGCAGAGAAAAGCCCTAGAGAAAGCTGGAAGAAAATGACTGTGAGTACTAGCATTAAATCAGTGAAGGAAAAAAAAATCATATAACAAATTGGCCAAGAACAGAAACAGAGTAAGAAAAAAGATTTGCAGCAATTGACAAAACTGAAGGAAATTCTTTACACTCCAAAAGACAGGAAAAACACAACGGAGCTTTACATCCAGCTATTAAACTCAAGAGTACAAATAAAGCAAGAAAAGGCTGTTATGGAGTCCAGGGTGGGATTCCTCAAGTGAATGAGAATGGTCCTTGTGTGGAATAACAGAACAGTCTGCCTTCTCCAGGGCCAGCATGTATGTGACATAGAAACCTCACAGAGCCACAGGAGGACCGGAAGGAAAGGAAAAAGGAAGGGAAGGGAAGGGAAGGGAAGGGAAGGGAAGGGAAGGGAAGGGAAGGGAAGGGAAGGGAAGGGAAGGGAAGGGAAGGGAAGGGAAGGGAAGGGAAGGGAAGGGAAGGGAAGGGAAGGGAAGGGAAGGGAAGGGAAGGGAAGGGAAGGGAAGGGAAGGGAAGGGAAGGGAAGGGAGGGGAAGGGAAGGGAGGGGAGGGGAAGGGAAGGGAAGGGAAGGGAAGGGAAGGGAAGGGAAGGGAAGGGAAGGGAAGGGAAGGGAAGGGAAGGGAAGGGAAGGGAAGGGAAGGGAAGGGAAGGGAAGGGAAGGGAAGGGAAGGGAAGGGAAGGGAAGGGAAGGGAAGGGAAGGGAAGGGAAGGGAAGGGAAGGGAAGGGAAGGGAAGGGAAGGGAAGGGAAGGGAAGGGAAGGGAAGGGAAGGGAAGGGAAGGGAAGGGAAGGGAAGGGAAGGGAAGGGAAGGGAAGGGAAGGGAAGGGAAGGGAAGGGAAGGGAAGGGAAGGGAAGGGAAGGGAAGGGAAGGGAAGGGAAGGGAAGGGAAGGGAAGGGAAGGGAAGGGAAGGGAAGGGAAGGGAAGGGAAGGGAAGGGAAGGGAAGGGAAGGGAAGGGAAGGGAAGGGAAGGGAAGGGAAGGGAAGGGAAGGGAAGGGAAGGGAAGGGAAGGGAAGGGAAGGGAAGGGAAGGGAAGGGAAGGGAAGGGAAGGGAAGGGAAGGGAAGGGGAGGGGAGGGAGGGGAGGGGAAGGGAAGGGAAGGGAAGGGAAGGGAAGGGAAGGGAAGGGAAGGGAAGGGAAGGGAAGGGAAGGGAAGGGAAGGGAAGGGAAGGGAAGGGAAGGGAAGGGAAGGGAAGGGAAGGGAAGGGAAGGGAAGGGAAGGGAAGGGAAGGGAAGGGAAGGGAAGGGAAGGGAAGGGAAGGGAAGGGAAGGGAAGGGAAGGGAAGGGAAGGGAAGGGAAGGGAAGGGAAGGGAAGGGAAGGGAAGGGAAGGGAAGGGAAGGGAAGGGAAGGGAAGGGAAGGGAAGGGAGGGGAAGGGAGGGGAAGGGAGGGGAAGGGAGGGGAAGGGAGGGGAAGGGAAGGGAAGGGAGGGGAAGGGAAGGGAAGGGAAGGGAAGGGAAGGGAAGGGAAGGGAAGGGAAGGGAAGGGAAGGGAAGGGAAGGGAAGGGAAGGGAAGGGAAGGGAAGGGAGGGAGGGAGGGAGGGAGGGAGGGAGGAAGGAAGGAAGGAAGGAAGGAAGGAAGGAAGGAAGGAAGGAAGGAAGGAAGGAAGGAAGGAAGTGTGGGTAAGGAATTTCTTTTTAAGATTCCGTAGGGTTTAACAAACTTCAAAGATCTCATTTCTTTACAAATATCCCATTTCCTAGAATTATCTCTGGGACTATTTCCAGGTGCAGAGTGTTTCACTGTGCATCAAGCTGCAGTCTGCAAAGTCCAACACAAAGGTGCACTTGGAATTATTAAAAATAAAAAGGAACATCACAAGACTTACACTCATTGATGAATGGTAATGCCTAATCAGCCATTCCAAAAGAAAAGACCAAGGGTAGAAAATACAAAACTATAATTTCCTTTTTTAAAAAGGCAGGGTAACTATTATATCTTCCATCCAGACAGATACAATCAAACGATGAGTATAATAAACAATTTTACTCTTTTACAACAAGTCATCCTGTTCAAAGTTAATCTGTCTGCAACAGCTGTAAGCCTACTAAAACTTTATGTGTTATGAAAATCTGTGAATAGTAGTAGTTGTTGTTGTATCACAGTTCAAGCATAAGAAATTTCAATGCATTCATAACATTGTGAACTATATAGTTAGATACATTTTTTCTAAATTTTATCCATGTTTTAAAATGAAGAGCTTATCTTGAAATCCATCTTATCCTGAAGCAGATAATACAATGACCTCTTATCCCAACCTGAATAAAGCAATATCATTGCATCAGAAAAATATTAGAACACTAATACAATATTTAATTGAATATATTCAGACTTGAGTAAGAGTTCATATTGATTTTTTGAAAATAAAGGTATTCCTTCATCTCATCCTCAGATTCATCTAAACTTATTACATTCTGTATATTGAAGGATTGTCTAGTCTGAAATGATGACTGTTAAAATTAACTATGTCAGTTTAATAGCCCGATTATACAAAACTTTCTTAAACCATGACGACACTCTTCAGAATCAGACCCTAATCTTGCAAGTAGAATGTGTGGTTTTGTGTAGCTCTGTGTTTGCTCTTAATGTGTCATTGCATGCCAATTTCACATTCTTGAATTCTGCATTAAATGAGATTTACAGTGCCTGCTGACATTTTTTTTGTAATAAAAAAAATAAACTGAACTAACTAAATAAATGATACATTTCCTGTGCTATGCTTGTCATGCTTAATTTATTGAAATTCTGAAATTTAAACTAATTTTCTGATTTTTCATATCCATCTGTCAGTTCATCCATCCATTTTTGCACCTTTCACTGTTATGATATTTGAGCAACTAGCATAAATTGCAGAGAAAATTGATGAAAACCTATTCTGAGGTGTGCCTAATTTTAGCTGATTTAACTTCCTGAATCCTTAAGCTTCCATTTTTCAGTGGGGCTATAAACTGCTCTCTGGGATTCTCACTTTCACAATAATTTTGTACAATTACATCATGCAAGCAGTTATGATACATATTTATAGGAGAAGATTGAGTTCTATTTGAAAATATATGTTTGTCTTCTTGGGCTTGTTTCTCTCAATTTTTTCATATTGTGAATAATTTGCTGTTTAAAATGGTAAGACCTTTTACAGGTTTAAAAAGACTAAATAAAGAACATTTAGCATATGCATGCAAAAAAGCCAATATAGCTGCTGAACAAATGCAGATAATTTTTCCTGTTGAAACTGAGTCTTACCACTCAGTCTTTTCTATCTATAACTTGAAATTATGAATTATTAAGTATTTTCTGGAAAAATATATCTATCAACTATATAGGTGACAAATCTGAATGGCTGAAGTATGAAGATAGGGGATAACCAACTGTCAAAGTTGCCTCTGTTCTCTTTTTCCTTTTGTTCATAACTTTATAACTCATTTCCGAGTGACTCATTAGGTTCTTGGCTTCCCTCCTTTCCAGATCTCTACCTGAATCCTACAAGGGAGCTGATAAGGGGAGGTCACTGCCTGAGTGGTTCAGGTGGAGCAACATCAGGGCTAGGTCCACGTTAAAAAGCTGAAGCCGTCCAAGAACATTTGTTTTGCCACAGTGCCACTTAACAATCACATCATTAGTGTTAATCAGAAGCTGTGCTTTGTCGTTATTTTTATTAGAAGTGCACATCTGGAAGGAAGAGGAGAACAACAGACTATAGCAAAATGAAAGTCAATCCCAAGCTCTTATTTAGGTCCAGTATTTGAGGAAAGCTGGCAAGAGTTTGTAATATAGAAAGATTTTTCCAGAAAAATTCCTTCTTGCTCCACGCTAGGCTCTGCCATCCATTAATTACAGATCCCTGTGTCAGGACTGCATTCACTGTCAGCAGAGGGAGACACGACTGATTCTACCTGCTTGCTCTGAGAGGAAGATAAGTAATTGTTTACTGCTTCACACACAGCTCCATAACTCACACATATACTGACAGAGGTCTTGTTCCTCATTACCATTCCCTTCGTCTTTATGTTCTTCCAGTAACAGTCTGGTCCTTAAGTAACAGCTAAAGAAGTAATTTAGCAATCAGTCATATTGCAAATGTAATTTTGGGAAATGATGCATTTCAAGACATTTTTGAATGATACTTTTTTACTTGTGGAACAGAATTAGACTCTGAGCTACTACTGGCAGTGAATCTTTTCCTATTACTCCTTCCTGCTACATAGACTTTTATTATTGTTTTCTATGGACCACATGGGACTAAATTCTAAAATTTATGGATGCCATATTTATAGTACACATCAGCAAACAAGCGTCAGGAAACATCAGTTTTATAGGACAATTAAATGAGATTGTTATAGCAAAATTTAGTGTTGAATCCATGAAAGCTCCATACACTTCAAAGGTTAGACCACCAGGTAACAAAGATAGAACATCACAATCATAGTCTCAATAAGCAGTATAACATGGCTATAAAATAAAAATGGACAGAAAATGACAGAAATATACAGGTATGCCTAATATAATTTCCAGTTTTATTAACTTTGTCTATGAATCTGTAAGGTGATTACTAAACTGTCAGAAGTAGATTTTAAGGTTTCTTTCCTTTCTCACTTTGCCTTCCATTTCCAGAGACCTAATTTGAAAACACACTCAACCTATATTGTCTTTGCAGAACAGAAGTGGTGGATTCTGTAGACCGTGGAAACAAGAGCCACTCTGACCAAACGTTCAGAAAATACAGCCTTACAGCTTCCTGGCAACATTTATTGTGCTACCAAACAGCCTATGTGTTGTTCTCTATTCACCATAAGACTATGGCTTTTTAACAGTATGTAAATAGGTGTAAAACAGTGACCAGGCCACAAGGGCAATTGGGAGCAAGGAAACACAATGTAACATTAAGTACTGGTTTATAAATTCATGTGCTAGATTTCTGAAAAGAGTCACCTGATGAGCCAGCAAACTCCAGTGCTGTATAATTTTAACTACTTCAATGATAATAATATGCAGTGCATTAAGTAGATAAATTGTAAATAATGATAACAGTGTCCTTCAGGGACATGCCTGCACTCCAGTTGCCTGTAGTTGCATTTAGGTTGTATTGTTGATTCACCCTGAGGACACTTTAAGGCCACATTCCTCAACCACAAATCTTGTGTATCTGTTTGTGCACCCAGTGGAGCATGGCAGTACCCCAGATGGCACAGCAAGTCTTTCTGTCTTGAGGGCACCATGCTCTTACAGGCACCTGTGAGAATACCTCACACACGGTGTGGACAGTGCATGCTCCTGACCACCACCATCTAGACTCAAACCTGCCCCCATGCCTGCCAAGCAGCACACGTGCTGCCAGGTCACTGCACCTTGCTGAACAGCCAGCATATCCAAGTGGTGCCTGTCAACCTAGAAACTCCATGAAAGCTGTAGATTGGACCATGACTTCAAAACACCTCCCTCAGCAGCCAAGGATCTCCTGATGAGGACACCTCATGGCCTATTGAGGACAGCCTTCACGCTCTTTTCCATGTAGAATAGTAGGCTGCAAGAAAGGAACCCAGGTACAAGATCTGCACACGAAGACTCCTCCAGGGTGCCAACGAACAGTCAACAACTGACCATATTGCAGCACCTTCTAACAGTACACCTTGAAAAGGATTTTAATGTAGTTGTTCTGCTAATGGTAACTTGAAAATAACCAAGAATTTCATACCACAGTTGATTTTAAATGCAGTTATAGTCACACAACATAATATCATCGAAACCAGACAAAGATGGAAATTGCTAGCTCTACTATTTCGGCCAATTACCTGTTATACACCTAATGCGGCTTTAACCACAGATGCTACATTCCAGCCCTTCTACTTCTGGATCTGCCAAAATTTTTAGATAAATTTGTATCAGTCCATATTTCCTGATTAACCAGTTGCTACCCTAAGTCTGTACTCAGATATCATAGCAACAAGCATGTTGGTGACAGAGGACCTGAACTGCCAGAGGTGGCCTAGCTCCTCTCTGGGATGCCCGCTAATGATGCCCAGTACTGAGGCACTTCAAGCCTAGGAGACAGTCTCCCAGAATTACAGCTTTGTTGTGTTCCTTTCAAAGTATTCATGAATCATAGAGAGATATATTCAAATATTTCTTGGGAAGGTATTCAACACACACCACCTTCGTGTTCCAGAAAACATCAAGATTTATATTGTGCCTCAGACTGAGTATTATTGAACCTGCTTTTTATGTTGAATAAATATTGATGTTTACATCGACAGAACTGAGTGTCTTCCTAGTACAGATAGAAGGCTGAAATTATTCACAACATCTTGCATTCTGCAAAATGTATGAAGGCTATGATGAAAAATAATTTAATACAATAAAGTAACAGGTCTCTAAACTCCAAAGTGTATTAGTGCTCTCAATATTACAAACATAAAATGATTAAGTCATTGCTAAGACTCTAACTTTTATCTGTGATGAAAAACTGTATTTCCTTTCTGTTGCATTGCTATTATGATTGTCACCCCTGTAAGCTATGAGATAACAAGGTAACTAATTAGAAAAGCACTAGTTTTTATAAAATTTCTTATATAGCTATTGTTTGAAAAAAAGTACAAGGTGTATCTCGTGTTAGTCAAGTGCTGTTGAAGTAGTTTAAATGCTGTTACAGGGGGGAAATTTAGAAACATGATTTAATTTTTAACTAATATGAAAAACAACTATTTGCCTTTTTCATCTTCTCTCAAGACTGCACAGCAGGGAAAATTTCTCTGCTATCAACTCAGGAACTACTACAGAAGCAAGTACACCCTCAGGCCACGTGGCATGGTTGGGGAGCCATGGACAAGCCTTTATTTTTAGATCTTGTTAACTATGTTCATTCACAGCACCTAACAACACCCTGTATCAGCTTATCAGCACTGAGATCTCTGCCATGGGCTGCTGGAACAAAGAAAAATAAGGCAGAATTCTAACTTAAACCAGCACAGCATAAGTGTGCTTTTCTAGGACTTCTAGATTTATCTCAGCAGGTTAGCTGCTGATGGATGATGCTTTTAGTCTGTTCAGAGATTCTGGGGTAGATGCTATTCGTGGTTAGAAAAGCTGCAAAAATTGACTTGTTTTGCCTTCATGCATTTGCTGTTATAAAATATCAAAAGCCAATCTGTCATACACCACAGTAACAATTAGTTGTGCGAAAAATATTATTTTTATCGAAAAATACAGAAAAGCAACTTACTTTATAATTAAAAGGACAGAATCTTTGTAATTTTATCTTATATTTCTCATGTTTATAGAGTAAAATTAAAAAAAAAAGAAAAAAAGAAACATTAAAAGATTACAGAACATATTTATATCATATACTAATAATTTGTGTGATCTTGAGTTTCAACTGTCAAGTTAAATACACCCAAGGGCAAAAACTCAACATTGCTGTTCAACTTCAGCCTCAGCTTCCTCAGCTTCCTCAATGCAAAAGCAAAGAGACATTTAATCATTACCTCCAAGGGACAAATAAGCTTCACATTTGTCATCATAATAAAAATCAGACAAATTTATACTAATATAATCATATATTTTCATGCTGGTCTCCAACTGACACTAGATATAAGCTTAGAAGAAAAAGATGGATAGGTAGAAGAGAACAGAAGTAGAGAAAAGCCAAATTACAGAAAATCTAATGAAAGAAATTACCTAAAAATGGCAGAAACAGAAAGGAGTAGAATAGACTCCTCAAGAATAACAGCAGAGCTAGTTGAAAATGGCATCACAGCTATTTAAATTCACAAACAAACCCTTCCAATTTTAAATTATATCCTATACCAAAAGCATTCATTGTTTTGATGTCTTAGCCATTTAAGGGTGTTTTTTGTTTTGTTTTGTTTTTTAAATGAATAGTACAAAGCACTTCTACACATTATTGGAAATTACTTTGCTAAATCCTGCAAGCTATGTCAAGATGTGTTTTGCTTTTCTTCTATTCATTAACAAAATTTAGGGTGTTTTTTTTTCTAAAAACAAAATTTATTACCGACATATTTTTATAAAAGGATTTTATTGAGACATATTTTATCGTACCCAGCATTTTATTTTAGTGAAATGCAGGCACGAAGCTTTGTAGAACTGATGTTGGGCAAGAGAGAGACAGCAAACAATATACAGCAGGGTGTTGCTCTCTTCTGGTTTGTGACACAGATTGTGATTCATGATGCAAATGTTGCTGATGAAAAAGGCTTGCTAGTTTGCTTAAATGAACTGTCTTAGTTTGCTGCTTTAATTACGTAAAACTACTATTTGCCCCAGGAGGTAAATACAAATCTCACCAGGAAATCTCTCCTCCTGCCTTCTCTCCTGAGTTGCTATCCTTGCAGGACCTTTCTAGAAATAAAGGCAAATTCTTTAATTGAATAAATTGATTACTTATATTTCATTAGTTGATGATCTTTGCAACTCACCTGCATAGGGTGAAGCGGTTTTTCATGCAACAATGTAAGGAAAAGCTCACATCTAAAAATAGCTTATTGGAACTCACTAATTCAAAAACAGACTGAAATTTAAGAAATAAAGTTGAAGCTTAGCTTAGCTTATCTGTAAAACTACAGTCTCTTGGGCAGATTCTCTCATGCAAGCTTTACCTTCAGGATGCTCCAGGTTCACTGATGGGCCAGGATGTAGCCACAACTTCTCCATGAACGTTGCCCCATGCAAAGGGCACTCCCAGTATCGGTGTATTCACTTCCCACTTAGTTCACCACTTAGGGGTAAGCATGTTCTGCCACAAGCATGAAAATGGTGTTCCACTCTCAGCCTCCTCCCAAATGCTGCAGCTTTCAAGCTGTTGTAAATAGAGCCAAAGCAAACAGAGGTCTGCTCTCAGAAGCATGGAGCCATCCTGACACTAGGGATGATCCTAGCCTGACACTGTCTATCCCATATTTGGATTTATTTTTTGCAGCCACAGCTTATAAGAAAAGTGAAAAGGAGAATCCATGATCTGGTAGGTCTAAGAAGGAAGCTTACATGAACTCTCAAACACTAGGCAAAGAAACATTGGCTCAAAAGTGTGAATCATCTCTTAACATTCATGTGTGTACTGGCAGAAGAAAATATTTGATGAAACATAAATCTAACATGATAGTGCAGAAGGGCTATGGCAGAGGGGACTGGTTTTTTTAATGTAACTTAGTCTCACTTATAAATCATTCCTTTTAAAGTGGTTGTCTGCTCTTCTTTGGGTTGAATTTAGGCAGGTTCCTTTCTAAGTGTTCACAGGTGTGAGGTTATCTCTCACAAGAAACTGACACCTGTAGTGCAATTTTAGTCTGTTTTTAGGGAAATGACTACCTGTTCTTCTCAAAATTACTGCTGAAAAAAACCCAAACAAACAAAAAAAGCCAAAAAGCCCCAGAACAAACAACAACAAAAACAAACACAAAATCCCCCAAAACAAACAAACAAAATGCCCCCACCAAAACAAACAAATGAAAATCTCCCAACCAGTATGAGCTGGTCAGAGCTGACACAGGGCAATTCCACAAAGTGCTACTTCCACATCTTCTATAGCAGAAGGACACACTCCTTAATGATTGAATAGAGTTAAATCAACAGATAGATCATGAAATAAGAAGATTAAAATACCCAACCCTGTCTTTTCTCAAGATTATATCTGTGAACTGTTACAGGAAAACATATGTATTTTCTGTTCCTCTCTACTCTTCATTTCAGCATTGTTGTTTTTCTTAGGTACATAAAAGCATTAGATAGAAACACTGCTTTCTTTTTACACTAGGTTTGAAGTCCAGAATATCATATATCTGTACTGAGTGACGTACTTGATCAATTATTTTTTGTCTTATCACTTAAACATGACTTTCAGATAAGGAGCACTTAAGGCAAGAGAGGTAAAAAACAGAGCTTGTTCAATGAGTTCAGATGTAACCTCCTCTCTCAGCTACATATATTACAATCTCACTCCAACAACCAAAAATATCACAACTACCAGCAGCAGGTGTTGATGTTTTTTGTGTCTGCATCTCTCTGAGTGTGTAGACTTCAGGACAGTTACTCTGCTATGGGGCTGAGGGGGACAGGGAAGGAATCTGTAAGGTCCGTGGTCAGCCTAAGGGGTGGCATACATAGAAGCTCCTCGAAAGCCGCTGAAGCTACTTCAGTCTTCTAAAATGGAAGCACAGAATTGCTCCACACTATGAAAATGCAATCATTGTCCAAGCAAAGTTTTAAATCAACAAAGAGAAATTCCTGTGTAGTTCAACACAACTGAGCACCTTTTCACACCCTCTTAGCATACCAGTCTCCCTACTGTCTGGGTACTTCCGTGTTTACCCCTCATTCATCTCCATAAGTTTCTAACTGCCTTTTATTGAGAAGGCTGTTTCTGGACATCTGATCTGATATCAGGCAGAAAGGGAATAGAACCTGGTAGGGCTTGCTATTAAAAAACAAGGTCCATGTGAGAGGAAAGAGCATCAAAGCTGGCCAAAGGAAACAAAACATTTAGATGCAGCACAGTGAATGAGAGCAGTGATACATTCACTTGTGCCAGTTTCTGAAAGTTCTGCATGTTAACTACAGCAATATGAGCTGGAGGATTGCATCTGGCACTGCTGTTGGGAGTACTCTCATCCAGCATATATTGTAATGGACATTTGTAATGTTTAATTACATTGACAAGGCATGCACAGAAGGGACAAATACACAAGCAGACACGGAGCACTGAAATGGAAAATCCAGCGCATGGACAGAGCAGGATAAGGTTGCTGCAAGCTTCAGAAACATACCACCTCAGCTAAGAGACAGAAATCACAGCTGGAAAGCTGAGATGAAGAAAGAAAACATATTTGTTATTCTGTTTCATGCTAGACAGTGTTTGTTTAGGATTAATTATTCAGACATATTTGGTCTGAATATTCAGAACATAGTATGCCCTCCATTTTGAACTTCCAGACTGGCACTCCCATGGTATGGAAATCAACCTATCATAACAAAAGTCATCTGAGGTGAGCTATTTCTTTCCCCCAATAATTCCAATAAGGTTTTGTTTGTTTGTTTTGCCATATTTTGTTTTCCTCAAATAAGTGCTGGAAAGGGCAGCCTGTCTAGAAAAATGTCTGTGGGACCAGGACATTATGGGAGAGTGATAGGGAAAGAGATGACTTAGATGAGTCTGCAGAAGGAATGAAAGATGCTCAGTGAACTGTGACTGCCCTGGAGTCATCTACTTGATCACTTGCCCACATATCAGTTCTTACAGCCGATGCACTTAAAAAGTTCATTCTCCTTCTAGAGACAGATTGTGCAAAAGGCTGTGTGCTAAGTTGTCCAAGGTAACAAATGCCAGCTCACATTCTGAATGCTGGTTCAGCCTGTTACATAAAATTGTCTAGCAGATCAGCAAAAAACTGAAATGAAAAAAAAAATATACATGCAAAATGGATTTCTCAGATTGAAATAACTGCGATAAGCTGACTTGAAGGCTCCTTGTCAGAATACCATACAGAACTGGAAGAAGCTGAAGTACCTCTGAAAGAGATGCTGTTTCCAAAAAGTGGTTGATTTATTGATGTTCAAGGGAGTGGAATGTTGCTCTTTTGGTATTGTTGGTTGGAGACTCTCCAGAGGGATGCTGATGTGGCAATTTTATTTCTACTTTTTCCAGACCACCACTTCCTATGATTTTAGGGTTGGGAATAGCTGGTTTTGAACTTTACTCTCCATATCCTATCAGGTGTCTTCAGTGGACTAGGCTGGAAAAATAAAATATTTGATGAGATTTAATTCCTATTATTACTCCTTCCTTCCTGAACTGTTTTCCTTCTTTACCTTACTTCTCCATTTTTCTATCATTCTAATCCTGTCTTCTAGCTAGCAAAATTCTGGTTCAGCTCTACCTTTTGCAACATTATCAAGAACTACATTTTCTTAAGCACTCTGATCCTGCCACACATTTCACAGTTCTCAGAGTAGCTGATGAGACCATCCGCAAAGCTCTCAATGATATGATTACGAAACAAATGCCAGTGGCTGGTCACAGTTTTCAATAGAAATTACTAATCCAGGCAGGACAGCCAAACCATCTAGCTTTCTGACATGGTGTCAGAAAGCCATCTGATTGCTTAGGGCTCTCAGATTCACAGGCTCATTGCATTGGCAGGATGCCTATATCTCTTACTTGGACAGTTTCCTGGTACTTCACTCATTCTTCACAGGCTGCCCAGCTGGTAAAAGGCCATATTGCCCATTTCCTCAGGCTGGTTGGCTCTGGATTTTCCAGCTGCCTTGACTTCCTGGGCACTTACCTTTCTGGGCCACTGAGCTTCACAGAGACCACCTGTTTGGAGAGTTAGCATTCCAGCTGTCCTGCTCAAAGGCCAGACCAGAAATCAAAAGGTACAAGGGGAAACAGGACAATCATTTAGTTGGTGGACCCAGCTAATAGGGAGAGAGGTGACTCCCCCATGAAAAAGAAAGCAAGGTCTATGGAAACATTTCCAATTCTTTTCATTCCTTGCCCACTATTACATTTGGTTTTGTACACATGAATTTTCTGTTGAGACTGATATTCCGTTTACCAACCTGGTAACAGTGCATTTGTACTCAAATCACACACAGAGATAGCCTTATATATAAAGGAGAATGAATCTGATGCAAAATTGTCATTCTCTCTTGGAAACAAAAAATATGTTAGAAAGGAATTCCGTTGAACTCACACAGCAGTGCAAAGCATTGTGGCAGTGCTTTCCTTTTACATGCTGAAGTTTGCACTGTTCACCCTATTTTACTTAAAATAATAGCTAACAAAAAAAATCTTAGTAATATATTAGTTATTTACAAAATGAAAGTGAATTTCCTCTTTCTCCATATACTCTAATTGCAATTTTGGAAATTTTACCTCACAAGTGCACCTCTTTTGACACCTATTCTAGCAGAATAAATAAGGAAGTAAATTATTATACTCTGTATGACCCTATATTGGCCAGCCCTGGGACACCTGAAAGTCACGTTTCACAAATCTTAGCTGTTAAACAGCAAACAGAATCACTCCAAGCTATGGACTCTGCTTCAGTTTGATGCCAGGTTTGTTTCTTTTGGCACATTTTTTAGTTCTGGTCCTCCTTTTTCCCTCTCCAAGGCCTGCTACCTCACCTCGATGTTGCATGAGCACGGTCTCATGGGATTCCCATCACAATCCAACTACCTTTGCCCAGAAAATTCCATGTTTGTTGTTTTAGGCTCCCATTCCAGTCCCAGCCTGGCCTTCCCTTCTCTCTTACAATCTGTCCCACCATTCCACTTGCAATCCTCTTTTTATTCAGTCTCTTTGGTCAACGATTTCAGGTTCATCCCTATATCCTCTCTTACATTCGATATTTCTTTGTTTTTCTTCTGCTGAAATTAGCCTCACCTGGTTTCAGTCCATAAGTTTTCTCACACTTCTTCCCCTATTCCTTGGCTCAGTGTATTTCTCTAGGTATTCTGCTTCTCCATATGCTTTAACTCTTCATCAAATTTATGTGCCACGTCCCTTTATCTTCCTGTCCCTTTTCATTAGTCTCTTCTAGCCAGTCTTGGTCTTCCCATGGTCCAGCACTAACCTCAGTAGCCAGCTACTGTGTGTCTCTGGGCACCTGATTACAACCCAGACCCTCTCACCAGTTGCATTTCTGTTCATTTTGCCTTTTCTAGCTTCCAGTTCTTCAGAGAGACGAGGTAAAAGATGCTTTGAAATATAAGAAAATCCTACAACAACTGTCTTTAACCAGTCATTCCATGTATTTCTTTGGTCTTTTGACTCAAGAAGTAGCACTTAAAGCCTTAGTGTGCTGCATTTTGCTACCATTTCCTGAAAACAATGACAAGCATTTGCAATTGATTCTGACTGTGCATCGGAGGAGCCATTTGCAGATCTGCAGGTCTTAGATTGTGCAAGGCTATGGTAAATTTTCTACTACAAACACTCAAAACTTAAGTGATCTGAACTAAGCTTGGTCTGCACTGTAGATCTCAAGGAAACCTTCAAAACAGAGCTATTAAGAGTCATTATAGATATTGTCTGAAACTATTGTCTGTCTGACATTGTCTGCCACTTGTATTTTCTAAAAATCTGTCCTGCGTGTCTGTGTATAATTATTTGAATTGAATGCAGCATAGAGGAACCACAGAGATAAAGACAGAATATAAACTAGGTTTAATGTTTGCATAGCTAAATATTTTCCTCAACTGAAAAAAAATGAAGTAAACTATGGCAAAATCATCCTTACAGCAAACAGAAAACCATATTCTGCATCCAATATTTCTTGCAGAAGCAGTTAAAGGTTGATGCTGAAGAAATGGCATACTTTCCCCATCCAATTTCTATGCAATTAAGGTTCCTGTCACACTTCCTAGGAGAAAGCACCAATATTTTCACATGGTTAGCCACACTGTTCTTCACAGTGAGAATGACAGAAGGTTGTATTAGATATATGAAGGTGGATTTACACTTATTTGGATTGTATGTAGTTTTCTTATATGCTAATTGTGGTAGTATCTGTATTCAAATAATCTACTTAGGAGTGCTGAATTTATTAAAACACAATAACAAGAAAAGGCAACCTCCAAACCCCCACGGCACTTGTGCAAAATTACAACAGTTGAATTCATTTCAAATGACTGACTGTTGTTCATTCAAATACTTGTCACATACAGTGGAGCTGTCTACCTGATTTCAAAACATTTCTTCCAGAGTTCACAAATCGGATGTTTATGACAGTGCAATTTGCAAAGGAATGTATGTGTGTGTGTGTATATATATGAATTTCATAAAATCTTCTCCTCGTGTCTCTTGACTGATAACATTTTTGAAAAATTACATACAAGCACTTAAAAATATGGTAGTTCTTATTTTAACCAAACATTTCCCTTTCACAGTGTCACAAACACAAACTAATCTCCCAAAGGATAAAAGATATTTCCTAACTGTGAGATGTTTGAAGATATTGCTGCAGTGCTGTGCATAGGTCTATATACTTTGTTTTTTCATAAAGGTCAAATACTCCTCTTTACACATACTTGTTTAAAGCTGTACACATTTTATTTCATATATATATATAAGGAAGCCTAATGAAAACACCAATCTGGAGTTACAACATAGGCATTGAAAGTGGTAGAAGTATTTTTACCTCTTGTTTTCAAGATGACTTACTGTTAAAGGTGAAGCATTTTATTGACTTATGTTGATTTAAACAAAAGGTTTCTGGATCCAAGGCACACTCTTGTGTTGTTTCCAGTGAGTAATAGAGATGGAAAGAGATATATTAAAAAATTGGCCTGTTTGATAGAGTTCCATTTCCTGAAAATGGTCAGAAAAGGTTTGGGGTTTGTTATGATATGGAACACAAACAGATTTAATTTAAAGAAATCCTGAGAACCATGAAACAAAAAACAGCTTGCACACCCACTTTCTTTTATTTGGAAACTGCAACATTTTTTTTGCCTTCACATCCTTTCATTTTCTCTTGTTATTTGTTAATCACACAAGAAGATACTAAATGAGCTGCTCACTACAGCTCAGAGGATTAATGTATACTACACACAACATATTTAAGCAGTTAATTTCAAAATTTAAATAAAAACGCACAAAGTAATTGTAAAAATGTATTGTCATCAAGTTTGTAAGCCTTTATCATTTCAAATTGTAATTAATTCTAATCAAGAACTTCCAGCTTGATCAAATAATTTCGAATGGATTCAGGAATTATCATTTAGAATTGGACCTTAGAGCTGAAAATGACATAATTATGAAATAGGTAATCTAAGTGACTCTGCACATGAAGTGGTCATTTGAGAAAATTTCAAATTACAAAAATAACTTCAGTGCAAAGGTTGAACAAAACCTAAAACTTGTAGACCAAACTTAACTGAACATATAAATTAATTCTCAATTCATCAGCTATATCATAAGCTTTCTCAAAACTACCACTGATGCACTTGAGTTTAGTTTTTTAAAGTATTATATGTACGAAACAGACCATGAAACCCCACATGTGGAAAAGAAGACTTTAGATTTGTATTCATCATTTGATCCATTCTTTCCAAATGTGCTGTCAATCCATTAACTTTGAGAAAAAAGATTTATTAATAAATGCTTTCTGGTAGTTTCCAAATCTAAATATTTTTGTTGAAGTTTTGTGCTGGGTTTTTAGGTCACAGATTGTTTAGACCTCAGGACAAAATGGTATTGTAAATGCTGCCAATTTTAACTAAGATTATGGATTGAAATGTTTACTTTGCCTTATCTGCATACACCCTGTCTTGTATTTCCATAGGCACATAGTAAAAATAACCTGAACGTTGCAAATATTGAGGTTAGCTAATGGAAAGTCTTATCTGAAACAACGGACAATATTTTAATATGATGAGGTTGTGTGTTATGATAATGAAATGAAGCCAAAAGACAAACAGAGATATTATTCCACTTACCTTCCTCTATCTCTGTGCCAGATTAGGGAGTGATAGTAAAAGATGATCACTTCATGATTGTTAAGGACAGCCAAAAGCAGCAATATAACATTATTACTGCTAAAGTTCTTCCTACAAATTATTACATAATATCATCTGCAAGTTACTAAACTTCAAACTCAAAAAGTTGTGAAACAGGGCGAGAAGAAAAAGGCAGTGCAGAAGTGAAGATCCTGGCAAGAGATGAGTTTCTGACAGTCTCTTTCAGTAAGGGTTATCTTTCAAAAGACAATTCCTATCTTTCAGACATCATATCTCTTTCTGAATAGAACCATAACAACTTTGCCTCATGAAATTTCACTGTTTGTTTACTTTTTCTCACCAGACCTTTTTCACACCCAAACCTTTATCCTTCCTTAGAGCTTTAGTGGCAGAGGATTTCCGAAGTGTTTTCAAAAGCAATCATTGTTTTCAGCACAATATTTTAGATTCTCTCACATGATACATCACAAATGTACAAAAGAGAGGGAAAAATGAGGGAGCTTGTAAGAGACTAAAAAGACATGGTACAGATGCCAGTTTTGACGTTTGAGAGCCAGATAACTTGGGGGGTCTGAAGAGAGTTCAGACATCTTGGAGTCCAATGTCCTCAACCCTTAACTGCTGTCATAGTACAGTCAATAACCTGAAATAGAGACGTCAGTGATAAACACCAGTGATCCACTCTTCAAGAATAATGTCAGTAATACACTAAGAAGGAATATAGGTACTATTACTCTGGATCAGAGATGTTGTCTGTCCAGTGCCATATCATACTGTTACTGGCATTATGCAAAATACTCCATGTGAGGTAGACATAAAGTTATATGCTCTCAGTATCATCATGTCACTCTCACAAAACTTGTGACTCTCACAGTATTGTGAATGTCTTCTGCTCCTCAATGTGGGGCTTTACTTTCTGATACTTTTTTTTTTTCCAAATGAAAAGAAAAAAAATAATGACTTTCAAACTGTCATTCACTTTAAGTGGTTACATATATAAATAAGCACAAATGCTAAAGGAAAAGGAAGCATATCATCTACTCATATTTTAAAGCTGTTACTATGCAACAGGAAAAAAAAGTTATTACTACCACCCCTTTGCCAGACATTGGAAGTTGTAGATTTATAGCTTCAGGGAAACTATGCTGATTGTACTTTTCCACTTCTCCCCTACCCTACACATAGCAGTTTTGAGATAAAGAGAATTCTTTGTGTCCTGCACATGGGAATAGCCATCTTTCAGCGGAATCACTCACCTCTCACTGATATCACCCAAGCGCAGGAAGCGTGAAGGAGGCAAGGCTATTGCCAGTCTTTTTCAGCAAAGGACACTTTCTGCTTGGGTGAACACTTTGTAGGTCTCTCTTTACTCTTTTTTATTCTAATATAGTAATTCAGAGGTAATTAAAAAACACAGAACATCATCTTATTTAAATAGGAAATCTACTGGTGAAATATGAACAAAAAAATGACTTAAACCCAAGACCAATAACAAAATAGGAATAAATTATTTATAGCTTCTGTCGGAGCCACACTGCCTCCAATCCAAATCTGTCCCAGGGCAACTTTGCTTCAAAACTGTAATGAGTAAGAGCCCTGAGGTGGGCAGGAGCACAGTGGGGCAGGAACAGGGCAGAGCTGTGTCATGGGTTCAGTGCACTACAGCAGGATCCAACCCCAGTGATGCTGCATTCAGTTTCAGTTGCAGTGCTGTTACAATATCAGCGTATTGCTGATATCATTACTTGAAATCTGATAATAGTGGGGGTTTACTTCTTAGCAAGGCTTCTGATTTCACAGCTCTCTGTTTCATTCATCACTTTTTTCAATGACTTATCCTATGGCTTGGATCAGATTTTTTTTTTTTTCTATAAACCTATTCTATTTACAGTCATTGATTGTGAAATTCTCAGTGATATCAGTAGTCAAAGGGAAGCCGACAGAGAGAAGTCAGTTGGACAAAAAAAAGTCAATTAAACTTTTGTTGCTGGGAGGACAGGCAGCATCATTGATTTGAATAATTTTAATAAAAAAGTGTGGGAATGTTTTACATAGAAGTCCATATACCTCATGGAAATTTAGGGATTTTAGCTACTCTTTGTCCCCTCCAACTGTATTGCTTATGCACATCCTCAGCATTGTATGACATGCACAAATTAACATAGCAGATTTAATCTTACTTGTATACACAATTATTTTAGATCTAGTTCAACAATATATGAGAATAGATTCCAGATCAGATGAAAATTTGTATATTGTATCAGTGGTCTTCAATACACACACATCAACTTTCTGCTAAGACTGAGTGGAGCAACAGGAGCCTTTCACTCCCCAGGGGCATTCTCAGTTGATGACTTGCTGCTGAATTACACCACTTTAATAATAGATTGTAATACAAAGCAGACGCCCACAGATTTGTCCATGTAACATAATATTTTTTTGTCTTTTGTTTTTCTGTTTCTTTCTATTTTAAGTCTTAGATATATTTCAGCAGTAGTTGCAATAAAGCCATAGGTTCAGGTCATTTTATTTTGTCTTCCATGCAAACATCTCCATTTTCTTGGAATCACTGACATGACGTTCTTGGTATGAACAAGGATTTTTAAAGCCACATTTAAGGTATAAATGTACAGTGCCTAGTGCATACCCTTATTCCATTAAACATAAATACCACATGTTTTTTCACTGTAAAACAGTACATTAAAGAAGTCACTATATTTTCTCCTATTTTCATTGTAAAGCTAAATTAACGGCTAATGTTTCAAATCAACACAGACTGATTAAAATAATCCTTAACTGGATGACATAATAATAACAGTAGGAAAACTATACAATAGCTCCTAGATTTGGAACTGAAAGTATCCCCCATATCATTGGCCATGCACTTGCACTAGTCAGGAAATTTTAATCTGAATTGTTAATTCCTTTACAGAAGGAATTTTGACAGTAAAGGTTTCTCAGGTCCAGAAAAGAATGAATCAAACCAGAGTGATAACAAGACCTGTGTACTCACTTTCTGAATTGTCAATATTGCAGTGATTACAACATTCACCTTGGACATGTTCAAATCCTTTCTCCATCAGCTCAGACTAGGTTCTGGGTGAGCCTCTTCATCACTGTTATTCAGGTGCAGTTCCCTGCTTTTAAAAATTCTGGTTTCTTCCTAACATGGAATATGAATGTTCTGAGAAAAGGAGGAAGGAAAACCTATTTTTTTCTATATTTGATGCTGTGTGAGATAGTCAGAAATGCAGAAGACAAGGTGCCTCGTGGCACTTCCATTTGGAAGACTGTAATGGGATCGAGTCTGCTTCCAATACCCAGTGTTATAAAATGAAGTAATTCCCATGTCAACCGGTCCTGCATGGCCAAATTTCACTTTGAGTTACATCAGTGCAGAAGAACTGAATGCAGATAGGCTGCATTAATATCTTTAAGTAAAGGTCTGACATATGCAATAAAAATTTGTATGCAAAAAATCCACTACACTGTGCAAAAAACTGATTTAATGAGCTTTTTATGATGCCATTGCCATGGTATAATACAGTAAATTCTCTGTCACATCAATATTGTTTTACCAGTTTAAGCTATCATTATATAAATCTTCCAAAAGTTGCAACAAATAAGTAATCACTAAGATGTTGGTTTGGTTTGGTTTGGTTTTCCCCAATATAGCGCAAGGCAGGTGATCACCATGTCTCCTTTCACAGGGTCAGAGTTGTTCAGGTAATACTCTCAAAAATGTTTTTGAAGTGCAATAAATATTGCCTTGTAAATATCTACAAACATCCTTCAGTTTTGCTTCATTTTGCCAATTACTGTCATAACAGAAATATTGCTAAACCATGATTTTCTAAGCACTTTATTTGAGTGATTATTACAGAGTACAGTTCTTCAAAGCCATCCATATACATCTTAGTAAGTACATAAACAGAGGCTTACTAAATAGCCTATTTTGTCACACATTGTTTCACACATCTGAATGAGAAAGATTTTTGCCTTTTTTTTTCCTTTGCTAAGTCTGTTATCCTAAATATCAAACTGGACATATGTAACCTTTGTAGATACACTGCCTTGCTCTTTCGTGATCTCATTTCTGACTTTTGCAAGATATTGATTTTATGTCATAATGCAATGATGAGCCACTTGTCTACATGGCTAGTTGTACCAGAAAATGGTCTAGTGTTTACGCAATGGCTTCTTCATCCTGGACTGAAAATTTAGTTACAGCAGCACAACTAAACCAACCCTATTCCTTCATCTCTCCCTCTCCCCTTACTGTAGACACAGAAAGAGAGTAGGATTGTGCATTCTCATTTGAAGTTGTAACTACAACAACAAAGTCAGGAGCATTCTGTACCTCTGCTCTTTCGTGCTTTCTCTAGTTGCTTATAGCTTGGCATCTCTGCACATTCTGAAGATCATGTGCAGGCCTTACAGGACTGAACATTTAATATCTGACAGAATAGATATAATAAGGCAGCCGATCCATAGTGGAGGGAAATTAAATGCTGCTGAGGTATTTTATTGAAATTTCAGTTCTTCTGAATTTATAGTTGTAGGCAGGGGTGGAATTTCAAAAATGCAATTTCAGATTACTTTTATGGAGTTCTTTGCTTGACTACTGAAAGCTGTAATCATCACAATAAAATCCTGGGATGAAGCGCCAGTATAACTTATCTTATGCTAGTGTAATAAGATATGTTCCACAAAAAAGCTCTACTAGAATTAGGCAGATTAATCCAGTCCTACTTAATCACATTTCACAACAAGCTTTGCATATATCCAGCCATTTTTTAATGTGCATTTAATAAATATAAGATTTTATAATGGAGTGCAATATTTTATTCATTGGATTTTGATTCTACAGGATTATATGAGAAGACATTGGCTGATTCCTTAAGCAGGAAGAAACTACTTAATAAAATAAAGCTGATGGTCGTTAGCTAAGTACATCACAAACAATGTTTCCCCCCTAGAGCTGTCTTCACTTCAGGATGCTGTGAAATAACTCATGGAAGTCTCAGACAGCCAGAAGTTCAAAACCTCACAGAAGGTGCCAAGCAAATTGTTGGAGTGGGTTTCTTGACTGTAAGATGCAGGTGGCAGGACCTTGTTTTCTTCTGTCTCTCTCACAGGGGACACAATTTCAGCACTTAATAATCCCGTTGTAACACTTCCTTTGAAGGAGGCAGATTTGTGGAAGTTGATTTTTAAAGTTGTTTAGACAAAAGCTGAACCCCTTCAGACACAAAGGGTTCTTGCATTTCAGTAGAAAAGGGCAAAGAAGACATGCCTAATTAGATGGGAAAATCAAGATTAACAAGTATGACAAAATCCCTCTCAATCCTTAAGGCTTCTATTTGCTTCCTACTATCTTTCTTTAAGAAAGACACTTCTTGTCATCACCAGTCAGCAAAAGATATTATTACTTGAAATCTTCATGCTTTACGTGAATTAATGAGGTAGGAGAGATGTGTGCACAGCAAGAATGCACTCATTTTATCTTTCTATAGTGTTTGAAAGGTCTGATCTTTTACAGAATAGTTACATCAGTGAGCATTCTTTGGGCTTAGGTCAAAGACTGTGAATTTGGATGTGTAAAAATACACATTGTTTGAATGTACATGGCTTGCCAAGAACAGTTGCCCTTACTGCTTTCTTTTTTTTTTTCAAAATTCACAGTTGGAAAATTTGACTGGTATATGTTTTTCACTTTTTTTCAAGGATTTTGGTAAAGAGACTGAATGATAGTGGCCCAAGACAAACAACTTGTGTTAATCCACGAGGAAGAAAATTGTCATTTCATTCAGAATTTTTCCATTAGCCATAGCTTTTGGCACACTTAACTTAGCCTGCCTTGGCATCATTTAGTACATATCATGTTGATTTTGTATAGTATTATGTTTAAACCTGAATCACAGAGCTAGGAAGCCACCTGTCTCTCAGGAGATCCTTATACAAAGGCAATTTACTCAGTCAGCATAGGTTTTAAGTTCAATTCTTAGATAAACTATACCTGAAAAAAGTTAATTGATATTAATGTTATCATTGTATCACTCTTTTGTATTTAGATAAGGGAATACTGCACAACTCAACAGGATACTGTGTCCAGGAATGAGGTCAGAAACACTGACCTATTGATATTTGAATCTTGCAGTTTTTCCATATAAATATTGACACAATACTTTTTCTAATCTTCTCTAGCTATTCTTTCATACTAAGACTGGTTAAAAAGTAAAATCAGTGACACAGGTGACTCCTTAGCAAACTTCTGAAAAACCTTCAGAATTTCGTTTTCTTTGCATTTTTAAATGTATTTTGATTTAGAAGATAATTAACTTTCTCCACAGTTATTGCTGAATTGAAACATATTTTGACTTTGCAGCAGGACGTGTATAATATTGGCAGCAGGAGGAACTGGGATCAGTTTTTTTGTATGCAGTTCCTTACTTAGGGTCAAATTTTTGCAAATAAATGTAACTATGGCTCAGCTCATCAATACTTTATCCTTCTTCCTAAAGTATCTTTTTCTCCAGCAATATTCAGGAAGTCTTTGCCAAACCAAGTAACATTTGCTATCCTAGAAACACCAAGTATATTTTTGCCTAAGGAAAATGTAAAAAAAAAAAAAAAAAAAAAAAAATCAAAGAAGGAGAAAACCTCTCTTAATATGAATAATGGTGTTCCAAAGGAGTTCCAAATAACAGCAACATCAGCTAGAGGTGATTTTTGTGCCTTACAAAGACAACAGGATTCAATTATTTGTATTTTTAAAACTAATTTTTTGCCCAGATTTCTTTTACCCAGAGCAAAATCTACATCTTGCATTTCTGAACTAGACTGAGAAGTTCTCTAGCTGGACATGAGTGTGTTTATAAACCATGGTCAGTCTCTCTTTCTTATGTTTTGCTCAGGCTATGAACAGATATATTTTTTCATGGCAACTCTTCATCTTGAGAGTTTTATCCTACAGTAATATATAGTAATGTTTCCTGTCTTTCAGGGGAGAAATATGAGAGCGAGCTCATGTGCTTATCACCTTAATTTCACTAAATACATTAAGTTCCTAAACTCTCTAATATTCACTACAGATTGGAAGAAGTGGAAGGTTTCCCAGATCACCTCATGCTTGTAGTTATTTTTCTGTTTTTTTTTCCAATCTTTACAAATATATTTGCAAAACTTAAATATTTACCTTGAACTTATACATTCCAGTACAGATTTCAATAATGATATATAAAGAGGTAATGTCCCCATATCAGTTTTATATTTTATCCAATATTCTACTGTACATTTTTATTTCTCTGAGATCCAGTTCTCATATGCTCTCTTCCTGCCAGTCATTTTATTTAGAGCATAATTAAAAAAAAAAAAAAAGGCATTTGAAGGATAGGAACATCTTAAGTGACTACAGCTAATGACAAAATGCACATGTCCAGATTTTAACCTGAAAATCAAACCAAACAAAATATTAATCTTATAGTTTCAAACTGCTGAAAAGTCCCAGTGTAAACACTAACAATTTCTCATCTGTTTTTTCTTCAGACACTGAAAAAGTGGTGTCATAGAGGAAACCTGACTTTAATCACATTATCCAGCTAGATTTCACTAACACAAGCTAAACACAAGATCTTTTTAGACACGATGTTAGTGATACCATTTCTCCAGAGAAGAAAAACAATTTTATCATCCACTGTGAAGAGAATACTCTAATGCATATACTCACACTCATTCCTGCAGGTCCCATCTCCTTATTGTTTATAGTGTCTCCTGCTTCCACCCAACCACATTGCTCCACCATATAAAACTAAGGCATGCAGAAAAAGTATTTCTTACACAATGTAATACATTGGATCTACTATCTACTTTACACTTTAAATATGTTCTTGGCCAGAACTGTAGACTATCTCCCCAATAAAATACAATACCAGTGATCAAAGTTTCCTAACAATAGCGCAGAAAAATCTGGAACTGAATTTTTTTAATTTTTTTTTTAAGGGCAGCACATGTTATGTAAGGCCTCAGAATTTCTGACATCTGCTACTAATACGGCATATGTTGTGCTAGGGCTACTTGAGGAGATGTTACATTAGCATCATAATGATTACTGATTAATAGCCATACATTATGCCTGCTTACTTGCCCTTGCTTACCCCCGCAGGACTTCTGTCAGACTTCTACCATGATTCTGCTGTTACACAAGATACTGCACTAATTGGGCCATGCTTACTTGTACCAGCTCCTGAAATGCCAGGCTGTATGAGATCATTATTATACGGTAGGTGTTATATGCATGGTCTATGCAAAACTTGCAAAAGTGTTTATTAATAAGACACTATGGATGATACCACATGTCAGGTTTAACAGAACCTTACTATCCACCAAAGTAGCGTTCTGAATGACATTTTGACAAAATACCAACAGACTGTATTTTCTCACAACACTGAGCTGCAGGAAGAAAAGTATTTAAGAAAAGAATTCAGAGATATTATGGGTAGTTTAAGAATAAAAATAGGAACACCAGGTGTCTTCAGTTTGTCATGAAGCTCTGTCAGAGAGATTGTAGAAACAGCAACATTGTGCCCCTCTCCTCAGGCAGAGCCATCCATCTTCCCCACATACAAGACACAGACCTTGTTCTCAGGAAGGAAGCCATGACAATTCCAGTGGTATGTGATAGACAACACCATTCAGCCAGCAAATGGAACATCTTTCCCTTTAAGCCACCACACTCTCCTATTTCATGTTTTAATCTTTGTTGCTTTCTCAGTTATCCAGCTTCCCACCGTTTCCTTAAGATTTCTCCTCTGAAGGAGTCAGGAGTCATCAGAAAGGGAAACAGAAATAAGATCTTCATATGACAAAGGCATCCTGTGCCCAAGACTCTAAGTTTAGAAGAACATCTAGCAGTCCTTGTTAAGCTATCCACTCAAGTATTGTTTTTACTGTTACTAATAGTTCCCATATTAGACTACTTCCCTTTCACTAGTTTCTATAAGTGACACACCACAGGTCCAGCCATTCTGGTACACTTGAGGATATGTCAGTAGATATAAAAATAAACAAATTAGGATGCTGATTAAAGAAAAAAAAAACAAACAAAAAACAAACAAACAAACAAAATTAGGCTGAAGAACTAATGAAAAAAAAAGACATCTGTCATGAGAGAAAAACATAAAAGGTTCAATAAGAAAAAGGAAAAAGGAGAAGTATAGATAAAGAGATGTGTGTGGAAAGAAAGAGAAATGTGTGGGGAAAGAAAGAGAAAAGGACAGTGAAAAAGAACTGAAGAACCAGAGGGAAGAATGAGGAAAAAGAAGAGATAGAGAAAGAAAATAGTAGAAGGGGAAGAGTGAAGTGAAAGGATGTGAAGAAACAGCTCCATGTTGGATGCTCCAATGAAAAGAACTGAGCTGAAGTGTCGGAATAAACGAATTCAAATAAGACATCAAAGACAAGAATTTGTGAAAGCACACTGAGAAAACAAGTAGGCTGACAGTGAAGAACAAAGTTACTAAAATGAGAGCTGCATCATGCTATGGCATGAGTGGACATGAGAAGGTTTGAAATATTAATTGCATGGAGAAAATAAAATTTAATTCTGTGGTCACATATATCTATACCTGTTACTAAAATATTGCCCTTTATCTAACACAAATATGTAGTACGAGCAGGAACATGTACATCAAACTTCAGTGGAGCATGAATAAAATGAAAGTGATTGAAGCCATTGTAATCTTACTACCACTTCATTTACTTCAGTTTTTGGGTGAGAGAGTAGAATTACTGTGTATGTTATTTTAGTGGCTATACTTATCCTGTTATGTCACTACATTCTCCTTGTTTAAAGCAACTTTATGATGAGTGACATATTTCTAGTGTTTCCCACATTAAGGGTTTTATTAAGTGGCACACTAAAGTAGCAAGAAAAATCCATATCAAATGAACTTCCATTTTTAATGGTTTACTGCATCTGTTCTGTTTTCTGATTGCTATTTGGTTTAACAGGAGACGGATTCTTAGAATCTTTTGTGAAATGAATGTCTTACTAGTGATATTGCTCCTTAAACCAAACTCACCTAGAATAAATTCCATCATGCTCTGCTTTTCTTATCTATACACCTGGAGCCTGAATACCCCTTTGTGTATCTGATTCCTGTTCCTGCATTACAGGTATTTTTCATTTTCTGATTATTCCCTTGCTCTTCCCAAGCACTCACTTTTGTACTATCCCATTTCCATGATCTGTGCTGTTCAACTGATCCAATATTAGTGCAGGTTCTGTTCCTTCTGTTCCTTTGCAGGTGCTTTTCCTCCACAGCTGCTACAGACTTGCACACATACTCCAGAATATTCCACATACTGCAAAGCCAGATATACTACCTATCCATACCGTTGCAACCAAATTAACATTGCAGTTACTTAAGTGTGACACTGTTTTTTTTACAATCTTTCCTCAGGATGCTTAGCGTGTTACTCCCTTGAAGTAGTTCACACATTACAGTGGAAGTGCCCTGAACTGTTCTGAGTAGCGGATGGCAGAGCAGAAGCCACTGAAGAACACAGTCTCATGAGTTCCTCATTCACCAACTGGCAATTCTGGTGCACAGTAGTTATGGCAATGAAGAAGGACCATACTGCCATCCAAACAGAAGCCAGAATCTGTACATGTAGTAGCACATGTTTATAGAATCACTGGAAAAGTTCATCTGCCTCTCAAACTAGAACAGGCAAGCCTAAATCTAAATTAAATGCATTACATTTATCACTAAAAAGTTGACAGGGTGGATTTCCATAGTTGCGTGAGTAATCAGTATGGTGCCAACCAGAGAAGTACCTAAGAGCACTGTAGTAAAAGTTTGTACTTTAATGAGCACTGAAGTTTATTCAAATGTGATCAAGTTGCCTGAAATAGTAGCTAGCATTGAGATAATGTGGACTTGAAGCACCTTGAGAACTTTTATGGTGTACACGTGCACATGTTTTTCTGAAAGAATGCACAAAAACACCCATATCAATTACAGAGGTTACCAATACTTCTTAGCTATGAAGTAATTAAGTAAGATGTTTCCTCAGAACAAGTATAACCAATGGTCTTGTCCATCCTACTTGTGGGAGTAGAACTCCCAAGGGAACTATCCCTTGAACTATTCCATTTTTTTTCTTTTTCTCAGAAGGACATAGTTAGTTCTGAAGAACTTGGGTCTTATTTAACACTTATGCAAAGTAGATAAGCAGGAGAATGGGTCTGCGAATGAAACCAGAACTAGATAATTTATCAGAATAGGGGTGCATTGAAAGAGGTGTTTGTGCCTTCCTCATATTCGCCATGCCTCTTTTTGATTAAACTATGCCCTGAAAATCCACAATCAAGCAGAAGAAGGTTTAATGAAACAGTTGGCAGTTGCAGGATGGTGGTAGCCTGAGCACTTGGCAAGCAGCAAGGTAGGGCTGCCTACAATGCTATTTGTATGCCAGTGAGGTCAACACCATCTGTACTACTGTGACCTGCTGTGACCCAGCACAATATCTGGGTCAGAATTTTCACCAAAAGTGAAAAAACCCTCAATCACTTCTAGTTTAGACACATCGTACAGACAACCAGGAAATGTATCAGGCATTTCTGGGGCAGACACATGCAAGCTCTGGACTGAATGTCCACTGCCAATGTAACAGAAGCAGTACAAGACTGAATTTATTACAGTGTTACTACCATAATTTTTACATTCTGATAAAAACAAAATAAAACCTGTCATGTCACTTCTCTGTATTTATTGTGCCTAAAAGGCAGTATGAAATATCACCTTTCGTAGCCAAAACACAAACTGCTACAGTCTTTTAAGATCTCAGGGCCTATTTGCAAAAGTATTTAAAGGTGAATTAATATACCACCAAATCCTCTTCAAATCCTATCTAAATTTCCCTGCAGTTTAAGCTAATGGGGGAAATTATTCTTTGATATGTTTCATTTCGATGGTATCATACATCAAAACCTCATTAATCTGCATTACACTTACTTGTGCATTGTATAAGCAGCCCAAAACTCCCTTCAGCTTCTTTCAATCTCACCTTTAAAGACTGAATATAGCAAGTAGCTGCCATAATAAAAAAGACTTCACTTCAATAAGCTGTATTCCAGTATGCGTATGCGCGCTATCATGCACACTGTTGGAACACCCCAGCAAAGACATGTGGGTGATGATGAGGAAGAATTACATGTTATGCTCATCTGTATTTTTCACAGTATGGTCCCTTTTTTCTGTAGCTGTCCTCTTGATTGTAAACTTCTCGGGGCAGAAATAATTTTTAGTATCATAACATACATCAGATGTTTTGCTAGCATTTAACTAAATAATAACAAAATCACACATAATTTTAGCCAAACTACAACTGTTAAAATGAATTAATGAAACATTTGTGGATTAACTACCCACTGCATTTCATTATTTATTCACTTTGATGCTAATTTTCAAAATTCTTTAATTCACCATAGCTCGCTCTATCATTAATGCAAATTAACAAGGTTCTACTGTAATGCAGATATTATTATCTTCCCTTGCATAGAAGCACATCATTCTCTAATTAAAACATGCTGTATTTTTAAAAATCAGATTAGCAGGTATAATGGAAACAAAAAACATGAACAAAGTACTCAGCTGCTTAGATAAAAGCTAAGAGTGTTGAGAATGACAGAGGTCATTCATTTTATGTTCAATAAAAATTAGTCAAATGAAAGAGAGACATTTTAGTGACAAGGTACAATTAAATGTCTTTTAGAACCACTGCATTCATATGTATCCACTGAGGATCATTTACAAATCATCAATCCACATATAGGCAAATTGTACAGTTGTATGTTACATGTATTAAGTGAAGTTGTAGAAGAGAAAAACATAAAATTAAATACCACTTTTAATTTTTAATATAATGTAAGGGAATATAGCAGAAGATTTGGCAAGGAGATTAGTTAAATGTAAATACACTCAAGTGACTTGCACTTGTCTGTAGAAAAAGCACATACATCACACTAATTGTTTTAGTGACCTTGTGTTCTTGATGAGTAGAACCTCTGTGTTAGATAACATAGGCCTGTGAGAAACTCTGGGCACCTAATCACTATGTCTGAGATTCTTGCTTTGTTGTGAGAGAGAGCGGGAGGCTGCACCTGCCTGAAGCCTTGAAATACAGGTGAGCTGAGCAGGCCCAGGGATCTTCCAGCTGGGCTGAACTGACCAGCGCCTGCGTCCCCACTTGTGTCACCTCTGCCTGGGAGCTTAGGTGCAGCTTTGGAAATCCCCCAGCAGAGAGGTAACTAAAATAAAACTTGCTCTTTGCAATGCATTCATGGCCTCTGGCTCTTCTTGCGACGTGCCTGCGTATGTGCAAATATATAGAATAATTTATCCTCCTTATGAGTCTAGCTGCTCTTGTCTTATACAAGATTTTTTTACTCATTGATGACAAAGATTACTGTGTAGTTACTCAATAATAGCATTTTAAATTGTGTTCTAAGACAAAATTTTACATTCATAATAGAAATGCAAGAAACATTAAAATGGGCAATCAAAATATTAATGTGATTCTCTTTTTTTCATCCTTTTGTTTTGATGTCCAATATTTTTAATTTTCAATGTATTTCTGGATTTCAGACATATGTATAGCTTAACAGATGATTTGGCTTTTATATACAAATGAAGGTTGACATGTCACAACATTTGGAAGATACACAATTTTGTGATTAAAAAGTAATATCAAGTTCAGTCATTGACTTTTGATGTATTTTCTAGTATTTGGGAGTAAAAACAAGAGTTGTAAAGTCTCTCCATTTTCACGGTTGGAATTGTTATACTGCCACTACCATGAAGACTAACTGAGGAGAACAACTGCAACACTTAAGTCCCCTAAGAAGTTTCCCTCACCAGATGCCTTCTCCTTTCATGTTACAGAATCACTTTCAAGTTCATGTTCAAGCCCAAATCTCCCAGTTGTCCAGAACAACTGCTTGTTGGCTCATACTGAAGAACAAAGCGACTGGATCCTCAGACAGACATGCTGTCCAGGGACAGCAGCAGAGTTTGGCTCATCTTCAAGTCCCAACTCTATAGACTCTCTGGATGCAATAAGCAGTTGACTGATGCAACAGGATTTGCCCATACTCCCTCAGACTTGGCCAGCCTGTATTAGCCATATCTTGCTATTTCTACTTTTCAAGATAGTATATGATGCGCCAGCAGCATCTGGATTTCATTATTATTTTTGCACTGTTTCTGAAAAAATGAGCACATTCACCTTGTTGAAGGTTTTTGGTATAGAGGCATGGTCAGCTCCCTAAAGAGAAAGAATGGAAGGGTTCTGTAGTCAGACAAGAAAGACTGTATAGGCAACAAAAAATACTTCCCAGAGAGAGAGAGAGATGGTAAGTGCTTAATAAAGAGGAGGAGAAGGAGAGGAATAAAGGGGAAAAGAACTGTATCAGGAAAGATAAATGCTACTTTTAGGATTAAAAAAAAAAATAATAATTCTCCAGGATAAACTTGATCTCAGAAAATGAGAGAGCTCCCACACTGCGGGACATACTTAGCACAAAACAGAGGGGAGGCAGGAGACGGAAGAAAAGTGGGGGAACTACTGGATGAATGAAAAGAGAGAGAGGAAAGAAAGGAGTGATCGACTGTGGGAGTAGGAAGGGGAGGATATGGATGAGGAAACTGCAGTGGCTAATGGTGTTTGTAGCTATGGAAGTCCAACCCACAGAGTTGCGACTTATGTGTATGATGCATCTTGCTACAAGTTTACATATATATTCACATAAATTCTCTTTCATCTTCCTGCATGCAGAAAGGACAGACCAAGTGGGTCTACAGTAATACACCATGTGCACTATATATGCACCATGTGCAGAGTTGCTCACCAGGTGTAGGATGTAGTGATAAATCTGTGTGTCCTCACAGCCACAGATCCTTTCAGGAGTATCTTCATACAACTGTAATTTGTGGCCCTGAATAGCCAGGGAAAACATAACAAGTGAATCTTCTTTGGCTGTGTAATTGAGGATACTGGATACATGTGATGGTGCCACATACCTGGATGTTGTTGATCCAGGTATGAGCTGTATCTGTCTGCCTGCTAGAAAGACCCATCAAAATGTGATTCAAAGCTAGGTAGCAGGCTGATGAGATTGCATTTGTCTCAAAGAGCTGGGGTCAGCTTTGTCAATACATTGTCAATACAATCCGAGGCACCAGGGTGATTACAAGCCTGAAAATGGCTGCTTATCCTAGCAGCAACCTTTAACTAAGAATATTATCTTTTGCATGGGAACTGAGGAAGTTGAGTGATAATGGAGTAGAAATAGAGCTGTTTCATGTAATAAAACAATTTTGGCATGCAATGATCTGGGTTGAGGTAAAGTCTGCAGATATAAGTTGTGAATTGATGTAGTAGAAGAAGAAATAATTTTTCCTGGAAGATGAAAAAAGGTTTTTATCTTACCATATGACTGGTGTGTTATCCAGTGATATACTGAATGGGGTGGACTACACTAGCAATCATGAGAATTAAAGATGAGTCTGATTCATGGGAAAAAAAAAGCGAAGAGGTGGGAGGTCAAGGAATTAAGTTATTTGTGGAAAGGGTTGCAGTCTTTCATCATAGAGTTTCTGCAAATGACAGTAAAGTTTTGTGGGATAGATAACACCAGTTATGAAGGAGTCAAAAGAGGAAAATCTTTTGGCAGTTAAAAAACACTATATGTCTGTTAGTGAATTCATAAACCTTAGGAGCACTCATAACATAAATCCAAATGTTATGACTTCAGGGTTTCTCTACCATCTGCAGACCTGAGAACTGAATGTTTTCTGTTCTGAAGTGTTTTCTGAAACACCTTGGAAGAGACAATCCTCTGCACTAGGAAAGAAGATATTAAAATAAAAATTCAGTGTTTTTAATCAGATTTCTTTTTAAATAGAAAACAAACAAATAATTGTAGACAATCTCTTACTGTATGAATGGCTTCCAGAAATGATTGACTTCTCTTACTTAGAAAATTTACTTATGTTTATATATTTTCTTTCCATTTGCAATTGTATTTACAAAGTATTTCATTGTCTTCCTCTTTCTGCCTCTTTTTTTTTTTTTTCTTTCATGAGATAAGTGCAAAATTTAAATTTCATTTAAAAAAGAATCAGTGTTAGAGTGTCAAAGACCCCTAACTTGCAGCTCACAAATGAAGGCAAAGACATGCAAGGGTCCTACTTTTCTCCAGATTTGTGGTTGTTACTTGTGCATACCCTGTAGGGCTTCTCAGTTGATGTCAATCAGCAGCCTGATATTGCTATAAACACAGCTGCACTAATTTACACCCACAGAGTATCAGGTTCACAATGTGTTAAATGGAGTAGATTGGGAATGGATGTGGTATTAGATTTACATTCCAAATGACTGCAGTATCATTTTTTTTCTTTCTTACCTGACAATTGGAAATCTGGAGACATTGTATGTGAAAAAGAATAATGTTACACTTATTCTGAGCAGTTGACAGACATGGCTGGAAGTTTGATATGATTAATACCTCAATAACAGGGCTTCAGTAAGTTATTCCCAATAGATTCATCAATCTCTAGAGAGTGTCAAGACACTGCTAATAGTCAAGTGACTTTTATTAGATACCAAATTCCACTTTTAGCTCTGTTTTACTAAGCAGATTTTATGATGCATTAAAACCAAAAGAATTAAGGAGGTCTCCTACACACAAGTGAGTGCAGAGGAACTGGTTGCAAGGGCTTGTGAATCCCATTTCTGACCAGAAATAGTCTGAGGTACCTACGAATTCATATTCATATTAATTTCTTCACCAACACCTTGAGACTTTTCCTTGAGATAAGTATTCAGACATGTATTGTTTCCATCTTTCTTTTCTAAGGCACCTGCAGAGGTGCTGCCACACACCTGATAGGAAAAGCAAAAGATTAAGTTCTAATTCACAGAAGCTCAGCTGCAAAGTAGGGACAAAAAAAACACCAAAAAGTCCTCCTTCTTGTATTTGTTTTCATGCCTGCAACAGGAACATTCAGGTCCCTTTCCTTGCCTTCACTACACTTATGGACAAGGGGTGTCATCATACATCAAATTCAAAACTTGTAGAAGGGGCGTGTCTATAGATTCCTGCTTTCTGCATCAGCCAGCAAATACAGAGCAGCCCAACTTACATGACAGTACCATTCCAGGAATTGTCCTTATCCAGAGAATACAGTTCCAGGAATAATTAATTATTGGAAATGTTATTTATTACTTGTTTTATAGCAGCTTTGTGTATAGGCGTGTCAGCTGAGCCGATAAGCAATTGCAATTTTAATGTAGATCCAAAGCTGAGCTTGCTCTGGCACTGTGCCCAAGACCACTAGCAGTAGCTCAGCCGTGAGGGACTATTTTGTTGTTCACACTGGAGACCCAGAGGAAATAGCACAGGTGATGACCATTCCATTATTTTATGTGGCTTTGCTTTGTAGCCTCGTATGCTTTTACTAGGTGGGTTATTCAGGCTCGTAAATGCATAAAATTGAGAGGTTCTGGCTGCAATAAGAATCTTATTGAATTAGGCACCGTGCATGCATGTTATTAGAAACAGTCCTTGTCTAAAAAAAGCCCTGGTCTAATTAGAGACAATGGGGAGAAGAAGGAAGTTTTTCAAAGGAATTGTGAGAAACTAAAAGAAAAGGCAAAAACCAAAACAAAACAAACAGCTGGGGGATAATAAAGGTGCTGAAGAGAAGACAGGTAGTCTCACGGCTACAGGGAGTGGCAGAGTGCAGCAGCACTTTGAACGCTGCACTCCATGGAGCTGCAGATGGTGAAGCCCTGCAGGGGTGCGGAGAGTGAGGGATGTGGTCACAAGGACAGGCTGAGGTGCCTTTCGGTGTAAGGCCTTTTGTAGATTGGAGAGGGATGAGCAGGATGATCCAGTGGTAAAGTTGGAACATAACAAAATTTAGGCTAAAGGAGAGATAGAGCTATGTATGAGCAAAAATTAAATGATAGGTGTTAAGGAAGAAGTTTTATAACAAATTGGGGAATATTAAAACCTATTAATCTCTAATTGTACTCTGGAATAAAGGGAAGAAAAATATGTCAGCCACTATGAAAGAGGAAATTAGGACTGTGAGTTTACTTTGGATATTTTTATCCAAAGTAAACTTCTAATGCTGAAAAACAGAAATGTGCTCTATCACTTTATAACCAACCCTGAAATGTGTTGATTTTCCTTTTAAATTATTTTCTTTCACAAGTTAATTATTATAAATGATACTTTGGCTAAAAAGTGGATTAATCCACTTAATAATTGTGAACTTGCCTATTTCTCTTCCTACTTTGAGAGGATTTATTTTGCTTTCCATGTCTATTTCAGCAATAATTTAGTTTTAAGGCTATCTCCAAAGCATGCTACTGGCTGCTGCTCATTATCCGCTAGAGAATTGAATATGTGGATATCAGCTCTGAAGTGAGTTATGTTGAAGTTGTCTTAAACTGACAAGTGATCAGATGTGATAAAGTAGTAATTTTACACTTTAAAAGTATAAAAATGTAGCTTACTCACGTTTTGATTGCAGTTTGAAATATCTTTTTTTTCTCTGAGTTTCACTTAAGCTTTGGATTTGAGATGATAAATCAATGCTAGCATACATTGCCCCACTAGTGCTTTTAATGGGGACTCTCTTTGAAAGTCAAACATTCTAGTAAATTGCTCAAACACAGTCTTGAAAGGTTAAATACAGCTTTGAAATCCTCCTCATGTTAGGCAAGGTTGTCATAAGCTTTCAGCATACTTGTAAAAACACCGAATCCTTGGAACTAGGAATGTGTTATAATAACCAATTTCATTGCTATAGTCATGGTCATCATTATGATGATCCAAATATCCACCATTGTATTCACAGAGATTTTCTGTTCCTGAAAGCATTATTTTTAAAGTCTTTTGGGCCTTTTCCTTTTCAAAGTTTCAGAAATGTTCTTAGTTGCGGAACAGATGAACAAACAGCAGACTTTGTCAGCAGATCCTTTCTGTCCACTCACTGTGAGTAGCAACATCTCACTATCAAATGCCTTCTTTTTTAATGCTGTTAAATCAAATGAGTATGAGCTAAATATTAATGCATATGGACTATCTGAGAAAACCTTTGTTTTAATCTTACTCCTGTTAATATCTGCAAGGACAGATCTTATTTAAACATTCAATGTAAATGTAACAGGACATTCATATTTATAGGCACTGCCCCATTATTTCCTCAACACACTGCTCAGCCTATACACATTACCTGTCTCTTCTGAAAATGCCAGTTACCCCAAACTCTTTGATGTCCATTGGCAGGAACTGCTAGTAAAGCAGATTGCCCAGATCATGAAGGCAGTCCGCACAGTCACCAGCAATAACACAGAACACTGCTTCACTGCTGCTTGAAATGTTTGCCAGCCTAATATTCTGTTCTTGAATATCTCACACACTTCCATGCCTCCTTCCTCCTCTCCCGACATCTGCTGCTGAATCCTCTTCAGAAGTGTAGCACTCCAAAAGGAGACTTGCTGTTGTGGATCAGGCAGAAGTCTGAGAAGCATAAGTTCCTCACATCTAATTTTGACATTAATTTATATTTTCCTTATGTTGATCTCTAAGTATCTCAATTTACCACACTTATTGTAAATATAATAGATGTGGCCTTGAAAATATGTCGTAATAATTCAGTAAAAGGGAGCTGTCCGTAAAGCAAAGCAGAAAGACCTCAAATCCTCTCCTGAAGTGAGACTACCACTCACCAGGTCACAGGGGCACTATTTGAAATCCTCACACTACTCTAAAATTTGTAAGTACCACCTACAGAACATTGCTGTTAGGCTAAAATCACACTGTAATAAATGGCAGAACAAATACTGTTTGTTAATTTACCAGGATTAGGGGACCATTTAGTTTTCACTCATGAGAGTGCTAATAATCATATTGACTCAAAATTGTAGTTAAACAGAAGATATATTTAGAAATAATGTATGTAATTTCTACACTGGGTATTTCAAATCCACAGAGAAGAACTACTAAATTAGGCAGTGAGCACCAACAACGGGATATTGTACAATTAAACAGCTCAGAGATTACCTCAAATGGACTTGATATACTGAGTTGCTCACTTGCAAGATTGAACAAAGGGTACAAGAGGGGAAGTACAGCTATCACAAGGTGATCACTTACACAGGTGAAACAGAGAACACCACAGCAACAGCAATGGTCAAAATCCCATAGGAGCATGAAAAATGCTATATGTGATACCTCTAGTCTCTGGAATAGCTTTATTATTACTGTTTCATAGAAGAACTATCCAGTAGAAAAAAAATGTGTTATGCAGTTGTGCATGGTAGCAATCTAGCTCATTGATCCTGTTCAGCAGTCTGGTTTATATGTATTAAAAATCACTGAGCTGCTTTGTAACTGAGAAATAACATTCTTCATACAGCATGATCTAATAATTTATCACATAATTAAAACAGACTGTCATACCTTGCATTGTTCTAAAGGAACTCTGGAAAAAAAGAAAAAAAAATGAAATCATCAACTGCAGCAAGAATAAGAACATGCTTTTGTGAGTCAGTGTCTTTCAAATATGAATATTTTACAAAAGAGCAGACCTCAGGAAAGATAGTAAAATGTTTAAGTTTTGGCTTTTGTCCTCCATATTCTGCTAAGTTATTTTCCTTATTTGCTGTCATTTTTATTTGAGGAGAAGTAGAGAAAAATAATGCATTATCTAATGCACCAGTGATCCATGATGCACTGACAGATTCAGCATCAGGTTCTTCATGTTTCACTCTAAAAACAAACAAATTCAATGATGTCTCCTTGCCTTCAGATCCAGTGTAGATGTTTTGTACCCACCTGTAACTAAAACCATTAAAAATATATGTATTAATATTTCTTTTATAAAGATATATATACTTCCCTCAAACAAAAAAGTTGGATCTTTGCAACAACATCCCCAGTTAATTTCTCTGTCTCTTGCTTTTCTCTCTGTCTGCATGAAGATGTTTCACTCTAATTGGGATAGGTTTGTGACTGAAGGAGAATTTTTACAAACAGCCAGAACAGGCCAAAATTCTTTTTCTGTGAAGCTATCACATAATCACAGAATGGTTTGGGTTGGAAGGCACCTCTGGAGACCATGCAGTCCAACCCACCCGCTAAAGCAGGTTCACCAGAGCAGATTGCACAGGAATGTGTCCAGGCGGGTTTGAATGTCTCCAGAGAAGGAGACGGCACAACCTCTCTGGGCAGCCTGTTCCAGGGCTCTGGCACTCTCAAAGTAGAGAAATTTCTCCTCATATTCAGTTGGAACCTCCTGTGCTTCATTCTGTATCTGCTGCCCCTCATCATATCATTAGGCACCACTGAAAGGAGTCTGGTCCCATCCTCTTGACACCCACCACTGAGATATTTATAAGCATGGATGAGATGCCCTCTCAGCCTTCTCTTTTCCAGGATGAACAGACCCAGCTTTCTCAGCCTCTCCTAATAAGAAAGATCTAGAACTAATCTGGATTTTCATTCACTTTGTATATGATTTGCTTATTTTTTAAATTTCATATGTAAGTTATAAAACTGGGATATTTTAAACTTTGCAGTGTTCTTATCACTTTGGGTTGTACAAGATTATATGGAAAACAGGATTGTTATTACTGCTACCTGGCAGATTTAGTGGTCTGAATTGTCAAGATTTCCTGGTAGCAATTTATCACCAGTGCTTTCTCTTTAAAGTTAATGTGGCTTCCACACGTGGAAAAGAGTAAACACAATTTCCTTTTATTAAAATGCACATGAAATTAAATCCAACCCTTAAAATCTTCCTAGGTAACAAAAACTCTCCTCTTCCCTTATAATATATCTATTTTGGCTTAACACAATAAAAGCATACCCAGATCTGGCTTATCCTTTAATTACATATATTAATCATTATAAATTGCCTCTGTCAGCAAAAATATATGAAACAACTCCCCTTGAATATCACCAGGATTAGCACTGACATTTAAAATTCAAGTAGACAACTAAGTACCAAAACTATGTAGCTTTCTCTTAATATTTTCATTGATAACCAATAAGAATTAATTCTGATTTATCTAAGTGAGGTACATGAAAACAGGCTTAAAACATAGGAAAGTTTTAAACAAGAAAGATGATAAAACACTACAGTGCAAGTAAGAGAGTTATGGATGAAAGACCTAGTTAGCTGTGCTGTACGATGCACTATTAAGAATGTGGGTTTTTCTGGTGACAGACAGTTATTTTCCAGATCACTACATCTGTCAAATTCCAGCATAAAATTACCATGCACAGCATCCTTGTAAAGGAAATACAGAGTCTCAATGACTGTTGTTTAGCTCCAATTTCACACTAGTGTAATTCCATATGGGTATTATGGGATACAAGAGAAGGAGAGCAACTATGAGTAGAAGGCTGTAGTTAATCTAAAGAGGAGGAGAAAAAACTTGAGCCTGAAATTAATACAATGGTAGAGTCAGTTTAAAACCAAATACAGACATGAAGGAAAAAACGAACAGGGAAACAGCACAAGAAAAATGTAGTCGTCTTAGTCTGACAACTGTAGTCTACTTTAAAGTGTTTAATACAATACTTTTCGTTACGTTCACAAATGTGATTTAAATAATGAAGCATTAGCAATATGAGGCTCCCTACTGCCTTGATCTGCTATTAAATCTCTGCAAGAAAGCAAAGTGACACAGGTTGGCAAATCTATGGTGTGAAAATTAATGAGCTTTCTCTATGCTGATCAAAAGTTGCTCTCCATCTACAAGTGGTTGATTTATGTTCACTTTAAGCACTTTAGGATTTCAGTCTAAGCAAAACCCAACGTCATATCTGTATGTGAGAATCTTACAACACTTGATACAACTGCAAAAGGGATGTTTTAAACTAATATCACCTCATTTCTTTCAACTTTTTCCCCATTGCCATTCTTTCTGCTGCTTCCAAAATTAACACATTATATTTTAATAATTCTATTAACATTGAAATCTTCTTAATATTTGCTGACCTTCCTAGTGCTAGATTGTAAATCTACATTCTTCATTTGTTTCAATATTCAAAAGTAGAAAATAAACATTAGTCTTAGTTCCTAAATGACTAATAATTGGTGCATTTCAACAGTCAAGTAGGTGAGATGGTCTACTGATAATTCAATATTATCTTGATTAGGTGTGACTGAAGTAAACAGATAAACTCAATTTGAGAATGCACAGTGAATTCAGTGTCATTCAATAAAGTTTCTGTGTGTAAATATATTTTACCAGAAGTTGGATAACCAGCTGGACAAAACACTTCCAATTAGTTGTTTAAACAGGAAATACAGTCTTCTAGAATGAAAAACTTTTATTCTAACAAGCTCTTTTTAATGTAGTGTCTCTCACACACAGATACACTCTTACATAAGTGGACTAGTTGTTCCCAAAGAAGAACAATTCCATCAAATAGACTTACAAAAGGTCTGCTTTATGCCTAATCCTTAAGAAAGCTTCAGTCTTAAGGTGTTTCTTCCTCTCTGTTGATGTTAGAGGAAGTCTTGAGGTCTAACTGACCTAGATATTTATGCAGCAGATCTCTATGGCATCAGTTTGCATATTGTAAATACGTGGAGGTAGTTCAGTACTGAACAGTGTTCGCTGTTTTTTAAGACCATGTACATATTTGCGGACATCTTAAATGTAATAGACTACAGTGATTCTTTCATGTTTCCTACAGCACTGTTTTGTTTGTTTTCTTTTGTCCCAGTAGACTACTACAGAAATTCTGTTTTTTCACAATAATTATACAAGATACAAGGATGTCTGACAAATATTGTCAATTTATTCTGCACATACTGTAGCAATAGTCTCTCGAGTGCTTAAAGAGACACTTATTTTTTCTTGAATTCAGACCTCAGATATTATATGTATCTATTTTCTGTGTTATCCAGGTAAGAGTTATTATATTCTGTATAACAACCCAGAGCTAGGAGATATATGCATACAAATATATATTGATATGTATAGAAGAAGCAAAAGTAGGGTTTTTTTTGTCAATAGCTTCATGAGTTGTTAGCTTTATGTGCTTTATCCCAAATACTAAAGTGATTTTTATAACTCCGGACTATGTCTTGTGAAAGACTCTCAAAGCTGGTCAATGAATAGCTAAGTTATTTCATATTAACCCATTAAATAGAGTAGTATGAAACAGAGAAAACCAAACAAACCAACTAACAAAATTTAAAAAAAAAAGAAACAAACAAACAAACAAAAACCTTAAATGTGGGTTTAACACTTAAAAACAAAACTTTCTATTTTCCAGCACATTACTAACAGTAAGAAAATATAATACTCAATACTCATCTGCATCTTGTGAAGTCACTATGTAGTAGTTTATTTCTGTAGACCATTCTGTAGCTCTATAAATGATCTCTGCCTGCTGTATTTATTTTCTAAGGTCAGCTGACTTTATTGCTAATATCAGGAACAAAAATTTGCTTTAAATTTTATTTTTCCAATTCAGCAATGCAAAGACACCATTTTTCAATAACTGAATCTTTATGTAGAATTGTAGGGAACTCAGTATTAAGAAATGCTTAGGACAAACTGTGCTGTCATTATTAGCACGAGAGTGGTACAAGCGTATCTCTAGTCAGATAAGTGCGAAAATCACAGAAAATAGGCTAAGTGATTTGTATTCCTTGCAATACATAAGCAATTGCTCACAGCTAGTGATGTGTTTCAAGCAGTCTGTAGTTCTGCCAAGAAGATCCACTGTAATTGACCATTGAAAATATTTCCAGAAACATTGGAAAATATCATGTTGACAATGAGTTGTGGGGTTTTTCCCAGTTACTGCTCACAACTTAAAATGCTGTGCATGTTACCCTTCACTTCTAAAATTAAACAGTCTGCATCAGTGACTCCAAAATGTGATCAAGGAGGGCACAGGAAGCTGATATATGCTTGCAGGCAGATGTCTGATAGAGCATTTGTATGAAAATATGAAAAAATTAGAAGTGTGAAACTGGGGATCCCTGGACTGAAAGAAGGAATTGTTATTTTGTATCCTATTGAATAAATAACGAGCATTTCATAATAGACCTTAGCCTGTACAGAACTTTCATAGTCCTGTAAAACTGTATTCATTCTAATTTTGTCTTAAAAGATAACATCTCATCTTTTTGGAAAGTTTCTGCTTGACATCTCCCTGGCTTTTGATCCTGAGACTGTCTTCTTTGGGGATGTTTCATTTTTTTTACTTCATAAAATATCTTGCAGATTAGAAATGAATAAGCTGTTCTTCTCTAGTTCATACCCAAAGATCAGAACTGGTTTTCATCTGCCTTTAAAGATATAGCATACTGTTTTCATAATTTCCTAGTTCCTTCATTCATCAAATATCCCAAAGTTCTTTGAGAAAGGAATATGCTGACATGCAGTCTCTTATAGAAGAGGAAAATTGCATGTGAGTCATTGTAAATTCTCAAACTAATGACTCTCTTCTCATTTCATAAGAGGTATAATACTCCCTTTGTGTTTCTTTAGTGTTTTTTTTCCTTTATTATTTTACATCTGTAACATGGAAACCTCATCAGAAAAATTTTTTTTTAGAAATAATGTTATGAAAATCAAAATCAGCTTTTAACCCACTGTGGTTAGAATGACACTAAAATAAATGTCATCTTAAAGCATCTATATACAGGAAGATGAAAATTTTTTAAAAATGCAAAAAAACCATGTATTTCCGTTAATACCTCATAGTTCATTTGTGTTTCATTTGTGTGTCTCATTTGTTTCATAAACATTTAATGTCATTCTTGCACTTTCCCTTTAAAACAATAATATTGACAATAAAATTATGTCTGTTGTGTACTCCTGGTCTAGCCTCCTTCATCCCAAATACTTTCTGCCCATAAAATCACATTAATTTATAAAGACAATTTCTGAGAACTAAGACCTGGAAGGCAAACCATTAGAAATTTGACTGTAATTTAAAATTAATCCAAATTTTTTCATAAATCCCACATACTGTTTTTGTCCAAGATTCTACTCCTAAAAAATTAATTATATGTGTGAAGCAATAATACTTCTCCTAAGCATTCTTTCCCCATAAAAATCAGTGGCAAACTCACACTGACTTCAGTTCAGAGGAATGGAACGAAGTTATGGAGTCCAGTATTATCCAAAGACCACTTAGAGTATAATTGAAAAGCACAGTATCACAGTATCACAGTATGTTTGGGATTGGAAGGGACCTCAAAAGATCATCTAGTCCAATCCCCCTGCTGGAGCAGGAACACCTAGGTGAGGTCGCACAGGAACATGTCCAGGCGGGTTTTGAATGTCTCCAGAGAAGGAGACTCCACAACTTCCCTGGGCAGCCTGTTCCAGTGCTCTGTCACCCTCACTGAGAAGAAGTTTCTTCTCAAATTTAAGTGGAACCTCTTGTGTTCCAGCTTGATCCCATTACCCCTTGTCCTATCATTGTTTGCCACTGAGAAGAGTCTGGCTCCATCCTCATGGCACTCACCCTTTATATATTTATAAACATTAATAAGGTCCCCCCTTAGTCTCCTCTTCTCCAAACTAAAGAGACCCAGCTCCCTCAGCCTTTCTTCATAAGGGAGGTGCTCCACTCCCTTAATCATCTTCGTTGCCCTACGCTGGACCCTCTCCAGCAGTTCCCTGTCCTTCTTGAACTGAGGGGCCCAGAACTGGACACAATATTCCAGATGTGGTCTCACCAGGGCAGAGTAGAGGGGAAGGAGGACCTCTCTCGATCTACTAACCACCCCCCTTCTAATACACCCCAGGATGCCATTGGCCTTCCTGGCCACAAGGGCACAGTGCTGGCTCATGGTCATCCTGTTGTCCACCAGGACCCCCAGGTCCCTTTCCCCTACACTGCTCTCTAATATGTAATCTCCCAACCTATACTGGAACCTGGGGTTGTTCCTGCCCAGATGCAGGACTCTACACTTGTCCTTTGTAAAAAGCAAAAGAGAAATGTATCCATATAAGCACAGGGCATTAAGTTTGAAAGGTATAGACTATTAAGTCTTCTTAGGTTTCCAGAAACTATCCCTCAGAACTAAGACACTGCTCATTTGCTCTGTAAACAGCTAATTTTAGGCTGAACACCTGATGGCCAGCAGCCCATGAAAATTCCTTAAAAATATCCTTAATAGGAAAGAAATAATGTTTTCCTGATAAGGATCTTATATGAATTTTGATGTGACAATATGAGAGAATACAGCTTATTTCCTTGATCATTGCTGCTATTTTTTTCGAGTTCCATAACTATGGTATGCATTATCAACTGGATTCTTTTAGAAATGCTAAATACTCAGCAAAAGCAAACAATTACTGATATGATATTGAGAACAAAAATAAAATATTCTAATGAATATACCAAAAAAATGTACATAGTAATATTGTCAGGATTATTGTCATAAAAATATTATAGAATAGATTGGGTAATTTTTATTTGTGCGTGTGTGTATGTGGATCCAGCAGGGAAATCTTGCTTTCACTTTGCAGTTACAGACATGGAATAAACTCTGACACTTTTTTTTTTCCAAGTGAACCAACAGGAAAAAATTATATAAATTAACACACCTTTTTTACTCATTCTGTTGGAAATTGTAGATAGTATTAAGAAAACCACTGAAAACAAATCAGAAATTATTCATCATGTCAGTTACACACGTATCTAAGGTCTAATTTAGTTTACTCAACTTTTGCCAAAAAAAAAAGTTCAAAATAAATACAGTAAGTTATCTCATCCAAAAATATCCAAGTGATACAATTTTAGAGATGACAATGTGTCCCCATGGATTAAAGAGCCCAGATGACGAGCTGTGACTAAACACCAGACTTGTAAAAAAGTACACCATCTTCTCCAGGGAAGATTAATTCTACCTCTTGAAAACTGCCCATGGTTTTAACCTTCATATCTTAGAAGAGTGATAAAAAACTAGAAAATTATGAAGAACAGAGATTCAAAGAATATTTCCGTATAGGAAAGACTGAATAGATTAAGTATCCTTATTGGAAAAGAGATAGCTGAGACAAGACATCACTGCCTCATGTGTGGGTAAGAAAGAAGTATGGGGTATGATTATTCGCTATTTCCCATGCCACAGAAACTTGGCCATAACCAGTGAAATTATTTGACAATGGGCTCAGCTCAGACAAAAGAATGTCACAAAATGCTTTCCTGTATTGAAAAAGGGATTATCTTGGTATATGGGGAAAAGTCCATCAGCAGCTATTAAAAATGAGTCTTGTGCCTAACCTGCAGCTCAGAAGTTCTTAATCCTTGTGATTGTCAGAAACTGATAGGATATAAAAGAAAAATTGCTTTATAATATTTTCAATTTTCCCTTAATCTTTCTATAAGATTTTTCTGGTTACTGCTGCTACAGACTGCTTTCAGGCGAGACAAACTTGTGGTCTGACCCTGCACAGCTGCACCAGTGCCCTCAGACTGCAGAACTGCATTGCTTTTCTGAACAGAGAAAGACAGAAGAAAGCATACTGATATCAAACATAAAATCTTTACATAAATAATAAGTAAGGATTGTATTATTAATGTTAACTGATTATGTTCACACTACAGCATTATCATTATTTAGGCTGTAATTTTGGTTTCCAACTTTGGAAATTTAAACTTATTTTCAGTATCATTCCTATAACAGAATATTTCATGTTATTTGCAGTTCAGATTTGACTTAACTTTATGCAGATTTTATTCCCCCAAATACAAATCAGTGTAGGAAGTTTAGTGTTGAAAAGCAGAATCTTACTTCTGAATTTCTAAGCAGCTAGGGACTTTACATAAGGTGGAAAATTGTCCTCTTCAGTTTTCACTTTGAATCCCTGGTGTAGAGATTTGATTCACTCTACTCATGTTGTCTGAAACTCCACATACTGAAAAAGTACAAAATATTAAAGAGATCCTGGTATGCGTCCAAGGGGACAGTTCCACTTTTAGTTCCACTATACTTTTTTTTTTGTCAGATGATAAAGACCAAGAAAATATTTACTGCAGTTCTGCATTCACCCTTTGTGTTTTCCTCTGGGAGAGGCTCTCCCTTCTATTGGTGAGAGGCTTTGGGGAGGGAGAGGGGGGAATTGAGTATGCTTCATTTAACTTTTGGGATTGGTGGTTTTTTGAAAGAAATGGATTATGTCTAAGAGGTTAGAAAAGCAGCAGTTTTAAAAATCAAACTGCTTGCTTTCTTTAAGGCTTTTTCCTTAGAGAAAGAAGGGGAAACTAAAAAAAAAAAAAATTACACTGGCTTTTCATTTTATTTCACTTTTTAGTAACATAATCCTGAGGCAAATACTCCTTTCCTCACAGAAAAACAGCATCTATGTCTGAATCGGCTCAGAAGTTGCAGGGACTCCCTGCTGATTTTTAAGTAGAGAAGGAAACTGAAATCACTCCTCACAAATTAATAATAATAATAATAATAATAATAATAATAATAATAATAATAATAATAACAACAACAACAACAACAACAACAACAATAGGATAATAATCTACTTTCAACGGGAAAAAATAAAGAGTAGGTGATTTGCAGGACTTTCCATTTGTAATGGTTTGTCCTCTGTGATGTATCCTAAAGCTCAGCTGGCACCAAATCTCATCATAGATCAGCATATATGCCAAAATTGTTTGTACTCAAGTCTTTCAACTTTTTCTGAACTTACCCTGCTGACTTTGGAATCCAAAGCTTCAGCTGGACCAAGCTTTTCTGATTTGAATCTATCCTAACTCAAGTTTGGAATATTTCATTGTGAAGCAGGTGCCAATGAGGAACAAAAAGTCAGAGTCTGCTTGTCCAAAGGTGAAGCAGTGCCTGGAGGAGGTTCAGAATGCACAGAGTGGGTCTGTCTGGGCAGCTATTTGTGTTTCACATGCAGTTAGTACAGCTGCACATGCAATCATAAGCATGATTTCAACAATGTGTTTTTTTTATTTCTACTTGTCAACTGCTATTTTATTTTATTTCTCTGTTTGTCCATCAGCTTCTTTCAGGTGGATAATTCTAAATGTTAGTTCTAGAATTCTTTTTACAGATATAATACTGGGGAAATATATAACTGTTACAGGTGTTCTCTTCAGGTTCATTCAGATGCTGTCCCTGTACTAACAGTCTATTGCCAGCAGGTATTTTCCTTCATCTTGTGCCAGGGTTGCATATTAGATGAAACATTATTCATAGCATTTGTTTTACTATTGGATTATGTTTTGTATTTGTGTCAAAGGGACACCTGAGAATAGTAGGCTTTACCAGGAATTTTCAGAAAACAGCTTTTGTCTTCATTTCATATTTGTACCTGAATACAAACCAGATATAAAAAATAAACAAAACACAGGCAAGAAGGAACACTGCATGATACATGTAAAGCTATACCGGACAAAGTCTTAGAAAATACAGCACAGTGTACCCTGGGGAATGTTTCAGTACTAGCAGAGGAATGGCCCAGAAAATTTATTAGATTTTATCCAGCCCTAGCATCTGTGACTCAGAAAGGCTTATTGCTCTTTAAAACTTACTGCCTGGCTAAGGAACTAGTCCTGGCAGTGCATATGGTGTACTCCTACCAAGCCAATCCTTGGTGATGCTCGCTAAGTGCAGACCAGGTCTATGGGGTGCTCCCACAGACCACTCTTGGCACAATGGTCTAGATAGCAACAGTTGCTAATGTATTAACCTGATATATTAACATGTACAGGAATGTTGGAGTGGGGGACCCAAAATGTTCTAGATGTCATTTGCCCCAAATCGATAATGACAAACAAGAAGTTGATGATAATCATCAAGTTGATTAAGCAGATACCAGAAGGTTACTAAGGGAGTTGTAAACAAAGGAACTGTGAAGATCTGTAATGAGTCAGAGACACCCAGGTAGGTGATGCCCACTCGGGGCTCTGGGCAGGGACCCACCAAGGGGTGACCCTGGAGCTGGAGAGGCCGCAGCTGCCCCAGGGGGATGAGGAGAGCAGGGGGCGTGTGGTGACTCTGTGCGAGTGTGCAAATGCACAGGTACTAGAACTGTTAGGGGTTAGTTGTAAAAGAATATTCAAATATTTGTACGTGTAGGGGAAAGGGACCAGGGGGTCCTGGTGGACAGCAGAATGACCATGAGCCAGCTCTGTGCCCTTGTGGCCAGGAAGGCCAATGGCATCCTGGGGTGTATTAGAAGGGGGGTGGTTAGTAGGTCAGAGAGGTTCTCCTTCCCCTCTACTCGGCCCTGGTGAGACCACACCTGGAATATTGTGTCCAGTTCTGGGCCCCTCAGTTCAGGAAGGACAGGGAACTGCTGGAGAGAGTCCAGCGCAGGGCAACAAAGATGATGGAGTGGAACATCTCTCTTATGAGGAAAGACTGAGGGAGCTGGGTCTCTTTAGCTTGGAGAAGAGGAGCCTGAGGGGTGACCTCATTAATGTTTATAAATATATAAAGGGTGAGTGTCAGGAGGATGGAGCCAGGCTCTTCTTGGTGACAACCAACGGTAGGACAAGGGGTAATGGGTTCAAACTGGAACACAAGAGGTTCCACTTAAATTTGAGAAGAAACTTCTCAGTAAGGGTAACCTCATCTGGGTGTTCCTGCTCCAGCAGGGGGATTGGACTAGATGATCTTTTGAAGGTCCCTTCGAGTCCCTAACATTCTGTGATTCTGTGGTTCTGTGATTGATATTTTGGATCTATCTGTTATATTACTGACACTGATCCTGAATATGTAGTTCACTGATTGCTGGTTATTTGTGTGTCGTTTATAAATTAATAAATCACTTTGATCTTGATTTGTTTTAAACTACATAAATGGAGTATTTTTTTCCTGCATCAAGGACCATAAACAGAAGCACGTGATATTTCCCTGAAATGCTGGGCCTTGTTGATTGTTAAATTAGATAGGGTCTCTTCAGCACGTCTGACACTGGCTGGGTTTGACCGTCCAATCACTCTGAAACTGTGGCAGGGAGCTGAAGGCTTACTTCAGCACAATCTGACAAATGCACTATGTTCTTATATGGATAGTATTAAAATTAAGCACTTTCACAGAACAATATCTGTCAGCAGCTTGCTGTCTAGTTCTGTGCTCTGACCTTGTTTACTTGGCCCAATTATAGACAGCCTGGCCTCAATAAATACCATGTTCTGAAGTATTACCTTTCTAAAATGCTTATTAAACCACTGCTTTTTCTAATTTATACTTTCATTTTGTGGTCATTTTCAAATAATAATGGTTAATGTTTTAATGGATCTCTTTCTTTGCTGGCTACACAAAACATTTATTTAAATATACAGCAGTTCTGCAGCATCTTCACCATGGTTGTGTTCTTGCTGCAATTTAATGTGACAGACTGTTAACCAAAATAACTGATGCCAAAATAATGCTAGTTTGCAGTCCAAAAGTTCCAGACAAAAGCATTACTCTATCTTATGCTTATTCCCCAATTAACCAGAGCTGCTTCTGCTTGAAATTCAGTTCCACAAACTATACACCAATAGTGTACTTACACTTAACAAACTACTGAAGCCTAATTTTTTCCTGCCTTCGCTTCTTCAAAGCTAAATACTCATCCTTCTCTCTGTTCTCTCATTCTAGTGATAAGCATATTGTTGCCTCCTCAACAAAACAATCTTTTTGCCAGTAGAAAGTTCTAGATATTCACTGTAGAAGCCCACATTAAGTTATTTAAATTCCAAATTTAAATCATCTAACCAGCAGGAATTTCTTGAGTATCTAAAAGTATAACGTATGTGTAGGTGCAATCTGGATCTTTGCTCTGGAGCGGGTGTGTGCACATCTACTGGCCACAGTAAACCTCTTCTCTGGTTTGGTTTTATTCACGTTCAGTGAAGGGCATTCTATATATTTTGCAAACTCAATTCTATACTTTAAAACTTCTCTCAATATTTAGCCTAAATAATTCTTGCAGAACCATATGTTGTTCTCTTCCGGTATTCATTTTATAACATCTCTTTCACATGGAAGAGTTAACATCTCTCCTCAGTCTTCCCTTTTAAGGAAGAACCAAACGAGTCTTTCAACCCATTTTGAAATTTCTTATCATACTTGTTGCTGTTTTCTGGATTATTTCCAAGTTATCTGTATTTTTCTTCAAGCATGTTTCTTAAAATAAGAGTTATGTAATGTTTTAAACAATCTGGGACCATATATATTTTGAATATCCAACTCTTGCTAGAATATTCCCTTTCATTTTTGCAAGAATATCACATTTTTTAATCAGACTGAAACATCCCGATGCACTTTTGCAATATCGTTGCTTCTTCAGTTTGTCTCAATTTTCTAATTCAGCTTCTCTTAAAACGTATTTCACCTCCTTGTCTTAAATCTCAGCTTGTTTCTTTCAAATCACCCCTTCAGTATGTTAAGGACATTTTGAATTCTCATCCCACTCCTCCAAAACAGCTATTCCAGGTTTGACTTATCCATAAAATCCATTATATTCTTTACTCCATCACCTGAACAATTAATGAATATATCAAACAGATTCAGGCACAAAGCAGACTCCTGCAAGATTTCACCTGAAATGCCTTTGTGGTGAGAAGTGAATAAGTGACACATTCCCTAGGAGCAGAGTTTTCCACCAAGATGTGTGTTCATCTGACAATATTTTCATGCAGAATGTACTTGCCCAATTGGTTTATGAAAATGTCACCTGGAATTGTGTTGCAGACTTTGCTAAAAGCCAGGCTATATCACATTCTGTCAGACCAGTTAATCTGTGAAGGCAATGTATTTAATGCCCGTTCTTCCCATTATTTCTCCGATGCTGCCTTAATCTATAGTCTCTGTTCCTTCTGCTGTGACTTATCCAAGATTCACAGAGCACCTCGGGATTCACTGTGGTACCAAGGGAAGGAGAACATTTAACAGGATGACATGGAGCACAGCTCAGTATGTGCTTTGTCCAAGGGCAGTCTGAAACAAATGCATACCAGTCATTTTTGAGTCTCTGGTATCCAGTCTGTGTCCTAATTACTAAGCCAAAGACTCTCACTCTTACAGACTCTTTCTGGGCGTATTAGTACTTTGATTCCCCTTTGAATGTGGACAGACTTCAAAGAAGAGGTGAGTAATAAAGCAGTCTGATCTTGGCGTGGGGAGACAATGATGTATGCTTCAAGGTCAATATTATGGGTTTTAATCACTCCAGGCAAAGGCAGAACTTTAATTCAGGGCTTTTTTTTTTTTTTTTTCTGGATTGTACTTTAATTGCTGGGTTACTTCTAAAAGTGAGCTGGCAGCTCTTTGGTATATGTTTAGAAGGAAAGCAGCAGTATCAATCTCATCTGAGAAAACCAATTGAATTGAACCAAGTAATAAAGGTGGGTGGACTCACAAATCCTGAATCATCACAGTGACTGATTCTGAGCTGTTCAGCACCATTAAGACTGGTACATTTCTGTGAAAAACTGAAGGCAGGTTGTTAGAAGACTATGGAACTAACACTATACACACATATATATAACTTTAGGTAATGTTGTCTTTGGAATGTACCTGAGATGAAAAAAAAAATTAATACAGTACTTAGTAGTTTAGTTATTTCTGTTTAATAGCTCCTTTAGCACCTAAAACCATGCTTGGCCTAGCCTGAAGCTATGGCAGGTAGCACATAAAGCAGAAACATAAATTGTCTAAGGGGTGCGAAAGTTCTGCCATTGAGCCCAGGCTTGACAGTACAGCGAGGTCAAGAGGAGCCTCCCAGAAATGGATGGTGAGTTTGCACCATCTATTAAGACCTTTTAAAACCAATGGCAGAACTCTTAAGCAATAGCAAACTCAAAGCATGATCTAAGCTTGTGCTATTTATTTTGAAATATTTTTATTCACAAATGATTTTAAGATTTGATTTACACTGAAAAGCTGGGTGATTATTTAATGCTTGAAGTTCATAATTATGTGTACCTAACTTGCTTCAACAGTTACATTAATCAGAGAATAACTATTGTGCAGCTGATCAGATGACTTAGAAAATTGCATAAATATGAGTTTACTTTTTCTTTTATCTCTTAGATGCTGGATAACAACTACTTTTTAGTGCATGAACAAGGTTACACAGCAGGTAACACAACCTTAAATACTTAAAAAATCACTTTTAATCAACTTTTCCTTAATTTTGCCTGCTGTGTAGGAGACTCTAGTAGATCTGTAGAATGATTGTGCCAATTTGCTAAATCATAACCTGAATCTTAAATGGAGGGAATGGTCACAATCAAGGGCACAGATTTTAAAGATATGGAAAATTAAAGCAAATACAATATACTTAACTGATTGTAATCATTAGATCAGATTATGATGATAATAAATATGTTGTTCATTACTTGTTCCCAAGTTACCAAAATACACTTTCTCTAGTCTTGGTGCTTCACAGGACTTAAATATCTTAACTGCATAAAACATTTTAAATGTTAAAGTGATCCTTGTGATTTCCCACTGCATTGCACCTGGCAGACTGATGATATCTTCCTAGCCAGAAAAGCAAGAACCTAACCAAGGAAGGCAGAACTCAAAGTATGGAGCTCTTGCAACAAACAGATTATTCTGATAGTAATTTGAAGGTGAGCATAATCAGCATTCTTCAGATATTCTCTAAAATGTACAGGTTTTACCAGTTCTTTAAAATAGAAACAGTTAGTTAGTGTTATGCCAAATCATTAAATCAGCAATGCCTACTGGTAAACCTTTCCCTTAAACTGCAATTTTATTATGGTACTGCTACTGTTTAGATGTTCATGACAGCAAAAGCTGCAACACTGTGTGGAACTGTTCAAAACCCCCACTAAGCAGACAAGCTTGAAAAGTGCTAGTCTAATCTCGCTGGTCTTCACTTGTGTTCAATGCCAGGATAATTGGGAAACGTTGCTTCCCATCTCTTCCAGGGTTTCAGGGAATATTCTTTGCAGCCATAGGTAGAATTCTGAGGACTTGAGACAGCTGACAGGGAAATACTGGGTTTCAAGTGATGCCGCCATCAAATATTTAGCAGAATCATTGTACAATTTTCCATAGTAAAATATGCTGTTACATATTGACTATACTTGTTCCAATCACCTGTTAAGACACTACAAACTAACTATACTAACTACTAACTAACTATACAGACTCACTTTTCTGATTGACTAGTTGAACTACAACAACATGAGGGGTGAGTCAGATTATGTCTTTACAGTACAAAGTTCTGGTACTAGAACTAAACACCAGGTTCAAAGGCCCAGCTCCTATAGGCATGCCACAGCACACAAACTAGGCATTTAGGGTCCTTTCATTGCCAGTAATGACCTAGGCACTTCTGGAAAAGCAGGCAGAAATTTACTTGTTTAAGACTTCAGTATTTCTCTGGACCTTAGACATTCAAGGTCCTCCATAACAGTAATCAAACTGGTCAAATCTACAGTGTAGATACCTACATCTGAGTTAGTCCCAGAAGTTTCTTTTACAATTAAAGAAGTGAAAATGGCACTAATGGGTGTGACTCAGTCATGATGAATCACTGTTTTTTTTACTGCTGCCTGTGAAATGGCTTGGCCAAACACATCTAGATGCAATCATCAGAACTTAGGTTTATCAGAAGTTAGTTGAGATGAAACACATACTGCATGTTTCTTTCTCCTCCAGCTGAGAGCTCTGGTCTGTGGGTTGATGGCCCAAAAGGCAAGGGCTTTTATTCTTTAAGAGACGAGAAACAACAATGCTTTGTAGCCTCATGATTAGCGTGCTTTGCCTTGGCTGCCGTATCTTGGGCAGGAGCTGCAGCCACCAATAATCCAAGGGACCAGAAATCTTTGATTCTGGTCCTTCCGCCCTTGATTATTGATATTTTAATACTATTTTCTAAATAAAAGCATTTAAACAGTTCAGTAACCAACATATAGCCAATGCCTATATACTTGTTGTATAGGTCCCAGCTCACTTCCCCACAGCTTGTAGCTCAGCTAAATGATTTTCACTATAATTACGCTAAGGTTTTGTAGCAATCATACTGCAGAAACAAACTTCTAAAAATACCCTTGTGATTTTTGACAAGTTCAGTCAGATTTTTTCAAGGCTTTGAGTATTTATTCTCTCTTCAAAATATATTCAGATTCATTAAACATAGCCAATTATGAGTTGCCTGAGGGGTTTACATAAACGCTTCATTGACCCTTCTGAAGTTAGTCCCATTAAACATGAATGACTCCAAGCTGGACTTGTTATGTTGCAAGTTTCCGAACTTTCCCAGTGGGTATTTAAAAAAATATGCAGCAATTATACTTTAAGAAGTGTCTTTCTTTGTGTGGGTGTGTTTCATTCTTTTTCTATCATGCCTTTTTTGTTGTTTATTTGGGGTTTTTTTAAGATAGAATTAAAAATAGAATTAAAACAAAGCAGAGACCAGAGCCAGAACTTACGGAAATCTCCACTTACTTTTCATTTTCTCTTTCAGTAGTGTGAAAAACATGCTGAAGGAAAAGACACAAAAGGAGGCAAAGTGCCTTTGGTAGCCAGTAGAAGTATAATACAAATAAAGAAATGCCAGCAACAAGCTATCCTTCGAGAGTTTGAAATGCATCTTGAAGCAACAAAAACAATGTTCCAGCTCAACTTCCCATTAAAAAATGTCTATTGCAATTTGAGCATTAGTCAGCTACATCCACAAATCTCATGTGATTTCTTCCACTTAGAAGCATGAAAATCACCAAATAGGATTCTAGTACATTACAGCACTGGAGCATATGCTTATATCTACTTTCAGACAACAACAGACTAATGCAAAAAGAAAAAGAAATTAAATCTCTACTTAAGATCTTTAACTAATCAAAAGATGAACACTTTAAGTAAAACTTGAATTTTAGGGTATATTTACACGAAGTACAATCTTCACTGCCCTACATAAAAAAAAAAAAAACAAAACAAAACAGGAATGTAGTGTTCCTCTTGTATCTGCTTAAATTTACTATAAGCCATGGGGATTTTACCCACTGTTATTTTACTACATCTATAAATGGTGACTGCCATCAAGTATCGAGTATTTTCCTAGTGAGATTTTTTAGTAATAGACAATGAATATAGAAACCACTTGGAAAATGAAAAGCCAAGACCTCTAACAGGAAAAGGGCTGAAAAACAAAGAAGAAAAATGTTAGCTATTGGTTTTTCATTCCCATTGCTCTGGCCATTTTATTAGGGGTTTAAATACTAGACTTATTTTTCTAAAAAATATCCTTAGCTTCCTATGATACATACACTTTTCCTTAAAATGATTTTATTTTAAATGCCTATTTTAGTATTTATTAAGCCAAAAGCTTAGAGTGGAATGCTTAAACAAAGGACTAGTTCTACTGTGAATCAGTATCTAGAAATTGCAAAGCATTTAATGATATTGCACCCATTAAAAGAAAATGCATTCCAAATTATTTATTTTTTGTTCTCAGTGTTGTAGCTGCCACATTTTTCATTTCTCTGTCACCATTCACAAGCTGTCTCAAAAATTCCTAATAGACTTTGGCAATGAGCCTTATTTCATACATGCTTAATTGAAGATCTTGGCCTAATCATTTGTTATGCCATACATATGCATTTTAAGTAAAGTGTAAGTAACTGGGACTGTTATTAACTACACAAAAAATGCAAATGGCTTGCATAAAGCATTTCGTAATCTATGTATTTTGAGCCAATAAAATGACCTTTGAAAATTACTGAGATGTGTGAAAATGCCATTTACTGTAACAGTAATCAGCAAAGAAGGTGAACTGTAGGTGAGGCTTAACACTCCTTAAATTTTCAAAATCTAGGCAACATTCAAAGGCTGTGCTGTGAATATTTAATCACTTTTAGGAAACACAGGCAGTGAACATACATCATGGAAAAGTGTCAAGCTTTGTTGCCTTCACATTTAAACCAGCATGGTTTTCCATTTTAACAATTTGTTATTAATACTACGTTCATTTCTAATCGAAAGCAGAAGGAAATGCACGGTATTAGAAGAGATTTGTGAAATTTATTAACACTACCTGAATACAAGCAGAGCTTTTGACAAGATATAACATTTAAAAAGTAAAAAATCACTGACTTGAATATCTTGATGCAAAAGGCAGTGACATATTTGGAGTCTCTGAAGCTGTTTTGTGATAGAGGTTCTACTAAACTGTAAAATTAAAATTCGACTTTCACTTAAAGCATAGATTCAGGATGTTGGAAAAGATAACATGCCCTCTTGTCAACCTTTCAACTTCTTTCGAGAACCTGATGAATTTCCTAAGAATAGAGTTTTACAACTGAGCTTTTTTACAAGTAAGGTTGTTGTTAATTGGATCATGGATTAAATTTATTACCCAAGTAATTGTTTATTTTCACAAATTATAACAAGAATAAAATAGAAGGGAATCTCCAAATCTCACATAGAACTAATGATAAAATCCTGTGCAATATTAGTTAAGATTGGCATTGTTTTGTACTGTTTTTGGTTGTTTTAACTGTATAGCCCACTAGAATAAGGACAAGATGAATGGCTCAAACAAACCTTAAATAATACTAATGTGAAAATATTCAGCCAGTCATGTCCAGTACTTAACAGGTGGTTGGAAGCTAAAATGTATGAGAGGCAAGATTGTTTCACATAACCATGATCTCGCTACCCCAGCCCTTCATACAAAGGTATTTAGTTCAAGTGGGTAGTTTCAAAAGTAAGTTTTGTCTGGTATTCAGCAGTGGTCATTGTGAAACCTCAGTGCTGCAGATGTTTCGCATTGGTTCACAGTAGCAGTGAATTATATTTTGAGCAAAAATTAATTGTTTTCAGGTTTGTATTAAATATGTCCATATTAGAAACACTGCATGTATGCATCCCCTGCAAGTTTTTTTTATTTTGTTTTGGTTTTGATTTTAGTAATTAGTAAAAATAAGGGATTGCACTTAGAAAAATATTTTAAAATGAAGTTAAAATTGAAAGGATAGAGCAGAAATTGTGGAGTGAAAACACTAAACAGACATTGCATCTTCTACAAGCATCTCCAAAGTCACTTAGAACCTTCAGAACCTAGGTTAATGAAATCTAAACTCTTCTAATTTACAGAAAGTTAATGATCAGAAGCATACAAAAAGTAATATTGAAGACAACCAAACTTCTGTTTGTTTCTTTTGTCATTACAGGACAATAGTATGAATTGTCAAGAAAAACTAAGCAATTTTAAAAATCAGATTCACTGGAGGACTACAAATGGTAGTGTTTTTAACTATAGCAACAGGACTCCATGCAGTTTCTGCAGTGAAAAGTTGGGATTTATGGCTGCCTTAGAAATTAACCATGCTCTGAATTTCACTAGCGTATCACTTAAGGCCAAAAGGGAGCATTTTGATCAACTGCTTTAGCTTCTAGGGAGCTGTGTTGACAGTTTTTCATTATTTTAATATGCCTTCGTATGTTTGTGTGCCAAGTGCCTTCAAATCACAATGAAATTGTCAATAGAAGTTTCAATTTCATAGATTTTAAGGCTAGAAAGCACCATTTTAATCATTTTGTCTGACTCCCCTCATAACACAAGCCGTTACTTTTACAAAGTTATTCCCAAATAAACACATGACTTCTGGTTGAGCTAGATAATATCTTCTGGAAAATAATTCAGTTTTGATTTCAAGTGCTAAAGATTCCACCATTATTCTCAGGAAAATGCTCACATTTTTAGCCCTCATCAACCATGATTTGTAATTGCAGCATGTTTTCAGCTTTCAGTCATTATGTTACATTACGTTACGTTATGTGTTTTTTTAATCTGCTTAAGATTTCTGCTCCTAGAACTGTGACTCTTTTCCAGTCATATTCTCCCATAACCATCCACATGTCCCACAGGACAGGGGTTGAACCAGTGCTGCCTTTTTCATTCTGTGCAGGTGAGACCTGTGCCTCCAGCTGTCTGCTTGCTCCCACAGGAGAGACATGGACCCTTCTCTCTGATGCCCCTCAATACATCCCATACTTTTTGTGTGGTTAGGGGGGTCAAGTCTCCTCAAGATGAAGAGGACCCTGAACATAGGTTTTTGGGATACTTTTGTCATCAGTGTGCTGGTAAAAGAGATTACTTTTCTCCATTAAACATCTATCCACAACAGAAGGCTAGGTAGCCTGAATCCCATATGAAGCATACTTTATTTTTCCTCTCAATTCCCTATACAGTAACAAAGAGACATGAGGTACAACTTGGGTTCCCATGGTGGCTTCCAGATGTCTTCAGAGCATATATTAGTTTGACAGGGGCCATTGGTGTGAGCATAGTACCATTATTTAACTGCTAATAGTATTTGGATGGATTTTAATGACAATTGTCATTCATTTGAGAAGATAAATACTAAATCCTAAAAAAATCATAGTAAGTGACTTAAGAGCCTGTTTGTGTGTTCCAGCATAATGGCACCAAGAGCATGAAACCCCGTGCCATGTGATTAGGGCACATAATGCAATACCACTTCTTTTCCTGGAGACCACAGTGACAGTTTGTTGGATAAGACTGAAGCTATTTTTCAAACAAATTGTGATCACTTGTGTCACTGTGGAAATGCTGTTATATAGTAAAGTTAACAAAAATACTTGTACTGCACACAAAAAATCCACTAAAGAAGTAGTTTTGTTTGTAAAGGTTAAACAGGCTTCTTGCTGGCAGCTATGGAGATTTTCAGCTCAGTATTTGTATGTCTATCTTGTCAAGCTGTTGGGCAATAATTCTGTGATATTTCAGTATATTGAGCTAGCTGAATTTCCTGTGCATTCCAGGGGAATAAACTACTTGTTTCAAATAATAGGAGAGTTTTTTAAAAACTGAGCTATGTCTGCAGAAATAGAAGGTTTTTATTTCTCCAATTACAAAATTTTATGGTTGTACTTTGCATTAGAAAGGGAGATTTTATTCCCAATGAGCCTGACAGGATTCTTCTGTTTGCACGCTCCCTGATCTATTTGCAATACTCATTATCATTTTTTCTTAGTATTGAATATGTGTTTAACAATGTTTTGCATACACAAGCTAAAGAAAGGTAATTATTTATCACCCAATATATCCTAAATAGTTTCATTTATACTATGACACAGAACATTTGCAAGCTAACAATTACTATGCCTTGTTGTAAGGTGTAAGTATAATTTTTCATGTGTTTAAAATATTTCTTTCATCTCTAATAAGTGCAAAATTAGAAATAAAAACAGTATTACAAGTTGTCTATCTTTTCAGGGAACTGAATCAAATTTCCCCTGGCCAAGGTAGTTATTATATCAACCATTGCTTTGCACCTGCCATTCATCTGTGTGAAGTTTAAATGACAACGCAACTTGTACTTTATTTGCAAAGCCTACATTTGTGACAGATGTGTAGTGATTTGGAAAATATACAGTATTATGGACACATACATTGCAATAGGTAAGGACAATGTGCCCACTGGGGAAATCTCCTGGTTGATGGAGTCTTCCTTTTCTGAACTGCCTCAATTTTGATCTAATAAATCTCTTATTAACCACCCACTTAATCTACAAACCTCAGTTTCCTGCAAGGTGTCTGAGAATGAGCTATGGTTTCATGGGTTGTTTTTTGGTTTGGGTTGGGTTGGGCTTTTTTTGTTCATTTGCTCATCTGGCTGCTTGATTGGGGGATTTTGTTTGTTTTATAAATTTATTTATTTACTTATTTATTTTTATCCTGTTATTAACACAACCACTCATATATTACACAAGGATCTGCATTCTTATCCAATATATGTTAAAGAGATTATGTTGTATGATCAAATACAGGTGATGATCACAGTTATGATAAAATTAATTAAAGACCATGTTAATAAAGTCTGCTTTATTGTCAACTAGTCTTGTGTAGTAAAAGTAACAAAATTTAATTTAGCAACTGTAAGAAAGGCATTGAATCAACACTAAGATAAGAACTAGTTATCAGTTACAATAAAATAATCACAAATTCATTTAACCTTACCTTTATCTAGATTTTCATTGTAAGCCATACAAAGCAGTAATAAATGATGGAAGAAGTAAGTGGACAGGAACATGTCTGTGCATACAGTTGATTTGAAACATCATCCGTTAAAACATCTAAGAATAAAAGAATAAAAGGGAAGTAGATATACTTTTCTTGACATGAAAACAGCTCCCCAGAATGCTCTTTCAGGTATAACGAAGACATTTTCTCTTAAATATATGGCACCAAACTGAAAGTATTTTCCCTTTCCATAAAAGATAAAATAAAGCTGCATAACCACTTATATCCCTTATTAAATCATATCTATCGTATGGAACACTAGTATGATATCTGGACTGCTGGTGAAAAACAAAACTCTGTGTGTTTTGTTTACAAAGAAAGGTCAATGAACACCAATGGACACTGGACACCAGGACACAGACTTTTCCGTGCTGCCTTAGAGATGCAACTCGAAAGACCAGGTCAGCTCCCTTGGAAAAGGGTCTCCTTCACAAACACTGGATTCTTCACATATGGATTTCTTTATAGTTACTGGAGGCAGGAAGGTGAAATGAATCAGAGGTGTTGTATGTAAACCATTTATTTCCCTCTATCAATTACAAAGGTAATCTGATCAGCTACACTCACATGTAGATCTCTGCTTTATAGATATCTAAAGCTACTTGTGATGTATTTCACCAAAGGAAGCTACAAAACCTTTTATGCCCAATACAGAATTACCTCTCTTCTGAAAGAAAAAAAATTCTTAATCTACTATAGTCCTCTTTCACTCTTACAGGTGGATCATGAAAGTGAAAAGATTTCAAGAACAAAAACAGATATTTGGTGGTGAAATGACATTGGGAGAGGGCATGAGCACAAACTTTCAAAATTCTAAATGAGGGAAGCAATATCGAACCTCCATCAGGGCTGGCCTGGCTACCTGAAGCAAGAAATATCTTACCGCCTCATCTTACAAATGAAAAATCCTTCTGCTTAAAAGAAAGAAAAAACAAAATTATTGGATTGAAACATGCAAATGTAATGGAAAGCCATTCAAATTTTCTGAAGGAAATAGCAAATGCATTATAATTTCACATTCCAGAGAACATGAAATTTCTTGTTCACCGAGATACATTTTAACATTTTTCTGGCTATATTTCAGAGAACAGAATGCCTTTGGGATATCCAGGCTGGATGTCTACCGTAACAGGTGTCTTTTACAGGTATTGTCAACTTCTCAGATAAAATCTAGATCTAGTATTCACAATGCTGGAATGAGGAAAATTAATGTTTCTCTTACAAGATTCTAAAAAAACCCCACCTTCTCAACTAAAATTTAAATAATACCAGTATTATGATCCATAAATAACTGCCTACTTTTTTACTGGCCTCCAGAATCTTACCAGCCTCCAGAATTACTAGATCCCTGAGATCAGGGTGGAAAGTCTGGAGCACTGAAGATTTACTATTAGTGGAAGAGATTCAGGTCAGGGAATTCTTAAGCAAACTGGACACAGATAAATCCATGGACACTGATGGGAGGGACCTATGAGTGCTGAGGGAGCTGGTCAGTGTCACTGCAAGGACAGTTTTGATTATATTTGCATGATCATGGTCACCAGGAGAGATGTCCAAGGACTGGAAGAAAGCAAATGACCTTCCTGTCTTCAAAAAAGGAAAAGAACAAGGACCTCCAGGGAGCTACAGGCTGGACAGCCTCACCTTGATGCCTGGGAAGATGATGAAGCCTGTTATTCTGTGGAAAGTTTCCAGGCACATGAAAGACAGGAAGATGCTCAGGAACAGGCAGGGTAGCTTCACCAAAGCAAAGTCACATTTGACCAACCTGATAATCACGTACAGTGAATGGAATGGCTTGGTAGACAATGGGAGAGAACTGGATATTGTGAACCTTGACTTCAGTAAGGCTTTCAACATTTTCATCTCTTCTCTCATACCTTCTCTTATTAGCTTTTCATAGCAAAGGTGATAAATATGGACTAGAATGAGACAGTGCAGTGGACTGAAAACTGAATGGTTCACATGGTGGTGATCAGTGGCATGAAGTCTAATTGGAGGACAGTAACTAGTGGTATAACCCAAAGGTCAATAGTGTGTCCAACCCTGTTGAAAATCTTCATTAATGACCTGGATGATGGGGCAGAGTGTACCCTCAGCAAGTTTGCAGACGACACAAAACTCAGAGGAGTGGCTGATATACAAGAGTGTAGTGATGCTATCCAGAGGGACCTTGACAGGCTGGACAAATTGTCTGATTGAAACCCAATGAAGTTCATCAAGGGGAAGTGCAAAGTCCTGCAGCTGTGAAGAAACAATGCCATGTACAAGCACATGCTGGAGGCTGACTAGTTGGAAAATAGTTTGGCAGAAAAGGATCTGAGGATCCTGGTGAACACAAAGTTGAACATGAGCAAGCATAGGGCCTGGGTCCTTGCAGCAAAGAGGTTGTATGGTATCCTGGGAGGCATTAGCAGGAGTGTTGTCAGTAGGTTGAGGCAGGTGATCCTTCGCCTCTACTCAGCACCGATGAGGCTACGCCTGGAGTACTGTGTCCAGTTCCAGGCACCGCAGTTCAGGAGACATATAGAGAGACTCCAGCTTAGGGCCACAAAGGTGATGAAGGAATCGGAGCATCTCTCATATAAGGGAAGTCTGAGAGAGTAGGGACTCTTTAGCCTGGAGAAAAGAAGGCTCATGGTGGATCTCATCAATGGGTAGAAACATCTGAAAAGAGTGCAAAGAGGATGGAGCCACGCTCTCTTCAGTGGTTCCCAGTGACAGGACTGGAGGCAATGGGCACAAACTGAAACAGAGGAGTTTCTATCTGAACATCAGGAGACGCCCTTTTACTATGAGGGTGACCAAGCACTGATACAGGTTTGTTAGGGAGGTTGTGGAGTTTCCATACTTGGGGAGGGTCAAAAGCAGTTTGGGCATGGTCCTGAGCAACCTGCTTTAGGTGGCCCTGCTTGAGCAGGGGAATTGGGAAACATGACCTCCAGAGGTCCCTTCCAACCTTGATTATTCTGTGATTCTGTGACCATGATGATCTTTATGGTAAAATACTTCACTGCTATGATAGTTTCACCACTCCCTGTTGTAAAACAAACAAACAAAAATATTAAGTCCATTGACCCTATAAGACAAAGTATTTTATCATGACTATAACAGTTTTCGAGAAAATCTGGTTCAGATTGGGGCAGATTTTTTCTGAGGCACTACAGTCCAGTACGTACTTTAGGATCAGAAAGGCTGGTGATCATCAATAGTTAATTTTTCCTCCTCTTACCCTGATTAAAACAGCTTCATTTTAGATTCATTCTGGAAAACAATTAGCTGATGCATTGAACTAAAAAAAAAAATACACATATGTGCTATTTGAAAGCTGGAGATTCCAAAAGAAATTTCTACAATTTCAACAGAAAAAAAATTGTTTTTTCTTAAATATCATATGCCCAGATCTGAAAGGGTGAGCTTAGCTGACGTAGAACTAAGATTTTATATTTAGAGACAGGTTCATTCCTGTAGCAATAAGAAAAGCACAGATTCCAATCCATTATCCATTAAAGAGAGAAAAAAAAAAAAAAAGGGAAAAAAAAGAGTAATGTGTTACTAGTAGGATTGTGTCGCCTCATTTCAAAGGCTGAGTAAATGTAGGTGAAAGAATTTCAAGGAAATAGATTAGCTGCATACAATCTTTCAATCTTTCCTACTACTTAAGTTTATCCGTAAGAGGTTAGAAACAACACATACAAAAGTCTCAAACTATTAATAATGTTATCAAAGTTTAATTTAGTCTTCCCTAGAATCAAATCCATATTAACAATAGTTGCTCAGAAGAAAAATTCACATATAGTAAATTATCACCTTTTCTCACCATTTTATAATATGCTGTCTTCTTCATGATATTTTCCCCACATCATGAACCATGTCTTATACCTTCTGGTCATAGTTTGCTGTAAATCCATGGCATTTCAAGCAGTTAATGGCATTTGTACTATAAATGGAAAAAAGCTTTGAGATTTAATCAGATCATTACCACTTAACAAGAGGCTCTTACAGTAGATCAAGTCTGACATTAATAAAGGTTTGAAAGTTCATAAAGTTTCTCTAAGCAAAACTGTTTTCGTGATATAGTTAACCTTTTGGCAAAGCTGAATACTTTTTATCCCAGTATTCTGAGTATTCTTTGTTGTGCATGAAAATAGTTATTGTCTTATTACAGCTTCCAAAATTGTAGACAGTGACATTAAGTTTTACCCATAAGAATCTCCCAGAGTTGTAGAATAATTTCTTGTGTACTGTATTTAGTTGCAATTATCTCCTTTATCTTCATTTCACTAATTTAAGCCTCTATATTGACATTATGTTGTTTCAGATTATAGTGGTATTAACAAATTAGTTCAAATAATTCCTTATGCCTACACTCATTTCTGTAATTAGATGTTTCCAGATATCAGAGTACATACTAGGTTTTACTGAAGGATTTCAACTTTCAGAAAGAAACATTATCGTAAAATAAAATCTCTGAGAATATTTCTTTATTGTGCTGTAGAGTCATAGTATCACATAAAAATTAGATTTAGTTGGAGTGTCAAGACCTTCCTCAATACAAGGTCATGTATATATGTGTCATTCCTGGCAGACAGTCTATGGTCAAGATGTGAGTGGAACTCCACAGCCTTCCCGAGCAAAGGATTCCTGTGCTTTACCCTGCTGATCATTAGATATTTTCCTGTTTGTTTAAGTCAGTCTTTCTTGCTGCATCTGAAGTCATCGTCTGTCCTTCTATCCTTGTTCACAAGGAGTGTAGATATTTTCTCTTTTCAACTTCACTTAAAAACCTTGAAGGCATTTTCCTTCTGTATCTTTGCTGTAGTTTAAATAATAATCCCATTTCCTTCAATCTTTTATCTGAGATAATTTTTTCAATACTCCTGATCATTCTCTTTATTCGCTGCTATGATGTCTCCAACTTTAGTGCAACATATAAAAATTAACATTAAATCTTTGCCCCTTTTCCCCTTGTAACTTCCAGACCTCTTTTTTGAAACCTGCTTGTGAGCCTGCTGTTCCCTTAGTGTTTTCATATTGCAGATTATTTCTCCCTAAGTGCTGTACCTTGTATTTCATCCAATTTTTAGGCCATTTCTCCAATTCGTCAAGATCATTTTGAACTTTATTCTTGCCTCCATCCTTGTGATGTCTCTCAGTTTCATGACATCTGCAAATTTAATAAGCATATTTTCCAGTTCAATTCAATTTCAGTTCAATTTGTTAATAAAAACATTGAACAGAACTAGACCCATGACAGATCCCTGCATATTCCCACCTGACCCTTCCTTCTCTTTTTTGACAGTGAAATATTGCCAAGGACTCTGTGGGTAGTGTTAGCAAAGCTGTCTAACACTCACCTGGTAGTTTTCATCTGGACTACGGTTCCAGAGTTTGCTTATGAGAATGTCATAAGAGACTATTTCAAATGCCCTACGAAAGTCAATATACGAGATCTACTGCTTTTCCCTTGTTCACAGCTCATGCAGTTCTGTTATGGATGGAAATTAAACAGGTTCGATGTGATTTACTCTTGACAAATCAGTGCTGTTATTTGTCTCCTTGTTCTCTTCTCGGTGCTCAGAAATAAGTTTATTGGGTTAAAATTTTTGCCAGGAATTGAAATAAAGCTAGCTCATTCAGTGATTTTTATTTTTTTCTTTTTTTTCCCTTTTTTTTTTTTTTTTTTTTTTTGTGGGTAGTCACAACAACATTTGTTCTTTTTCAGATCTTCCAGAATTTTACCTATGCTCCACAGTTTGCCAGAAGTAACCCTTGAATGCAAAGGTAGTTGTGTTGGTACATTGTACTTGATAGCTATGGCTATTAAAAGTTACTATTGGCAACCAGAGGTTACAGTTCCATTTTATGCTCTGCCTTTTGTCAAAGATACCCCGACAGACTATCATCTCCTTAGTTCATGCCAGCCAAGATGCTTAAGTGATTACTCTCTGTTTTATTTCTGGCAAAATAAGCTGGGATAGCTCATTTTCATCTTCAGCTGAAACACTTTAAGACAACCTGGCTCACTTTTACTAAAATGAGTTAGAAGGCACTCACGTCATGATGTGAAGGAGAAAGTGATTAGCAGCTGGGAACAGGATAGTGGTCATTACCTCTGCAATCAGCACAGCTGGAGAAGGAACAAGGCATGTGTTCTGGCTTCAGTTTTCTAGCTGAGAAAATCCAGCATTGTGAGAGAGCATTGAGCACTGGACTTTTTCACGATCTTATTTTCTAAAACCTCATGTAGTCAGCTAATACACCCAGTTCTTTCTTTTCCCTTGCTACTTCTATCTAATCAGCTCTTGAAAATAGGGGAAATTTCACAGCTTTGCCTTCTACCAAATAACACTATTTTTTTTCATCTGTCTGCATCTGTAGTTCTCAAGATTATCAAGTTCTTTCTATATGATATTCTTACACCTACGATATTGGCATATTTTCTTGAATGCAATGTCATATGCAACTATCATTAGCACATTTTTATGGTTTTATATGGATATCAATAACTGCATTAAATACAATTTGATCTAAGTCAAGGAATTTTACCAGAATGGAAGGCCTATAGTTTCTTTCAGGAGCATCCACCACAATCTCCCCTTTAGCTGTTGATTTACCACTGTCACAGTTTGTTTAGTAATCCTATTTTCTCCAGTTTTGCTCATAATTTATGAGTAAAGCTCAAGGACATGTCTTTTAGGAATGATGCAGAGAACATTTTTCTGATGTGCATTGGAGACTCTATGATCAGTTCAGAAAGGCTGGAGGCCACAAACCAAGGTAGATCTATATCCCTGGCAAAGGCAAAGTGCTGCAGAAGTTATGTTTTAGTGACTCTCTCAACATCCTCATTTATCATTAGATCTTATTCCTCTTGGCATGAATTGTAGGGTTTTCAGAGAATTTAAATGGGAGAAGAGTCAGAATATTAAATAGGCAAGATCTCCCAAAAATTGAAACTCTGCATAGGAACAGCTCTAGCACAATTCATTGGGCAAATACTGGAAATGCTTACGTAAACTTCAAAGCCAATAAAGATAAAAAGTTGAACCAGGAACAGGCTTTCAAGAAAAGCCATAGAACACTTGAAATCTGAACTGACAAATAATTAGAAAAAAGGCATTATAAGCCGCAGGCTCTGATATAGGTTGTAAGGTCTCTTTATTACGATGTCTGATTTATTTGACTAATCCTATAACTTTATACTCCATGGTGACAGGAACAGAAATTCACATGTTATTTAATCCTCTTTGTCTCGTGGTAAATACAGTTCCTCATAGGGAATTGTGTTTTAGGAAATGGCTTTCAGTGACTTTCAGGCAGCAATGTAAGACAAAAATTATTCTTGGCCAGTTCTTATTGCAATGATGACTTCTGTTCTTCAATAACTTTAAAAATCATGAATAAAATACTGTATGGAAACATATTAGTAACCCTTTAAATGTTGAATGGTAACACCATTTCAAGGTTCTGCTTTTGAAAAAAAATGACCTTTACACTTGAAGATCGGCTCTTCACAGCTCTATGTGAAAAGGACTTAAGCACAGCTTTTCAGTTACGGGTAAGTGACACAATAACTCTTGACAAGAAATGTTGATAATTCATAGACTTACATTCACAATACTGTATTTAACGTTAAACCAGAAAATAAGGTTGAGGCTTGTATAATATTAATAAATATTCTAGTGATAGAAAACTATAAACAGAAAAAATATTGTGTCCCTATTATTCCAGAAAGCACTGCTAGAAATTTGGATTCTGTTATACATATAACCTAGCCAAACCTTTCCTTACAAAGCCAGTTTGCAAATTATCTTGCCATTAGATTCCTTATCTTACAGAAGGTAAATTGTGGTGCTTTCTTACCTTCATACACCATTGTCAAATCTAATGAAGATTATCAACATAAATTCAAGCTTCAAGAACTGAAGCTAAGCCTTTGTTGGCACATAATCTAAATATTTGCATTGGATTTGGCTCCTGCTTTTAAACTGGATGTTATTAAGTTAATGCTCTGTTAGGAGATATGTTTTGTTTAATAATAGAGAGAACAACCAGCCACAGTTAACCAGAGGTTAGCACTAGAAGAGCTATTGTTTCTGGCTTTGATATATTTTTCTGCTTGGCATGAGGAGTCACGTTTTCTAAGCATAAATTTAATTGCTAGCAACGGATTCCCTCAGAAATATTTTGCCAAGAAATTAAGTGCATGTATCATTAATGAAGTCAGTGTTTCTGCATCACTGTTCATGGAAAATGTTCACATAAGTAAAGCAATAAACCCAGGAGATTCTATCAAAGTAAATGTGCTTAAGTACTTTTCTACAGAAAGAGAAAGCTGTAAAAATATTCTTGCACTTCACGATTTTTTCTGAATTTTGCTCTCTGTTTTCCCAGTAGTTTTATCTTGCTTTTCTCTATTTCTTAATCTTTAGAAGTACGTTTTTCATTATGAGTACCTGGCTTAGATTGAAATAAACCGGAAAACTTCAACAGATATAGTTCAGCCTATCCAGAGAGTGAGATGAGGAAAAAAATGGTTTTGCACATTAATTTTCTGGTCATTACGCTTATCCTCTTCGAGAAACCAACAGAGCCATCAAATCAGGTGTTGGAGACCAGATTTTCACCATTCATACGGAAAACAGCTCTTGGTTAACCAAATCATGAGCCTTTCAAGAAGTCTCAGTTCACACATACCATACAGGAACCTGTTAAAACTTTGACGTCAGGGTTTAGCATACACTGAACATATCCCAGCTCCTGATGGTGGTGGATGTATGTGGCTATGTTATGCAGAACAGGACTTTTCCTGAAAATCCTACAGTAGGCCACAAGTGCTGGATAAAAACATATTTTCTCTTACGCTCAGTAATTCCAAAGATCTCATTCTTGCCAGTTGTCTTTCAGTAGTGAGCCTACCTGTTTTCAAGGTTGAATCAGTTGAATACCACCTTGAAGAAGACAATCTGTAATGACCAGTCACTGCCAGATTTCGTCTCTAACACAAGGCAAACCACTTCAGTTTTCACTAGCTAGTAATGACTTTTTTCCTGTAGCAGATTTAACAAGGAACAACTATGATGCTTTCAATAAATATGCTAATCTGAATGTGTTCAAACTGTAATTCTGAGTTCTTCTTTTTCAAAATCCTTAAGGATATGCAGAATTCCTGTATGTTCAGGGGTGCACTTGACATTGGCTGGAACCATGATCTGAACAATCAAGCTATAATAATGTCTAGACTCTTAAGTCAATGTTGTTCTTCACTCCTCTGGGTCTCAGTTCCTTGCAAATGAAGCAGAGCCAATGTTGCCCACTTAACTTCAGGTTATGAAGGTAAATTCTTCATTAACATTTTGAAAAATACCAGGTGCTGTGATGAAACCAACAAAGAAATAACAAGAAGTAAATTTGTAATTCTGGATGAGGAATTTGAGTTGGTCAGGGTCCACTCAATGAGAAATTCAGATAGCAGTACTGTTTATTTACCGACTCTCTTCTTAAAGACAATTAAGATACATAGGATAAAAGCTGCACGGGCAGTTTCTTATTTTTTGAGTGATTCATTCTGAAAATGTTAGCCACAGCACATTAAAAATCCTTTTCAGACAACTTCCTTCATGAAGAAAGCAAGAAGCTGACAGGAGGTGTATATTTGCATCTCGTCCCAGCATGGTGCTGGTGTTCAGCCAGAGCAGGCACTGAGAGCCAGGCATTCAGAAGCACTCCTGATAGTACGTGTAGCTTGTGAGAGCAAGGAACTGAACTTAGCCACCTCAAAAGCCTCCTCCATTCTTATGCTAGCAATTTAGACAAAAGCACTTTTATCCACAGGGCAATAAGAAACTCTTTAATGGCAGTAAAATATTTGTGTCTGATTTTGGATACAAGGAGCCTGGACTAAACAGTTTCTTCTCAACCTAGAACAGCTACAAAAGATGCCGTTTTGCAGATACCTTTACAAAGACAAACTGAGTACATTCTCCTCTTGAACAACTGCAGCGTAGTTTTATGATAAGAAATAAAATCACACCCATGATGGCTGGTAAATTACCTTGAGATATTTCATTTGATAGTCTTCTTACACTGAAACTGCAGCCCAACAGTAACCAGAGCTGCAAACCAATGATTTCAAGGATGTGATTTCGAGGAACATATTTTGCTTTGCCTCCATGGAGATACACAGTAAAAATTTCACTTTAACATTTCAGTTTTCTTCATATGGCCTATAGGGAAGTAATTAAAACTAGTAGTTGCCAAGGAAGTACTGCTAAATTCTCTTAGAGAAATAAGTATATCTCACTGTATACATCTGAACTAATAATTATTATGTATTATTAGCGGCATGCTGGCAAGAAGCTTAGTGCTTTGCTATTTATATTCTGCTGTTGCTTAGCTTGAAATGAAACCCAGATAACTGCAAGTTATCAGGAAATAGTAACTCTTGTTCTTTGCCTAGGAAATACCCCAGTACTAATTTTGCCGTGAAGAGCAATAAATTTACAGAAGTGTTGTGGTTTTATTCCAGTTGGCAACCAAGCAGCACACAGCCACTCTCTCACTTTTCCCTTGGTGGGACAGGGGAGAGACTCAGAAGGGTAAAAGTGAGAAAACTTGTGGGTTAAGATAAAGACAGTTTAACAGATAAAGCAAAATCTGCATATGTAAGCAAAGCAAAACAAGGAATTCATTCACTACTTCTAATCATCAGACAGGTGTTCAGCCATCTCCAGGACAGCAGGGCTCCATTGCATGTAACAGTTACTTGAGAAGACATGCCATGACTCTGAACGTCCCCACTTCCTTCTTATTCCCCCAGCTTTACATGCTGATCATGATGTCATATGGTGTGGAATATCCCTTTGGTCAGTTAGGGTCAGCTGTCCCAGCTGTGTCTCCTTGCAATTTCTTAAGCACCCACAGCCCATTTGCTGGTGAGTGGTGTGAGAAACAGAAAAGGCCTTGAACCCTGCGTGAGCGCTGCTCAGCAATAACAAAAACATCCCTGTGTTATTAACACAGTTTTCAGCACAAATCCAAAACCTGGCCCCTGACTAGCTACTGTGAAGAAATCTCTATCCCAGCTAAAGCCAGCAAAAAACAGAACAGGAAATCAGGTAAACTTCAGAAAGATCATATCTCACTGTTTTGCCATATCAATACATAACCTTCTTTCCATGTTGTTAAACCAAAATGAAGCAAGCAACCGTTTTTTTCTTGTAGTGGGATTTCTTGCCTTTTAAAACTGCATTCTGTCAGAATACACTACAAGAATACACAGGTAAAACTTTTGAGTTATTTTTATTCTCACCAGAAAGTATCCAGAGCATCACCATTCATCAGAGTGTAAAATGTATTATCTTCTCTAGAAGCATCCTGAGTAAAATGAAGGGTAAATGAGACCACCCTTTACAGATGCCCATCTCCTGCCATTTGTTACAGCAAATGTTGCAGTCTCAAGTCCATCAGTCGGAATTAAAGAACAGCAAAAAAGAGAATTTATGATTATAGGAAAACTAACTGCCACAGAATTGAGATACTTCAGTAATTTTATGTAATAACTGTTTATATCATCAATTTTGGGAAAATTCAGAAAAGTACTGGAATGTTGCAAATCCATTTTTTTTGTCTACTAGATTTATATGTAATTGCACACATACAGATGTATACTTCTGATTGCAATAAAAACTACCTAGACTCTTAATATATTTTTAATTGGACAACTGTTGAATAAAAAAATTACAAAACATTCCAGGGATTACTTATAAACCCTCAGCTCCCCATCAAGTTGAATTCTAAGATACAAAGATAGTCACTTGATTTTTCCCCTTTGATCTCATGAATCCTGCAGTTATAGCTACATGCTGACCCAGCTCCATGATAAAAAGCCATCTGTTCCAGGATCCAGCCTGTAACCTAGTCATCTGGGCACTCTTCTAGAGATTCATTCCTCCCCTGGAGCAGCACTGGAACACAAATCTACTCACTAAGCAGACACTTCTGGCAAAAGCTACCAACCTTTTAGGTGAAACTTAAAGCAGACTGAGTCCTGAAATCTCAGAGCATCAGTGACAAAGTCCTTGCAGGACCTCAGACCAGAGAGTCCTGTTTCTGGTACCCATGTTTCAATACAGTATAGATGTCTAGATTAAATTCATATTCAGCCTGTACAAATTTAGTCACTCCAGTTTTGTTTTGTTTTGTTTTTTGCTTAAAATGATGGTGCTTAGAGTATCCCCCCTCTCAAAATAAATAATTTTTACTTTCCTAGATTGCTTCTATGAACAAATTTCCATGAATGCTTCCATCTCCCCTTTCTTGGTGCTTCAGGTTTTTAGGAGTTTTGTAAACTGCAACGTTGTACAATTAATAGTCAGAGAACTGTCCCAGTCACACTTCATTGTACATGGAGTGGTTGGCTAGACCAGCCATTAGGAATAGACAGGCATGAGGAAAATACAGGCTCTCTGTGAGACTTCATGCTTGCTGTAGGAATACCCTAAGAAGTATGTATCTGTGCAACCAGGATTCACAGCCCAGCATTACCTTCATGCTGTGCCATCGCCATCCTACCTCTGAGTACAGTCATCTGAAGGCACTTTTCAGTCCTGTGTAAGTCACTTGATCCTAGTGACTATACAGCCTCTCCATTCAGACTGGGACTGTGTCTAACCATTGACATGAAAATGCCAAGGACTTTGAATCATTCCTCCAGGGAAGCGCCTGACAAGAAACTACACACCAACCTTGCCCTCTCTTCCCTGCCACTGAGAATTCCCACAGTAATTAATCATATTTTCAATATGCTACATCATCAACATTCAAACAGTGATGAAGTAGATGAATCAATTAAATGGCTTGGAACCAAGTGCCACTAATCTGAGAATGGTGCATGTTTAAATCTGTTGTTCACTGCAAATATAATGTTAACAGCAAAATGATCTGGCACTTGAACAAGATCACCAAATACCACTGTCATGAAAGATCATATAACCAGGAGTGCATCTATTATATATGTCATCAGTTCAGACCACACTCTGGGATTGTTTTGTATTACTCACTGGTGTCAGAAAGCAGGCTCTGAAGAATTATCAACTTACCTTCCCCAGCTACTGAGCTGTAGGTTTCATCCCATGCTGCAGCTAAAACCCCGACCTCAGTTATTAGTGCTTTCTGCAATCCTCAGCTGGGCAATGGTTACTGATGTACCTTGATGTGATGCATTCAATGTGTAAGAAATTCCAAGTAGTACCAAGTGCAGTCATGTATCGCTTAGCAACAGAGGCCATCAGGAGAACGTCAAGCTCATTTTCCAGTGGTTTCCTGTGGAAGAAGTATATGGTACACACACTTTCTGTGAATCTTTGCAGCAGAGTTTGTGGACAGAATAGCATACCCTGAAACTGAAAAATCCACATGGTAGAGCACATCACTCAGCAGACACCCCAGTTCTGGCATGGCGGCAGTGTGACTGTATTTATACAGCAATGCATTTGGATGAAACAGCCTTACTTTCCACATCAGACCTCCCCCACTGATCTGCCTTTATACTAGTTTCCATACAGAAGCAGCAACAGACTATGTAAATTAAGTCTACACAGAAATGTCAATGCCTTTAAGGTAGCTGTATATGCTTTAATAACTTTTGCCAAATGGAGTATGCACCAGATCCTGGATTGTCAGATCTGGTCCTCTATGAGAATAAGCTTGGTGCCTATTCTATAAAATACAAAATCAAGTTCAGGGTCTTGGCCCTAAAGCTTTTTTTTTATGTCCTGTGCCCAAGATAGCAGAAGAACAAAATGCTACAGTGCAGAAATGAAAAGCATCAGTGACAGGCCTGGTCTTCCAGTATAACAGAACATGCTAATGTAGCAGTAAAATTAATCTAGGCAGGTGACACACATTTCTTAGGAACCAATCCAAAAATGCTCTCCCTACTTTCCCTACCATCTATCTGCACCCTCCAGAAAAATGTGCCATCACAAATCTCATCTGCTGCTGCCCCCCTTTTACCTTGCCTTCTCTAACAAATATACCACAAAATGTACATTTTAAAAAATAATGAAGGAAGAAAGGCTAAAAGTCTAGAAAAGTAAGACTCCTTCCTTTTTACTGTTACCTGTGTGCAGTTCCCCTGGAAAAAGAGAGGACAACAAACTGTATGTTGCAGATGTATAGTCACAGTAATGACTACTTCTCGGGAAGGTGTTCAGGCTCTTCAAAATTCAGAAATAAGTTCATAAACTTACATAGGATGAGGTGGGATGGGATAGGATGGGATAGGATAGGATAGGATAGGATAGGATGGATAGGATAGGATAGGATAGGATAGGATAGGATAGGATAGGATAGGATAGGATAGGATAGGATAGGATAGGATAGGATAGGATAGGATAGGATAGGATATCATGTCTTTGACTTATTTGCCTTTTCTTTGTACTGCCATCTCCATTCTAAAGCAACACTGTTCTTTTGAGAGAAATGCAAGACAACTCTACATGTGTCAAGGGTCACATTTATTCACATATCCATTATGCACTGCTTCCAAATAATTGATTCATTTCTCATGTAAAGAAGTTTTCAAAGATGTGCCTTCTAACTGAAGGATTTCTGTAGCTTAAATTTCAATGAAAGTCTATAATAAACACAGGTAAGTCAACAACCAATCTTCAGGCCACTGTTTGACATCTGTGGCTCTTGTGTTGAAAAAAATGCGATTCAACCTGAAAGAACAAAAATGTTTCCCGTAGGAATTTGGCATAGTATGTGTTTTTATATATCCTCTCTAAAACAAACCCTATTTGTTGGAATCCGTGAGAAGCTGTTTTGAAGAGCAATTGATTAATCTGTCATTTTTTGTCACCTTTTTTAGATTTTACTGTAGATCTTAGAACAATATTCTTTTTATACTCTCAGAATTAATCATGTGTCCTTTGCTGCCTGAGCACAGCTGAGCTCACCTCAGCACAAACCCTGAGCCTCCCATGCTTGTCATGGAGCTCTGGACTCCATACTGCTAGTGTCTTCTTAATGTGCTTCTACTTGGGCACACTTTGGAGCACTGCTGGTGCTGCTTTCTATCTTGAGAATAATTGTCTTATCTCTTTAATTGAAACTGTAATATTCATTTTTTTTTATGTTCTCAGAAATAATTTCTTAACAAACCAAGCCTCAAAGAAGTTAGGAAGTAATTTGAAAAAGAAGATCTCATTAAATATATCCTGAAGGCTTTCATTAACAATGAAGTTTCTCTAGTATTTCTATATTTATATGTATGCACACACATAGGTACACTTCTTTTTTATATTTAAATTGTTTTTAAGATGTTTCTTGAAGATATATACTATTGTAATATGTGTATTTCTTACCACTTTACCTACATCATATTTAACCTAGAAAGGACACATTTTACCTTAAAAAAACATATTCAGGAAATTTATATATATATATATATATATATATACACATACCTTTTAGCTATTTTCTTAACACCATGCAAGTGAATAGTTTCAACAAGCTCATTTCAGTCATTGCATACTCAAAGCTGTCAGCTAACTCTTTGGAGAGCAGTAACCATATATTCTCACCAGCTGAGATTCTCAGCCCGTATATTTAAAGATTGACAGAATTCATGCTCTGATCCCATCTAACGAGATGAAAGAGAGATTACAGCAAGGAAAATGCTTAGGGAGCAAAACAGATTAGATTACATTAGATTACATTACATTCCATTACATTAGATGATAAAGCACTGAAGAAAGTGAGAAGTATCAGGATCAGAAAGAGTAATGTAGGAAAGGAGGGAGGGAGAGGGAAAGGGAAGTAAAAGTAGTAAGAAGAGAGACGAAACTCAGAGACATAAATTAGATGTAGAAAAAATTATTGAACGATACAGAAAAAAAAAAAAAATAAAAAGAGAAAAAAATATTTGTAAATTAGCCCTGCAGAAAATGAGATTACTGAACAGCAGCAGAGAAAAAGAGGTGGTCACAGGAGCTTTGGTAAAGATCTAATCTTTACAGTCAAAAGTCTTTCAATCAGTGTTTGTGTTCGTTTTGTTTGATTTAATTACAGTGAGCATGTTTCATAAAATACTGAAAACTATGAGTTTGTGCTGCTCAGACTACATGTAGCACACACACAAAGTGTGAATTCTTTCCCACATTAGAGGAGAAAGGAGTGGCACCCCAGTCCCTGACGTGACATTCCTTTAGGATAACACATATCACATGCATTTCTTCTTTGAAAAGGTGATAGTTACGCGTGTCTGCCTTAAGAGCACTGCGGTCCAGTTCTTTCTCTGCCTGTGAACAGATCTGCCAGGTATCTGGGCTTAAAGGAAAGAATTCCCTGTCCTTTAAGCCAGTCAGGAGCTGTTAACTCCAAATTGGCTGATTGTCTTATCTTTGGCTTCAGGATGAACCTATCTAAGTGTCAGAATCTTAAGCTGTTGAGAGAACTATTGATTGAATCTTTACAGTCAAAAGTCTTTAAATCACTCAAAATGCAAGAGAGGTTTAGGGACTTCTCAGGTGAAAACTAGAGCTCTGAACGGCTGTGAAAACACTTTTAAATGCAACCTCAATTTCTGTTCAAAAAGACTCAGAATGAGAATGTCCCAAAAATAAGGCTTACTGAGCATTTTTGTCTCCTGTATTGTTTGGGTATTAAACAATGTTCGACACACTGTGTAAATCATCTAGAATATATCCACTGAATACTGACATTGTTCATTAAACACATCATTTGCGTAATGGCACTTCATTAATTATAGACCTCCTCAATAAAGAAAATAATTGTAAAATAAAATATCGACTGGATAATGGCAAAAATAGGCAAATGGTATTAGGTTATTCCTGTAATGATTTAGCATAAAAATATTTTTTGGAATGAAACACTACCAGGCAAGTATTAACATTTTACACATATGAAATCATTAGCTCTTTCAGATTAACTCTTGGGCCTTAATAGAGTGTTATTATGCAGTGGAAGACCAAAGACAGCAAAGCATTCCTCTTTCAATGTACCATACACAGAAAACTGATCTAGAGTCCTGTAAGTAAAATCCTTTTAATATAAAGTATCTGTGTTTAATATGCATGGTCATATGTATATGTTTTCATAAATTATTCCTAAATATACTAAAACCCTATTGAAAACTGCTTGAAAATTTGATGTAGGAAAAATAATAACTGAGAAAGTGTCAGGAGAAAGTAAATGATCCAGTCTCCCACTGATTATGCTCAAATGGTGCAGCAGTTGGCCAGATTCACATGCAAGTCTAAATTGTTGGATTGAACTGGTGGGAAGTGAGAGGTTACAGCACTTTGCTCATAGCTGTCATCAGACTACAGAGGTTAATAACAGTCTACACAGGTTAATAATGGTTCACATGCTTCTCTGTTCTTCCCAATGTATATTAGTACTTTGTGTTACAATTCCTTCCACATGGCCCCAATGTATTCAAAAAACACCTTTTGAGAGGATGTCTATGAGCTGCAGCTAAGGATTTTCCAGCAGTAAGAGCTGAGGTGAAGTGCTTCATGCAGCACTTTGCAATTTATGGCTATATAGGTTAGATGTAAGCAGCCTTTCATGTTAATCAAACCCTCAATTTTACAGGTTTTCTTTTCTTTTTTTTCACAGAGACCTACACAATATAACTAATGACACTGAAGTCAGTATATCTGTCTCAAAAGGATTAAGGTGATAATCCCGCTTACCGAACCCTGAAGGCAATTTCCTTGGTGTTTTCTATGTCACAAATTCTATATCCTCTTTCTGCAAACCTGATCATACCAGATAAATATCATGGTTTGCTCTGAAAACTTTTAAACTCTGTTTCTTCCCTGTTTTATTACACCACTGAAGTATGAATGTTTTGGGGTTTTTTTATTTTAATAGTTCTGATAATAAGGCCATTTTTCCAGTAATGGAATTATCACAGATGGACCTGGATGGGGGCAGAGATCGAGCAAGTGAAAAACTGAAAATAGGAACAAGTATGGGCAGCATTTCTAGGAGACATTTCTTGTTAGGAGCTGGTAAATGGTGATAAAATAGTTATAGGCAGGTGAAAATGCTGCAACAGAAAAATTTTGTGTGGGGGTGAGACAGAACTGTGTGAACACAGCAGGTTCCTGTCTAAGAAGACAGAGTTCTCAAGGGGACAAAAAAGTGCTTTGTAATAAAGAAAACTTTCGCCTAGAAGAATGTTACCTTATTTGTTCAAGGAAAACAAGGGACACATGAATAACTGACCTCAGGATAGCCATATGCAGCATAGCAGATGCCACAGAGCAGCTTCACATCTGAATGCTCTTACTCTTCAGATAATAGCAGGTAGTGACACTGATGTTCTTATTTTCTACCTCTAGGTGTAGGATGGGCCTGTTCTCGAGGTGAACATGCTAAATACCTGGCTGAGAGAACAGGCTTTGTGTGTAAGCATAAAAGAGGTTTTGTAGAGAAGCCTTGCTGAATCTCTGAGGCAGCCACCTAAGACAATTTCAGACATATCTATCCATGTCTTTGTACAATCTAGCTGGCCAGCTTTGGCCTCCTAACCCTCAGTGTACTGTCAGATGTGAGCTCCAGTTGAGGACACTCACTGTCTTCCATTGAATGTAAATTGTCCTGGGGGTATAATTCAGCCAAATGAGCTTCGCTATGGACATGATAGAAAACTCTTAGATGTTACAGTGCTGAGCACATATCCTGAGAGTCTTTGCTTCTGTGCCTCATCTTGCACAGGTTGTTAAGAAGATGCACCAATTAATTTTTATGAGTAATTCAGATACTTCAGTGAGGAGCACTATGGAAATACTAATGAGGAAATTAATTATTCTACATGGATAGCAAAATTAGATGTGTTCAGCAAAGATGGCATGTGCTCGCTCACTTACCAGCAGTGAGAATACCAAATATTGATTAGTTGCTCATTAAATCTGCACCATTCATTTTGACAGATGCCTCTCTGAACCAAATCAGTCCTGTTCCTGTCATTATTCATCCCATCATGCTGTAGGCACTTAATTGAGGTGCCTCCACTTTCCACTTTTTCTGAGGTCAGTAAGAAGAAACAGGCCACCCCAGGGACCATTCAGCTCCTGCAGCAGCAGAATCAGATGTGAAAGTTACCTACCTCCTGACAGGCTATCAGCAGAATGGTGAATAACTACACTTGAATTTTAGGTATTTCTGTGTCTAATTTAGGTAGGCTACATCAGGGCACACGTCACTGTGTAATTAAGAACTATCATAAGATAAAGGGACATTGAGACACAGTTTAGGTTACATCAACAATCTGAATTTAGGCATTTCCTAATTTTATGTACTTCACTGTGCCTCCCAGATAATGTTATTATAATAGTTTTTGACAGTATTTTAGGGCTTAAGTTTTCTGAACCGTTTGTTTTGCTGTCACCTTAGTAGGGAAATCAGAAAAAAGATCAAGCTGAGGTACATGCTTTTCAACCTAGTCATTGAGTCCAGGAGTCTCTCAAGCTTGTGAACATTTAGTGTGCATTTTGTTAGCATCCAGTGTCCAGGCCAAAAATGGTTTCATTTTAATTCTGATTTGAATCTCCAGGTATTTCTCATTTTCCTTTCTCCTTTCAGTGCTCTGCCCACTTGAGTCAGTGTGATGAATAGACCTCCAAACAGTTCCTAATTAGGGAAAATTAGACAATGTAAGAACAGATATTCCTGTTCCATCCCTCCCCCCTTTTTAAAATTTGTCATTATCTTAAAACCAGCATTTAGTCAGATAGACAGATGTAGAACTAAAATGTTGACATATCTTGTGGATTATGTGCATGCTGAACCAGGGAGTGTAGAAGACTTCACCAAACTACTGCAGAAGCTGGTTTTAGGCAGCTTATATCTGTACCCTCTCTCACTCTTCCAATTGGTCATGACTACTATCTCTTGGCTTTCTGCCTAGGTAATCAGGAACAAAAATAAGACAATTCTGGAGAGCAGCTTGGATCATCTAAGAACTGGACTACTCTTTGGAGGTACCTCTCCCTCCCTTTCTCTCCAGCAACTGTCTCAAAAGCTGTGGGTAGACACTGTGCTAAATTAAGCACCTCAGTCGCCTGCCTGAAGCTCAGCATGAATGCACCCAAAGCCAGAGTCTGCAGTATTAATGAGTTTACTCTCATCTCTTTGAAATTCCATAGTCTTTCTCAAATCAAAACCAGCAGAAAGCATAGTAGTGGGACTTTTATCTCACTTCTTAACAGATTATAGAGAAAATACCTGGAATTACACAGGAAATACTTTGATGTTATTGCATAAGATTTAGTTCTATGGATGTATCTAACTGCTTACCTAAGCAAAGCACATATGACACAGGAAAGAAAAATATTCTTGAAGGCTGTATGAAAGCTGTCCCTTGCTGCTAGTAGTGATGTCCAAGCAAATTAAGTTTATATAATATTTAATAGTGTCTTCTTTAAAAGATGACAAGATTATCCAGAGAAACTATAGTGATATTAAAAGAAAAACAAACAAACAAACAAACAAAACCCACAAAACCACACACAAAATTTTAGAAAGGAGAAAAGTTTTGAGGTTTCTAAGTACAACAAGACCTGTAGGAAACTGGAGGCCTTGTTATTCTCTGTCTGATAACTTCTAGTTTCTTCATACTTTTCACTGAAACATTTAAACAGCTCTTCCAGATTAGAGGATGCTGATCCTCAAGGAAGCTGTTTGTGATCCAGCATAATAATTCCTATGGCTCAGAAATTTATAATCTCATTGATGTATTACTGACCCTCAAGTACTCAAATAAGGTTCAATTGAATAAAAGCTTCAAGAATTGGACATAATTAATTCTTCCTAAACCAAAATGCAATATTATAAATAGATCTGAACAATAATAAAAATGAAACTCAATACTCAAAAGTTACATTTTTACAAACAAATCAGAGAGGCTGGACCTCAATATCTGTAAGAATCTCTCCAGTTTAAGGTAAATAAATAGTTCCAATTTCTAAGGAACGATGAAACTGAATTCTGTGTATGGCAATTGTCATTGTTGGAATAGAGCACTTGGCATATTTATTTTTCATAATCTTACTGAAATGCTGAGTCTCTCATTTATTAAACACATTCCATCATTAATCCTTGAAATTTTTTCAAAACACAGGAGACATAAATTTCAGAGGTGGAACAGCAAGAGTGAAGGCCGGCAAAAATAACAAGCTGTTATACTTTAGATAGATGTGATTTTCTGGCTCAGTCTCTCAGCTAACATATAAAGTAATACTGCTCCTCTTTTTCATCCTTTTAATCAAATGCTCAGTTTGTCATCCCACTTTGTAAATTGAAGTGATCAAAATAAAATATAAGACATATACAAAAGAGGTAGAGATCATTATACTGGAAGCAACAAGTAACACCTAAAATATGACTGTTTCTCTTTGGGATTTCCCTTTTTGGGTTGAAGAAATATCTTTGTGAACTTGAATGTATAATTTTATAATTGACTTTTGTTTTTCTGAACTATTTTATAAATTGTTGTTATTAAGTTGAAGCTCCCTTTACTCTGCCCAACTTCTACAATGCACAGAGATTTCACAAAGCATTTATTAGCAATTTCACTAAATCATTGTTTTGTTGGGTTTTTGTGTTGGTGTTGTTCGTTTTTTTTTCCCTCCTGATTCAGAAAGAAAATGTGAGAAACTTCCTAAAGTGATAGTCAGACATGGCAAAAGGAGGAAGTAAATCATGCAGCTATTTATCATTTTTTTAAGAGGAAAAGGGGAGTGTCTTCTTTTTATCTTCTGCATAATGCAGGGAGGAGGGAAGAAGTTTTGCTTTAGTTAAGAAGTTTCATGTTGAAACACAGTGAGCTGGAGGAGAACAGCCTCTAGGAACTGGCTCACAGGTATGATTTATGAAACAAATACCGGGACTAGGTTCTATTTCTGGGAGATGGAGGTCAAAACTCAACAAGCTTGGAAATGCATGACCTCTGAAGGCTTTGCAGATGACAGGAACTAAAAGACTTGTAAAGGAAAAGTAATGTGACTCATCAAACTTGAAAGATTAATTTTGCCAACTTATGTATAAGCACAGGAAATAGGTAAACGAAATTCTCAGGTTAATTTCCAGTTGTAATTTATACTAGATTTTCCCCTGCATCTTAGAAATCTCTCCTTGCATCATTGTCAGTGGCATTTGCAAAGACCACAGAGTTTGAGTTTCCTGCACATCCAGATAGTATGTTCCACTAGAAGTGATTATCCTACCAAATAAAAATTTACAGAGAGCACTTCTGAAAAGAAGAACTATAAAACAAATGTGAACCAGCTTCTAATTTTCTCCATGTGTTAAAGCCAGGAGCACTTTGTAGAAAAACAGTGGAAGTAAGTAGCCTTGGCCTCCTTTTTAGTTAAAAGGCCCTGCAGTTCAATTTCTACTTGTTTCTGGATGTTTTTAAATTGGCTGATCTCCCATTTTGTGTCCAGATAAAATATCTGTATATGTAGTATTTAATAGATATTTTTTGTCATAGAAAAATATTAATGTAGGATGATAAATCAGGAAGCATATTCTCTTTGGAGTGTGTTTTGTGAAGTGATCCTTAAATGTATACTCACAGGCTTTTTAAAGTGGCATTTAACACCATTATTACTATGCTTGTTGATTTTTGTGTGCCAGAGAAGCAAAATCCACACATCACATTAAAGAGAAAAAATAACTGTGACCAAATCTCCTGCAGAGTCTGTGTCTACCGCAGCCTCTTCACAATGTGCTTCTGAAATGTGCAAGTATTAAAAATAGACATGCTAGAAAGTGCTGAGCTCCACTCCTTATCAATGTTCAGAAGCCCACTCAGTCCCCATCCCAGCACCTGCAACAATTTTACAAGATCCTGATACTAAACCTAAATTATTAAATCATCAAAGCTACCTTTTTCTTCTTTGTTTTATTTGTTTCATATCAACAGCATCTTCCCCTTGGCAATTTTTATTTGCCACAGAGACACTTCAAGCTGTACCCACTGACATCAAAGTACCTTCTTGAATCATCTCTGGTTCCCTCCAGTGATCAAAACCTTAACCTGTCGAAGCTCTTCCAGTCCCTGAATGAAGCAAATTCTGAAACTGCCAGGAAATCAGAAGAGGAATTGTGCCCATCACTCATACTTTTTTTTATCATGAACAGTACACTGTTCAAATGACTCTGCTGACCACTGCAGTGATAGGTGTAGAAAGAGCCATGCACACTACCCTAAAATGAATATCCACAATAGATGTGACAAATCTTCTAGAGTTGATTGCTACAGTGATTACTGATGTGGCTTAGGTGGACAGTTTAGATTAGACATCCAGTGTTTAAATGGTTGATGTTTGATACCACAAACCCAGGCTATAACCTGCTCCCAGGAAATTCCTTTTCTCCATATTTTGTAACAATTTACACTGATCCAGTTGTCCTCCTCTTTAGTTATATACAATTATTTATCAGGTATATTTTATATATGTGTTATTAATTATACATACATTAACTGTTTATTAGCTATATATGGACCTATTTATTTATATGGAACAAGATTTTTCTCATCCTGTTCTATTATCCTCTTCATCTTTATCTATTAAGCAAGGCACATAGACTATTAACAATAGATACAGTGATGTTTGTATAAATATTAAAACTGATTCTCTGAACAGATAAAGCATTGTGTATAGTAGCATTATGTATACTTGCAAAAATATAGTTTAACCTCACTTCATCTTCCAAAGTTTCAGACAACCATTTACATTCCATACTAACCAGATAGTTTCTTCATCCATTATAATAATGCTTGTTTCATTAATTATTATAAACCCTCATGTGCATTTATAAAGATAGCTACATCTGTATGAAGACAATTTTTAATCACTCACTTTGTAGACCAGAAGATAATATACAGTTTTTTTAACTTTTATTAAGAAAACCTATGCTTTGTATAGTATGTAAGGCATTTGTGTAACTCAGTTAATGCTAATTCATGACAAAAGGCATTCTTTCCTAACAATAGACTGGATCTTGTTGCAGGTGCCTGCACTGCAGCAATTCGTGTGCAGAGTTGGTGAGGCAAAAATTCCCTGCTGGAGGCAACTGTCCCTTTGTTAATGTGATGGGGATAATGAAGACAATGGTAACCTTTAAAATTTTTCATTTTTCCTGTGATGCGTATAACCTCCTGACACACGTTAGAAAATACCTTGAATATGGCAAAAGCTTTCATTATCTGACGGGCAAATGTTTTATGGGTCACCACTGAAACTAACTGATGGCAAATTGTCAGTAGTTTCTTTAAAGCTCCTTTATGTAATTCTTCAGTATTGTGCTATAAACCACTTTTACCATGTGTCTCCTCAACTCATCTAAGCTCCTAATATAACAATACCATTCACTGTCTGTGAAATCCCCTAAATGATTAATTTTAACAACTTAAAGCACTCCATGTCAGTCATGTGTCCCAAATTAAAGTTAAAAGAAACATGGACTAAATCTCAGGTTATGAGATTACATTATATCAAGAATGATAAAATATCCATATTGTTTTCCTCTTATTCTGCCCATCTTTCAGTCTTAGGAATGTTGTTTTTTGAAGCCTGTCCCCTTGGCATTCATTCACTGAATCACTAGCTGGATATGTTAGAAGATCTGGCTCACTGCTTCCTCTCCAGATACAGAACATATCACCTCTGGGATATGTACAGATTCTATTAGTGCAAAGCCTCAGGCCTGAAAATATCTTGCTGCAATGATTGTCTCCTGTGAGTGAATAGTTACCCACACAGATTTAATTAACAGCAGCAGTGGAGTATTCACTGTTATAGAACTCTGTGGTAAATTACTAATCAGAACTCCAGGCACACTGGAGGGAATAGAAAGGCGAGGACATTATGAGATCAGTTTTAAACAATACGGAACAGGCATGAGCAATACAAGCATCGTTTATATGCGATAAATGCAGTGATGGCCTGGGAGTAAAATGCCTAGCAGACTATGACTTAAATCTTCTCCAACACTTTCACCAGTTAAATACCTGGGGGCATGATGGGAAGCAGGGGGGGGGGAAGAAATTACAACTGGTTACATTAGTGGTTATTTTGACCCTAAATGGCGAAAATAATTTTCATTTGATTATGGTCTTAGCTACCAGTGTCTAGCCTTTGCTGAGCTAGTGTGTTGGAAACTGCAGGTAAAAAATTCATAAGCAGGGCAGAGAAGTAAGCAGCAGTGCTCTAGAGTAGAGATTAATTAAAATTGCTTAAATCACAGACTTGGAATGGGCACCTCAGTCCTTTTTATAGAGCTGCTGTTTTGGCACTTCTGAAATGGGCCCACCTGCCTAGTGCAATCAAGGTCACTAATACACTCTGAAAGTGTGCTTTCACTTATGGAGTGCCATTGGGACTGCATCGTGCAGTTAAGCTCTGAGAATGGTAAACCATAGGCAAAGCTCCAGTGGGAGACAACATATTCAGGAACTTGTAAAAGTTTCTGTGCAATTCCATCTGCCATGAGCAAGTGCAAGTAATATAAAGTACGAGTTTGCACCTTTCCTGCCTCTAATGGTTCCCCCAAATGATTGCAGCGTTGTGAAAGAAACACTCTTACTGGAGCAAGAAGGTTAAATTTTTGGATCTGTGATGGCTTTTATGTGAACTAAGGAAAAGTTTTTTCCAACATACTCTCAGGGCACAAATTTCTGATGTGTATTTTCAAAAACACAGGGAGAACCATGGGAACTTTGAATACCATAGAAGACAGATGTATGAATAGAAAGTACCCTCTCCTCTCTCTTTCTCAGATCATATTTAAAAATTTGTTTCAGCTTTAAAATAGTTCAGGTCAGTTCTCTACTAATGATTCTTCAAACATACAAAAAAAAATCTCCCTCTTAGACATTTGAAAAATTTTTATGCTACAGGCTTTCAGTATCTATGAAACATTGATTAGAGAAGAAAGAAATTCACAGCTCACATGTTGTACTCTACAAGCTAAATTGATCCTTTGCCACTTCAAACTTCATGTTATATATTCACAATGGGTAAATATATTACCTGTGTGTTCCTGCCAAAGTAACAAATTTTAAATTAGTAAATGAGCATAAAGTTCAATCTTTCAATATTGAATTTCATCATGAGTTCATTATCAATATGGAAAGGACTCAATTTCTCTTTTCTCTGAATATGAACACAGATTTATGTATTATCATATTTTTCTGGTGGTAAGTCAATATAACCCACGGCAGCTGACTACAAGTGGTCTCATTGCTAGTGCCTGGTAGAATATATTAGTGTAGTCAACAAGGTGAGCTAATCTTTTCTTCTGTAACTCAAATGGACAGAGTTAGAAGACTGACAGTCTCTTATTTCAAATCAGTATCTGACTAATCCTCAGTATTTTTATCACTTGAAATTACATGAGCTTACTTTAAGAACTGCAGCTTCTGTCTGTCTGTCAGACTTTAGGAAGAGAATACAAAATTGGCTCTACTCAAAAGCATTATTCACAGCCAGAAACCTTTTTCAGCTCTTCAGTTGATGCCAGACAGCAGAAATCTATTAAACCAACAGGATATTTATAAAAAGGGAGTTTGGGACCGTTATTTTTAAAGGTAGTTCAAATTTAAAAGAAGTTGAGGGACAATAGGCTTTAAGAAATTGCAAGTTAACAGCAAATCTATGTCATGGCTGCTTCCCGTTAACATTAGATTTTCTTAAAATAATAAGAATATTTAAATGTAAGACCAAAGAGCTAAAGAAATGTCATGGAGGAAATAAAAAGCTTGCATAGACAGTTGAACAGCTAGGGTTTTACATGCTTTACTTCATACACTATCTAAATAATGCTACAACAGCAAAGCATGCAGGTAGAATTGGAGCTTGCAGGTCATTGAACATTTCAAATTCTCCCATTGCCATTTCAGCACAAAGTGCAAAAAACCTTTGTACTGATCCACTGCAAGAATTCCCAGCGCTCGTTCATACTGAAAATATTTCTCTTATTTGTGGTGGTTTAATAAACCACTGACAACACATTAAACCAAAACAAAATATGGGATGCTTTATTCAGTACTTCTGAAAAGATGTTTTTAAAGCAATTCCTGCATCATTTCCTAAGAACTCTTTATTTATGAATGATCATTTTGCTGCTTCTGTATCTGCATTAGACAAATTAAAAATAGGTGAAATAAACAGCATACAGGGAAAGCCTGTAGACATTATATATATAGAGAGATTAGGGAAATCACACAAAGAAAACAAGGAACTATTACAGAAGTACTAGGCACAGGTAGAAGAAAACAGGGCTTTGGAAACATTGACACTCATTATGCACTTGGCTGGTTGTGCACGGGTTCTGTTGTCCTGGAAATGGATGCAATGTATTATTCCACTGGGGAGTTTTCTGTTGGTGGATACATAAAGTTAAAATGTTTCTAAAAGGATCTAGATTTTTTTTCAATTATACAGTAAGGGTGGAAAAACATGTTGTCTATATTTTTGAACAGTTGGGTGCTACCTCCAAACCAAGTTTCACGTTTTGCTCTTCTCTCTCACACCTCTGCTGAGGTCCCATCTTCCACCCAACCTTTCCTTTATGGCTTCCATCATTCTGTCATTGATTTCTTATTTCCCCTTTACACAAACCAACTCTTTTAGATTTCTGACCCACTTAGCTATTTTTTTGTTTTTGAACCAGAAGAGTAGGAAGACACCATGTAGAATCCTCAGTAATTAGAATTTTATCTTCTCAACCAACCCAAGCAGAAATACCACAAGATGTACCATATTTATGTGCAGCAGTAATATTTACTGATAAAAATAATCCCATTGACTTTCTGTTGAAGCTGAAGTAAATAAGTAAAGATTTTAAGACCAGAATCTGACTTGGATCAGATTCTTCAATTTTAACAAAACCTTCACATGCATCAAATACTCCACTTTTATGAGGAAAAATAATGCAAATCTGTTCTTTGTTATTGCATATAAACAACAAAGATCATCCAAGACTTATATTATTTTCACCTTTTTTTTTTGGCAGATTCAAAGCAAGGAATAAGGCCCAAATCAAATAAATTACTCTGATTTCTTTCATTTTTTCCTTCTTAATGATATGCCATATTTAGATGACTCACTGTAACTTTGGTGGAGGATTAGTTAACTTTTATTTCCTCTTTTTTCATGAGGAATCAGTAGTTGTTCGCCAAAGAATCAAGGAAAAAAAAAAAGAAAACAAACAATCAAACAAACAAAATAAAACCAAAAAAACCCAAACAAATAAAAAAACAAAAACCAAACCAAAATAAAATTTTAAAAAACAAACAAACATAATATATTTTATGTGGTTCACATGTCAAATAGGCCCTTACAGGGACTAAAGATTTTAAAGTAAAATTAGGAAGGGGGTTGAGTGGACTCCCGTAAGACTTTCGTGTGGATGGTGCAGCATAGTACAAAGATGAAAGCATTCAAATTTGAAATGAAGCACAGCAGGTAGAGAGGTTCAGCATGAATTTCAAATAGATATTCCTTGTGCTGGTGTGCTAATTAAAGCTTCTTTTTTTTTTTTTTTTTTTTTTTAAGTGCATTGGGATTATTATAGGACATAGTTTCACCTGAACATATATCTAGTGAGTTAGGAAAAGAGATCATATAAGAAATAGCTATAATTGTCTGAGAGTTTTCATGACAACACACTGAATTCAGCTGAAATTTATCTTCAAAAGTAGCCGAAGGATGGTGTTCCTCAGCTGGAGGAGCTCGGAAACAACATAAGTGATGCATTTCTATCTAACAATCAGGAGAAAACACAAACTGAATCTGAGTCAATCTCTAACAGGTTGTGAAGCAACTTGCTCTGGGATGCTTCTGTAGAAGATGGTTATGCAGCAAAAAATAAACTTAAACTGAAACAAAAGGTAGAAGTCACAAGTATGATCTCTTACTCAACAAAAAGGAAAGTAGCATAATATGTCAGTCAGCCAAATGTAATTGTTAGATTGTGTGATAAGCTGAGCTACACTCCCAAAATGGAGCAAAAAGGCAGGTGGGGAGCCTGAATAATGCCTTGCCCAGGCTTCTCCTGTGACCATCACAGGAGTCATCAGGCCATTAAAGGCCCCTCTCCACAAAGCCAGACAGAAGGACAGTGACAGGTGAGAACTCAAATTAAGGTCTCAGAGGAAGTAACACACTACCCAGACCTTTCCCAGGGCTGTTCCAGGACAGCCTCAGCCCCATTGTCCAGGCATGAAACCCATCACAATGGGTCATCAAGAAGGCTGAGGGTAGACCTTGTTGCTCGCTACTTGAAAGGAGGTTGTAGTGACATGGGTCTCAGTCTCTTCTCACAAGTAACAAGCGATAGGAAGAGAGGAAATGGCCTCAGGTTGCACCAGGAGAGGTTTAGATTGGATATTAGGATGAATTTATTCAATGAAAGGCATTGGAAGAGACTGCCCAGGGAAGTGATGGAGTCACCATTCCTGGAGATATTTAAAAGATGCCTAGATGAGGTTCTTAGGGATGTGATTTAATAGTGGACTTGACAGTGCCAGGTTAACAGTTGGACTCAGTGATCTCAAAGGTCTTTCTGAAACAAAATGATTCTATGATTCTATGTTTATGGGGTGCAGGGGATGAACACTTAGGGATTGCACAAGACTTACTATGCAATGTTTAGAAGAGGAATTAATGGTAGAGAAAGAGAGGGATTATGGCGGTTTAGGGAGGAAGAAGTATGGGAAAACAAAGGGAGAAGAAGGAGTAGTTTTGTGTAAAGAGTTTGCTGGGCCGTACACCTGTTTGGCCATGCCCTGGACAGTCTGTCCTGTCTTCTTATTAAATTTCTTTCTACTCTTTTCCTGAATGAGGGACTCTTGTGTGCTTGCAATGTGTCCGGGGCGTGAGTGCAGCCAGACTGCAGGCAGCAGTTGCAGTTGCAGAGACCCCAGTGAGTGGATATTGATGCCAGCAACTGGAGTGGGACCTCAGGCCACAGGGACTGATATGTCTGTGGTGCTACCCACTGGAGTAAGTGTAAGTCTGCGAATGAGTGTGTGAGTGCTAGCAAAGATCAAGCCAGGTAAGCCAGCGAGCTGGTGAGGTGGTCTGGGAGCCAGGGGATGAAGGGGGTCTCTAAGAGTGAGACCACAGGGGGTGAGGTGCAGGGTGTCTACTGGGGACCAGGGCAGTCCCAGATGGCTCTTTGTCTGTGTGGGCAGGTGTAGGGGCATTTGTGCCATCAACAAGAGCAGGGCTGTAGCCTCAGGGGCTTGAGCGTACAGATGCCAGCAAATGGGCAGACTGGGCTCCAGAAGCAGCTACGGGACAGACTGGGCACAAAAGCCCAGCTGAGGAAGCATCCACATTGTATATATTGACATATACACTAAGACCTCCAACCTCCTCAGACAGAGAGGGGAGCAAGATGAAGCCATTGCTGTCCGCACTGTCTGTGTGAGAGTTGTCTATATGTCTCAGTGTTGATCTGTGCAGCCCATTGTATGTATACATATATGTATGTATACATGCATACAAAGTGCAGATGTGTTTGTGCGTGTGTCTGGTGTGTCCAGGGAATAAGTGCTCAGCTTCACTACCAGTTGGACTTGGGGGCACGGAGCTGTGGCAGCTTTGCCTCTCTCAATCTGCCAGATTTTCCCCTGTTCCTTTAACAAGCAAAGTTCCTTTAACTGAGCAAATATTTTCTTACCTTTTACCTAGGTAAGGGAATGCAGGTCTGGAAATGACTAAATATCACTTGAACAAAAAGAAGAAAGGCAGTAAAGAACAAAAAAATACACTTTATCTATTTATAAAACATAGTAACAATTACATGTCTTCCTAGAAATTCTGTATTGATGGATTTTATAACAGATTTTTGTGCTGTGATAATCCCTTTCCTCTCCTCTGACTGGCTGGGTCATAGTGAGGTGATAACTATAATCTCCTTTCATTTCAGATGGTTTTAACTGCTTGAGGAAGTTCTGCTAGAGATTTTCCTGTCCAGTTTCTGATTATGTTTTTTACCAGGTTGTCCACAAACAGCTCCTCCTCTTTTCATTTCTGTCCTTGCAAAATAATGTTTGATAGGCCTTTTGCTTTAGTCACATTGCCAAACCTTTCCAGCTTCCCTCTTTACACTGCTGCTAGTGGAGGCTCATGGGATCCAATTACTGCAGATCCTGCTTCTCTGTAACAGAGTTGTTACTTCTGTGCACTCTATATGGTATCCATTGAATTCTGCAGAGACATCTGAATTCAAAGGCTCAAATTCTTCATTCTGTTGCTGCTGTTTGAGTTTCACCCATTTCATACTGTTCATGCTCTCAAGAACACAATATTTCTAAGAAGTTGGGGGTTTTTTTCCTTTTTTTTTCTTGGATCTACTAAGGTTGTTCTTGTCTTTCCAGGTTGTATTTTGGACTGTGAGCACTGCTAGCATGAGGGCAATTCTTTGGATTTCTGTTTCAGGTTTCCTGTCTTTCATGGTAGTAGTACTGAGATACTTGAATAAGTCCCTTCATTCAACTTCCTTGCTTTTGATGTCTATTTCTTGTTCAGTGTCAGTAATCCTCATTGTCGTTACACTGCTCTTTTTTGTCCTCATCTCCATACCCTACATCATTGCTGTTCTGCCCAGCTTTGTCATTGTATTTGCACATCCTGGTCCCATTCCTCCTATCAAATCTACATCATCTTCAAAGGATAGATTACCTATATTACTACCTCCAACTGATAGCACTCCTTCAAAGTTTTCAGAGTCCTTTGACATAAAATGTTCAAGGAAACAATTGAAGGGATGTGGCAATAGGAGACATCACTTCCTTACACCAGCTGCTATATGAAACTACTTGCTCAGTGTGTTGCCTTCAAGTCCTTTACTCTCTACACTGTAAAAGAGGATTTCAAGGGTTGTCACTATTCTTTTGCCAATGTTGAGTGTCTCCACCACAGACCGTAATATTCCTTGCCATACACGATCAAATGCTTTATTGAAGCTTGCGAAGTTGCACTACAGTTTCATTTCATACTCTCAGTATTTTTTACTCAATTTCTCCAGTTGAATGTCTGATCTTCTGTACTTGATGTCACTCTAAAACCTTGTTCTTCCTCCTCAGGTAATGTCTTTGGCAGATCAAGTAGACATATGACCATACTGTCAAGGTCCCTTTTTCTGCAAGAAGTGCCCTGATGGTTAGTGTGAAGCTTGTAAATTACCATAATGGCAGTATCTCCCTTGCTTTTGTTTTTGTAAATGTTTAACTGTTTCTGCTAGGGATTTTCAAAAGCTGTAATTTCCTGCTCCTCATTTGACAACTATAAGGATGAAGAAATCCTCTCTGACTCTTGTTCAGTTGTTAATGTGTTGATGTTAGGCCAACATTTACTTCATAGTTACGTGAATCCTTGCAGCAGTCCCAAAGCCAGCCTGCAGTTGCTTCTGCTTCTTTTTTTGAAGACACTAATTTTTATAATGAAACATAAACACAATTCATATTTCTCAAGCAGATGGTAAATTTTTTCCTCTTCCTTCTCCCTATATGCTATTGCCTGTGTATCTGTATGATTTTAACTTTTGTATGATTGGTACTGGACTGTTTTATCCCTATCCTGAGAAGATTATCTGTGGTTCTCATTTTCCAAGAAGTTTCCTAACCAGCCGTCTTACTGCTCCTAAATTTATCACACTGCATGAATTGTTCATATTCCATTTCCTAGGCTGGCTGCTTACTTTTTTTATAGATTTTAATGTATTGATTTTCTATCCAATACCATGCTTGCACAAAACCCAAGAAAAATGAAGATATCCTCTAGGGCTCTGCCCATGGGGTTGCTAGTCACAATGACTAACATGACATCCTAATGGGTGGCTTATCCCGGCACTCTCTTGCTCTTCAAGAGTAGATGTAATAACCCTATTGTCATAAATAGAAGACTGCCTGAAAAACAAGTATTCAGATTAGTATTTTTCATCCAGTGCTACCAGTCCCTTTGTTAGCAATGGAAAATAAGGTAGAGTTGAGATCAAAAATAGCATGCTGTTCTTGTAGAGGTACTTACCCTAAAATTTTTATGGAAATGGCTTGCAGAGCTTTCTAAGAACTCAGATTCTGTACGTTCCTATATAAATTATTGGAGACCTTCATAAAGTAAAAATGTGTAGATGTTTCTTCCCGTTTCAAGGAGCTGTTTGAAGTACCAAGAACTTTCCTCTTGATATAAGATATTAATTGTTTACAGCAAGAAGAGTCAATCACTTAAACATCCTCCTCAGGGACATGTTAGAGTTCTGATCACTGGAGGTTTTCAGAATGTGATTGGGCAGGGTGCTAACCTCATGTAGGTTCCCTTTCCCACAAAAAGCTGGACCAGAGGTCCTTTCCAACCTAGGCTGTTCTATGATTCTATAATTCTAATATAAATAAAGCCTTTTAAAAATGTTGCAGAGCAGGTAGTTACTGCAGAATTCTGGTGCTTTAATTTTATTTAGAAATAAATGCCATTTCCCAAATTAAAAGTGAGTTGAGATAGGAGAACTCAACTTTTTTATGTACCTTCAGGATTCTGAATATTTACTTGATGACCTTCAGATTAATTTAAGTTTTTATGGGATCTAAATGAGAGGTATTGCCCCTTCAGCCTTTCAGCAACAATGTTATGCAGTTTATTTTCCTACGTTTTACAGGGATTCCATGTTACATTATACACTATATAAAACCTATCCTTACATCCAGAAAAACTGTAATCAGATTTTTATGGGTTAAAAGTTATAGTAAACTCAATAGTGGTTGTGTTACATGGTAATGTTTGATTTCTTTTCCGGAACTGGATTTGGTTGGAAATGCAATGCAATAAACTCCAATGATGAAATATCTATGGTTATATGACAGTAACTGCTGAAATAATATTTATTGCAAATTAGTTTAGCCAGAACGAATTATGAATGATCAAAGAGGAAAGAAAATAGTATGTACAATAAAAATAAAATTTAAAAGGCACAAATCAATAACTATTTTTGGGGCCTCAAATCCACCAAGTCTGGATACCCAGTACCATCTTACTGTCAAGCTCTGACTAGGTAAACATCTTCTGGTTTTAGCAATAAAATTTTTAACAAAGCTTAAGTAAATCTATGACTTCTTGTAATGATTTTAGTGAGACCTATCAGGAAAAACTAACAAAGGTAACCAGGGCTAATTGGGTTCTGTATAATCTTAATCTGATCTGACAGTTGAGAAACATGAATCCTGGTAAGTGAAGTAAATTTAAATTGTAGACTCTTGTTACTAATGGATTGTAATACTATAGATACATTTGTTAATTTCTTTTACTATTAGTTCTAATCATGTCCAAGACCAAGGCCATTGACACAGTAATTAGCAATACAAGTTCCTATTATTTTGAATGGACCACGCGAAATTATTACATGTGTTTGAGAAACAGTGTGATGTATAATGGGTTAGTATGAAGTGTGCAGAATAGCTACCTCCAAAGTAATTTCCAGCCAAACTTCACTCAGAATTTTCTTTCACTCACAGTAAAATAAACGGGTCTGAGCTTATTGGAATTTTCTATTTGCTGTCCAGTAAAACTTTATAGCTTCTGGGCTTTTATACAACTAAGATTTATAGCATCTATTCTCACTGTGCAGAGTCCCAAGATAATGTTAATAGATGTCTAGTTTTGCCAATAAATCCCTCATGGAGCAAAGAGAAATATCTGTTTCAGGTGAGTTGTTCAGAACTAAATCCACATCCCAAATGGAATGCGATACTTAGGCTTAAGAGAATCGGCTCTAAAAATGTAAAGATATTTTTCTCCCAATTCCTTATAAAGGCAAACTATGGTAAAATCAAAACCCACAGGTCCTGATAACTCATATATCTGTTAAACAAGGACCGGGGGCTTTTTTTTCTTGAAAAGAATCTAGAGTAATTTGTGAGGTCCAAGAAATATGTTCCTCAAGGAATTTGCAACTTCAACCCAAGAGCCTGGAAGGTCATGAGTGAGAAAGACAACAACTTTCCAGAACTGCTAATCAGAATGTCAGGAGTGCTTGATTGCCTGGGAGCATAAAAACCTAGGGAAGAAGAGAAGAGAGAAGAAGGGAAATGGAGGGAGAGCGGACAACAAAATTACTGGTCTTCACTCTGACCTCCTTTAGACCCTAAGGAGAAGTTACGAAGAAAGTGACACAAACAGTCATGCTTGTTACAGACTGTGTAGGAATAAAAAGCATTCTTGTTTTCAGCATATGCATGCATTTTCCAGGCTACACTAGTGTTTGTATGCCCTGCAAAGTTGTTTTCTTTGGCACAGCATGTCATTGCTGATCTATATTCAGCTTGCTAACTGCTATAACTCCAATCCTCTTTTTCTCAAGGATTACTTCCTCATTCTTTAAATATGCAGCAGATTTTTCCTGATTGAAAGTTATCTTTTCCTTGAAAATATAATTTTTTTTCTAACTGTAAGCTGTTTTTTGCAATATTGTTTGGAATTTTAGTTCAAAGCCTCTTGCATACTTACATTGCCATTAGTAATCCATAGTTCCCTCATTTTTTTTTTCTCTTGTACTTCTGTTGTTTCTGTTCTTTCTTTGTTTAATTCTGTGCACAAGTTTTCCAATAAATCAACTAATGTGCCCAGGATTACCTCAAATAATTAAATTACTGTAAACTGAAGTTCTTTAGATCCTGCTGATCTAAAAGGACTTAATTAAATGCTTAGCCCTTAGACTCGCTTTACTTATTGCATTACTGCAATGGTTACAAAATCTATTAGGAAATATGTTTTACTACTCTCTGTAGATCTGGACAAGTATTTGAAATAGGGCTTTGTAAGCATTTGCTTAAATAAAGATTTATTTTGATAGACTCTGACCCTGTTGATGTTTGCTCATGTACATAGTTAGTAAGTCAATACTGGTAATTTTTAATTGAAAACTAATTTTAAAATCACAGTTGCAAGTATCAATATTGCAAATGTTAAGTCTAAAAGATCAGCTGATCTAGGTGGATAGCAAAAACAATAAACTCCAGCTTTGGTAAATTCCTTTTGGCATAGCATCAAAGCAAGCAAAAGGCAGCTTTAAACTACCCTTGTCTTTTTCCCAGTTCTCAGTTCTTCACACCAAGAAAGGAAAGCCGCCCAGAGGCTGTGTGTGTGTAGACAAATAAAGAGTAATTGCAGCACAGCTACTTATATCTAGACCACTGCCTGTATAGCTAGCAGAGGTCATTTTAGTACGCATTGTATACCAGACTTACACACTTACTCATGGTGTGTCCAGCAACCTAATAGATTTTGGCATTGTCATGTCATATGTCACCAAAAGTTGTTACAAAAGCTGACTAATTATCCACACTTGTATAAAAATTTTGTTTGAAATTTCACTATGGTTATGCTAAATTGTGTAAACTACACAGGCAGTGGAAGCAGGGACAGGTATCCTGGGAAGAGTATAGGGACGCTGCCTGGTTGTGTAGAAATGGGGTCAGGAAGGGAAAGGCATGGCTGGAGCTGAACTAGGCAAGGGTTGCAAAGAATAATAATAAGTTCTACTACAGGTATGTCAGCCAGAAAAAGAATGTTAAAGAAAGTGTAACCCCCTGATGAGCAAAACTGGTAAACGGATAACGACGGACAAGGAGGAAGTTGAGGTACTCAACAAGAGTTTTGCCTCAGTCTTCCCTGGCAATCTCTCTTCCACACCTCTCGAGAGTATGGGCCACAAGACAGGAATGAGGGTAGTAAAGTCCCTCCTTCTATAAGAGAAGATCAGGTTCGTGACCACCTGAGGAACCTGAACATGTAGAAGTCTATGGGATCTGACGAGATGCATGCCAGAGTCCTGAGGGAATTGGCTGATGTAGTTGCCAAACCACTCTCCGTGATATTTGAGAAGTCATGGCAGTCTAGTGAAGTCCCTGGTTACTGGAAAAAGGGAAAATTTCACCCATTTTTAAAAAAGGTAGAAAGGAGGATCCTGGGAACTGTCAGCCTCAAGTCTGTGCCTGAGATCATGGCACAGATCCTCCTAGAAGCTGTGCTAAGGCACGTGAATGGCAGGGAGGTGATTCGAGATAGCCAGCATGGCTTCACCAAGGGTGAGTCCTGTCTGATCAACTTAGTGGCTTTCTCTGATGGAGTGACTACATCAGTGAACAAGGGAAGAGTTATGGATGTCAGCTATCTGGACTTCGGTAAGGCCTTTGACATGGTCCCCTACCACATCCTTCTCTCTAAATTGGAGAGACATGAATTTAGTGGATGGACCATTTGGTGGATGAGGAACAGGTTTGATGGTCACATCCAGAGTATAGTGGTCAATGGCTCAATGTCTGAATGGGCACATCTGACAAGTGATGTCCCTCAGAGGTCTGTACTGAGACAAGTACTGTTTAATATCTTCATCAATGACATAAGCAGTGGGATCAAGTGCATTCTCAGCAAGTTTGCAGAAGACACCAAGCTGAGTGGTGTGGTTGACACACCTGAGGGACAGGATGCCATCTAGAGGACCCTGAACAATCTCAAGAAGTGGGCCCATGCAAACCTCATGAGGATCAACAAGGCTAAGTGCAGGGTCCTACATCTGGGTTGAGCCAACCCCCACAATCAGTGTTGGTGGATGAAGAGATTGAAAGCAGCTCTGTGGAGGAATTTGGGGTACTGGTGGATGAGAGATTGGACATGAGCCAGCAAGGTACACTTGCAGCTTAAAAGGACAACTGTATTCTAGGCTGCATCAAAAGTAGTGTGGCTAGCAGGTCGAGGGAGGTGACTCTGCTCCTCTGTTCCACTCTGGTGAGACTCCACCTGGAGTCCTGCATCCAGCTCTAGAGACCTCAGCAGAGGAAAGACATGGACCTATTGGAGAAGGTCCAGAGAAGGCCACAAAAATTATCAGAGAGAAGGAATACCTCTGCTATGAGGACAGGTTGAGACAGTTGGGGTTGTTCAGCCTGGAGAACAGAAGACTCCAGGGAGAACTTTTTGAGGCCTTTCAATACTTAAAAGGGGGCTTGTAAGAAAGATGGGGACAAACATTTTAGAACAGCCTGTAGCAGCAGGACAGAAAATACTAAAGGAGGGTATATTAAGACTACATATACGGAAGAAATTTTTTACAAAGAGGGTGGTAAAATACTGCCACAGTTTGCCCAGAGAGGTGGAAGATGCCCCATCCTGGAAACATTCAAGACCAGGCTGGACGGGGCTCTGAGCAACCTGATCTAGTTGAAGATGGTTTGTTCAGCTTGGAGGAGACTGAGAGGAGACCTCATCACGGTCTACAGCTTCCTCACAAGGGGAGAAGGAAGTTAGGTGCTGAACTCTTCTCTTCAGTGACCAATGACAGAACCTGAGGGAATGACAGGAAGATGTGCCAGGGGAGGTTTCGTTTGGGCATTAGGAAAAGGTTCTTCCCCCAGTAGGTGGTGGAGCACTGGAACAGGCTCCCCAGAGAGGTAGTCACAGCCCCAAGCCTGACATTATTCAAGATTCTATGATTCTATAAGATGTCCCTGCTCATTGCAGGGGGGTTGGACTAGATGATCTTTAAAGGTCTCTTCCAACCCAAACTCTTATGATTCCTTGATTCTATGATTCTATACTACTAGCAGGGCTTCAGGATGGCTTCTGATCCAGGTGGACCCTGGATCCATTTCTACTTATTCCCTTCCAGAGGAACAGCCAGTTTTGCTGAATGTACCTGTGTATTGTTTTCGCTATGTGCCATCAGAATTTTTGGCCTAGAGTGTCCAAACCAAAGTAGGCTGTTTTGAATTTCTTTAAGAGCAAAGTACAGATTTAGAGTACTGAGGGAAATTATTTCTTTCAAGTGACAGAAACAACTGAGGATATTCTTAGAATTTGTGAAGAAAAATGAAAGCACTGCAAGTCAAAGCAGGAACCTAAAAACTCTGAATTTTCCCTTCGGAAGAGTTTGTCTTTATTCCACTGAGTATATAAGAAGCCTAGAAGATTAGCCTGCTGTCTCAGGCACTTAAATTAGTTGCCTAAATTTAAGTGGTGTGGAGGCTGTTCTTTCCCCATTCCCACAACATCTATAATTAATCAACTGAAAATCAGTTCATGTGCAATTCACAGTAGGAAGAGATCAATTCACAGGGGAAGGTATCTGCAATCAGTAATCTAGGCTGCTTCACCTAAATTTGTAGAATAAATTCTACACAATGAATTATTCTACTTGCTTTTCAAGCAGTCTAACTTCCTTTAAGCTTCGATGTCATTTGCAGGCATCAATACTTCTAGTTAGCTGAACAACTTTCCATAGTTTCTGCTATACTTTTAAATTCACATAGTTTGAACAGTTCCATCATCTCTAGTAGCAACATTTATCTATTCAAAAGATAGCAAAACTGCTGCTTTTTCTGTACTATTGCACATTAGCTCCAGTTCACCAGTGTAACGTGAACACTCCAAATGTAATACCATCTACAGATTTGGAAAAAAACAAATACTACACTGTAATAAAAAGTTAATAGAACCAGAATATCTCAGGAGAAAACCAGGGAGTACTATATTTCATTATATTTCTACACTGTTAGAACTCTGAGTGTTCATGTAGCAGTCATCATTAATCCTAACACAATGTGGTACAAACCATGTGAATATTATATAATCCTGCAAAATTTTAGTAAAAGTTCAGTTACCTGCAGTGCTCTCTTGCTCATGCTGTCTGTGGAAAAATCATTAATAAATACAAAGAGTCAGTCTGAGCCTTGGAAGTAACTCTTTCTAGTATTTCCTTTATGACTTTGTCTCTTAAAATTATGCGGCAATGTCAGGATTGGTCTGAATGATTCCTAATTTGTTTGTTTGTTTGTTCTACTTCTCAGAAATTTCAATATCAAGTAATATTTTGCAAAAGTTTACATTTACATCATAAGGATATTTAAATGAAGTCTTGATATATAATAGGCTCAAGTAATATTCCAACTGAAATATTTCTACTAATAAATTATTTAGATGTCCAATGCATGTGATGATAAACACTTCATTCCTACTATCTTAATTATTTCTCAAAAGCAGACTCTAAATCTTTCAAATTTATTTCTTTTAGAATATTAAGGTATCATTTTGGCTCATGACCTGAGAATATGAGCCCCAGTTTACTGAAAATAAGAGAAACAACTGCAGTAGCTTTGACAGGCTTTGGGTCATGCCTAGAGCATTTTAAAATGAACATATTATTGAAACCATTTAAAAGTTTTTTGAACTCCTGTTTGACCCTTAAGGCCCTTCTTTACTGCAGCTTATGAACTTCTCAAAGGGTAAACTTTCAAAGCAATCATAGGAAATACACAGAAACCACTCTTTATTTATGATCAAACTGTATGTGATTATTTTTCATGCATAACTCTGAAAATCCATTCCAAAGTGTCTCGACTGCATTGTATCTTCAAAGTGCATAGAAACAGAATTGAACTCAAAAAGCTATTTGAAACTTGGGCTTCCATAATAAAACTGTAAAAATCTCTCCTGGGTTATGTATTATACAGCAGAAAACTTAGGGAATAATCAAAGAGTTTGGTTCTTATCTTCATAATCTTTATCCAACAATGTAGTTGCACTCAATTTTTTCCAGAAAGAACTATTCGGCTACTAGACACTAAAAGAGCTTCTGAAGAATTTGACACAGTGGAAGAAAAAAGCACTAATCCATTTGAAACAGATTCCTAGTGACAAAATAAGAAGAAAAGCCTTGTGATTTTCAGGGTATGATAGCAAAGGATCGTAGTTTAGTTTGTCTAATTACCATGCTTCCAATTGTATGTGAGAACCAGGTTTCCAGTATGTTATGTGTGCTTTTAAGTATAATTTCTTTGCAATTTTTACTTCATTTGAATTAATGTAAAGGTCAAGTCCTATATATCATCCATATTCTGCTCAGCACAGAAATATTTCAGGAGTGTTCAAAGCTGCACCGGTTTAAACTGCAGGATTTAAAAGTATAGCAATTTTGTAGACTGCAATTAATGTTTGTTGAAGTCATTTTGCTTTACTTTTTTTATTATTTTTCTCTGGAACTGGTTTAGATAAAATCATAGATGTCAACAGTACTTAGGTGTAACAGTGAACAATTTTCTAGTTCATGATAGGAAAATAAGTCTCTTCTTTCACCAACAGTGTCAAACCAGAGTTGGAAGAAATTTTCAGGGAAAGATATTAAAGTTTGTATGATATTGAAGATACAGGTTTCTTCAGAATTCTAAACCATTCAGATTTGGTTACAGTTCAAAATTCAGTAACTTTACATCAAACTATTACAAATCTACATGTGCTTTTGGAGAATGCAATAAAGAGAATTAATATGCAATAAAGAGAATGCAATAAAGAGAATTAATATCTTATTTGGAGCACAAATGGATAAACCACATTCTTCAACCTCTGGCTTCTATTTTTAAATGCTTTACTGAAGAAATATAGCTGTCAAATTCAGTCACCAGGAGGAATTTTCATAGAAAAAGATATTAAAAGCATATTAGAGGGAGCAGAGTATGTTGTCTTTTTATCGGTTAGATCTATTGGATTACAGCTTCATGCTCTGAAAGAATAGGGCAGTGAAATGCATTATAGAAACAGAGTACACACTTCACCTTGTCTCTAATGATTTACTTTTACTGCATTCTTCTCCAGGTGTTCTATAGAGAATTTCATCTGACAGACGTGAAAAAACATTCAACAGCAAATATTTGCTAGGATACCTCTGCTGGTAAATGGGAGACAAATATGCATATATGGATCTTTTTGATTGAAAGCAGAAGAGGAACTGCAAATATTTTCTTAAAATATACTCTCATTTGTTACTCTTATGTCACCATGAACTCCAACTAAAAAGCAATGAAATTACTTGAAAAAATACTGAATTCCTTTCTGTTAAATTAAAGATTTTATTCCTTTTTTGAAGGTTGTCATATAGACTGTAAATTTTCAGACATAAAAGTCTGACTATAACATGGAGATCATTGACCAATGAGACTGGCATCTGATAGAAAACACCACGTTTGTGTAAAGTAAACTTAACTCACCTACAAAAAGTGAAGATAAAGATGGAGGTGCAAAAAACTGTGAAAAGAGCATTCTATCTGAGCAAGGGACTGGTAGAATCTGGGTTTGTGTGAAGTTTTCCCAGTGAAGCTCACAAAGGAGAAGAAATGAATGCTGGACATGGACTTGGAAGACAAAGCAAAGTTCAGAAGGGAATGTCAAAATAAATGGAAGAGAGAAGGCAGCATAAAAATCTGACGACCTGCATTTACCGAGCAACAGAAGCTGAATGGCAGATCAATAAACCAAAAAAATAATGACTATGAGAACATGGCAGGAGGATTAACTAGCTAGCTTAGGAACAGCTATGCTGCACTGGGCAGCAATGAGGAGAAACATGCTGAAAGAGAAGATTGGATGACAGAAGAGAGAAGACGCTAGTCCCATAAGAGAAGAGATAATGGAAATAGTATGAGAAATTGCCCAAATATAAACAAAGACATTACACAGAAGAAAAGGCAAGATAGTCAACAGACAGGAGAAATAACTCAGAATAGAGCTTTAAGATGAGAGGCAGCTTTTTGTGATTAGGGAGTCCTTGGTAAGACTAACACACTTGTCACTGCAACAGAACCAGAGGAAAGGTGTCTGCCAAGACCAAGCATAGACACTGTGAAGGTGCGGATGAAAAGGATTTTCAAAGAAACTGGGGGGGAAATATACATGCATTGATTATTTTTCATGTCAGGACACACCCCAGATTTCAAATGAAGCAGATCAAGGGAATTACTCCAAGCTGGAGTAGCTAGTGAGAAACACGACTGCCTCAGATGATTTCCAGTAGAATTGTTACAACTGCTGGAGAAAGACTCTAGAGACTGTCATCCTCCTGTAAAACTGCTTCTCAGAGGTGGATTATAATAAACTCATCAGATATTTACAATTAAATATATTTTGATTTAAGTATATGCTGTAGTGTATATATACAGCAAAAATATGTATTTTGGTGAGATAAGATATTGATGCTACATGGTATTCTGTTGGACTATGCTAATGATAGTGGGAAGAAACAGAACTAGAATAAGAACAGCAAAATAGATAAAGACAGACTCAAAAGAAATTTCAGAAGTCTGTAAGAGAAGATGGAGCCACAAGTAGACACTGAATCACTAGTTAACACCCATTTGATATTTCATTAATAACCTTGTAAGAAAAATGCAGAGGAATTTCACTTGCTGATGCAAAACTGGCAGCACTGTGAGCATGGGAAAGATCTGATTCTTGTAATGGAAAGAATCCATGACATTAAGGAATGGAATAATAGAAATATGGATGAAATTTACAGAAAGTAAAGGTCATTCATGCAGGGACTAATAATGAGAATTTCTTCTATAATCTAGGAACTTCTCAGTTGGAAACAATAAAGAAGAAAAAGCAGTTGGATCTATTAATCAGTCACAGAATGTTTATGAGCCACCAATGTCATGCAACCAGAAAAAGTGAATGTGATTCCAGATTATAGAACAGAAGGTTACAGGCCACTCCTCAAACTGCCTTGGTGTCATTCCTATAGTCTTGATAGAAATATACCAGCAAGTGGTAGATTAAAGAGCAGATAAAGACATTTTCTAAATTAAATAAGAAATTGACTGATATTCTGAAAAAAAAAGATTAAGTGTCAGCAGCTTAGCAAAAGCATTACAGAATTATTCATTGCTATTTTTATGCACTAAAACCAGATATCAAAGTCAGGGGCTAGTCCCCATTATTCTGGTGTAATGCAATTGCACGAAATAATACGGGTTCAGCCCCAAGACAACTTAGAATTATAGGTTTAATCATGCAAATACTTTTGTCCTTTAATAATTGCATATTGACATACTTTCCTCTTAATATTTCATATTGCACATTATTGATTTAATAACTATCCATTTAGTAATCAAAAAGGGACATTTAGAATGGGAATGTGAATTGACTATGGCGTATTCAAATCCATATTCCAGGTGAAATATCTGATGATGGAAATGGCCTAGTAAGAAGGTAGAGCAAACATAATGCTGCTACTGACACATTTATTATTCTGTTTATTTAACTTGTTAGTCTTGTCTTATGAAGCACAACCATTAAGAGATAGATTTCTAACCATTGGTGATTACGTGTACTGCTGATAGTCACTCAACAAGAACCTGCAAGAACTTGTGCAGCAGAATAGCTTCCTCCTGTATGTGAACTACTAATGAAGTAGCAAAGTTAATTGCCAGGAGGCTGTATAGCATAGTTTGCAAGCCAGACAACTGGCATAGAAAGCACATGGTCAAAAGTAGGCATTGAGAGGAAGCCGTTTTCGAAGGGCAACATCAGTTTACTGAGCAGTGAAGTGTGAAGACTCCAATCTTCTCACAGTTGTGTTGTGGTTAAGAACTAAAATTGGCTCCCTCAGGATTTTCCTTTGCAGAATAAGATTTATTATATATTCTTCTTTCACCGAGAGTGACCTTGTTTTAGTTTATAATTTTTCAAAGAATATTCCTTGCAGGTTTACGCCATTGTAAAACTTTTTGCTAACAAGAAAACAGGAAGAGATGAAAGCGATCAGTAGGAAATCAGTATGAACTATTTCATTTAAAATCTCTCCTTCAGAGGGCTTAAATATAAATTACAGGAATATTTATTATATGTAACATGCAGAAGATATGGATGGACAATTTATTAAACAGGATAAAAGAAGATATGTTTTTTCACTAGGTGTACTCACAGACAAAACAAGAAACAAATGACAAATTATTTGTATACTTTATTTGGATTACCTTGTCACAAGGAAAATAATTTCTCCTTAAATTAGTCCACCATAATTTAATTGGTTTGTATAACCAGGTCTCAAGTTACAAACTTTAAACTTCCAGGAATGCAAATTGCTCTGAGAGCTCAGACAGCATATAGACACTTTTAAATGGTTCCTTATTATTTAAAGACAATACCAATACAGCTGGTTTGTGGACACAAAATAAAATAACAACCAGTCACCCAATAAAGTTTACTTGTTGGATTTGGATTTGTGGTTGGTTTGATTTTGTTTATTGGGTTTTTTTGGGTTTTTTTGTTTGTTTGGTTGGTTGGTTTGGTTTGTTGTTGTTTTTTCCTCTTGACACATTACAGAGACTATACTAGGCAATCACTTAAATTAAATGAATTAATTTTTGCACAGACAGTCCCATAGTTATCAGCAAAATTGCAGAAGATACTAATTGGTGTAGAAATTATTCTTGTTAACATCTTCTCCCAAACAAATTAAGGATTTATCTCTTATGTCTAAACTGAGAAGTGAATAAAAGGGTGTAGACCAAGCCGAAACATGCCAGTACCTGCAACTCAGACTATTATTTTATAAAGGTGGCTGTGGTCCTTGTGTTCTTGTGTTCAGACTGGAAAAGTACACATTAGCCTGAAGACAAGCTGAGCTTTCTCTGACTACTTAGAGTCCATGCTACTGTGTACACAGACTGCTTGCAGTGAGAAGATGGGCTTGCACTAGGGTGCTGAATTAACTCTGACTTATAGACCCACTTATTAATGGAGATTAAAACCTACTTTCTTGTCAGAGGCAGCAGCTCCTATTCAGAGTGGACACTGTCTTCAGCATCAGAAAGCCACTGAAATCATCAGTAACAGAAGTTAGTTAGTTGTGAGCATTCTAATGGATGTGATAAGGAGGAGGGCACTGTGTGTCAGTATTGTCTGGCTCTTACAGAATTCTTTGCTCTTGTCTTAGCCTGAGAAAAGCATTTTCAGAAATATAAATATAAATATAAACAAAACTAAAAAAATTTCTGGAAGATATGTTTCTTTGTTTTATTCTGGAAGGAGAAGTTAGCCTAGGATGAAACCTGCCCAAAAACAGCGGAATCTCTGGAAAAATACTGCCAAACTCCCAACACCCCTCTTGTGAGTATGGATTACGCACAATTTCCCAAAGATTTACAACGTAGCCCTATTTTTAAGGGGATTGCAAATGTTTTATCCTTGACATGACCTCAGTCCTCTTTTCCTTAATTTCACCTGACTATTTAAAGTTTCAAGCTTCTTTACCAAAGCAAATAAAATAGATCTTTATAATAAAAGTTTGCAAGCACTCACCAGTAAATAAATCATAATGCTTCTTTCATAATTTCTATATGATTCAATTTTAATACAAATACTCCAAAAATATATTGTGTGACATAAGAATTTGATGAAAAATTACACTTAAGTAGTTTAAGTTTGATAAAATGGCAGTGGAAGTATGAGAATTTCGTTTTACAAATTTTCAAAATATCAAAACCAGAAGAAAGTATCTCACAATTGTCTATAAGCAAGGCAAATAATCAAGAAGTGTAGAAGTATTGCATCACAGTATTTTATTTTATAGTATTTTTAATTAGTACAAGATTGCAAAGCTGTGGAGAGCCAGAGCAGCCACTGTAGTCACGGTAGTCATTATTTAGCTGCTGTCAAACTGAGATACGAAGGATGTCAATGTGTATTATAAACAGCATAAAGAATCCACTGAAAGACAGATTTTAACCTCAAACTGCTTTGCGTTTATAATGAGATTACTTATACCAAAGGACAGTATAGACTAAGATTGCCATTGTATCCTTGCAGTATTTGTCTTAATCCATACATTTTTAGGAAACAGGTACCTTTTTAGCAGTAAATATATGAAAATATATGTAAAGTATTTCTAGGATTCTTCCATAAATGTCTTTCTCTCTGATACATTTCTGTGACTTACCTTCTTTGTTTATAGTAGCAGAAATTATATAAAATTTAAAATATTTGACAAAATTATGTGAAAATTGATACAATATGAATGAAGCTAACAAATAATTGTCATGAAAATATATTACAGGCAATCTACTTTTTTCTGCTATAGGTTGTACATTCATGATACATACTGAGTAGAACAGATGTGAAAACTATGAGAGCAATGGGTACTTAGTAAGTTCTCACCAACTGGAGAAAGCAAAGCAAAATACATAGAGAAAGCAGATGTTGAAGTAAACAAGCAGAACACAAACAGAAACAGTATGCACATCCAAAATTACCGTTGGAGGTATTGATAACACGTCATGTGAAAAGTGAGAACAACTGAAAATGACTAGAGATGACTCAGGTGCTTAAACGTGCCTGCTCATAACCAGTCCAATATATTGCCATAAAATATACATTGGAAGCTCAATTTTGGAAGAGTAGCAGTAACATACAGTGGCCATTTAAGGCAGGCCAAAATGTAGTATATATTCCCTCAGAATCTCTGAAAAGGAATATATATTTCACTACTCATAGTATTGATGACAACACATGAAGCAAATTCGGGTAAACCAATTTTTAATTATGTCTGGTCAATATATTTTTTATGTATTTGTCTTGATTTAAAATTATTGAAATTGTATTTTAATTTAAAATACTACTAAAACCTGTATTTTAAAACAACCTAATTTTACAATTAACTTCTCTATGTGGGAAAATTGTTTTCAACTAGATTTTGCCTATTGGCCCAGATGTCTGCATGCTGGTACACAGAAGAGCCAGACAGTATTGTAACAGATGCCTAGAGTATCGTGTTGATAGAGGATTGGCTGAATCCTCTCTGGATCCCTTACCGAGCATACATTGCAGCACAAAATGTGTGCATATATATTCCAATAAAAATTAATCCTTGTGTATTTTGAGATATCTGTGGAGTACAAATGAGAGCAACATGGGCTAAAAAAATCTTGCCTTCTGGATCTCTGACGAATATCAATGTCATAGATGTGGATTTTTCCCAAGTTGAATAAAACGTGAGCACAGAATTCTCCCTGTATTCTGTTGACCTGTATGGTCTAATTTTTCAAGTGTGCCTCCAGAAATTTGTGATATGCTTCAAGAAGACAGTAAAAGCAAAACAGAAAAAGAGAAAACCATAATAAACATCTTATTCTAAGTTGTCCAAAGTCATACTTGGGAAACATCATCTGGCAGGTTGATGAACAGACCCATTTGTTCCGGACAAGAGACAGCTACACAGCCATGCAGCCTTAAACAGACCCATTGCTTCCCCCTCTTCTCTATTCCCAGACAGCATCAGGAAGGTTGCTGGTGAATCCACACTCACTTTCAGTAGGTGCCTTCACTGGGGAACAGACATGACCCTTGCCTCAACTATTCTACTCATCCCGTCCTAAAACATCAACATAATTCTGAACAGTTTTCTTTACAAGTGACAACATACGCAAGATGTTTTTCTGCCCAGGACAGAGTTTTGCCAAAGCTTCACCTACAAACACAAGGCTAATCATTTTACCAAGGAGGTAAAGAAAATAAAGCAATGTCTTATTAAAGCGTAAAGAAGCAGAAACAGACTCAACAACTATCTTTCTGTGTCCCTCTGCACAGAGTAGCTCTACTCATAGCCTTTGAACTTAGACTGGAAGGAGTCTCCATGCTGGGTCAGATCATAACTCTCTGTGTTTCAAGGCTGACACTGGTCACTGCTTCAGATTCTTCTTCAGAAAACAAACAACCAAACAACAAACAAACAAACAAACACTTAGAGTTGAAATCTTCAGATTCAGAACAGACATCTTGTGGTGACTCTGAATAGCTGTAAGATAGCTCTGACTACAGTATCCCTGACATAAAAATAAATAAATCCAAATAACTGTAGGAAAGGCTTTTCTCTGCACACAGAAGCTTGCCTTTTTATTTCATGGCAACCTATTGATCAATAAGACTGTCAAGCACTGAAAGCCTTGAATGTCACTGGACAAATTTCCTGGATTACATGTTGAAAGTTCACGGCAACTGATGTAAAAACGACAGCAGATCTGTAAGTTTGATTGCAGCTGTATTTCAGAACTTAGCCAATACTAGAAACATGTGAACAAGAAATGATTTTCTGTAATAAAAAGTATGCAGAACCATTTTCATTTGTTGAAAAAATAACTACATAAATTTAGTTCTCAGAAACATACGAAATCAAATTATTAAATGAGTGTTCTGTAAGGACCTTGAGGATATGACATCAATACAAAATCAATGATTATGTGCCACTGTAACACAAAGGAATGAACATAAGATGGAATATGGGAAAAACTAGCTATAAGAAAAAGATACTCTAGCATGAGAATAGTCAAAACCCTGCACAGGGTCTCTAAAAAGCTGTGGAGTGTCCATCCTTAGAGACATGCAAAATTTGACTGGAAATGGTCCTCAGCAACCTTATCTTATTGGTGCAGGACATAGGATAAAATGACCTCTGGAGATCCCTTTCAACCTATATGATTCAATGTTTCAGTGATTTAATTCGTTCTTTGATGTGTAACCTGATAGGTTTTACTGGAAGGGGAAAGTCATAGTGGTGCAATACCTCAGCTTTAGTAAAGCTCTTGTCGTGTCACTGTTCATCTAGGAAGTTACAGTTTTGATTAAATTACTGAAAGATAGAATTAGTGGAAATACTGAATTAGAATACAGTCATCCAAGGGTAGCAATCAGAGGGGGACAACATGCTAAGTCAAGACATTTAAGTATCTGTCACAAGTCTCATAGTTCCCAGTACTTTCTGTAAGAAAGGAAATATTCTGAGTCTCCATTTTCCATGCTGCATAATAAAGTTAAACAAAAGAACTTTATGGCTCTGAAAGGTTTTTACTCATGGAGCAATGATTGAGCAATCTTCTATTGGCTCTTACCAGCTTAAGTTTTTCAATATGTGTGTTTGTTAAGACACATAAGAGTTACATATCCAAGTGTCATATGAGTAGCCAATGTATGGTTCCACAAAAAGATGCAAGACATTTTTTCTTGTGTCTACTTCCAAATCTGTTACAAAATCATTGTTCTTAAAGTAGCCATGTCCAAACTACATTCTCTAAAGGATTTATCTGGATCTCTTTATATAAGGTCTTGCATTGATGCTGCAATATTGCTGCTATAATATTTCATAATCGTTTGCTACATGAATATCCTGACAAGTATTTTCCTCACTTTAGGATTTAGGAAAAGGGAAGTGGCAAAGGCATACCTGAATATGGCTAACCCATGGCTTTTATAATGGCTACTGGAGGATGTCAGTGTTCAACACAAACTAAATCAGTTCTTAAGAAGTTCTAACTTCTTCTCGTAACCAGGTGACACTCCTGTTAGTCCCAGAAGCAGTATCCTAGTCCCTCTCTGACTAATTGGCATCAGGTATTTCTTAAACAGACATGAAAACCAGGGTTTATATATGCCTGTCACACCCGACAGTGGTTTTGTCTTGCTTTTGTGATCAGCAACCCAATACATGTGTCCCCTGTAGCTTTTAGCAACGAAGATATGGCAGCAACTCATTCTTAACAAGAAAATGCAGGATCACAATTCAAAAACAGCTATATTTTCTATATTTTTCGGAAAGCAATTGTAGTGCCTTATACGTAAAATCATGTTTTATGCAACCTCTTATCACCAAAAGATTTTTCAGATGCTGGAAAATCACAGGAAAACCAGCTAATATCCAGAAACAGTATTTTTTTTTTTTTCCTTATGGTGACATTCAGCCCAGAATAATAGTGTGACACACAGTTGTTTGAATCTTTCAAGAACTGAACGCAAGGGTTCAGCCACATCCTGCTCAACAAGCTTCCTGTAATAGATGTTGGTTTATCTGTGTGTTCACAGTCATAGTTAGGCAGTTTGAGGTGTATGGCAGAGAACAACCAGTATCTCAGCACACGTGGTGGACACCTCAGAGACTGCAGGTGTGGCAGAGGGGATTCAGGGCCAGCTTGCAGCCTGCATCACCTCCCAAGGCTGAGCAACTCCGCTGAGGGCAGGGAGCAGGCAGGGCTCACTGCAGGCAGAGTCACTTCCCTGGCGACATGGAGGCTCTGAGTTCGCTGCCACTTGCAAGATCAGGGGGCAAGACCAGGGTGGGAAAGGGGAGAGCTGTAAAATATATTTATTATTATTTCTACTTGAGATGCTTCAATTATTCTCAAATTACTCAGTTATTACTTCAATTATTCTCAAATTACTATTTTTTTTATTTAAACAAAATTAGGCTTTCTGAATTAAGAGACCTTTCAATGTTTTGTGAGATTTGGATTTTGGGGGAACAAGAAGTTCACTTCAGAACTCTGCCTGACTCACAGTCCTGTTACAACCACAGAGAGATTAATCTGATGAGCTGGGAAATATTGTTGCTCCTAAGAAAGCAGTGTATAGCTAAAAGCACCATCATCAATTAACTTTGCTATCTTCTTCGTACTCCAAACAGGATTTAATATTATCAGGGAAAATGGGAAATATGGAAAAACTCTTCACAGCCAGGCTGTAAAACTTTGACCTTGTTGAAATCATTGGGGTTTTTTAAATATTATTTTGGTTTAATTTTCCAAATGACTCTAATAAATAATTTAAAGATGAGAAACTTTGCCTCAAAACACTTTAGCAGGTTTCACACTTTGCTACTCCGGAAGGCCAAATTACTTCCATCCTTTTTTACTAATCCCTATGTGACATTTGATCATCTCTTGTTTCAGTCAGTCCTTCCAACCATCTCTATGGCTTTTCCCTCATCAGAGATTCAGGGCATCCCTTGAATCCTGCCAGGGTCCCTCTGTCAGGGCTCCCTTTCCCCACTCACAACCACAAGGTCCTGACCCTTCCCTTTCTGTACTCTCCTTTTTCCTTATTTACTTTGCTAAGGTATGATTTTACTTTGCGTAAAGGTAGGGCTGTATTAAAAAGATGGCAGCAGCAAGAACATGTGTCTTTCTGTTCCTCCTGTCTTATTTTATATTTTTACTTATATCTATGTTGATACTTTAAAATTCACATTGATTCTGAAACTGTCTCAGTGAAGCAGTCAGACAGGAAAAAAAAATAGTCATCATATTGATCATGTTGCCAGACCTCTTTCTTCCTCAGCCAATAATATACTTTACTGGCTTGAGCATGTGTGAATATTTACCAGACAAGATCAAAATAATGTTTTTGTTTCTCTACTGCGTTCAAAAGAAATTAAATTTATTTAATTTTACTCCAAAATTTTCTCTTGAAATCTGATTTTCCCTTTTCTCTTGCTTCTGTTTCCACTTTCAGGGGGGGAAAGAAACAAATGTTAGCAGTTCTTTAAGACATGTGAGATGTTATAAAAATGTTGCAATTTTCATTTCTTCTTGCCAGTTCACTATTCATAATTCCCTGCCTATAAAGCATCCCTCCAAATATGTGCAGTGCAGCTCTTGGGAAACACCAAAGCAGATGAAGTTTAAAGGTTTTAGGGCATGAAATATTTCTTTAGACCATTTTTAGGCCACCCTGATTTTGGACAGCAGTGGAGTCCAGCCATCCAACTCTCCAGCACAACCTAATACAATTCAGGGCTACAGTTACCAAAGGAAATATAGCCCTGCAGCCTGTACCTCCAGAGGCCACTGTGCCTCCCGTTGTAGGGCCTAGAGAAGTTCACTCAGGATCCTTTTTCATGATCCTGTGCTCTCGCTCCAGAGTGGAAACTCTGCTTCAGAGTTTCATAAAGTTCTTTTTCCACCACTGATACCACAGTCTGGAGCCCTACAGCTGTCACTGGCTGTGGGCATGAAAGGACAGATGATACATGGAAATGACTGAAGTTCTGTAGGCCACCACTTATATGAGGAGCAGTGATTCATCAAATACAAGATACATATGACTGAAATCAACTGCTGTTACGTTATGATAAAATTTTGAAACAGAAAAACTTCTTTTCAATATGTGATGTGGTTTTACACATGGAAATTTATTTCAATGGCTGTCTGAAATCTGAAGTGTGAGATTTGTTTTATTATTATCTGCCTTTCCTTTATAGCACATTTTCACAGTTCTAAATTTCTTGGTGTTAATGTTAATCTCTCTTGTTTTACATACACTTTAGCTTTCACTTTAAGAAGCAGTCTGAACATCTTAACAAACTTCTTTGCTAATTTATAATGGCATTACATAATTGAGTAAATTATGAAGAATTTATTCACTTTCCTGGCAGAATTTCATCCAATCAATGTAATTAACATCTAATATTTTGCAAGTGAAGCTGACCTCCTGTAACCTGGCCATTTGCTGATCATGCGGTACTGTTACTTTCCACTTCGTCTAATTTCTAATTTCTGTATGCTGTCTTGTTATCCCACATTCCTTTTCTCTATATAGCTCTGAGACTATTTGTTCAATCTGCTGCTCAGTGGCCCATTTCTTGAATAATTTCTTTCAAAATAAATCATGCTTTTACTGAAAGAAGCTTAGTCTTGTATTGCTAGCTGGTTCTTCCTCTGAGGCTGAACGCTCATTGATGGTCTCATTTTCTTTGGGATGTGGTTTTAAAGCCATTCTGTCAGCTTTCACTTTGCAGTGGACTGATTTGATCCAGGAGCTAATTGCATTGACATTAACCTGTTTTAACAAGCCTAAAGTATCAATAAATCATTTCTTTAGTGGCTGCACTTTTCCTGCTGCTTTATTGATATACTGCACCTGAACTGATAAATAGGCTGAAAAAACATCTTTTTCTCCTAACATACTTTGCATTCCAAATAATATCCTTCTAAAGAAAAGAAGGTAAAGTTAATACACAGCAATACAAAAAAGTAAAATAAAATAAATAAATAAATAAATACACACACCAGATTACTTGAGCTTTGCTATTCTAATCCCTTTTAAAAGATTCAGTTTTAGGAAGTCATTGCACTTGGGGGATGCAGTTTTAATCTATTATGTAGTCTAACTGACAGACAAGTCCAGCTACAGACACATAATAGAAGTTCTCTAAGTAAGTTGAAAACATAAACATTCTGTGACTTCATTCTGGGCCAGGTTCAAGCATAGCCATCTCCATGATGGAATATTGTGAAATACATCTCCAGTTAAGTCAATGTAAAGTGTTAGGAGCTTCCTGAAAGCAAATCTTCCCATCCAAGTATCCAAAATAGGAAGGATTAAATATCCATCTCTCTCCATAGGTAGTAAAGGGACTGACGATGATTAGCTTATCCCTACACCAGATGCCCCATTACAACAGCATTTTTCTCAAACTTACATGAATGCTCAAATTCATGAACTGACATGAATGTGGCACCGCTCTGTAAAAACAGTTTTGTACCATATGTGACAAAATTACTTGGATATTCACTGTATGAATATATTATTAAAGAATAACAGCAGGAGGCTGGAAGAATAAGAAAGGGAAAATTAAAACACAAGAAACAAATTTTTCTATAAACATTTAAGGGTGGTTAAAATGCAATGACAGTGTTATTTTCAGACAAGATTCTCCCGTCACAGGCAGCCAAGGTTCCAAGTTTATTTTACCCTTGTGGGGAAACAGCACATCAGCATGACATCTAATAATAAGATAGAGACTGTTCCCAAAGGGTGAAAAAAATGTTGCTGAGAAGCTGTACAGACTGACGGAAGGAAACACAGATGAGGATGTAGAAAACTACATCAGTCTACATTATTGTTGGGATTCGCTCAGATTATAATGGTTTATTCAGATTAAAACAGTGATTTAAAATACTTTTACACCCAGTTTTATTGCTATCATTAAGATTAAATTATATTTTCATTGAAGAACATTGTCCAGTTACTATATTCATAACAGGTGATAGGCCTGGCCTCTGAGAGGTAAAAGTTACTAAGTCCACCCAGGAATACTATGTCAGCATCACTGAAGGAAAGGGCATAGAGACCTGCAGCCTGGTGAAAGGGCAGTTTTTACCATGCCTTGAAGCCAAGGATGCTATGCCTGGGATACATGCTCAAAGAGTGGACTGAAGAGCAATTGATTCTGCAATATTTGCATGAACCTATGCTGTTGATTTTTGTGAGGTAACATCAAATTCGCATCAATGGAGTTCAGCTTTTGACAGAATAATAGTGACAGAAGTGGTCCTATAGCTATTCACCTTTTAAGAAAAAAATTTGATCACCATCTATCAGGATTTTTGAAGCAGAGGAGTAGCCCAGCCTTGTGCGTAAGTACATGAATGGGTTTGTGTGAAGTAAAAAATCATAGCCTTTCTGGTTTATAGATATTTTTGTGGGATGGAAAGAACAAACTGATTTATTCAATGAAACCCCGATTGAACTCATACAATACAGAAGCTGCTGTTTGAAAATTAATTTCCTCTCTGCATTCTTCTACATAGGTTCATCTCTTGTATTTTGCGACAGCAATGACTGACCCACTGAGAAGGCATCAGACTGGCTAATTTAAGCATCTAAAACTGGGCAGAGAGAAACGCCCTGTAGAGGCCTTCAAAGATACCTACTGCTTTATAGAATCATGGAATAGTTTGGGTTGGAAGGTACCTTATACACAGATGTTAAGTATTGCTTTTTTACTCTTAGAAAAGTAGGTGTGAAAGTAGGTGTGAAAAAAAGGTATCTGTACGATAGAGATTGGATCCCACTCTTGGCTATCAGGAAAAGCATACTTTAAAAAAATATATAGCAGTTTATTAAATATAACATTTTAAAACATTTGAATATACAGCATAGCTGTCTGACTGTGATGATTGACTTAAGGTGAATGAACACTGGAAAGGGCTGTCCTGAGAGGCTGTGGAGTGTCTGTCCTTGGAGATATTCAAAATCTAGCTGGACATGGCCCTGTGCAGCTGTTCTGTGACTCTGTGATTCTGTGATTTTGCATTCTTCCTGAGTCACCCAACCATACTTCCACCACTTTTATGTGTCCCTTTCATGCCTGAATATGATCGGGAGCTCCTTGTTCATCCATGCAGGCCTCCTGTCATCTTGGCTTGCTTTCCTGCTCATTGAGACAGGCCATTCTTGAGGTTAGACAAGGTAATGTTTAAACCAACTAGCCCTCCTGGATGCTTCCTCTATCCAGGATGATCTCCCATGGGATTCTTGCAAGCAGGTCCCTAAGCAGGTCAAAATTCACTCTCTTGAATTCCAAGGTTGGAATCCTGCTCTTTGCTTTGTTCCCTCCTCTCAAGGTCCTGAACTCCACCATCTGATGGCCACGACAGCCATCAGCAAACATCCCATCCATTTATTCCTTGTTTATAAGGATTAGGTGGAGCAGAGCGTGTCCCTTCTTCAGCAGTACTGTGACCCCTATTGCAAATTTATCACACTAGTGCATCCCAGAAACTTCCTGGATTGTTTGTGATCTTCTCAGCTGGCCTTTCCAGCAGATATTGGGCATTTTATGATAATTTTCCTACAAAATAGAACAAATGGAATCATATCTTGGTGTTTTTTATAAGACTGTGTACCTGGATAATACAGAGTGTATTGCTTTTTTACAGCCACCATTTCACACAGTGCCAGTAATCTTGTATATCACAGTGGTGCTGTTTTAGTAGCCTTCTTGAGTTTTTATGTCTCTGTGTCACTAATTTTAGGGGTTTTTTCTGCAGAAAGAAAAGTGAACCACTTCTATTTAAAATTATATTCTCTCACAAGTTTCTCAGCAGGAAATTATAAGATTAACACTATAAAGTTTAATTTGAGCTTGAGTGTTAGCCAAACAGACATCTCTTTGCTATATGAATAATTTAAGAGCAAGCATAGTGTGATGGATAAAGCATAGTAAAAAATATACTTAATGACCACCTTTCACAACTTCATCATAAATCAAATTTGTGTTAAACTCAATTTAATACTGTTCCATTAATTTTTCTTTTCAAAAAGCCAATGACCTCAAGGGGTAAACTCACCACCTGTTTAAGCTAAAGAGAATAAAATTTCAGCTTAACGGTATATTTAATCAAGGAACTAAACCCTGGGAAATTTTGCAAGTTTCGAGATATCTAGGAGAATAAGTTAGGAAATAAATTAAATACAAACAAGACCCAAAGATCAAGATGAAAAGCTATCAATCATCTCTTTCTGATGTAGCCTTTTCCTTACCAAAAGGAGGTAAATAACAAAATATGGACAAATTCAAATGGGTGGTTAGATGCATACGTTCTTAAGAGTAGAAGAGAATATAACCTTCTGTGTACATATAAACGGTGTCTTATAAAAACAAAATTAGCGGCTTCAGGATAACTCCTTCAAAAAAATCCTTAGAAAAATAATGGAGAAAAATAAATAATAAAATCAGATCCCAAGCAAAAATTTTTTAGCTACCAATTTTCAACCTATTTAGAGTTTTATTCTCTTTCTGTGTATATTTGTTATGTTAGCTACCAAGTGACTACTCGCACATACAAATCCTCACTGACAAAAGTTTCGCATTAAGCTCATAACAACAAAAGCATGTGCTTCAAAGGTAAATAAGATTAATGTTATCCTTTCAAATATGACAGAAATGCCATCTTTTATCCCCTTTCAAGGCATCTACCACTTAGAATGAGCAGTATTTGCTTTAAAACAGTTACACTGTGTGAAGTATTGCCTTAAGTATGATCATTTCAGTATTACTGTCATGGATATCTCAGGTTCAGAAATGTGCCACCATCATTTATTCTTGGTATGCAATGCAGCATCAGAAATAAGAATTCCCATGGAAGGGCACAAGAATATTAAATATTAAGTTGAAATTAAATTGTCTACTATTAGTCAATGTACTTATTCTCTGTTTTTCACAGACAATGTAGGTTAAGAAAGTCAGAACAATTTGATAAAAGCAAATGTAATCCTTTGCTAAAAATTTTCCTTGCAGAGCACAATTTATAAAACTGCTAAACTGCTTTTGAGAGATTTGGAAAAGTCTGAAGAGGCCTAGTAGGCAGAAATGCTAATAATTAAATAAATCCCATTCTTGCATGCATGGGTGTCAGGAATTAGACAGAAACAGTCAAAGAATTGTAAAAGCTGGCTAGTTCTCTGTCAGCAATATGTCAGACTGCAAATCCAAAAAGTGCTTCTAAGTATTGAAGCAGATTAGCTATCTATCAGCCCTGGATTTTACCTTTAACAAAGGCAGCAGCACTGCTTCATTTTAGAAATTGTGTTTTATGAAGGAAGGTGGTGTCATCCTACTGAAACATAGCTGGAAGAACAGAAGATATGGATAAAAGGAAAGATACCATAATCGTGTCAAATCAAGACATAGTGAATTACATTTAAAAATTGTCGTATACACTGTTCTCCCTAGGTTTTGTCTGTGAAGATGGAGTCCGGTGCTCTGATGCTTTCTATTATATATGTGACCAGTTAGCTGACAATTCTGTCCACTATTATTAGAATAAGCAATAATTTTCAGTCTAAATTGCATGGATCCAAACGGGATTTTTGTATTATTTGAGATCACATGGAACTATTCCCATTACTACAATCCTTGCAAGCATAGTAGCTATGAATAAATACATAGTTAAATGAAAAGTTTTCATCCACCCTCTGCAAAAGTGTAGTTCTGGGACATATTCCTAACTGAAGTAGTGTGGAGCAAATATAAATATCCTGAAGATGGAATGCACTCATTTTAGGAACAAGTGATTATATATGTGTTATATAACACTTTATACGATGCAATTACCTGAAATAGATTTGTTGACACAGCTGATCGATTCCATACTTTGGCCTACTCAGAGCGTGTGTCATTTTGTATACTGCTCAAGTGAAAGGTTTACAATTTCCATATGCTGGCACTTTCTTAGTTACACAGATCGTCATAGGTTAATACAGTAGCTACATTAATGTGCATTTGGTATTTATGGCACTATGTGTATGACTAAGGATTTGCTCTTTGGATTTCAGCTTCCTTCCTTTGTCTTTAATCCTCACCAAATAAATATGAACACTGGGTTGGTTGGTGACTTCCTTGGAGACACACAGATTTACACCAGCAGAGGTGTAAATCTATGCTATTGTTGCCTCTTACAAAAGTATAAAGAGCTTTTTAAAAAGAAACAATTTGGAGCTGTACTTCATTTGCCATTACTCACTGTGCATCCAAGTAACTGCCCCATTATCCTCTAGAGAGGTGGCTATTGGTCACCTATTGCTTGGCAGGCAATGTCATGGGAAATTACTTCTTCCATTGTCTGCCTGTGCTTCTGGTGGTTGATTCACAGTCAATAGTTCTGATCATCATTTTCCCACTTACTTCAGCCACTTCGTTGACTTTCCTTTTTCTTGGGGGTATGCATATATCAATTTCTTGTTAACTCGCGTCTGGAAGAAGCAATGCCACTTTTTGTTTACCAGGCTTTTCCACTTGTACCAGCTGCTATGAGACAGAGCAGAAATCCTGCTTGAAAGTTCTCCAATTATGCTCATCATTTTGTAACACTTTCAACAGCTGGATGCTTGATTACATGCACTACAAAGCAGAAGTCTTTTCTCTCTTTTGGCAAGTCTGCAGCTGCAAATCCTGTGGCTTTAGAATGGTATCCTAGAACACATTAATCATCCTTCTGAAGTTTCCTATCAAGAGTAGCAATGGAAAGTAGCTGAGAATGAACTATTCAACAAATACACGATCAATTACAGATATACTTTGGATATTATAGTTTGCAGTACAAATAGCTATACTGCTAGAAAGCACCTAATATTTTGAATCAAATAATAACTATAGCTTGTTGAATGTTTATAATTGCAACTATTTTTAATAACAGAATTAAAATGATACATTTTACAGAAACCAATCTCAAAATAGACCACTCTTTAAAGGAAAGAAAAATACATGCTCATAGAAAAGGCATTTTTCCTTTATAGGACCTGAAAGTGATATTTGGAAAAGGTTTATACTTGCCCTGATTAAATTTTTGCAGTTCATTTCAATATAGGCACATCCCCATGAAAACATTGCAATAAATTTTGGTTCTGGTAAATAAAACTAATAACTATCTAAAGTATTAGAGAATCATTCTGTTCTTAAGGAATGCATGAAGTCTAAAAAAAATCTGAAAGGAAAAGTGCTCCTTAGTTTTAGAAATTTTTCCTTCAGCCCCATGGAATCTACACAGCTGTTACCAGAGCAGTCAGTGTTAGAGGTCACCTGTGCAGTTTATTTGACTCAGACAATTTCTTTGCTGTCATAGTTGGATACAAAAATCTCTGCTTGCCAGAGCACCACAAACACAGCTGGTCAACTGGCACCCTGGGCAGATTACCAATACATGGGCTACATATGCCACACTATGAACATTGCACAGCTTTTAGATCACACAGGGAAACTGCATAGAAGGATTCCTCAGTAATTGCTTGTTGTGATGGAAGCTGGCATGGAGCTAGAGACCTGGAGCACCTCCAGAAATCCAAGGATTTCTTTATTCATCTATTCTGCAAGGTAGGATTGCTCACTAGGTGGAAGTTTGGATCTGTAACACTGTGTAAGTTGGGAATTGCAACCCTGGACTTCAGCAGAGCAAACTTTGGCCTTTTCGAACAATTGCTAGGCGAAATCCCATGAGCAAGGCTGCTTGAAGGTAAAGGGGCCCAAGATAGTTGGTTAGCATTCAGGGACTGCTTCCACCAGACTCAAGATCTGACATGTAGGAAGTCAAGAAAGGGAGCCAGGAGACCTGGGTGGTTAAACAGGGAACTGATGGGTAAGCTCAAGTGGAAGAGGAGAGTTTATAGACCATGGAAGGAGGGGCTGGCCACTTTGGAAGATGTAGGGAGGCAACTAGGAAAGCTAAGGCCTCCTTAGAATTAAACCTTGCAAGAAGGGTCAAGGACAACAGAAAGAGCTTTTATACATGGCAGGTAAAACTAACACCAAAGGCAATGTAGGCCCACTGATGAACAAGATGAGAGCCCTGGTGACAGAAGATACAGAGAAGGCAGAGTTATTGAATGGCTTCTTTGTCTCTGTCTACTCTGCCGGAGGCTGTTCTGAGGAGCCCCATACCGCTGAGGCCCTGGATGAAGTCAGGACAATGGAGGAGTCTGCCTTAGTGGATGAGGACTGGGTCAGGGAGCAATTAGGCAATCTGGACATCCATAAATCCATGGGTCCAGATGGGATGCACCCACAGTTGCCGAGGGAGCTGGCTGAGGTCATTGCTAGACCACTCTCCATCATCTTTGCCAAGTCTTGGGAGATGGGAGAGGTGCCTGAGGACTGGAGGAAATCAAATGTCACTCCAGTCTTCAAAAAGGGCAAGAAGGAGGACCCAGGTAACTACAGACCGGTCAGGCTCACCTTCGTCCCCAGGAAGTGATGAAACAACTTACCCTTCATGCCATCTCAAGGCATATCAAGAATAAGAGAGCCATTAGGGGCAGTCAACATGGCTTCGCCAAGAGGAAGTCATGTTTGACCAACCTCGTTGCCTTTTATGAGGATACAACGAGGTGGATAGATGATGGAAGAGTGGTGAATGTGGTCTACCTTGACTTGAGTAAGGCATTTGACACAGTCTCCCACAGCATCCTTACAGCTAAACTGAGGGAGTTTGGTCTGGACGATTGGGTAGTGAGGTGGACTGCAAACTGGCTGAAGGAAAGAAGCCAGAGAGTTGTGGTCAACGGGGTGGAGTCTAGTTGGAGACCAGTATCTAGTGGAGTGCCTCAGGGGTCAGTGTTGGGGCTGCTATTATTCAATATATTCATCAATTATTTGGATGAGGGAATAGAGTGTACTATCAGCAAATTGGCTGATGACACCAAGCTGGGAGGAGTGGCTGACATACCAGAAGGCTGTGATGCCATCCAGCGAGACCTGGACAGGCTGGAGAGTTGGTGGGGAAAAAAACAGTGAAATATAACAAGGGAAAGTGTAGAGTCTTGCATCTGGGTAGGAACAACCCCAGGTTCCAGTATAAGTTGGGGAATGACCTATTAGAGAGCAGCATAGGGGAAAAGGACCTGGGGTCCAGGTGGACCTTTCCCTTGTGGCCAAGAAGGCCAATGGCATCCTGGGGTGTATTAGAACGGGGGTTGTTAGCAGGTTGAGGGAGGTTCTCCTTCCCCTCTACACTGCCCTGATGAGACTACATCTGGAATATTGTGTCCAGTTCTGGGCCCCTCAGTTCCAGAAGGACAGGGAGAGAGTCCAGCACAGGGCAACAAAGATGATGGAGTGGAACATCTCCTTTATGAGGAAAGACTGAGGGAGCTGGGTCTCTTTAGCTTGAAGAAGAGGGGACTGAGGGGTGACCTAATTAATGTTGATAAATATATAAAGGGTGAGTGTCACGAGGATGGAGCCAGGCTCTTCTCGGTGACAACCAACGGTAGGACAAGGGGTAATGGGTTCAAACTGGAACACAAGAGGTTCCACTTATATTTGAGAAGAAGCTTCTCAGTGAGGGTGACAGACCACTGGAACAGGCTGCTCAGGGACGTTGTGGAGTTTCCTACTCTGGAGACATTCAAAACCCGCCTGGACACATTCCTGTGTAGCCTCATCCAAGTGTTCCTGATCCAGCAGGGGGATTGGACTAGATGATCTTTTGAGGTCCCTTCCAATCCCTAACATTCTGTTATTCTGTGATTCTGTGATTCTGTGAACATGCTTACCCAAGGCAGAGGCCTTTAATGATACCCTGTCATGCACTTTACTTTTCCATACATAGAAATTGTTTACTGTTTTCAGCAGCTGTTCCTATTGAATTCCATATGTCTACCTCCAAACACAGATGTAAACTCTTAGCTTTCCTCTGGGTGGACCTTGTATAACACTGCAGCCAGAAGAAAGACTAAAGAAGAAACTTATTGCCAAGAGTTCTGTGTTCCTCACATGCTTATTGGTCAGAAGCTAAGGCAGTCCTAAGGATACAGCAGCTGCATTATTGGCTTACAGCTGAAGGTAGAAGACTGTTTGGGGGTTTGAGTTGATGTTATAAAATTCATAGCACCCAGTATCACAATGGAAAATGTCTAAGCAAAGCCCTCCCTCCTCCCCTGCCAAAAAAAAAAAAAAATATATATATATATATATATATAAAATTACATTTGATTCTGTGTCTCCATGAGATAAATCACAGACTCCTACCTCAAATCTGGGGACATTCACTGAAAAGAAAGCTTGTAACAATTTGTGACAGAAACTGTGCTGTGAATAAAGCTTAATCAGTAAAATTCTAAATCAAGAGAACTACATAAAAATGCACAATTTGGAGACCTAATGAAATTACTAAAGATCCTCTGTGGGGGATATGAGAATTCTGAATGGTGATGGCCAAATTACGAACAACATTGCAGTACCCCAAGAAAACATCTTACAAAACCTGTCAACCTGTGAATGTTAAATAATTTCAGCAAAAATAGTTCAAAATCCAGCTTAATTAAATAAGTATATAAATAGAGATAAAATTAAGGGGTCTCAGTGAAAGTCCCCTTGAGATTAAAAAGCATATAAGATTTCAAAAAGGAGACTATTTAAGTTTGAGGGTATACGCTGAGAGAAGGAAAGAGACAAGATTTGTGGCAGCAGCCACAAAGAAGGGATGATAAGCCTCAATTTAATACCTTTGGTTTCGTCTCATAAAGAACTACTTTGCTGACAACTGCCTCTCTGTCTTTCAGAAACTGAAATATCACTACACTGAAATGTAACTGATCAATCAGTCCTTAAAGAATGAAAATGTTAATTAGTCTAGTACTAGTAGAATTACAGAAAAATGAAGTTTATGTATTAAGTAGTCTCTGGTTGTTAAGGAAAACAAAACAGAAGACGCACAGAGTCAAAAAGAATAACTGCTCCATGGAAGGAATAAGAATCTTTTCTGGTTAAAGCAAATACTTCCTACACATTTATTATCCCCAAACCATTTCTGTCAGTGATTGCTGATTAGTTTTTTAAAGATGAGAGAGTCATGAGGAGCAATATAAATAAGCAAGCAGTGGAAATGTGTCTTTATAGGGGGTAAATAAAGTAAACAAAAAAATGACCTTGCTTGCCTTTCAACAACTCCCTTGTGACAGCACTTCCCGACATGACAGCCATACATTCTCTGACATCTCTGCCTGCCTCAGTGACAGCATCCTGACTGTGCTTACATACAGGCTCACTGATTTCCGAACTTACTTTAACATCTTCCTCTCATACCATTACCATGCAAACTCGTCTTAGTATCACTGAATACAAAAAGTCCTTGAAAATACAAGCTCTCTCCAGGAGACACCTTAACACCCTTCCTTCTCATTCCTTACTAAATATGCTGTGCAGAACCAAAAGCTAGATTTTCTTTTGTTCTCATCTGTTTTAGGTGCTTTCCAACCTACCTTCTGGGCTTCATAACTGACTCAGGTTTAGCCAAGGTATATGTCTCTCACTTGTTAAACTTGTATGGCTTATTGGGGTGTGGACTGGTCTTGACTCTGTATTTTCACAGTACCTTGCTTAAAGTCAATATAACAGAAATATTACAGCATAAAGTGAATGGAGTTGATGGCTAAAATAAAGTTGTGCAGACAAAGTAAACTGACTCATTTCACTAGTAAAGATAAACTAATGCAAGATTAATAATTTGGTTTTGTGAATTGTTACCCAGCTGATAAAGAAGAAACTGGACTGCCTGCTGTGACCAACAAGCTGATGTTCCTGAGAGTCCATTTAAGGGAGGGACACATTAAACACCAAGCACTCAAAAAAATAATTTTCAGGAGTGTGTGGAGCATTCCAACTATTAAACCGTAACCACTCAACCTTGTTCAAAACATGAAGATTTTGTATCATGTCTCTTGAAACTCAATATACAGGAAATAATCTTCTTCAAGACTAAAAGTAGATCTCTAGCCAAACTGCCACATTCTATGAGCTATCATAACAGCATGCTAAATGAATAATGCATCATATATAATGGACTTCATGTGCACATTAATATATTTTAATCATATTATGTTTGACTTAATGTAATGTGCTAGGACAGTATTACTAGCACAATGAAAAACATTAATTCTGTGACTCCCCAGTAACACTGGGTTTTGATCAAAGAAGTATGATCTTTGCAAGGGATATACAGATGATGGAGAAAGGTAAGCAGGTGGCAAAAGCCATGAAACATTCATTTGGCTACTGAGTTCATTTTCTGGAGGAATAAACCATATCATGATGTTTAATTCCCCTGTCTATTACAGATGATCCTTTAATACATATGAATGTATTAGGCTTCACATACTTGCCTACTTGTCCAGCTGCAAATTTAAACCTATTATTTTAATTATAAAGAAATTTTGTGCCACAGATAATTTTGGAGACAGTTATAGCATAGTGTTACAATGCAGTAATTACATTTCAAAGGGAACCTTTTACTGTCAGTAAGAGTGTTAATCAATAATTAAGATGTGAGGATGAGTACAGCAATAAGCCAAATTAGTTTCATAGCTGGTTTCTAATATTGATGACTCAATTACAAGTGAAAAGTGAAAGCATTTTGAAAATGTTTTTGAATATGCTTTCAACACTTAATTTTTAACATATTCTGAATATAAAACCTCACTTTAGAGAAGAATGTATGAAAGAATTGTTGTAGCTGGAAGAGGATTTTAATTACCATGTTTCATTTTTGTTTGTACTCTAAAGAACTTGTAAATGCACTTGAGGATCAGCATCTTCAAGAACAGCAATAAGGATGAATTTCATCAAAGGCAACTAATAATTTGAAAAATAAGACCCCAACTTTCCACCAGAGTTACATTTCATGTTCTGACAGTGATAACATAACATTATGAATGCAGAGTTCCAAGTAACACTATTATCACAGCCTATGAAGCTGGAAAGTGCAGAGTATCAAAGCCTTCTCATATGACTGTACTTCATTTACATCTTTCATAGGGCAGACAAGGTTGAACAAGCACACCAGTCACCAAAAATATACAGCAGTGCGAGACAACTGCCAAGACTTTAGTGTTACAGATATCAGCCTTCAAAGAGTTTTGGAACAGGCTTACTCAGAAAAAGTCAGAATGTACTGATAAAAACCAAACAAACAAACAAAAAAAAATCCCTACAGAGACATGCCCAGATCTTATTAAGGAAAATGTGCAGAGTATAGTAAAAGATATTGTGGTTTATATTTCTGAAAATGCTTTAATGGAATACACTGGTGAAGCAGAAATACATGAAAAGAAAATTGTATTGCATTAAACTTCAGGGAAAATGGCACATGTTAATCTAAAAACACGATGCTTGAATAAAGCTTTCTCTGAGATTAAACTTCTTCAAAATTTAAAATGGGAAACTGCAGATGTGAGGTGTCATGGACAACATAAAAAGATGATGTATCTAAAATCAATTGCTGTCATGTTCCTGTGGGTTACCTTCTTAGCAAGATCAAACAGCTAATTCAGATGTCAGGGCATTTGCTTCAACATCTGATGGGACCCATCTACTACATTGGAATATAAAAAAATATAATTTTATGAATGAAAAAGGATTGGAAGTACAGAAATAATACGTGGTTGCATACTTTCAAAGCACAAGGAATACCAAATAATCTAGAATGTTGATGTTCACCATTTGGAAACTCATTTCAATGTGTCTTGCTCTGAAAATTCTCCCTTCAGCTCAGGACTATAGTCTCGTGACCTCATAATCTCAGTAACATGTTATTCAAATTTGGTTTTGAAGAGATATTCTCTCTTTATAACCTTAGACTGGCAGCCAGCAGGCCAGGGTCTCACCACCCTCTGCCAGGCAGCAAGGCAGGTTTGTAGGGACAGCCTCCTCCGCATGCCCCAGGGAAGGGGATTGCTTTGGCAGGCAAACCTCTCAGAGGGGGCGATGAGCTCAATGGCCTTACACAAACATCCAAGATTGGTATATAGACATTTCAGGACAGCAGAAGCTGCTTGGATCTTCTGGGAGAGAAGAGGGAGATGGAGCTGCACTGCTCCAGGTGAAGCAGAGTCATTGCACAGAGACCAGCTTCCTCCTGTCATGTCTATGCAAACATTTGCTGCTGCTGCACATTTACGTGACTTGCATGTGACTTTCCAAGAAGTTTTGCTTTGTGGCCCTGTTTTGGGTTGTTTTGTATTTTGTGTTGTAGTTTATTTTTTGTTTTGTTTGTTTGTTTTTCCCCAGTCCTTGCAATGCCTTTTGGATTCTTTAGAATTACAGGTTTGATATAAATAAATTTCTGTGGGGGTAGATGATTAATATAAAGAGCTGCATTAAGGATATATGCAACCCAGTTTATAAGTTAGTAGGCTTACTAAAGTTGTTATTCACCACTAATGGCTTCAGAGGCAGCAGTAGAATTCGAGATACTACAAATATATGCAGTAGTTTTAAGTAGATTAAATAATTCTGAATTATGGATATATTTGCCATGAGTATTGAATACTTAATAGTGGATAGTGCTTTCAGTCAAACAAGCCAAATAATAGAAAAGATTAACAATTTACACAGGTGAGCACTCTGTATGTAAAACTTCTACCAGACCGTCCTATGCACTGATGTTAAGACACATTCTACATGTATTATGTACTTCAGCCCTGAAAAAAACAAAAACAAAAACAAAAACAAAAACGAACAAAAAAACAAAAACAAACAAAACAAAAACAAACAAAACAAAAGCAAACAAAAACAAAATAACAAAAACAAACACACAAGAAAATATAAGAGGAAATGACAACATGCTTTGAAAATGTCGGTACCTATTAATGCACATAGAACTATCACATGGCAAAAGATTGCTTACAGGAACTTGGTGGGCAACTGGACCCCTACTCTTCAGATCTGGGCAAGATCATACAGTCCCATAAATGTGGAAATGTAGAAATGCTGGCATCTTATGCAAGATAGTTTTTTTACCTTACAGCTCACTGATATCTAAATAAAGTCAGACTGCTGTGGGAAAATTACTTTGACTTTCCATCGCACAACTGAATTTCGGTCTTTCCCTTACTGTAAATGCTGTAGCACAGTTACAGAGGTGAAATTCATAAAGCTGAATAAAAGCATCAACAGATATTGCAATCTAATACAGCGTAAGTAAAGAATGAACCTAATTTTGGTGGTGTGAATTTCATTAAGTCATGTGGCAGCTGTACACATCCTGATAAGGTCCAAGGCTTTAAACACAACAGCTACTGGGTCTTTCTTGCCTTGTTCATTGACCTTTTGCACCCCACCATGGCTCTCCTCATGTACACATTCTGACTGAGTACCAACCATCACATTCTCTCTGCCAGGGCACAGTGACTCCAGTCACCTACATCTCTGGACTGGGGGAGTAGGATGGGCAGGACCCACACTCAGCAGAGAGGGTCCTCAGCCAATGAGACACCCCAGGCCCAGAGAATCTTCTGGGCCATGCTCATAAATGACCACAGCCAGGCTATAAAGTGGGATGTCTGCCAAAGTCCTCCTTTGAGCGGTCTTCTCAGAACAGTGGGTCTGTGAACAAAGCCCACACCATAGGTCAGGGATGTTTTCTAAGGAGACTTTCCAGGATTGACAGCCCTTGACTCTTCCTTGATGAATGATTATTTCTTCTGGATATAACCTTGAGGGAGCTCTCAACCTTCCCAGGATGAGCCATTATATCTTCCGGGTACCCCTGAGTGAGAGAGGTCTTTTTGGAGTGAGTGTATGCGTGCTTTGGATCATCATTCTTGCTTGTTGTCATGTAGCAATAATATCCCTCACTGGTATATCAAACCTGCAGTTTGTTAAATACTATCAGAGTGCAGAACAATTTTGGATCACCCCTGCTTTTCATTGGCTTCTGTCATTTGGTTTCAGCTGTAAATTAAAGTCGGTTTTAGCTTATCATTTGCTTGAGGTCACTTCGGGGTGCCTCTGTGACAAGTGGTACTGGCTATTTCTACATGTCAACAAAAGAGTAGGCTCTGGAAAATTCAAGGCTTACTTCCCATCTATATGACTGATCTCAGATGCTCAATAGATACTCTGTGCATCGTGTCTGGTGATCAGTTTAGTGACTTTCTGAACTCATTTTGTGTGCTTGGGACAACAGACTTTGGAAAGGATGTTCTGATATGCCAGAGGAGATAATTTCAAGAGCACGGTATGGAAATTAAATAAAAACTGCTCCTGGTTACCACTAGCAGAAACAGTCTATAAAAAGAAAAAACAACTGAGGCCTCATAGTCACCCTAACATCTCCCTGGAGCCAGTAGAAAGACACATGCATCTCTGGAAGGTGAAAGACACATGCATCTCTCTTACATGAGCCCATGTAAGATCTAACTATAAATCTAATTAGTCACCTTGGAGGAAAATAACTTCATAAATTCCAGTAGAATTAACATCATCTTTTGGACGTTCAGAATTTGTGGATATTCTAAATTCAATGCTACTTATCAAAACTCTAGGCACATGCCTGGACAAGTGAACAATTGGAAACTATATCAACTGTAGACGCTTCTGCTCATAATTTTTCTTTATTTTTATAGATTATTGCAACATTTATTTTCCAATCCCTATATTTTATATATATAGATATATATATATATATAAAAGTTAGAAATAGTTTCCACTTTGGATATGATAATTTTTCTGTGTTTTTGATATGTTTTTTTCACTGCACATAGTTGTTTATTTAGCTCCCATTGTAAGACTGTAAGAAACCGTAATTCATGGCATTCAGAAAGTTCACATGCAAAAAGTGCATTTTGTTCTGCTTGGAAAGTAATTGTCAAATTTGGTCCCAGATGACATTTTCACATATTTGCTCAAGGTTAAATGTACCATTGCCAGATTAAAATCTGAACACATTTCACAGCAAAATACCTCTTTCTGTCTACAAAAATCAGCCTCTGTGTTTGAAGAAGACATCAAGCCACCTGGAAAACTTTAAAAAAAATTTTATCTGGTATAGGTACACTGATTTTTTTTGTGTGTAGTGCAGATTCCTACCCGTTTACAATGCCCGTTGTAAGACTGTTTTCTACATAATTTCTATTTTCACTATAGCAATGAATTTAACACTTCTAAAATGGACTTCGATGTCAGTCTGTACTGACAGTCTGTTGTCTGATGCTGAAACGTTTGAATCTCCTTTTTGAGTGTAAAATCAAAAGGAAAATGCCAGCCTTTCACAAGGAAAAAATAATATTAAGGGAAGATAAAAGCAGCTTCATAAGTTGTTCCTCAACTACTATTTCCCTCACTAGGGTGAGGTTCCTATAATTGCACAAAGATGAAATACAGGATTTGATAAAAGGATCATTCAAGTATTAAACGGGATTATGTTTTGTGTAATAAACAACAGACCTGTTCACTTGTTTGTTGGAAATAGTGTAAAGCCAATGTATTTTGTAGCTACATGAATGTAAAATTTTGAGAACTGCATGTACTGCTTCATAATCCCTCCAATTTCAAGGAATAAACAAGCTAAAGCAAAACTGTCAGGGGACATTCATATTCTCACTTGAATTGACATTACCAGTAAAATTATAAGTGGGATACAATTAGTTCCTGTACAACATGGAAAAGGAAACTTTACCTATTCTGTCTTCCTGAGCATGAAATACACCTGACTTTTAAATAGTCTCCCCAAATAAGTTGTTAAAATTTTGTGTGTTCATTTAAAACAAAACTAATACTTTGAGGACACAGACAAAAAAGAAGCTGAATCATCCAATACATCTATTCCATCTCAAATGCCCCAAGAAAGACTCAAAACAGGCAGAGGCTTGGTGTGAGTAATACAAGATGTAATGCAGAAAAATACTCAGTGTTAGATCCAGTGAAAGATACCAAGCTTGACAATAATTTTAGGAATCTGGGCTCACAAATGAACACTCAACATGCTGTCAAGTGCTTAGGAGGGTTGTACTGTGGGAGAGAATAAGGAAAGAGAATTGATCTACCAAGGAAGGTGATTTTTATGACCAGCACATGCAGTCAAAGAACTAAGACAGCTCACTGTTTTTCTTTTCAAACAAGGAGAAAAGAAGGCAGTGCTATAGTCCACCTCTAATACAAGTGTTTAAACAAGGATGGAACCAACCCAGGTAGTGGGGGAAAAAAGTTCATTTTTCTCATCATTGTACTTGCTACTGGAGACAGAAATCTGTTAGGTACTTCAGAATATAATTCATCTCCTCCTGAAATAGGCAGGAGTCAGGCACCTAGACATGTTCTAGGCACATGTAGAAGAAAAATGCATTTGTCTTAGGGGGACATGACTCATGACTTGAACATACCTTTCTCTCTCCATTGCTTACAAAAGAGCCCAGGGTGACTAAAGTAGATCTACTAACTTTTAGATACCTGTGCTAGCTGGGTAGATTATGACTTTCACCTATATAATCTTCCTAAATCCACTTGTCAGTACAATGTTCAGCATAGCTTCCAAGTGCAATGACCAGATGTACCACGTTGAAATAAACACAGGGTCAGATCCAAAAAAAGGACAGTGCTGGGTTTAAGAGGGTCCCTGATTCTCCAGCCCTCAGCCCATTATCCTGGTACTTGCCAGCAGACTCTGCCTGGCTGACATTTGCCAAGGGAGACTTGTCTCCTCAACGATACAGCCCAGACTCACCAAGTTTTAGCCATTTAGGCTACTGGGTTAAAAATGATGGTAAGTGCTAGCTGAGTCTCTTTGACAGAGAGTAGAAAAACAGGAGGAGGGATGGAGGTTCAGAGACTATTCCAAACTAGTCCAAGCCCTTCTTTTGATCTGCCGAGGTCAGCCTCATTTATCTGATGCTTCCAGGTTTTTTTTTCAGGCAATCTTTTCCACATGCTTCCTCACTTTAGCCCTCCACAGGATCAGGGACTTTTCACAAGGACATGCAGTGATAGAACAAGGGGTAATGACTTTAAACAGAAAGAGGGGGGAATTAGATTAGATATAAGGAAGAAATTCTTCACTATGGTGGTAATGAGGTGCTGGAACAGGTTGCCAAGAGAAGCTGTGGATGCCTCATCCCTGGCAGTGTTCAAGGCCAGGTTGGACGGGGCTTTGAACAACTCCAGTCTGTGCAGTGTTCTTTTCTGGTTTTGACATGATTACAAAACCTTGTTCACAGTTATCTGCGTTAGCCATAATGATCGAGATTGTGTCATAGGAGAATGGAACGCTGGAAATTAAAAAATGGAGATGGGAAATTCCCACAGAAATTTGTAGTTGAACCTCTTAGAGACCATTTTGTGGTAAGATTGTAAAGGATTTAATGCTCCACAATTTACTGCGTTTAAGCCTGTAGATTGTAGGCTGTGCTAAAAGGCTGAAGCTGGGCAGTAGGGTAGAAGGCTGACTGATTCCTCCAGCTTTTGCAGTCTGGGTCGGGTTAAACGACTTCAGAAAAAGCAACAGGAGAGAAGATTGTGCTTTCCCAATAAACATTACATATGTTCGGCCCGGAGACCTGTCTGCAGTGGAGGATGAGGCAGGCAGAGGTGTAGCAGGGTGCCTAAAGCTCATGTGAGGAGCAGGACACTCCTGCGAGTAGCAAAAAGCCAGGCTCTGCAGGGAGCATGAACTCAGCCCAGTGCAGCTAGAAAGGGTCTCTCCCAGGGAGCCACAAATGTGTTTGAAAGCACTTCAGTCACTGAATTGTCAATACTGGAGGAAACAAACCTTCTTGTAAGAACACAGGGGCCAGGGAGAGAGAACTTTTCAAGCGTTCATTTTCTCTCATTCAGAATAACAGATTTTTTTTCACCATTTAAAGTATTTTTCTTTTCTAGTTCACACATTTGTGTTTAAATAAAGACTAGTTTTGAAGGCTGGAAGTCATTAGTATCTTCTGTTGCTAAGGTGGTAAGATTCGTCTGCCCTAACTAAACTGTGTTCAGTCAAACTAGGCTCCTTCTGTACTCACTGGAAAGGAGTAAGCACTTCCTAAAGGTCATGTCATCACAGCCCTCAAGGATAAGTAAAATGAATTGCCCTGCAAAGCAAGTCTGGAGTGACAAGTTCGCATGTGATAGTTAACTCCTGGTGTCTAAAATTGGGTGCTATGAATCCCTTCTCCTACTTCTATTCCTTAATAATATTTTATATATGCATAAATTTAATACCTACATTTTCTGAAGACTGTACTTCATTATGTCCCACAAGTTATGTCAGCAAATATTATCAGACTAGTCATATCTTTTAAAGTGGAACAAAACCTCTTGCCTATGTAGTTACACTCATTTTTTTGAGTATGACTTTTTCATTTGTAATACAAACTGTTGTCTTTTAATAGTCATCATTAATAACACTGGAATTTTATCAAAAATTTAATATCCTAAAGTCGAAACCAAATAAGTTCATACAGCAAGGCTACAACTGCATGAATCTAGTGCAGCAGACCTCAGATTCAAATTTAATTAAGGTTAATCTTTTCTGATGTTACAAGTAAGAATTTGTAGTATTACCTAATGCCAATGATAACATTTATTCAGCCTAAATGCAAGAAGCAAACCAAAATTGGTATCAAACATTTTGATGAACTGTTTGAAAGAACAGCAAGCTTTAAAAATCTCCATCATAATTGTATGAGTCTTAAAAGAACTTCACTGATCTCTCAACCATGCAAAGATGCAATAATGTTTGTAGGTAAAACTAATTTTTTTGCCTTATTATATTTACATGTCACGGAATAGAGCACACATACAAAGTGTCTGCTTTCACTATGTGCATATAATCCCAAAAAATCTGTCATTCATAAAAATCTATGAGCTGCGGCCATTTATTTCTTAAATTATTTCTTCTATCAAAGGCACTCATGAGGCACTTTCCCAGAGCTACCAATAAAACAAGTTGTTCTAGAATAAGGCACATGAATTCTACCACAGGGACAGAGTGAAAGGGGGCTACAAAGACAAGACAAACAATGCACTAGATGAACAATGATAGGATTTTAGCTTGACATGTGAATCATGGAAATTGATTGGAAAAGACTGTGAAGTTATAATGAGTGTCTAGGACTGAATGCAAATGTAACCATGCTTCTAGAGAGTGCAGGAGATCTTCACAAACCACAGAATAGATGACCACTGTTTTAGCAACTAAAGGAAAATGTAAAAAGGAAAACAAAATAAAATTATATATAAATTATATAAAATTATATATAAAATCATGATGATCCCACTAAAGCCAGTACATATTTCACTATTGTCAGGGGATGCACAAGTCCATGGTCATTTTCATTCATTTCTTCTCCAAAATATCAATAAGCCTATTAATAAATCTGATTTTTAGTAAAAGTCCATGCTGATAAGCAAGTTTGAATAAAATGAGATAGAATGTGTAACTTAACTTTCACAAAAATGTAGGAAGAAACATCAATTCATTTCAATCACAATACATTTGAGGCTTGCTCTGTAAAGCCAGTAATACTTCCTTTTGCTATAAAGCTCTGTTCAAGTAATTCAGTAAAGTTAAACTCACTAGTCTTATCTGTGTCATTAAGGTAAATATATTTTTACAAATTGAGATTTGTGTCCTCAGATCTCTGCTGTAGGGGAGAAAACATTTTGTTCATTCAGAATAATATTCATAGAAATGGAAGCAGGTTCCTGTGCCTCACCTGTGCAATTTGAAACATCATGGAGGCCTTACCAAGTTTCCTTCACCAAATGACTAGTACAGGATTAACCTCATTAAGTGTTGTGCCTTGGAAAGAACCGTGAATGAAAAGGATGATTGCTTTGATCCAGCTTTGAGCTTGGTACTATAAAAGTAGGGCTTAAGAGGATAAATTAATCTAGTGAGTGAATTCTCACTTTAGTTTTCAAAAGCACATGTAAACAAGCCAGCAATGTATAAATTGCTGCCCACTTCCTGATGAACTGCAAGAAACATGTTTATTTATGTGCATATCTGCTTTGAGCCCCATTTAACAGGTACCCGAGACAAATTAAAAGCTTTTGTACAGAAGCACTTTTTGGACTTTTTCATTTATCTAAATAAACAGCTATCCTTCTATCCTCAAAGAGGATTTCTTATATATTGAAAACAAGTCTTCTTGTGAGAAAATAGGAACAGAAGATCATCTAGCAGGAAAGGGTAAGAGAGACTTGTTAGACTTCAGCATCTTTTAAATAGATACATTTGCTTTATCTGCAGTTCCTCAGCATTTGTTTTCATAGCAGGTAAATGTGTCAACAGGGAAATATCACAGTATATCACAGACACAACACTGAAAATTACCTGATATCAATGAAGCAGCCTCTGAAGAGGTAAGGGCTAGTTCCCCATCAACAAAGCTTGACCATAAAACAAACATGAAAACACTACAAGAGATATCCACTGACATGAAAGTTAGGAAGAAAGGAAAGGTTTTCAATGCTAGGAAAGTTTCTTCAGAGGAGAAACAAGAGAATTGACTTAATGATCTGAAGTCTTAAAGCATGAATCCTTATGCTGTACATTATGTCACTGTTCCCTTAAAATTATCCCTCAGATTAAGGGAAGAATAAAGTTCATTGCAGAGGTAAGAAATATGACAGTGGCAAACCCTGCTTGTACATTTGAGAAAAGAATGGAAACCCCCTGCAGACTAACAAGAATAACAAGCTTTCATTCAATGAAGCCTCAGAAGGATTTGAAGCTGTCATTTTGCCAGATGAAAGACTAGTGATGTATGCCTCTGAAATAATGGGGGAAATATAGAAGTAGTCATGGAAGAAAGATTGCTGTGAGCATCTTGTAAATATAAACGTAAACAGAGTCATCTCAATTATCCAAATCACTAGCTAGCCAAACTCTCAATTACTAAAGATAAAATATGTTCCCTGAAACATCAAGAGGCAACTAAAGAACAGAAAGAAAGATGACCTCACTGAATTTAAGAGCAGGATATTATGCAGTCACTTCAGAGGTGGGCTTTGGTATCCTTTCTTCCTCTAAGTCATGAAGAATTTTGATTTCACACTGCAAGAAGCAAGACATTCTGTAAAAATCCATGTCAGTCATTATGAAAACAAGATAAGGACTGTTCCTAGGAAAATCTGTGTACTGATGTTATTTGAACTTGCTATTGTAATGGCTGGTGTTAGGAAACAGACTGCCCTTGCTTACAGGACTTTTGTGGAAACTGCTTATATAGTACTTGCTTGACATAACTTGCTTAGCATAAGAAACTAAGTTTGCCTAGGCCACAAGCTGTGAACTTGTGAACTTTCTGCCTTGTTAAGTGAAGAAGGGCCCCAGAGTCTGTTCAAGCAAGCAGATAAGAGAGATTTTGATTGTCAGCAGGAGCTGAATCCCTAGAGATAAGTAAAGGTACATAATGGCATTTCTAAAAGATGAGAAACAGAAGAATATTTTGGTTATTTTTAAGGACAAATTTTCCTCCCCAGATGCAGGTGCAAAATAGCAACTGATGAGAAGACCTGGAATTGACATACAATCCATGTCTGAGTCTCTGCTTTGGGAAACCTAGGGGAAAGAAACTTCGTTAACAGCCGGGTTGATCACCAGATCTCCCTAAAGACCACATCTGCTGTTGTCAGAAGTTAGCCAAGTCTGCAAAACACAGTCTAGTTGTACACAACAGTTAAGAAAAACTGTTTTTTTTCTAATGTTTACTCAGGTGTTTGTTTACAAAGTTGAAATCCGTTTGGGGATTTTATGTAATTCAATAGCTGATTGTATGAGATAGTAATCACTTAACATTGTATGCTGCAAAATACTGAAAATAAGCCATTAAGCACAAAGAAAGAGTAGAAGACATAAAGGAAGAAAAAATAAGTAAAAGCAATGAGTAAGTGTAAGAATTAAATTATTTTGCATAAATAATTCATACTGTGGACACAAAGGGGACTATCCATATGCTCACATATGGAGAAAGATCCTATAGAATCCAAATATGAAAGACTCAATAAATACAAGAAAAAACATGACAGAGGCATTAAAACTATGTAGGTTCCCTAAGCCATCTTGATCCAAGGTTGACTAAGTTTATTCGAGTACAGCAAGAAGGATTTTGCTGACAGGCTAAACTCCATTTCAAAACTGATAGGCTGCATAATACAGTACATCAAGTAGCACTGTGTTAATGCATTTTAAATGTCAACTTACATGCAGTGGCAGTGCAGATTGAATAAATATAAGAAAGCACTCCATCATTTAAACATCTGATTCCGAGCAATGATGATTTTTGCCAGAGGGGCAACCTCCTTTTCTGGTCATTGGTTGTAATGGAAGCTCCAAATTCATCCCTGTCCTTTCCCACCCCCTCTTCCCTGGATACACTGCAGAGAGTGTGCAGTTCTAGCCATATATTGTACACATTTTGAAACAACTACTAGCTTTACAATACTCTGGCCATTTCAGCTGATTTACTTTCCCATTTATTAGCTTTTCTTCTAAAGGCCGTGCTTTCCAGTGAGGAATCCAATATGCTAAAGCCTTGTATGTAGTTACTTTTGATGGTCTTAAATCAGTGATCAAAACTGAGACTATATTTTCTGTTTGGGTCTGTAGGAAACCCACATCTGATCTGCTTTAAACCATTGCTAATCAAAATCAGCAAATTAATTAATTAAATCCTTAAAGTCTATTGCATGCCTTTTTGAATATTCTCTTCCTGTTTCTTAACAAATCAAAAAGAATTAACTGAGAGGAGTATGTCACAGTTCAGATAAGAAAGGCAACAAAAGGAAAAAGACAGCAGCAGCCTTGAAAGTCATCCATCACAGTTACTGAAGTGTCATAAGCTCTTTGAGCATTTTTTTCTCTGTGTCAGTTTGCAGGCAGTGGCTCAGAGACCATTAGGGCTGGTAGAAAAGTAGCAAGCTATCTGTCTTGTTTCTGACTGAAGAAAACAGTAAAGATGGAAGGACAAGGATGACAAAAAGACTAAAAGTAGACACCTAGTTAAATAAAAAATTGAAGTATCAGTGACAGATGCTCTTAAATTCTCAAAGGTGTTTAGATCTTTCCCAAAAGAACAAATGATAATGCACTGGAAACAGCTAAAAACATGTGGATTCCTTCCTAGTATTCCTGTTACAGCTGCCAGAGAGATTCTGATCTCAAAGTCAAAACCTACTGAAGGTACCTGGGATAGAAAGAAAACTTCTCAACTACTTTTTATATTGTACATAAGGAAACAGTCTGGGCACCCATTTTGAAATAGTTCTGAAATTAGAATAAAAGCATTATTATAAGAAACAGCTCCAGAATTACTGGGTGACAGGCAATTCGTGTGATGGACTTGCACTCCAAAACAACAAAAAGAAATGGTACTTACTAAAATTGACCTCTGGTAGACAAAATTTACTCAACTGTGTTACCTTTATTGGACTGTATAATTAAAAAACAATGCATCTTTCTACTTAGTTTGACAGTACAAGTCTAAATAGATCAGAATTAGCTGCAAATAAGTACCCACTGCAATGGCCTAAGTTAAAAAGTTATAATCTTAGACTTAAAGTAAAACGTCTATAACAAGGAAACAGAGTATTGAGAATTAGAGACAGATGTATGTGATAAATAAGCTTTCTAAATATAGACTGAGTGCTTTCTAGTGGATGAACAAGGGGAGGAATAATCCTCTCATACGTTTGTAGTGTTTCAGGCAACAACCCTCACCTTCTCGCCTTGTTCTATGTTTGGAAATGTCAAAGCAACTTCTTAGCAACATGAGATTTAATTAATTAATTCATGGATCCTTACTTTACCTGAAACTACAGTCAAGCAAAGCTTTCATTAAAGGATCACAGAAGATCTAATACTCGTTGCTAAATTTCCTGGTCTCATTTCTGGGAGAAGTAAAAAGGCTAAAATTCTTGCAAATAAAGATGGAGCAAAGAAAGTCCTTAGAATACTATACTTGAGTAGTTTGAACTTACTTATCCACACAAAAATGTATTTTCCAGATTTTACTGCTTATTACTTTCAAAATCTCCTTTCATTTTCATTTAAAATCAGTTTTTAAATCAGGTTACATTATTAATAACATTTCAAATTAATGCTGTAAAATAACGTATATTGGTTTATAATACTGAAAGAGTTTACTTTACAGGAAGTTATAGGAGTATATCTATGATTTATGACAGTTGTGTTTGCATTCTTCTCTGTCTTTCTTTTTGAGCTTGAATGAACACAAAACCAAAGCAAACATTCCTTGACCTTCTGTATTTCATCTGCTATCCTGTAAAAATAAGATAATTTAGTCATTTTACCTCACTTTGAATTAAAACAGTAACTGATCTCAAATTATAGTGAACTTCTTTATAAAACTTATTCTGAGTTTAAACTCAAGGTTATTTCAAAGTACATCAGATTTGATTTAACATTGATCTACTACTTTGTTGCTTTACCTTAGTTCAATAATATTTTTTTTTTAATTGGGAAAAGTGTGAAACATATAAAGCTGAGTTATTTATGAATGCATTTTGTAAAAATTAGCCTGTTTTGGGTTTCTGAAAACAATTATGTTTAATGATATTGTGGGATGGGTATTAAAACACTTAGCTAAAATGACCTCAGTGTGAAATATTGTTGGAACGCAACGGGCCTGACTCACCTTGTCCTGCAAAAATCTTGCATTACTCTTATTATGCAAGTCAGAGGTAGTGCTGAGCTACCTAAATGACCCTGCAGGCTCATTCTGTGAAAAAATTATTTGTGTTCTTTAGTTCCTCCTGTATTTTGCTGAGAAGCCAGACATGGAGACCATTGCTACAGCTGAGGCACCTCTGCACCTCAACAACAAGTAGCTAGCAGCATTACTTGCTGAGTCTCCATAAGAAGTGATCCCTTGGTCTAACTCTGCATCTGAATGCTCCTTGAGCACGTCTTGGCAAGTGGGAAGTATCATGGTGGATGTATGAGACTGAAGTGTTCATCAGTCAGAAAGCAGGAGCACAATTATTCATCAAGCAAATCCCAGTCTTGTTTTGCATACTCCTAAGCAGATGCAGCAAATACCCATAAGTTTCATAGGAAGCTACAACAAAGGAAGAAAGACATCAGTGACACATGAAAGAGTGAAAAAAAAAAAAAAAAACCAAACAATGAAAAGGCTTGGTTTAGTTTTGGTACTGAAGCATAAAATGCATTGCAATGACATAAATATTGCTTTTCACCTAAATTTATCTCTCTCACTGACTTAATAAACATATTTATTTCTAGAAACAACTTTTTTGCCTCCTTCCTATCTGACTTTCTACTACAGTTTTAAGAAATAGTCTACATGACATTAAAACTACTCATTTTTATAAGGCTAAATTTAACATGCATGGTAGTCCACACATCTACCTTCCAATGGTTCATTTCCTCAAATAACAAATAATTTATTTTAAAGATATCATCTAATTAATCCCTTATTTGGTAATCTCTGATTATTCTAACTGAGTAAATAAGGACAAATGGCAGTATAACCTGCAATTAGGGCATTTTAAATGCCTAGAATTCACTACTTCATCTAATTATGCAATTACAGGGTTAAGCAGCAGATTCTTGACATGATGTCTCCTATTCTGGCAAGACCTAGAGAGGAATTAGTTTACAGATATTTGACCTAACACATTCTACATTACTATGTACAAAATTCTTTATCAAATATTTTTCATTTCTGCTGTGAAGTGCATAAAATATGACAAACATGATAATAATATGAATTACGTTACAATCTGAACATCAGTTATCTGGTTTTGCATTTTCTCACACATGAACATTTTTCTCAGTTTCTACCATGTCCATGGCCTTTTCTGACATTATGAAGCTGAGATTATGATCTAAATCTTCAGTTTTGGTTGTCTGAGATTACTCTTGTGATTTCATGTAGAGTTCTCTAGATGTAGTACTACTGATGAAAAGAATTATGTCATTTTTGACAGCATTATTCTTTAGATTACAAAATACGGAATGGAGAATGCTAGCAACACCAACAGAGACACTTTAATTGAAAAGATAAACATGGAAAAAATCTGTATGTAGGATTTTTCTCTAATGATTTTGGGAAAATGCTGAACCAGCACAAGGAGAGGACACACACACACACACAGGGATCCTTCCTCCTGAACACAACAGTTTCTATGGAAGTTGGAGCTTCATGAAGCCAAGGATGCAGAAGACGTGAGCCAGAAGAACAGTATGCAAGCAAGAGACTATTTCTTAATACTGGTTTCTATATAGACCTAGAGGGTAGAGACCATTTTTTCTCCTTCATGGCATTCACACTTCCATGACCTTCCTGAGCACCTACAGAACATCATAGAACCCATAGGTAAGACTGAATGCAACTTTATAAAATATGGAACAGTTTATCTGCTCCATGATGATATAAAACAATAGCTCAAAGATGCCTAAATTTCTTGGAATATTCAGAAGGTTCTAAGTTTAACAGGGAAGTGCTCAACAGAAATAATACTGCAGTACAAAACATTTGAAGTCATCAGACAATTATTAGTATTGGTATTGCTTATGTATAACAGCCACTTGAATTATTTTTTTCATCTGCAATAATATCCATCAGTTCTTTTTCATCCCATAGTGTTTGCTTTGTATATTGAAAAGCTTGGCCCCACTCCTACCCACTTTAGGTCAATGGGAGTTTAATGACTGCCTTGAATAACAGGATCAAGCCCATAATGGCTGTCAAACTAACAAAAATGTTTAATGTCTTTAAGTGAAATGGATGACCTTCTAACTTGCACTCATGAAAAATGAAGCTGCTACTCTGATATACATACCATACATGCTCATATCTTGAATTACCCTCCAATTTTGCTCTGTGTAGTATCCATCATTTGTCACATTATGCTATTTTAAGTAGGCAACCTTGCAATCAATAGCATTAAACATCTTTCTTGGGAAGAAGTGCATTATACAATAAATCTCAGTCAAGTTGACAGAGGGATGTTTAACCCTCACTCCCTCAGATACCTCTGACCAAAGTTTTAAAACTGAAGCAAAAAGTTAGGCAGAGCAGTACAAAATTCAGATGACCTTATTTTCAGGAGGGCTTAGCAATCAGAGTCTTTGCTGAGCCCAGTTAACAGTGTATGCTGTATACTTAACATCTGACAGCCCTGAAAAGCAGGTGCTCAAATACAGGTTTAGGGCCCCAACCTTAGGCACTTAAGTTGAATCATGTAGATTTTTTTGCTGAGGTGGCATAATTCAAGTAATTAACATATATTGATATATACTATACTAACCTACCTTTCAGCTGTCATACACTTAAGTAGATGGCTCCCTACATAATTTGTTTAATAATCCATACAGTATTGTCCATTCATTAATAGCTAAGTACATGTGTTGGACAATAAATTAGATGAGTGATAGCATAACTTATGGACAATGTGGTGGATGAACTTTAAGATGACAAGTCATATGTCAGCAATATCTAGCTTATTATGTGAAGCTATCAAATATTTTGGGCAAGTTTCTGAAGATATATCTTTGGATTTTCTAACTCTCAGAACTGATATTTCTACTATTTTCTTGCCATAGAAAGTGCATGCTTATAGCATAATTGCAGTTTAACAGGGTTTGCTTTCTTTGTTGCTCTTCACATCCCCCCCCCCCGCCCAGTTCCCCAAAAATGCTAAAACGAATAATATGACCACTCCCAATTCAGGGAGTAAAAAAGACTGGCTGCAGAAGGACAGTGTCAGAAGTTGTTACTAGGAAAGCAGTCATCTGTTCAACACTACAACACTAGCTGCATTCCAGAAACCCGGAAATGTTTGAGCCAAAATTTTCCTTGTTAGTCAGAAGTTGATATGACAATTGGAAAGTGCTTTCAAAGACAGTCATAAAAGGAGAAGAAAATAGAACTATAAAAGGGTGAAAATGACTTCTTGTGCAGTTTTGAAAGCTGCAAAAGTATGTAAGTCTATTACGACATCAGTTTGGGGTGTTCTATAACATATGGAGAAACCAGTAAATAAACTGGGCTTGCGTGAGTAGAGGACTGCCATTTTTTCCACAATGTTTTACGGAATATGCTGAAATTTTGAGAGGCATACATAAAATTTGGCAAGAAGTATTGTGCTGTACTTACCAATTGTAAAACAAGCTTTCAGTTGATTTTTTTTTCCGTATTGAAATCTACCACAGTTACAATTCCATTATTTTGTTCTAGCCCCATATACAAGACAGCAAAATCTACCAACATTCCACACATAGGTATTATTCAAGCCTGAGATTATTCAAACTGAAATTCAAAAGTGAACATGAAAGGTTACTTCTCTGTTGTCGCAATTTTGATTGAAAAATCTGCCTGGTTTTCTGGGTTGTCCTGGTTTTTTTATACAACTCATAAGACTTATCACCTATGGCTGTTATACACCTGAGGGGCAGGCAGAGAGCCTCAGTAAAATCCAAACACTATTCATTTGTGGGTTCTGGAGCCCTGACTGAGTACCTGGGTCCCAAAGGCTTTCTGTCTCATATTCTGTTATTGGATTAAGAAATGCCTAATAGCTCATGGTTGAAATCTTGGGAAACTGCCTATAATCTCCCCTTTTTGATTTTCAATATTCAGTCTTGACAAATCTCCAATGAAAGACCAGGCACTGGTATGATGTGATTTTCAAACCTCAAGAAGCTGTGACATACTTAACTAGATCAAGCTCATTACCACTGTACAAAATCATCACCTCCCAGTTTTGGGATGTATACAGCCTCCTTCTGACCAGTCCTCACCTGCCCTGGGGCAGGTACCAGTGACAAGAACCACAGAACCACAGGTGTGTATGCTGTGTGTAGTATACTGATATTTAATGTCCAAAACCTTCCCAGTGGGAAGGGCAAACTGCAGTCACATAGACCTTCTCCCATAGCACTTTTCATTGTGATTTCTGAGTATTAAAAATAAAAAAAATAAAAAAAAAAATGGACTAGTGGGACAGCAGCGCTGCTCAGTTAAAAATTTGTAGAGAAATATTTTCTGTAATGCAGATGCCGATTACCAACTTGATATTCACAGTGAGTGCGAGTTTGCAAGACTGATATGAAAGGTGCCAAATCCCAGCTAGTTCAAATCCTCAGCTCAGTTTGACATGGACCTATCCACAGACAGCACAAAATCCTCTGAGATGTACAGGCCCAAAACAAAGCTCATGTCCCCCCTTTCTGTATGCCACAGACCGCTTCACATGCAGGAACTCCCCAAGGGCTCAAGGTTGACAGATGAAATACGCTTACCTTTGCCTTTTCTATACCCTACCCAGTCAGCACAATCTGAGAGCGAGTCATGGTCCATCAGTGAACCACCACGGAGCACTGAGTCACAGCAGTAGGGGATGGATCAAGGAAAGTTTTTGATAACTCTGTGGAAATAAAATCAATTTACAGGCTGTTCAGAAACTTTCCATCTAGATGCCTTTCCTAAAGAAACAGGCAGGTGGATAATTCTATATGTGAACAAAGAAACATTCTTGTTGATGCTACATACAGAACTATAAAGTATTTCTTATGCACTAATGAGGAAAACTAAGAATAGCCCATATCTGTCAGAATAAAGGTTTGTTCCTTTTTTCCTACTGAGATGGTTAACTTCTTGCAGCCTTTCTTATTTACATTTTAAATAATGAAACACCCACGAGTACTAGGCACTTTTCTATTGCTGCTCTGTGCAAAAAGAATATTAATAATGTTACTAATAAAGCTGGGAAGACTGCAAGAGAACGTCTCTGTGCTTAAAACAAAGAAGTATCTTGAAGAACTCAGCAGATTTTCTGCTTTATACAGGTTTGATAACACAAATATGAGTAAAATGTTCTCTGCTAGTAGATTAGAAATGGCAATTAATGTAACAGAAACTGCCCAAAGTGTAGGCACATTTGTTCAAAGAGATTGCAATCCCAGTCAGTTACAAAACGCTTGTTTCACTGCCTGGTCCTCAAATCCCTTCTCACTTAAACTACTGCAAATCAAAATGGAATAAATGCCACTGTGGTTTTCACCAATGGAGCTGGAAGATATAAGATCTATGGAGAATATAGGTCCCCGATGCAGAACCAGAAACATAATCTCAGCAATATTGCAGAAGCTGCATTGCTAAGATTGCAGCTTGATTCGTCCTCTCACCAGCCGCAGATCATGTTGATCCCACAGCATCTTTGAAAATGTGCTCACATGATTTAGTTATCATTTATGGCAGGCATAATACATATGCTACACAGTGGATTGCACACACATTGCAGGACTGAGGACTTGTGGAAACAACTGAAACAGTGCTAATGTATTCTGACACCTTCATTTGGAATGGGGGGGGGGGGTTTCAGAGTTTTTTAAATATTGCAGGTTGCCATCAGGAAAATAACAAAAAAGGGACATATTAAATTCATGCTTCACAGTCTACACATAGCATTTTATATCTTTTCAAAATGCTAGAGGACACATTAGCTCAGGACATCAAAAGTAATTTATGTCATCTCATATGTAGTCTGTGTTTTGCCTGATCTGAAAAAAAAACATTTTAAAAGCCTGAATGACAGCAGGAAAAGGTTCAGAAAGTGTTTCAGATTTTAGCTTCAACTATAAACTTTCTCTGAATGGTTGAGTACCATGAGGAGGGACAAGGCTTCCTCCATGACAATGATAGCTATTCTCAACTTCTATGAACTGGTTTGTAAGAAATAGAAGAGGTGGAAAAGCAGGGGTCAAGCCCAGAAAAGGGGTAATGGAGCAGTCTAGCAGTAAAATAGCAAAGGAAGAAGAAGAAGAGAAGGAAAGAGAGTTAGGCTTCCTGCCTGAAGGAGGAAGGCAGTTATGCAGGACAGATACTGCATCTTTCTGACTCACCTTGATATCTACAAATTGCCTTCCAAATTGCTGAGTTTTCTTATTCACTGCTTTTCTTTCTTTTCATCCCTTTCTTTATTTTTAGGGCTTCTAAAATACAGCCACTAAGATTTTTTTACTCTGAATATGAGCCTGAATTAGACACTACTAAGCCTGAATGCTTGAAAATCACTGGACTCCTATCTATACTGTTCTGTCTTCTCAGTAATAGTTTTTAACACTTGTGGTACAGAGTGTTTTACAGCTTTAGATCAATTATGGTAAATATATAATTGATCAGATTCCCTGTATAGACAGTGTTGTGTCATATATACATGTATACATGAAGCACACCATAGGAACACAGAGGAAGAAGGAGATTATGTGGGCCATGATCTATTACTGCATCTTATGCATGCTCTTACAGCTGCTCTGCAGATTTTAACTTCAAAGCCACATTCAATCTTTACTCTTTTCCTCCTCTGAGCTGCAGCACAGCCAGTGCACAAATCCCTCATGCACTCAAGTCCTAGGGCTCAGAGAGCAGAGAAGAGATATCAAGACTCAGTAAAGCAGATCAAGATGAAGAAACACAGGAGAATTCACGGCTGGCCCCTCTCATCACTCCTCTCACAAGAGCAGTCTGTGGCTTGCAATTATTTGTTGAATTTCTGCTTACTTTGTTACACACATTCGCAATATAGCCTAGCAGAAACCATCTAGGACTGTGAACATCTTTAATACTGTCATACAAATAACAGTAAGGACTGACCATCCAGCAGTGTATGTTCAAGGCCAAACTCCTTTGAAGGTGCATATGGTGAAAGAGGATGAGCTTCTGTGAGCTGTGGAATCTGGTTTGTTTTGCAGACTCCACCTCGTGGCCAGGAAGGCAAATGGCATCCTGGGGTGTATTAGAAGGGGGGTGGTTAGTAGGTTGAGAGAGACTCTCCTACCCCTCTACTCTGCCCTGGTGAGACCACACCTGGAATATTGTGTTCAGTTCTGGGCCCCTCAGTTCAAGAAGGACAGGGAACTGCTGGAGAGAGTCCAGCGTAGGGGAACAAAGATGATGAAGGGCGTGCAGCATCTCCCTAATGAGGAAAGGCTGAGGGAACTGGGTCTCTTTAGCTTGAAGAAGAGGAGACTGAGGGATGACCTCATTAAGGTCTCTGAATATGTAAAGGATGAGTGTCACAAGGATGGAGCCAGGCTCCTCTCAGTGACAGTCAACAGTAGGACAAGGGGCAATGGGTACAAATTGGAACACAGGAGGTTCCGCTTACATATGAGAAGAAACTTCTTCACAGTGAGGGTGTTAGAACACTGGAACAGGCTGCCCAGGGAGGTTGTGGAGTCTCCTTCTCTGGAGACATTCAAAACTCAGCTGGACACATTTTATGTGTAACCTCATCTAGGTGTTCCTGCTCCGGGAGGGGGATTGGACTAGATGATCTTTTGAGGTCCCTTTTAATCCCTAGCATTCTGTGATTCTGTGTGCTGTGTACTGACAATACCACTAAGCTTTGCTAGAGGCCAGTCATTATACAGTTCCTATCCGGACATTTTGTGCCAACACCTAAGAAAGATGATGGATAATTCACTGAAGAATAGTAACCTGAATGTGGATGCCCTAGAGTAAGCCCTATGCCAGCTTAGTGCCTTAACTATTAAGTTAAAATCAGTTTGTTTAATTTCAGATCCCCTGCAGCAGAACAGGTAGAGGATATCCCAGAGCCTGGTAAGGAAGCTGTTGGCTTAAGACATGACATCAAATATCCCAGCACCCCAAAAAGCTGAATAAAGCCTTAAGCTCAGCTTTTTCTTTTCAAGGTCAAGTGCATAGTCCCAGTTCTAAATGACTCTGTCCTAACAGGTATTATTCATATGAAACTGAACAGGTTTAGCAGGAGAAAACAAGAAACAACAGCAAATACAGGAGACAGAGCAATTTGAGAGTCTCTTAAGATTCAAGAGACTGCAATTCAAACCCTCATACCAAACCAAGCATAGCATGGACATGGTACCAAAGCCACCTACATTCTAAGCAATTGCTACTCTGCAATTCAGCCCTAGGAAAATTGATTCCCACATAGTCTGATTACCAATCCAAAGCTGAAAACCAGCAAACAGAGCATCCCAATCCATCTGGCCCTGGAGCACAGCAGGCCATTTTCTCCAGAGAACAAGAGCTAGATGAGGCTGTCAGCATCCTTTTCTCAGTTCCTCATGAGACAGTTCAATGAATAAATATTTATGGGAGGTTTAAGGCTTTAGATCAGGTAGTCAACAAATTCCATAAGGAGAAAGCTAGCACTTACAATTACCATCAGGTTCCCTAGTCTCAAAATGTCATGAAAATGGTAATCACAAAAATAAAGGTATGCTAGTGCTTCTAAATGTGGGGTGTGCTCCAAGCTCTGCACTCCAGAGGCTGGGGCCTTCAGTGTGAATCACTTTCTGAAGCGACTTCATGGGCAACATATGAGTGTTTCCTGGGAAAAGAAAAAAGGATTTCTCAGGAGAAAAATACTGATGCAGTATGTATTTCCGACATCAGTTCAAGGCCATTCAGAGGCAGAATGATAGTGTATAAAAAGGTGGGATTTTTACAATACAATAAAAAATGAAATACATAGAGGAATGAGTGATATTGCTAAAACCAGTATGAAGCTCTGAAGCTCTTACAGGTGAATGTAACCAAAAACCCCTGGGTGAGCTGAAGTTTCAAGTGGGAGCTGGGGAGAAATGTTCTTGCAAACAAATAACTAGAAGTCTGAAAGATAAGCTATACGTGGCTGAGTGACCTACATTTTGTGTCAAGGTTCCCAATCAGTCTGGGTTAAAATACATGTAAAGGCCATAAACTGCTTCCAGAAATGCCTGAGAGTTCACAGCATATCTTAACAGCTCATCCAGTTTAAGGGTTAGAGGAATACTCTTCTCCGATAAACCACTGCAAACAATGCAACTCAATGAAATATCAATGGTATACAAGTCATTTGCAATCATTACATGTTCAAACTGCTATGATGTTATATCTGTAAGTAACAATATATACATATGGAACAACAGTGAGACAGAGGAAGACTCTGAGAATATTCTGGATAGAAAAATAATAAAAAACTGCTTTAGGGACAGTGGCTTGCTGTCAATGAAAACATTGGATTGGTGAATACTTGTTACAAAAGCTGTAGACTTCACCACATTGAACATGAAGATTCACATCCACAGAGGAAGCATTAAAATCAGCAACACAGAGAAATGTCTTCAAAGTGCAAGACAGTCTCTCTTGGACTCTTAGAGTGCCTAATGACTTCGTGTGAAGCACAGCGAGACACAGGAATTTCTTTCTACCCACCTAATTGAAGAAGAAACTCTTTTATATGACTAGGTTGAACATTCACTCACAATTTTTCTTTTTTCAGAAATACTTCATGGTTGTAAATATGTAGACATGGCAACTTTATCAATTATACAGGTGTGTATGACTATGCATATGAACACAAGCTGGAAGAAAGAGCCTATTTCCTTTCAGCATGGTGAAAATAATAGCCTGACTGGATGCAGATAAATTTCAAAGTAGTGCAAAAGCTTCTGTGCAGTGTTAGTTAAATGGCTCTTCCTGTGTCATCATGACCAAACTACAAAACTCTGAAAGGATAAATAACTTTGCTAACTTGTGTTAATTGAAGATTTTCACAATGCTTCTCAAAGCACTCAAAAATGCAGCAACAGGTGCTAGAGGAAGTCCATTAAATAATACAAGAACCTCTTGGTACTCAGTTAGTAATCTACCTTGCCAAAGAAAAAAAGATGCCAAATCTAATACAATATGTGAAAGAATTTTCCAATAATAGTAAGTTTTTAAAAAATGTACGTTATAAAATCAGATGGATTGTTATGATCATCTAATCCAACTTCTTGTATACCAGATACCATCAAATCTGATCCAGCCATTGAGCCCACATCTTCCCAGTGAGCAGGAACATAACTTTCTGAGAGATTTCATGGTATACCATTCATAACTTTCTGAGAGATTTGAAAATATCAAAAATTGCTTATTATTAGTTTTTTTCCCTGTCTCTGATTACCCATGACACTCTACTATGCTTTTTTAAAATAGATCAAAGAAACTTTTGCTTCTGAATTCTCTTCCTTGTTTAAGTACTTCTTGACCTTGGCACAGATAAAATCAAATTTCTCTAACCTCTTCTTGAGAGCAGGATTTCTAGGACTGATACTGTTCTTACAGCTTTTTCCTAATTCTATCCAAGATCTCAGCTTCCCTTTGAAGTGTTTCAGTGTTTTGTAGGTTTCATTAATGCCAGAGAAATAGGACTAACACCTTCTTACGTCTCCACTTGATGTCTCCCTGCTTTCTAATCAAAAGACTATGAGCATTTTTAACCACTGCAGCATCCTGAAGATTCATTATAAGAGGAAGCACCATTTTTACAGAAGGGTTTTCAAGAAGACACAAGGCCAAGAGTAGGAGGAACTGTCAGTGTGTTGCTCTTTCTGATACAGTATGCTAATTTCTTCCTTTTGTCCATTTCTTAGACTCCCTTTACAGATCCTATATCCTCTCTGAAACATTTGGAAAAGTGTTCAAAGGGCACACAATTTGGAAAATAGGAGCAGCTTTTCTAATGTACAACTGTAACTCAGTGTCATGATCAAGACGGGCTTGTTTTCCTTCCTGATGCTCATGTACTTTCTGCCTCTGTATTATTCTGAACATTCCCTTTACCACACTTACAGGCAACTGCATCATATTTAATGCTTCTACTAGTAATTTTCTTTCTCTTCTACTGATGTGCAATTTTATCCAAAGGTATAGTCTGTTTTTCTGAAATAGCTCTCACATCAAGATCTTTTTTAATGATCCTTAGCAACTTCCTAAGAGATGCATCCTCTCTTTTCTTACTTTTCTGTTCCTGTTATTTATTGCAAATTGCTAGTATCTCATTTTAACTTGTTTTTGTTCCTTTTTCTTTTCTTTTTTTTTTTTTAACCTCAGCATTACCCTCTTTGCTTCTGCTGTTCTTGGCTTTTTCTTTAAACACTTAAGTTTTCAAATTAACTTTGATCTCTGTGTGTGGGTTGTCCTGGATAGCAGTGCTTTTTATCTCTGTTGTATGTCTGTGCCTTTTTCTCCATTAATCTTCCAAACCTATAAATTATTGCGGAACATATTTCTATTTTCCCCGCACTGCTTCCAGCCTCAGAGAATTCACACTGACTTTAGACTTACTTGTTTAAATTGTCCAAGACTTTTATCATTCTCAGCTTTTTGAGAAAGGTTGTTAATATTTTAGGGCTATATTTTGACCTCAGAGAAACACTTATAACTCCAAGTGTCTTTAGTGGGAATCTGTAGCCATATTTCAGGGATGAGTTTGGCCTTCAGTCCACAAACTAAGCTAATACATGTTTCGGTGCACTGAGTATGTTCTCTTCACTGTCATGTTATGTCCATATATAAACTTAATCATGCTGTGCCTCATTTTCAGACACAAAAGCCACGTCTTATTGTAACTTAAACCTGTGAAACAGCAGAAGAGCCATTCTGTTAAAGATAAAAATTTCAGCAAAATCTTATTTGGAATGTCTAGAAACACAAATATAAATGACAAACACATCAAACTATGAAGTATAATTATTTTATCACTTTGCATTTTAGGTGTGTAGAAGGATTTTGGACTAGTGAGAACATAAAAAAGCAGAATTCTTCAGTCTAGCCCTCATTGAGAGGCAGAAAAACTGCTCACAACCATGATTGGTTTTGATATATGAAAGCATCCTTCTCATCCACCAAGCCCTTCAGTGGTTTAAGGTGGGCGAAATATATTTTGGGTATGAATATAGCACTCTGTGTTATGCGATATCTGAGTGCAGGTCCCCTTACGATGCTAACAGATATTGAGCATTGACCAACGCATAAATTCAAACACATAGCAGATAAATATTTACATATGTTTGATTGGCTTGTTCTCAGCTGTGTGTTTATGGGGAAAAAAAAAAAAAAAGTGTCATGGCGTATTTAGAAAAAGGAGAGAGAGATGTTTTCCTGAGAAGTGGTGGATGTGTTCAGAAGGAGAACAGAGGGAGCAGTCAGTCCTCAGCACTCAGAGGCATGGTAGGAGACCTCATCGGGACCAGAAGGGACAGTGCAGAGTTTCCTGCAACACAGAAAATTTCTGAGTTGGCTGAATGGAAAATTGAATGCAAAGATTTGCAGCAGGCAGATAAAATTGTTTACAAGCCATATTACTAAATGCAATCTTAAAAAGTAAACTAAGCTTGTATTTCTAATATCACCAAGTTTTAGTGTCTTTAAGCTTTTGGAGCTCCCTAGAGGGAAACATCTAAGTGGATCCCCATCAAAGTTCCAGACAGTTCAAGGTCCCTGCTGGAACATTTCTCCGTTCACCACCCTCCATGTTTTATGAGTGTGTGACAGCATGTGAAGAAGGAGCTCCACATCCCACAAGCTGGAAAAGACAAGTTAGAGAGAATTTAAGGTCTAAATTCCCTGTGCATCAAAGTACTAAGGGACGATTAAGGCAGCACACAGGTTTGTAGCTCACTGACTACACAGGCACAGGCACATGCCTCACATTCAGTTTGCCCCACTGACCTGCAGTCTCAGACTCTCCTGATCTCTGTAAGAAATGTTCCTGCTTTGTGGTGGCCTCCAATACTTGAGAGTCGGGACTATCTCTGTTATCTTCTCTATTTTATGACTTCTCCAGGGAAAGAAAAAATTCACCTAAACCTTCAATTTGGAGTCTATACTGCTCAAGAGCTCTCCAGATAGCAGCACGGCTATTTTTCACAATTATCTAGTTTGAGACATGGCCTTAATATTAAATAATGTTTTCCTTGAAGAGAAAAACATTGGTTTATGTTAATTGTGACCATAAAGCAAAAAGGAGGTACTATAATCTGAGGATGGATTCACACGTAAACATACTTTGAAAATAGAAGTGCTAAATTACGCATGATTGCATTAGCTAACCATATACAATGCAGTTTTTATAAAAATGATATATGGAATTAATACAAATTTTCACAGGCTTGAATGAATTCTGTGCTGAATCAGGAAGGCACTTTTTACTAGTTTCTAAAAGTAACAGAGCTGCCGGTCTCTTTTTCAAGAAGGCAATTAATACTCCTCTGATTGTTTCACGCAGTTAAGGGATACGCCATACATAAACACATTTTTTCATTGGCATAAGGATAACTTTACTGCATGTTCACTCTGTATTCTGAGATAGCTTGAATACAAATTACTTGAGTTTATAACTGCATTTAAAGAAAAACCTCTAAGCAAGTTTGTAATCATCTCTTAATCTCCAAATCCATCTATTGGGGGGGAGGGTGGGTGATAAAAATACTGTTTATCAAATGCCACAGTTCAAGATAATTTCTCTTCACAGTGGACTTCAGAGCTCAAGATATCCATTTCTCTCCATGACAGAGTGAACATTCTCAGAATATGCTCAATCTTCATGATGTCAGATAAAAGTTAATTTGATTCAATTATGATTTGGGATTCAGGAGAGACTGAAACAAATGCTAGCCATAAGCAAATCCTTTAAATTGTCACATTATGCTTGTTCTGTTGACTTCTTTAATAAATCAGATAGGATATTTGCACTTTTTCTATTCAGAATGGAAACTATTGAATATTTAAGAGATTTGTGTTTTCACCTTACTAAAATTCTGTATTAGACAAATAAAGCGTAATCACCAATTTCCTGTGCCAAACCTGACTTTATGGTTAACACATGAAGAGATATTGTACAGGGAAAATAGTGATGTCTTGTCTATATTCCTGGTTCCATGGTAACATTTCCTAAAAGTAAAATTGATAGCATTTAATTTGAAGAACAAATGACAGATTAACCATACTTTGAATAGGATATGAACTCCTTTGAAATTCTTACCACAGCTGCTCGGTCCTTGTAAATTACCCCTTGATTTCTGAAATGTTTATTTCTTCCTCCAACCTAGACACAGGCCCAAAAGGATCATTTTTAAAAATAACAATAGTAATTTCCGCACAGTCCCCCTGTTTTTCTCAATGTCTTGTTTACTTCTGAGCACAAAATAGAAACACAATTAATTCAAAATAATTATTAAATTGGTTTTGCCTTCTTGGGATAACATTGCTATGAATATAGGAGGTAACCTGGTAATGGTATTGGAATGGGGTGGCTCTGGAGGTGTCTCAGCCTCCTGGTGCTGTGCTCTTGCACATTAAAGTCTCTTCCCTTGAGGGATCTCTCTCCTTTAGGGAGGTGTCATGGGCTCTCTTTCATGGCCTACCAAGGTATTATTGCTGATGACTCTCTCAGGTAGGAAGAGTGAGACACGGTGCGCTGTCTGCAAGTGCACCCTGTGGAAGGAGTTATGCTTTGCTTCACAACCTCATTTTCCTGCCAGCACATCTACTCGCATTGTTCAAGCAGAAACTGAGATCAGACTAACAAGTCTGTGATGCGAACAGCCAGGACTAGAGTCCTGCAGAGAAACAGAAAGAAAAACAACATGACAGTGAGGATGAACCAGCCTCGTTTCAAAATTCTACAGAAAGAGAAAATCAGATAGACTGGCAGTTACATGACCTTTAAGCCAAGTATTTGCATGTGGCAAGAAGATCTGTATCCTAAGACCAAAAGGCATTCACTTCTCTGGTTCCCTCACAAGCTCCCTGGCTTGTCCTGGAGAAATGACCACCCATCAGTGAGCACATCTGTATAGCTCTGTTTGCACCTTAATTTTGTCCACCTCCAATCTTGTTTTTAGTCTCTCTGGCTTTCATCATTCTCAAGTTTTCAGAATCAGAATAGGAGACAGAAGACAGCAGAAGACAGTGCTAAAGACTCACTCCAAACTGCACACACAGGATCAGGGCCATAAAACAAAACACAGATCTATGAGCTGATTAAAACCCTGCAGCACGTCATTTGATAAATTTTCTGGTGTAATTACTCTTATTAAATGGACAATGTTGTATCTTTGTGTTTAGATAAGAAGAGTTTCCCCTACAGTTCCCAAGAATTAAATGTCAAAATGGCTGTGAGGGGAAGGAACTCTCCGTTAGAAGTGGCCAAACAGGAACATTTCATCAGCTCCATCAGAGCCAGTTACTGTCAAATACTTCTGATGAAGAGACCTACACATTTAAAACAGAAATCAAGAGGCTGAATGGTCCCGACAGCCTTTTTGCACTGATGTTGCTAGTTTAAAGCAAGTTCCAGTCAAGAATAATTGAACTCAGTTCAAATTAGATTGTTGCTCCTTCGCTCTGTGAAATGAGGTAGATGATCACAGTCCGTTTCCCATTAGCCTGACTGTCTGCTTTAGTAAAACCACCTGCACAATTGAAACTAATCGGTGCCCTCAATAGCAGTATCAACAGAGAGGATACAATTAAATAGTAATGGATTATGAACTGTATCCTCCCCCTAAAGACATATTGCCTTTAGACACTGGCAGTGAGCAAACTCGCCTGGCTGGTGCTTGGAGTGAGGATGCATTTACACCAGTGAGCTGCCAGTCAAGATCCAGTCACAAGCAGAAATGTAAACTTATGCACAAATGAACATTAATAAGGATATATTTATTCAGCTAGAATCTAGGCAGGCCTAGAGCAGTGGAAAACATGTATTACTCTATTTGAATTGAAGGGACTAAAATGATATTAGTCCTAGAGCTATGAAAAGACCATCAGACACAAATCTCGTGAGGGATTCCTAAACTCCCTTTCCTGAAGGGATTCATGCAAAGTCAGTGCAACAATAAAAAGCAAATGGCATTGACTCATAGAGCAGCATATTTAGAGCAGCATGACAAAACACTAATACAGTGCTGCTGCTTGTAAGGGCAACCTTTGACCAAGAACTGGGCTGCTTTCATCAGTCAGTGGGAGCTGGACAGCAGAACCTCATGCACTTGTGGCAGAAGCAGTTCCTCTTCTAAGAACTCACTCCTGTCATTTCTGAAAAGCATTTATCCTAAAAATAAATTACATCTTGGCCTAGAGCACTAGTTCCAGCCTGCCTGAAGCCTGCTGTTTTCTTATTCTCCTCTTTTCACTGCTCACTCAGACTTCTGCTGCTCCATTCCTACATCTCAGATCTCCTAGGCAGCACATGCAGCTCTACCATACTCTCCTCTACCCATTTGCTGCCTTCCTAGAATAAGGGTGCTATCTAATTGTTTTCAGGTTTCCTGTCACTGCACTCTCTCTCCCTTTTACCTTGAGATACCCCTGACATCTCCTACCCATATTACTGCCAGCTCAGCTGGTGGCATAAGTGCTATCAGTGCCCAGGATGCACAAACAACCTTTCAGTAACCAAGACTAGCACTCTCCATTTAATTAGCTTCTTCAGATAGATGTCTCGTACATTAAGACAACCCAACACAAACAATGTAGCATGTAGAGATTGTAGACGGAATGTGACTGGAGCCTGCGTGATGTTTGTGCTCTGCTCTCTTCAGCTAAAAGTACTTGACTCTGGCCAATTGCATTCCTCTTGCTTTCTGCTCCACTGCTCCTTGAAGAGCAGTGTGTATGAATGGCACAAGCATGTCATTCAAGGGCTGAATCTTAAGGAAATTTCTTGTAGACCCATTTAAAAATGCTTTGGTTTTGGCTTTTGGCTTTTGGCTTTTACAGATGTACAAGTACCTATGCTTCTCTGTTACTGTTTTCAATATGGCAGTTTCTGCATTTAATTTCTACATGGTTCATTTTTCTAAGGTTTGTAAAATGATTAACAGGCACCAACAAACAAAACTTCATACCACAGCTTGAGGAAGAGAAGCAAAACTTCTCTGCTTGGCTCACTATTTTTCCCTCACTTGAGGCCAGTTCTGCATTCATATCATCAATTCCAGAGCCATGACTGAATGCCAGGCATCCTTCCCCAAATTCTATAGAATCATAGAATCATAGAATTGTTTGGGTTGGACCTTCCACCTTGAAGATGAGCTAGTTACAAACTTCCTGCCATGGGCAGGAACATCATCCGCTAGACCAGGTTGCTCAAAGCCCTGTCCCTCCTGGCCTTGAACACTTCCAGGGATGGAGCATCCACAGCTTCTCTGGGCAGCCTGTTCCAGTGCCTCACCACCCTCATGGTGCAGAATTTCTTTCCTGTATCTAATCTATATCTGCCACCTTTCAGTTTAAAGCCATTCCCCCTTGTTCTGTCACTACATGTCCTTGTAAAAATATTAAACACTTGCTGTAGCCAAACTTGGTGCCTTAAAGGAGTTAATGCTCTGACACAACAGGGAGGATCATTTACTGTATTGTTCTGCCTCAAAATATGACAGTTCAAAGCATATTACTTTGTGTTGCTTCAGTTTTTCCTTTGTTCATTCAATAGAGAATTGCTACTCACTGCCAACCTCTGTTTAATGACATAAAATATCTGTAACACAGCTGGAGTGATATCTGTCGATGTATCGACATGCACAAGCCATGAAGTAGTTCAAAATGAATTGTAGAAAATGCAAAACACAGCTTCCGATTCCAAATAAAGACTATGCAAGACAATGTTTGATCTCAGTACATTGGTTTAAGATTCATCAGGCACGCAGAGCTTTCTAAGATGCACATGAAGTACAGATTTCTCAGAAGTGGTCAGAGTGCATACCCACTCCTGATGTGCCTCTTATTGTCAAATTTTCAGATGACTCATTTAGCAAACTGAGCTGCTTTGAAAGTCCAGCCCTGGGTGTGGATGATAAATCAATTTTAAGCACCCATTCTTTTTTTATAAAAAGGAAAGAGTGAGAGGAAGCCAAAGGTCAACTGTAAATTGTTTTTCCTTAAAAAAAAATAAAATTCTGCATTTCCGAAGAGACAGTGTGTTAAGCACCTATAGACTTTGTGTCACATCTACTCCCTGATTATACTAGAATAGAGGGGTTGTTATACTAGTGAGTTTTCTAAAGCATAATTCTGCTCCCAATCTTCATGCAATTAAAAACAAAAACAAAAACAAACATACAAAAAAAAGAGTAGGAAAAAAAATCACCAAAACCAGGAAAAAAAGCATGAAATAATGCCTAGGCTTGGACATGAAAAATCCCTCACATTAATTAAAAGTGAATGAGTCTACAGCTGAATGCTCATCCACCTTTATTTCTTTAGACCTTAACATGATTTCCTCTTCAGTTGACAGTTTCTTTCATCTGCCCTGTAGTGAAGGTAGATGGTATCCTCCTGGTGGATCATTTAGGTGTTGGCAAAGAGATAAACAATGACATCAGCAATGCAAGTATGAGTCAGCTGTGGCGCTGTTCCTGTTATTTGGAATTTTGCATGAAAAACGACTGCTGATTTATTTCTAAAGGGTCATCAAAGATAGAGTCTGCAAGCAATAACAACTTTCTTACAGCTGTTCATTTCCTGCAGCAGAGCAGAAAAAGAATGAGACAGTATATTATAGATTCACTGTCCACTTCTTTCGTGAATTGCTTTCTAGAGTAAAATCTTCCCTCTACCATGGTTACCAAACTATTTTGCCCAATCAACAGATGTGTGACTTCAGTGTAATCAGATCAAAATCTGTATGAGGATAAGTTATATTTACCATATTTTCATTTAAAACTTAAAAAATACTGCTGGAATGACAGGCACATTTATTCTGTAATGTAAAAATGTATTTTTACAAGACTCCTACGTTCTTATTTGCATCTCACAATAAAACATGAACAAAAAACCAATGTCATCTAAAACTAAGACTTAGAGGACTGATTAAGGCAAATACTTTGCATTGAAATGTATCTTTATTTGGGATCTCACTAGATCACACATCACTTTGCAACTATATTTACAGCCTTTGTGAACTTTTAAAGTAAAGAATAAAATCTGCATGAAGCTTTGCCCAGCATCCTGATATTCTTCTTTAATTAATCTATACACAGCGTTATTCAAATCTATCCTATGCTTTGATTAAATTCCTTGTTAAAGAAAAATGCACTGAAGTCTCATTGTTCTTTTAAAGAAACCAGGAGACAGTGCAGCAAAAAAACCTGATCAACTGTTTCAATTTAGAAAGCATGCAGTAAACCCATTAGAAGATAAAGCAATGTGTCTTTAGAATACATGGTAATAAATAAATTAAATCACCCAGAACAAATAGCACCAGCTGCTTCACAGATAAATATAGAAACTTGGAAATATAAAGAATAAACTTCTTCAACCTAAAATAAAAAGAAAGAAAACAGTAAGAGACAGTGAAATGTTGTCTTAGTCTCAAAAGCCTTATGTTTCCCATTTATTTTGTACTGAGTCCATTTACTTTTCTCTCATGCTTTTCCCTCTATGCACTCAGTGCATATTAAGCAGTATGGCATGAACTACATCATGATGCATTTCAGTTTGATGGTGCCTAAGCTTACTTGTGGTTTTTGGAGACAAGGGTTATATTCAGTTTTGGAAAATGCTTTCTCCTTTCCCTCTCCTCCCATTAGCATCTAAAACGTCATTTGTGAGTTGGCTTTCCCCCCACTTTATTGACCATTTTCATGGTAAAAAGAAGCAAACTGAAAGGTAATTAAATTTTGAGACTGGGTGAGTAATTTTAAGACCTTTGCAAGTCTGACTCTAGGATACATTTTATGTCAAATTCAGCTTTCTTCATTTGATACAAAAGACTTCATATTACAAGACAGGATGGCTCAACATCACAGGGTTATGGAAAAGCAAAGGGATGACATAGTAAAAGCTTAATTTTATCAGCCTCAATTTGAGCTCCATCATCATAAATAAGTGCAAGTCAACATTTTTAAAGTTGACAGAACTGATCTTTCAGTAAGCAAAAGCAACGAATTGTTTAAAAAATGCCAGTTAACTGAAACTGATAGTAACAAACCCATTTACGCCAGGAAATGTACACTTAAACGCACACACAAAAAAGTCTCGTATTGTCAAAGCTTACTGTGAAAAGAATAGATTTCCACTTTTGTCACAAATAAAGTAAACATTTACACACAAAAAAAAAAAATTCCACGGATTTTTCTATAAAATGTCAGTTAGTAAAAGTCACAATATTTCCTTAGTAAAATATTATCATGAAACCTGGAGGGTTAGCATATCTTCTTTACACTTGCTAGAAACAGAAGGTAAATGAGCACAAAATCTACAATTTTGCCATACAGAATGGTTACCCAGAAGAGCATTGCTTTTCTGAAAAACTTGGTGTTGTGTGCAAAGAGATGCTGCTCATCTTAATTTGACCATGACACACAGCTGCCGTATTATCAAGGAGTGAATCAGTTTAAGTAAGGCTTCTATTAACTGGCTCTCTGAGTTGGAAAAACTTGGATATCCTTCCATTTTGCAGTTACAATGATGTCAATGCTTTGACAGTGCTGCTAAGTCATAAACTGTGAGAAGTTGGAGAAAAATAATTATCATATCGGAGGTTCAGACTTTCTCCCTGCAGCTTATTTTCCTCCACCTGAACTGGACTGTGAGTTCTGTGTACAAGCCACAAAATACTAAACCTCCCTCAACATGCTTTAATTTTCCTGGTTATATTCATCTATACCACCTCATTTTTTATTTTTTTCACATTCCTCAAAGCTTTCATTTTTCTTATTAACTGCTATGAGATCTTCAGTCTTTTCTCAGTGCTTCTTCAAAACATCTAATCCTTTCTAGACCCTCTAGACCTTTCATGTCATTCTCATCTTCCCGGTTCTCTCAGGTTTTCTAGTAACAAAAAAGCATGATTAACCTCTCTCAACTTTACCTATGCAAAATTTCAAGATTTCAGCTGTCTAAATTGGCCACCCTTTAGTCACACCATGCTTGTAAAAACAGGCAGATCCAAAGTGTGATGTGTCTGCTCTTAAGACAGAGACCTTATTTTGATGTCAATTAACTTTTAGACATACAAATTTAAGCAAGATTAATACTACTCACAAGACAAGTATTTGACAAGATCCAGACCATCACCCTTTTTCCACTCTGTATTTGCAACTCTGGTTATAAAATGGGGCTATAAACCCATTATAGGGAAAAGTTAGATGTCAAAATGTTTATTTCATTTACTTGGAGTATTTTTATACTGCACTTCTTTTGTATAAATAGCTCAACTTGCATTACCTTGTTTTGCTCCAACATCAGATTACAAATTCGTGTATAATTTGCTCTCCTCTCTCATCCCCAAGGTCTCTTTTAGCTTTACTGCTCTTTCCATCCCACTTAATAGATGTTTTCCAGTTTATTTTCTCCTGCATGCTTTAATTCTCATTTCTGCTAGCTAAAACTCTTTTTACTGTATTGGAGCCCTTAGGCCTTTTTTCCTTTTTCCCTTATGTCCTTTCACAATACAGTTCATGTCCTTGAGAACACACTGAAAGGACTATATCTCTTGATCCTCTGTCCAAACTAGGTTTTCTGCTCATCAAGAAATCATATAGGTTTGGCAAAATACTCAAATGTTGTTGTTGTTGGAAGTTGAAGTTTTTTAATGGAAATAGTGATCGAACCAAATTTTAATGAAATTCATCACATCTGTCACAGACAAGCAGGGCAGGGCAAAACATTCCTGACCAGTTCTAACTCCCATTTATTTTTTCAGCAGCAGACTGGTTTATTTGCTGTAATATGCTAAAATTTGTAGTGACAGCTGGAAGTTGGGTTTAGACAGCCTTTGCACTGCAAAGTTCATTTTTGCAACAGGGAATAGAAGTCATTTTCCCCCACTCTGAAGAAGAAAATTTTAAACCAAAACAGTGAAGAAGATCATATTTAAGTACATTTAATTAGGGGAAAATCAGAGTGTTTTTTACAGCTTTCATTCTTCCTACCATCATAGTGAAAATTCTGTCAGTCAAGACTATACATAAGTTGATTGTCTTTGCCTGTCATTTTGGAGTTCTTTGACAAATTTGAAGAACCAGAGGTCAGAGTTCTTTCCTGCTGCAGTCACAACTTCATGGTATTTCATGGGTGAATGTTATGACAAACATCAGGAATGCTGTGAATTGTAATTTTGCATTGTGGTATCACCACACTCTCGCAATACAAAACACAGAGATGGGATGTGGAAATTATGGTATAGCTATTAATATCGGCAATCTTGCCGGCTTACTTTGGACCTTTGATGAACAGAGAGTGGCTGGTATTTAACGGACTATCTGCAGTATTTAACACACTTTCTGCAGTATTTCACAGATGGACTTTTTAAAATTCTTGGTAAATACCTGCTAAATATATATTTAAAAAAAAAAAAAAAGTTGGTTGTTTCAAATATATTTGATTTGCAACAAATATTTCTCTAGCTCTTTCAGATCCACATCATCTCTACTGATGGAAATCACAAGAAATGTAGTTATATAGGCCAGCTGTGAGATCTTACTTGCAGGAGGGATTTTTTTTTTTTTTTGGATCTGAGGCTCAAAGCACTGCTAAAGGCAGATGCCATAGACAAGTACTAGGCAATTTTCTCTTTTCAGCTTTGTCAATAAACTTCATTATTAAGCTGGCCTCCATGGGATCCTTGTTCAAGGTTTCTTAGGAGCAAAGGCTTATCCTCGAAAATAGTGATTACATTGAATCTTTTTTCCTCCTTTCATGCCTGAGAATCAAAGGCAAAGCCCCCATTTTGTGTGTCGTGCCTCACCTACATAATACTATAGTAAAACAGGGAGTATCAATGTGAAGAAAGATGGTGATCATGAAGCAGAAAGTCCATAAGAAAATGATTACAGAATTATAAAATCAAGGGATGCATATGAATTGTTTGTTTCCTCTCTCTTTTTATTTTCTTAAAAAAGTAATTTAAACACTTAATTTAATATAGGCAAAATGATTACTTTATTTAAGAATGAAGTACAGGAGGAATCAGCTAACTAAGTTTCCCAAAACAGCTGCCTCGTTTGAAAGGGGTCCAAGAACATCTGTACCATACACTAAGGGTCAAAAAGAACCTTCCCAACACCCTATCAGAAAGCCAAACCTGAAACATGTCCTAGGAAGAATCTTGCTAATATCACAGATCCCTACACTTCAGTTGCTAAAGAAAATTCATAGAGAGTTCTAAGAGAGCCACATACTTACAATGCAAGACTGCTGCTAATTTAAATTCAGGAAATAATTTCCTCCTGAGCTTATACTTGGCAACTGGTTTTTACACTGGCAGTGTGATCAGGGCACACCAACCAGACATCTGAGGATGTAATGCCATTAAAGGTACAATTTCACCCCATCTACACTCCTTGCTCACCTCCAAGACTTCAGAGGACAGTAAATGGACACCCCAGAAGCCAGATAAATGATCAAGATAGGAAACTGACATCTGTTTTCTAACCAGTGCTGAACAGAAACCCAGAAACATGGATAAGATGGTATAATTTTCTGGCAACAACACTTCTAAGGCACCTGTTTAGGAATACTGACACACCGTGTAACAGAAAACTGTCATGGCAAAGTCATGCCCTGGGATAAAGTGACTTCTCAGGATCCTATGACAAATCTCACTCCATGAAATCTCCTACCTGATTATATGATGCCATTCCCAAGCATATTGCATTACTTCTAAAACAGTTTAAATTACTCAATCCCCTCCCCTTTTGTTAGACAGTTCCAGAAAAATACTTCTTGGATGGATAAGGAGCCTTCTTCCAACTTTCCCTCTAAATTTATTCATGGCCAATTTATAATCATTTGATCTTGTGCCAATACCACCCTTTAACTTAAATAATAATTCTTCTTCCTTGATATTTACCTCCATAGCACGTCATTCATTCATTTAATTCATTCAGCTTAAAATAATCTTAATAAATGTGAAAATATTGCAGCTATAAAATGAAAACGCACTATGATGACCTTTACTAGAGTCTGGCACTAACCTGATTTTATATAGTATCAGAAATGTTATAACAGGTATTAAAGTGTAGTGACATTCCCACATTATGCAAATATATCTGGACTCATTTAAAATCTTTTTATCTTTCCTCCTCTACCATTTTCTATACATTTTAGTTTTAAAAATGAAGAAGTTTTAATATTAAACCCAGATTTTTAGAGAAACATTTACATATTTGTGTCTGAAAATAAAAGATAGGAAAGGTTATCTTCAGACAGTTCAGTGGCTTATGTGATTGATCAGCTACTTCTGTGGTCTCTCAGGTAAGTAATTATCACAGTTGTCTGTACAAAATAGTTGCTTAAAAGTACATACATTTGGTGCACCTACTCAAAAGATAAATGGAAATCTGGACCATGCGATCAATAACTCCACCTATATCTATCAGATATCAATATGTCCAGAAGACTAAATGCTCAGCAGCAAACTACTGATGTTCTACTTTTTGCTTTCCTGTGGTTAGTGCACTTACACTGAAAAATTTTGCATCAGCTGTGCAATGAGTTCAATTTATCACATGTCTGATCTGTGCTTTTTGAGACACCAGTACTGTCAAGTTTGCCTATAACAGCATATAGGAATATGTCCTGGCTTTGTTAAAAACAAGACCAGTTCTCTTTTAGTGATTTTTTCCTTTCAACTAAGTTCTTCTAAGTGCCTTCTAGCTGACTGCACTTTTCTGAATTTTTGCCTGCATTTTTTTCAAACACTGTGCTCAAAACTGATAAGAGCGACCAATGGAATGCTGAAGAAGCTCATGTTTAGATTTATTCCTGTAACAACTAAGAACTGATAAGATTCCCCACATCCCATAATTGAGAGGGGTGTGTTTACAGGAGGAGCAGATGGAATAGGTGACTAAAACTGACCAACTGAGTATTCCATCCCATAATCGTCATATCCCCTATATAAGAGGGTGATCACAAAGCTCTCGTCTCTCTTCGACCATGGCCAGCATTTAAAGAGGACCCTGCCTGTCTGCCTGCGATCCACAGGCCTCAGGCTCTGCATCCATGAAATCCTGTTTCCAGTTCGCTATGAAGTCCCGTCCATGACTTCAGGTGCCTGTCCTGCAGCTGCGGGAGCCAAGCCAGCTCCCAGCTCCACCACCACTGGAGTGACGCCAACTCCATATCACGCATTCAAGATTGGTTTTGTATATTTTATATCATTTTCTCTATTTATGAGTACCATTAGTAAAGCCTTCAAAACTTTTGCAACTTGCAAGACTTTTTCTAACTTAAAGTCCCTCTTCCTCATCTCTCTATAACCTTTTATGGTGAGAGGGATTAACAGAAGGTATCTGCCACAGTTTATTGTCATCTTACTTTAAACCTTGACAGAATAATACCTGTAAAATAATTTAGTGAAAAGATCTGTTCATCTATCTCAGAAGATAAGAAAACCTGGATTTTATGAGGACATGAACTGACAAGAAAGATTAAGATTTTCTTACAAATATGATGTCCTTAAGGATATCTTCTAGGATATCTTCACAGAGTCACAGAATCACAGAATCGTTGAGGTTTGGAAGGGACCCCTGAAGGTCTTCTGGTCCAACTCGCTTCTGAAGAAGGGCCATCTAGAGCAGCCTGGCCACGGCCAATTCCAGATGACTTTTTTATATCTCCAAGGATGGAGACTCCACAACCTCCACGGGTAACCTGCGTCAGTGCTTGCTCACCCTCACAGTGTAAAAGCGTTTGCCGTGTTTCAGTTTCTGGTCATTTCTTCTTATCCTGATCTTCATCTTCTTGGGTCAAAGCATCCTCTTTGCATCTTTGTGTCCTGCAGTAAGTGTGGGGAACACATGCTTGGGACTCTTGATTGCTCGTAAAAGGTGTGCTCTTCTCCATAGGCAAGGTTTCAACTTTTTCCATAGACACGTTTCTCCAAGGTTTGAGGCTGAATACAACACTGCACTACCCAGCAGTATTGTAGGCCACATGCCCTTGAAGCTCTGCTGAGATATGTTCATTGTGTTTAGCAGGCTCTTCTCTTTCTTCCTATGTAGAACTATTGCTAGACTACAAACCATACACACAAATGGACCTTGCTGCCTTTCTGTGGCAGAGAACATGAACAGAAGAAAAAATAAGGTATGTTTTGAAATGGAAGACCTTCATGTAAAGAACAAAAGATTAGTTCTCTAACCCATGTGATGCTCTAGCAAAGGCATTATCATTTACTCTAGAGTGGCCAAATGGTTTGGCACACAATATGGTAATGGTGATATAGGAAATTGTTCTGGCATCAGCTGAGTTTTCTGCTTATGCATCCCATAGTTTCTCTTCAATAATAGAGAAGAATTGAATAACATGCATTTCAGCACAGGGATTGCCCATGTAATACTGTACTTCCAACAACTTTTTGTAGACAATCTAAGCCATTATTATTATTCTATTGCATCATGCTATTTTCAGGTATTAAATGTCAATCTGCAATTTCACAAACATAAATAGTGATTTTAATGATCAGGTTTTGTTCATAAGTGAGGCTATTTATAAAAGACTATCTATAAATAAATCTGTGTTTATTTATTTAGATGGAAAAAGTATTATTGACTTAATAGAAATTACTCGACTAATTTTCACAAAAGCACTAGGAATAAAGACTGTTACATCCTTAACTCCCACAACAGCAAGCCATTCTGAACTTTAGAAAGGCTACATAGTGGCTTAATTACTCCTGGATTTGTCTTCAGCGACAAATAAACAATCATCTCACAGCCCTGAGATTTATGGGATGCACTACAGTTGCTGTGTGTAGGCATTCATCCATCCACATTTGGTAACGTTCAAAGCACTGTGCAGTATGTTAAAAATGATCTGTATTGACTTCCCCTCATTACTCAAGCCGTGAGGCATTCAAGATTTCCAAGATTTCTTGTGAAATAGTGTTGTACTTGCAGCTTTACCATCCTACAGAGATTTTACCATCATTTGTCTGCATTTACAGCTTTATCATTTCTGCATGTAAAGATATTGTCCTTAGTTGTCCTAAGAAATAAATATTTAACCGATGAGATATTCAGTATAGCCCTTTGTCCTAGGGAATTCTAAGGTGTTTAATAAGTTTCTGCGGGTACTGTGTAACATAACAAATCAGCTTTATTTAGACACAAAATAGCATTGTGGCTCCCCATGTTTTCTTTCAAGCACAGCAATTCAGTAATTCTCAATTTTTTCAATAATCATGATGTCCTTTCAGAAATTCCTTCTTTTCTAAGTTCTCAGGCTTCGGTTCTTGCTTCCTAGGTGGGAAATGGGGGATATTTGTCAGCCCATGGCACCAGCCTTGGAGGAGCCTTGGCCCCACTCTGAGACCTACTCTCTATGAATATCTCAGGGCACATTCCCAATAAGCATTTGTGTAATTGCTCCAGGAGACCATATTGTCTATTATTTTTCAAACAAAATGTTAGTTATAATCATCCAGGATATTATCAAACTGTCATGTTTTCAACATGTTGTGAAAATAAATATTTTCATATTACCATCCCTTAGTATTTGAGTGAAGTAATAATACTATCATTTTCTTTGCAATCTCGAAGGTATTTATTATGTGTTATTATGACTGAGATAAAATACATTGCATATAAATTAAACACTTAAGTATATTGTTGAAGGAGTTAATATTGTTTGTTGTTTGTTTGTTTGTTTGTTTAATCTGGCAAACAAAATCTTTTTGTTGTAGCTTGGTAAATCCTTTTTTCATATGATGCTCTCGCATGAGAAGTCTACTTAAACCCTCAGCAGCTTCTGAAAACGTGTAACAGAAGTATTCTCACTGTTTTTGAGGCAGAGATCCTGATTGTAGATACTTTCTTACCACCAAATCTTTTAGGAACAAAACCCAACCAAATAAAAGAGCCCCCAGTACACCCTCTACCTATTTTAACTTTCCCTTTTGCTTCCTTTTGTTTTTCTAGGTCCAAGATTATATTGTTCAATATAACTATCCTCTCCATTTACACGCTTTAATATATTGTTCCAGATACCCAGAAGTGCACCTACTTTGGCAGGTACCGGCTCCACCTTTATAACAAATCCTTCCGATTTCATGTCTGTATAGAAAAACTGAAATAACATTTGAGTTGAACATTTACATTTTGGTCTTTAAATGGTAGATTTTCACTGACCAAATCTCCCTCTAACATGAGCTGCTGCTGTACTACTTCATAACTTCGCTTTCCTTCTGGATATCCGCACTGGCAAGTAACCTCTTGGCGGGTATGCAAATTAATTCAGCTCTTACAGTCTCTTGCATTGTAATGGAATGCTTGAGCAGGGGTGTGCTGGATTCTCATCAGATTGCTTTTCATAGCTAATGTTATCTTTCTTGAGATGCTAGACAGCTTTTTGGTCTTTGCCAGTGTGTCAACAAAATGTGAAATGTCTGGTTTATTGTGGTGCCTTTAGTTGTCCATGTTTTCTCATAAGAAAGTTAGTGGCAAATCCAAACAAGAAGATAATGTCTCACTCACTCCTGTGTCCGCATTCTCGATTACAATGGCTGCAGTTAATGCATTTCCAGTTACTGCCAACTGCAGTTTTAGCCCCTGAAAAATGACTAGAAGCAGCTCCATCTCTGCTTCCAAATATACCAGAACTAACCCTAGGAATATATCACTGATTCCTTTGCATTTCTTTAGCTGTACCTGAAAGAAAATATCTAATACTGAAATCTGAGAAACTTATGTTGTGCTATTAGAAGAATGCTTTAAAAAAGACTAAACTTTTCTGTAGTATGCTGTCATCAATGTCTTCAGCTCTTTATCACATTCATTCTAGATTTCTACATATTTTAATTCCAGGCTTCTTTATGGTGTATGCAAGGTTACAAATAATGCTGTTTTGGTTTTCTGAGTTGTGCTTTAACATGTTGCTGAAGCTCAACCACTGTTCCAACCCCGCTATGGGAAGAAAAAGAAAAGAAAAAAAAAAAAAAAATCAGAATTGTTGGTTTTAAGAGAAAGACTGAAATGTTTTCTTTTAGCTTTATTTTTAAATCTATTTTATTTTAAAGTATAAGAATAACCTCATGCACCAGTATGGTGATAACTGGATGGAAAGCAGCTTTGCATAAAAGAACCTGGGGATTGTGGTGGACAACAAGTTGAACATGGACCAGTGATGCACACTTGCAGTGCCAATTTTGAATAAATTAAAAGAGTAATAAACCTGAATTAAAATCCTCTAGCTTATAACCCTACACGAAGATGTGCATTGCATATCTAAGCCTCCATTGAACATCATATCTTTTTTTCTTGTAGAACCATCTTCTGTTTTCTCATGTACATCTTCACCTGTGTATTTCACTGCTTTGAAGTGGCTCTAGAATTTTCACTATGCTCCAAATACTGAAAGTGTAGATTGAACAAGGACTTGCAAATAGGTGCATGGATAAGAGCAAGACACGATTTATTACAATATGCAACACTACTGGGAAATAAAGGATCTAATATAGCAGAAAGGACAAATTCTAATCTGGATAAACCAGTGCAACTATGTTAACATACTTTCTTCAAATGTCTAGGTATGTAGAAAATAATTTTGCCTATTTACTCCTGCATTTCCACCTTCAACTGCATATTCTAGTCTTCCTCTCTGCTTAAGTTACATAAGTTATGGGTTTGGAGGCAAAAGGGAGAGTTATTAGGACTTTGCTGTGTGAGAGAGGGCTAGAGAGCAATGAAGATGTGCAAGGACAGCTTGAACAGGAGAGAAAACAGTGTTGGCTTTCTTTGATAAACTTGTTTTATTCACTCCCACTATAGATGTAATTACAGTGCATTACAACACACTACTTTCATTTTTACGGGAAGTTTTGTGCCAGAACAAAAGCAGCATCAAAAAATAAATATTCTATTGTTACTGAGAAGACTTTTTGCCCAGCTCAATTCCTTTGTCTTCATAAACAAAAATGGTTACTGATTTTCTCCTCCATAATATCTCTTATTAATCCATCTGTGATTTGCTCCATTCAATATAGTTTCACAAATACACCACTTTAATAGCACATTATTCATCATGGAAATATCTGCTTATGTTGTGCCTCAGAGTGGAACATACCATGACATAGCTTTACCTCAGGGATTTTCATTTTCATTACTTCTACACTTCACCAGTTTTTACACTGTGGATGCCATCATGGTCTGAAAGCCTCTCCATAACAATGGAATGAAACGTAATAGTACCAGAGGCTTGATGGTAGTAAGACCTGTATCATGTCTCCAATTAAATGAAGCATCTTGCTTTGTCTTTTTGTAAGATTTCAACAGCAAGAAGTGTATCCTAACTTCTCACACGCTAAGAGACACCATGGTGATATCTTCATATCTCTATATTAAGACAACATTTTTGCACTGTAAAGGACTATTAACTACATTTCATAATAATCTTTTCCTAAGCACCATTAATGTAATTAACAGCCTGTTAACCAAGGCATTAGACCTTCAGCATCACATAATAAATTGTAAGTTCACAGCTGGTAGGAGACCCTTTCAAGAGAAACACTGCTCAGGAATACAACAGTCAGAACTGTGAAAATCTGTTTGTTCAGTGGTGGAGAACATTCAGCATCCATTAGAGAAGAACAAATGACTGACTTAAATTACTCCAAAAATCTACTTAAATAAATATCATGCTAAGGAGCTGCACTACTACCAGCTAGAATTCCATCAAAATTGGTTCATTATTCTTTTAAAGACTACTTCCTTAGAAGACATAATTTTGCTACAAAAGATATATATTGGGTCATTAACTACCCTCCAGAAACAATTATTTGATATCATGGTGAGTTATTCAGTGGAACTTTAAAACAGAGAACAAAGATCTTGCTGGACATTGAGAAGCAAGTAAGGCAAAGCTTATCATGCCCATCTACCCTGAGACATTTTCTTTTGAGTAAATAATTTGTTAACAACTGGTATCCTACAAGTTTCCTTAATTTTGCTAAAGTGAGTGCAATAACCTACTGCTATAATTCTTATGCTGGGTTTGCCATGCAAGTCTTAAGTTTATGAATTTTAATTTCCTTCCCCCCCATTTTAAAACACTGCTGTAACAACACTAAAGGAACATAGCTCAAGACACGTTTTCACATACACCAGTGCCTTTTCTTATTTGTCTGGGGAATGAACTGCTGTTAGACCGAATTAACTCACATGGTGTGACACGCTTCACTCAGCCTTTGCCACAAGAGCTGCCACAACAAAAGTTGCTGTGCCCTACTTAGGAAATCAGTCCAGAAACAAGCAGCATAATGGCACCATTATGGGAAAATTAATAAACTGCCAACCACTTAGAAAAGTCTAGGGGCTACGTGGCTGCCAAAATGATTGCTACTATGTTGTCACAATGTGCTAGAGCAAGACAAACAATCAATATAGCTTTGTAAATCTGAAATGAAGAACTGCACGTACCATCCTGAGTTTTCCAGTAGACTAAGATCCTAACACCTCTCCTGCAAGATACGAGTTGAAGAAATTATATGTCGCAAAAAATACGTAATTTGCCTTTAACCATTATTTACTTTCTCAGTCATTAAAACAATCAATTCTGGTGTCAATCCAAAATCGAGCTGTTTTACATGAAAACTTCTTCTGTTCCTCTCCTGAGCTGTCATGTTTCTCTGTTGTATGCCTTTCATTTTTTTTTAGCCTGGTTAAGCAGTAAGTAAGCAAGAAAAATTACAAGATTTGCTAGGGCTCGAACGGTTGGTTTTTTTGCAGTCATTCAGTGTATGAGCAACCAAAGGATGAACATAGAGAACAGCAACAAAATGAAGGTGAAAAAATAGAAAATGCTGCTTTGCTCTTTTAGTTGCTGAATTTTCTTAGGCAGTCACACTCTTGGTATCTAAACACCATCATTTTACTAAAAGCATGAAAAGGAACAAGAGCATCTTCTGCTTCTAATTTCAGCTGAGGCCCCCTTACCTGTGTCCTGTACTCCCACTGCTCCTGTCATGGGCTACTTACACATCCACTTTTCCTCCAGAGGCTTTTACCCTTAATTCATTGCTTGGAAATGAACAAAGCTTTAGCTTCAAACTTGTGAGTCTCCCCTCAAGACTTACTTCTGTAACTGTAGTGGACTCTGCAGGTGTGACAGCACCTATCACAGCTGAACAAAGTCCCCATCACAGCCCCCAACACCATCACAACAGCAAACCTAACACATCCATGAGCTAAGAACTTCAACTCAGGAAGCACATACAGCCAAGGCAATACTGTAATTTACCAATTTACCTCAGATTTCTTCTGCAACACTAAAAAGAAAAAAAGGAAAAGAAAAAAAAATAAAGAGTGTTACACAAAAGCTGAAAACAGTACTCTCAGCCATCACATTTCAAAGGGAGTCAGAGCACAACAAGGTTCCCAACAGGCTGCAGAGCAAGGAGCATTTCATGTTATTAGGATGGGAGATTTGCTAACATCTTCAACAAAATCAGGCAGATCTTAGCTGTGCAAGCTCCCTGACGGCTGCAAGCTCATATAAACCTTTATCTTTGTGAGTTAAGCTCCTCTCTCTCTTTGCTCTTAAAAACCAGGGAGAGATTTTAATATTTAAAGGGATTCAAGGAAGTAAAATTGTCTTCCCTTGTTTCCAATTTTCTTAGTCTGAAAATGCCAAACATTTGCTTCATTTTCAGAAATCCTTCTTCAGCATAGGAATGGAGGATGTGAAGAAATAAAACGTGTAAGAACAGATGATTTTTCTGCTCAAACAACCTGACACTGGATACTGAAACCCCAAGGGGCTGGACCTACTCTGAAGTTTGCTCACTTGAATGTTACTCAGCTCAACACAAGACATTATAATGAGGTGACCTGAGGCACATCTCCTGAGACACAAGGCTATGGAGCAGAAAAGCCTTATGAAGAAGGGAAAACTTAGGATGAAACTTATGTTTTGGAGGTTTTTTTGATAATTTCTTCTTCAATCCATCTTCCTGATATAATCCATCTCTGTAGATAAAAGCCAGGTTATCTAGCCTATATTTTTAGTACATCATAATGAATGCTCAGTTCTTCTTGTAAATAACCACAAAAGAACTCATTTTTCAGATTTTCATCACAAATATTATTATGTCACTTCAGTCCACCCATTTTCCCTGAAAAGAATTGAAAAGGGAAAAGTATTTGAACATAAACAAGAGTTCAAGCACGCAGGGGAAATCACTAAGGAAACCAAATTTATGATCACTGTATTGTGAATAAATAGCTCTTTGATACATGGTATAGAATGAAATAAATATATCAGCTAGTTTGTTAACACTTATTGCACAGATAAATACAATGTATGCTAAAAAACTGAGTACTTACTGAGGACAAAATATGATTTGCCATTAACATTCAGTAAATCTATCTGTCGAATCTGCATTAAAATATTCTTACACATCTTGACCTATAGTGATGTGTCAAAGCAGTCTAGAAATCATTATTTCTTGATCATGATACTATGGCTAGACCTTCTATTTTACTGATGTTATCAGTGACTGAGATTGGGGTCAACTCCAGAGCAGAAGAGTCTCACTGAAAACAATTCCCATCTGAACTGAGTAATGCACAAAGACAGTGAGAGGCTTTAATGATGAAAACCAACACCCTGAGCCACACTTTGAAGAGGCAGCAGGTCATTGAGGGTCTGATATATGAAGAGTAAATGCTGACTGTGCCAAAGAACACAACTTCTGGGCAGGTCCATCCATTGAGATGACAGCGGCTGTCACTCTGCTTCCACAGAACTGAGCTAACATGGAGCAGAATGAGTAATTCGCTCACCTCTGGGGATCACACAGATCCCCAGCAGTTATGTACAGCTCCCACAGCCCTGTGCTGTTCTTCTTTGGTCTCCTCAGGAGGGAAGGAAAGAATTGATGCCACCTTTGCTCCAGGGGACAATCACAGGCACTTTCTCTAGTGGGGGAGTTGGTACAGGGTAAAGCTTCTCCTTGTTCCTCATGCAGGTCCCAAAGCAGAGCCTGACTGCAGCACATATTTGAGACCACAGCTTGGACATGCACTGCTCTGGCATCCCCATGGGTCACTCCAAACTCTCTTGAATGTCCTGGAGGAAGGGGTTCACTATGTCCCTGGGAATTCATACAGTTATGTAAAAATTCAGCTTTATCATAAAAAAAAACCTCAACCAAACAACAAGAAAAAATTGACTTGGTATCTGTTATGCTTGTACAGTTCAAATATCAGAAGGCAAATGTGTAGAATTCAGTTTTCAAGTGTTTTAACATAACATGACTTGGGGAGCTTGACTCAGGTTTTTGAACATTTGGGTGTGCACATGGTAGACCACAGGGCAGTGGCTTGGAGTTTGCCACAGGGAAATTTGTGCTGGTATTACTGAAACAGAAAATTCATTTGTGTGGATACAGTGCTGAGATGCTGTTAGAAGAAGCCGGGGCCTCTGGCAGACCAGCAAGTGTGGCTGAGGGCATTATCACCCCATCTGTCCACCCTTCTTTTTCTCTCCAAAGTCAGTGTTCCTGCAGCAGAGGCATCAGAGTCAAAAGTACCTGCTGCTCAGCAGAGTTCGTGCTCTCAGCTCATCAGTGCTTCAAGCCACAAAGCCATCCGACTGCTGCAGTGATGGAGAGGATCACGGCAGCTTCTGTCACCCTGCTCCAGGGTAGGAGCTCGCAACAGCACAGGGCAGAGGAGCACTGAGGGTGGTAACACCTTGGATCATGGCTGCTCAGTCTGGCAGAGCCCATCTGTCAAAACCCAAACTGAGAAAGAGAGATAGATTACACAGGAACTGTGTATGTATTAAGGGGATATGTAAAGTCACGCTTTCCCAGGAAAAATTATGTAATTAAGTCAGTTACCATACTTGGCATTTGTACACAGTATCTGTAACAGTACATTCAATTAAAATGAAATAATAGAAAATAAATCTCAGCTCGAGCACTGCCTGGAAAAGTGCCCAAGCAGGAAGTAGAGTTGTATTGTCTGAACGATTTATGTTTATGAGCAATTCATGAAACAGATTTTTCTGTTGATTCTGCAGTTTTCACTGATAATTAAAGACCATTTTGGGGGTGAGGAGCTGCCATCCTAATGGAAACAAATTTTTCCACTCCAAACAAACAAGAGGTAAAAATAACCCTGTATCTTATCAAATTTTTAAGGGGAGGAAAGTGTTTAAAAATTCATTGTCTGTTTCTCATCTATTCTGAGGTTTCTTTTGGTATTATAAATATGATTTATAATACTCTAAAGTACACATACTTTGAAGTCCCTACCCATTGCCAGAATGGAAATAAGAGACCCTTGCATAAAACACAGCTTTGACTGTCAGTACACATTTCTAAACAAAAGCGGTCTGTATAACGTAGGACCTGGCACATGCATTCCTGTTTTTCCACAAGATTTTTATATAAACCTGAGCAAGCTACTTCATATCTTACTGCTTTATCTGTAAGTGTAGGGTGGCATGGAAAGCCAATGTAGTCCTTCCTTACCTTTGCAGGATACTGAGAGGAGAAAACACAGAGGGTGGGGCACGTCTTCCCATTTCATTACATCTATACTAGTAAACTAAACAAAGTCAAGACACAGATCAAGTGCTGGTTTGCCACTCTCTATTCATTTAAGCTGTTACCACAGTCCCTAGCACTGTTTTGGCTTTGCTATCTCAAACATTGCCTAGGAAGGGTTTGCCGGTAGTCAGGACAGAGACCTCTCTCCACCATGGCCTAGGCAGGGCAGTCCTGTTATATGGGAGAAGGAGAGCAGGATTCCTTCTGTCTGGACACGGATCATGCAGAGCCAACTGGTCTCAAGACTGGACACCTGCCCCTGCCTATTCTATTTACTAGTACAGACATAGCCTGTAAAATCCTCTAATAAAGGGACATAGCTTCTGGTTGTCTGTACAGCATAAAACTAGATTAATGGCAAGAGTCAAACACGCACTGTTGTTTGTCAATTTGACCTGCAATTAGATCTCAACAGACGGTTTCTTGGCTGAAGTCTTCAGGACATAAACAATGTTTTTGCAAGTACAGACATAGCCTTTTCAGGGTCTGATTCTGTTGATACATGCTTTTCCAATGATTTTTTGTAAAGACTAGACTCAGGGTCAATGACCTGAAACTCAGCAGCATTACCCTCATCTCTCTGGCAATGTATGTGCTGCTGTGAGGACCTTCCTACTTGCACATTGGTGTGAGTCAGGTAAGCCAGACTAACAAGAGGCCCTGCAGAGCTGCAGTCCAGACACACTGGACTGGGAAGCACATGGACTAGGAAACCACTTATCTGGCAAACACCCAAGGAACAGGCTGTTTGAAGATCTTTTGGTGAAAGATGTGGTTGTGTAACTAAGTGCTCCCCAAAGACAGGAAGAGCAAAATCGGTTTAAAAAATTCCTGATGGAAAATTCCGTCCTACTTAAATCAAAGCATTTTTCAGGAATGTTTCCATCTGTAGCTTTTACAAAAATAGTCTACTCATTCCTTTTCGATATAGTTGAAACATTTCATTTTGAGGAAATCAAGAGCATTCTTTTTCACTGCTAGTGATACTCTGTTTTATCGCAGAGTCTATAAGAACTGACAGGCTGGGAGTTTCCTGAAGATAACAACTGACTGTCCATTCCTTGGCAAAAGTTTATCTAATCTAACCACACAAGGCTTTTTATCATGAGTTTCATCCTGCTTACTAGTCAAAAATTTATTCCTCTTATCTAACATAAATCTACTTCATCATTTTGGAAATTTATAAAAAAATGTCATCAGTGCCTCCCCTCCACCTGAATATTTATAGTACAGGAGGACAAATAACATCAAATCAAATCCTTTGGTCCTTATTGAAACAAAGCACCCACATGTTCTAAAATAAATAAATAAATAAATAAATAAATAAATAAATAAATAAATAAACAAAGAAATAAGTCATTTTTTCTATTCCCTAACAATTTTTCAGAATGTTTTCCACACACAGGACCAAAGTCAGATATTTAGTTTGACACTAATGGATAACCAGAATTTCCTACAGAATGGACATCCTTGCCTTCAGCTCTACGTTGTCTCTTAGTGATTGAATGTGCAGGACTACATCACTGCACAGCTGCAAATGTAAGCATAGGCCATAAGGTGCTTCTTCAGCTTTGTCTCAGCTGAAGTCAACCTTGGGTAAGGTCTCAAGTATGGCACAGCCTGAGCAGGGAAATGAGATCAGGAGGGACAAAAGAAATATATCCTACAGAAAATTGTTGAAGTAGTCTTAAATCATGAAGATCCTATTACCATATGAAAAGTAGGAGCAGTGAGAACATCAGGGAACTCTCTGCAAATAGATCTGAATATTGGCATGGGGACGTTTGCTATTTATGTGCTCGCAATGTAGGACATACCTGCCTTTTCTTTTTTGAGTATCCACTGGGAGTGCTACACTTCCCAAATTATGAAAATCAAGAGTTAAGTTAAATGACTTAATAAATTCCAGACATTGATTTTTATGTTAGGAGTCATCTTTATGCAAAGCATAATGTATCATCCTAAATGTCACTCATTCAGTAATACTGTTATTATGCTGTTCCTTGGTGGTGGCCAAGAAGAAGTTGTCCAGGGCATTCATCAATACTGTCACTATGTCATTTTTTTTTTCTACTGTAAGACCTGACTGTGAGAGATCTCAGATATTGGTCAAGAAAAAACCTGGGAGACAGTTGCTACCAGAGCTGGTTCAGTTGTGTGTGCTCCATTCCTCTGCTCTTCTGCTTGCTCAGATACAGTTCACCTCTATGAATCAAATAAAGGCAAAAGGCGAGTTCTGGGGCCAGAATACTAGTAAGGAGTTTTGTAGCTGGTACTGCTGAACAGTGGTGACGGAGTAGTGGGAGTATCACCACCAGCTCCCAGAGGTGCCTTATGAAATAGTGCATAAAGGGTTCACAACTGGGGTTCGCAATGAGGAGGGGTCTAAGCTTTCCAGAGGCACGTTGTCCCTTTCCCAGCTCCTCCCCAGCTCAGCCTAGGCAGGGACTAAGCAGACTCTAAGGGAAGACTGCCATCTACTGAACCACAGCCTTTCTCTGGGCTGCCCACCCAAAGAGGCTTTGCTCAGCCTGGGAGCCCCATGTGTTCCCACCTGCAGCCTTCCCCTGACCAGGGGAGATGGCCTGTTCTCCTCTCTCACCTTCCTTAAATGCAATGTGAGCAGTGGAAGTCTATATAAATACCATCAACATACAAAAACAGAAAGCAAATACCTCTTGTATTTCCTGGTTTATAAAATAATTTATGATTTATATAGCAAGAAAAATAACAGATAAGTATACTTGTAGTGACTGGACTGTTCTGGGCATGATTAACTCAAAGATGTAAACATCTACATCTCTCAGCAGCACTACAAAGGAATCATCCTTCTTCATAAAGAATAAGAAATTGATCTATCCTCTTCTAAGACTAGAAAGCATTACATCTGCTGAGCAACGTCCCTATTCATCACAACAGTAACCCGCAGCTACATTATCTGGACTGCAAGGGTGCTACAGTGTTCCTTCATTTCATTATAATAAATTAGCTGCTTGGCTATTAACATGCTTCATGTTTAAGGGAAATAGTCACCAGCTCCTAAAGAATCAGAGCCAGTCTGTTACGTAAACTGTCCCAGAGTTTATTTAATTACTGCAGTCCCCAAGTGTTTAAATGAAACTTCCTTCTTCAGATATGCCCCATCAACACAGGCTGGAATCAATAAGGCTCATTTGAAGCAATTTACCCACTGCCGTCTCCATTCCAGGCAATGCTTGTATTCATCTGCATTGTATTAGTTTATCATAGGTCTGTGAAGTATTTTCCTTTTGAACTTTCTTGCTCTGCACTCATACAGATGAATGAACAGTGTCAAAACAATTTCAATCTCTTTTATCTTTTGGGGGATTTCAGAGCTGGGGTTGGGAGGTGGCAGTGATTATCTAGGTCCATGAGGGCTGTGGAACAAGGACAGCATCTTTTCAGATTGCCACAGACATACTGCAGTTGCTACTCAGCCTTCAGCCAGATCACCCTAAATAAGAGAAAATGGCAATTTACTGTATCATCCCAACAGCCTTTATGGTCCTTTGCTCCACCAAGGCAGTTGCCTCCTCAGAGTCTTTGTGTCACCCGAATGATACACAAGAAAAGCATATTCCCTTATGCTTCACTACCTCAAATAACAGTTAGAAATTTGGGAAATGCAAATGTAACTTGTCCAGGTATCAGTTTGTTATCACTTCGTTACTCATTCCCTTTTTCAGCAATTACAAAATAAGTAGGAGATCGGGCACATGAAATCACTTTTATCGGTAGTTTTGATCTGAAAGAAAAGGGCATCAGGTAATAAAGAGCCAAACTGAAGTTTCTTAGCAGTCTGCGTGACTCACAGAGATCAGAGTAAAGGAGACATCTGTTCCCAAGTGACTATTTAAGAATTAACCTTTAAAGAGGGCATTTGCTAGATTGAAAAGAAATGAGAATTCATTACTTATAAAGATGTAGCCCAGACTTGTTCCTATTCTCCTGGCGAGGTGTCCATTCCTTAAAAAGGCTTCCTTTGACTTTCAGATAATTCGTTAAAATTCAGTGATACCAATATGCTCAAACACACGTTTACTAACAAGAGTTGTCTCCTGTCTCCAATCCAGGCATCACAGACTGTCCTACAGACATAATACCATTCCAGGTTAGTGAAAATCTCATTTGAATTTCAACAGCCTGTGGCCATATAAAGGAATAAGCAATTTCAGGTTTCCAGGAATTTCTGTACAAGAAGCATGATATAGCTGAATAAATATAGTATAGCAATATGTGAAATACACAACTAACTGTGAAGCTTGTAACTCAGACTGATGCATCTACTTCTGATATGGTTTGATTTTCAAGACTTGTATCAATAAGTTGGAGTGGAGTAGACAAGAAGTTAGCTGTTCCTGTCTATGATGAGAAAACAAGTGCAGAATAATTTTTTCAGTGTCATGGAGGCACTCCTTCCATTGTGTTAATGGATCTCCTTCCATTGCATTAATGTGTGCATAACAACTACAGAGAGGCTTTTTGTTTGCTTGTTCTAGCTGTAGAATACAGTGTGACGCTTCTGCTCACATCATTGTGTTTATGTCTACTGCAGATAACAAGCTTTTTGAAAAGAACCCCCAAGTTCAGCTGGAAGAAAATCCTGCCTTCATATCTAAAGTAAGCATCTGCATCATGCAGTTAAGGTTACAGTAATCCAATTATTCTTTTCTGTTAAATTTCAAATGATAAAATCTATAGTCTTATTTTGGACTGGTTTTCATGCCTTTATTTTTTTTGCAGTGAAAATGGATTTTTGTTTCTTGAACTCCTTCACAAACACAAGCACGTAAAGGGTTGAATATTGATTTTGATCAGAATGCACTCAATAGTAGACCCTGGTCTTGCAAAGAGATCAATGCAAAGGCATCCTTGTGGTTGGGACGAAACAGGGAACCTCATTCAGAGGAAGACTGGCTAAATCTTCTGCTCCTTTGTTTTAGAGAACCATCTCTTTTTGCGCTAGGAAGCAAAAGTGAGTAAATATATTTTTGAGACATTGACTTCTTTGTAATTTTCTAGGGAACATGGCAGTGCACCTAGTTTGTGAGATTATCCTCAGTCTGTAACAGTTAGATGTTTTCTAGACAAAAAACTTCACCCCACAAAATGTATGCTTGGTTGACAGATTTAGTGGTAAGTGGAAGACCTTTCCAGTTCTTGTGTTGGAACTGTGAAGCCCAGAAATTCACACAAACCAAAAAGCTATGGCAAGACAGAGAAGGAAACCTAATTACTTTCTTATGTAGAAGTTGTTCAGATGACAAAAAGCTAAAAGCAAATGAAAGGGATCCTGTGGGACGCTGAATACCTTTCCCTCCACTCAGTTCTCTGGGAGATAAGGATGCTCAGCAGCTCATATCTTTCTTCATTTTTGTTACAGTACATGTGTGAAGCATTTAAAAAAAATAAAACAACTTTTGCTTACTAGTGGTGTCAGCCTGAGACCTTTCCTGAAAATGAGATTCACTTTGAAAAAACAATCATAAAACACTCACTGTTCAACAGTACCTAAACGCGGTGGGGTGGACTGAGAACAGTGTGTCAGCTTTAGTTTTAAATGTGTCTAATTTTTATTTTTCATATAATTTGTTTCTGGCTATTTATATAGGATCCTTTTCATTTTTCCTGCACTAGTACCCTGATTTTTAGTTTCTTTAATTCTCATTAGGGTACATGAGAGTTGATACAGTCACATCATAATGGCAAGTATTTGCAAATAAATAAGTATTTATGGACTTCAAAAAATTAGATTATGCAAATGTAGTTCAATAAATGGTAAAAAGATGTATTATTGGCCACACTGCATTGTGTGCATCTTCCTTAAAAAATTCTTTTCAGCTGTTATTATGAGCTTGATAGAGCATAACACTTCCACTAGAACTGTCACAGTTTAATTATGTGATACCATATGTATTTCAAGTATTTCTAAAATGGGTAGAATTTGAAATTGAAATGCATATCAAAACAGCCTTGTGACCTGTGCAACAGACAGTTTTCAGAGCATATCAAAACAGTTATGTGACCTGTGCAATAGCCAGTTTTCAGAGCTATATAGTAATCTCATCCAGAAAACATCAAAACATGGTAAAAAAAAAAAAAAAAAAAAAAAAAAAAAAAAAAAAAGACACCATTTGGGTACATTACACTGAAAGAAAAGGACCCAGCACATGCAGGGCCAAGCATTGGCTGCCCAGAGTCCTCGTTACTCTGAAAGGACAGGGCTCCCTGCAGCCTGCGTTTCATCAAGTCCCGTAAGACAATCATTCCATTTTTACAGGGCAAGAGGAATTTAAACTGGCAGGATTGTGGATTTTAAAACCACAGGTATTTTAGAAAGAAATATGTACTGATTTCAATCAGCTTGTCTTCAAGGTACAGGTACAAAATTGTGATGCCAACTCATATCTAGATGGAATGAATTGGGGAAACATTCTAGTGGAGCTTACTTTTTAAATTACAGAAATTAATACAAACAAGACTGCAAAGGGTCATTTGTTGTTTGGGTTGGTTTTTTTTTTTGGCTAGAAATCTATGCATATTGCCCATACCCTTAGAAAGATATAGCTGCCAGTATTTTTTAAATCAAGACATGTGCCTGATTTCAACCTTAAGGTGGCTGTCTTTTCAGAAGAGATCTGGACAGTCAGTTTTACCAATTTCAGCAAAGAAGCTGAGAATAGTCAAAGTAACCTATTACTCTCAAAAATACAGGCCATTGTACATCTGCTCTAAATAATTAAATGTATCAAGCAAGATCTTAGCTAATGAAAGCCACACAGGAAGCCTGTGCAGGGTGACTCATGCCTTCCTCTGCATCGTGCCAGCAGAAAAGGGAGCTGGCGGAGGCAATGCCTTCCCTCCCAGCACAGTGCACTCCTCCGGCAGCTGCAATGGACTCTGGCCACTCCGAATTCTGGCAGGGGAACAGGCGGAGTATGCCAGGACCTCACTTCGTACAGGCCAGAAAGTGACAGTGGAAGTACTGCAGCAAGAAGCAGTTATGATTTCCTACAAGGCACTGATCCTGTTACCAGCCTCTCTTCTCTTAGTACCTACTAGATGTCTGTCCTGGCAGAAGTTGAATACCTCATACAGCCATGTCCATTTTGATGCAGCTTCTAAAAGCCACACGTTAGACCTGTATTTATAATAGATTAAAAAAAAAAAAAAAAAAAAAAAAAAAAAGAAAAGGAAAAAAAAGACCTTCATAATCAGATTATGGATGCTGTGATAATCACAGTGCTCAGTTATACAGCTATATATAAAATACTTAGTGCTCCAAAAGTAACATTTTTCAACATTAAATTAAGTTTGCTAAAAATAAAGTCTACTTCCTGAAACCTCTCTATATGGCACAAGAGTAATGCAGTATTTATAGCAACGATGATACTTCTATTAAATCTTTCGATCAACTAGGGACTGAGTGAATTCTTTTAACTGTTATTTAGTTTGCTGGCTTTTAACCACACTTAAATTTCAAAACAGTGTTTCTCCCTCACCCTTCTTTTGTTTGATGTTCTTGTATCTTTCCATCTTGAACAGGAAGATGTACAGAGAATTTGAAAAGCTGTTTACCTGATCATTCTGAACCTCAACATGGTGGCAAGTATGAAGAACTGGGGAGGGCATCTAAGAAAGGAAGTGTTACGGTTATAACTGATGAAATATGAGTTATCTGTTAAATCTCACTATGGCAGGTTACTGATCTTTAGTGATTTGATACCCTCACTGCACCAAAAGCTGCTTTCCATCTACCAGTCCATAGAAGAAAATATGTCCCCATGGTGGAGGCACTCAACATAAGGTCAGCTGTTTATGGAAGAGGGTTTACCTGGAGATGTAGGACTATCCACTGACACTATCTGCAGAAGAAGACTTTGCCTGCCAGCTGTGTTTGGGAGCAATGTCTGACAGAGGGGTAAAGCAGAAAGTTTAAGCTTGTGGTATAAGGTTCACCAGGCTTTTTTGCATCTCATGCTATATTTGCAGTGAAAATCATAGCAGTGTCAAGGCCTGTTTCCTGGGAATACCTGGCAGGTTAAAGGGTTTGAATGGGGCTTTACAATTGTAAATTATAAAAGGTACATAAATGGAGCATGATTTTTCACTGATTCCTTTTCTGTACTACTGAACCTCCTGAACTGCAGCTGTTTGATCAGCTGGTTTAGTCTGTACATTTCTGGAAATAACATGGGAAAGCATTTTACGTTTTCATTAGCAGTGATTGTAGGAGAAAATGTTGACCGTTTTTCCCCAATATAATATGCAGGATGGGATTCATCTCACTTGGTTTTAGTGATCTAAAATTTAGACATTTACTTTAAGTAAGGTACGGATTTACCCTATAACCAACAGAAAGACCAGAGGACCTCTAGACAGAGATTCTCCCATCCTAAAATAATTGGCAAAGATGACTAGTGCAGAGTGATGTGTTTTTCCCTATTAGGAGCACAAGTGGGAGGTAAAAGGATTTATATTCTATTTTAATGTTTTCACAAGGTACAAATCTTCACCGTAAGAACTATTAAGTGAAGCCAGCTGGAAACATTCCCACTTAATATTTTAATATGGATTTCCCCAAGAGGAAATGTTTCACCACCGCTTAAGAAATTTGAAAAATGCTTGTTTGAAAAGAAACATTAGGAGGAAAAAAGTGATTCTGCAACGCATTCCAGTAATACAATTTTTAAGTAATGGGATGAAAAGGTTGCCCGCACACATATGGAGGAGCACAGGAGCACAAAGCTGGGAGGGGGAGCTCCATTTATACCCTATCCCATCTCCTCTCAGTTCCATCCTAGTCATGAGCCCATCAAAGGCCCATCTCCACATCCATGAAGGAGTACAGGGGCTCAAAGAAGGTGGAGGGGCCCTCAGTGAACCAGTCAGAGAAACAGCCCCTGCTCAGATCCTCCAGGACTGCCCCACAAGAGCCTCAGCACCGTGGGATGGGGAAACCTGTCACCATGAGGTGGTGGGAGCTGCTCTCTCAGTCACCTTCGGCACTGAGGGAAGACACTGCCTGGGGACATGGAGCACACTATAGGATGTATGGAAAGAGAATTTCAGAATTTCACAGGACTGACTGTGGGATGTTTAGGGCAGGAACCAGAGGTGGGGAAAAGGAAGGATCAAGGTTTTGGGAGGAGGAACATGAATAGGAATAGAGAAATAAGGGAATAAAACAAAGAAATAAGGGGATAAAAGGGATCAACCATGTATGAACAAGTGCTGGTCAGTACACTTGTCCAGCCATGCCCTCCACCCAATCAGTGCAATCTCTCCTGTCTTCTTGTTAAACATCTTTCTAACTCTTCTCCTGGGTGAGAAACCCTCTGGGGGTGTGTGTTTGTGCATGTCTGCATGTGTCTCTGGGAGTGAGGTGGGAGGGAGAGGAGAATAGTGCCCCAGACCAGCTGCTGAATGGACTGTGTGACTAAGCCGAATTACAGGAGGGATACACAGTGCGTGCATGTGTGTGCACATCATCCTTGAAAAACCAGTGTAGCAATTCTACTGTGACCTGGTTGGGAATGGGAATTCTTCCTGATCATAAGCATCATACACAACATTGACAGTAGGTAACAGTGGTACAATAAATGTGAAATCATTCAAAGAGGGGCTGTACTAGCAGCTGGAGTGAGGGTGCCGCCTTGGGAGCTCCTCTGTCCAAGTGCCAGAAACTGGAGATGCAGGCACCCATGGGTAGCTACTGGGTGTCAGAGCCTGACTATTGGAGAGATCCACATGATACATGTGTGTTTGTTTCTACTAGCAGATCTCTGTCCTGCTCAGAGAGGGGAACAGGATGAGGAACAGAATTAACATGCTCAATTTTATTTGAGCAAGACATTTCAAGTGTCTCAAGCAAACTGTGGAATTTTGCTTTAAAGAACATCTTTATACTGTTTTAAATGGTGTTTTCCTCCTGTTTTGAAGCACGGTATTCCCTATGATACCAAAGATCTACTTCTATTTATTGCTTCTAGAAAAACTTACTGGTACGGATTCTAAAAGTATTCACATCAAGAGTAGAAAACGTCTGAATGCCTTTCTGAAACTACAAGTTTGGGGAGTAATTCCGGAACCACACAGGGGAAATTTTATGGCTTCAGTAACACAGTAGGACAGGTTAAATGATCATGATGTTCCCTTCTGGCCTTAAAATTTATTAACTTCCTCCCATTTTTCCTGTTGATAGGTTCAGTGATACTTTCCAACTACACAGCTCTCTGTGGATATTATATGGTAGCTGCATATAATTATTTCCATCTTAGAGCATGAAAAACTGAGATTCAGAGGAGTTAAATGACACAATCACCATGCAAGAGTGCACTAGAACCCACATTAGACCTTAGATTTATTGACTGGGCATCCAATGTGTAGTCCATCAGCCTCCCAATCTCTCACAAGCTGGTTAAATCCAGTGTTTCTCTTTTCACCCTTCAATAATATGAGGGCAATAACACCTTCTTATTTCTATTTACGTATAAACTGCTATCAAAGTGATTTCACCTCATGCAATTCCTTCAGCTATTTCTACACAAGGCACCTGGGGCAATGTTAGCTGTGTATGTGCAGTAACATGGAACTCATTGCAAAATAATCACCTTAACATTTAAAAAAGGTATTTTCATCCTCTCCTGCCGTACCTGTTTCAATGGCATGAAAACTGTACCAAGTACCTATACCAGGGTGGCTAGTTGAGAGCTAGCAGAGACATTCAGAGTGGATTCGAGCTACGGCTAAACACCATTAGAGTGCACAGTTACTCCCAAGTGCATCTGTGAAGATCCACTGCACTTTTTTTATTTCATGTGCATTTGACATCTGTACTCAGAAGCTCATGGATTCTTCAGGAGATGTGATCATAACTTACATATGCACTAATCTTTTCTTTGATTGTCATTCTGGATAAAAGTATCTACATTTTAAATGATGCATACTCATACAACATTTAATACACATAACAAATAATTATGAAAAACACTCTTCCTAATAAATAGTACAGAGCAAAATCTTAGAATTTGCAGTTTGAGACAAAAAGTAAATTGGATTTTAATACTTAATTAAGTTGTTAAAAATTGAAGAACACTTTTTACAGCACATTTAAAAATATATTTCATGTGTAAGCTCTCAGAAGCAACTTAAAAAAACATGGAGCAGAAACACCCTGTAGTGGCTCAGGTTTCTCCTCTCCAGCTGAATTCAAAAGGCTGATTACAATGAGCTGTTTTCCAAATCAGCTCTGCCCTTTTCTCCATTTTACTCAGTATCTACAGAAGTATTAGAAAGAGATGATAGGATAATATACATGGACTTGGCAGTACCATACACATGACAACCAGTACCATGAGAAGTTCTTTCAATCAACTCTCCCAGCAGCAGCCTGTAAGCAATGCCTGAGTGAAGATGCAGAAATCAAAAGAACTGAGAAAATACACAAAAGGAGTTTCATCCTTCATAGCAATACCAAAAACAAAGGCTATCTGCCTCCAGAAAATGCATTAATCACACACACAGCCCCAGACTGCGTGACAAGTAGCACAGCTGTAAAAATGTCTTTCCGTCCCCCAGATAGGAGATTGCCAGCACTGCTTTGTACATAAACCCAGGCTCTTCAGTCTGCCTCAGTCCTACCAGGCATGTTAAATCTTTCCAAGTCTCAGGTAGCAAACCTACCCACCAACCTTCCTAACCCCACAGAGCCCCTTACACTTGTTAGGTCCATCTCTGTTTCATGCTGGCTATGCATGATCAGTAGTGCCTTTTGAGGGGAAATGAGTGCTTGTTACCTATCTGGGAAATCATATGTAGATTAACAGGCACTTGACTTCTTCCTAAATTCCCCAGAGAACACAAATGGTTAGAGGTGGTCAGACATGTGATTAACTTTACATCACATCCTAGTGACCCCTTTGTGCCTAATAATCTACACTTAACAGTATTTACCATATCCCTTCGCAGGTGTCTCTTTCCAAGGTCAAAAATGCAAGGTTATATCTTCTTACATGTAAATCATTCTCTACATCTAGTTATTTTTTCTGAGGGCTTTTGGGGATTATTTTTTTGCATGCTTCAAATTATATATTCTGTTAATGTTATTCTGAGATCTTTTTTAGTATATACTTGTACATTTTCTACAGGCAGAAAAAAGGAACACAATTATCACAGCAAATACAAAAACAAATAACTCATCCCTTGCTTTTAGTTTTGTTTTCTTACTTTGCTTTCTTTTATTTATTTTATTTTTCTTATTTGTACTGTTGTTTTTCTTTTTAGTCCACAATCATTAGCTTCTGCTGGAGTGTACTGGTGTGTAAGGGAGACAGATTTGCAGTTCTCAGACACAAAACTTATGCCAGAAGAGGCAAAGAACTGTCTCACCCAGAAGAGTCAAAGTACAAAATACACCTGCTTGACTTAAGTTCCTCTGTGAAAAATACTTTCACACACATCATAGTACATTAATCTAGTTACTGGTCTTACAAACCATGGAAAGAAAAAGCATGAGATTTGCTATTATTTCCATTTTTAAGTATATGATGTGCTTAATTTATGGAAATGTGGCACTTGGCTGGAGGAGGAGAAAAGAGGATTCTGGCTTATTAATACGGTATTTAAAGCTTTTATATATACTGCAGTTTTTTCCTTTCAATGAAGCAAGCTTGGGCTTTGCAAGTTAATGATTCTGTGAAGTATTTCAAAAGGAGAGAGAATTAATCTGCAACAATTTTTCATTTAAACCAGGGTTTTGTTGCCATTACCAGCATATGAGATGATGGCAAATTAGACCAAAGCTCTGCATAGAAGTTATTCTGAGGAAGCAGGGAGGGAAACGGCACAAAGGATTTTGGCAAGTCTTAGTTGCTTGGGAAGACAGACAGCACACCCATCTGACAGAATTAGCACATATATTTTAGCATAGTTGCCTTTTGTGGCCAGGATTTTTGCCAGTTGTCTTCTCCTTTACCCACAAGGGGAAAAAAATCTTCAGTATTAACTTATTTGTTGAATGAGGCACATAATTCTGTCTTTCTCTGCACTCCCTTTCTCATAAGGCACATAAGATACTCTCAGAGTTCCCAGCTGAATGCAGCTCTGAGCTTGTGGAAAGGATTACAGAATTTTATTTGAATAAAAGCTAATAGTTGCTTTTTGTGCCTCGTACAATTACTGAAATCACAATGTGTTCCATTTTATGTATGGAGTAGATTTATACCAGCATATATGGTAAAGGTTTTCTCTGCCACTGGCAGAGAAGAATATCAGCTGGAACATCTAAGGCCCCACAGTTGAAGTACACCTGTTATTACATGCTCTAGTCTTCCTCCACTGCCATAAAACACAGGGTCTACATTTTTGCATGTGCGTAAACTAATGCTAGATGACTCACATTCCAAATTGCTGTTGTGAAAGCCAAGACACAAGCATCAACTCATTTTCATGCAAGCATGCCAAATGAGATTATATCTTTGAGACAAAATGGGATAATAAGACCCTTAAAAACCCTTAAATGGAGTTTAAAAATTGTGCAGTGGCCTTGATTTTCACTTTTTGTTAAATCAAGCACTGCTTTTGCCAGTATGGAAGATCTGCCACATTGCACTAACACTTCAGGTGTGTAAGTACAGTTTAAAAGTTGGATAAGTGGAGCTTTAACATGGAAATGGGAAAGAATAGTTCTTTTGCTGTAATATCTTGGGAAGCTGAAGACAATTCATATTTTTGTGTGTCACCATAATATTATCAACTGAACTAATCATCCTTCCCCAAGCCTTTTTTCCAAGACTGTATAAAACCCCCAAGTGTGACACCAGCCCAGCAGAATTCAGGTGAAGATGGTAGTAAGAAATGAGATTCATAGAAGAATCATTTATTTCAGAATTTATCGTTTGGTAGGGTGGATTTAACTCAACAGGACATTCCACAAGAAGATATTTCTATAGAAATCTCTCCCTTTCTCTTGCCATGCCTTTTAATTAGGTCTGAAGCCTTTCATGGCTGTAATCAATGTACACAAAAAAAAGTAATCAGGCAGCTGCAAATACAACTGAGGGAAAGAAAGGATGTCAAGGGCTTCTAAACAAAGATGTGACAAATTTACTGGAGGGAAAAGAAAACAGAAAGAACAGGAAGAATGATTACAAGAAAACAGGATTCTCTGATTTTACATTCTTCTTCTTTTCTACTTTCATTCTGCTAGAACAAGGGATGAATGCCAGAGATGCATCAAACTGTCCAAGTATAATTTAAGTAGTCAGGGAACAGATGTTCACAACAGTTTCTGGTCAGTGAAGGGATTTTATTACCTTCCCACAAGCTCCTACCCACTGTGAAAACTGTATTTCTTGAAGATGCGCTATATCAGATTATACCAAATTATGTGTATTCTGTAAGGCTGAATGACCCTAATCAACTAGCAATGTAATATAATATCTCCTCCCTTCTTTTTATCCTCCCCTTCTCCAAGACTGGGTAGAAATTACTTACGTTGGTGAATATTAAAATGCGGGCTTCAAATGCTCAAATACTTTAGGAATTTGACTTTGAATGTTAGTGACTTCCTACTGCACGAACAGGTGGGAGAATGCTGGAAACTGAAGGTAAGCAACAGTTCTCCTTCCGTTCTCCCTGTATGTGCGGTAAAGGTCACTAATCAACCTCCTAGTCTTTCAAAGGAAGAAGATAGTGTGTCAGCTCCAGAAATCTACCGAAACTTTTTCCTTTTTTATTTTTTTGCATAAATCATAAGAAAATGGTAATTTCTATAAGTTGATCATCAAGATATACTGATTCTTTTTCTTTAAGAAGAAAAGGTAATCAAACACAATTATGAGATTTGAATGTGTCAAGATTCATGTACAGAACCAAATGTCTTGATATGAGTGGAACTGGTAGCAGAAAGAAGAAATCACTGAAACCTAGAAAAAGGTGACTGGAAAAATGCCAGTCAATGAATCAAAAATATTACTTTAGCAGCATAAAACCTTTACTGTGCATTAGGGCTAGCTTACACAGCAACGACTGTAGCCCACACATGCATACACTTTCACTAGCTTTACGCAGGACAGCACCAGTGGAACAGCTATAGCTCAGTGGACCTTTGTATCTGAAGTTTTTGCCAACATTCCTGGAGCCCACAAGGCTGGGCTATCACAGCAGTAATCTGCAACACCAGCAGAATCCAAGAAAGGCAATTTTAAGCTAGCTGAGGTTTCTCTAAGCACGCCCCAGTGTAGTTGCCACCTCAGCCTTCATTAAGATGGGAGAATTCAAGTCTCCATCATCATAATATACTTGGTATGTCTGGGGATATGTTTGACTTGTTTGCTTTCAGCAGTTTCTTTAAGACAGAAAGTGTTTCTGGACTAAGGCAGAACTTGTGAAAGAAGACAAAAGACTGCATATTTTCTTAGAGAGTTTTTGTGCATAGTCACGAAGAAAAGGCTCAAGACACTATGCTATGAGTCATGAAAGAATCACAGCACTGAGAGACCTCATAGACAATGGAAAGGAATTTCCTAAAACCAAAGGTGATTCATTAGTTTTGTATAAACTAGCATTACAGTGTTAACTGCAGTAAAGCTTGGAAAGGAGAACTCATTGACTAGGACACAGTGGGCAGGGTAAGAGCTGTATGTAAAACTATTATTTTTCTTGTTTTAAACTTCCAGTCTGTATCCTTATTTGCTTAGAGCTTTATTTTTTAAAGTGAAGTTCCATTCAAATAAAACAAAACGTTATTGATATTGAAAACTTCCTGGTCTCTTTGGAGAGCTGACTTGGAGCCAGTCTGAGTATACTGACCTCACAGCTGTGGCCTCTTTGGTACCATCGCATCTGTCCAAGATAAAATGAACAAGTGAAGACTAATAGCCTACCTAGGCAAAAAACACTTCTCTCTAGAGTGTCCAGGAATAGTTATTTCACTAGAGGTGAAAATATTTCTTTCCATCTTTTATTTCTCTTTAGTACTGCACAGTATTTTAAAGCTATGAAAAAAAATTGAATATTACAAAACTTTGCAATTTTTATATGTCCTTCACTGTAGTAGGGAGAAATGTACACTTGTTCCTTAAATGCTATTCAAATTGTATATGAGTGGAAGATCTCTTTTATAAATCCACTATTTTGAACAGAAGGACAAATTAATGTTGCCTTATGTCAGGTGGGTCCATGTGGTATATATGTTATACTATGTCTAGGAGATCTCCTAAAATAGTCCCGAAATAAATTTTCTAGTCGTTTGTCCAAACACTGTCATATCACACTAGACCTCTGTGAAGCAACAAAATAAGCATGGAAAATAAAGATTTCTCTATTTTTCCACTGTCATAAAAGCAACACAACAATGAGAAACTCTGTTCTTTCTTTGCTTAAACTAAAATTCCTAAAGTGGCTTGGAAACACAAAATAAAGAATCCATTAAGTAGGCTTTTTTTTTGTTCTGCACACACACACACACACAAAATCATCAGATATGCTGGCAAGGTAGCTAAGAATAAAATTAAAAAAAAAAAAAAAAAGAAAAGAAAAAAGGAGAAACAAAATGCTAAGCAGGATTCTTCTTTCCCTGTTTAAAATGCACTAATACTCAGATGTTGTGTAAATGGTTCCACACCATCTGGCAGCTATAAGGATAAAAACAAAACATCATTTGCAGGTACTGTACTTCTCACATTTTAAATAATGTACCACAGTGTACTAATTGTCATAACATGCGGCATAATATACAAAGAATTTGAAGTGCAGTATGTTCTCTCTCATTCATATTTATGCTACACAGTTCAGGAATGCACTTACATTGTGTGCAATTACTATTCTGCCTATTGCCAGGCTGCATAGATTACATGTGATATAAAAGAGAGAGAGCGAGTAGATCATATAGAAATGACATTCTTTCCACAATGCAGCCTTTAATGGCTGGAAGACTACCGTGGATGATAATCACAGCACCTCTTTCTTCCTCCATGCTCATACAGGGAGCCCGTCACCACCTCCTAGTGTGCTCCAGCACTCTCACAGACTGCAGCCTATCCTACGACTGTTTCCACTGAATCCCTGCAGATCTGCACAGACATCAGCAAGAGCAAACTCCCTCAGCACTTGGCCAAAATACAGGTCTGATAAGAATCAACAGATTTAGGTTGTGCCATTCTCTTCCCAAGACAATCCTGCACCTATTCACCCACTTTAGTGATGTTGAACATAGCCCCAGGATACCTACACCTATATTTTGCTGCATTCAGACATGGGGTGGTATGTTTCTCTAACAGTTTTCCATTATTATAGTGGTCACTGGAAGCACTGGTGTCTGTGGGAATCAGCCAGGGAGGAAGAGATGACAGTCTTCATAATAGCTCATGCAGGGTCTCATGCTGCACCTCCCTAGGTTGTTATTTTTGAAGCCTGCCAGAATGGTAGCATAGCCCTCCAGTTCTTTGGAGATACATGCCTGTTCTTATACAGTTCAGCTGACAACAATTTAGAGATGGCACGTAAAGGGCGTTGCCCATGATCTAGAAATGGTGACAAGCAGGACCTTTCCAAACCTTAGAATGTAGATGATAGTGAATTATTCCTCACAACCTCTTTAAGAAGCTTTCAGGTTTGTGTAAATTGCAGTCCAGTCTCTGTCAGATGTAGCTAATGTGGGGAGATACTCATGAGGAATTCTGTCTTCCTGGTTGAGTTTCAGTAGACCTCCTTTTCTGTAAGGACAGCATCATTAAAACTTACACAGCCAGACAACTTAGCATGTGTCAGCCAGTCTGGGATAGCTTTCCATACATATCTTCTCAGCCCACACCAAGGCAATTAGTTATTTCAACCTTCTTTATCTGAAAGTTTACATTATGGAAATGTCTTGCTCTATCAGTTGGAGAGATGCATATGGGAGCATCTTCCCTAGCAGACTCTTAATGCCTTCTGTCATCACAGTTTTTCTCTCATCTTTCCACCACATCCAAACTTCATGCCTTCTCCCACCCTTTCCTCATCTGCTATCCATCCCACGCAGTTATGCCTCCTCCTTCAGTTCAGTAGGGTTTTTCCTTCATCAAGTGTACATGCTACCAGCCAGACTCAGCCTCAGAGTAAAGCTGGCATCTTACAAGGTCCTGCCTCTGCCTTCTGTATGTCTTCATCATACGGAGAAATAAATTTTCTTGTTAGTTACATTATTACATTTTAAGTTGACAAGTAAATCTTATTATAAAAATGTAATGATACAATAAGATATTTTATTCATGCAATTAGCCCTCTCTCTCTGACAGTTAATTATATCTACTGCTGCATGGTGATCTGAAACATTAATTTGGCAAATCAACTAAAATCCTCCATAACAGACTGATTTCCTGCCCTGCTCTTAAGGTTCTAGTTTACTATCTACTGAAATTACTTTAAACATGTGTCCAGTGTCCTTTGAAGAGCTTGATGGGGAAAAAAAAATACTGTAAAGGGAGTATTTCATTAAGAAATGCAGAGAGAATAGAATCTGAACTTGTGTATAGGATGAGAAAATAAGTTTTGCGAAGACAGAAGTGGGCTCTTCCTTATCATGAGCAACATAGTACCCACCTATCTGCTCAGCCACAGTACAACAACCACATAACCAAAAAGTGCTATGCTACAGCACAGGGCAACCAAGCCTGCTTCTCGGCATTTTATGAAGCTTAGGTCCAGAAGACCTTTCTTCACATGCGGATGTGTGCACTACCATGCACATGCACATTGACCAGGGAAGTTGTGGTGTGAGCTAGATGTTCCACACCATGGAGCCCTGAGGGCTCTCAGTATCTAGTGCATGACATCCAGATTTTTCCTTTCACGTAGACAGCATTCAGCCTATTCTCAGGCTCCCTACAACTCCCCATCATCTTAGTGTGCATAGCACCAGAGCTGTCCTGGGCCTTGAAAGGAAAAGCCATAGGTTATTCTCACTGTTATCTAACTGTACGCCCCTTATCTCATTGTAGGAGCTGATGGGGCAGCCAGTGACTGCACAGAGAGGAGCCAGGGCCACACATCTTGCAGGCACATCAGGCCTCAGGTCCACCCGGGTAGCAGAAAACCCATATGATGCTCCCCAAGAACTCTACCAGGTTGACTCTATCACAGCCCTGAAGGTATTCCAGCATACACAACATGACATTTTTATTGAACTACTACCTTAGGGGCCATTCGTCAGACAGCAATGCCAAGGCTCTACATCTTCCAGTAGCAGCCCGTAAAATATGGAAAACCTTATTGCACAGCTCCTCTCCCACCTGTGCCCCCGCACAGCTGAACCATCCCAGTCTGCATCCTGAAAGAACCCAGAAGTACTCGCAGGTGTAGGAGTGCTACAGAGATAAGCTTGCATGGAGTTAGAACTTGAAGGGGGAGATAAGTCAATTTGATCTGCAAATCTTAATTTAAAAACCCCTTTGAAATTAGGCAAAAAGAATTATAGTTCCCAAACTACCTATAAATTGTGTTGATGACACTGAGACAATCCCCAAGCAAATAATCTTCTCCCACATAGAAAACAAGCCTGACCCTGATAATGCACACTTTCAGTAAGGAGCCCATAGACAATATAACAGGGACATTTTCATTTCTGTAATACGAAGAAAACAAAGGACACACTTGCATCTCATAAACATTAAAGACATCTGCCCTCTTTAACTAATAAAGTTGACAAATTTTCCAATCTAGTGTAAAGGAAAATAGAAGAAAAAAGGCTGAGCCTTTCCCCGTGGTGATAAATAAGACTAAGAATGTTCCAGTAGAGTTACTGCGCAAAATGTATAAGAGACCTTTGGAACTTTGGCACCCAGCTTTTGCTGAACAGCAGCTGGAGGTGGATGACTAACTCCTGCACTCCTTTAAAAATCCTTCATCACCTCAGTAAAATTTTGTCTTCTACTTTCATATCACATATCCCATCAAACTTGGGCACTGCCACTTTAAACAGAAGACTTACTACTAGCAAATATGTCCTTCCTAGCCTGACTCCAGCGTGACTCTATTCATCAGTAATAAACTCTGAGTACAAATCTTTTTTATTGCAGTACTTCTCCGTGTGTTAGAAATTCACGTACAGATTTGGTATAAGCAAGTCCAACTTCCTCTGGAAGTTTAGGAGGCAAACTCTGAAATGACATAACATTGTAAGTTATATGCGACTATAAAAACATTCAAGTGACAAAATACACCTATTTGTTATTCAGGAAGAGTACCAAGACAGCAGTTCATGCTTCGCTTTTCAGAACGACTAAACCTCCATAGCTAGGACAAAACAGTAAAAAAAATTCAGATCTCATTAAGACACTGAAAGAAGTGACCAGGTTTTAGTAGGAAGCCAGTCCATAAGTTGTCTACTAGGAGCTCAACTTCTTCTTGAAGTCTAATTCCACGTGTGATCAACTCTAATGAAAATTTTAAAATTAGCTCATGAACTCTTTTAAAGGTCTGTTCCTTAAGGACAGCATGATAGGAGGACATATAGACTTTGAATTATACCTCTATTAGCTGTACTTCACGTCTTCTTTTTTTCCTACTATCACTTCTATCCTTGCAAATTTAAGTCATTTCCTGTCCTCCACAATCACAAGCCTGTAAGCCACAATTCCACTTTAGTTTCTGTCCAAACTCATTACTTGACCCATATGTGCATACTGCTTAACCACAAGCTTAAGTGGAAGTTTACCATATGGTACTTAGGTCATCTTCAGAAGATGTGCTTGAAGTCACAACTGTTTCCTTCAGTACCTAATACTTGGTCAAAATGCTTAAAAGTGGTGCTGCAGTGCTATGGATGGCTTAGGTTCCTTTTAAGGGTCTAGCTCAGAGGCTCTCTGAAAAATCAGTCACCCAATGGCTGGGAATAAATGTAAAATAGTCTTATCATATAGGAATAAATAAGTGCTTCTTAATACAATCTGCTTCCACTGACCATCCAGTACACAGTGATTCTTTCTTCTTTAATGCTGCTTTAAGAAGTGTCTTCAATTAAGGAGTAAAGGATCCCTTCTGAACTTGATAGTTCAACTTGAGGAAAATATCTAATTCAGTTTCTGATAGTCAAACTTAGACAATTATTAAGGACCAAGCAGTTCTGAAACAAGTCCTTAAAAACACATGTATGAATAGAACTTATATTCTACCAGTAATAAGCAGAAAGAATTTTATACAGTAATCGTTATTCTATTTTTAGAGAATTAGATAAAACAAGCTTGCTCTTGAATCTAACAGGTTTGAACAACATATGTATGAAAAACATGTTTTTGTTTAGTAACCAAGAAACATTATTCAAGAATAATGCAACAACTCAGAAATATACACCATTATCCTCAGTAATTGGCAAAATCAATACCTTACTGCATGAGCTACAGTATCTGTTCCCGAGGATAAAACAAATTGAATCTACTTGTGAACAGTGGTGAATAGCACCCTAAACTTTCCTAGAACTCCATTTGTCATGTGCGATTTACCACTATTTTTTCATTTCATGATGCAAGTGTCATCTGTTGGCCTCATCTTCCTATAGAAAGCAAATTGTTTTGATGAAGGCCAAGTATATGAGTTGGGAAAAGAAAAGCAGACTGGTCATGATATTTCAATTAAATGGAAAACCATCCCACATGAATGTCATGAACAGTAGCCTCCCTGATCGCACAGCATCTTAATGCAGTGACGCCAGAAGGGAAACACTCTCATGTCTGAGATTTACCTTAGGGATATAGAATGTAAGTCAGAGCGAAGACTGAATACGAAGCATGCTTCAGCCCTCCTCACACAGAGAAACAGACTTTAAAGAAGACAGCTTTTTATTTGTATTGCCAACTATATTATTATGATAACATCTAGAATTTTCCCTTCCCCTAAACCCTATCTATATGCCATTAGTGTTAAATATTGGAGATATCAACAGATAGAAGCCCCCGTGAATTACTGTTCAATTGAAACAAAATGCAAACACTGAGAAAGAGTGGAGTAAGAAGGCTGGAAAAAAAAATCCCCCAGTTATTATCTTAGACTACAAACATTACAGAATTTGTTGTTCATAAGCAAGAGATGATGAAAGGGCAATGGATAAATGACATGGAATAAAGAGCACCATTGTCTGCAGAAAGTGCTTACACAAGCAGGAGAAAACTATGCTGTTGTCAACAATGAGGGGCATTCATAAGAGAAAGTATGAAGGAGAAGCTGTGATACTCCTTGAGGACAAGAACCTGTGATGTAGCTTCACTGGGGTTTAAGGTTCAGTTTTAAGGATATTGAAATTACAAGCTTCTTTAAAAGAGAACAAGCATACAACCTCCCCCCCAAATTTGTAGTTTTTGTAGGTAGGGAAAGAAATGGAATTTTTTCCTAAGAAATTAATGCTGTGGAATCTGCTTGCTTTTGTCCTCAGCTCAAAGAGATTTTAATTCAACCACAAGTATCATACAGTACCTCAAAATCCCATTGGGTAACACCAGCTTTAGTAGATAGAGTGTTCTGGGTGAAGCTAGCACAGACTTGTATTATTCACATATGTCTGCTATGGAGAGCTACCACATGTGATGTAAATCACCACATTTAATAAGAAGTCTAACAACCCCTGCTTCCTCTCGGTCTCAAAACTCTCTTGAATGGAAAAATTAGATCTTCTCTAAAATGTCACGCTGTTGTGTTAGTATGGTATTAAATCAATATCTTTCTCTAATGTCTTCTGCTACTCAGTTTGGTTTGGGTTTGGGTTTTTTTTCCTGTTTTCCTATGTAAGTAATTGTTTTATTAAACAGATTTGATCACCACATAGCAATCTCTGGCTGAGGTTGAACCACTGCTAATTCAATCACAGATCTTTAGACCTTTCATGTCCTTTAAAAGTGAGCTAAGATGTCTCATCAGAGCAAACAGAATTTGCAAGATGAATTTGAGTGTCCATGTCAAAAAGAGGTAGCAGTAAAATGGAAGACTGATGCATATAAAAAAAGACTGAAGCAGCTACTGGTTTATATTTTAGTTCAATACATAGATTTCTTCACTACTGAAAGCTGTTAAATCTTTTCCCTTGATCATGATTTGTGAACATTTCACTTATCAGTTGCACAGATATTTTTCATAATTCCAGAGAAAACAGAATTATCCATATGCTATGGTCATGCTACAGTCTTCTGAGCTGCAATTTATTATTTTCTTTAATTCAAGATTTCCTTCTGGGTAACTGCCAGGAAGCAGTGAGGGCTGGGGACTCAGTCTTGAGCTGAAATGGGGCTCCGGGCAGGGAGTGCAGGTGGGGTCCCAGGTGAGGTCAGGGGTATGTGGAGCCTTGATACTAATAATTTAAAAGGTTTTTCTTCCATCAGGAGTCGCATGTTATCTGCTACAAGAAAGCATGTGAAACTTGCTCTGTGTACTTGAGTCATCTTTCATCCTAAAGGACATTGTTTCCTGGTCACTCACTGGGAAAATTAAAATTCATGAAGGAATTCTGTTAATGGATTTGGTCGTTTTTCTTTCTCATTTCTTTCCTCTTGCTTTCCTCCCTAGCCCTACCTCCCAGACATGGTGTATCCTGATGAGCTTGGTAGAAGCTAAAATACTAATTTCACTTTGAACTATTCAAAGAAACAGGAAAGATTAAAGCCACTTCCAGGTCAATTACTCAAATGCTTAACCTGAAATTGTAAAGTGCAGAGGAGACAGTGCTGCGAGAGCCAAAATGGAGCCACGGTGACCCATTTCGGCTCCCAGGCAACCCCTTGGGCCCCAGTTTCAATTGTGCCTGCAGTGGGAAAGAGAGGAGACTACAAGCACAGCATAAATTGCCAAAGCGATGTGACAAGCCTGTTTGGAAACAAACAGTTAGTGACCAGCTGGCAGAATTAACAAGAATCAATCATACAGTAAGTTCATTGGAAAAAGAAAATGAGAGTAACAAGGTGAATTAAACAGTAGCTAAATAAAGTGGAGAGGCAGAGTCTCAACAGTCTGGTGAGAAGCAGTTGATGGAGGGTATTATAGCCACTGAGGCAGAATTTTAGCAAGTGTTTAAGCATAGGCACATCATCAGAAGGTGGGTCTGAGCTAGGAAATCACTGCACCTCAAGTGTGGGAATGGCTTTGGTTAGTGCTCATTCCAGCAGAGCACAGCAAGGGGCTGATCATAGCTCTCTGGATGCAAGAAGAAATCTGATTAACCCACTAGAAGGATAAACTTATATTTTTTAACTACTGTGTCATGTATACTCCCACTGCCTTGCAACAGAACATAGGTCAATAGAGCTTATGACCTTCAGGGGCAGAAGGACTTTCATATCCATATTTCTGCACCTTGACACAAAAACATTTTTTACCTGCCCAATACAACATAATTACGTGATCTTATGTCAATGTTTAACACAGTTATTTCATTCACAATAGTCTCACCTGTTCAAGAGACAGTAACATAAAACTCTTAAAATTATATATCCAAATGATAACTTAGCACCTTTATTAATAAGAAAACAAAATGAAAATAGCACATATGCTATTGGCAAAAATACAGACTGCAACTTCTGTTTACTTGCATTAAAATGTTTAATTGTTTTAATAACAGGCTCACTGGAAAACTTCTAATTTGGATCTATTATCTTCCTCATTAGAATTCCAGAGGCAGGGTGAGTGCACGGGCTGTTTTTTATACAGGAGTTCATTATCAAAATCTGCCATAGATTGATTATCAATAAAGTGTTTTTCATTTCCTTAGAACCCTCTCCACAACACTCTTGTATTTATTATCCTTCCACTCTCTTCTCTTTATCTAATCAGCCTGTGTTGAATCAGCTGCTAAGCATTGCAGAGCAAATGGCTTCTTCAGCCTCGTAACCACTAAAAGTCCATAGGAGCTATCATTCAGACCAAATGTGTTATTGTTCCTCTAAAGATCCAGCGCTCCCTCCATTTTTAAATACCTATGCATCAAGAGTGTAATAATACCAAATGATGACCAAATGCCTTTTCAGATAGGTATAGGAAACATGCTCCAAATACAGAGAAGGGTTTACCCTTCTGATCAAGGAAATCAGAACATGTGCATACACATTGGCACCCATCACCTCCTCCCTAACCCTGGAGAGCAAGTACTGCTCATGCCAAATTGCTGCTGGGAGAGAGCAGGGCCCAAGGAGCAGCCCAGGCAAGCTGCAACACACTAACTAGGTGGCCAAGGTTCAGCTGCATGCAGCTGGTCTCTCTGGGTGCGTCTCTGATTAACAAGGTTGTGATAAAAAAACAACACATGGCATCTGAAGTCCCTGCTCATTTGCAATCAGTGAGACTGAATTACTCACACCTCCTCCAGGGCTGTGATTGGTAGGACACAAGAGAAAAACAGGGGTAATGTTTAAGCACCATCTTTTGTACATGAAAGTTTTCAAAGTTTGTATAAATAAATTGTAGGAAGAGGCAGCTCTGGGCACTCTTTTCAGTGGAAAAGAGGGAAAATAATTCTGGAAGCTTAAAGAAAGACCCCAGAGCATCCTGTGCTACCGAACAGAGCAAGCACTACCCTATTTCCCTGAAAATAAGACCTCTTCTGAAAATAAGCCCTAGCATGGTTTTTCAGGATTTTTGAGGATGCTCAAAATATAAGCCCTACTCCAAAAATAAGCCCTAGTTATAGTTCATAAAAAGTCAATTTAAATAGTGTCCAGGCAGCTATAAATGCAAGGAAAGTAACAAGTTTTGGAGCAAAAATTAATATAAGACCCTTTCTTATTTTCAGGGAAACAGGGTACATGCATCACCTATTTAGGCTGAACATACCAGAGGGAACTGAGATGAGTAAAAAATTCGACTAGTTCTAACAAAATTCATTTATCTAACAAGCTAGTTGCATCCTTTGAGTCTTAATACTAGTAGGTGGAGATAAAATATTAGAAAATACCTACGTCCTCTCACAAGATAAAGGGGAGAAAATCTAATTTCTGAACTATGATTTCCAACCCAGCTATTTTTTTTTATCTAAAATGTAACACAACATGCAGCCCAGCATTATTCAGAGCTTTGGTATATTGATCTTACAACTGATCAACTGAGTTTATTGGCTCAAGTGATTTGACTGGTAATGGTCCATAAACTGCACAAAGCACACTGTGGCAAGAGTCATAAACTGGCTGGGGGTCCTTGGTCATTTTAAGAAGATTTCAAGGGGCTCTGAGATGAACTCCCTGAAGTTTCCCAGCTGGCCTGTGGGAAGCTGTGATGTCTGGTTTGCTGAGACCCTGCTGTGCTGAGCAGGCTGTCCTTGGCTGGTGGAAGCTGATGGCTCTGCTGGCTGGAGACTATGGCACAGGGGACCCATCTCTTGGCAGCTGGTGCAGATGTCACTCATTTTTGACTTGTGAGTGAAGTTTCAAAGTGGTTGAGATGGTGATATCAGAGTACTGGGTCCAAACAGGACAGTCGCCTCGTAACTGGAACAGCACAGCAGTATGTCTGATGCCTTGCTGGAGTTTTACTCCTCTGTTTGAAAACAACAGTTCATCTGTTTTACCCAAATGAAGGCACCTACATGTCTTAAGCATTTTTTTATGGCTATGTGAAAGAAAAACCTGTAACAGGTTATTTCAACATTAATTACCTAAAAAGTGTGAGAGAAACGTGTTTGGCAGTGGTACTGTATCTATTCAAGGTATTTATTTAAGAAATGCTCCTTGGCAAGTGGCTTCTTGGTGACTTTCTGATCCCAAAGGCAAGAATTTTGAAGCGACAAAACTATTGTCTAACTAAAAGCTATCTAAAGCTTTCTATCTAAAGCTGTCTTCTTAAAGCTATCTTTCTAAAGGGACCATCTCAATCCCTGCCTCACCATCGAGCTTTACTAGAACTGACCCTGTAATACTGTCCTGTGTGTTTTCCTGCTGTAGATCTACAGAAATAAATTTCCTATCCACCTGGGAAGCTGTTTTCATTCCTGCTTTGTCTTGGAACACAGAGTGGGTGAGAACCTCAAATTACTTAATGTTCTTAAGGAAAAAAAAAAAAAGACAAGAGTCATATATAAATATTAAAAAAGAGAGAGGAAGGATCCTGTGTCAGAGATGGTACATACAAGAAATAGTTTTGTTTTTTAGTTGTTTCGTTTATATTTAGGTAAAATGAGGAAGCATTTTGTAAGCAGATGTTTTCTCAGCATTTAAAAAAGCTTCTCATATAATATGCAAATAAGCTACACATTATTTCTTAGCCAAAATGTTGGTAAAATTTAACAGACACTAAATACACCTGCATAAAAAGAGCACAGGTAGTTTATACTAGGTGAAATAAGAACTGTAAACTATAATGTAAAGCCTAAGGGCTCAAAATGATCAATGTTGGAAGCTGAGGAGGATTTATACCCCTTTATATAATATTACATTCCTGTCTAGGTATTCTGTGAGATTTTTCTGCCCTCTTTCACAAGCTAGTTGGCTTGATGAATCATTGTTTATTTTCTGATTTGGCAATTCCCATGTTTTTATAAAAGAAATAGCACATGACAAGTTGAAGAATATGAACACAATTATAAAAGAAGCTTGACAGATCAGATAAAAATTTCTGGGGTATAAAGCAAAAAAAGTAAATACGGAGTTTGAGAATGGACATTAGTGTGGATAGTAGGAATGCAACCAGAAACAGACAGCTCCAGTCCTGGAAAGACACAGAAGTCAGTTATTTGTCAACAACAGAAAAAAAGAGAGGAGAAGTAGGCATTGTTACCTGATAGAATCTAAGCCATGAACAGTGAGGCATAAGATTTGGGTTTTTTTTAAAGAAGTCCACATTTAAATGAAAGAAAAAAAAGAAGAACCAAATTTTGAGCTGGTGTAAATGAAAATAAATTAACATTGATGTTAACCCACCTACATGCTCCCTGGAGGGATCTGGTCTGGATATACCCCAGTGTTTAAAACTAGGTTAAACCAAGGATGCAGGGGTCATCAGGAAGCAAAAGTAGATTCAAAATAGAGAAAAATAACCAGAAATAGCATGTCAAGATTCTTTTTGAATGAAAAGCAGTTTACAAGTGAGCAGAAGAAAAAAATAAGATGATCTGAGGAACACTGAGTTTTTGGAACTAGAGGGGAAAAGTTCAGTAAAAATCAAATTCTTTTTTACAGAAAATGTAAAAGGGCTGATGGTGAGAGATAGACATACAGGGACAAGACATAGAAGAAAGAGAAGAGCTGAGGTGGAAAGAGGTGGTATTGCAGTCCAGGTGCTGGGGTGGGACTGTGATGAATAGCATCTGTTTAATTTTCTGGTTTGCAGTTAGTGTGTTTTATGTTTCTTTGAAAAATCAGTGGCTGGGCAGCAGGTAGGAAGACTGCTTTGTTTGCCTTGCCTTGAACATGGAACTTTGGCAGAAGAGGCGTATTTTACAGATGGGGCAGTTGCAACTGAACTTGCTCAGCGGGAAAAAGGTGCAGGAGAGCAGAGTCAGGCAGCTGGGAAAGGACAGACTTGGCAGGCAGGGAGCTGCTAAGGCACAGAAACAGGTGAAGGGGAGCAGAAAACAAACATGTAGTCAGCCCAGAGCTAAAGAAAAGTGAATTTTCCCAGGTACCTGGTGGGATGGTAGAAGTTGATCCAGACCAGAAAGCTACTGAAATTTGCTACACTGAGAAGAGGACTGGAGAGAAAATCCTGCCTAGTCCAGCACAGAAGGTAGAAAGGTTACAGTCCTTTATTTTGAGCTCTTTTTGAGTTTCTCATTAAAAAATAAATAAATAAAAGGAAATAAAAACAAACAAACAACAACAAAAAAACTTCCTAATGTTTAATCTGTTCTAGTATAAATACTGCTGGAAGTTCAGTACAATCTGGTCTTTTTTACAATAACTACTTAAAAAAATAATAATTAAAAAAAAAAAGGGGGGGGCAGACAATGGCTTCTCTTCTTTCTGGAAGATTCTGGCTGCTACTATCACAGAGTGAAGACTTCTTTCATTCAATTTCTAGTCCCAGCACAGACTTTTTACGTCATCTTGTGGAATGGCCTTTTCATTTGTGCTTCAGTCCCAATTTTCTGATACATAGATGATATGTAGTCACTGTATGACAACAAACCCTCTCTTAATTCTGGAAGTTGTGTATATCTAGGTAAGTAATAAGAAACTACACTTGTGATTCCCTTAAGTATTTGTCCAGTTTGTCTCATTTGACACTGCTACAAAAGCTTTTCCTTTAACAAACTACAAAAATGTCCTAGGTTTTAAGTGCAGTATAGTACAATATTAGTACTAGTGTAGGTATGTAAAATAGAAAAGATTACACAAATTTTTAAAAGGAAAGTAAGATACCAATAGTTTAGTAAACCTAACAGTTTAGGCAGTTGTAATTATTTGGTATGTTTGTACCCCACAGTAACACTGAGATACAGCAAGTGGCTGTGACTCTTTGGTTGAAGTCACAATTCTGAATTCACTCCAAAACACTGCAATAAGCTTTTGTAACACAACAACACTAGAAACCTGGAAACCTCCAGGAAGGTTTTTAGATCAAACAGAAGACTTAATCCTTGAACAGAACTGGGATCTAACCCTGAACTAGGTAATCTACACTAACTCAGTTTTAGCTGCTGCAGAGCTGGTTTGCAACATTGCCTTTATCTATGTTTTCTCTAAAGAATAACAGCCTAATTTTCCACAATTTATTCAGATGAGTGCTCCCACTGATTTCAGCAGGAATGCATGGGGAAATGAAGTGTCTCAGAGACTAGGATTAAATTTTAAGAAGGGGAAGAGAGCACTGGAGATGGAGTGGTTTTAGCTATGTTATTTCTGCCAGCTGGAAGTGATGACTCCTGCAGGTACATGATCTTGGCAGCTGTGAAAGTGGGGGGGCAACAGTATCTGTCATGAGCTTACTGAGGCCTTGTGCCTTTCATGTTCTGAAAATCCAAAGAAAGACCTGCTGCTTTCTTCAGGTTCCTGTATAAGAAGACCACTGAACTTTGCTCTGAGCTGTAGGTTGCCTAGAGATTCCATTCCCTTTAGCAGAAAGAGAGGAAAGAAAAAAAAAATAATAAAATAAAATAAAAGGTTAATTCCTAATCCCTCTAAAAGAGAGCTACCATCAGTGTGTACGTCCTGGCTTACAGACCTGTTTGCATTGGAAGACACCTGACCCTGAGGATGGAGGTTTGTCTGTGAGAGTGCCTCTCCAGTCAAACACAAAGGGGACATAACTGAATCATGATGTAGTTTTATTGTTATAGACTGAATTATGAAATCTAAACTTCCTGCGTGGGAGCACTAAAAAGTAATGCACTTTCTCAAAAGTCAACATACATGCTCATGAACTAGTAATCACAAGAGCGATACCCACGGTTAAGCTGATAACTGCTACTGAGGAGAGCAAAAACACAGGATGCTGATACATCATGGTTCGATTTAGACAACCATGGAGGTGAAACAACCAGAGGTTATTCTGTGTGTTGAAACACAGTGTGGACACTTCTTAATCTATATTGTCATAATGGAGTTCAACCTGTTCAGGAACAAAACAATGTAGGAAGGAACGCTGCTATTTATTTCATGAGATACTCATGTAATGCTGTTGCTTGGATGTGTCCAGCTCTGTTTGTTGTGGATGTTCTTTAGGAAAAAATTCTGATAAGTTAGGAAATGCAGCAGATTAGTATGTTAAGAAAAGTGGCATATTAAATTATGTGTACATTGTATTAGTAGCCACTGTCTTCATAGTATCAGGCAGTGCCATGTGTGCTTTGTGATTTTTTGAGTTGAGCAGTTATAAACACAGGGAGTAAAATTTTTAAAAGGTGCACCTGTATTGCTCCAATAAAACAGGCAATTTTGTGCCTAACAGGCCATACAAATGCACTCTCATGCTCTTGAGGATTTTCTGAGCACAAACATTATTATGGACCTAACTGAGATTGAAGTAACAAATGGTGCAGCCTGAAGCCATGGTTATCTATTTATAATAAAAATAATCTTTCTCCCTTGAAAGCTGTATTCAACCTGTACCATGATTTCAAGGTAAAATTAAAGAAATGTGTTTCTTAAAATGGGGTTTGGGTCGATGCAGTTAGAGTTGGCTGGCTGAAGGCTAGTTTAAATCTTTTACGGCAGTCTGAATTTCAAGGGAAACACCGTACTTTGAACCCAAGACCTGTGCAGCTGGAGAATGGAATAAAGAGGCTATAATTAATTGTGTTACTCTATTAAGAGCTAAAAATCTATCAAGAAGCTGCAGCAAGTGCCTTACTTTTTAATTATGTAAGATATCATCTTTAAAAATAGAGAAAAACTTTGTTCATTACTTGTACTTCTGCCATAAAAATGTGCCGTATTGCTGGAATTCCAAGATACATTATTCTCAATGATCCATTTCAGGCCACAAGTTCACAAGTGCTTTAAGCTGGCATTTGCCAGCGTTGCCACCAAGAAATACTTCCTGCCAGCTCCCCCCACTTCTCCTGCCTTCTGTTGCACTTCTCGACCCTGGCACAAAGCTGGACACAGCTGAGCAGCAGACTGCGACCGGGAGCTGGTACAGCTGAATCTGAACTGGGAGTGCGAGAGGGGGCACAAGGCTCACTGCACTGTTGCAGGAGACATTTTAAGCACCAGGCTGAAGGCAATGAACTAGCAAGGTGAGGTAGGAGCTGCAGGGGAAGGGTGTACTGCAAGGCTGCTGCTCTGGGCAACAGCACCAGCTCATGGCAGTAGCGCATGCAGTTACACTGTTCTTGCCAAGAGACACTGTGGACCTTCCTCCTTCCCTTCACCCCCAAGAAGTCTTCAAAAGCTGAGAGGAGCAGTCTGGACATAGCCCTAACCATGTAAATGTGTGTCTCAGGTATTTCTTAAATCACTTGTGGGTACTCCCAAAACTACAGAGAAACTGAAATATAAATCCTCCAGAGTTATCTTTTGCACACTGAAAAGAAGAGTATTTGCTTTAGAGCTGCCCAAGCAAAATATCAGTTGTTTGGTGTTAGAGTCATGTTAACTCTGTTCCAGGAACTTCTTTACTGCTCTCCTGCAGGAGGAATTTGGAAATTATAATACAATTTTGGTCTAGTCTAAGAGTTGTGTGCAGTGTGAGCATGACCTATGTTGCATCCTATGCTTCCATAGTGAAAGCAGTTCTACATCCTGAATTACAGTCTGTTCAGAAAAGGTATCACGTGAATGCTCTGTGGGCAATATTCATCACTTTGGCTCCCATCCCAGCACATCAGAGCAACAGCTCTGCTAAGGAATTGTATATCTAAGGAGGCAAAGCAGGATTTCTGATTACTGCTTTGATAAATGTTCTATTTTACATGATTTTTTAATGGAGTTCAGAAAAGAGTATCTCATTCCTCTATGAGATGAAATAGGAGTGGGAGGAAATATTCATCAAAAACTGACAGGTAATGACATGCCTGTTTTGGAGTCAGCATTACCTAAGGAGAAAGGCCTTTGTTTCTCTAGGAGAGACAGGAAAAAATGTTCAGTGAAATAGAAAACCTGCATGATGATTTCATTATGTCAGGTCAGTGATCCAGTTAGATGGACTAGGACAGTTAGTGCCAGCAAATCTTCTGGCTAAACATGTAAAGGAGGAGGTTACTCACCCTTCCAGGCCTTTTAAAAATCCCTGCAGGCATCGTGGATCCTTTTAAACACAGTTAAAGAGGGCAGATGTCCTTGCTGGTCACATATAGACAACTTGTTGCCTGGAAACACATCCCGGTGGCTTAAGCACTATAAAGAGTCAATCAAAAAGCTGTCTTTTTTCCAGATTTTAAGTATTCTCTTGTTTTCTTCTTTTGCATTCTGTAAGGTAACCATTCTACATTTCGTAAATTAGCTATAAATAGACATCAAACTGATGAAACCCCTTAGTGCTTCCCTTAGTAAAAGTAAACAATGGTATGAATGAGTACCTGAAACAGCACAGCTAACTCAGCAGAGAAGTAAAGCAGTAAGTATCCTTCTGTCCATCCCATCTTGATCAAATGAGTAGCACAGAGATGTGGAATAAGGGAAAGATCACTTTAAAGTGCCCAAGAGGTAAAAGTGAGAAAAATAAAATAGTGGTGGAAAGCTATTAAGGGATCTGGATGTGGGCAGCACACTTGTGTTTGCATAAGAGCTGTCCTTCAGACAGCATCGTCAGTGTGTTTGGTACTTTATAGAACATCAGAGACTCCAAGGCTCAATTTAAAATAAAACCTGATCAAACACTATATGTAATCTATGCCTACCCTGAAGTGAAGGGAAGTACTCCTGAGATATGAGCTATATGCTGCTTCTGAATTACAAACACCTCAGCCCACATCACAAAGAGACAAGGTGCTCAGTCTCACAGCCCTGTTTTTAGGAACTTGGCTCCCTATCTGAAGAGATGCCTCAGGAAAGGATCACAAAATAAACCTGCCGAAGGGGAAGCTGCTTATCTAGCCAAGAGGAGACAGAACAGGTTTTTCCTTTGCTCTCCCTGTTCTCCCTTCTTTCCATCTCCTCCCATCTGGAGGAGCCTGCCTGAGCTACTCACTGCCCAGGGGTAAATCTTTCTTCCCTGAAAGCAGCAGTCTTCATCCAGTCCTTTTGTGGCATTGCTTGCGGTTCAACTTGCCTAGGATGCAGGCCATTTCATTTCCTTCATCTCTGCATATTTTCAAACACTGCAGTTTTAGAACTACCTCCCCGGAGGATGTTACACTGCTGTCCAGGCTGAGGACAGCGTGTCCCACATGTTGTAGATGGGTCACAGTGCAGCCATGGTTACAAACCTAACCAAAGCACAAAAAAAGCTCACACCAGTGACCCTGAACTGGAACCTTCACCACAGGGGAACATGTTGGGGAGGGGATGTCCTGCATTTCAGATCCCACTGCAAGCGTTTTACAACCCAGTCAGCATTTCACTCAGATACTGCATAATATATCAACAGTCCTCAGAAAAGGACTCAAACTCCGGATTTTCCTTTCCCTTCTTTCAAGTGAGGATCCCAATTTCTGATCCAGGCACTAGGCTGAGAGCATGTCTAATGCACCATCCGTGCTGAGACAGATGGTACAGCAGCCACTTTGTGAAACCTGAAGGCACTCAGGTGTAACACAGATGCCAAAATGCTTGATATTGTCAAATATAAGGCATCTGTGAGCATCCACAGAGGTGAAGTTTCATGTTCCTACAGTATAGAGGGTTATGCAGCAGCTGAGCAAAATGCTTTGGGATTTAGGCATCAAATTGTACTTGCATCCTTTGGAGGGATATAGGATTTGATCTTCAAACCTATGAGTGGGATTATTGTTTGATACTTTGTCTCTGCTCCATCTGGAGCCTGCCATTATGACTCCCTCTGGGAACTCCTGTTTTTAACATGTGGAATCTGCCACTATAAAAGAACTAAGCTCATTTAATTTGCTGGATTAGAACAGGACAGCAGTTTGTGGAGAATGGGTAGGTGTAGTGCAGGTTTCAGAGTAACGCAAAAGCCTGCAAACTAGTTGCAATATAGGGAAATTAATTAGTAGCTATTATCTTTTTATCTGGGTTAGTACACCCTCCAGACTGGAGTCCTGAATGGATTTGGATATTCTCCCACTCAGTGCTGCCACATTTTATGCCCCGGACAGTGAATCCCTCTTCTACACACAGGGAGAAATGTGTGACTCGGACTGGGGTTGCTGCAGCAGCACAGGGAGTGGTGGGGACAGCTCAGCTAGTAGGTAAAAAAGAGATGTTAAAGTGAAACCTATAACTGCAATCTTTCATGCATGGAGGTACAGCTGCCAAAGGGGGGTTTCAGTGTCTGAAAATTTTTCTTAAGGTTAGCTACTTACAGCACTCTTAATACACAGATAATTGTTTTACCTGTGGGTTTTCTGTTTGTGTGTTCGTTTGTATTTAATAGGATAAATTCCGGTGGGAACGGACCTCAGGAGGTCTCTAGACCAACCTCCTGCTCAAAGCATGGTCAGCTCTTAGATCAGACCCAGTTACTCAGGGCTTTATCTAGTTGTATCTTGAAAACCTAGAAGGATGAAGGCTGCACAAACTCTCTGAGCAACCTACCCCTCTGCTTCATTGTCCTCATGGGGAAAAAGATTTTCCTTATATCCCATCTGAACCTGTCTTGTTTCAGCTTATGCCTGTTGTTTCTCATCATCTTTCCATGCTTCACTGTGCAGGACCTAGATCCACCTCCTTGATGCCATCCTATAGGCACCCAGGGTGGCTGTTCAGTCTGTCAAAAGCTGTCCCTGTCCCAGGCTGCACGTCCCCATTCTCCTTTGCTTCTCCTCACAGAGCAAGTACTCCAGTTCCCAAAGTTGTGGTGGCCCTGAACTCACCCCTGATTATGAGTCTTTGCCTGGGAATGACTACCCAAGACTGCTTCCCCTCTTTTCTGCAATAACCCCCACTGGAAGATGCAAATATCTGGGAAATGGAAAACTCCTCTTCAATGCTGTCTTCCCTTTGGGGGCCCAGCTCCCAAGCCACGTCTCAGTGCTCCAGAAAGAACTTATAGGAAACCAGTGCAGTACGATGGAAAGATGAGAGCTCCAGAGTTAAACCTGGCCCATATATCTACGGATAGAAGGTTAATTAAGCCTTTGTGTCTGATTTTTATCTCCCAGACAATGGGAAAAGGAGGAATAAGAGTGAGTTTTTTCCTGCTGCATTTCTTTGTTTTAGCCTGAACAGCTGCTTCATTCAGTTGAGCTTTATCGTTTCTCATTCAGTATGATTTTGAGTCACAGCTTCTCCAGCTGTTTTGCATGGCTCTAAGCCTTAAGTTTCCTTGTTAAGATGAATTTCATTTTCCAGCTATTGATCTTACCTTCTAAATTTTTCATTCTCTCTTTGAAGTTGCAGCCAAATAGAAATGTTCCTGCCACTGACTGTGACTTTCTCACATGAAAATTAAGCTCAATGTATACGGCTATGTAAAGGTAATGAAATCAGATCATCATCTGAGAAAAATCAAAGCCTTTACCAGTAACTTTTACGAAAATATTCTCTGTTTTCCTGTACAATGGAGGTCCAAAATCTCTATTTGTGGCCTAGGTGTGGCACTACTCAGATGATAAAGATACTCTGATTCCATATAACTTCTTAATGATTTTGTTTACTCTCATAGATTCACTTTCAGCAGATTAATGATTGTTTTCTTTCTAGAGAAGATGATTCAGTAATAATTCTTTAGGGCCAGAAAGAAAAACTTACTGGATAGAATTGCTAATGTTTAGGTGAAATATTACACAAGACAGAATTATAAATTAATGCCACATACACATATCTGAAATGCCTAAAATTCAGCTGAGAGAATTGTTTGTATGTTTACTCTGCTGTGAATGAAGGGAGAGTATTTAGAATCAGGTGATGATCATTAGTCAACTATTAGATTAAGAGGTAGGAAATGCTGACTTCACAGGCCCACAGGACTTTGTAATTAAGTTTTATTCTATTTTTAATCAGTGTAACCCTAAATAGGCTTACCAACCACTTTACTCCATGCAAATTGTTTCTCTACACAATGCCTCAGTTGTAGGGAAGGTGTTTGTCATAGAACTGAAGGGATTAACAAGAGTAAAAGAATGTTTCTAGAAGTATTTTTTTTCAGAGTTCTGTTTTATTGTAGTTCAGACAACTCCCGCTTCCTTCAGAAGAGCCATAGTCAGCCAGACTTTCTTGGTATCTAGTTTAAGCTCTGCAACCTGATCCAGTACCCCTGGATCCATCCTGAGGTGGATGCTTCAGTGTACCATAGTCAGTGGGAAACTCCAGAGATCCCTGGTCACCCCTGCCCCCGGAGAGCAGCGCAGGCCAACAGCAGCCTGATGGTGGCAAAGGTTCTAGGCACAATGAATGGGATGCCACCTGGAGCCTGACAATACCAGAGCATGGGCATTGGTGGTGTCTGAGGAGTCTCTGGCTGCAGGATACACCCAGCACTTGTAGAGCCTGGTCCACAGCTGTGGATGGGTGTGTAGTCACCTCATGTTTCTGGAGCTTGGAAAGAAGGAGCGGTGGCTGCCAGTTCAGTACGATGTCAGAGGGGTGACACTTCTGATCCTGTTTACCTTCTGGGTGTCCCCTCCTGGCCCAGCCACGGGGCAGGGAATGGGCAGGCTCTGCCCTGCAGCAGTGACAGCCTGCAGCTGGGGACGAGCACCTCAGGGGCCAGAGGTGGAATAAATCAGACTCTGGTCCCCAAAGTTGGATGGGTGTGGGAGCCATAGGGATGGCACCAATTAAATATTCTCTGTGTACTCCCAAATAGCAGGACCCTGCAGCAGAAATGCTGGCTACCCTCTAGCACCCACCAGATTTCAGTTTTCAGCTATCAGTTTTACGTAGTAGGCACTCAGATTCCCCAGGGATGGGAAACAGTATAAAACAAGCAAACAAACCATTACACATCATCTTCATCCTCTCCTAAGCATGTTAATCTCTGTCAATGTTAATACAGCTGTTAATCCTCCATTTAATAATGAAAATTCCTGTCTCAAAACCTGACTTTTATCCGCAAGCTATAATACTACAATGCTCTGGCCATCGTTTAATCTTAGTCATAATGGGTCTTTGAAAAGCAGCAGACTGTCCATTCAAGCCTCAGAAATCACCTCTCTTATCACAGTGTTTCTGTTTGAACAACACCACTTTTATGTTACACTTGCAAACAAAGGTCCTGCCTTCTTTCCTCACCTCTTCACATCTTTTGTGACCTATTTCCCGCCAAAACTTTGTTCTTTTCAGAATGGAAACCAAGAAAAATTTGCAATTTTCCTTCATTTCTTTTTATTTTCCTTTTCCTTTTGATGCCATTGTGGTGATACACTGAACTCAGGACTCTGCTCTCAGCACTCCCTTCCTCCCTCCGGCTCAGTTCGTGCCACCCCTCCCCACCTTTCTGCGTTCCCTCCTCTTTTTGCTATTTGGTTTATGCTGTCAGTGAATGTAACTGTTCTGTTTAGGAAAAAAAAGATCACTTTTTCTTTTGATCCACTTCCAGTGCTCATTGTGCTACATCTTATTTCATTCCTTCTACAAAAGTCATTGTTAAGCCCCTTTTTTCCAAAGTATATACCTTTGTTTGATTCAAAAATCACTACTTCCATGCCTTTTCTTGAGAAGCCTTTTTATCAGTGCTGGTATCTTTTGTCAACTCCTACTGCATTTTCAACCTCCCTTTCCCTCAGTATGATCCCTGAAGAGGTAGGTTTTATTTTTCTTACCTCTCTTCTTCTCAGTGCTCATTTCAACCAGGTTCTGATGTTATAAACAGTACAGTTGCTGTGCTGTTTGTGTATTTTGGACAAACTACACATTTTGCCTTCTGAACATGACTACATTGAAATTTGTTTCATGTCTGTCCTTTCAATTCATAAATATCATGATTTTTCACTTTACAGGAACAAGTGGTCCTGCAAGTAGCTACATTCACCCTCCACTAATCTTTGGACAGAGTTTATGGTTTTCTCCTTTTCAAAAAATGCCCATGTTGTGATTTTCCTCATATTTGCAAAGTGTTCATTCTCCAGACTGAAGATTCAGCATCTTTCTGACCCATAACTTATTTTTGTACCATTATTTCAAGCCATTTAGAGCTCAGCTTTGCAGGATACTAAACATAATGCTGCACTGGAGCACTTAAGCATCGACTTACTGTTCAGCAGATGTGCAGTCTGTTCCAGCTGTAAGCATCTGTTCACATATTTAGATTGAAGTACAAAATTAAGTTCTCAGGTGGACCAGGGTTCATGGGCTCAGTGGCAGAGCTGAGCCTTATGTTTTCCTCCGGCATCCAGAGGTGCTGCTCGACACAGAACCGTGTCCATGCAGAATCAAGCTCTCCAGAGCCAGATCTGAAGCACATTTTTTGTAACACCGGTGTACGGAGAATCTGTGTCCTGAAGTGCTGACATTTAATTTCAGTAAAACCAAAGATAATACTGGCAGAAATACATATCCACCGATCAGCATGTTAAAAAGTAGTTTTCCATAAGTGTATCAAGCTGCCTTGAATAATTCCCCCATGCTATTCAACCACCAACCCAAATACTCCCCAAATTAAACCAGATTTCCTACACCACTGTTGCAATAATTTTCACATACATCCTAGATTATTATACTTTTCAGGACAATGGTCTGTTCCTTGTAACACAGGAGGAAATACAGCCTGAAATATAACTTTGGAAATGAATGGAGTCCAAGTAATTATAAAACCTGATACTGGAATATATTATAGTTATGAAAAGCATACCAGATAAATTGGAATAAATTGAAAACTGGAAGGAGAGGATATTAAAAGGACATAGAAAAGTACAGTGCAGGGATCAAATTTACTAATGTGAATATCTGAACAAACTCAAAAGTCATATTGCGGCACATACTGAGCAGTTAAGAGAATTTTAACAAGAAATAAAAATAATTGTGTATCTCCCACAACGCTGTCTCATTTTCTGTTTACAAAAGCAGATGATTAGTGTCCCTTGAATACCAACTTTTTGACATGTAAACTTGACAGGGAGTGATTGAGTTTCAGTAAGATATCCCTAAACCAGGTTTTTTAACATTTATCATCTAATTGCATTTGCTATCTAGACTGTAGCTGCAAATTTCATAAGGACTTTTTATTTTTACTCTGGGTCAAGATATTAATTGATGTTTTCTAAAGTATGTTCCCTTACTGAAATTTAAAAATAAAAAAGAGACCCACACGAAGTCTAAAACCAGTTATTCTCTCTACCTTTTAAATAATCCACTATCTTGGAAAGAATAAGTACCAAAAGGTAAATCTAATCTTCAGAAATATGTCCCCAGTTTCACAGCACTTCCAAAACACCAAAGCAACTGAAGATTGAATAATACATTTAAATATAAGCTAATATTCTGGAAACCAATTGCTTAAGAGCAAATTTTTGGCTAGCATTATTTTTATTTATTTCTAGAAGGAATGGAAGATGAAGCAGATACTGGAGATTTAAATCATTAAGAGACAGATAGACTAAGTGACTGGATTACTAACTAATAGTGGTTGAAACACCCAAGTTAAAGTAACCCCTACAACCATACACAGTTACCCCTGACCCCGGACTTACTGAAGTTACTAAAGTTTCCACAAGTAAAATGTCCCAAGCATCTGGTTGTTTTGTACATCAGGAAGTTAGGAGCCTGACTTCAGAAGAATAAGGAGAAACTTCAGTATTGTGGGAGTCCACATTGGCTCCCTCTGGGATCAGGTCCCAGGAGGCAGCAGGAGGGGTGGTGGCTGTGAGCTTCTTTAAAGGTTTCTAATAATTCAATTGAGAGCTTGGGCACAGAGCTTGCAGCTGAGTTAGGAGAGATAAGGGTCTGAAAGTCTCTTTTGTGGACCTTTAGGACATGCTCCAAATGCACGTGGCTCACAAGTTTAAAGCTAAGCAGATGTAGAGAAATCTGTGGGTCCAGGACCTGCAACAATCTTTTGGAAAGAGCTGTGGATGTTCAATCAAATAGCAGCAGTGGCCCTGCCCGCCTGCCCTGCTGCCAAGATTGCAAGGCAAGCTGAAGAATCTTGTTAAGAAATGCTTCAGGCAAAACTAAACAGAGAAAATCATTGTAAGGAGAAAAGGGGAACACTTCAAACACAACCTAAAATGATTATTCTGCAAATAAGTGCTGCCTTCTATCTCAGTAAAAATACCTGTTCGCATAAAGCCAGATGCCAAAAAAAGAGCAGAGTATACTTTAACGTGTAAGGCAAGGGGAGACACCTTTGCAGTCACACACAGGAGAAGTGCAGCACGGCCTGGGAGGACATTGCTTTCCTGCTCTCTTTACCCTGCACTGTCCTCACAAAAGCCTTTTTCTGCAGCTTCAGGCTGCAGCTCAGCCTCACCAGGACTAGTTGTGGAGAGAAGGGTGTTCAGTCTGCCCCTGGGGGCTTTTCCTTGCCCTCATGTCCAGGTGGTTGCCAGGGTTTGTAGCAGACCTGCCAACCTGGTGAGGCAGCCACTGTCACAGCCACAGTGATGCAGGTGGCACAGGCAGAGGAGCCTGACATCCATCCCTGGCCATGGGCACCTTCCTCAGCATCAAACTTCAGAAATAGAAATGGGGACCAAGTTGTTCACATTTGAAAGCACTTAGGCAATATTTTGCCAAGTTTCTTTGAAAACAGAACTTGGCTGAAATTATGTAAATGGAGACCAGCCAGCCTGGATGACTAATTCCTTCATTGCTTACAGCCACTTTCATTCACAGTTCAGGGTGCATCAGGAATTGAAAACAGACAGGGGTCCTGTGGAGGGAGCAAGGCAATGGGTTTTACAAGTCTTGGAACACCGTGTTATCTCCAGTTCCTCTCTGCTATCCCCCATGGAGACCCAGGAGTGGAGGAGGCAACAATGCTTCTCTGGCGTGGAGGCGATGCCAGGGTTGACACACCAAGGGCTGCTGCAGGGCTGGAACTCCCCAGGCCTGGGCTCCATCATCCCAGCCAGTTCTGTCCAAAGGAAGGGAGTTCAGGCTTGGCAGCTGTCTCAGGGGGGCTCTGGTGCTCCACTCCCACCACCATCTGCTCGCTCTTCTCCTGAGCACTGCCGGCCACAGGAAGAGCTTTAGCACATACTCACCATTCTTTCATGAGACTGTGATTGATTGATGTGATTCTTCTCCTTGGATGGTTTAGTTTGTGAAACTGCCAGAAACAGAGGGAGTTCATTAGGAATTGCCAAATCCTGTAGCATGGTAGGGGTGAGGTTGCCACCACTACCTGTTCCTGGGGCCATCTCACCAGGACCTGGAGGTCCATGCTGCCTAGTAGAGACCCATGGGGCTCCAGGGATGAGGTCACCTGGTCCCTCCGGTAGCCAGCTCTCAGACCCTCTGGCCTCTCCAGTGCCCATCCCAGACTGGGGGCACTGTTTCCCTCACTGGGTTACTGGAGCTTCTGCCTTCTGCCCTCCCTTGTGCCCCCATGTTCTTTCATGAGTGCGTGGAGACAATATTTTATTCCCATAATTTAAAAATTTGAGTTAGTATCTGTACTTCACACTGAAATCAGAATTTTGAGTATGGAAACTATAATACTGGTAGGCATTTAAATTTTACTGGTATTCATGTAATCAATAAAAATCTGTACCTCTTAGAAATGTCATCACATTTCTGCACTGTAGTTATAATGTGCTCCATATGTGTTGAGATTTATCAGAAAGGATCAAGGAAAAGATCCTGCTGTTTCTACAGCTGTTGCCTTATGTCTCTGTTTTCTCAAATACCTGGCCATGTATCCCTAGACTAGAAAGATCTTCTCTTGTAAGCAATTGAAAATCTTGGGAGTGAGATATATAGTCATCGTGCACCTAGTTTCATAGCTGAGGAATTTCCAGCTGATTCTTCTATTTCCATTTAGTAGATCACTTTCAATTAAAAGAATATAAATTATTAATGGAAGACAATAGGGGTTTTGTTGTTTGTTTTGGGTTTTTTTAATCATTCCCACTGGGCTCCAGTCAGTGGGGTGACACTGGAGATGAACTGTACCACAACAGGTTGGTTTTTTTTTTACAGACTACTGTGTACTAATCTAAATGCATAAGCAAAATGTTAATAAAATTATTTCAGAAGTTGCATCCTAGTGTTCAGTGGTTGTTCTAGCTCATTGCTACAAATTCAGAATCAATTTTCAGACTCTTGTCTTCCTTACCAGTCTGATTGTGTGTGTACTTCTACAACACGGATTAAAAAACAACGTTTGTGTATTCACAGTAGAGATTGTGTGTCATTGAATGTTACCTGTTCATGCTGGCATATGTTATTGTTCTTAAATAATCATACCTTCAACTTGTAAAAGCATTGCCATGATTATTGGGGAAACACTTTCTGGACCTAAAAACCCACTCCGAAATACAAACCTGCCTACTGTAGCTCTCAACTTACTGAACTCAACGGAACTTAACATAGCTCCAGTAAAGCCAGCAACAAAATTCCTGGCAAATTCAGGGGAAGAAGGAACTGTCCCTTTGATCTTACACACCTTCTTTTCCTTCTTATCTATATAGTTGAAAGTACTTATTTCGTTTCCAATTATCTTCTATTAAGCTTATATAATAAATTGGGCTTTTTTTTTTTTTAATTACAGAAATATAAATATGAAAAGCAATTTGAAAAACAGAATGATTCCTTCTGTAACAGAAGTGGAAGATTAATATTACCAGAGTAAAGTATTATTTGTAAAAAACACCAGGAGAGAAAGAGCTTTTCAGAGTCACAAGTGGCAATTACATACTAACCTCTCCAGGAATCTCCATGGCCACTGAACACTATAAAAGCTTGCATGAAATAAGTACTTCAGCATCTCCTGTTAGCACTAAGGTAGCACTATTTTGCAAAATAAAACACTAGAACACTGGCAAATCTACATATGTAGCAGCTGACATCCATGATTTTGTGAAAGGCTGATGACTAAAACCACCCACTAAGGCTGTTGCCAGGTGAAGAGTGATGGAAGCATGTCTGGCATGTCTGCAGACAAGTTTTAGTTGACTGTTATGTGGCCTCTTCTGTGGACTTCGCTGCATGCAGAAGCAGATAAAAAACTGTGTGCTTAGAGTTGTGTCTTACAGCACTGCCTTTGGTGGAAGACGATACTGGCAATGGGAAGTGGCAGTAAAAAACACTCTGGTGTAGACACAAACTTGAGATGTTACTCAGTGGGAAGCCACGTGTGGTTCAGAAGTGCAGCGATATATTAGGCGACAAGAGTTAGTGCAGGCTAAGTAATGAAAAACATGCAGAAGCACATTCTGCAGTTATGAATCATTTTTCTATCACAACTATAATTTTTATTAGCTACAATACTAATTGAGTTTCTTTGCAGTTACTTCAGTTCATCTCATTATTACCAGAAAATATATTAAATTGTGAATCAGAGCCTGTGGTGATCTCATGGAGGTAGGTTCATAATGAAGGACTGAAAGTGCCCATTTCTGCAGCTATCTTTCATGGAGCTGCAGAAAGAATTTACTGGGCTCTCACTAGAGATCTTCAGCTTCTGAAGCTGACAGGTGTTTACATGCTGCAGAGAAATTGGGAAGGGTGGGAAGAAATATGATGTATAAGAAAAAGCGATGATCCCCATACTGCTATGAGCTTTTTAGAACCTTCTTAGGTGTGAGGCAGTGGACCCCAGGCAGGAGCAGTGCCACTCAGCTGCCTGTCCTGATTTAAAGATGGGGTAGCTGGTTGTATCCTCCACCTGCAGGGCTTATGAGCAGAGCTCACTGCAAACCAGACATCACCCCACAAAGATGGCTCAGATACTGAGCTAGTGGGAATAACAGGTCAGCATCAGTTTTTCTTTTCCACATAGCACAGGGGAATATTTGGGATGAATTCTGAGCAAAACGGTCTCCAAATGATTTTTTTTCACATGAAAGACAGTCTGCAAATATGCCTTGTGCCATGTCACACAGTGATTTGATCGTTTTGCAAATAACAACAAATCAGTTGCATCAGTTCAGTGGTAATGATCTGGACTGTTGTGTTGTTTTTCTTTTTAGTGTAAAATATTTTGTATGCATTTATGTATATTTGGGACTCTGCTACTTTAAAAACTTAGTCAGGAAGTGCTGTTAGTAATTGATTTTTGGGCCTAGAAAGTGGTTGGAGACATGAAGTGTTAGTACTAGAATGTCCCCTGCTATCTGGAAGGACTTCATGTGCAGCAAACTGTAACATTGGTATGTCTGATCTCCAGCCTCACAGTTACCTGTTTGCAGGTCTGTTCATTGTGGGCACAGTCTGAGTGTTCACAAGCTTGGGTCGTGCAGGTGAGGAGGAAAAGAGACTATAATCTACAGTAGCGCAAAGTGGTGAAGGGACAAGAGGAGGTGACTTAGAGCTGGAAAATGTGGCACCAGGTGGGCTGAACTGCAGGGCTGCCAGGGAGAGGCTGGGTACCAGCAATTCTGAAAGCAGCAGGGGAGTAAGAGACTGGCAATGAGCTAGTTCAGGGACGGGACAGTCTCTATAGGTGAAGCAAACAGCCAGAATGAATGAATCAAGTGTATTCAGAAGAGGAGGAGAAAGATCATGTGCTTGCCTATAAGCCTTCGTTTTTTTTACCTGCACTTTTCTTCCTGTAGAGCCATGTGTTCTGTGTTTTGTCATATGTTCTAAGACCCCAAAGTCAAAACAGATCTTCCCTCTTTCAGTCTGTGAAATTTCCCTTCACATCCATTTGCATGGAGCAATAACTGCTTTGGCCTAAAACTATGTCTTCTATATAAGTATTATGAGCTGAACCATTCAGCACTCCAGTTGGTTGTTTGCTGTAAGAAACAACCCCACTGTTGAAGATCTGAACTCTGTTTCCTATCTGAAGGCACTGGTTTCTCTGGTCTTCCCATGTTACGGGAGAGAACTCTTAGGTACAAAATGTATTTTTACTGGGAGGTACTTACACACTGTGAGCAAGCCATCTCTCTGTCCTTTTTGATAAAACTAATCATAGCAATCTCTTTAAACTTGATATTGTTAGGCTTCTTCTCCAGCCCCTAATCGTATCTGAAATTCTTTTTGGCAGCCATTTCAATTTTTCAGTGTTTGTTCAGTGCTTGCCCTATGTATTCATATGTATTTGATGAATTCACAGAGAGAAAATCCTTTCTCAGCTTCCCTTCTGCTACATTAAAGAAGCTGAGGTCCTGTCTTCTAAAGAAGACTTTTTGGTCTTCCATCTTAGTAGCCTTTTCCTGCATCCAGCCCACACAGAAATCCTCTTTCTTGAACAGGAGTGACCAGAAATACACACACACATTTTATTCATCATCCTTCCACCATGACAATGATTTTTCTTACGGCTGCCTCAGAAGTTTCTGGTTGGTTTTGGGTTTTTTTTGTTTATTTATTGTTGTTGTTTGCTTGTTTTCAGATATTAAATACTAACATCTGTGCCTCTGAGACACATAATTTTTTCCCAGTCTGAACTTTATAGTGTTATAGTGTTTGGCAGTAAGTAAGTTCTGGAATATTCAAGGAATGTCTTTTTCAGCCATTCCCTTGTTGTCCATATCTGCTACCTGGTATCCGGTGATAACCAGCAATCCGAGCGTGCTGCCTGTGCCAGCAAGCCCCGCTGGCACTTCAGACAGATGCGCTCAAGAATGAATGGGACAGAACAGCGTCCTGCAGGGACTTCAGAAACCCCACTTCTGTTGTCATTTGTAGCCCAACAGAAACATATCCCTACTTCCAAAAGAATACCTAATAGTCATGTTTATTCTCTCTCTCTTAGAAACAATGAACTAATTCTTGCCATTTAACTCCGGTTATTCACTGAAAGAAGAATCATTTGCTCAAGGACTGAAAACCTTGAGTAACCTCAGAAGTCCGGAGTTCTGACCCTCATGCTCTTCACAGATACAAACCTCTCCTAGGGATCAGCAATGGCACCTAATAGCCAAAGAGTCTGGAAAATGCACAGGAGATTTATTTATTGCAGTAGCCTTTTTCCAGCCCTCTGCATTTCAAGGCTGTCAACTTGTTAATCAGGAAGTTAGTAGCATGGCATGTGGCTGTTGGATAGTCAAGGTCATTTTGAAGTGTGTGTGTTTGTCACCAACAGTGGCACACTCAGGTATTTGTGATACAAAGTTGAGACCATTTAGTGTGGTTTCCCAGAGAGAGCATATTAAGGAATCAATTTAGCTTTTGGCCTCCCTGCATTTAACTGACTGGTAGCTGCTTAAGCAAACAATAAGACCATCAGCCATCAAGACAATGGCTGAGCTCAACTGTATTTCATTGGAGTGAAATTAAAAATTCTGCCAAAGAAAGGGGAGAGACAAGAAGATCTTGTTTTACCATTTCTGTTTACTGTCCTCTTCTAAAAAAAGAGAATAAAGTTTAATTAATAAATAATTTTTCAAGTGAATGCCTAAGTATTAACAGTAAACTAACATGTTCTAAAGAACTTCCAGAAGAAAATAATCTTATTAAACAAATAGGAAGATTACAGCTTATATGACTCAAAGTCTCAGACTCCTGTTGCAAATTAATGTCTAAAGAGTCATGCTCAGCAAGTAAAAGGGCACACTCCTGCAGCTGTATTTTCAAATATCCTATGGTATGACTTTGAAAGAAGCCCTGCTGCGTAAACATTTAGACTCAGTGCAAGACCAGTCACTGAGATCAATACAGGCACTCAGAACCCTGCAATACTGATAGGCCATTACAGCAATTCTAAAATCAATGGAGTATTTAACAAAGTGCTAATGTAATTCCATTGAGACCAAGATAGTGAGCTTGTCCTAACATGATTGTGACAGATTTTTGCAGAAGTATTTTCAATTTCTGTGTATTTTTGAGAAAAGCAAGGATACTCTTGATAACTGATAAATAGTAGTTTTCTTCGTGTATGGCATTCTAAACAAAAACCCTCTCCCACCCACAGCGTGTCTTCACTATGCAGCTGATATGGTGTTGGACTAATACTGTTCTGCTAGTATCAGCCCAGCTGCTAAGCTAGTCCTATCTAGCAGTGGTTCAGCAAGGCAGCTCACTACTTAATAATACATCCAGTATCCAAAGTTGTTCTCACCCTCTGACATGAGATGTACCAGAGCAAAAGAAAGCAATGCTCAGAGTAAACTCTTCAGCTGCAGCCAATTATTTAAACTCTCATAGAGCGAGCTAGATAGGGTATTCCTCAAAGGTCACTTTTAGCCTGATGTAGGCCAGTAAACCACCCCCTCTTAACAGCTAGTACACAGAGCAGATGCCACAGCAGCAATATTGGTGCAAAATTCTTTCTCCACGTGGAAATGTGTGACCTGCAAAGTTCTGATCCCAAAGGGAGAAAGGGGATGAGGGAACCAGAATGACATTGCTGTAATGATTCACGTCAGTCATACAGTCTCAGGCAGTGATTAGATGCCAGTGCTTTACAACAAAGGCAGTATAAGTTCCCATCCTCCCGTCACTGCAATTTCTTGCACCTGACAGTTGTGCAAATATCTGATGGTTAAAGTTCTAAACTGGACCAGTAAAATGTCTAGTTTTAAAAACAAGAACAACAATAAACAACTCCCCCACAATTACTAGTATTCAAAAATAATTAAGCTTGATGCGACTGCACAGGTAGTTAAGATCATGGTCAACAAGTAACTGCATTAATGACACTGAGGGTGACCTAAACTGCAGGCTGGGTGTGGGAAATCTTGCACCCTAAAATAAAATCTACATGGAAATATACCCTGAAAACACATGTGATGACCATCCTCTTAGCCTACAGAGCCCTCTCTTCCAGAGGGCTCAGCAACCTGTCCTCTCTTCCACCCTGGTCGGGTCCTATAAGAAGCTGTTGGAGGATGTCACTGCAGTACAAATTAAGATGCCAGCAGTATATCAAAGGACAGGGGAGAAGCAGGATCTTTAGTAAGCTGTCTAGCCTATGGAAATAGTTGTTCCAAAGTTTTTCCATGGTGCAGCATTTGCACACAGGAATTACGGACTACAGAGAGAAGAGAGACTAATACAAAAAAAATAAAAAATTAGGAAGTCACTGAAAAAGGTAGATGTAGCTTGCATTGGCTACCTCAGACTTTTTATCTCAAGAAACTGTCAGTAAAGCAGCCAGGTAAAAGGAAAAAGTGCTTAGGCTCCATATCCCCCTTCCAATCAATATTGGAAGTTGTGGAATTGCATACCGCTTGCCAAGAGGGAAATGATTTCCTTCTTTTTCAGTCATTCATCTTGCTTTGCTCCTTTCCTTTCTCCCTGATCTTAGTCACTTCTATCTGTTCCGTGCATTCTGCTAATTTTCATTTGAGATGTTTTAAGTGCCCTAATCCAGTACATTTTTAACATTTTTAAGGTTTAGAGTTCTTCCAGGAACATTTAATTGGATCACAAGGTGGTCTGGTGAATGCTTGATCCAGCACAAAGTAACCAGTGCGTAACTAGGAACCACAGAAGAAGTTCTGGTGGATACCATCACATTTAAGTTCTCATATTTTTGGCTCATGATGCTACTAGAAGCCGTACACTGGGTACTCAAGTTTTTTTCAGCTGATGTCCTCAAGTTGTTTTCAATAAGATATGATTCTGCAGTCAGTAGTCCTTCAAGGTAATATTCAATTGTGGTCAAATTCTTTGGGTCTTGATTTCAAGAATCTGGACTTACCTACTGCCTAGCAATAACTAGAGACACTTCTGAAAAACAAGCTTCTCTTGCCTGGCTGCTAGTATTAAATATTAGCATATTCTTAAAGCTTGGCATAAAGTATTTCTTTAAGACTGTTTTTAATAAAACATGTCCATCTGCAATTATAAATCAAATAGCTTTATAATTAAAAGACATACTTGGCCTTTTTTTTTTATCCTGTGAAGGTTTGTGTGAAATTGGAGCCTTGCTGTGGTGGGGTTTTTTTACATAATTGAACCTTTTCACAAATGACTTCTTCATGCTTCTTAATTAAAATGTATAACAGCTTTTTATGTAAAGAGCACAAATTCATCAAAACAAATAACAGCCCAAATTGTCACTGAATTGTTGTTTCCTTGTCACCCAGATAGAGATCTGGGAAACAATGCAGAGATATATATGACATTTCACTCTTCTTCACTGGTGTCACTACAGACCCCACTGATTCTCCTTCAGGACAGCAGGAACAGCACTGGTGCCATTTGCAACTTATTGAATACACTTTCCTACAAAACTATTGCTTTACCTGCTCTTCACCATTAAAAGTGTTCATGCCTACATTAACACACCCCTTCTCTTCTCCAGAGCCCTGAGAATCATCTTTCAAAAGCATTTCTACACAAATAGAAGAATACCTAATACTCTCCCTTGGACAACGTGCTAGTTTCAGTTATCTTTGTCTCTCCTACCATATTTCAGAGCAGAATCATTTTTATTCTGTCATAGTCTCCAGCTTTCTCATATTATGTCTGCATCATAGTACAGTGCAGTGAGCCTATAACAAAATGTGAATTAATGTTTTATGGCTGCAGGAAAAATCATGTGTTTTGTAGGCTGCAGTAATTGGGTGATCCTACTGGGACACCCTCATTGTCACTGCAGGATTTGAAGTGGCAGGTGTTTAGGTGTGATGCAGATTCATCCTCTCATGCCTGCACTGCCTCACAGCATGAGAGCAAATCCAAAGCTTCCAAAAGCCTGTAAAACTCTGATAATCCTACTAAGATTTACTGCAACTGTTCAAGAAAGAGATTCGAGTGAGTCCTGAGATTAGATAAAAAATGAACTTTTTTTTCTTTTAAAGATAAGCGAGTCCACTCTGAGGAAGAAAGTCTGTCATTCACCTTAAGTACTATCCAAGGAGAAACTAATTCCGTTCAGATGCAGGGTCAGGTTGTATGTGGAGCCATCTTGACCTGTAATCAGTTTGGTTATGAATAAACATATGTGCTCTGAGGAGCCATGGAGTGGAGATAAAATATGATCACAAACACATCCGGTCCTCCTCTCTTGGAGGTCTGTGGAAAGGCTGCCATTGATTTTGATGAGATTTGGATGTAATTCTGTCATTCACCACAGGTGCTTTTATTCAGGAGATTTTGGTTCTCTCAGTGTCTGAATAAAAGCAGACCAAATTATCATAAGAAGAAACCAGAAAAGCACGGTACTTATGAAAAATAAACTAGCCTATCTTTTAGAAAGATGTGTTGCCTCCAAATGAGTCCTTCTCTACTGGTGATGAACACCAACTCGAGTGCTAGCTTAAATGGCAAAAGGGTTTTCAGCACAGCTGGAAAAAGCTGGCAGGGATTTTGCAAAGCTGGAGGTTGCTACTTTTGTCCATTCATGGCAGTATGTGGCACCTTGTTTCACACACAAATTCTGGGGCACTCATTGATGACAGACATCACTAACCAGTAGACCTCTCACTTCCTAAAGTGGAGGGGATAAAATTACAAAATTCTGGTTTCCAATGGTCAGCGCATTAACAAAAGAGTTTGCTATTTCAGTGATTTCTATAACCACCAACATAATGTCACAAATAGCTGTTTCTCAGACACATCAGCTATAAAACTGAATTCATTTCACAGTGCTGAGATCCATGGGCTAAGTTTTTCCTGGTGCATAACAAACAGGGTCATAAAAATTTTTAAATCATGCTTCTGATTGCTAGAGCAATTGAAAGGAAAAAAGAAAATATAATGTTTCAGTTCTTGAAATATTTGAATTTCAAATTCTGACTGGACCAGAAGTTACAGGGAAGTTGTTGGGTCTTTGAGGTGAGGCTAGAAGCATTTATTTAAAGCAGATCAAATAAGACACTCATGACAATAACACTCTGACAATAGCATAATTGAACAGTAGGTTGAGCATAACTTTGGCACACTATATAGCCTGTTGATAATTTTCTGTTATAAAAAAATTGTGTCAGAAAACATTCAGAAATTGAAATCATAATTCCTTGTGGAAACACGTCAATATCAATGATTCTTTCCACTGAGCAGAAGTAAGGACCCCATAGATACTTGTCAGTCAGACTGGTCTCTACACACTGTTTGAAGCACATGATCTGGTGAGGCAGAAGTGATGGAGATCCCCTGGCTGAGCAGCCCATGAGATATCTTTTTTATAAACTAAGATGTTTTTTGTTTCCTCTTCCCCAGGTTGTCACCCCGATCGAAAGAGGACTTGTAGGCTTAATGAGTACTCTCCCATTGACAGCAGAAGCAAATCATTAGCAAACAGCATTAGCTCTGGCAGAGCCACAGCTTTCAAGATTCAGCTTGCATTTGAAAGTGATTTGCTACATCAAAGCTGAGAAAATATATTAATAAGAGAAAGGAAAAAAAATCCATTACGGTTTGATTATATCTCGTATTTTTGTTATTCAGCTTACCTTTTGCTATAGATCTTCTTTCTGCTTGTATTACACAGTCCAGTGCATTTCTCCATACACATAGTATTTGCATGATTTGGCAGAGAACATGAAAACCTAAATGATGATCAAACTTCCCAGATTGTGCTGAAAAGGGTCTGTTATCAAAAACACATGCAGTTAAATCACATCATATTAAATCAGCAACATTCTTAACTCTGAAGTGTGGCATCTTATTATTTATTGACTGTTTACTCTTGACTCTTTGGACTCCTCATATCTCATGATTAGCTATATATCTGATGGTTATGTTTTCTCTTAACAGCCTTGGCTTAATTTGTGCAGGTCATTTTGCTTGACCCACTTCGTCCAAACTTTTGATACTGCTCGGTACCCTCAGAGTCTACCTTGCAGTGTTCATATAGCTTAACACTGGCTGGTCTCCAGCCTTTCCCTGGTGCAAACAAAAAGCTGAATATTCCCATCCCTTATCTTGGAGGGACAGCTGCAGCTGTACTTCTTAGCTCAATTTTAACTGTATATTTCTGAAAGATTAAGTGCTATATACAAATTCATAATGAGTCTTTTGAAAAAATATCTACGGAAAACATGTAAAAGCGCAGAACTAACACTAGAAAGGGCTTTGCATCTAAAGTAACATTAGCTTGTCTTCCTACAGATTGTACAAGTCAATGGGCAACATAGTTTTCTGCTTTTTTATTGTCCCGCTACCTTTTTTTTTTGCATTGGATGATATACCGGATGATATATTAGATGATATATATTGGATGATATTTGAGACTTCTCATACACAAGCAATAATTGACCAAGTTATGTAGCATTGTTCCCTGACTTTCTGCAAGCATTGGTCTGTGTTACTTGACATTACACCATGTAATGATGGCAAGAGGTAGTAAACTGCTACCACTTAAGCAGTTTCTAGGCCAGGATAAACTGCATCAGAGGATGATGACTTAGTTACAAGCTATAACTGGAGGAATTTTCGTAAGGGATGGTCTTTCATCTGAGTGCCTTAAATTTCACCTTAATAGAGTGTCATTGTGCTGGGCAATTACGGACTTCAGCGGCAACATGCAGGAATTCACAATGAGTCTATTACCTTTCAGGACAGTCACTATGGTAGACCTGGTATCAAGTACAGAGTATACAGGGTAACTTGGCAAGAAAATAAAATATGAAAGTACGGTATCATACATACAGAATAATCCTGGCCTCAGCAACAACAACAGATCAGCTATTATTACTGGTTTTGGTCATTTTAATATTTTTTTCAGAGAAAAACAACATAAGAGGAGGTGCTCCATCCCAAAGGCTATGTGTTGCTACACCAAAGCACAACTAACTACGTTGTTAGGACTTGAGCTGTAAGACTTACCGTGCTCCACTGCGTTTCCAACTGGCATTCCCTACTTAACAGATAAGGAATTAGTTCGGTGATTAAATTATTTCCATCAAATGCTCTCTTTCAGCTATGCTGGTTGTCCTTTTGTTGTTTTATTGACCTCCATTTTCCAGGCCATTGCATTTCCAAACAGCAGTCTTTAGAAGCATTATCCCATTAAGGAAACAATTAGTTTGCAGATTTTAACATATCTGGGGCCCTACTAGTATCTGGTTGTATTTCTTCACCTGTCAGTTTGTTTCTGGAGGTTTTGCATGCCATTGCTGCCATTTTAATTGTTTGCTCTAGTTTATTAGAAGTTGTGCCATGGTTGCTAGGAGCAATGCCCAAGTAGTAGATCACACTGTGCTGATAGTTGATAATTCAGCTCCAGAGCTCCCCGGAATTCAGAGGCTGAGAGAGAACCACTGGAAAGTTGTGCTATGGGAGCTGATTGTCTTCCAAAGAAAAAGTGAATTCAAAAGGTGCCGTAAGCCCCATGGTTGAATTTTTAGGGGTTGGTGTGTCTCTGTAAGGATGTTTGCATAATCTCCCCACTGCAGCAGGACACAGTGTTGTCTTCTGCAAAAACAGAGGCAGGAGCATGACTTTGCCCTTCTCCTTCATGAGACCATTGGCCAATATCTGTCTTTGTAAGCAAGAAACCACGGAAACGTTAATTGTGATTCATCCCTATGCTACGCATGTGTTCTTTTTGTCTCCTTCCATTTCAGTATTGAACCAAGTTGCAGAGACGAAATCTGGCCCTGTGGTATTATTCAAGGTGAACAGCTGAAGGATTCAGATAGTCACTTTCTGAATGAGCTTGCAGAGGCTAAGCAGCTAGATTAGGAGAGTACAGGTGGGAAAGCGATAAATCCCATGATCAGAGGCATTTACAACAAGCGATGAGACTCTGCTTTGTGCTGTTTGTTGCTTTAGGCTGGGATTTTTAAATCCCAGTCTTTGTTGTTTTCCCAGCTTTGTTTGCTCAAGGTAAAGTGATTGTCAAATACCTCACACAGAGGCCCCTAATTCTGACAGGGATATCCAGTAATATACAGCTTAAATGAGACACAGAACTAGTATGCAGAATTATGTCATTCTGGTTTTACTGCTGCTGTTATTTCACTAATTTTACCATATAGTGGATGTTTTCAGCATGCTATTTTCCCATACAGAGTTGCAGCCCATATGCAAAAGCAAAGCATGATGCACACTAAAGGTCACATTTTGCCAGCCCTGCTCCCCTGCAGTTGTGTCTTGTAAAATCTGATCAGTCCCCAAACAGCAACAGAAACGATGCTAGATTTTCCTGGTTCTGAAAACAGCATCATGGCAGGTTAAGCAAATTTCATTTGACTGACCCTGATTCTGAAGGAAAGTGAGTAGTTTCTGAAGGCTGGCTTGTAATTTAACTCTCCCTGCATGGCACAAGGGTTTGGACTGCGGTTATTTTTACCATCCTCTTGTTATAGCTGGAGACTTGTTTGTTAAAGTCTTCTTTTGTATGCTCAGAAATAAAGGGTTACTGCTCAGGAGCTGATTGCTGAGAGTGCGGCTCCCAGCTCTTCGCAATTGTAGGATAGATGCGCCCTCCCGTGTACCAGCTCCGAAGTGTTTTTACAGCCCTGGCATTTGGAGCCCAGAAACACGTCTCCAGAGATTTGGAGATCATTATTTTTAACAAAATTTTGTCAAATAGCAACTCTGCCAAAACTCTGTTTCAATCATCCAGAATGTATTGATAACATTTTTAATTAGGAAGAAATAGAGAAGCTTAGACTTGCAAAACACATAGCAATAAAAATAGCGGGGCTGGCTCCTCCTAACTGGCTTTTCTGCTTATGCAGTGAACACAAGTCAGAAGAAACAAAGAAGTACATTCCCCAAGAGGTTTTGCTACTCCCAAGGCTGGTCTGGTAAGATTTTGTACCTCCACCTTTCATAAAATCAGTAAAATTCCTGTCAAGCAGAGCAGGGTAAAGAAAGAAATGTTTCAAGGTAACAGTCACTTCTCATAAAATTATTTGAAGGACTGTAGCACCAGACATACATTTTAATTTCAGGGAATCATTAGGGTTTAGCTAGAACCATGGAAAAATCTCTTATTTTTTACATACTTTGATTTTGACACCATCATACCAGCATGCATTCACCTCAAAACACTGAATCAAAATAGTGGCCACCACTATCTGTGTCCAACAATGTAAATTACTGCATTTTTCAAAAGTATGCATTTTTTCCTGAAATATTAGAGCATATTAGTGAATTGTAAGAGCCATAATACAGGAATCCCTAACTGAACAAGAGAGTGGCTTTCTTGATAAGGAAAAGCTCCTGTAGACAATACTAATTCAAAAGGCAGAAGAGTTATGCCAGCTCTTTCTTTAAATTTTCCCACAGAAATGGCGGGGGGCGGGGGGGGGGGGGGTGTTCCTGTTGCCCATTTTCATGTAGCTGACGGGTCCATCTCAACTCTTAGCACGTTTCTTCCCCAGGGTGACTGGGAGCAGGAGGTAGGTTAGAGGCTGTCAGCTCCCTCTGTATCTTTGCCTCTTCGTGGTCTGTGGAAGCAACCTAAAGAGATCAGCTGAGTAATGTAGGCAGCAAGCTAGCTGCTTGAAATTGGGTAGTGTGAATAATACCTCTTTGGGTGACAACACAGCTGCCTCAAAATATGCTTTGCTTTCTCTCTTCCTTTGTACTGCTATCCAAGGTGGTACAAATGATGCCAGTATCTTTATTTGAGTTAGAGATGTATTGGTCTGCTTTCCTTTCAATGGATTATCCAGTCAGATTAATTTTGTCTTTTCTTAATTTTCTTTTTTCTTCTTCTTCAAAACAGAGTAGTATTTTTGTCTTTGGATGGTTTTCAGGCTATTTCTCTTCATCTCCTGTTGTAGGTTGGGAAATTCCAGATGTATTTTGTTTCCATTGATCTATTTTGCCTAGTCACCATAAATTTCAGTCTTCTTCCTCTGCCGCATTTATTCCATCAGTTGTCTTAACTGGCAGTTTCATTAATAGTCCTTGTTCATGTATGAGATTTTCATAGCTTTGAGCTACTTCATTTCTCTAGAGAGGAATTTAATTTGCACTTTAAACATAAGCAACACTTAGTCTCCACGCAGATACTGGCAGCTCTTATGCCGTGGACTGCTTCAGATGTATCAGCATTGGGGTTTTTTTTACTTTTTTTTTTTTTCTCCTTTTTACCCCAATTTGTTTCTTTTCTTTAATAAAAAGGAATCTCAGTACTGGAACCTGATTTCAGACCCTAAAATTACACTCCCTTTCACTGAGGCAAACCAAGAAAGAAACCTAGCAGTTACTTCTGAAGTTAAAATCACTTGCTTTCAATAAGCCAGCAGCTGAGGCTCTATCACTTCCCCGTTCTGCAGCTCCTGTTCGAATGCCTTAAAAGCCAAAAGGAAATAAAAAAAAAGCTGCTATAAAAGTGGAGATTGAAGCTTGTGCTATTACTAAATGCTCAAATATATTTACTGCATACGATATAAAGTGACCACATAATATGACAGACTAGGAAGATGGTTTAACAGTTCTAACACTTAAGGTGCAAAACTGGATTCAACTAAAAAATCCAAAAGTACACACAAATGTTTCCCAGAGGTTTTTCTTTGAACTGAGTTTAAAACATAGCTGGTAGCATTTACTAATCACTGATTGTCCAAGATACGTATTCTTAGATATGCTGGGCCTCAGGACCCCAAATTTATGCTGCGTGAAACCAAACTTCTATTTATTGTAGCTATATTAATGCATCCTGTATAGATACCAGCTAAGTACCTTAGGTGAGTTCCACGGTATGTTACCAATTATGGTGCCTATTCCATCTAACCATTGTTTTCTTCCAACCATTTCTGGTATCTCCTAGATCAGATGCAAGTTGGGGTTGTCCTGATTGTCAGAAAGGAGTCTAACAGGACCTACATGAAGAGCTCAGAGCAGTCTAATGAACTGAAAGCAATTCAGAATGAAAGGATGCAGCTTCACAATGTTCTTGCTCAATAAAACTTGATGTATAATAGTTTTTTCTTGATCTAGTGGATAATTTGAAATTAAGAGAGTACCGTTGCTGCCTTACAGAAACTTTCTACATCAATACTCCACAAGAAAGTTGTATACGATACAATCAATATATGCAAGTGGCAAGACAAAAGATTAATGTTATTAATTTACTTGAGGAACAGCGACTTATAGTGGCTTTGTTGGGCTCTTTGATACAGAGATGGGTCTAGCTAACTGAAGTGAGGACGACATGGAGACTTGGCATTTCCAAAGCCGCCTGTTCTAAAGCCTTTTCTCCTGACGTGGAAAACCAACACAACCGCATCCATAGAGATTAATGTAAAGTTTAAAAAGCTTTGAGAAACAGTCCAACCTCTGACATGCAAACACTGCATGTCACCCTCTGTCATATGCAAGAATGTTTCAAATAGCTGTTGAACTCATGCTAAACTTAAACAATAGTCTCAGATTTTTAAATTGCTATTACTGTTGCTTGATGCCAGTATTCTTCAACAGTTTAGTTTCACAACAATGAAGTTATTCTGTTTCTCCTGTGGGTTGATAATACGTTACTGGTGGGTTACTAGTTGTTTTTTTTAAAGAACACAGGGCACAATCGAGCCATTTTGTTGCTGACACAGTTTTTCTGTCTTCTAGAGAAATATGCAGGTATATAAAGTGAACACAGTTTCACACTGATTTGTGGTTTGGGAATCTGGTCAGCCAAGCAGGACCTCCTCTGGACATTTCTCCAGTTCCCACTCCTGTCAGATATTACTGTCCCAGCTGACACTTCCCTGTAGCGTTCAGCACTTTCACCAGGACACCAACAAATACAGGGTCCATTCTGTGAGGCAGGATCTTCATCTTCCTTACTGTCTGGGAAACAGATGATATAGCTTGGATGCTACTTAAGTAGGAAGTGTAAATCCTACCATTACCATTACTTTCGGTGAGACAGAATGGGAAATTGTGCCCCATACATTTTACTTAGCAGCCTATAATATTTATTTACCTAGCAAGTGGTGGGAAGAAGATCCCATTGCAAAGATCCCATTTTAAAATGAAGTAATTTGTCAACATTTCTTTTTCCACTCATTTCAATTTGTATGCAAGGATATTAAGTTTTATCTCTGGCTGTGCTACAGGGCTATAGTTTATTCACAGCAGGAAAGATAGCAAATATAAACAGCAAGCTAATGGGCTGAACCGCTATCTAGCTGGAGCTAAAGCATAGCTAAGTAAGGTTGACGTTACAGTACAGTAGCTGCAACAAACAAGTCAATGTGTCCTTCAGATTACAGCTTATTTGGGCCATGAGTAACATAAAATTTGAACCTCAAGTGTGCATTTTAAAATTGCGTCTGAGAGAATTTATGATTCTTTCTAATGTATGTCCAGTAATGCTATTTCAAATTAAAATTGATAACAGCCACTTCAAAATTTGTAAACGACGATGCTTACATCTAAACTGGGAAGATAATAACTTGCATAAATAAAACAAAGTGACTACTTAACCAATGCTTACTCTTCTGTTGTCCACAGACATCCCCGTCGGGTCAGTTATTTTGTACTTACCAATCTTCCTGTGGAACGCTTGTTGGATTTGGGTATCCTTTGCTGGCTACAATTGCTTTTAACTTGAACTGATTTAACAGTGTTTATTAGATGTTATTTTCAGAGCATTTCCGCAATGAATACAAGCTTCCATAAACAAACAGGTGTCCTTGGATAGGGAAAGATGAACTTTTTTCTTTGTATTCTTTTGTGCATAACAGAAATAGTTTCAGCCAGCATGATCTGAATTATCACAACTTTTACATCACAGAGAGTGACTGTAAATTTAACAACCGGCTGGTCCTTACCATCAAAACATTCACATAAAGTTTCTCGAGTACCCTCTGTACCGAGAATGTAATAGCTGCTTCACCTGAACAAGAAGATGCCTGCTGCCCAGAATTTTGATGACAGCAATGGAGAGAAATATACTCCTTTTTCAAACTTACATAACATTTCTCACTGATGCAATAATGGTAAAATATCTGGGAAAAAATATTACAACAAAACCTTTTCTTTAGTGATGTGTCAACTTTATTCACTCCTGCATGCAAAAGCTGAATTATTTATTTGCATGAGATAATATATTCTGTAAGGTTGCAGCAAATACTCGTTGATGTCCTAGGATAAATTTTAACTTGATCAGGTAGGTATAGTACTAAATTTTTTTTCTCCAGATATATAGCCTGCTGTTAACAACAGTCTAAAAGTGCTTCTACAAGCACCACTTTGAGCTGGAGTTGCTGACTTATTTTTAGATCAAAAGTGATGAAAAATTGCCAAGACTGTTGAGTTGCCTTAGTTGTCAAAATGACATTTCATGAGTGAGATAGTCATCTAACTATTGATAAGCCTGGGAATCTTGTTACCTCCTGTGAGCTCTCATGACAGCTACGTATTCTACATTTCTGCTGCTGCTAAAAGAATGAACAGCATTCATCAAATGGGCTGGTAGCTGGAACTATTCACTGGAAATCTCAGTTATTTCTGTAGGAAGATGGAAATATATTAAAATAATAACCTGAATTTCAAAAGCTCAATGTCAGGCTCTGCATCCCAAGCTTGAGGATGAAGTTGACCAAACACTCCAATAAGTGCACTGTCTTCATCCTTTCTGGAAATCAGAAATTAATGGGAGTAATGCTCTCCTATTCTCCCTCTTTGTTTTCATTATTTTTTTCCATAGCTCTGAAATTCAGAATTGTTCTTCTTCCCATTAGAAGGATCTCTGAGTAGGTAGAGGTGAGTGATGGTTGGATATGAAATTTCCAGAATAAAGTGGATTTGTCCCCAAAGTCCAGGTCTCACAGAAATGAAATCTCAGTTGTGAAGGATACATAACAGGAAAATCAAAGCAAATATGTACACTAAATCTTGATTAATCTGACAATGAAGGCAGACCAACACACATTGCAGTAGACTTCAGTTAGAAATTTGGGCTTTTTCTGACTTATCTTTCTAGACAATTCTGTATTAGGAACAAAATGAATACCTGTACTGTAGTTCAGAATCAAGCTTGTGCCTATGTTGAGGAAGCTTGATCATAAGCATAAATATGGAAGTCTAGTTCAAAGAACTGTGCTTTACTGACTGTGCACATTAACTCTGATTTGGAAGCTCGTAGGAAATTATTTCAGTCAAAAAAAGTCTAAGTTTCAGAGCACCTGTCTTCGAGAGGCTTTTTGCAGTAACACATCTCAGTCCCATTTCTGGCACAGGTCTTGACACAAATGTGGATGCATACAGAAGACTTTGAATGTTACAAGGTTCTTCGATATGGTACCATAGCAATTTAATTATTTACTCCAGTGCTGCCTCAGCTACACTAAGCTTAAGGAATTAGATGGGATGCAAGATTCTAGCTTTAACTTGCAAAAATGCAAATGATTTGGAATTGCTCAGAAACTTCACTCTCCATCATGCAGTGATTAGAAGCACTCAATCTGGAATCCTTGCCCATGGCACAACATCCAGCCTGAGTGACTGCTGGATTTGGGATCTTTTCCACCACACATGCTTTTCCCAGCTCCCAAGAATTTAAAGCACTGCAGAACACTGACCTTCCTGTTCACAGTTTTCAAGGAGGATGTGACCTGAAATGCAGATCAGATTTCTGGAAAGTCCTTTCTGTTGCATTTCACATTTTTAATTGTGGGATAATCTTCCCAGGACATAAGACAAATATCTAGGACTGCTTTTGTCCAAGAAAATCAACAAATGAAGAGCTTACAGCTGTGTCTCCTAGCCTGTCCCTTGTGAGAGCTCAGGACTGTTACTCCACCTTCTTCATCTCTTCTGCTTTTGACATAGTCATGTGAAAAATCAGCCCTTGCTGATTTTCTGCAGGATCTATAGCAGATGAAGAAACAGAAATTTCATTAAAGGTGAGAAACCAGCACGATTACAATTCATAATATCTCAAGTACATAACAGAAATATTGCCCATTGCATCGTGTCTTTTTTTTCCCTGAATTCTGTGTGTAGTTTTAAACAGAGAAGTTATTAATTTTGCCTTCCACATAACCAGACTTGTACATTTTCTCACCAGACTCACCTGGATTACTGGAAGTCTCCCACTAGCCTTCTTGACATAAGGGACTTGAACTCCCCATACATACAGAACATCTCTCCTTGCTTGTTAATCCACTTAAATAATCCTTAAAATGCCAGATCTCATTGGTGCTATCACTATCTTGCACTGTTTCCCCCCCAAGAGCTGAACGTTCCTCTCCTTCCTCATCTCCAGAGACACACAGAATTCAGTACCTCCTTTGTTTGCTTTGCCCTGATCTGCTCCACCTGCCCCCCAGGGTTAATTCTCCTGTGGTGCCCAGTTTAGCTTCACCTGTTTTTTTTGCAGAAAATGCTCAGTAATCCTGTATGTATATGAAATATGCAGATACATTCCTTTGCAAGTTGTCTGTCTTATTAACTTGCAAAATCTACACGATACAAGGGCAGAGAGTTTCAGAAACGTAAAAGAGCGCAGAGGTTTTGCTACTGCATTTGCTCTTGTGATATAGGGGTCTGAGACCAAAAAACATAAACACCAAAAGCACACTATGATGTAGTATGCAATGCGCTTGATGAAAAGAAGAAATAACACTTTCCACTCTATATAGCACTTCAGAAATATGCATTTATTTCCTCATCTTTCATCACTTTTACAGTTTTAACCAGTGCCTCAGTGTTAATATTTGTCAGAAGCATACAATGGAACTTCAGATACTTCTGTAATTCTGAAGGAACAAACAAATTATTGGGCCTTTCCATAAGGAACCAAGCCAAAAAATAATGAAACTAATTTCTTATAACATATTACAGAGTCACATAAGATTTCAAATACATTCCTATCCTATTGCATGTTCTGTATTTACATAGTTAACTATTTGTTTATTATTTACATTTTCCAAATACTGCAGTCATAAATCTTTATTTTATATTGTACATTGTTTAATTTTTTATTACAGAAATGCTTTAACACATATTTTAGACACTTAAATTTCAATATTTGACATGAGTTCTAGGAAATCACTGCCTAGTTTCACTAGTGATGTGTCAAGATGCCTCCTTCATAAGAAAATACATATTACAAAGGAATTTAATAATATTCAGAACCCTGGATTTAAAAAAACCCAAAAAGTACATGGGATGTAATAATAATGTTATTTCCTTTTCTATGCAATACTTTGTTTGGAATGACATTTCACCTGAGATGTAGAATCGTTAAATGTAAGGTGTTTTTTTAAAAAATAAAATGAAATATTTAATGTAAATTTAAAGTATTGATAATTTGAAATATTACGTAAATGTTTTCCTTCTATTTACTGAAAACTATTCCTATCTGTATAGATATATGTTTTTTATATATCTATATCATATTTTCCAGAAAAGTCTACATCTACATAAATAAGCATTGCTATTATATCAGGAAACTTCCCACTATGCTTAAAAAGCAATGTGCTCAAGTACAATATTCAACTTCTGACGCAGACACAATAGTAAATGTGACCTCTCATGGTAATACTTTCTTCCAAAGGAAGTAAGAGGTACCTGTTGAATTCGGAAGACATGGCAGACAACTTCTGTGGACCCGATGGAGGAAACTTTATATATAACCAGCCCCATAAATGCTATGCAGGAGCATCTGACACAGTAGACAACTTTGGGTCAACCTTCCGTGTTACATGTAACTACCTAAATAACATCTTAATAGAAAAGAGTTAATTCTAGAAAACCCTTACAACATTGTGCACTTAATGCTGTGTGTCTTCTCTAGTTACAATAATATGCATTTCTATTAACAAATGATTGTAGATACTAAGTTTAAAGCAAATGGTAATAAATTTCAGGTTTCTTTTATTCTGTTATTGGTAGATATTCTGTTAGGCACAATATGACATTCTTTGTAAACATAAAACATAAATTGTGATACATTAGAACATGAACTGAAGTTACAAAACACAGTATAGGGACGTTTAAGAAACACAGACCCACTACACACGCTGGGCACAAACACAGCGATCCAGGAGGCCTGAACTTGTCTCCACCGTAACTGAAAACCCTGGCTGATGCCAGCAGAGCAGAAATGCATCCTAGTCACCAAACACACCTGCTTCTGAATTCAGCCATTTTTTTCCTCTTCTACCAAAGATTTCATATAATTTTAAAATACAGATCTCATAATCACATGTTGGCTAAAATATACTTATTTCTATCAACCCTGAAACACCTAATTATTATAAAGTCGGTGTCAAGAACTAAGGCCCCTGAAACAAGGAATGTAACTAACACATCTAGAAAAGCTTTCTTCAAAATTCCTATCTGCATATTTTTTAAGAACTTGAAAATAATCTTCCAATAACAAGTCATAAGAGAAAACCCCTTGAAGACCTTTTATTTCCCAAACTTAAAAGCACACTACACTTTTTGTACAATGTGCAACTTGAGAACTGAACTGAGGAATAACAATTTTGAGCTTCCAGTATATTGCTTATTGCCACTCTCACCCTTAATAACCTGTATGTGTAGGGTAGGCACAAATTAGTGTGAGTTATTTACATCCAACAGAGCAACATCAGAATTCTTATCTGAAAAGATTTTTTGAAAATAAATAGTGCACTTAAATTATGTAAGTTTTAAGGAATTGTTCAGTATGCCATAATTATATGAAGAAACATTAATTTCATTCTATAAAGTCATAGAGAATTTGTATTCTGTTAATGACATGAGTGATCTGAGTATATAGTTACTGTTATTGTTATTGGGAACTATCTTCTCACTTCCTCTGAATACTCAGAAAAAAAAGTATTAAATAATTCAACAAATAAGCTTTGGAAAGCTTTTTCTTTTTCTAACCTGCTAGAAATGGAGAATAAGGCAACAATTGAGATAAAAATATATCTTGCTTTGTAAACCAAGCTTCTTAATACATTTCTTAAAAGTGAACTTTCATGATGACAAATTGAAAGTCCTTGAAAGAAAAGCTTTAATTACTTTGACAGGACCATGCCTTCTATTTCATTTGATATTTTAAAAATGCTTCAAAACACACAGGGAGGGATTTATTTTAGTGTTATAGATGAGTCTTCGGCTTTAAGCAACTCCTTTGTTGGGCTAAAAAGCTTCTGCGGCACTCTGCAAGACTGAGTAATGTTTAGAAAATGTCACAAATTCCATTGCAACTTTCTATATTCTTACGTTACTGAAGTATTCTAACTGAATTCCACCAAAAAACAACAGATGGTGTGCGAACACCAATGCCTCTGAGTTATAACCAGTCCTCGAAAAGCAGGCCTTGCTGGCTCATATGGTCTTACAACTATGAGAAGTTCTTTTTCCCACTGGAAGTAAATAACTTTTACTGACCAAAACTGGCTGATACAATCATGGCAGGTGACACCGACGTAACAACAAAATCATACCATAAATAGTTTTAAGTCTTAGGTACATAGAAAAATTGCTCAACCTAAATTAGACAGACTACAGTTCTCCTAATTAGACAAAGGGAAAAAAAAGAAAAGTAAGTGATAGACTGCTGAACTCATTTTTCATGCTAAGCAAAAAAGTTCACTTTTAAGTTTATTCAATGCTTGATATCCTGCTTTGTCCATTTCTTTGGTATTCTGTTCTCATTTTGCAAATTCTAACAGAATTTTAATGGTCACCTTAATTCAAATGAAAGATCAATGAGCTGAAAGCAGAATGAGAACAACAGATGCCATAATACTGCAGAACACGTTGGTCTTAATGATTTCTAGCTCTCTGTATTCACTTCTTGTAATGATTGGGAGCATCTGCAAATGCAAACTTCAGTCTGTAGGCCTCTGCTAGGAGTACACTAATTTCTTCATCTCCCCAGTGTACTGTGGGCAAATTTTGTAAAAATATCAGCAATTCCTAGATGGAGAGAAAAAGAAAAAAGACATTAAAATACCAGTGTAATAGCAATAAATTACACAATTAGTATTTATAAGGAATCACTCATGTAGTACGTCAGCATCCCAAACAAACCTGAGATCCCATTAAGTTTAGGGATTTTCCTGTAGCTTTTACAGAAATACTTGCTATCCAATCTTCCAGTTCAGAAACCAGCTAGTAATTGTAGATAACCATGGTTATTTTCTAACGTTGAGAAAAATAACATTAAAAAAAAAAAAAGGGTGTGAATTCACTTGCTCTGTAAATAGTAGGAGTGAAAGCAAGGCATGCTGCCCAAGTGTGTAAATTCTATGTACCCTTACTTGCTCTTGTACGATTATATCACTACTGGTGCACCCAATCACGGATAGAGACTCCTTGTCATACTCAGAAAAACAAGAACTCACACATAACGTATCAGAACCATCCCATTAGACTTCTAAGAGGTAAACAGTGTTAGCATATTCATTTTATAGCTGGCAATTGAGATAAAATGCTCATGGGTATTGGAGTCACTAGAAACTACCAGAAATCTAATTCTGAGCTCTGCAAATCCAAAATGGTTTATCACAGGAACCAGCCTTCTTTTAGATTGTACATATTTTCTACATTATTTTAGCACCGGGATACATCTTCCACACTTGTCAATTCCAACCAAGCTCTAGAAGTTTTCACATATAGTTTTGCATACAGTGCTTTAAAAATTCCACATGTATCCTCCACATTTAAGATCTACAATCTACTTTCAGTTTGTACCTTCTGCTGACCAGATCATTTCAACATCCCTATGTCAGGTGTGAACAAAAGGAATACCTACACTTCCTCTTTAAGGAACTACAAAACATTAATTTCATTTTAATACCTTAAATGTTTTATATAACCTCGTTATCAGGTAGGCAAGAGGTAGACAGCTACAGATAAAGCAAAGTTGCTGACTGTATTGCAGAAGTGCTAAAATTCTCTTCCCTAATTAGTCTTTTCACATATAAACATGAAGAATATCTAACTACTTCTGGTCATGCTGCTTTCTAGGTATGCCTTGTATATAGTATAGCAAGCAATGGTTCAATTTCTTTCAACTTTAATTATGTAGCAATACAGATAAAGTTAATCAATAAAAGTAATTTCAAATTATAATTTGGATTTGAAAAGGTCCTAAAATGTGGATTCCTGCTTTTGTAAGGCCTGTGTTTTATTGTAACAACATGGTATCAGCAAATACACCCAATCTCCAGTTGAGTAAAACTCAGGATTGTAGCTCTATGCTGAACTGGGATGCACAGGATCAAATCCCACAGATTGCTCTTGGAAGGATTGTTCAAAAGGGTTACTTGAAAAATATTTGCTTCCTAACCCATCACTGAATGGTCAAAATGGTCTGTATGTGGAGATACCTATCCAAAGCAGTGTTGTGCTGCAGGGTATGGAGCTACACAATTGGATAAATTTTCAAAATCATGGTTGATTGCTAAGTCTGGGACTTTAGACGAAAACTTCCCAGTCACTGATAAATAATAAATTTTGACCCAAAAGGTCACAAACTCTGAACCATGATGCAAAAGTCATCCTAGGCCAAATATGATGCTTTAAACTTTCCAAAGAAAAGATCACCTGGAGATCCTTTGTCTCATGCTTTCAATTGCTTTGACAAAAACATTCTTTTAAATTTAAGCTGGTTTTGGATCACAAACTGAACGTGGAATTTTACTACAGGAGTTATGAGGCAATCTTAGAAATGAGTGTTGTTAAGCCTGCTTGTATCTTCTAGGTGCTCTATTTTTGCAGAAAACATGCAAATAATTTGTGCACATTTATATATATGCATATACTTGTCAGCATGTACATATGTATATTTTTGCATGAATGTTTGTTAACATTTATTCTAAAGAGCAGAAATTAGTAAGCAGGAGTGCAATTAAAACCACAGTAATTATCCTACTATTTTATAAATGAGAATCCTGCAATATTCGCATAAGTATACAGCAAAATTCTTCTTCACAGGGGTCTTGTCCCCCCTTTTCCCTCCTCTGCACTTGCTTTGATGGAAGATGGCTGAAGGAGCCCTTAGCAAGGGTTCTGTGATTTCATGAAGCGGTGAGGAGCAAAAATTAACATGAAATATTTTACTTTTTCCATGAGAGAATTATTTTGGCTTCATCTATTTCATGGTCTTGCTATAGTGGCTCTTGTAATATGGAACAAGAAAGGATAGAAGTTGAGCAGTACTATATATTTAATTATGCATAAAAAGTAGTAATACAACAGAGTTAGCATGAGAATGTCTCTATTACACTTGAGAGAGCACATTTTTAATAAAGTGTTATACAACTGCCAAAATATCACTTTTAAAAAATTTCTATCAACTTATTTGACAGTTCTGCTGATAACTGTAATTAATAAATTAGCAGTGCACAGTAGGAAGATTATGTGGAGGGATGATAAATGCCTGCTTCCATTCAAGTTTTTTCTTTCCTTTTACAAAATAACTTTCAACCAGCTTTAAGACACAGCAGTTAATGAGTTTTGTGAAATTAGTTCTTTTACTGTTTGCACAGCCAAGACTTTGCTGGGTCAGACTTCGGGTGCAAACTAGTAAAAGTGATTCATATTGTTTGAGTAGTGTTTTGGTTTTTCATTTGGCTACTGTTCAAACAAAGTTGGCCTAACCAGTCTTCCAGCCATTGGAGAACCATGGGCTTTCTGGCAGACCTCAGCACTCGAACACTGGAGAACATCACCTGTGGCAACCAACACCTGCTCGTATAGAAGGTACAAGTATGAGTAGCTATTCAACAGCTAGTGATCTACAGCTCAGTTGTTTCAGTGTGAGGTTAGAAAGCAAGAGTCGACACTGGTCACACTGGTCTACTGTTTATGTGGCAACTGTGCGTATTTTTCAAGCTAGAAAATGTTGCTACAGGTTCGTGAAACATAGATAATTCTTGCAGATAAATGAATTCTGCTTATACATTCAGCTTTAAAAGTAAGGTGATCATACTGGATATGCTTCTCAGAAAATCACTACCAAAAAATCATTGAATTTCTTCAAAAGTTCTACACAGCAGTCACTTCTCCAAACATCTGTCTGCTCAATTAAAAAAAGGCAGTAAAATAACAGTCACCCATATCAATTTTGTTACCTTTAAATTTCCAAAACACTGAAGGTACATTAGCCACATACTGGAGGGTAGTAAGGTCCTACAGAGGGATCTGGATGAGCTGGATCGTTGGGCTGAGCCCAACTGTATGAGGTTCAACAAGGCCAAGTGCCGGGTCCTGCACTTGGGTCACAACAACCCCAGGCAGCGCTACAGGCTCGGGGAACAGTGGCTGGAAAGTCCCTTGGGGAAAAGGAGCTGGGGGTGTTGATTGACAGCAGGTGAACATGAGCCAGCAGTGTGCCCAGGTGGCCAAAAAGGCCAACAGCATCCTGGCTTCTATCAGGAATAGTGTGGCCAGCAGGACTATTGCAGTGATCATCCCCCTGCACTTGGCACTGGTGAGGCCGCACCTCGAATCCTGTGTTGTGTTGTGGCCCCTCACTACAAGAAAGACATTGAAGTGCTGGAGAGAGTTCAGAGCAGGGTGACAAAGCTGGTGAGGGGCCTGGAGCACAAGGGTGATGAGGAGCGGCTGACGGAACTGGGGCTGTTCAGCCTGGAGAACAGGAGGCTGAGGGGAGACCTTATTGCTGTCTACAACTACCTGAAAGGAGGTTGTAGCATGGAGGGGGTTGGTCCCTTCTCCCAAGCAGCAAGTGATAGGATGAGAGGAAGTGGCCTAGAGTTGCACCAGGGGAGGTTTAGATTGAATATTAGGAAAATATTCTTCATGGAAAGGGCTGTCAGGCATTGGAACAGGCTGCCCAGGGAAGTGGAGGAGTCACCATCCCTGGAGGTGTCTAAAAGATGTGCAGATGTGGTACTTTGGGACAAGGTTTAGTGGTGGACTTGGCAGTGTTAGGTTAACAGTTAGACTCGATGATCTTAAAGGTCTTTTCCAACCTAAATAATTCTATGATCTTACAGAACAAACCACAATTTTAAAAATAAACTTACAATTTTAGAGGTTTGTTTTCAAATAAACAGAGTGTAGAACCAGACAAAATATATAACTTTTTCTCCCAGGAGACAAAGCAGAACAGCAGGAGAAATTGTTCCAAGCTTAAGGCTGGAAAACTCAGATCATTCAACTTCACGACCTTTGTTGAGCACACACAGACTACATCTTCAATACCCATACTTATAAAACTTAACACGCAGCTCAAATCTGAAATAGGACTATTGGTGAAAAACTACTTGAATACTTGCAGGATTAATTGCAACCTTATCCATAATTTTATTCAGAATCAAATACATAAATAAATGGCAGAGTAATCTCTTGACTGTTCAAGTTCATTTCTGTTTAAGTGGGCATTTTGTCACTGTTACCAAGGGAAAAGCTTCATTCTGTACCTGTTCATACTGACTAGTGAGTATGTGTGAGAAATTTAAGTTAAGTAACTGGGCAAATACACACTGCTGGAGTGAGTTTCTTAAGATATGACTTATCTTAAACATAAGACTTATGTTCCTGTGATCTGTTTAAGAGCTTAAAAACTGACTCTGATAGAAATAAATCTTATAACTTGTTAAAAATAAGTAGAACTTGGCACAAAGCCTGATAAAGAAAATTTTATTTTCCTGAACTGCTAAAGAAAACCATCCCACATTTATCGTTGTCTGAATATGGAGCATTATTTGGAAACAAACAAACAACCATCCCACTCCCCTCCAAAAAACCCACTGAAAAAAAAGAAACAAAAAAACCTCCAGTATTTGAAGAAATGTACAAACATGTGGTAATTAGTATTTACAAGACCACATAAGAAGTTTATCTAAAACTGCTCAATTTAGTATTTACATTTAAAAAAGGGGAAAGATGATCAGAACAATAGTGATCCAAGAACATTCACTTATTCCGAATCATAACTACTATTTTTTCTCCAACAGATAAAGCAGGAACCACTAGAATCCATGCATAAATAAGGCACTCATGCTAACTGCTTAAATTCATTTTCCTATCCACATTCAGAACTAAAATATGAGACCCTCTTTGAAATATGACGAATCATGAACTTGAATTTACCATAAAAAAAAATCACTGCTGATAAACTGCTTGGTATATTTCAGAAAAACGAGTTCAAAAAGCAATATTTATAAAACATTCTTGCAATAACTGTATTTTCTGCTTAATTTAAATGATATCGTGATGCCACCTGGCTGAAGAATCAGGGCAGCCAGGAGACCATCAGCAGAGCTGAGGCTTCCAAAATCCAGTCCAATGTGTGTTTATATTTTGGTTGCATCTACAACAAATATACTCAAAACTACACCATTTGCATATGGCAAAGAGAGCGCCCCAGTTTCTTTGGACTCTTCCTGCGCTGAACAGCCTTACCCATCTCCTGAACAGGGGCCCAGCTGCACGGCCCAGGCTGCCAGCACAGCTTCAGTTCCATCTATCTGTGGTGTTCGCCCCCTCACACCACACTGTGCAAAGGCATTTCCAGCCTCCCTTCCCCTTTGCCATCCAAGCAGTGGATGGGGAAGAGTCACAGGTACTTCAAGTACGTACAACCATCAGTTAATTCCTCATCTATGGAATAACTTTGTTAAATTAACCAACCAACCACCTGCCCCCTCCAAAAATAAAAGAAAACAAACCCAAACCACCACAACAACTCCCTACCCACCCAAATTAATCCCTGTTTACTTTCACCTCTGTTTAAAATATAAGAAAAATAAGAGTATTTTGAAAGTGGTAAAAACATTAACATTGTAGGAATGAAATCACAGTGATACTTTTCCTGCCTCAGTCTTGACTGACTAAATCTGCTCCAAAACAACAAGTCTCTGTGCCCAGGAGCAACAGCTGGGGAAAGAGGTACTACCAACAGCAGAGGAAGATCAAGGTACTACTTAGATTTGCTCAATTCTCCCACCATGCACAAAAAAAAGTGCAGAGATTTTAGCAGGGCACCTCTGACACAGGGAGGGGGCTGTGGCAGATGAGAGGGTGAGAAAACTGTGGGTCTTTTTAGCTGGGAGAAGATGAAGGCAGAGTCTAAGAGCAGTTTGATATTACATACAGTGAGGGTTACAAATAAGAAAGAGGAGCCAAGAGGCAATAGTAACAAGTGGAAGCTAAGTTGTTATCAGAAGAAAGCCCTTTGCAATGAGGGTGCTTGAGCAGCTTGCCAGGGACACCTAGTGCAGCTGTATAGATATACTTTTAAAGTACCTGTACTTTCGAAATGTCATTTTCTTTAGCTACATTAACATGTATTCAAGAACTACCCTATTCACCGTGTAGTCAAGACAAAACAAGTGCTGTGGTACAGAAGTACCTTCAGAAATACAAAAAGCAAAACTGTGAGGTCTATGTTTTAAACACCAAGTTGACAAGATCTGAGAGTAACACTGCCAGGTAAGCAATGGCTGTTGTCAGAAATAAAATTATTCTTGAGAAACAAAAAGAATCTTACCATGCAAGATCCAATACTTATATCTAAGAGAAAATACCAGTCTACAAGACAGATATCTCAAAAAGAAAATTATTTACAAAGCCCTTATTCCTCATTTTCCTCTAAAATCAAAATGGTCAAGGTCTGTTCCTTATAAACTAAATCAAAACTGAATACTGCCTAAAACTTCACAAAACACATTTTTAATAATTATTACAAAGCCATCCATATAATTTTCTTCACTGAGATTGTAGCCAATGAAAACTCAGCCCACTAAAACAATCTTAAAAAATGAAAACAAAACAAAACCCAAGCAAACAACACTGAACACAGAAGCAAAAGAAAGCAAATTTTATGATGTTTTGAAATCTGGCAATAATATTGATTATTTGGTAATTGTTATCTACAGCTTTTATGCTATTTATTGTCATCCCCACTCTGCCTGACTCCATATGTGGATCTTGAAGGAAGGAACATCAAACCCAACTATAGAAGAAACAACATGGTGATAGTTAACAAAACATAAAAATGTTATTCTACTGAGTAGAGCACAAAGGTTTCTTCTGTGATAATCAAAGTAATTTATTTGTTTGAAAACTCTGTTCAGACTTTTTTGTCTGTGTGAATTATAGACCAAGTTCAACTGCAGGTTTTTTTAACAGAACAAACTTAACAGAGCATAAACCCCAGTAACAGAACAGTGTTTTTATTTCTAGCGAATATAAAAATGGCAATAACTAAAGTTAAAATCAGGCTTGAACATACTGAGGAAATTAATAGAGTTAGTTTTTAATGTCAAAACTGAGAACCGGTCTATTAATTTAACAAATAAAGGCAGTGCTAAAATACAGTATTTTTCTACTAGAGTTGTTAATCCTTCCTGCTGCTAACTGCAGTGTAATTATGGTCTGAGTACTCCTGGTCTGCCACAGCTCTATTTCATACTGATAAGCAGAACCTTACAATATTTTATGATCATGAACTTTTCAATACTAATTTAGGACTGCATATAACTAACTGAAAGGTAAATTAACTTTATATATAATCTTCCATTATTTACAAAGGAATTGCTAACAGCTGTATTTTGAGCTGTATCTGTTACATATTATGTTATGCACAAATATAAAACACTGCAAAATTTATGCTGCCATTTTGATCAAATGGCTTCTTTATGAGAGTTATTTGTACTTTCAAAAGTTGTGCTTGAAATTTTAGAACATAGCACTTACTTTTAAAGAACTAATGAAGTGCAATACCACTAAAATTTATTTAGAGAAATTATTGAGACAAGCTAAGGAGGAAAGCAGTTATTGCCTGAAAAAATGTCCATGTATCTTTTCAGATAATACAAAAGAGAAACAAGCTATATGCACACATTCAAAGAACTATAAATGTTTTTATGAGAAACTGTATAATGCAGTGTCAGAGACAGCCAGAACTGGACAATGATTCAAAAATTTTTTTCCAACCAGATGTAACTACTATACTGGCAAAAGAAACACTTAACAGAGGAATTATTTAATTCCCATTTCCTTTACAACATCATTTTTCACTTGCTCACATTGGAGGTTATTGGGTGTGAAGGAAAGGGCAGTATCACCATTACCAAGCGAGCACCCTGTCCGTGTTCTCAGTCCCTCCCCTGCATTGCACAGCAAAGCAGACAGACAGACAGACGTGCTGGCGTCTCAGCAGCAGCCACAGTGGCCAGGCCGGTGATGTGCAGTACAGAGCCAACCTCTAATCCTCTTCCCAGACACTCAGGATGAAGGATACCTGCTGCTCTGGGGCTCAGCCAAGCTCAGTCCAAATCCTCCCCCCTCAGCCTGCTATCAAAGCCACAACAAATGCCCTGGCTGGGAGGATGAAAGCCCAGGTCCAGCGCAGACCACAGAGCACAGCTGACCTTGTTCAGATGCCTCAGAGCTTCCTTCCCCTTCTCTCTGCCCCTCACTGTTGATACGTAATGCGTCAAATAAGTAGGGCTCTAACTCTGACACAACTTCTCTTTTCTTTCTTGAGTGCTGTTTTTCCTCTTTCAGTGCACTCAGCAATATTCCCTATGCTGCTGCCACTTCTTATTTCTCCAGCTGTCCTAACCTGCTACACAGAGCTGGAAATAATGAGCTGTATTTCTGGAGCACTGCGCAACTTATTGACTACCTACGTCTCAGAGCCAGAGAAGACATTTCTTTCCTATTGGGCACAGCTGGAACTGAGATAACTAAGATTTCAAAATATAATATTAAAGAGATAGTAGGAACAGGTCATCTACTGCAGTTCAATAAATATTTGCTGCAGATACAGGTTAAGAGGGGTAAGCGGAGCGGGATCCTCCAGTGGGGGAGATGAGCTCCCTGGCACAGGGCAGGCGGCGCTGGCTGAGGGAGCCCAGGCCAGGCCGGTGCGACACTGGCTGCAATAACGCCCTCCTTGTTCTCATCATTTCAGAGATTATGGGTGAACTTAAGACTTTGATAAGCAGAAGATGGGGAAACACTGGCTTATCTGTGCTAAGTGGCAGGGGCATTTAAGCCTGCACTGGACACAGTCCGAGGGACTTAGTAGAGGTTTGTTCTTGGAAAGTTGTGGATCAGTGTCACTCAAGAACTCCCTCCTTGAATGTGAAAGTTCACATCCTGCCCCAGGACAGTTTAGCAGAAGAAAACAACCAACCAACCAACCAACCACAATATTTGCTCAAAGAGTGAACATTCAACTTTGTAAATTCAATGCTAATTTTATTTTTTTCTTGTACATTTCATTACACATTACCTAAATTATGTATCTATAATGTCTTGAAAGGGTTATTATTTCAAAGAAATTGCCTAATTTATCTGAATGTTGACCTTTTTTCATATACCATGACATCTTAGACAACAGACCACAGCTAACAGAACTCAGAATAGTATGAAATAACTACAGAAACAAAAAGTTATTCAGAGTTCTAACTAGATTTGCTGCACCTTAAAGTGGCCACTTAAAAAAATCTGAAGAGCTTAAAGGTTAATTTCTCCTGCTGTCAGCTTACTTTCAGCAACTCAGGAGCATAGTGATTTTCAACAAGTATATATTTTTTATTTTTTGATTTAAATACATAATCTATACATATTTCTTGATTCAAATATACTTTTTCTTTTTACTCTTCACTTCAATGGAACAATCTTTCATTAATCTTCTGAAAACACACAGAAGTATGCTATTCTTAGAATTAATTTCATATTCTTAATAAGAACTTCATACAAACACATGTTAACTTTCTGAAAACGAAAGTTTATGACAAGTTGATGGTCTTATCATTTCCCTTTCATGTTTTTCTTTGCATGACTACTGAAAAAGATTCCTGGACTCAGCATATTAAAACCACTAAACCAGCAATTAAAGTCCTGTTTCATCTAGTATGGATCTCTTACGCAAGTCATTAGCAACCTTAATTGCTAATCATAAAATATATGGTTCTAAAGAATAATGTCAGAGAAGTTGTAGTCAGCTGACAAGAAGATTTGCAAGTTCACTGACCACGGTATGAAAATATATAAATTAATATGGTAAAAAAGTACATTAAAGGATCACAGCTGATATTGTAGGTCCTTGTTCTCAAATGAAAACAAAAAAACCCCACAGATAATTACCATCCTTAAATCTTAAAACAGGAAACAAATTTGCACGTTAGATCTTTTTATTAAAGCATCTTGCCATCTACATGTTATTATCTACAAGTTTATAAGACAAGGTTAAGGACACAGACATTAAAACAAAGCAAGCATTGCAACTGACCCTAAAAGCTGTTCAGCTCCATAAACAAACATCGTATTTTTGTAATACCTTTTTAATTTGAACTGCCTCAAAATTAAATGCGTATGAAATAGAAGTAGTTAAGGTACTAATACAGAATATTCAGAAAAGGAAGTCATCTTACTCATGTAAAGTCATCTTACTCATCTTACTGATGTAAATTTGTACTTAAATCATACAAACAAAAACAGTCTCGGGTTCTTCCTTTTACGCAAGAGAAGACAGAACTTTCATTTTAAAAATCTCATATGAAAACTGAATATCCCAGGAAACATCCAGGAAGATTTCTCAGTGTTCCAATTGCTAATGCACAGAGCAGAATGGCTCTGAACCACTCTGATTATACTTTTTGGCATACTGTTTTATGAAATATTGCTATATTGCCGATATTTCGAGATACGTGTACTTCTTGTGCACCAAAATATAAACCAAGCAAATAAAGTGCCCAAGCATATAATTTGTCACTAGCTCCATGCAAAAGCAGCAAATAAAGAAAAGAGGTGCAAATATCTGTGGTATGAGGAGTAATTAAGACCAGAAGTCATTCTATTAAAAACAAAACAAACCCCAAACCTCATGCAAACGTAGGACCTGCTGTATCAATCAAGACTGCAGCAATTACGGCAGAATTTCATTTCTGAAATGAACTGCCAATGAGTAAGTTACGATTTTTTTTTTCCTGAGTCAAGGAAGATCAAAATATTTGTACACCAGATTCCAACAGAAGATTTACAATTCTGCCTCTCCATGAAGTCCATATGCTACCCACTCTTCTTGGTTTGGTTTTCCTGACCATAACTTGGCAATGCATTTTAAGTGGAACAGTTTGCATGCACAGTTCCAAATTCACACGTATTCCCCTCTCTGCAAAGTCTTCTAAGTTTTAACACTGTAGTATAAATAGCTAAAAGCTCAAAGAAAATGAAGGAAAATAATAAAATACCAATTAAATACAATGAACTGACTTAAAGCACCTAGTAAATTTTGACAAAAAGGTATTTCACACTAAGTTTCTCTGAGTAAAATCTCACATTATTCTAAGAGAAAATATATATTAAGGATTACTGATGCAAAACTGCTTGCATATATAACTTAAGTAGTACTGTCTGCGATATACAATTTTCATATCCAATAAATATGTCATAATGAGGTGGTTACTTAAACAAGTATCTTTTTAGAGCTAAAAAAAAGCCTCCTAAACATAGTTCAAATGGAATATTGTCAGTATTGTAGGGATATAGGACTGAAAGAGGCCATTTCCATTACGTTGTTCGATCACCACATGAAGTCATATGCAGGTGTTTTGTTCTGAATAATAAATAATAGTTTCACACTTGCCATGTCAAAATTCATGAAACATCTGGGAGTCTCCAGCTTAAGGACATTAATACAGATGTCAGATAATACAACTTTCATTAAGATATCACAGTTAAAGGAAAGGACAGATAAAGAACCTGCCCAAAGTTCTGTCTCTACATCAGTGGGGAATCGGATAACTGAAGATTTCCAAATTAACTGAGGAAGCCTCACAAACCCAATAACAACTAATGCAAAAGCCCCCTCAGCTCGGAGGAGAACACCACTGCTCACATCAGGAAATCATTTAAGCTCCCTTGGTGAGTAAAGCACGCAGGCATAAGAGCACAAGCCAGGGATCATCCAAGCTACACACGCTCTCTCAATGTACAAAAACAAAAACATCCCCCATAGATCTCCTGGATGTCTTAGGAGAGAAATATATGAAAATGCATTTCCTTCGTACCTCTCAGAGGAAATGATGCATCAGTTGGCGATGCCAGAAGTGCTTTCACAGAAAGACTGAAGCATTAATTCAAATTAACACAATATCATTCAATTGCATATTATAAGCTAAAGAATAAAAATATTCTAAACCAGTATAAATACTATACAAGAAACATGATTAACAACTGTCCTCAAGACATCTTTCAACCTCTGTTTGGGGACAACAAGAATCCCAAGCCAGGATTCATCTTCCTATATCACACAATAACTCACATGAATTTATCAAGCTTTGTCAAAAAATATATACTGCCCTAATATTTTACATAGAAGGTGCTTCACTTTATCTAATGATTTATAAGTCAAAATGGAACAATTTATATCCTTTTGGTCTTTTGCCAAAATTACACTATGATTTAAATCTTTACCCTTATTATAAAGTGATCCAAATGCATTCCCTAAGATGATCATACTCTCTCTCAAGCTTTGTTTTACGAGGTTAAATAAGCCACATTTTTTTTTTTATACTCCCTGCTAGGGCAAGTTCTTCATTTCTCAGTCTACTGATGTTGTTATTATACATAATTCTGAAGAGATTACATAAAAAACAAACACATAATTCTCATGCAAATCCCAGAGATATGCAATTTTTCAAAAGAATATAGACAGAGAGTTTATTACTGGGATCATGGAAATACATTAATTCTAAATGGAGCACACAAAAGCCCTAAGCTACCTATAAATATCCCAAGGCCTCGGATTCTGAGACAATTAAAATACTAACACATTTTACTTATATAATTTTTCCATGTTATTCTTACATATCACTACACTCATTAAAATAGAAATCTACAACTTCGGCTTTGGCCAACCAGAATCTGAGATCGAATTTCTATGTAAGAAAATTAATTCCTCAGCTTTTGTGGAAAATACGAGTTTGCAAACCAGCAGCTAACTGCAGGATTTATTCTTTGCTTATCTACAAAAGAACAGCCTCCAGACACAAACGTGAGAGAAAAACGGAATGGTTTTCCCAGCACAGCGGGTGACGATGGGCTGGGTTAATCTTAGCCAACTGCTGATTTTTAAGATTTACAAGATTAAAGTCCTGAAAATGCTTAGGCCATGAGTCCCTCTTCTTGGTAATTCTAGTCCATACATGTAAGGAAATGATTAATCAAGTTTACACTCTAAAACCTCACAAAAATCTGCCTGTTGAAAGCAGTGCCCCCCACCATGGCATCAACGCTCAACAGAAGGGTTTGGCAGAGGCGCACTCTGAAAGCAGCTCCAGACTGGTCATCAAAGATCAAGCAAGTCAAAATCCTCAATTTTCCATTATGTAAAGACAAATCTTAAAAAAACATGGACAATCAATATGGAGAGAGAAATACTGTTTCCATCATATTAATTTAGCATGTGACAGACACTAGTATTATGTAAACTAAATATTAATAACAGTTTGCAGTATTTCTTCCAGGTGTAGGGTTCTTATACCCTTGTGCTTTTGTAAAAACAAAAATTACATTAAGAAATGGTCTGTAGCCTTGTAGCCTTCCCAGATTCAGAGAAAAGCCTAAAAAAAATCTGAAGCGTTTATCTAAAGACTCAAAGCCACACATAAACCAAATAGGTTTTGAGGAAACATTATAACCAAATTGATTTTCTTTGGAGAACTGGGCTTTTGACAATATTCTTTCTTGTATAAAACCATACCTTATGAATAAAAATCCACTTTGTTTAAATAAATGAACATGATCAAAAGGTGTTTAAGGGTTGGACCAAGACTGTAATAACATTTCTAATGGAAAAATACTTTAGAGGTGCATTATGGGGTATAGTACAAGCATTTGATGAGCTGGTTTGCCCACAGTAACTACATCTCTCATCTGTTCCTTAGCAGGAGGATGAGAGGAGGAACTCCTGTGTTAATCACACCGATCTCCAAGAGAGCAAATGATAGCACAGCCTGGAAGATGTGCCGCTTTTTTCACAAAGAGAGTAAAGATATCAGCTACATGAAATAGAACTTTCAGGGCTAAATTACTGGTGGCAATTTCAGTGCTCTAGAATGGGTTTGCCTGCGAGCTGGCAATTCAGAGGCAGCTCCATGCAACACTCTGTCACCTCTTCTTGGGGTGGCAATCTTTAAGAGAGGATGTGGTAGAGAACAACCGCTATTAAGGATTTCAGATGTCTCTGTTTAACGTGTTGTCCTACGCATATCAGCACCTGAAACTAAGCACGTGTATAAGAATTGTGATTAAAAAAAAAATTAACACCAAGCTTTGGTGAATCGGTTCCTGAGGACTGGATGCAACCATGGCTATTCACACAGCTCACAGCAAGCAAATGCTACTGTGCAGAAAACAAATTAGGATGGGATAAATGGGAGCTTGTACTATATTTTCAAAGGGATGTCTAATGCAAAAAACACTAGAGAGAGAAAATGAGTTATCATGTGTAAAGATCTTGCTCTTTATGGCATCTGAAAGAGCCAGCTTGGAGGCTATGAGGCAACAGTAAATCTGCTATAATGGCATTTCTGGAAGAACTTTAAATCCGATTTGTTTACAAGTAGATGACAAAACAATGGGCATTTAAACTCTTGTTATTTTTACTGTCTCGCAGTTTCAATGAGACAATTTCATTGGAAGACAGTTAAATCTACATGCACCAGCATTTAGGAAACCATAGGAGAGAACAGAAGACTGAAAGAAAATTAATCCTCCTCCATCTTCTTGTCTCAAAGAAAGGGACATGTCACTTCATTCTATTATTCAGCTCATACTCCAAAAGCTTTTAGTTTCTCTTTGTTATCTCATCAGTAGTTTTGATAGAGTTTGGTAGTCAAGTGTACAGGCTCCTGTGATTTTAGTCTTCTCTAGGGTTACACACTGATAAGGCAAATAATTGACATTGTTATGCAGCAGTTTCTGCTGAAGAAATAAACATGGAAAGAAAACAGTTTTCTTTGTAGAGAGATGTCTCCAGTGACAGCTGTGAATTACTAACTAAATGGAAGCCCTGCCAGTGCATTTAGTTTAGCAGGTCACTTAAATTGCTCAGGAAGAACAAGAGCTTTTTCTCCGTTCAAGAATATCTTTCATACATTGAAATGGAGAAAACACAGAGATCCCTTTGTGGTATTTACTGAAAATAAATAAAAACATTGGTTGATGTGAGAAAAATACCTTATAGTAATCAGAAAGTGCTTTTTCTGGAACCTTAAAGGACAACAAAATCAGATTTTCATTGTGTGGAAGATCTGATTTAAAACTTAGATAGTAACAGCATCTCTGTAAAATACAAGCAATAAAGCAAGGCTTATATGAAATCTCTCCAGATTACAGACAGCCTGCATCACATCCTGCCCTTCCTTTAGCAGGAGCCTGATCGAATTCAACTCTTGCCAACATGTTCAGATGAGAGGGGACCTGGATTTTGCAGAGTCTTCCTCCCAGCTTACAAAACGCATTGCTGGACCTGTATGGAGTTTGGTCTCAGCATCTCTAGAGCTACACAGCTCTGAACAAAAAACATGCATATATTTTCTCTTACTTCATATAGGCTTGCAAGATAAGAAGATAACAAAGGACACAATTTACTGCCAGAACAATACGAACTTGTTTCTAGAGTTCAATTATGCTACTTGACACGATGACAGAAACCAAAAAGAACCAAACAAAAAAACCAAAGCAGTGATTACTCAACAACTGCTGAAGTCTTTACAAACAAAATATTGCTTTACAGTGATGCACAATTACAGACATATTTTACAATGGCAATGTGGTTCTAACACTCTGTGCTTCTTAGTAAGGATAACTAAAAATTATGAGATATGTAAACATTTTAGAGGTAATTGTGTGAAGACAAAATCATTATACTTGTTTTAGAACTGAGGACTGCCATTTCAAAATTATATTTTAAGGCAAATCCATTCTCCAATTGTTTCAACAACTGTGAGAACTTCAGATGTTTTCTGTATCTATACATGATAGAGCAACCATATATGGCAGTGGGAGTATGAATTATCAGATCCACAACAGAACTTTGGAGCTCATTCCTGGAGTCATGGATGTTAAAGTCAGGAAAGATCATTACTTATCTTGGTCTGACCTCTTGTGTAGATAACAGGAACTAAACCTAAACCTTTTTTTTTTCTCTTTCAGGAAAAAAATATCTATTTGAAATCCGTAAGAGCTGCAGGAATTCATTATTTATTTTATTAGTGACTTAGGATTTTTTTCCTATCAAATTTCTCATGCATTAATCAAATTCACCTGTTGGTTTTGTTTCTGACAAATTAAATATTTGGAGCACTTCAATCATCCTCTCTGAGCCCTCTCTATGTCTTTGACTTCAGACATCAGAATTGGATGCAATATTACTAAGAAGAACCCCACCAAAAGGTAAAGCAAGCTCTTATGTTCATTAATTTTAGGATCCAATTATCCCCATGTGCCACAGCGTTATTCTGGGAGCTCATTTTGAGGTATCTGCCAGCGGTGCCCCCAGGAACTCTTCAGAAGTCACACATCCCAGGATACAGACTCTCGCTCCAGAGATGTCACCTATTCTGCTTACCCTGTATTTGCAAAAATTTTTCATTTGACTATATCACAACACAGCTTGCCTGAAGAGGTCAACTGAACAAGTGATTCAAGACTGGTTTATGTAACTGCTCTGTTCTCCTCACTCTGTCAGAATGGTGAATCTGTGTCATCCACTGAGTTTTATTATCTGCTGTTTTCCTAGTGGAAATGCTGAAAAGCATCATGCCAATTACTGATTCCCACAGCAGCTCACTAGAAAAAACTTCTCTTGAACATAATAGCTATTTTTAGTCCTCCTGGTCAGATGTCATATTACACTGCCGTTGATATTGTTAAATACTATCTAAAAGTGGAAAAAAACCCCAACCAACCAAACAATCCCAGTATGAAATCATTATCTTGCGTATATACATCTATCAATCAAATACACAACATCACCAAAGAATAAAATCCAGTTTCGCTGTCTGGGCTCTAATGTAGATTCAGTTTTCAGGAATAAAGGTAGAAATGAAGCTCTTAGGAATGACACCACAAAAAAGAAAGAGTTTCATATGTTCTTAACAGATAGTAAGAAAACTGGATATGTAACTAGATAAATAATAATTATTAGAAAAATACTGGCTAAGTAAAGCTAATAAAAATATTTAATATTTATAATTAAAACTATCTCTTTATTATCTTCATTATCATAACAATATCATTTTCTTCCAACCAGAGTCTTCTGAGAGAGATAAGTAAAAATGTCACAGAGACAGGAAGAATTTACATGTTACAAGCTTTCCACTAAAAATCTGTAAAGGAGACTAAAGATAAAGCTATTTTTGCAGACAGTATTAATACCTATTATTGTTATTGTTAGCTGGACACATTGTAGTTTCATACCTTGTAGTTTCCCTATTTATAGTCTTCCTGAAAATTAGGAAAAGCCTTTGGATAATACTCTCAAGCGTACATTAATGCCAACCCATGAAGAGAACAAATACGTCACTAAGAAGATTTGTGATAAGCTATAAGTGGTAGATACATTAGCAAATTATTCTGGTATTCAAAATCTTCATGGAAGCAAAACCAAATATCTAATACAATCCAAACAGCTAAAAATGTCCAAAATAATTTTAATTGGCATGGATTTCATTCTGAAAATTAATAACATAAAGAAAGGTAAGACAATGTCAAATTATTTCATTAGAGTTTCACAATCATGACTTACACAGTATCACTTATAGGTAAGTGATCACGCTGCCACAAGGGAATGACAGGATGCTGAGCCAACTGAAATCAGAGGAGACAGGAACCTCGCAGCTCCAGCTTACACTGACTGGAACCACTCCAACCATAATTCCGCCTCGTGTACTTTCTAACATTCTGTTGAGATAGCAAAGTCGCAGTACAGATTTGGAAAGCCACAACAGTCCACTGCTGACTGTGCTGCAATCACACCACTTTAGATGGGAGACTTCATTACGGTCAAAGGCAGAGCAGATGATGAACTACATGTCAAGAAGAAACAACACTTGCTTGCCTGCATTAAAATACATAAAGTCTATACATCAGGTGAAATTAATTCTAGTGATAAAGAAGAACTACAAGTTTCAGATACAGTCACACAGAACAGGTATATTTTGCCAAATGAAAGATTTAGCTGTTAATAACCTGAGGACAACAGTTAGGCTGAGACTATAACAAAGCTCTTATTTTTCTTTGAACCAAAGAGTCTGTCTTTAGCTGTGCTCTTTATATCTTCAGGAATTCTTTGGTTTGGACTTTTCTAGTGCTTCTTACAGTGCTTCTTCAGCAACTGTATTTAGCAACTATAATTAAATGATTTGAAAAAGACAGCTAGGAACCCGAACAGCAGGAAAAGATAATTAACTTTTCCCTTCTATAATGTCAGCCTCTGGACTACTGACAGGATTTTACCTGAAAAGGTAAAACTTTGAAGCCTCTAGATTTTAATACCTGATCTGACAGTCAGAGATGCCATCTACATAAGACATTGATGATATATCAAATAACTTGAAAGACAAAAAAAATTGTTACAAGTGTAAAACATTTTTTAAAGGGTATGTTTTAATACAGTACGCAAATTTGACTTCTAGCAAAGCATCAGAATTCTTGAGTATGACTACGCTTTTAATTCACAGTGAATGGGCCAAGAAAGATGATGCATTAAAGCTCATCAGAGCATCAGTTACAAACGTGACCCATCCACAGTCTGGACATAGCGACTGCTACTCTTAGCTTCTCTTCTAACTGCAGCTGCTCTTTCAATTATTTTAACAATTAAACTCCCCCATCTTCCATGTCCCTGCCCTCCATCTGGGGTAAAAATGCTCTTACCACACCCTATGAAAAATTAGTATAAAATTTAGTATAAGCTTCCAGAAATATTACCAATATACAGTAGCAGTAATCTGGAATACTTTATCATAGTTCCACTGCTTTTATGCAAAACAGACTGAGACATCATCTTTTGGGTAGATATGTGTGAAAATCATGCAAGTAATGCAAATCTTATTTTTGCTCTAAGCTTTATCACTTCAGTTAAAGGACCGGGCAGTTAGCTGGCAGGAAGCTCTTTGAAACTCACAGCATGACCAAATTAGTAACAAACAGTAGATTAAAAAATAGCCAAAGAAAGGAAGCCCCAACGCTACAGGTGTGATTTTTAAAACCTGTTCTTGTAATTCAGATATCACAGATACGAGCTACTTAAGAGATGGAAGACACGTGTTCCGTGTACAATCCTACTAATGTCTTTGGAATCCCTCATCCTCTTTAACAGGTTTTTAATGGATTACGTGACATCAGTAATAAGAAAGCACAGAACTGAGTTCCTAGGTATTTTGAGTTAGAGAGATCAACTTTTAATCTTCTTCCATTAAAATAATGATTGAATATAAATAATCATCTGAATAAAAAGATGTCATTAGTATGTGGTCACCTCTCAAAACAGAATTAAAACTTAGAGGTTGCACACAAAAATTTCCCGAATTAGAATAAGAAGTAAGAGCTCAGATTGCACTTTCCAGTTGATCTTTTTTCTAACCACTAAATAATAGTGTGCATTGATCACTTTAAGAATTCTCCCATCAAAAACTCTGTATTTGAATTTCTAATTTTGATCAAATCTTCAAATAAGTTCAGTCATTTCATTAGAGAGTATAATTTTAGTTACTGAATATCTAGACTTTAGTTGCTGTAAAATAAACTGGGATATTTTCCAATCTGTTTATATTTGTGATATCCATTAAATTAGTTAGCATATTTTTAGATCATGACATTTTCTTTAAGTTACATCTATATTTATTCTGTGTCTAAGTCTCTCTGCGTTAAGTCTGTAGAAATGGTAATTACAAAATAAACGTTAAAACACCTTCCGATTTCATGTTTCCAGCATTAGTCATTTACTCTTGGTCAACTTTCTCAATTCCATTGGTATTCATCACATCACTTTTAGCTGAATTAGTTTCAGTATAATTTGTTGACGCACTGATAGTCTGGCATTGCTTTTCTACAGTAACTGTCCTCTATTATGTAGATATTTTTTTCCTAAGGCTCAAATTGTTAAGATAGGCAACTTTACTGAAGACAAAATAGGATAATTCTGCAATTTAGACAAACTCAATGTTTACTCCGAGAAAATACATAATTTGATGAAACCACTCAAGATACAGCATGATTGTAATGTAGCCAAAATGAAATCTGGACTGATAAGAACATCCAATGTAATTTGCAAGAATCAAAAATCCCCTCCAGTTCCAATAAGTGTACTGTTCTGTTAAAAAGTGATAATTCAAATGTCATGGAAATTTCCACATTATGTGCTGTTTCAATGCACAAATTGTATTTGGAAGGTATATACATGAATACATTAAAAAGCACAGTTTGTTAGTTTGATTTTACCTAACATAGCATAGGTGGCCTTTTCTGCTTTGAAGGTTTTTGGTTGGGTTTTGGTTGTGCCAGTCCTAAAACTTCTGGTTGCAATTTAATTTTCTGTTCCTCCTTAAGATCAGTTAACAGCAGCACACCCAGAATGAAACACCCCTTTTTAAAAGCAGGGATGGTACCAGAATATGGATGTAAGAACCTCAGCTCAGCTTTTTATCTCATTTTCTGCCAGGATCTTATTATGTGATATTAACAATGATATGTATTAGTTTCAACTATAAAACAGAGAGAGTAAAACCTTCACATTTTGGTAAAAATGCTCTGCAAAGTATACTTGAATTGCTCTACATATTTGAAAACATTTTTTGGTTTTGAAGCCTATTTATTGAGCTTATATTGGTTCTTAATGTGCCCAAGTGAATATACTTTGAAAAGAAGTATGACTGTATTTATGTAACAGCAGCATGGCTCCGGGTCCCTGAGGCCCTACTCAAAGTACTCAAAAGACTATGCATTTTTCTCTCTGTGTGCAATTTAACTCTTCAACAGTTGCATTTACAAAAAAATGGTGAGTTGAATTTGTCAAATAGCTCAACTGAAGTCAAAACTGAATTATGACTCTGGTTCACTTAAAGCCATCCAAAGACCTAAACAGCTATCAAGGAACTACTTTATGGATAAGTGAAGAAAAATCAGTCCTTATCCTTGCATCTTTCTCAAAGGCTTATTAGACAAATTATATTCTTCATGCCCATTGTATTTTATGTATATCCCTTTAATCTCATTCTTTTTTTCTAGAATAATGAAATAGAATTCTATTTCAATTCTGACATCCAATGTCATTTTCAGATGCTATCAGAACTACTTAACCATTCCAGCTTCTCACTTATATGTAATTACAAAACTGCCTGAAGCATAATTTTTAAAGTTCAGCAAAAGTGATTTAAACAAACTTATTGACACAATGACTAGTTTTGTTAGAGACTGTCAAGACCCCTCTGACATTGAACAGGTTTTTCCCCCTCTGTGTTTGATTATTTCTTAAAGAGGAAGGGGCAGGGGGGGAAGGTTTCTTACCAACTTGATTTTGATTAAGCTACTGATTTACAAATTCTAGGACAATATAATATTTTCATGAATTTGGATTCATTATGCACACTTAGAAGCATTAATTATATGCGTTTCTCTGAACACTACAGATTTGCTAAGGCATTTCACCCAGTATGTTCTGTAGATAAACATAACAAAACTGCAGATCCTCTGTATCTTGGAAAGAACTTTCTTAGTTTGTTGTTGTCTTTTAAAAAAAAAAAAAAACTATCATCACCCTGTGTAATATCTCAATGATGTGGAGTAACATAAAATACATAGGGGTGTTATCAGCTGCAACATCTACAGTTCTGTATAAAAAAAGCCAACACACACACACACACAAAAATAATAAAACATGTAACCTATAATAGAAACAGCACTGTGAAATTATTTTCTGATCTCAGTTAGATGGATGACAATAAGTTACTTGCAATGTCTGCTACACTGTTGTAAAATAACCATTACAGAATTTCATCTTACTTGTTGTAATACCTTCTGAGTCTTTTATTGAGAAGCATAGATTAAAATTAGATATAGTGACCAAGAGAGAAACTTAGAGAGTTTCTATTAAATACTGGTAAAGCGATTGAAGAAGTCACTTTATTCGGTTGTCATAAGTCCAGTAAGTGACACTTGGATCATTTCTGTTTTGTAGTTCACGCCAACAAGAGCAGCACAATATGCTACAAAATCCAGCATCAGTTAACCGCTACCATTTTGACCCTTCTAGACTTTCGGAACATATAGACTTGGAAAAAAAAATATCCAAGCACTGCTCTTCATTTTAGGAAAATGTTGTTATTTATCATTAAATATCTTATGCGTGAATGCTTTAGGAACTCATCAGAATATATAGACCCAATAACTAGTTTTCTATAACACTGTTCATAAAGAAACCTCCTTTAAAACAACGATTACACCACATTCAGTCCAAGTCAGTCTCATTCACTCCAAAAGTTGCATTTTTTATTCTTTTTTTTTTGCTAGATCTGGGCCTGTTTATTGGGTGTCAGTTCATTCTGCAAGGACAACCTTCAACAAAAACAATCAAGTAAGGGACATAAAGCCATATTAAACATGTTCCTGCAATTAAAACAACATTAATGAAAACAATAGAGAAAAAAAGTACTTCACTTAGCATGAATTTCACTAAGCAGTTTCCATTAAAAAATTGAGAATTAATTCCTGAGGCAAATAGGAAAAGCTGACCAATGGCACTGTAAGGTTAATGAGATCAATCTAATCACATTCAAAATACACAATTTTCAGGGAGCATAATGAATTAAAGATTTTTGGTAAACTGCAGAAACTCTGCAGATATGCAATACTATGTAGTCAGCTTTACAAGATTAAAGTGTTAGGATCCTACAGTTTTTGTGGTACACAGAGTGCGAGAAAGAAATTATACTATGCCATTGTTACTGGAATGATCTCTGAAGTTCTATATTCAGGTAACTCTCCATGCTCTCTGTTTTTTTGTAATCCTTTATATTTCCTTCTTCAAGAAACTCTGATTCTGAACAGACTATTATGGTGGATAGTCAGGGACCAAGTGATTTGTTGGTAATATTCTTTTTAGGTTGCTCTCTTAATTAGTCACTATACAAAACTGGTAGTAATGGAAAGGTTTAAACCAATTCAATAAAATACATTAAATCAGTTATTGGCAAGAGTATGCAGAATGCATAGTAAGATTTAACAGAATAACTATAAATAGAACAAAAATGCACTCTAGGTTCCCTCAGTTACAGTAAAGGGATAAATTTCATTACTAAACAAGAGTTAAAAAATTTAACATGTTCAGAAGTAGAAAATAGGTATCTTATTGTTTGTACATTTGAAAATCATCTTCCTATTACTACCACATGGATGTGTCTTCCATCAAAACCATATTGTATTCAAAGCTATAATACTAAATTCCTTAAACTTAAACAATAATAATGAAAAAACAGAGCTGCACACAAAGCTGGAGAGCTCGGGACTCTCCCATAGCCAAGTAACTCAGCCTTCAAGAAGGGATGTATGCTACAGAAACACATACCTTCTCCTTCCCATGAAAACATTCGGAATTTAAAGGTATTTTTGAAGCAATACGAGTTGTATAAACACTGTGCTCCACAGTTTTTCCTCCATAGAACAGCATTTTTACAAGTGGAATTCTGTTCAATGTCCCTCTCCCTCCATTCAGCAGTCCCCACTGGATTTGCTCCCGGATCTTCAGAGCTTCCCTGCCTCCTCCTGACTGACCAGGTCTCTGGTAGCAGTACAAGGAATGGTATTTGGGTTTATGAAGAGACATTCAAATCTTCAAGGAAGCCTTCATGGAATCTTCAACATTCAGACCACTAAATGTAGGTATTTAACAGTTTAATTCTAATTTCTGCCAGTGCCATGATCCTTTGTAATTAATAGAGGTGAAATAAATATTTGCAGTGGGTAGGGTGACATCAGAAGTGACTGATTCACACTCAAGTCTTTCCACTGACTACAAACGTAATTTAAAGTGACTTAATTTCTAATTTAGACCTGGCTTACAGGATTGGCTTTATTTCATTAAACCTTAAGCCTAACTACATAACATAACCCATTTTCAATCTAACTGGTCTCCGTAACATGAATCACATCTACATACAATATTTGTACTGAACTATGGATCTAGTTAACATCTTTCTTTTGTTACTTAACAGATTAATATTTGAAAAATAGGGAAAATAAATATTAGCTAATATCACATATAATTGATTTAGCAAATACAAATGACTGCTAATTGTGTCATATAGTTGCCTTGTTCTTTCTGAAGAACACAGAAAAACAGTAGTTACAACTCAGTCCTACCAGTACAGGGTATTACAACATCAGCTGTTACTTCCACTACATCTGTTGTCAAAGATTTTGCTCTGCATGAAAAGAGTAGAAGTTAATGAGTTACAGTATATTGCACATGAAATCCTAGTACGAAACTGCACATTCAGTGCTCACATTCAAACTTTTTAATTTGATGCCTCTACAATTCCAACATATTCCCTGACTATCACAAAAGCAAACTATTCTAGAAGTAACTTAATTTGGAACTAACTGGAGAAAAACACTGTCTAAATGAAACTTTTCAAAAGGCATGAACATTTACATGGAGAAAAAACAAAGTATTCAGGATTATAAATGACTGTATCTCTTCTTAAGATTTATTTTAATAGTAAGAAAATGTAGAAGTGTTCTACACTCAAGTACAAATTATTTACTTCCCTGTATATTCACATATTAGTTACACTGAAATCTTTACAAATTATTGCATTATCTCAGAGAGGCATTAGCATGTTATACACAGTTTTAAACTTAGCTACTAGTAATAAAAAAGTAACAGTCTAATATACGAATTAAAAAAAACCAGTGGAATCAAAATATGTCTCTAAACTGCTCTGATGAGTAACGTAAGATTTCTTAAGACCCTTGCTCTTCAGGCACACTTCCTACCTACTTGCAAGAAAAGGCAGCTGTCAGTCACCAAAAACCAATCCTTTGCATCCTCCTACCTCTTACACGTTCCCTCTAGAAGTGGCCACTACAGCTTTTACGGTGATGCGCCTTGTTCCCTTCTAGACCTTCTCAACTAATGTGCTGGGGAAAGAGGCACTTGTTACGTCACAGTACCTTGATTTTCAGATTTGCCAAACTGCTGAGTAATAAATGACTTGGTAACAGTCATATGACTTGCAATTACACTTTAAATAGATTAAGGTAAAAAATGAAGAGAAAGTTTCTAAATATCTATGCTCATAATAAACAATGCAGATACAAATACTATAAAAAAATTTTAAAAATATATGAAAACATTTATTCTACTTACTATAAAAACCTGAAGATCCCTGTCCTGTTTCTTATCATCAAGGTTTCACCTTTCTAGTTCTCATGCTGCATTCCCCAGAGAAGTCCTACTGATATAGCATCCTTGCCCTGCAGACCTAATCTCCTTCAGCAGGGATTTTGAAAATTTCTGTTTTGTCAATCCTATTTCAGTATAAATGAATGTTTTTAGAAACAATATTCTATAGAGTAGAAGATGGGTCTATTAAAAACTAGACAGATATCACAAGGTAAGTCATGGTTGCAGTCACTATGTATTTACCTGTTTCCATAAACAGTTATATCTACCACCCAAGGACTCCTATTTTTGCTAAATCACTTTGGAGAGAGCAAAGCTTCGTTTTCACTGGCTCCTACATGACTTGTGCAAAACATTTGACACTTTTCCACACATCATCCTTGTCTCCAGATTGGAGAGACATGTATCTGATAGATGGACCACTTGGTGCATAAGGAATTGGCTAGACGGTTGCACTCAAAGAGCTGTAGTCAACAACTCAATGTCCAAGTGGAGACCCGTAACAAGTGGTATTCCTTGGGTTGGTATAGGGACCAGAGTTGTTTAACATCTTTGTCAGAGACATGGACAGTGGCACTGAGCGCACCCTCAGCGAGCCTGCCGATGACACCAAGTTGTGTGGTGTGATCGACACACTGGAGGGAAGGGACGTCATCCGGAGGGACCTTGACAGGCTTGAGAAGTGGGTCCGTGCAAACCTCATGGAGTTCAACAAGGCCAAGTGCAAGGTCCTGCACATTCAATATCAAAGTACTGTAACTTGCAATTTGACTATGTACAAGTGTTTCAAATATTTCTGAAAAATAACTATGACTTCTGGGAGAGGGAGCAAGATGAACAAAGGGCAAAAAACAGGTGTGTAGATTTCAAATTCAGATACAAAATCCAACGCTTGTGCGTACTACTGAAGTTAAATATTATTTTTAAAATGTCAGGCATGAGTAATGTATTATTACTATGAACTTTTGGTCTATAAACTCAAGCAAAAGAAAGAAAAAGACGTGAATTTAGGTCTAAAAATATGCACATTGCTAGGTGAATAAAGTGTTAATCAAAAGTGCTCTTGTTTTGATTTGTTATGATTTCTATTCTCAGCTTTGCACATTTACAGACAAAGTTTTAAGGAAAAACCAAAGTACTGTCCCATCAGTAGTAATATGATCACAAACAGTCACAGTAAAGTTCCAGAGATAAGAAAGGTTTGTATCAAAAGTTTTATTACTTTTTTCATGCTTCTCAAACCATTTTTATTGTACTATAGAAACTGGTCAGAATCTTCCACTAACTTTCTAGACAGAGGGCAACAACTCCTCCTGGTACAAGGAAAGCCCCACTGGTTTCTCAAAGTTAATAAAATGATAACATACAGAATCACACAGAATTGGAGAATGTTAGGGTTTGGAAGGGACCTTGAAAGACCATCCAGTCCAATCCCCCTGCCGGAGCAGGAACACCCAGATGAGGTTACACAGGAAGGCGGCCAGGCGGGTTTTGAATGTCTCCAGAGTAGAAGACCCCACAATCCCCCTGGGCAGCCTGTTCCAGTGTTCTGTTACCCTTACTGAGAAGAAGTTTCTTCTCAAATTTAAGTGGAACCTCTTGTGTTCCAGTTTGAACCCATTCATTACCCCTTGTCATATCATTGGTTGTCACCAAGAAGAGCCTGGCACCATCCTTGCGACACTCACCTTTTACATATTCACAGACCTTAATGAGGTCACCCCTCAGTCTCCTCCAAGCTAAAGAGACCCAGCTCCCTCAGCCTTTCCTCATAAGGGAGATGCTCCACTCCCTTCATCATCTTTGTTGCCCTGTGCTGGACTCTCTCCAGCAGTTCCCTGTCCTTCTTGAACTGAGGGGCCCAGAACTGCACACAATATTCCAGGTGTATACAGTTCCATCCATTATATTTTAGTTTAGTATTAAAAATTTGGGATAATAATTCATATGGGACAGAACTTTCATTTCTAAGACTGTATTATAAAATGTCTCTCTGTTTAATTTGCAATATACTTAAATGTGGAGACCAAGTCAATATATTAATTATAATCAAAAGACACAGACACTGTTGACTGAGTAGGCTTGTTAGCAGCACAGTTAAATTTGAGACTGTAATAGCTGAAGTCAGGATCAATGGACACCTGATGTGTTTCCTCTATAAAACTGTATTTAGATACAGCTTTCACCAGTCACCTCATTCTTTGTTGATTAAGGTCTTTGCATGCAAAAATGATGTCAGTAACGTTATTATTTTAAGTTGGCTCTTCTGAACAGAAATGACTTAACGGTCCTAACTTCCAGTCATTTACTACCAGTACTCAGAAATTAAGGAACAACCTCTTTAGATTGTGGGCTACGATGTTCAAAGTCTAAAGGAGCAGAGCTTCCAGTTTTTTGCAACACAAGACAATATATTGAATGCCTTCCAAAAGTGCTCACAGCAGGGAATAAAATGACAGCAGTGCTAGTAGTCAGGCTCTTTAGGGTTAGAAAGATTTCCACATTCAGAGTCCTTAACTCTTTACAGGTTTTGGTACGATCACAGAAAAGACACTGTTAGTTTCCATGCATGGAAGAGTGATGATGCAGGATCCAGAACCACAAAACCATCTAATCACAGATCTCACAGAGAAGAGGGGTAGGTAAACCTTCCTCTGTTCAGAAGACTGATCTGTTCAGAATCACTACTTTTTTTTTTCTTTTTTTTTTTGAGAAACATTTATTCTACTTCAGTAGCAATAGGAACTAAATTTCTACCACAGTATGCACCAAAAAGCAAAATTTAAAACATATTTACTAGTTATGCCTTGTATCATACAAAGTAAGAAGTCCTGTACTTTAATGGAGAATCATGGAATCATAGAATGGTTTGGGTTGGAAGGGACCTTCAAAGGTCATCTAGTCCAACCCCCTGCAAGGAGCAGGGAAAAAGGAACTATTTAAAAACTCACATCATAAACTAGGAACAAGATCACAAAATATTAAAGGAGACCCATATTACTCTAGTTGAGCATAAATAGGTGGTATATTAATAAAATAATATTTCTGATATATTACATCTTTCTGTAGTAATCACTAGGAAGGTTACTGATATTAAACTTTTTAAACTAAACCCTCTTAGTGCAGACAGCACTCCGAATTAAATTTGTCTTCAAAGCATCTTGTTATTCCATTGCCTCTGTAACATCCTACTAATCCCATTTTTAGGGTGCAAAGTTGCATGATTTAACTTGTGTAGCTGTTGCAAATACACACTATGACAGGTGTATAGAATCAGATTTGTCTTTCTTTGAAACCTACTCTTTCAAGTGATTTTAGCTCAAATACAAGAATCTACTCTAATAGAAATATTAGTCCATGTGAAAAGTGAAATAAAAAAAAATACACCCATAATAAATGTAACAGTCCAAATGCTGACAAAACAAGCTAAAGACCCCTTTGTGAATGTATACAAAGTCTATAATACCGCAATGAAGAAAACTGGCAGACATGTCCAAGAATTAAATAAGGAGGCAATACACTCACCACTTACATGTTGTTTTCTTCTAGTGAAGAAAAACAAGCATTTTCAATAGCTCTATTTTTAAACTGCTCTGATTACTTCATATTTCTTGTTTAATATTAGTATAATTTCATTTAGGTATGAAATTCTCTGCAAGAAAGAGAATCTGGTCTTGGTTTTGGGGGATTTTTTTGTTTCTTTTTTTGTTGTTGTATGTGTGTGCGGTGGGTTTTTTGTGTTTTGTTGTTCGTGGTTTTATTTGTTTGTTTTGGGGTTTTGTTCCTTTTTGTGTGTGTATTTTTGTGGGTTTGTTTGTTTTTTGGGGGGGAGGGGCGGGTGCATTTGTTTTTAAGTAATACAAGCCAGTAATTTTTAGATGCCAACAGTTCACTCATAAAAATAGAGCATTATTCCTCTGTTTCAGGGAATAACATAAAGCTTCAGGAATTTTGGAATCTAACAGGCAGAAAAAAAGACCACCGGATGTAACAACTGCTTTCACACACCAAAAATGCTGACAAATGTGAGGAAAATTACTATAAGGGCAAGGTCATGTGCTAAATGAGACTTGAAATATCAGCAGTGTATGCTTACCATAAATCAGAAGATATTAACCTGGGCCTTCTCTGCTCTTATGGAGGAGGCAAACTATTCAAGTGAGCCGAGATTTAGGAAGAGTGGTAAGTAGCAGGGAACCTTTAAACCCTGCACCGATTCTAATTATGTAATTATTATAGAGGAAAGGAAAGGTAAAACAAACAAAAGGTGTTGACAACGCTCACTCCATCACTAAGCTAAAGGTGCACTTCAAAGTCACCCTGCATCTGACTTTCATTCAAATGTAGGTAATGTGAAATGTTTCACTATGCTCTGAAACAGGCATCCTTCTTAAAATATATACGTAACCCAAGATTTAATCTAAGAGACAACAACTTCAAAAGGCATGAACATTTACGTAAGTAATAACAACCTTGATTTCCTTAGAATTTTATTAATCATATGACGTAAGAAGATGGTGGTTCACTGTATGATTTGAACTAGCATTACCTTGTAATACTTCACCATAATGAAACATTTGAAAAAATTAAGCGCATTTACCTGAATTTTAATAGGACAGACAATTGTGCACACATTCATTTTGGTCATAAGGTCAATATGGTTCTCTCACTAGTATTTATATAAAATAATCATTGAAGAATCTTTATTTTAAAGATTATATATATCAGAATAAAGGACAGTCATGACTCTGAAGATTTTATAGCTATAAAATCTTGTTTTATAAGTACAAACCAAGATCCAACGAATTCACAGGAAAGTAAAAAGAACCAACGCAAAATCAGTCAATGTGAATTTTAGTGCTATTAACAGACTCAAACCTACCTGTCAAATCTATTCTGAGTATTGCAGAAAAACAGAACTTACATAAGGATTCAGAGAGAAAGCAACTGAGTATCTGCATTAGGTTCTCCATTTAAATAAGACAGTCAACCTGGGAGCTGGCACAGACACTTCGATGCAAGCACAAGTGCGAGATGAGGCTGTCACCACTGGCTGATGAACCGGCATCTCAATACTGAGTATGAGATGACATGAAAGGTGTCGGGATTAGTCCATTAAAGGCCTCAAAAGAGGAAGCATCTAAGTTTTGCTTGCTGCTATAAAGGAAAGGGAACTAAAGAAGATGCAAAGCAAGAAGAAATGATGGACTGAAAAATGATCTTTACAGCTTCACTGCAGTCTGGGTGAATATAAATGAACCAAAAACGCATTTGTCAAAGCCAAAGAAAAGGATATTGCAGTAATAAAGATGTGGGTTGATGACACATGGGTGAAAATGTCTGTTAGACAGACAGAAAAGCCTGTATCTTAAAATCATGAAAAAGAAAAAAAATCTGCAAGACAGCTTCCTTACCACAACATATTGAATATATTTTTATAGCTCAGCTATGTCAACAAAGTGATAACTAACTTAAACTGAAAATTTACACTAAATCTCTAACATCTAGCAGTCAAACCAGTATCAGGCCAACATTAACTTATATTCTGTTTCACAGCTGAATCTAGTCCCTGAAGTCCTGTTTCTTTGCCAATCTTTCAGACATCCGGTACGCAACACCATTAACTCAACACACATTTTCCGTTGGTATTTTAATTCTAAATATGCTCAAACCCATGTTTGAATATTTTACTACTGAACAGCATCAACCATTCACATCTCCCAAGAATTCAGGAGAAATTTAGAATTATGGCTATAGTTAGGAAAATTAATAACAATAAGTCAAAGTTTAAGACATGCTGATGAATAGAAAGCTCTTCATCACTTGCGTCTTTAATTACTTAAGCTTAGACAGAAATTAAATGAATTTCACATTTTGCATTAATATTGCAAGTCATACTTTATCATATTAAAAAACCCCACAACATTTTATTTTTATCTATATTAAACTTACTACCTTTTTTTAAAATCTGACAGTAGTATGGAACCCATGAATTAACACAGAACCATCAACAGAAATATCATAAGCCAAGAAAAATCCATTTGATCCTATAAAACATCACATTGATTAAAAAGGGAAAACTGAGCCAGGATTAAAAGGTCTTCTATTTACTGTCTACTCATTGAGTTCTCTGTCCCTCAGCGTGTGAAGCAAAAACTGCTGATCTGAAGCATGAATAGAGCTACAGAGTTGCCCAAACTAGCTTTCTGTACTTGGATTTGTGCAGCATCCTATGTGGGTAAAGTGGACTCTCTCTCAAGGTGAAAACCATGAGAGAATAACAACCTCTAACTAAAACACTATCATTCTTTTCAGCAAAATTAACCTTCATGTTATACATAGGCATAAAATATTTAAAATGTCTATCTGAAACGATATCAGTAGAGTTTCACTGCTATCAAAAAGTGACCCCGGGAAATTCTAAAATTGCATTTAATAATTTTTGCCCTCATTACATAGCATTGCAAGGCATAGCTCATTGCATTACATAGCAAATTTCAAAAAGGGATCAAAGCTCGCTAGAAAGGTTACTCTGCCTTACGAGAAAGGTTATTCTGCCTTAAAAATCCTGTGAGATTTTTAATTCTGTTCAAAGAGGCACGTAAGAGAAAAGCTTGAGTTTTCACAGCTAGTACTAAAGAACCAGACCCTCCAACTGCCAGTTAGGAGAGACTTGCCTCATCTATGTCATACGCAGAAAAACAAAGCACAATATGTGCAAGAGAAGCGACTGGATGCACGTTTTGATGATTCTTGATGTAGTCTACAGAACACAAAATTTCAGTACAAAATGTACTATTACTATGACTTCAAAATAATGTGTATTCAGTGCAATCAGAGTACTTCAACAGCACACACTGAGTCTCCCAATTTTCCAAGGTAGTTTAAATGCCTATTACTTGAGCTACTACTTTGAAGACTAGGCAACTGTCTACAGCTATTATTAACAAAGCGGAAGAATAATGGATTTTATTCTTGCCTGTGGGAGAGAAGTATAATTTGGAACATTGATAACACTTTATTACAGTCATTTTAAAAGGTCATGTTACACAATAAAGAAGGCCAAGCCTTTTAGTGATAACACATGGTAGAGGTAAAACTAGCACTAGTCTACAGAACCTCAAAATTGCTAAATGCATTTCTATATGCTAAGCAATCTAAAGCAGTCTGATAAATGTGTTCCAGCATGCTCCTGATTTATATGTTTTATATAGTCCAGTGTGAATAGCCTATGAAGAAATTAAACCGTAAATAAATAATTATTAAATAAGTAAACAAATCTGAACATATGTAAGTGAATCAGATCTTCATAGTACTACACCCTGAGATAATGGCTTAAACGTTGTAGCAGTTTCAGTAGAGAGGGGAAAACTCTTATGAACATTGTTGCAGGAAATCAACGGGAAAATTTTAATAGGGAGGATTAACAGTGAACAATCGTAGTTGAGAGGCATGGCTGCCAACATTAAGGTTGTTTTTGACAAAATACTATAAATGGAGAAAATCTGACAGTGTTAGAAGGCAGTATAAATTAGTTATGTTGTGCCCTTAGGCATTTATTTATTGCAAAAATAGGCAACGACAGTTAAAGCGCTCTGGATAAATTGCTTTATGAAGAAAGATAAAACAGATTGAAGTGACACCCAAATTTACACAATGGTTCATTTGTACAGGGCAACAGAGTTCAGTCAGCTGCAGAGAAAACAAGCTGGTAAGGGGCCATTTCCCCCGGGCGGGCGCTGGTGCGGCGCTGCAGCGCGGTTTGTTCACGGACAGCCTGTAAACAGGACCTTAAAGCCTCTCAGGCATTGCATGTGCATCACAGGGTAAAATTCAATATAAAATGTTTCTATGAAAGCGAACTGCCACCAATTCACAAATAAAACTGAATTTCTATAGGGGTATGCAACGATTCTCCAATTTACCATATACAAATCCAATTACAAACAATTTCCTGATAAGCTGTTTGCTGGAAAAAGGTTTTGAAATGTAGGGACACCTGAAATAATTACTCTTACAGTCCTTTTATTTCCCACTGAAAACCAGCCTCCTTATTTTAAAAGACTGCTTGCTTAGCTTTTTTTGGAAGAATGAAAAGCCCCTTGTTAGAATGTACTGTTCTATATACAGAGGAGAAATTATAAATAAATAATGCCAGTGATGCATTTAAGATTTTAAAAAACCCAGCTCCCTTCTCAGAAAATTGTTTTGTGAAATACCAAGGCTTTACTTGTAACAACATCTCCTGAAATCATCTTCTCAAAGTCTGTTTCTGTGAAAACAGCATTTTTTTCCCAGAGTGGACAAAGAAAATACATCTCCTACTGCTTATAGTCCATCACTTCAGATCTAACAGTTCTGTAGCAACTCTAACAGTCAGTCAGACACCATCAGTCTTGCTGCAGCTGCTACTATTTTGTCATAAACTCATCCCCAGGTAACACTAGGAAGCGTTATTTAATAAATACCACTCTGTGCTTGAAACATATCCCCTTCACTTACTTGAAAATCTTTCTCTTCCAGGATCTCTTTCCTCCACCTGACAAGGAAGGCAGCACAGACGTACAAGTGGAAGTGAGAAAAACCCTCTGGTTCAGACTAGAAAAATAAAAATAAATCATCATTTCAATAGACAAATAATACTTTTGATCACCATACACCCCAAGTACAATTTTGTGGCATTTGCTACTAACTACAAGTGTCAGCTAAATGTCTATCCCTTCGTTATCACAAACATGTATGCATTTAAACTATGGCAAACCTATTCATTCCCAGTATCCGTAAAAGCAATTAAGGTGTGATATGCATTTCTCATATCTGAATTCATTCTTTACAGATGCGTTTCTTACATTTCTGATGTTATCCATTAGCTTATATCTGCAATGAAATACTGTGTTGTCTCGCTCAGTACTGCGGCGTGAACACATGCTTCATCTCCAATATTAATAATGGAGATGAAGCATATGTAGTTTTATTTGATACTAGTAGCTTTTTCACTATAAATTCTGCTACAGGAAATGATTAAGAATTTTTAAAATATACAATTTGGTCTATATTTGACTGATTTAATGTTTTTTACTAAAGGAAAATTATTTACTTGTAACACAAACATTTACAACTCAGATTTGTATTCAGATCTGCAGCTTTCTGTTCTAGTTCAAGTCAGCAGATTCAGTCACTTTATAAAACTCCCTCTAGAAATTAAGATTTTACATGCACACCTAAGAGTTTAGAAAAATTCGTGTTCCTACTTTTAAAAGACTTCACTGAGTTTTCCTCTATTACCAAATTAATTTAGATTCTATTTTCTATACCACTGAGAACTGAAAAAATAATTGATATTTAATTATCAATGTGATGGCTGTGAACTAGTTCTATGCAAAATCTAATTAAAATAACATTTAAAAATAATAATAATAATAAAACTAAGCTACATAATCTGACAAATGTAGGGATACTCAAAAGCTGATATCTAAATAATTTGTAAGACCTAATTGAACTACTTTAAAAGTATAGGAATTTCTTTTTCATATTCTCTACTGGTCACTTCAAAACTGCAGTTTACTCTTCAAAAAATATAGCGTTTTGCTCAAAGAAACTGAAATGAAAGAATATCTTATGTAAAACACAATATAATAAAATGTCTACATTATTGCCATTTAAACCAGAAGAGCACAGTATTTAAAATATTCCACATAACATTTTTAACAGTGCAATCAAGTAACCTCACTGCTCTCACAATTGGAGAAGGAAAAATATTCTGCTTGTCCTACTTTTCCTTCTCCGTTACCTTTGAGTGACAGAAATGCACAGTGTACAAACTATGGCAGTACAAACACCATGTTGGCAACTACCCACTCTACAGATCATCCTGTCCACCAAAGCGGGAAGAATCAAGAAAAGAGATAATGCCAGTTATTTACAGGGTAGTTTTAAGTTTAAAAGTGCAGTTGGAATTGGAAACAGGAATTAGTTAACTTTGGAATGCGAAAAGGAAGATTCTGATTCTAAGATCCTGTGATATTTTTCCTGCTGTAGGAAAACACTGCTCTTGAACAACATCACTTGCATAACATTGTAAAATCCCAGGACAGACAAAGCATATGGTAACTTTAACAAGACTTCTCTATAGAATTCATCTTAATCAGAAAAATTAAAGTCAAGTCCAATTTACAGCATCATGTACTCACTACCATCCTCCTGAAAAATCCAAGCCTTTTACTTTAGTGTTGGCATGTCTCTTGGGATGGCAAGTTAAAATATATAAAAGCATCAAATGGTATCTCAGGAAGACGTACTTGTGAGCAAAGTGCTGCTACCACTTATCAGATACGATTGTGGCAGCATTTAAATAATCAAACATAACTCTAGAAAATGCAGAAAGCCAATGCTAAGAAAACAACCCTATTCCTAATTTATTGTGTAAATAAATTTACAGAACATGCCGTATTTTTTAAATTCAGCCTTTGATAATCTTCTATAACATTTTCATCCCTAAAATGAGAAAAAAATATTTAAAATATTTTAAAATTAAGTATAGAAACAGTACTTGTGGTCTACCTTTTCTCAGCACCCATCTGCAAACAATTTCTCACTTTTAACATTATTTTTCAAAATGTCCTTTCAAGTAGCAGCCTTTAACCATACATTAAAAGTTTCTATTGTTTTTGAATACAGAACACGATCTCAGAGAAGTGACAACCTTTCTCCAAATCTGAAAGGCAAGCAGGGTGGTAACACCCAATGAAAACAGTTTGTGTTTGAGACTAAGTCAACAGTCTGTACAAGAAAACACCAGCACATTTTCCAGAAGCCCATTCTGAAGTACGTGCTGTCACTGGTGAAGACTTTGTGGCAGAGGATGAACCAACTCAGGTCACCTTGTGACCTGGTGACCTGCGATCTGGGTTTAGATCTACTTCAAAGAACGGGCACCTGAAGAGTATTGGGCCAGCCTGAGCATTTGCAATCAAACATGAAAGGGGAAGAAGGAAAATGATGGTTATGAGATGGAGGCAAATAAAGCTGGATTGAAATGGCTGAACCGATAAAGAAAAGTATAGAAATGCTGCTGAAAGTCGATAAAGAAAGAGGAAGACTATTTTTGCAGAAGACGTAAGAAGACTGAACAGTCTGTAGGCAGGAGAATTTCACTTAAAATAATAGTTTTTAATCAGGATATTTTATGTACTGCGTTATTTGGTATCTTACCTGAATATAATAAATGTTTACCTTTCTTTAATGACATGACATGAGCAAGAAAGAGGTAACTGAAAGGAACTTGCCTTAGTGTTAACATATACTAATCCTCCTTGCATAATATTGAAGGAGTAAGGAGATGAAAGTTCTTGAAAAGCATAGGGGAGAAGGGGGGAGGATTAAAGAAATATGTCTGAAAGCAGCATTTTCAGTTTCAAAGTCAACTTGCAGTAGCTGTTGGCAAAATTGTTCATTTTGCTCTCTCTTACATTGACTCACAAAACAATATTACCTAGGTAGTCAAATTAGATCAGAGTACTCTTTTTTTTTTTCTGATAATAACCGAAGATTCTGATTTTAAGCCCAATAATTCATTCTATTATCCCATAACATAGAAAATCCTTCTGTAACCAGAAAGATAAGTGGCTTAAAAACACAAACAAAAAACAGAAAAAAAGCCCCACAAAAAATACCCCAAACCAAAACAGAACTGCAATATTGAAAATCAAAATGTTTTCAGGAATTGCAGAAAAAAATAGAAGAACCTGTACTTTTTCTTGAGATTTTTCTGTTAAACCTTTTTTTTCCCCAATATATTTTTTTTCAGCTCTTTTAAATGAAACCAAATAGGTTTAAATATGCAATTCATTAGAGAAAAAATGCATATCCCCCTATAGATTTAAAAATTCATCATGCTTGAGAGATAAGTCTGGGCTACAAAGTATTTCCAATGGATAGTTTTAGACAGTTTTGGAAATTGAGTAAAACAGCTAATGCATAATTCCCTTTTCTAACACCTGCTACCTATTATACTTTTCCATTTGTAGCTTTTGAAGTTACAAACAGTTTGATCTCTAAATGTACAGAAATGCAGGCTACCAGCTAAAAGCTACTTAAAATCAAATATAAACAATGACCTTGATTTAAATATTTTAGCAAAAGATCTCAAGACAGATGTACAACCTTCCAGAAGACTTATTCTGAACATATTACAGACGACTCAGAGCACATTATCTAAGAACCATCTGTCATTATCAATAAAAATCATTTAGATGGTTAACATCACAAATATCTCATTGCCCTGCAAATGCTGGATCTCGTCTGCAGCTGAAATTAAAGGTGTTTTTGATGCTACACTCCCCAAACTTCTTGAATTGGACAATCACTGAGAGAATGCAAATTTTGTTGTATGACTACACTGGTTATTGTCTAGTCAATGATTAGTTTAACCCGCCTCCTATACCCCAGATATTTCAACATTTAGGGAGGGTAATATCTCATGGTAATATATTAGTTGATAAAGAGTAAATATAATAAGCTGTTATTTTTTTAAGTACTGAGAATGATGAAAGCTATGAAATTGTGCCAGGCTTAGGTATTAAACCTGGTATTGAAAGAGAGTAAACAATCACCTCCTATTCACTTTCTGCAGTCCCTTCATCTTTCCTTCTCTTTTGCAGACTAAAAATTTTTGATGCCTTCCACCACTCCTCATATACTGATCCCACCATCGTTGCTCAGCCTCCTTAAGCATTCTTGCCTGTACTTTTCTGGTTTTGAAATGGAGTCCAAACCATACACAGCATGCAAGATACTGAGAGAACATAACTCATACAGCTGTATAATGATATTTTGTTCTCCTTTCCTTTCCCAGTAATTCCTAGCCTCTGTTTTTTTTTTTTCTTTGTCTTTCTCAACTGTTACAGAGCTGATATTCTCCTCTGGTGCTCGAGTGTAGAAAGCTAACTTGAAGCCCACAGTTGTACAGGTAAAGTCAGGATTATTCCAAGCACATGCACAATATCACTTTATATTTGTCCACATGGAATTTCACCTGTTATTTACTGCCTGGTTGTTTACAGCAACATGAAGTTCTGCAACTCCTTGTTGTCAGCTTCTCAGCTTTACTACTCAGAATAACACCGTGCTGGCAGCAAACCTTGTTGTCTCACTCCTGTATCCCTTTTCCAATCACATTCTAACCCCTCATCAACAACAGTGGATAATTTACACTGTTTAGGTTTTAGAAAGTGGTTGATTACTTACAGCTACATTTTCTTTAATTCACCATCATTAATGTAGTAAAGAATAAAGTATTTTGGTTAGAGTCATTAATATGGTACGTAATTATCCTACCAAACCATGTCACAGTGTAATGACTTAGAGCATCTCTATGTACTTAACACTGAGCATCACTGTGTCCTTCACCTCCTCTAACAGCACAAAACACAAGCATACAGTATATTTTATTTCTTGTATGAGTATCACGCCGACGCATACACTTCCCTATACCCCCAGTCCTGAGTAGTTTCCTCAAGAAAAGGTTTAGGGAGCCTGATCACACAAGCTGTAAGAAAATATGAGAAGATGACACTACCAACGCTTTTCAAAAATGTACACACGCTTGAAAAGTCTAAGCCTCTCGCTATTTCCCAGAAGATTCACTTAACATCTTTAATTTACTCAGGTGTCCCTCACTGTAACATGAAATCCCTCTTGCATGAGCGATGTTATGGAAGCACTGGCTGAGTTGTTATGGAAAGGCCGAAGAGCAGCAAGATAAGAATAAAACCAGGAGTGAACAACTAGTTGTCCCCCTCGTCCCCAGCACAAGTAGAGTTGATGAAAACATTTTCTATAAACTGTAGGCTGTTTCTTTTTTAACACGTTACATGGCAGTGTTGAGTGAAAAGCTCCAGACAAAATATTTTCAAAGGCATGCACATTTGAGATACCAAAGTTTAAATCCCATCCCATTTCACCTACAATCAATGACAGAAAGACATTATTGCAAAGACTTTTTTTATTTAAAGCTACTCTTAAAAAGTTGGACTTCAATTATTCAGACGTGATTGTCCAGCTGGAAAGAAATTTGTTTTGAAGTTTCCTTCTAATTAAGACTCTATTTATTCTATTTCAAATCGCCAATTTAATTTGAACTTAAACATTTAAATTCCTCCCCAAGTAGTGACTTGACACCAATTAGTTGGTCAAAAATGCCGTGGAAAAAAGCAAAGATGTGTCACATCAAAATCAAAACTGTTTTTATTCATGGAATTCTACTTAAACGTATGACTTACCTTACAAAGCACACACTAAATCCAAATCAGTAGTAAAAATATGCTACAACTGATTTAATTTTGAAGAATTTCGCCTTAAGGCAAAATATTTTAAGCAGACTACTTTAAGTAGACTACTGATTTGAAACACGGACAGGCACCATTGATTAAAGAAGAATATGGCAACTTTTCCACCTGTGAGCAGAACTTCAGAAGATCATGTGAATCAAAACCAAATCATACTTCCTCAACCTGCTTTTAAAAGGCACATGAGCACAAATAAATAGCATGACTAATATTTACCAAACTAATTCCCTATTTCACCTCTTTAATTTCTAAACTATTTACCTCATGCATCCTTTTAATTATTTTTGCAGTTCATTCCCAGAGATCCTTGACGCTGGGAAATTAATTAATGGACACAATAGAAGAACTGTCAGCATTGTTTAAATACAATTTCAGTACTGGCCTCATTTACATGTATCCCTTTATTCTAAACAATAGGGCTGCTGAATTTTTTGTATGAAATCGTTAGTTCATTAAAAAGAGCATAATGATATCCTCTTCTACTGATATTCATCAGTTATCACATTTTGCTGAAATACATAATCCATGCTCAAGATAACCATGAGAGCTTTTAGGACCCAGACTTCAAAGACAGTGAAATAGTTGTATAATAGTTGTACAATCATTTGATTAATTTGCTTTAGCTTTATCGTATTATTAGCTTTAATAAAAGTTACCAAATTAATTATTAAAAGCAGACCTAGAAAAAATAAAATGTGTTAACATTTCACAACTGAAAAAAAAAAATCATTTGAATGACTGTAAAAATACATATCATATGCTTATACTGAAAGACAAAACCAACATCTAAATAACACCATTAAAACACAATAATTACCTATTCCAAACTCTGAGCAAGTAACAAGAATATGCTTACTGACACACCACCAACATGTAATTCAAAGACATCCTCTCATCGGGTATGTTTTAGGCCTCACATCAGTTCCAGATAGGGAGACTTACATATGTATCTTTTTGTACAAAAGCTGGTATTCTGATTGGAATAAACACTTAAACGAAATATTACTGGTCATTTGAGTAAACTGTACTAAGTAACCCAGCAAAGATATTACTAAATTCTTTTCCAGTCAACAGAAACTCTACAATCCTCAAATTGCCACATCTGTAAAAAAAAGGGATGATTAAATCAATTTACTATGTAAATATTTTGTGAAGATTTCTTATTAAGACTCTGAACATGACATGACATTTATACCAAAACCTTGTGTAGTCTAAGAAAGACCTATTTTCTTCTTAATAATGATAACAATTTGGCTGCATGTTCAATCTTGTCACATGATGATCATCTACCTGCACCAAGCTTAACAACATTCCTTGGCCTGCATGTTTTAGACTTCATTCAGCTCCTTTTACAACTACCATACTAATAATGCCATAGAAACTAAAGTAGGCAGCTGCTGGATGCAGCAGCATCTTCACTGATTAAAGAGAAGAAAAAGCACAACATCTGAAAACATCATGCAGCTGCTCGTCAGCTACATCCAGCAGACAGGCTCTACAGTAGTGATTCTGCAGGTTTATAAGCTGCAGGTTTATAAAATGGCTGATGTCAAAAGCAACAGAAAAGCTAACACCATTATTCATTCCAAGTATCTGAAAATTGCTAGTTAATATCACAGCTGGAAATGCTAATAATGCATGTATTTTAATTAAATTCATTAGATACTTGATAGCTATCACCAGGTGCCAGATCTTATCTGGATAAATAAGATAAGCTGCTTCTTACCTAAACAGTTAATACAAAAGACTCATCAAGCTGATAAAAAAACCCCACACTCTTCAGACCACTTTTATTCCCATCCACCAGCTGGTTAGTATAGAAACTGAATAATAGTGAAGAGGGGGTGCAGCTTTGCTGACCTCTGATCAGAGTGAGAAACTACTGCTAAATATAATTGACTTTGTTAGCTTCAACAAAAATATTTCTGTGAATAACAATATTGTTCTGAAGATGCAACATGTATCACAGTATCACAGTCTCAATGGATGTCTCAATGTCTCAATGGATGCTATAACCTGCCCAGTACTCAAGTGTCCCCCAGGACATTGAATCAAGGCAAGCTCTTTGATTCTAAGCTTCTCACAATACTGAAAAACAAAACCTGGTAGGCAGCAAAACAATCAAGTCAAAGTCTGCACTAATAATTAGTCTTCACATCACTGAAGAGAGCAGCATAAAACACAAGACTTATGTGGGAATGGCAATGGCAACACCAGTAGAGTTGTCATGCTGCTTTATCAAGGTTCCCTGGACATTAACTCTGATGCTACTACTCTTATCTCTGAGAACTGAAAGATCTGTCTTGACCCTGAAGAGCCCTGAGCAATTATGAGACAGTAATGCTTTCATACTTTTCTCCAGATCAGGTGTATCATACACTGAGCACCAATGTTTTGCTAAGTGTATAGACTGCAACCACTTTGTTGAGAAAAGCTTCTACAAGAATATCCTATATCAGTATAAATAAAGAAAAAAGTGTGAGAAAGTGAGGCAAACTTTACAATATTACCACCTGCATCCAACTTTATTAATTCTAACATTACCAATAACACATGGGCTTTTTTCTGGACAACCTTACTCCACCACAGATACAGCACAGTTGAGTAGCTTGAAAAGCCTTGTGCCGTAACAGCTTCTTCCACCCTGACAGCTCAAGGTGACAAGTAGAGCTTCATGTTTTTCACATGCAATGTGACTTCACCAGAGTTTGCAGTTTCAGTTATTCAAATCTCTTGTTGCTGTCAATAAACACAGCTTGTTTTCTTCTTTCCACCAGCTTTAGTGAGAGCCTCTCCGCTAATCCACATTGACATCTAAAGGGCTGAGTCCTCAGCACCAGTATCTCAAGATGCTTCCAAAAGACGACAAAGCGAGCAAGAGTGTCTTGATCACTGACCTCCATGGCCTTAAGCAGCACAAAATGGGATGACAGTTTTGATCCAAATAAAAGCTTATTGGCTGAACTTTTTGGCTGATTCTTCAGTTGAAATTCACTGTTAACATCTAGTATAGTACTTCTGCAATTTCTTTAATCAAGAAATACTGACAAAATAATTTAAAAGCACAATACTAGTCTTACTGAAACAATCTGGGCACTGCATACTGCATTAGACTCCTAAATATTGCTCCAAATTTTCAGAAGCTTTTTACAATTTATTTTATTCAAGCTTTCAAAAGAGTACCTACTGAGGCTATAAATTACTCTTACTGGATTTGTTTTTTACTAGTATAAAATAAAATATTCTACCTCAATATAATTATTTTTCAAATCACTTTTTTTTAGTTTCAACAAGCAACAATATGACAAAAATGACAAAAAAAAAAGTCATACCACCAGGCTTAAGGCCAAATTTTATCAACAAAATGAATGTGAAAGGAACAACTATTTAGCAAAATAACAATTCAGACTCCAGAAAATTACAACAGAATCCAAACAAAATATTATCTACCCATGTTGTGGGCTAAAATAATAGGTTTATCTAGTAATAGTTGTATCATCAAAATGTAATTTTTACTGCATCTGTCCTGCAGCTTTATAATATTTTTTAAAACGCATCACACAGATTTTTCCCACATGATTTTGCTTATAGTGATGAAGACTGAAGACTTTGAACTTCTAGGCTTTAAAATCTGACTAGAACATGCCATAAAATGTTGCAAAGAAGGATGTCAAGCTGTCTGTTCAAACATAAATTTAAGTCAATGCCAATGTTTTAACATCTCAGATATTGTTTAAGCTGCAAATACAGCTTCAGTTGGTACATAGCTGCAAGATTTTTGCACAGCCTACTAATCCACAGTTACTTCATGTATAGTGGTATTCTGCGACTCCCAAAAATCCTAAATTAATATCAAAATGGCAAAGGTTGCGTAAAATTAAAAAACAACAACAAAACAACAAACAAACAAAAAACTCACAAAACCCCCAAAGAAAACAAACAAAACAAAAACCCACAAACAAAAAAAAAACAAACAAACCAACCCCAAACACACTTATTGCAATTGATTTACTGCAACAAAAGAGGCATGGACAGATATATGATGGTCAATACTGATCATCTAATACCCTTCCGGAAAACTGTTTTCTGCAGATGTTATTTTTCGGCGTAGCACTAAAAACCAGTACAAAATCTCTGCTACTATGAGACAGTTCTGTGGAAAGACACAGCTCATCACATACTGACCACATAGCTCATTCCAGTCAAAACGGAGGCAGTACAGTGCCATTAGTTAGAAGAAATGTGCTCTAACCAACCAAGGTGCATTGCAAAATGAGCTGCAAAACAAAGAACTCTGCTCACATGAAGTTCTACTGGAGAGAGACACACAGAGGAGACTCCCAGCGTCATGCAGAAACTGCTTGTCCATGGGCAGGGATAGAAATATCGCTTTCAAACAACTACATTATTCCAGAAGTTTTACAATTCTCAGGACTAGCGATGAGCTACCAAAGATGGATCCTGGACACCTTTCAAGCACCTGCATTTGCCACATAACTTTCAGACAACAAGGACTCGAGGGTGAACATTTCTAGGGTTGTTTATCTTTCGTGTTACTGCAGTCAAGTGTGGCTAGTGAAGTGAAGGCTGTGAAAAGCCTGTGCAGCCCCAGGGTCTTAAACTATAAGCCAAATTAATACTCACTTCTGAAAAACTACAAGGTGCCACTACTATGGAAATAGGTGGGAAGCAAAGGTTGTCACGCACTGGTCAATGAGACCCTACAGGGAGCCGATCTGCAGAGTTCTGCTTCCATAGAGCGTACAGGATCAGAAACAAAGAGAATTTAAATAAAATGAAAAAAAAAAAATTAATAGCCAAGTTAGAATAGAAGAAATGAAGAATGCCTGTGTAATTAAGTGGGACTCAATACCACAAGGGAAGGGAAGCTACAAGTCAGAGAACTGAAAAACTCTTTAACACACCCCTTATTTACATAGCTGGTATTCAGAGATGATATTAATAATCACACTTAATAAAAATATACTGCAATCACACAAATATGTAGTCTGCACTTCAATAATTAACTTTAAAAAGTGACCTGAAAACGTGTTACAAATTGTATCTTATCAAAATCTTAAAAAAAAAAATCAAAGTTTTTAATTATGAAAATGTTTTAATAAAAGCAGGTGTTGGATTATTTAAAACTAAAACAGCAGCGCATAACCCACATAAAAGCAATTTTACCTGAAATAATAAAATGAAGTTAAAAAAACACCTAAGAGACAACTTTCCTCTATCTGCAATCTAAGCTTTGAAAAGTATCATTAAGGAAAGCTGTTTATACCTTTCAGAAAGGACAGATTGATTTGTTTTCCACTAACACACTGCTTTTCCACAGGTTTGATAAATTACTACAAAGAAAGAATCTAGTTAGAAAGAAGAAAAACCTGTTTATTAACAAACAGGTAGACTATTAGAATTTAAAGACTCAATCATGAAAATGCTACTGTTAATTTTGTGGAAAGTGTTTGAGCAGAACGAATAAGAACTTTTTTGCAGCTACATGAGAATTCATTAAAGGATAATCAGAAGATATAGTTTTTGTTGAGCTGAGTTGTATTTAATAACTTATACGAAACTTTCAAAAAATCTGTTCTCCATTTACGGAAAGAAAACAGACTGTGGATGTTACCGGGGAATTTTCATCCATATTGACAGTATTTAAATGAAAAAGCAAGAAATCACAGGCATTTCAAGTGTTCTGTCTATCGCCCTCTCTAATAGACTATGTTTTCCCTCCAAAATAAACTATTTATTCCTGCCTAGAATGCAAATAAACCCTGCTGTATAGCTTTTTATATCTATTTAGGTTATTCGAGCTATTATTATTATTTCCTAAGTCACTACATAAAACTTGCATTTTCAATACTATTTATTGTGTTTCATAATAGTTCCATTAGAAACAAATTCAGAGCAATGTAAGTTGAAGGCATCATTTCCACTTATTACTTTTCATAATACCTTTTTCATTTATAGGTATCAACACAATCTATGGAAATATTGCCATCGTTCTCAAAGACAGATGAAGGACAAAACAACCAAATCACAGCATAGTGTCTAATTATTGTCATCTATCAAAAACAATGGAATATATATTAAAGTTATATAATACAATGATCATATGGATATTTATGATGATTCAGTTTAAGACTATAGTGACTGTCAGTTCAACACATAAGATTTCAGTTTGTGTGGGTTATATTCCTTTTCAAAAACACACCAGCATGTCAGGACGATGCCTCTGAGGGAAGTGAGATCCCTTAAGAGCTTCCCATCTCTGCAACTGAGGACACCTAGGAAGAAAAGTTCCAGTGACCACAGTAAAGACCAGAAAAAAATCATGGCAAAGATCTGGGGGTATGCAGCAACCAAAGACTGTTCAGAGGCTCAGGAAGCAGAGTTTGACTTAAGCCTGGTAGAGGTCAGAGAGGGCTCCAAGGAGCTTGCTCGGATTCAGAAAGTCATTAAGGGCACAGCTAATGCAGTGCTTTGGCTTGGATTGCAAACACTCTTTTGAAAAGGACAAGACAAGGCTCTGAGGAGACCTTATAGCAGCCTCCAGGTGGAAGCAACCTGGTTTAGTGGAAGGTGTCCCTGCCCATTTACATTCTCATGTACATCCACGTACTGAATCATGGTTTGCATTGTAGAGTTTCTCTCCACAGATCCACTCCTATTGCACCGCACTATTTGCCAATGCAGACACCGAAAGCTAGAAATCAAACCTGGAAGCTAACTTACCCTACAAAGATGCACCAAATAGACACAGAGTTGCCTACAAGCTCCTTTTACTTTTGTTACTAATAAGGAAACTAATTATTCTAACTTGTACTTGATAAAAAATAGCCTTTAAACAATTCAAAAAGCCTTTCTGGAATGCTTTCAAGTGAAAGAGGAGCTGTGCTAACCCACCTCCAAACTGTGGCCATCCTGGAGTATCCAGGGTCCTGTCAGAGGTAGTGCAGGTAGTTAAGAACTATTAAGACTTCCTGCAAAGTTTTGTATCTTCTATTTCCATCATCACTTAGAAGCACAACAGAAAATATATGAGAATCAGACCGGGAATTTGATGTAATGTTTCCCCATATACTCTCTCTCCTCAAAAAAGACAATCAGACACAAACCATTTTAGTTTCAAAAACGTTCAGTCAACCTAAACTACAGAAGAGTCTGTGATTTTATCTCAGCCATCTGCTTCGTTTATAAGAAAAGAATGTTCAGTATCCTGCAATAAATTCAAAGCCTTCAATCTGTCTCCTGTCACAAGAAAAAGGAGAATGTTGCAGTGCAAAAGATGGGGAAAACTGTGAATTTTCATTAATTCCTCAGTTGGTCAAACACCTTTTGACTCTAGACTAAAACAGAATATCATGCCCAATTTTCTTTATTCTGATATTCAGAACTAGAGAAATAATGCAGCCACAGTTCCATTTATCACTTAAAAATAAAAATTTCTCAGAACTCAGTAAATATTTATCACATAACTCTTAGCACTCTGAATTCAAATGGACACCACCATCTTCCCTCTAGAAAGGAAAGTGTAGTTAATTCATAATTATTAACACACACTCCTTTCATTATTCACTATAAGAAAGCATGGACATGCACAATTGCTAGCCCAACCTCCAGCAGTAATGGTATTCATCAGTAATCTTCTTGTGAGCCTTTACAATGGCCCTACTACTTGACTTCAATCAGCTGTAAAGCTCCTTTATTCTGTTATCACATCAGTGTGAGGGAATGAATGCCAAGGATTGAATGTCCTCCTCAAGGCGCAGTCACGCTGCTGGAATAGCAATGAGCTTCAACACTGCTCAACATGTTCTTTCACACTCCCTCGCTCTTGCACAGGAATGCATGCATCACAAAAATAAATATCTGTTGAGCACAAATGCTAAGAAACATATCTACATAATAATATACTAAATAGAGCATATAACAGTTTAATAGACGAGCTGGAAGTTGATATAAAGGATGCAATTAATAGATTTAACTGGCAGCAGTTGTGTTCCATTTGTCAGAAGAAAGGGATGGGCAGAATAATTATTCAACTATTCAGAAACATATTCAGAATTTCAGTACAGAATATCTCATCTATTAATACTCAACTCTCCTTAAACTCTTTTTATTTTTGCTGATGCAAGGACCTAAGGACTTTTTCTTGCCCATTATAATAATGAGAAGAAATCAAGAGATCCAGGTCCAAAAATGGATGATTGAAAATATTTTAAGTAGAATCTTTTGGTAGCTCAGCTGTCCCCTCCCTGTACCATTGACTGTTGTGCACAATTGCTTTAGGCGAAATAAGGGGTTTAGCCTGATGTGAAATCTCTACTAGGATGTCCCCAGAATCAAGGCTATCATATCAACAAAGTTATCAGGGCAGGAAACTGAACTCTCATTCACAATTTAATACAGCTTTTTAGTGCTGACTCTGGTTTTTTGCTTTTATTTTTGTAATTTCAAATCCATCAACACCCCACCATGACAGTAAGCTTCACTTTGGCAGGAAGAATAAACAAAAGCCTGTCTTTCTAGCTCAACTACACTGGTGGATTTTCCATAGTAAATAGATTATAAAACGTTTTACAAAAATTTATATTTCAACAGTCATGATAAACTCTGCTTTCTGACTAGCTATAAAACAGTGCTTTTCCTCTATAAAGGTTATTTCTACTAAATATTTTTAAAATATTTCAGTCAAAACTTATTTTCATAATAACACTAAAAAATGAGCACAATCTTGCACATATAGGATAGAGTGGCTGAAAAAAAGAAAGCAGAAAGCCTAGCTAATAAAATGCAACAACTATCCTATGAAAAAATCATTCTTTTTTAGGACATCCTCTTTTATACCAATAGGCTGCAAGTCCATTAATTCTGTAAATCTTATACTTTACAATATCAAAAACAATGTGTTTGTGCTTTTATTTCCTTACATTCAATAAGGTATTCTGATTTTTTCCTGCTCAGTTACCATTTTTGTATTTAAAAAAAAAAAAAAAAATCTTCCTTGCATGTGAGCTGATTTGAATTCCTGTGCTGTTCTGTTAAGGATGAAGAGAAAGGGTGGTGCTATAGACTGTGAAATGCCTTTGTGTTATTCGACCAGAAGCAGATTATTTCAACAGCACACTACACTCTACAGTCCATTTTAGAGCAAACAAGAATCCAGTAAAATCTCTCTGCTGTGAAGTATTTGTTAGCATCTGCTCCTACTTGGAGAAGCAAAGAACAATCCTTGTGCTCCTTCTCCGGAATCAGGCATCGATGAGGGAAGTGAATGGGGCTTCTGAACACTGTTTTTAGAACATGAACTGACATCTCGGCATACTGAAATACATTAAAACTTAATGAGTGACTCAACTGATGACGTTTTCTTGAGGAGCTACAATGGTCCAGTGATATATTCAAAACATTCCTGCTGGGAAAGTTGCTAAGTATTGCCTCCTGCACCTCTCAATCATGCTTGAGAAATCAGGATGGGGCTCTACGAAACACCTTCGCCATTGAAAGTCCATAGCTAAAATTGCACTTTCACTGCTGTAGACTTCAGTGTATAGTGTTTTGGTGACAGCCTTTTCCAGTAATGTAAGGAAGAGAAGGAATCCATTCAAATCACTAAAGAGGCTTTTTTTTTTTTAAATGTAGGTGAGCAACTAAAGCTTATCATAACTATTATTCTAATTATATCCTAACAAATACTTATTAGCCCATGCAGGCAGCAAAACTGAACCACACCAGATGTGGGAGGGGGCCAGAAATGATTGCTTCGAATGAGGCCAGAGAGCCATCCGCTGTCTCCTCTCACAACAGCGCGATACAGAACTGTCCAGCTCCCTGTGCCTTACTTAAGCTTAATCATGTCTAATAAACAATAAAGCTAATTTAGAACATGATCCTCCTCACAGACGTGGGCAGAAGGAAGGAAATGAATGGCAACTGAGATGCCCAAGCCCAAACCCCCCACTGACAGGAGAACAAGAAAGCACTCACATCTCACACTTGGTTTCAGTAAATAACAGCATTCAACAGAACTTGGCTGTGCCAAAGGTAGACTGCAAGAAGACATGTGTCTGATGAGCTAAAGTCCTGTCAAGGTTGTTAACATGCTGTTTTTACACAGCATTAATGACCTCCCAGGCATCAGTTTCATGATTAAGCATGAGATTACACTCATAGTTAACACCATGTGCTTTAGTAAAGACTTCTGCAGGAAGCATTCTTCCACAGGTGCTCAACTCCAAACTACTGCAATGGGGATTAGAACATTCAACAAAGATTTAACTCCACAAAGTCTACTTTTCTACTGATAACTAGCAGAATTTTTGGAAATGACACTAGGAAAAAATGTTTATAGCAACAAATTGATTCATCTGGAAAAAGCTAAAGCCATACAATACATAGAGTAGCTTAAATCATACAAATATAATATCAAACACATCTAAAAGAAAACAGATACCTATTACATTTTAATACTGTAATGAGTAATTGTTAAATTCCTCATTAAAAGGTTCTTTGCAGAGACTAAAACTGTCTACAATAAAAGCACCTGCAACATTACTCTGACTTTGCGTAATTTTCTGTTAATGACCTAGACTTTGCAATATGATGGAACACCCAATAATGCAGTATTTAGTTCTAACATAAAGGAAGAAACTGGAAGAAAACCAAATTCAGAATGGTTTTAAATGACTCAAAAAGATGAAAGAATTTCCTTAGTCTTCCTTGATTTTACAGTCACTTCTTTACTGTGTTATATTGCCAAGTGCCGAAAAATATGTATTTGGAAAACAAAGGATGGCACATTTCAGAGTATTGTTTTTAAAGCAAAACAAGGTTTATGTGAAAATGTGGGTATCAATATCTAGCAAATCAACATTTTGCATTTTTCTATTTAAATATGTAAATTAGCAGAAAGCCTTCCTTATCAATATTTTAAGTTAATAAATAATGTGAATGAAAAAGTACTCCTGAACTTTGCACGTCCACTCTGCATTTCTTTGCATAGTTTTAGATGCTAAATATAACCAGAAACATTCCAAACATGATGTGGGTATGAAAAAATATAGTGCCTTGCAGAAGAAAGATATCCTATTACACGGAGTTTGTAAAAAAATGTTAAAAATAATATATTTTTCAAACTTTTTAGCCTTTTCTAGAGTTATCTTTCTGCTCTTTAGGAAAACCTATGGAACTCCCATATGATATATCTGAGAAACTTTAAAAGTGTCCAGTTTATTACAGCTTCAGTGCCCTAGTATGGCCACTCTAAAAGAATCCCTAGGTTGAAAGCCTTGTCTTTGACAGTTGTCATCAGTAAGGGAACATTTAAGAAAGTGCAAACTTTAGCTTTTTTCCCATCCTCCAGCAACTTGGCAAAGAGATTTCTTGAGACAGATGCTGGAATCTGTTTCAATAACGACAGATTTTTATCTCACAAGTTTGCTTTGTCACTTTTTAAATTCCTGTAAAATTCAGGAGCCATAAGAGTCTTGTGGTGAAGTGTTCGACAACTAAACTGTGTGCAGTGTAAAGAAGCATCTTTTCAGGTTTGAACCTGATACCTATTTTAAATGTGACAAAACTTTTCCACATGTCACGCATATTTTGTGTAATACACCTGTACTACATTCCCCCCTCAACCTTTTTTTTTTTCCCCAGGCTAAGGAGTCTTCAGAAGCAGCAATTTTTCTTTTTTACTCATTCTTAACTTCCCCTGACCTCAACCCCATTCCATAGGAACACCATGGACTTATCTAACGACAAAATTAGGCTCTCTGTTACTCTCCATTCTAACATTTTCACGGAAGTACTATGACCTCAAGTTCTTGTTCCTAAGTGGCAACATACAGTTAATGGATAATGATTATACAAAAACATAATTTCCTTTTCCTCTCTAAATCTTTACGTGTCACTCTACTTATACATGAATGCGAATTTCAAGTGCCTTTTTATTGCTGTTACTTTGCCTCAGAAGGTCTTTCTGCTTTACTGAGTTCCTAAATTCCCTTCTATGTTTATTCTGAATGAGCTGCTATCAACTGCAGGCTTTCTTATCCTGTTATTCACTTTATTTTCCTGATTACTTGTGAAGATACTTAATAATTACATGTTCAAAGCTAAATATGTAACATTTACGCAATGTAATCACAGCACATAAAGGAAAAATACACAGATGTCTGCAGTGCTTTCTGTTCATCAACTTAAAAATTACATTTTAATCTAAGAACTTTCTACTTGTGTTACCAGGTAACTCTTTTGCTGAGATATGAAATACAGGAAAATCTGTTTTTATTTCAGCTTCATCTACTCTGCATTTGAAATAACAAAATGAAGTGGTGTTCTTTTTTTGTTGTTTGTTTGTTTTTTTTACATTTATAATCAACAGAGTAAGTTCCTTCACAGTGAAAAAAGGAGAAATACTGTTATGTCAAAATATTTTCCCACGGGCTTGCATTGTCTCTCTGAATTGATAACTAGTCAACAACTGTACTATATCAACATTAATAATAAGTTCAAAGATCCTTTACATGCACACTATCCTGAAATGTTCAGTGGGTTTTTTTAAAAAGCCTCTAGTCTTCTCTCCAACAGTAATATTTCTAAGCAACTTTTCTTCAATTTCATATTTGAATAAATCACCACAAATACTAATGTTTCCTCTGCATTCACTGTCTCTGAATTAACGTAATTCACAAGAAAGGAATGACAAATAGAGCTAAAGTAACCAAGTATATCTAAAGCACACTAGGATAAAATGACACTTAAACACGCCTTTTACCTTTACCTCCTATTTTTTCCTCACCATTAATATTGTCAGTACAGCTGAGGAAATACTTTTAAGAAAAACTTAAATAGATCTTCCAATAAAAATAATGCTACTTACAGTAGACTGAATTTTAATAAAACAAACAAACAAACAACAAAAAACTATTGAAAGATGACACCAGACCCGAAGATTTTCAAACAAGCAAGACTAAAAAAGGCATTTTCAGGTATCCAGAGATAGTTCCTTTGTAGTTCATCTTTAAACAGAATTAACTCAAATGATGCTACAGGTGTTGTAATTATTTTCTAGTTATTTCTAGTGGGTAAGAAAGTTTTCTGGAATTCTTACCAAACTCCTTCAAAAAAAAAAAAAAAATCTCTTATTGTTAGAAGGAAAAACAAACCCAACTCATAGTAAAATTAGAAATCAACCTGTTATAATGAACCTCAGCTTTTAAAATATAATTTGAACTGCAAACTGAAAGATTATCACACAGGGAGAGAATGTGGATGATAACTTTGTATGAATCACTGTTAATCACCTACCCTCAAAAATGAAAGTAGCTTTGATAGAAACGTCTAGAATTGAAAAAGTCTACAAAATACATACCTTAGTTCTTTTTGAAGTATCGGCTATAAGTTTATGAACTGTAATTTACCTATTGTTGATGAGCAACTGGTATGATACAGGGTTTCCTGTTCATTTCTCAGAGCTGTATATCAGCTTGACAGTTAAATCTTTCTGAATGTTCTCATTTCTAAATCCTTTTCACTTCGACTGTGATCCGCACTTACTTTCTGCTGAGGAAAAGGCATAAAAGGCTTACGAGTTCAAATGCTTAATGAGTTTATGAAGAAGAATGTTGTAAGAAGGATTGCTTTGACAGTTTGATAAGATGAACACAATCAGTTTCAACATCATATGCCACCCTTAGAAATACAGGTACTGCAACTTCCCTCACTGGATGTTACTGCATTTAAATTGAAAACCACCAATATCACATCTTTCCAATGCAAATTTCCATGGAAAATTAACTGAAGCATACTGAATAAGGATGATGGAATTTATAAACACACTCCTCCCACCAAAATAATGAATTAGCAAACATGAAGCATAACTACCTGCATGCCTGCTTGTGAAGATGCATTTACATTTAAAAAACGTACACGGAATTTGTAACTGGTTTATGTATATGGACATGTTAAGTCTTGGATTTTACTTCAGACTAGATTTAGCCTTGAGCCCTCAAATACAACCTTCCCACCATTCACATGGTTCAAAGCTGTCCAACGTATTGCCTTGAGACATGTATGTGCCCTTTAGGGGACATGACATGTTGGAGCTTCTTTGGTGCAGAGCTGAAAAGGAGGTTACTCTTAAATTTCCTCAGAAAGGAATTAACACCAAAATATTCAATTAATCAAACCACTAGAAGGCAGCTGAGGACAAAAGAGGAGTTTGCTTCAGAACTGCACTACTATTCCAAACCAAACTGCAGACTGCATTTGCTGCATGTATACACAGACTTGCATCTAAAACTTGCTTCTCAAGAGAAGAATTTGGAAAAAAGTTCCAAATAAACACAGAATTCAAACAACCTAGATGATGTCGGCACATCAAAATGGGAACTAAAGAATTCATGAGCTGGACATGATAATTTATATAAACAAGGTCACCTCACATGAGTGTAGGGATACTGCCTACAGGAGCAGTGTACCTATTAACACAAGATTGTTCAAAAGAGTTGGAAGTGCTGCAAAAACACGTCTTTTAAACGACATCTTAATCATTCTAGAAAGATAAAACAACTTGAATTTCAAGGGGGGAGGGGAAGGAAGAAAGAAAAATATGAAGGCTACAATCAGAGGACTTGGAAACAAAGACAAAGTTTGCTGAATCGCCAGTGCTGATTGAGACAGTGGAGAAATAAAAGCTAGCCAGGGCGAAATTAAAGCATTGCGAACCCCTGCAACCAGAATGAAAAGAAATCTCTGTAATCAGTGAATACAAGTATACTTTATGACTCTGCTAAAGTGGACTGAAGTATCCTTAGTATAATAATATTCAACCATTCAAAATAATAGTAGCTAAATTCAGCATATAACACACTGTAAATGTTGGAGAAAACTGGGGAAAAAAAAAAAAAAAAAAGAAGAAGAAAAAAAACTCAAAAATATTTTCTTAACTCATTTTGCAAGCTACCTTGAGATGAAGTTCCCAAAGGCATTTTTGGCAACCTGTGTCAGCATACATGAAGGACAAACTTATGCCACTGGCAACACACAATTCAACTTCTGTCTGATTGCATGAAGTCTAAACTCAGTATTTCTCAAACATCATGTTTAACACAAACTGAGAAAGCTATATAAAGAACACTATTCCTTCTTACAATAAACTTTTTAAATGAATAAAGTCCTATTTTGCCCTCTCTACTGTGGAAAAATACAGTTTGAGCATTTAACCCAAGCACCTCCAGCTTTAACTGAAATTCATTAAAAAACTGCAACAGCAGAGGTGGAGTCACTGGCTCTGAAAGATGTTTCTCACAACTGCTGTTTTCATTTTATTTGTAAACTTTCTCATTGTTTACAGAGTCATGACAGTATCACAGCACAGTAATGATGCTCATGTTGTGATTCAGACATTATACTTAGTCTTGTTCAAGTGCTTCGGAGAGATTTATTTTAATTTTTAGCTTCATTGGAAGATATTACTACCCTATGGAACACTATTGATTCAACTGAGTTCCCTGAAATGAATCTTACCCGCTGATTCCCATGTACAAGTTTGTTAACTGCTTTATTAAACACACACTGAAAATGTATTAGGATATAGCCAGAAGTATTTAATATAGAAATAAATGTTCTTTCATACATGTATCTTTTCAAATAGGTTAACAGACTAGGCAAAATTAATAAATAAATAAATAAATATCTAGCACTATCAAATGAATACATTAATTTAAAACATGCAGCTATTATTGGTAATAACTGGTCTGTATTATTATTCAGAATAGCCACTAAAATAATGTACTATTTCACAAACTGTAGTGCATGTTCTATGCTCTGTTCAAAGATTTGCATAACCAGCAGGACAACTTACTTTTCAAACCAGCATCAAACTGAAGATTCCTACACTGAAATTCTTTGTCGTTTTGAAATGAATCCTAGCAGCTAAAGGTGGCAAAGATCTAGTGGAATAATGCTTACTAATGACAATCCAGAGGACAGTTTTCATTTGAAAACCACTGTCCACAACTGACAGCATGTTAGGCATAATTTTAGAACCTCTTCATATTCAACTCCATCCTGCAGCATATGTAGCATTACTTTATATGCACATTACAAAAACATTAATTCCAACTAAGAACAGAACAGCCAAAATTTAGCACAAGTTTATATACACTTTGAAATAGTTGGAGTTTTTTGATCAGTAATTCCTGAACTACTGCTGGGAGAAAAAGCCCTAAATTGGGATAACCAGAAGAATACTTACAGAGAAAAATGGCAAGAAAATGAAGGAACTGAAGGACAGAAGAGCTGAGTAATGACAGAAAAAGCAAATTACATATTCTATCTGATTTAAAGAGATTCATATTATTCAAATTAGACAAAAAGTTCAAAACAAGAATAAGAATTGGGCTTTTTGAAATTCTGTGAAGGGAAAGTAGAGTACAGATAGTCTTGAAAATGTAAGAGAAAAATATGTTGAACAAAAAAATCCTATACAGGATCTGCTACAAAAAGTTACTAAATAAGAGAACCAAGAGCTTTCAGGAGGAAAAAGAAGAATTCTTGGTATCAGTAATTGTCATCAGCTATCTAGGGAGAACTGTCATCCGGATGGTCTGAAATGAAATGCACATCTTAACTAAGGGAGTCAGGTCGGGAAAAAAAAGAAGTAGGTATGCAAATCATCAGCATAAGCTGACAGCGAAGTTCCAGGAAAGTCTCAGATCACCCATGAATAGGATGGAGAAAGAAAAGTAAAAAAGGACCAAGAACCCCTGTGAGACTGGAAGAAAGGGCAGAATAGCTCTCAAAATAGACAGTCAAGGGCAATGCAAGTGGCAGAGCAAAGCACAAGACTGTCATGTATCAGGAAAACAAGAAAGGCTAGAATATTAAGGAAGAAGTCATCATTACTGGGAGCTAAAGCACTGGAGAAACAAAAGAAGATAAGGTTCTTAATATTTCATGTAGTTCTAATGGTATTGTGCATTCCAGAAACAAACGGTAATTATATTGATTTCATCATCCCTGTACAAGTATCTATGCTACTATAAATAAGCTATTTTTACTGGACTTTAACTGGATTTGTTGCATACTAGTTTATGCTCCCCTGGTAAGTTTGTGTTTGAATTCAGTTACTGTGTCTTATACAGTGGAAAAGAGTTAGAAATTATTGTGAAAGCTCCATAGATTTCCTGTGCAGGCTGTTTAAAAGCTTTGTCACTGAAACAGTCTGCTTCTAAGCCAGTCAGGTTCATCTACACACTTCACCCTACTAATCTTCAGCATAGTAGAATGTTTTGCAGTACACAGATGAATTTTGTCATGACTATGTACTAATTATTTTACATAGGCAGTGAATGTTTTGTAAAGTAGTATCAACTGTAAATTTCTGAATGGCAAGACTATTTTATAGTAACTTTATTTTGTTCACATAAACCAGGAATAACTGAACTAAAGCAGGGTACAACATTTAAAATACTCTATGTAGAGAACGACCTACGTTTTGAAACAATTGATATTACTTAAGCACCAGGTTTATCAGAATCCATGTGACTCAGGCTATGAAAATAACAGAAATAAGTTCTGATAGTGTCATATCCGGTAGTGATACTTAGAGAGGCGATCATATAGAGGACTTGAGTTAGGTCTAAGTAAACTGAGTGAACAACTATTGTATCAAGAGAAACTCTGGAGTTCCACTTACAGATAACAGCCATACACTCAACAGCAGCTGAAAGAACATTCAAAGGAGATTAAAATCCGACACACTTAACTAACCTAGCCTACTTCAATGAATATGTGGAATAACAACAAAACACATTAGGGAAAGCAAAAGCGCACAAGGCTTTTTGAACAAAATTTTAAGTATTTCTTTCTTAAGCCAAGTATATTTCTTCCTTTATCGATGCCATTTTATTAAAAAAATACCCAGAGGATAAAATCAGTCAATCTAGAAACTGTTGCCCTATTCAAATAAGTAGCACTAGCAAAGGAGCTTCCTCATTGAAGAACCATTAACTCTTCATTTAGAGGAACAGGAAAGTAAATTTGTAAGTAGAACTGACTGATGAGTTTAAGGAACACCTACAATAATTTATTTGCTATGCTATGGGAAGCCACTTAATGCCACACTGAACTCAATAAAATGTCTTGTATGTGAGTGGTGCTTGATAATACTTCACCTCTACACAGGCGTCCCTGTTCTGACAAAGAGTTGCCGCAGCAATAGCGTGAGGCAGACGAGCTAAATGGTTTTGCTGACATCTTCACATGAAGAGGAGATACGACTATGAAAATAACCCCCACATATGCAGAGCTCCTACAGAGGTGGGATGGAAAAAAATAATCCATGTGCAAAGACAGCTCTATGAAAACTTCACAGGATAGAGTTCCAGAGCTGCTTTATGACAATACGAGCACCGGTTGCTGCTGAAAAGGTAGTTTTCCCTTGCTCACTGCCTTGCCTGTACTTACGCAATTTGGTTTATGCCAAAATGAAGGGTCATGTAGTCAAATAATTAAAATAATCTAGGTGAAAATTTTCCCAAAAGAGAAGAGTTACATAATCTCAAAGCAACCTTGAAATCCAGGAAAGATGGACAGTTTAGCATCCTGGAAACCTCTGACAGCTCAGTTATCAGAAATTCACCTTTCCCACACTAGATGATTCAGCTCATTCTGGGACAGGAAAGCATGGGATCAGTGTAAGAAAAGTTGCAATAATGGATAATGGCATATGTGGAAGCAAAGGCAGAAGTACATGCTAGTGGTTGCTTCATTTCGACATCTCAAGTGGCAAATGTGGACACAGATCTTCCAATCACTTGCAAGAAAACTCCTTTTTGAAAAGCATGTGATAAATTGTCAGTTCCTGACTTCCCAATCTGCATAGGCATAATAGATGTGAAGCAGCCACTCTTAATACATACTCGCTTAAATTACACCTAATATAAATCACAGAATCATTTAAGTTGGAAAGGACCTCCTGAGATGCAAGATCATTCAATCTAACCACCCTGCCAAAGCAGGATCACCTAAAACAGGTTGCCTAACACCATGTCCAGCTGGCTTCTGAATATCAGCACGGATGGAAAGCCCATAAATTAGGCAACCTATGCCAATGTTTGATCACCTTCACAGGACAAAATGTTTTCTTGTGTTCAGACAGAATTCCATGTGTTTCAATTTGTGTCCATTACTTCTTGTCCTGTTACTGGACACTGCTGAGAACTTTTACAAATATAAATATAATCCAGACAATAAGGGAATACTTCAGGACTAGAGGTACTAATTTTAAAACTACCTTTGAAATTATGGAAAAGTGTTATGAAAGTCTGATGTATACAGAATCTAAAAGATGCATAAAATTAAAGAGCATACAGATGAGAGAAAGACCATTTTCCTTTCTTTCTTTTTGTATAGCAACGGGATTGTCTTTCAGATTTTGGTCTTGAGAACAATATTAGTTTTAATAAAGCCTTCATCTAGAAACACTGACTACTTCAAAGTAGCTAAGAAGTAAACCAAGCTATTTTCTAGACTGTATCTAACATTCTGTTATCATCCTATAGAGTTATGCATCAAGATCCTGATCAATAAAGCACATTAAAGTACAAGCTTAATTAACTAAATTCATGAGTTTTTCTATTGAAGTCAATGGGATTACTCACATTCTTTAAGTTAGGCATAAGCAAAAGTACTTTATCTCATCCTTTCTGCATTTGCAATCAACTTGATTTAGTCAAAGAAAAAATACCATCTATTTCAATAGTACTGGAAGCTACCTTAAGATCTCGAACCAAAAAAAACCTACAGGCTACGCTATGAATATCAGAGTCTTGATTTTGTAGTTTTTTGCATGTCTAAATACCTTCCTCATAAAATAGCATGGCTACACATCTTTTTCCTTCTTTTATTTTGCACACCAAATCCTCCCTGATGTAAATAAAAACTTTCAAAGAAAAATGGAGAAAATTTGGGCAATATGCAAACAGATTTGCAATCCACGCTTATTTACATTGAAAACAGTTGATCTAGTGGCCCAGAATTTCAGGATGAAAAGGGTCCTTTTGAATATTATAAAAGGAATTTTAACTCACTTTTTGCAGAAATTCAGAGAGGTTCTACTTTGAGATTAAGATCTCTAAATGTAAGTGTCTACAAGCACGCTGTAGTCCTAAAGCTACACAGGTGATGAAGATGTAGTTTTTTCTTGGTTCAAGTTCTTGACATCAACCACCAAGACAGACAAGCTGGACTAACTACAAACAGTTACCTGAAAGCACCTATATTCAAGAGCAGAAAAAGCATGAAAAATTATAAATAAAGAAACAGAAAACAACTTCATCTCACACTACGAATCTATGATGTCTTCATCTCTTGAAGATGTTTCCATTTAGTATATGATAGTAATAAATTTTACAGTAAAACTATAAAGACTACAGAGAAGAAAGAAAAGCACAAAAAGTGCATGGAATGTACACATATTTGCAGCTTGAAAAAGGAGTGATTGCGTACAGAAATAGAAAACAGTTTTAAAACACGTGACAGGGAAAAAGTGAATAAAGAATGATTTGACACAATTTCTCACAATCAAAGAAAGAGGTGGAAGTAAATTCAAAAGAATCGTTCGTTAAATTATAGAGCAGAATTTCTTTTCACACTGAATAAAGAAATTGCAGAAAATCACTGCCACAGGATGTTTTGAACAGTATATTTTAAAATAATTAGATAAATATTTAATACTACTCAATGGGCATTTTTTTTAAAGTATAACAGAGAGAGATATAAAGCTTCTGAGTAGTAGAAGACAGGAGGGTATATACCTTCCCCACTCTTGCTCTTACTCTAAATGTTTGTTTTTGTCAACTTCACCTAACCTGGTTCAAGGATCTTTATGGTCCAAACTATGCTTTGTATAAAAAACAGACCAGACCAGTAGGACAGTAAGCAGTCTTATGTTGCTGCTGAAGACTCACTGCGGAAAAGAGACATTCAAACTCTCACAAAACAAAAAATATTCCTGGCCATGAAAAATTATATCTGCTGTCAGTAGATGTATTTTTGAGTCTATGTCTCAGGTGGCTTAAGGCTTTGACCGTGACTAGAGTAGTAACAATATCCTTCTTGTGTAGATTCTCTGCTATCTGTTGAGAAATGAACTCCTGTTTCAACTTAATAGATTTTATTCTTATTTTTAAATAAACACTAATCACAGGAGACAACTCTACCGAAAACCAGACTTCAGTCATTTTCATGGTCAGGGAATTAAAATCTCTGATTTAGTGTATGTAAGAAATGGAAACACAGGAAACAAATCTACCTGTGATTTTGAACATTTCTTAACTTTCAATGACTAATGGCCAGACAAGTAACATTATTACATGTAACCCTTGTCCTCTGGTGGAATAATTACTGAGAGGGCAAATTATTGGAACTAATTATCGAGGATACACTTATTGAGAATAAAGTTATATCCACATCTTCAGCATATAAGGCAGCTGGTAAGGAATCTGCTTCGCATGGCTCCCCTCACCCCATCCCAGCCCGGCCTGCATCCTTGGTTGGTCGTGATGCAGGGCAGTGCCAGTGTACTGGCACTAAGGAATATGGGGGGTGGAGCAGTGTGGAGATACCGTGGCCAGGTCCTATGTACAAGGCAGGTACAGGAACCAGATGGTATAGCTGCTGTCAACTAAAAATATACATGTTCCATTCTGTCGAAAATGCTAGTTACTGAGCCAGCAGACGTGCCGAAATTTGTCCTGTGGATGAACTTCGCTCATTATAATCTCATTATAATAGCAAAGCACATCGCCATCCCAACAGATATACAGAATCACAGCCTCTGAGCACTGCCCTCCAGCGAGTTCATGATCCATCTCACCGTGCTTTCATCCAGCCCATCATTCCTGAGCTTGCCTATGAGGACATTGTGAGAGATGGTGTCAAAAGCTTTGATGAAGTCAAGGTAGACAATGTCCTGCTCTCCCCTCACCTATCCAGCCAGTCAGACCAGCATAGAAGGCTATCATGTTGGTCAAACATTATTTTTCTTTGGTGAACCCATGCTGACTACCCCTGGTAACCTTCTTTTCCTCCACATGCTTGGAGATGACACCCAGAACAAGCTGTTCCATCACCTTTCCAGGGAACAAGGGGAGGCTGATTGGCCTGTAGTTTACTGGGTCATCCTCTTGACTTTTACGAAGACTGGAGTGATGCTGGCTTTCTTCCAGTTCTCAGGCACCTCTCCTGTTCTCCAACACCTTTCAAAGATGGAGAGTGGCTTTGCAATATCATCTACCAACTGTCTCAGCACTCGTGAGTGCATCCCATCGGAGCCCATGGATTTGTGGATATCCAGTTTGTCTAAACGATCCCTAACCTGATCCTCCTCAACCAAGGGGAAGTCTTCCTTCTGCCAGACTTTCTCTCCTGTCTTCCGTCACGCTCCTATGCTCCCATGAGCAAGCACTGCAAAGTTTTTACCTTAAAAATCGAAGTAAAAATTTTTACACCAATCAATAACAAAGGTATGTATGACTAGAGTCACTCAAGCTCCACCTAAACTTAGAAAATACTATAAAATATGCTAACAATAGAGGAAGGGTAGGGGGAAGACACCATCACTGATAAGTCAAGAAAACAGCATAACAGATATCTGGGATCAGTTGACTGGTTGGGTAAGATTTGCATAGATGGTTATACCAAGTGTTCTTCCAGGACACCTAGACTTCAAGCTCATATTTGTAATCACATTAGTAGCACTATTTAGTCATCTTAGAACTTACATATATTTGGTACCAATACATATTTCTTGCAACTAAAGTGTGGATTTTGCAGACAGTGTATTTTATCAACAGCAATCTAAAAGAAATTGTACCTGTTGCTTTAATAAACCTCATTATTTCTGGATCTAGTAATGAGAATTTCTCACTGGATGTGCTCAAACTTACAGTATATTTTATACTACTTCTGAATCCGTGCAAGTGCGTAAATTCAATGACCATGACCCGAACCCGCACTATTAGTGAATGCATAATCACATGAATACAACATAACACCAGACTGGTTATCGAGCACGATCTGACTTGTAGTGCCGACTTGAGGTTATCTGGCATAATTGGGTATCACTCAGGAGTTCGGCTCAGCCGCCCACAGCCCTCAGTGCAAATACTGAGGACAAGCTGGAATGCAAGGAAGCTTAACTTCTGCCAAATTAACCTCTTAAAAAAAATAACTCCCTCTTTTCTCTCCCTTTTTTTTTTTCCTGTGACCAAACTTTGATTTTAATACATCTCTAGAGTTAGATGTCTACTTTTCCATTTGGATAAAAAGAAAAAGTATACTTCTGCAGTTTTTCATGAGCTTCAGTAAGATTTTGGGATCTTCAGCACTTCTGGAAAATCATACCAATGTTGTTTATTAAAATATAACATTAGATTTTTTTGTTGTTGTTTTAAACAAAATCCCCTTGATCAAAATCTAGTGATAAGCTAAATAAATTATACCAACAAATTAATGGGAAACAAAGATGTCTGCTACCATGGCAGTTAATAGGATATATAAGGTCCAACATGAGATACATGACAACTAAAATGAACACTAAGTCAAAGAGAGGGAAAATAAGCTTCACCATTCCTTGAAGAAAGAAATTATATAAATGGCTGGTCAAGTATATGTGATAATACTTTGTCTAATGAAGACATGCATTTTCCAGAAAAATGAAATAATGTTTATTTTGAGCAAAGGAAGCATCAGTCTCTCAGATGAAGAAGAAAGATTCTATTTCAAGGAGGAAAAAATACATATTTCTGGACCCACCTGCAGGACTTTAGGAAGAGAAGCATAAGCCAGTAGTTTCCACCAACAATAGGTGCTCTGTTGAGGTTTGTCTAACAGATGCAACCTGAGAAATGTACTTTCTACTGAGAAAGAAAATCTTCTTAGGAAAAGATGGCAAATAAGCTGGAAAAGGACATGCAATTGTTCTGATTTAACACTAGGTTCCAATCACAGCTCTGCACTCCCATTCTCTCTCCCTCGCACTGGCTGTGGTGCTCATCAGCCTCCCCACTGGGCTAATCTGAAGAAAACTAACAGATACTGCTGGGGAGCAGGGGGTAACAGGAACTAGGAGAAAAATCTATTTCAGCAGTGAGACAGTAAATCAACTCATCAGTACTGTCAAAATCTATCAGTGTTATTATTTGCTTTTTCCTATGCTTTTTGTATAATTTTGTAACTGTTTTGCATTTTACATGGTAGGATTATATGTTTTAATTTGCATTTATTTTCCATGGTTAGCCTCAAGATACTTTAGTAACGCTAAAGTTTTCCTCACAAAAGGAAAGGGTAAAGCTGTAAAGTAGGATGCCAGGGCACTGTAAACAGTCCCTGTCTCACCTGCCTGGTTTGCGGTGTATCCAATGAGTCTAAGTGTGTGACTCACTTCAACTACATCAGCCAACTGGTGAGCTGACAATACAGCAGCCAGTTAAGTGGTAACTAAACAAAAAGGTTTCCTGGCAGGAGAAAATATTAAGCTGTACACTTGAACTGTTAACACTCACACTGCACTTGCCACCACACATTTAAAATCAAAATAATGTACATAGCTGCTACCATGGCGTTTTTTTGTTGTTGTTTTTTGTTGTTGTTGTTGTTTTGGGTGTTTTTTTTGTTTGTTTTGGTTTTTGGTTTTTTTTTTCCCTAAACAAGATTTTAGCTATGGAACTTACACCAGTGTCTCTTCTGCAAATTATGTACCTCTATAGAGTTACTTACACATAGAAATCACTGCACAAAAGACAGCACAAAAAGGTAATTTATGTAAGATCATCAGATCAGAAGGAAAGCACTGTAATGAAAAATACATGTATTCCATTCTACATGAAAAGTAAATAAAATGAAGTACTTACATGCCAATGAAAATTCTCATCCTGTTTAAAACAGCAGTCAATATAACACCATGTTACCTTGTATTACAATTATTTGATGGCATTGTGACAAATTCCCTTCCAGCTCAAACTGCGCAGAAATCAAGTGTCCTTTTGAACTCAATATTTAAGCAGTTAAAAAATACAGATAGTTGAAACTAAACTCTGTTTAAGTATTGGTGTACAACAACTGATGTTCAAGACCTCTATTGTCATTTCTAGTCACGGATGAAGAGTGCAGACTGGCTGCCATCCCTGCACTGGCGCTGCTTCTGCCCCCACAACAGAGAAATATGCAGCTGCATTAACAGAGATCTTAAAAGTGCAACACACATTTTAAGAAACAAAATAAACCAAAAGAAAAACTTGATGCAAGCTTCAATAAAATGTCTTAAACTGAAGCAAGGATACTTTCTGAGGTTTTTGATGGTAAACACTTAAAATATTTATCTACAGTAGAACAGCACAGACACTGAGCACGGAGATACCCTCATCATTTCTAACACAATATGTTGAATCTTTTAAGTGAGAGTTCAAAGCCAACGAAAGTCAATTTCAAGCACACAATGGAATCTTTAAATTAGTGTCAAAACGCCTACCTGGCAAGGAATAAATATAAAACTAACTTGAATTTCATAAGTCCAGAGAAATATGTTAAACACTTGTATATCCTGAATAATTCAGCCATCACGCTTTCTCATTTTACCAATCCTTTACGCTAAAAAGATCACAAAATGTAAGATAAAAATGCAAGAGATAATAAAAAGATAAAACCGAGGTCTTATGTTAGACTATTTTGGTTTGTGGAATCTTTCATACTTGAAAAAGTCTATGAACATTCATATTAATCAGTTCTACAGTTTTAAAATTCGAGTGTTTGGGGCATAACTTAACAAGCTATTTCTATTTTGAAAGAGTTTGAGGTATTTACAGCATTTATCTTAGGAAAAAAAATAGCAAAGCCCAAACAATGTGAAAAAGAGGGACAACCCACTCTCATTAAAATGCAATTCAGTTTAGAGAATAAACCAAACTAAATATTTATGAATAAGAAGCTTTCATAACATATCCTTCACAAGCAAGATGCATAATGTCTCCCATTTTTCTACTTTTCAAAGTTCTGCTACAGAAGACAGTGATATACATTTTAGTGGATTTCATAGACACACTTCCAGAATACCAGAGTATCTGCCGAAGTGAGTGTTTGGGAACCTTGCCAAATTTCTCTTCCCCTCAACTCTAACCAGCTCAAGTACAGGTATTTTAGATTCACCTATTTACTTCAGAGCCTAACAAAACAACTGATGAATCCTAAATTAAACCAGATAGAAAATACGACACCAGGCAGAGTACCTCTGCTACCATACAGACCAAGAGAGAGGTGGAGAGAGGTGTCCAATCCTATTCTCACCGCAGTCAACGGAAGAACTGCAACAAATTTTGAGAGACAGAATGCAGTTCTAACAGCTCCTGACAACAACAGTTATCTATCATGCTAGGAAGTATATAACAGTGGACTATTTAAGCGTGCTGTCATTCACCTGAAAAACCCCTGCTGCAATTCATGAGAAAATGGGGCCTGCTCTAAGAATGACCAATCTGGAATTTAAGATAGCAGCAGCACAATATTTATCTTTCCACTGCAAACAGAGGAAAACACGCAGCTCAGTGAGACAAGCCATTATTTCAACTTTGATAGGGAGAGGGAAGGAGAAAGGAGACAAAATGCTTTTTTCTGTGAAGACATCATCAGTAGGATCCTCTTGTTCAAGAGAGACCACTTATCTCTAATCCTTGGGAGTGGGGGGAAGCCATCCACCATCACCTTGGATTTCTGCAGGAAAAGGGGGATGCAGAAGGCACTGCCGGTGCAGACATGAGGAAATCCAACAGTCCCACCTGCCGAAACTCACCCTCTCCTCGGCCATTCCTGAGCCCTGCTGTGTCCTGGGACTAGAGCTGCCTGTACCCAGCGGCTTGCAAAATGCCCCGTCTCTTCCCAGGAGCGCAAGGTAGGTAAAGTCTGAGCAAAACCCTCATGTCAGCAGTGCGGAGGGGGCTGCAGTCCCTGCTCATCTTACATTGCAACAGGGTCAGTTCACCTTCTCTCTGAACTTGTACTGCAGTTAAAGGCATTTCTGTTTACAGTAATTCAAGTTTTCTCAATTTCCTGCATTAGGACACATGAGGTAGCATAACCAAACCAAATAACAGCATCAGCAGCCTTTGGCTACAGTGAGGAAAAGCAGTTAAACATCTCCTCGGGTACTTTCTATTATTAGTAGAACTGGTCCTTCCATCTAAAGTTAAATTTCTTTCAAAAGTAAAATTTTCTATTGTATTTCTACCTCTACTAATTTGAAATCTCTTTCAAATCCAACATCACAGGTCCATGCATAGCTAGCCCTTCCAAAAAACTTCTTTACCAATGCATCTCTAAATGACATTTTGGCCTATAGCAGACTTCAGTTAAAAACATGAATCGAAAGACAAAATTAACTGAACAAATTCCATCTCTGAGTTGTTTTGCATTTGGAAAGCAGCACTGCTGATACAGTTGTAAATAACTGAACTAGAAATCATATGCCATAGAATGGCTAAGTGACAATTTATTCATGTAGGAATCTGTAACATTTCTTAACACTTCAGCAAAAACTTTGCACAAACTTTACCGGCTCCTGTAGGTTCACTGCATTTATTACCCATACTATCAGGCTGATAAGATCCATATTATAGATTGATATTAAACTGGCTGTAAGTACAAGTGAAATCTGATAAGCAACTTGTGGAATTCCTTGAGGTTGTTTCAAAAAAGGGCTGGCAATATAGGTGACTGTCTACATTAAGATATCCCTACTGGTTTTAAATACACTATTCACCAAGAAGCGTATGTGGAACAGTCTGCTAAACAACAATACCTAGAAAACAGTACAGATCTGCTGCACTTGCTGAGTCAAAACACAAAATTACTCCTTCAGCATGTTTAATACACAAAAATAATCCCACTGAGGTATAAGAATCCCATTTAGGTATAAAAAACCTTCACTTAAAACATACACTTGGAAATCCCATGTAAATAAATAAGTATTAAGCTCTTAAATAATATAAAGAAATACTGTAATAAAGCAGAATTTGCTCAAAATTGGAATTAAATAATCAGAACCACTTATGGATAAAGATCCCCCTGAAGTGTAACCTGCCAGGTGCCTACAGACTAACGATAAGAAATGCTGTCCTTCCAGCACAGCAACAGGTAAGTTGAGAATGTAACCACACACCTGGGCTTCAAAAGAAATTTCTCAACATTATTGTAGGATCAAAGCTCACAGATGAGCCAAAAATATCTATTCCTTGGATACATATGGGTGGTTAGCTGCATTAAGGAAGAGCTTTCATGCAATTTTAGCACATTGATTAGACTAATCATCAATCACCAAACACAGTGCTAGAGTTTGCATGGTGAAGAAAAAAAAACAAACCTTCAGGAGTTAGAAATGCTGCAGCAATAGCAACAAAAGTTATTCAAATTGAGAGAAATTCATTACAGCGAAACAAGTAAATAGCTCAATCTTTCAGTTTATCAGAAAGGTCTTACAAAGAATAAATATTTTCCACTGGAAGAAAATACCAGGCAGTAACAGATATTAAAATGAATAGTAGATGTTATAACGAGACAAAGGAGGTAAAAGGACCCCACATGGAAACAACAGCTAAAAGTTGTTGAAGATTAACAACCAAATAAAACTTGCAAGGATATCCCCTCTTAGGACAGATTAATAGTGGAAGTGATAGATTCCTCATTTCTTAACATTTTCTTATTAGATTTGGACACCATACTACAAAATAAACTTCACTGAAAAAAGTTACTGAACTAATTAAACGTATAACCAGCAATTATTAACCCTCTAGTAGAGGTCGGGACAGATGGTCCAAGTGGGCATTCTGGCAGTAAAATGTTTGAAACTAACTAAACATTCCTACATCAGCAGATGTAAAGAGACTAACGTTTAAAGATGTTATGTCTCTTTATGATATATAAATTAAGAGTTATTATCATATTTACAAAAGTAATTTAGTTCAAAATTGTTATGGAATTTATTTTTTTATTTTATTTTTTGTTAACTTCAACAGCAAAGAGTTATTGGGTATATTGTTTAAATACATAGTTAAAAATTGCAACAAGAAGCTACTGGAATGTCAAGTAACAGAACTAAGACACAGTTTTTCTCTGATACCAATTCCTTCACTTGACGGTCTGGCAAGGAATTACTAAGGAAAAATTATTACCTCAACTAGAGGTCAGTAGCATAAGGAGTGTTGTCTGGACAAACAATAAGACAGAAGGCATGGCAGAAGGATGAATGCTGAGAACAGAAGACTAGAAGCTGGTATTGGACTAAGCAGTTAAGCAGACAGGCAGTAAGAAGCCTGGAACTCAGAATTGATGGAGGGTATTGATTAAGCACAATTCAATGTTTTTCTTCTCTGAAGAGACAGAAGGGAGCATTGGCATTAACCCATGCTTTGAGTGACTGTTCATTTTAGTACTAGAAATTATCATGATATCAAGTGCTTGGTTTGGAAGGGCAAGAAGACTGAAGTATTTTTAAGTGTTAATGATGACTGATGGCTTTTTCCCATATCACAATGATTCTCAGATTACGCTAAAACAAAAGGTTCAAGAACAGCCACATGCAGGCAAACAAATTGACATGTCCAAAACACATCAGAGTTATGGAGATTAAAAAAAGTACTTACTTGGTATGTGTCCCATAACCTGATGGTACAATGTAACGGGACTTCTCTCATCAGCAAGTTATTCATCCAACGGAAAGCAAATTGCAAGTATTTCACCTCATGCTGATCCAAGTGCCTATGAACTTGTTCTGAAGACAGAATAAACAGACATTTTACTGCAAGTTTTCTGAAGTCCTTAAAAATCAAATGCACTGTCTGAAAAAATAAAATCCTTCTTCGATCCCAAGCCAATAAAATGTGGTGGTACAGGCAAACTCTTACAACTGAATGAAAATCCCCAAAATAGAAATGACTACCTAAACATTACATAGGATTTATTTTTCTGCCTCTAGATGGCTTAAACAACTGGTCTCAGTTATTCTATCTTAAGAAAATATTAAGGTCAGAGCTTTATAATATGCCACAAAAATATACAAAGTTATGAGGTGAAATGATTAGGTACATATATCCTCACTCATCTCTCAGTCTATACATTATTTGGGGCAATACTACAAGAAGCAAGGTTTGCAAATAACATAATGGCTTCAAAAAATAAAGTGTTGGTAATAAACAGAAGACAACATTAAAAATATGAGGAAAATACATATAAAGGTTGCATTCACTTGCGACAAAAAAGTGAGATTAAAGTCTGGTAAAAAATGAGAACAAATTTAAATAATTTGCAACTTAAATAATTTCATAGTATAACAAAGAAAAAAACAGTAAAAATCAATGGTTTCTACATCAGTACTCACTTGCACTATGCTTACTGTAGCACATTTCCTATTTGAAAGCTGTGATAATCACTTGCATGGGTTATTGCTAGAGCCAACAGAACTAACCTACTACATTGCTTTTGTATGCTATAGCAGAATTTCCTCCAAAAAGGATCAGAGACATTCAGTTAACAGGTTTTAGCTCACAGGCTCAAGTATGACAATGGTATGGCGTAAATGACAGCTACTGCAGAAATGCTAATGTCTTATTTTGGATGTTATGTATGACAATAAGTCTTTGTTAAAACCTAAATAAGACATTCCCATTGTCTGTCTTTATACAAATTCATTTCTGAGAAATTTTGCTATCCACGTCATCCTTCATCCACATTCACAGAGGTTTATTATTAGCAAAGACAACGAGTACATGGTGATCTTCCAAACTATCAATAGGGAGCTTTTTTAAAAATTAGACCAGTCACAACACATTACACCAAAGGTCCAAAGGTTATCTCCAATGGTGTCTAAAAAGAAATACCCATGGAAATGCATAAAGCACTGGTATTTCTGCACAGCACTTCTCAGCCTCTGTATATCTGTGGATAAAGCACTCTTCAGCAGACCTGGAATCCATGTTCCTAAAGTCATATACTTCTGTAATATATATAGAAAAATATACAAAACTGTTTATGCACATCTTAAAACTATCTGTTACTTTTCCTGGGAACTTTAAAAAGTTGTAGCTCTACATAAAGATGTGTGAGTTTTTAAATTATTAATTTCATTTCTATGTATAGGACTAACCAGGTAATTAGACACTTCTGCTATACAATCTATCGAACTGCTACTGTGGGATGTAAAAAGGTAGAGAATGAGGGTGGAGAGGTAATGATCTCATGCTCTTTTAAGTCACCTCATCATGTCCTGGATAATCCCTCTCCTTCTCTGTCATTAAGTGTACAGGAGAAGTATGACAGCATTACTAATGTATGCCATGCCTACATATTGTTGATATTTCTAACAACACATGAGAACTTTATAATGGATCTTCTACTGCCCATAATAGTTTCAGCCTTCCAGTCCCAAGAGCCTGGGACTAAAACTCTACAAACCCAATATCCTCCCATCACCTTCACCACCTTCTCTCCCAGGCTTTCAGCAAGGCTCATCAGCTGCCTCAGCTGGGGGAGAGATGACGGTCAATCTCCAGGCTTGGGCTGAGATCTGCGTAAAGTGAGCAACCTGTACAAGTGTCCAGTCAGCACTCCAAACACAGCAGCTATCTGTTGGGCTTACTCTGCAGCCCTTCCTCAGGGCAAATAATCGAGAAATGTGCTTTATAAAAGTAATGGAATTCTGCACAGTGAAGACCTTTCTCCCTCTGTAAAATGTTGATTAAGCAAGTGCTCACCTTGAAAAGTTTTTGGAAGGAGAAGACAAATATGGTAATCACCTATGTTCTGCAACCTTAGAGAAAGAGGCTTAAAAAAGAAAGAGGGCAGTTTATATGTAGAAGTCCACATTTTGAACATAGTGCAAGCTTCAGAAGCCTCTGTATTTTCATTTTCTACACAGAGGCCTTGCATGCCTCTAACTTCTAAACAGCTGCAATGGAATGGGACGGAATGGAATAGCACAGAAACCTCAGCTGGAAGGGACCTACAATGATCATCTAGTCCAACTGCCTGACCAATTCAGGACTGACCAAAAATTAAAGCATTGTCTAAATAGCTCCTAAACACTGACAGGCTTGAGGCACTGACCACCTCTCTAGGAAGCCTGTTCTGGTGTTTGATCACCCTCTTGGTAAATAAATGCTTCCTAAATGTCCAGTCTAAACCTCTCGTGGAGCAAATTGGAACCATTTCCATGTGTCCTATCACTGGATACTAGGGAGAGGAGCTCAGCACCTCCCTCCCCACTTTCCTTACTCAGGATGCTGTAGAGAGCAATGGGGTCATCCCTCAGCCTCCTTTTCTGCAAACTAGGCAAGTTTGAAGTCCTTTGCCACTCCTCATAGAACATTTCTTCCAGTCCTTTCACCAGATTTGTTGCCCTCCTCTGGATACCTTTAAGGACCTTCACACCCTTCTTAAATTGTGGGGCCCAACACTGCACACAGTGTTCAAGGTGAGGCTGCACCAATGCCAAATGCAGTGGGAAAAACATCTCTTTTGAGGAGCTGGTTGTGTTGTGTTTGATGCACGTCAGGGTGCAGTTTGCCCTCTTGGCTACCAGGGCACACACCGCTGACTCCTACTGATCTGCTGCCAACCAGTACCCCCAGACCCTTTTCCGCAGGGCTGCTCTCCAGCCACTCCTCTCCCAAATTATACTTGCACCTGGAGTTACAGATGCAGAATCCAGCACTTGGACTTGTTACATTTTCAAATGTTCAATAAATCACTGATGATTGCCCATGCTCCAATCTATGCAGATCCCTTTGCAAGGCCTCTCATCCCCTAAGAGAGTCAACAGCACCTCCCACTTTGGTATCATCAGCAAACCTGCTAATGGTGCATTTACCTCCTGCATTCAAAACATTGATAAAAGTATTGAACAGAACCAGCTGTAGAACTGTACCCTGAGGAACACTACCGGTGACCAGTCGCCAGCCAGATGTAGCCTCATTTGCTGCAACGCTCTGAGCCCTGCCCTTCAGCTGGGTTTTCACCCGGCGTGCCATTGTTGGGTTAGTTTTTCAAGACAAGTACAGAATTATTACCGTGTATCTGCCTTTGCTCTCAACAAATTTAGCTGCAAGTTAAATATACCGCAGTGAGATACTATGTTAAATTTATTTTTTAAATATCCCATTTAGATACCTATATTGCAGACTATGATAATTACACAACCCACTACATCAAGCAGGATGGAAAAAAGTCAGTTTTATATCTAACTGAAGTTAGTAACTCACAAACGTTTTTGTTCTTCACATTGCAGAAACAAATTTCATTTGGTTGCTTGCAGCCATTGAAACTATATAATGAAGAACAATAAATTGTGCTAGTTGTGAAATTTCAACTACAGTTGTTAATAGGCATAATGAATTTCTTGAAACTTGCTTTCCAGTCTAAACAAGTTGAAAAATAGACTAACCTCTGTGCATTATATACAATTGATGCAAGACTAGAATGGAAGATGCATCGACTAAAAAAAGCTAATTCTTCCTACTTTGTAAGTAATCGTGAGTAGAGGCTATTTTGCTGATAAAGGTAATTTGGACAGTCATAATCTAAATTTAAATTTTCCATTTCAGTGAAAATAAGCACATGTGTGCAATGAACAAGCAAGATATATAATTACTGTCAGCTTTCAGAAAGTATGTTCTAAAAAAAAATAGTTCTACTGAAGTTTCTGATAGTAAAATTATTTTACAGTTTTTAAAAAGGTTCTATTATCAAAATTCAAAAGAAAGATAAACTACATTTAATAAGTTTCCCACTACTTTCAATAGATCTATATATAAAGTTTGGGGGAAGCAAGTCTTCTGATTAGAAAATACATTATATAGATGCATTCCAAAGTAGCATACTGCCAATAATATGTACTCTGTACATAAAAAGTATTAATAACTATTTATAATTTTAATAAATACACTTCTTGGATATATTAGTGTGAATGACTGCATTTAGTCACTGTAAACAGATGCTTCTTAGGGCAGAATGACCTAAACTTATAAAATATTTACTGGCAATGTTTAACGTCAGCTCCTCATGCTGTGTTATTGATTTCAGAATTAAAGTAGTATGTGACTATAGTATCACAAACTAAAGCCATGGCTGAGGACGGAAGTAACTTGTCCTAAAGCACAACTGCACTGCTGTCCTGTCTGGGGATACTGACAAAATAAGCGTTTAGGAAAGTGTACATAGAAGTTAAGAGTAACAGCAAAATAATAGTAAAATTATGTGTGAATTGCCAAATTACAGTGGCAGAGCGTGGTTCCATGGCATCCATCTGCATTACTTTTTACTTCAGAATATTAGCCTTTTGGTGTTGACTTAAAGATTCCCATCAAGCCTAGCAATTTTTTCTGACGTTGGACTTTAAATGATTTTCAAAAGTGTCAAAACTGTCTAAAGTTTGGTTTTTACTTGTGTTTCATACCCTGGGCACGTCATTTTTAACTTCATTTTATCAAAACTTTATACATATTTCATTGTAGATATAAAAAGCATTAATTGTAGCTTAACTGCATTTCAGATAATTTTTAACAAATCTCTGATAAACAGGCCTTGTAGTTCAACAAAAGGAAGAAAAGTGTGTATTCTCAAGAAGAGCTACACAATTATTCTTGAAATGAGTACAACAGCTACAAGGATAACTCATCTGGTACCAATCCAAAATGAACAGCAAAATAATGGAGCCAACCTTTGCCACAGAGGCCTATTGGCACTGCCATTTACATGTGGAGTGACATTTGTACATTGCTGCTTAATGTACAAAAATGTGCTAAAGAAATAAGCTCGCGCTCCTATTTTCCAGTGGCACTATAGCAGGATTTTCTTCTTTCTCGACCATGCCTACAAAGGCAAGCATTCCAGACTAATTCAGAGACTAACATAACAGAAGACAAGCTGAAGAAAGCAAATGGGGTGAATCACTGATACACTTCAGAAAACAATTTCCATATCTACTAGAGATGAGAATTTCCACTGTCTAATTATCTCAGTTTTTAATTAGTCACCTTGGTATTTTCAAAAACAACTGACATTGCAAATCAATAAACATTGTAATCTAGAAACTTTCTATAAACTTCACAATAATAACACAGGTACACATAATAAGGCAATCTTGCTGTTAAATTCAGGTTAACATATTTCCAGACACCTTTTAAAAAACTGATTAATAGACAGTATGATTCAAGTTTCTCCTCCTGTTTTCTCTCCATCAGTAAAAAAGATACAAATCCAGCAAGTTTTCAGCTGCAGATCTTTTTTTCCTTAGGAAGTAGTTTTGAAAATAATTTAACCAGTTGAATTTAGAATCCAGATACCTTTCTTCCCATATTAGGTCAAATGTAATAAGAAATTATTTATTACTTAACTCTCTCAATTTGTCAGTCAATGGTGATAATGAAGCTTCATAACATAGGTTATAGCAAATCCATATTTAAACTTTTAAAATGTCCTCTGGCAAATAGTCAAAATATTACAATGTTTGACAATTCATTACCTCATGGTTGATCAGATTTCTCCAATACACTACCATGCAATGGTTTAATCTCCATTCACAAGGGATGTGCTTGCAAGCCTGGAATTTGTTGGATCATTTGATTAAAACCAGTAAACTGCACTGTAACAATTTGTGTGATGTTGAGTAGGCAACAATGATGTTTCCCTCCTTGTGCAATCTTACAAATTCTTCACTACAGAAAAGTTTTCATGGCCCAGTCCATTACAAGTATGAGATGTTATGTACAATCTAAGTGAACAGTGTAAAGTAACATATCTTTTCCAGTTTTTTCATAATGCTGTGACCTGATATTTGACTGACAGCTTCCAAGTACCAGTTTCATCTACAAAACTTTAGTACTGTTTCCCTTACTGTGCAAAGCAACCAACCACTAGATTTTCTTCTCTGTAATGCAGTACTACAGTAAGCATTTATTTCGACTTAGCCGAATTTCCTAAAAGTGTGGGTGGCTATTAAAAAAGACAGTACTATAACACAAAAAAACTACATAACCTAGAGGAACACTGCTTACTAGAAACAGTGTTACCCACAAGGGTTGTCCCTGCATCCTGCATTCATGAGACCAGAACCTCCTGAAAAGCTGTGACTGCTAAAGGTTCACAAACATTTGACAAAACTGGGTTTCCTAACTATTGCCTGCAAGCTCCCAGATCTCTGTAGAGAACAAGCATCCCTTCGATCGCGTCAACCCTCGTATGGCTATGGTCACCCATGCTCGTCTTCCATCATCTTGCAGCACTTTTTGCTCCAGTCCAGATTCACAGACTGTTGATTAACATGCAGCAGTTCATGCAGCTGCATTCATTCAGTTAGGGACTCCATAACCAACATATCCACCACCAGTTCATCTGTACTGTCCATTCAGTCAAGACAGTAAAAAAAAGTTGAAATCTTTTCTGCTACACCTAGATCCTTTAAACATTGCCATTTCCTTCAAATTATAGCTCTCACCTACTGAAACTTGCTGTCTAAAAGAAGGAACTTTGTTATCAGTAAATGACTGCTTTCTTTTAAAATACCCTACTTATCAAAAGCAAATCTCTTCCTAGATCATTTCTACATTCTTCAAATCCAGTATGTTTATGAGAGACAAAGGTAAGAGTTTAGAGCAAAATCTCAACACCACATGCTGCCAGACACAGAGTAAGGTTTACAACCTCCCAATCTGAACTAATGAAAGTCTGAACAAAAGTAACTCTGTCAAGACTACACCTTAGCAATGAGGTATTATTAATTATGTATATTAATTTTTATTAATATACATTAATAACAGAAGTTCCTGATGACTGAAAAAGACATTCAAAAGATCATAAATGTGCACTTGAAGACAAGATGTCATTATGATACACAATTCTGCTTCAAGTAATAGCAAGGATCTGAATAAAAGATTTACATGCTGATTATACCTTGTTCCAGAATTAGTTTGCTTTTTGTACCTGGCTAACATCATCCATTGTAAGAAATATAATAAAAGCATTTTAAAAATATGAAAAAGTATGACTGGCACAAACACAGAAGTATCACCAAATTATACTCTCCTCATGGCCTACAATTTAGAGACAATGATCTATTTGAATTTAGCTCACTAAATGCACAGCTAGTAGCTATAACTGAGAAATAACTTCTTTACACACAAAAGACACAGCTGATACTCCAATACTAAAAAGTCCAAGACATAGATCCCAAAGCAAAATAAGAAAATACTGATGAAGGGAGGGAAGGGGGGAAGACCTGGTTGCCTCAGGGAATCAAACGCACGTAACAACTCTGTGGTACCCAGTGCAAAATGGAAGAAACTATTAGGAATAACAGTCAGCAGCAATCAAGGAAGATCTACCATTCTAGCTAAAACTTAAAAATATGGCCTGTGTTTCCAGGTGGAATTCTAACTTAATATTCAAAGTACAATAAAGAGTGAGAAATACATTTGATGGGACACTTGTACTGCCAGATAGTATTCACTGGACTTCCACAGCCTCTTTTTCTAAATCATAAATGTGTGCATTCATAACAGGGTTTATGCCAAGTATTTTTTTAAATTCACCGTCACATTAAACTTCCTTTTTTTTGGTTTTTACTTTGCCACAAAAATAGTAAATCTTGGCTATTTAAAAGTTAAAGTGTTTACAGAGGTCAGGAATTTACAAATGATTTTACGGTCAGTCTCAACCCTCGCTAAAATTTCTGAACTCTGTACTGGAACACAAATACAACCTCCATGGTAAAACACAAAAACATGATTTAAAAGACATATTAAATAATTATAATGTCCAGTGAACAGCACTTAAGAGTGGATTAAAGTACAATACAGTAATTGCAACCATAAAACCAGATAAAAAATAACTACTGGTGAGCTAATAAAATGGCTTGGTTAAAATGAAAAATAGTTTTACGGCACAAATTAAAACAATTATGAAATGTTTGCGAGATTTTTAATCACTTCAGCATCAAGCTGACATATAAGATGGACCAACACAGGTGGTCCTTATTAATCACTAATTTTCAACAGCAGCAGTACCATCTAAATAAATTCTATTTCCATTTCCAATTCAAAATGCTTCTGCATGGTTAAATAATACCTTGAACTATAACAATTAGAGTTCTTTTTTCCAGATAATTCAATGCAATCCTAGTTCAAAATTATAGGTGTCAGTAAAATGCTTTACAATATAATTAAACAGGAACATAATTTTGCACATACAATTAAGCATTCTTTAACCATATTTAAAAAAAATCATTAGCATGATTGAATATGTAACAAAGATTGATCAATTGTCACCTATTACCACAGTTTCATCTTCAGTTCATTGTATGAATACCCAAGATTCAGATTAAAAAGCAAATTACTTAATATTTATCTATCATGTTATATTGAACAAATCACCTTTTCTGTGAGTTCTTATTAAAAAACAGTTAGTTGCTTAATAAGAAAACATATTAGCCTTGGTTGATATTTTGCCTTTTTGAGATTCAGATTTTCCTAAACATAAAAGCAAACCAATTTTTCTCTGCAGGTTAAAAAGTTCAATCAGGACAGAAACTGAATGTCCTTGAGCAACTATGGAAGTATCAAATCTACTTAACAGTTATCTGTAAGTACTTTTTGGGTTTAACTCATCAAATGAAACTCCGTTCTGAGCATAACCATGAAATATTTGTGTTTAAAGCGTTGGACAGTTTTATGGGAATAGGCTTTTTTAACTCTTGGGACAAGAACCTGCTGAATATCACACACCAACTCAGCACTCAGAGGAGTAACTGTAGGAATTCCAAGTGGAGTGGGGACATTTAAAAATTCAGCAGCCCAGAAAAAAAACCAGTCAGGCATTAAAAAGAATCATTACAGCAGCACTAATCTGATTCTAATGAAGGATGTTTTATAAACATCTCCAATTAAATAAGAAACCACAAGATACATAAATACTAAGAATTATATCAACGAACCTCTTAGACACATCCACAGCAAATATTTCAAAGCATGAGAAGTACACAAAATGATTCAATTAAATAAGCTCTTTCACTGTGGATAAACAAAAATACATATAAAACAAAAACAACTTTAAAACTTGATTTCCACATGTATACCCACAACACATATAAATACATACAATCGATTAATATTTCAAATTTCTATGTGCATAAATAGCTAAAATACATGCAAACTACACATTTAAGGCCATAACATGGAAGTACTTTAATGTAAGTCCTTACTTGTGACATTATTTAAAGAACTGCAGACATTACATTTGTAACCCAAGACAGAAATAAGTAAAGTGTGATTAGTGTAGCCAAGATTAATTTGTTCAGAATACTAAACCAAAACACATTATCTAGTTTGTGTTTTATTTGAAGTGAATGAAACAAACACATTTACAATATGGCAGCAATAAAAAGAAATAGGACTTGCAAAATCCTTAACATAAGTTTTTGAAAAGGTGAAAGAACATTTTAACTGCACCTAAGCAGAAGTAAGAACATTTTCCAAAACAATACTATGTAGTATTTAATAAAGCAAACATTCTTTTAAATAATTCAAATATAACAACTTTAATTTTGCACTCAAAATACCTTCCTTTTCTCTTGAAAAAGGTAGATTTTTTTTTTTTTACCATATTAAACTGGAAATAAACCAGAACTTGTCCTAATTAAAAATATGATATGTAAGAATATATGTAGTAACCCTCCAAAACAGATGACCAGAACATGCATTCACAGTGGACACAGCAGAAATACTGAAACATTGTTGTGCCTTTGGAAAATATAGCTGAATTCTAAATAAACTTTCTCATGGAAATGTCAAAATGCAGCACTCCATGTTCTTCCACATATTTCCACTACTTCAATTTTCAAAAGAAAAGGGGTAAAATATATACAGCAACAGTAAGAGCTTTTAGCTTTTTCTTTTTTTTTTTCTTTATTGTAGTAATTCTCTGCATTTTTATTTTTCTACTTCGTTACTAAAATCCAAAGGCCAATTCTACAATAAGACGGTGATCACTGGTACGAGAGTCTGAAACACTAATAACACACAATTTACTTAACTACAAGAAAACATAAGCACAGATCAGGGTGTGCAGAACACTGATGCAAACTTTAGGAGTTTTTCTATAAAAGACATAGAAAAAACCCTCACAGAAGACGCAGAATATTTATATTGAGTTACCAATCTGCTTTTGTAGTTTATTGTAATGCTAATGAGAAGCTGACATTAAAACAAATAAACCTATAATAGGCTTCTAAAACTGCCTTCTTGCTGATTTAGGGAAAATGCCACACATTTTCACATTTTTATCAATGTTTACGGAAACCCAAAACCACTTTTGGCTACAAATACTCAGCCTTCTCCAAACAGCTACCTCAAACTCTAATGTAATTACCAGATGTCTTACAAAAAACTGAAGAACTTGAGACTCTCCCAAGCATGAAACCAACCAATGTACACATTTGTAAATTCTGGAAACACAAATCCTGAATTAATTTTGGTATTGCTACACCACATTTCTTTGCTTTCAAGCCTAAATGAAGCAAAAGTGGAAGACGGTATGCCACGTGGACATGACCTTTTACAAACCATGAGAGATGGTTCATAATCTTAGAGCAGAAAAGCTCTACTGACATTACAGAAACAGCAAAGGTAATTAGTTGTAACAAATTCCTTATATTATTGAGATATCTATTGATCCTCCCTTTCAATATTTTTGTATAATTCCTAGAACAATCTGAATGATGATGATGACAAGGAGATAAATGAGACTGAATAATGCCTTATCTTCAAATTCCATCTGGTCTATAACAACGTTCAATTAACAAACTCAAAAATTCTATTAAACTCATGATTCATCAAAATTATTTTCTGGAGTTCAAGCAGACTGAGATTATGATTAAATTAACAGAGTAACTGTGCTGCTTGAAGTCTACTGCAATGTTCTGCAGCGTACACACAAGGACAGTTACTTTGAGAAGAGCTGTGATCCACGAGGCTGGGTTACTGAAGGTTGCTTCGAATCACTAACATCATCCATTAATGCTTTCCAAAGGGCGAGCATCACTTTTCATACACCGGTAATCCATTACTATTAGCAAACAAGCTGTACAAGCTTCATCTATTCACGCAGCTACTTACGATGTTAAGATTCTCTTCAACATGCAGTTAAGCAGCATCAAGAAAATAATGCGACATAGTAGCAACAGGAATATTATTTTCTTCCACAGTAACCTTAATTAGCACTTAGGATATTTACAGTAAATATAGATTGTGAGATTTCCTTTTTAAAAACAAAGTTACTGAATTCATATCAACTATACACTTCCCTTTAGCTACAGTATAGCAGACCCAGTAATATAAATAAAAACACAAACACAAAAAGAAATGGAGAAGAGTAAAGCACAATAACATAGTTTAATCAGATTATATTGTGATTCCATCAAAAAGCCAATGAGGTCAGGATCCACTAACTGAGACATCCAGAAGTTTATGAAATCATAGGAGTACCCATTCACTATTGCCTATTTAACAACTAAAACTTTATTTTATTCTTATGTGTACTTGGATATATTTTTCTGGCAAAAGAAAGTAATTGAGAGGACAGTCTTCTAGACAAAAAGAGCAGCCTTAAGAATCTTGAAAAATCCAAAACTTTAACTAGACCACTGAATTACAAGGGTTGTGATCAGCAGTATGAAGTCCAATTGACAGCTAATTATGAATGGCATTCCTCAGAGCTCAATACCAGGGCCAGCACTATGCAAGACCTTCATTAACAGTTAATGATGGCATAAAGTGGAATCTGTGTTTGTGGATGATGCCAGATTGGAAGGAGTGATTGACATCCTGAAAGTCCAGGCTACTATTTGGAGGGATCTTGGCAGGCTGAAGTCATGGCTGATAGCAACCTCCTGAAGTTCAGGAGAAGCCAATGTCCTGTATCTGGGATGGATCAGCCTCATTCAGCAGCACTGACCAGGCACCAACTGGCTGGAAAGCAGCTCTGCCAAGAAGGACTCGAGGTTCCTGGTGGGCACCAGGCTGTACCCAAGTCAACAGCGTGTCTTTGAAGAAAGGCAAGTCAACATTATACTGGGCTTTCTAAGCAAGTGAGAAGCCAACAGGCCGGGAGAAGTGATTCTTACTCTGTATTCACAACTTGTGAGACCATGTCTACAGCATTATGTCTGGTTCTGGGACACGGACATACAAGAGCAAGTCCAGTGGAGGGCACCCAAGGTAGTTAGGCAGCTGGAGCACTTTATACATGAAAGGAGGCTGACAAATGGATTTGTTCAGCCTTGAAAAGTCTATTAACAACTGCAGCTATCTAATGGAAGGGTTTACAGAACATGGAGTCAGTTTCTTTTTATATGTACACAGAGATTAAAAAAAAAAAAAAAAAAGGCAGAGAACATCGGTTCAAGGAAAAACTCTAACTATTTATATAAAAAAATAATTTCACAATGACAGTAGTCAAAGCCTTGAACAGCCATACCCAGGGAGGCTGCAGAATCCCCATCCCTGCAGTTACCCAAAGCTCAACAGGGCAAGACTGTGCACAGGCTGATCTAAGTTGGTTCTGTCCCCTTAGACAGAGAGAAGAGAGTAGATGTTTGGAACGCTGGCTTCCAGCAGCCCCATTCAACATACAGAGTTCTAGGTTTCCACAATGTCAATTACATCGAAATCCTACTGGCTTCCTTTTCAAACAGCAATGACAGCTTTTTAAAACATGTCATACTTTCTACAATGAAACACATGTAATGAGATTTCTCTCACTCTGAAGCATTATAATCCGCATTATTTTTATCATCTTTTCTACATACGGTACAGGTATGTCATATGGACACCACACACTGTAAAATACACCTGCTATAAGATGATCAGTTCCTTAACATCAAGATTTTCCTTTGCTTTCTCCAACCACATCGCTCAAAACAAGGAAACCAACTTCTCCTACTCAGCCATGTAAACAATCCAGAGTTAAGATTAATCCAAGATGTTACTTTGGAAGTATTTAGGACAGTCTGAAAAATCAACATTAACCAGCAAACACTCATGATGTCTACTAAAAACTACCAGAAAAAAATTCTAGCGTAGAAAGGTGTTGTGCAGTGACCATCTCAACTTTTTCAAAAACTTGGCAGTTATCTGCAGTCACAGACACTGATACACAATCTGCCACGAAGTAGAGTTCAAAGTAAAATATATATTGTATTGGTTGCCTCCTTTATTAAATACTATACAATTTTGATCAAAAAACATTGAAGGAAAAATTTGATCCACATACAGAAAAACAAATAAACAAATACAGCTTTTGATGCAGGACTACTTCAACAACATCTTATTGCATACAGTCCTATAAAGACCTCACAAAATTATTTTAAATCAGATAAAAATAGGGAACACACACTTTCAGTTACAATGTCTTGTAAAGGATAGTTTAAGAAAACACATTTATTTGCTACAACTGTCTTTTTTTTCAATTTAAGTGTAAATCCTTAAAAATAATGCTTCCCAAACCTAACCATTGAGAAAAGTTATTTAACAATATCCCTAACAAACTGAAGGTACAAATAAGACTTCAGCATTTCTTTCTTAGAATCTAAACAATACTACATTGTATTACAATTAATACTTTAATTAAACAAAACAATAAGGTTGATTATCAATATGGGATTTTCCATTTTAAAAACTTGGTTAAAGAATCTGTTTATACAAATGTTAATTGATAACTTCAATAAGTCTATTTATAGGCATTATAATTATGCACTTCATTTAGTATACTATCAATTGCTTCTATAAATTATTGAATCGTAAACACTAATATTGATATAGGCATAAAACGACATAAAAAGTCACACTGCAAGCAGTTAAGATTATTTTCAAAGTAATAATACACTGCTTTAAAATATTTTAATATATATTTTTACTACCATATATACAGAAGTATCCCCTTCTATTTTTCATGTTCATTTACATTTTAAGCAAAAAAATACATCTACAACAAAAAGTTTTACATACATTCACACCGATAATCTTACATAAACATTCCTCTCCTGCCGTTAGTTTTTGATCCTTAAAAATACTGTAACATTCTAAAAGGGCACAAAGAGCGTTATCCAATACTCCAGATGTAAACGCATGCAGGCCAAACAAAAATCTGCTATAGTAAGCACTGGCACAAGAAAAACTCACAGTACGTGTAATGAAAAGATGGAATTAATCTTTCCAAGAAGATTATCAAATATTAAGCTACACGAGAAATATTTTTCTGTCTCATCATTGAAAGGCTAGTGTCACAAATATATGCCTGGTTCTGCTTGGCAAGATTTTTTTAATGCTCTGTTCATTAATTTAACAAACTATCAAGAGAGTATGTTTAGAATGGGCAAGCATTATCTCTTGCATTTCATTTAATTAAACTCTGCTCTAGCAATCTGACAGTCAGCATTTCATGAAGGGAATTATTTTAAGGATGAAGGTAGAGAATATTTCAAAGTGCCCTGCTAAAACATGAAAGCATAATCTAAAATTACCCCTGCACACACTGTAATTTATCTGTAATATTAAAGATGTTATTTCCAGAGTTCATAATTAATTGGATTCCACAGAGAAATTATTCAGGCATTCCAGATAGCAAAATGATGCACAAAGGCACAAAACACAGTGCCGAAGGACAACCATAAACAACCATTGTGACTTGCCCGAATTACAACAATCATCGAGTTTAATGTGAAATGAATACTGGCTGCCTTTTGTACGTGGTCATTACTCTGCTGCAAAGAAATTGCCATTGAATTTTGATTATATTGCCTTAATAAAAAGTAATGAAAGTGGTTCATGCTCTAGTGGCTTTCTTTTAAACGCTACAGGACAGTGAACTTGCAAAGGCCAGTGTGTCACAAGCTGATTGAGTGTGACACCTCATCTGAGGCAGGCGATGTCACCCACCACTGTAGGTAACTGCAGCGACGCTGGCTTGACTTCTTCCAAACATTTTAAATAAACGCTTTCAGTAAAACACTAGTTAGAAATCACGTTAACTTTTAAGACTTACCATCAATCCGACTAACAAGTTCTTCTAACATTTTCACTTTCTTCTGAATTCCTGGCTGTGCAAATGTGTAGTTATCCTGAAGAAGAGACCACATAGAAGTATAAGTTTGTGGGTGGGGGAAAAAAAAGTTTATTTTCCGTCAATTACTTATCTCAACCCATGTATTTTTCTGTGTTTTCTTAAGGTGTTTGTGTTTTGTTTTTATATTGTCTAGGTCTGCTTCTACAGTTAAGTAGTAAATCATCACATTGTGTAGTTCTACTTCGAGTCCATCTCTCTAACAGTATACATACCCTATTAGCTACTACTGCACCAATTGCTCTCTACTTGCTAATCTAATGCCCCTGAAGTTACATCTTTATTGCAGAAGTCCAAGTAGCTTTAAAAGGCTGTCATCTTAAATGCCAAAATGTGCCACGCTAGAGATTTTTTTAGGGCGATTTTTTTTTTCCTCATAAATTTATAATTTCATCACAAATGATGTAAGAAATATGACAATTTAGACCCTAATCAGTGACAGGACAAGAATTTGATCTTTAGAAGTTCATAATGATACCTTCCAGCAGCATAAGAAATCAAAAGTCTATTTCAATGGTGTCATGACTGTTCTGAACCCAAGGTTATAGTTAATATCATTAATCAATCTAACACACAAGCTATATAGATAAAATGCCATGGTATTTGCACGTATTTGTTTCAATGTATTAACTGCATTTTTTATTTTTGGATTGCAGCTCTATATTACAGACTATAGTTTGAAATAATGAGAAAGGTATCTCCACTGTAACCCCAAAGTGATAAACCTTTTTAAATAGAGATATTATTTAAATACACAGCAGTGTTTCTGAATATTTAGTCGACAGTCCCTCTACACAGCTTATTTTGTTATGGTTTTCTATATAGAGAGATTCAAGAAAAGAAAAGTACCAATATATATTTTAAAAGAAAGTTGCTGTGTAAAATTGTTTTCATGTAACCACCACACACACAGAAGACCAGGGTAAAAGATTTTTTGTATCAACTGCTTTGTTTGAATAATTCCTTTATGAAAATCAATTGGAGAGCTGAACAACTGTTCAAAAAATCACCCTAAAATTTTTCACTGATGTTAGACTATAATTTTTCTTGATTTCAAATTTTAACATGGCACTAAAGGGATTAATAGCAATGCATTTTTATGTATCTTGAGAGATATTTCTTTTTGTAAAAAGGCTATTTTTACTTTCTTGACTATATCTACATTTTTGAAAATTTTCATTTGTTTTATGAAATTTATTCTTCAAGTTGTATAAAACTGCCATAAGGTGTAAAAACTAAAAGTTCACAAGGGAAAATTATGCTCTGATAATTCTTTTTGTTATAGTACATAAGCCAACAACACAGATTTACTGTATCAAAAAGTCTATTATGTGGTCTGATCACTTGTAACTGACCACAGTAGTAACTATTTCAAAAATTATTGCAAAGTTCTCTCCTGACCTAGCAGTAGCACTTTTACAGTATTCAACATTAGAAATCAATGTATAAACCAAAACAGCATTGATTAGGAAGCAAGGACAATTCTCTGAATTTTGGAGTTTTCCACAGGAATCACCAACTAAAATAGGCAACCATTTCATCTTGTTGGCGTTGTCTCTCAAATAGAACACGAGTATCCTCAGTAGTGCAACAAAGCATCAAAATTAAAAGAACGGAAAGTCTTCCATAGAATTCAAATCTACTATAAACTTATTTTGGGGACAGGGGAACTATTCCATGCACTGGGATACTACCTTTTATACAAGTCTGACACACTCTTGTATTAGTCATGATCCATATCCAGGATAAAGCTTCTATAGGAAATAGTATATTCATTTCCTTTACAGAACTTACTCTAACAATGAAAACTGTATTCAATTTTTTCTCAAATCTTTAAATAAATAAATAAATGAAATAGTGTATAAAGAAAGTTAACTGGTATTTCTAGAAGTAGTACTGTACTCAAAGTATAGCAATATGGTACACAATTATTTAATCTATAACGGATCCACTGCAAAAGTATCTTCACGTATTTAACACTGAAAGCCAAGACGGAGCTAAAACACAACTACTTTGATCATTAGTATCTCCCTGGGTCATTCAGCTCCCGACAGTTATCTATGAATCTGACACTGTCTTCTCTCTCACACCATCATTTACTCTGTACACATCGAAAAATACAACCCAAAACTGCCATCTTGGATTTGAAAACAAGTAAGTTTGCTCTTCATTATATTTGATCTTTTGCCTATCCATTTATTTTGCTGTTCATTATTTCATCTGCAATGAACACAGCTGGGAGTCACTCTTGTGCTGACTCATCTAACCGGGAAGATCTTTCTTTGTTGGCTCCCCAGTCCTCTCATTAAACCATGCTGTACGTGTTCCCTCTTATGACACTTGTAATTGACTTTCCGCAGTTTGTGAAACTGTGAGAAAGACTTTGTAAACATAAAAAGTATTCTGTTATCTACTATTCTTGCTTCTTTTGTGCTTATAGGTGGAGGAAAAAGCTAGTAACACTGTTAAAGAAAAAAACATGCCAATTCATAAATTATTTCTCAATGAAATGTAGAAGTACAGTAGTTAAGATTTTGATTCCTCTATCATGCAATTTATTTGGCAACAGCAGCTTTAAAATCTGACTCAACTTTACTTGCAAGCTCTTCTAGCTCCCCTTCCAAAGCAGATCTGCAAATATTTGTTGTATTTCCTCATCTACTCCTTGTGTAACTTTGACCACTGAAATTCAGCAAAAGACAAATTCTGAAAAATCTTAAGTAATTGAGAACAGGACTGTCTTGCCTCAACAGCAAACACTTAACATAAAACACCCTGTACTTCTAACCACTGTTCTTGACACTTTCTAGTAAGTATTCTAGTAAGTAAAGTATGCCTGAATACACTACAGAATCTATGATAAACATAAAAAATTCACGCATTGGCTGCAATATCTAAATTCCTTGACATTCTGCTCAGCTTCCAACATACTTTCAGTGAACTACGCTAACCTACTTCACAGCTGAATGGTTATAATATCTAGTTCAGACTCCAACATGTAATTAGTTTCACCTTACAGAACAGAAGGTTAAGACTTTATAATGTCACAAGGGCTCAAAACTTGCTTCAGTCTTTGTGTTAGTAGTCTGTACTTATTCTGTGGGGGCTAGTAAAACTACCTCACTGTACTGCAACTACAACTACATCTGGCAAGACTTCTCAAAAAATAATCATTGCAATTTGAAATAAAATATTTCCATTATAGCCCTCACTAAACATGAAAAAAAAAAACCCACATTAGGTAATTCCTTGCAGTTTTTAAGGGTTAGAGAAATTCTAAGTGGAAGAAACTTGAATAGAAAGTGAGAATAAAGAAAAAAATGCACTGAACAATTAACTGGGACTATCCTCTGATAATGACAAAAAGAAAGGAGGGAAAGGGAAAGGGAAAATGGATTACAGTTTCTAAAAGCATGTTTAGCCACTGGGTATCATCTCCCATCCATTTTGCTAGCTCCATTCTGAATGCTGTCAGTAAAATAAAATTTGGAAATGTATTTACCTTGAAAAATAAGTCCTAAAGTAACATTTTCTGTTATTGAGTGAACTAAAGATGGTCCTACTTGCATTCTTTATATCCTACAAATGTTGGAGTTTCAACACCATATATTGATAGCACTTTTTATTTGTCTATCAGCAACAAAATATCAAAGCAGATTCAAGTATTTTTAACCATATATCACAGAATCACAGAATGGTTTGGGTTGGAAGGGACCTCTGGAGATCATCTAGTCCAACCCACCTGCTAAAGCAGGTTCACCCAGAGCAGCTCACATAGGAATGTGTCCAAGTGGGATTTGAATGTCTCCAGAGGAGACTCCACAACCTCTCTGGGCAGCCTGTTCCAGGGCTCTGGCACCCTCAAAGTAGAGACATTTCTCCTCATATTGGGATGGAACCTCCTGTGCTTCAGTCTGTGCCCACTGCCCCTCATCCTATCATTGGGCACCACTGAAAGGAGTCTGGTTCCATCCTCTAGACACCCACTCTTGAGATATTTATAAAAACTGATAAGATCCCCTCTCAGCCTTCTCTTCTCCACACTGAACAGAAACAGCTCTCTCAGTCTCTCCTCATAAAAAAGATGCTCCAGACCCCTCAGCATCTTCATTGCCCACCACTGTACTCCCTCCAGTAATTCCTTGTCCTTCTTAAACTGGGGAGCCCAGAATGGGACACAGTACTCCAGATGTGGTCTCACCAGGGCAGAGTAGAGGGGGAGGAGAACCTCCCTCAACCTGCTGGCCACACTTTTCCTAATGCACCCCAGGATACCACTGGCCTTCTCAGAGACAAGAGCATATTGTTGACTCATGGTCAACCTGTTGTCAACCAGAACTTCCAAGTCCTTCTCGGCAGCGCTGCTTTTTCCAGCAGGTCCGCCCCTAACCTGAACTGGTGCCTGGGGTTATTCCTCCCCAGGTGTAGGACCCTACACTTGTCCTTGTTGAATTTCATCAGGTTCAAATCCTGACTGAGCACGGCCAAGCAGCTTGGCCCAGGTCGCCCTGCTTTGGGCAGAGGTTGGGTTTAGATGGTCTCCAGGTTGAATAGGACTGGACCTAATACTGAGGAACCCCACTAACTACAGGCCTCCAACCAGACTCTGCACCATTGATCACAACTCTCTGAGCTCTGCCATCCATCCAGTTCATGATCCATCTCACCGTGCATTCATCCAGCCGACACTTCCTGAGCTTCCCTATCAGGATGTTGCGAGAGAAAGTGTCAAAAGACTTGCTGAAGTCAAGGTAGACAACATCCACTTCTAATATATATAATATACATCAATGAGATTGTTATTAGTCACAAATATACTCCATTACTAAACACCATACACACCCACAGTACTGACAGCTATCTATTCAAAATATTACTAACTCACAATGGAGTGCTAAAAAGAACCCAGATGCTTTTTAAGTGCATATTAAATGTACTTCCAAAGCAACTCTTCAGTAAGCTCAACATATCTTCATGTTATTTTAATTTTAAATTTCTTCCACAAGACTACGGGTACTTTGTAATGATGAGTCCGTAATAAATCTGAAAACCTTACTTTCTGGCTTCTTCAATTATTTCAATTACACATGGGAAAAAAGAACGTAAACAGCATTTGTGAATGCCATCTGGTGTATAAGTACAAAGACAGCTGTAAGTATATACAGAAGGAATCAAATACATACTGAGTATTATACATAAACATAATAACACATGTATTATTAATTACATATACGATAAATTTGTAAGTATAAGCAATATATATACATATATATCCAACTGTGTGTATAAATAAATAAATAAATATACACACACACACACATATATACACTTTACATATTTACACACAAATGAAAACATACTATATTACTTTGTCTACTCATTCCTTAGGAAATATTTTCAAGTTTCAAAACACAACGTTACTTATCTACACATGAGGTACTTAAACATTTTAGATCATTTGCCCTTCCACACTGATTTATATTATTTAAAAATATACAGAAGGAATTTCAGAGTATTAAAAATTGTCTCCCAGGGCCAGAAAATGAAACAAATTTGCAGCACTCTAAGCTAAGAACTTTGGGGAAACAACGCCTTATGAATGATAAAGAACCCTACTGCACTACTTAATACACAATATATATATATATATAATAATTGTATCAGGAATATATTTTATTTTGAAAATTCAGACTTGGCAGGACTTAGCTAAACAAAGCCCTGCAACTTTTTCTTTCAATAGGTGATGATGAGATAACTTCAAGAGAAGAAGAAAATTGAAAAAGGAAATCACCTTTTATACTATGAAGCAGAAACAGAGCCAGCCAAACTTAAAAAAAAACCAGTCAATAATTTGACAAGAATGACTGCAGCCAAGCACAAGTATAGGCACAGTGACTCTCATCTTTTCAGGTCACTCAGGCTGTTCACCAACAATGTACCGATGAAAATATCAGAACCATTTACAGAAACAAAAAGAAAGTTTTCACAAGTCGTGTTGCTTGTTTGTTTGTAATAAGGTTTTGTCAATCAGATCAGACCTTTTACGTGTAAAGAATTAATAAGCAATCGGTATATAGCCTACCCAGATGATGATTTTCTCTATTGATGTATATTTAAGAATTCCTCTACATCAGTTTAGGTATGTGAAAATACATTATCATATGAACAATAAACAACTGAAAAAAAAAAAGTTCCCTGAAGTTGTATATTCTTCTCATTATGTCAGAAAGGGACCTTCTCCACTTTATTTTTTTGAACTCATTTAATTACTTCATTCACATGTTTGTGAATACTCTAAGCAAACCCCTATTAAAGATCTTGGTTCACCTTGCTCTCAAAGTTATCAGAACAGGCGAGGGCAGGTGGGAGGAAAGCACAGCACTTAATGATGAGAGCCAACATGTATATTAATACTCGCAATAATAGGCACAGTTTACCCAAAACGTTTCTTGAAGCTGGAAACCACAATGTAAATTCAATCTTAAATGCAGTTCTGGAGAGAAAGAGAGCATGCATGCAGCAGAACAAACACGCAAGTGTGCCAGAGCATGCTGTTTGCATGTATTCCATAGCATGTTCAAGACACTTCCTTTAAAATAAAAGATCTTTCAACCTTTGTAATTATTAAGCCTGACTTTTGAAAACGTAAAGTTTCCTAAGCAGTAGGAAAGAGATTTACAGGTAATTGCACTCCAAAATTTTCTACATGAAAAGCAGTATCTTACTTTTTTCTATATAAGATTTTGCTTTTTCCATCCTGTTATCAAAAAGTAGGTACTCATTCTCCTGTTATAATAGTATCCGTAGTCTCAGAACCAAAGACCAAATCTTCTACTGGGCTATGTAATCAAACCTCCGTTTTACACAATTGGATGTCTCATAAATTACTGATACTGTTAAAGTAGCAATAAAATTGCTACGGGTATATTTTTGGATTATGGTGTAGGTCAAACAACAGTTCAAACCTGGATAAGAGCTGGAAATCATAAATATAGATACTTAAAAGCCCAAAAGCTGATGCTGTAAATTTTAGGTAGAAGATGAAATATTTTTATTCTGAAACATATACCAATAGCACAGTATATTCCATCTAAAACACAGAATACTATTTTTTTATAAGTATTCAGAAAATTTTTCCTAATTGGGCTGCCAGGTTTTGCCTCATCCGCCATATTCACCTGACCTCTTGCCAACCAACTACCATTTCTTCAGGCATCTTGACTACCTATTGCAAGGCAAACACTTCCACAACCAGCAGGATGCAGAAGATGCTTTCCAAGAGTTCATCAAATCCTGAAGCACCGATTTTTATGCTACAGGAATAAACAAACATTTCTTGTTGGCAAAGATGTGTTGATTGTAATGGCTCCTCTTTTGATTGATAAAGACGTGTTTGATCCTAGTTATAATGGTTAAAAACTCACCATCCAAAACCGGAATTACTTTTGCAACAACCTATACCTCAGTGTATTCACAACCCTGAAAATTAACTATCTCCCTTTTAATCTAAAAATTCCCAGGCCCTGATAAATAATGGTTTTAATATTTTATTGCTATTTTTCATACATCTGGTTAGATCATTATGAAATGCATATATTTCCCCTTTGGTTATTTTATTACCATTATACTTGAAGTTAAAATTAAGAGTTATACTCTATATAGAAACATTACAGTTTCAGGTGGCATAGATCAGCATGAACTTTTTACTTGAACGTTAACAGGACTCAGCTGAAGAAAATGTTATAAAGAATGATTTAATAATAAAAAAAGCTAATTATGACAGATATATGGGAATGTCTACTTAATTAAGTGGAAAAAATACTGTGGGATAAGTTGTAGTTTACCCATGTGCACGGTCATTATTCCTACAGGTGAAAATGCAAAAATACTCATCTGTCATCAACAGTTTAGGAGTGTTCTAATGACAACCAGCTTTATCACAAGCACAGTAAACTGACATCTGAAATATTTTATGTTTTGATTGTTCTACTTGTAATGCAATACAAAATCATTTTGGAAATTAACTAGCAATAAAAAAAAAAAAACCCTAGGAATACATGATTCTTATTCACAATAGGAATCCACCAAAATATAGATTACAAATGCGAAATTATCCACTAATGTGCTGAAATTAATCAAGAATGGTGGTCTTATTGAGACATATTTTGCACATGGCCACATAAACCCTCAGAAATAGGTTTTTATAAATCAGCAAGAATACAGGCTGGAGATGCACTGGCTGGGGAGGAGCCCTGTGGAAAAGGGCGGGAAAGTCTCCACAACAGCGAGCTCAGCGTGAGCCGGCGGCCTGGCCTGGCAGCAAGGGTGACCGGCCGCCTCCGGGGCCAGGAGAGGAAGGGAAGTGGTTCTCCCACTCAGCACTCAGTGGGGAAATCGCTGAGGTTGGCAGGGACCTCTGGAGAACATCTAAACCCAACCCCTGCCCAAAGCAGGGCGACCTGGGCCAAGCTACTTAAGGGATTCCAACTCCAAAGATAAAGACTCTACAACCTCTCTGTAATTAGAACCGAAGACATACTTGCATAGAAACACCCAGATCACCAAAAACCAGCATGAGTGAATCTGTTAAAGCAACAGATAATTTGACCAAGTTTTTTATTTCTTCTCTAGGCTAAAAACTGTAAGCCTGTCAGGAAGCGATAGCCATGCTGCTCAATGCCAACACAGGCTTTTTATTCCATAGGTTCCTTTGGTTCAAAGATGTGCTATTATAAAACACACAGAGTAACATTAGACAAAGAAGGGATGGAAGTAACATGAGTGAGGAAGGAAGAAATAATAGATACGATGTGTATCAAAATTCAACCAATAAATAGATATTTCTTAATAACACCTTTGACAATTCTGGAGTCAAGAAAATGAGACAGTCTGGAAAATAAATTAGTTTTCTGTTAAGAATAATAAAGGGATACAAAACCAATCATTTTTCCATTACACTCTCATGTGTTGGAAAATGAAAAACACACACACAAAATGTATCTAGCTCATATTAGTAAAAAAATTCATAACGGGACCATAATTGTTGTACTTGGTCTTCTTGAACTTCATGAGATTTGCATGGGCCCACTCCTTGAGGCTGTCCAGGTTCTTCTGGATGGCATCCCTTCCGTAAAATAATATTTATTTCTCTAATGTTTGGTCGGTTTTGGTTATTTATTCTCTTATCTTCAATGAGCTAATTTCTTGCTGGGTTAGTTCTCCCAGTCAACTCAACCTGCAACTACATGACTCCTCTATCTGACAAGACCGGGGCATCAACACAGAAGTAAACCAAAAAATCAGAAGAGAAGAAAAAAAGCAAGTAAACCCTTTCATTTCAGTAGTACTCTGCAGTTGCACTGAATTAACTGTAACATCATTAGTCACACCACCAGCATAATCTTGCAAGCCTGCTTTTGATAGATGAGTGCATCCTTGAATACATCAAATTGATAACCATTCTATTTATATAAGAGCTTAAATTTTCATTGATGCAGTTTAATTCCACTAGAATTAGTTTGAATATTTTGTTTATCAGTACTCCATGGTTTTGTATGAAAACAGAATTTTAAGGAGAAACGATGTGATCTCTGAAATTCCTTTTCTTGGGGAAAAAAAAAAAAAAAAAAGCAGGAAAACTGAGACAGAAGGTATTCCACAAAGAGGTTTCTTTACCTGGATTTCTTCCTTTCAAATAGATTTCAAGCTCTCACTTTTTTTTCCTTTATACGTTCTCACGTACTTTTGATATGTGGTCAAATATTTTAAAATATATTAGTTCTGAGAAACTGAAACAAGCAAAGCAGCATTTTTTAATGGGAATCAGCATGACTATGCTTTTCAGCAGTGCTGCACAAAACATAGAGCTTCTAATTTGACTTTTAACCAGTACACTTAAAATACCTTCAAAGAAGTTAAAGACTTCTGTCGACACGATTTTATCACAATTTTGTTAAAATTAATTCCATTACAAGATTAAGTTCACAATATGTTTTAGCCAGCATGCCGTAACCAATGAAACATTCATAGTAAAACATAGATCACAGGCAAGAATATGTCAAGGCACTTTTAATAAGGCCAAGTACCGTAAGGAAAGAAGTATCTATCAAAAAATGCAATCAAAATAAAGAATCTGGAACACACTGATTTAGTTTCACTGACAATTACAGCTTCAATTCATAGGAATTTTTATGGTTATTCACATTTTATGATGATTACTGGAGAATAGCCCTTTTCCACACACACACATACATTCAACCTCCAGGGTCTTTGCTACTTTAAAACCACTTAGAGAAACAAAACATCTAATTTTCAAGCATTTGTTCAAAGCATTTCAAAACAAATACAGTTACATGGGACTTATCGAACGGCTGAATCTAATAAGTACAGTAGAAGCACTTGTCTATCACCTCATCTTCTCGGAGAATGTTAGAAATAAATCAACCAAAGTCCTGCTGTCCCTGTAACTATTTCTATTGTCACCAAAATAATAGTGAAACAATTTCACAGCAAAGATCCTGTAGCGTACACAAGTAGCTCGCTTGAAAGCAGGGAATGATCAGAAAGAGGAGGTACAAACATAAAAAAAGCAAAGCAGCAGCAGCAATGTGCTAAATATTTGTAACCGTAATTTATTTTCTAATCAGCTCACTGAAAGCAGCCAATGCACCCTGACCTGACTGCAAACATTTGCATACCAAACATCATTAAAAACAATTCTTTGTTGCCAGTGCAAAATAGAAATCATCACCTTTCTCGTGAAGATCAGTTTTGGTCCTATCATAACCCAGGAATTCACAATTACTTTAATGCATATATTCTGAGATTACAAAATCAGATTATTTTTACTTTCTAGCAAGATCCAAACTGTTTATCTCAAATTACACAGATGTGAAAAACAGATATTAAATAGATAGTAATTGATGCCTATTGCAACAGAAAGCCTATAAAATGTAGTTCAGGTAACTTTTTCATAAACTGGGAAGTCCAAGGTTTCTACTTCACCATGTGTCAGCATTGCAGCATAAAGCACTTTAATATGCTAAATATCAAATACAGATGTTTAGACTCCCATTTAATCTATAGTAGATCATATGGATTCCTCTCTCACCCAAATGCAAGATGTTCAGCTACATATTTAATATTTCCTGTAGATCCTTCTAATCTTCATAAGCTTATATACCAACAAATGCAAACACGTACACACAAATGCACCAATCTTAGCCTGTAACTTGCTGCATTTAACAGAAAACGTTCCCGCATCTACAGCTTCTCTACATAGAAAAGGTTTAGACACTCAGTGAAGTAGCGTAAGCATCAAGTGTTAAATGGATGTTTTAAAAATATGAAGTTAATTTCAGGAACTATAAAGACAGCAATTGCTTACAGGTTGCTATATTAATGACTTAAAAATGAATAAATATGTCAGCTTTTCATCACTTCGGTGAGAGCATTTTAGTTGGAGATTTGAGCAAACATTCTCCATGCTTGGTGACTCATGCACAACATGCTCTAGAATCGGAGATTGCAACTCTCCTCTAGAATATCATACTACAATGAAACATGCAGCCCTCCTGATGAAATGAAGTTGCACATACTTTTTTCCCTTTCCTTTCTTGATACTATGCCAAACTTGCAGCAGCTTTCTCCAATGCGAAAATCTACTTCACCCTCGTTTTTCATAGATGTACTCTTTCTCTTAAAGTAGTTCAAAGCCATGACATTAATCGGTTAACTCCACTACTTCCAGACAAGAAAAATCAATTTACCTGAATGCCATCAAGCAACTTGCTCATGCACCAGTAACTGTCAGCTTCTATGTTCTGCAGCACTTCTTCAGGCAGACTGGAAACATCAAAATTTTCCACTTCTTCTTCTTCTGTTTCAGGAAAAGAGAGAAAAAGACAAGTCAATGAAGTGCACAGAATAAATAAAGCAAGGATGAGGCAAATAATTGAAAACAAAGACTACCACCACTTATCTTCTAGTCAGAAAGTTCAACGCACATTTACTTTAACGGGGACTAAATGAATCATTTATTGCTCAATTGCGTCATCTAATGGCTTTAAATGTTAATGAATACTTAATTTCTTGCAGACTGTGAAAACCTCAAATCACGCCTGGTTAACCAGAATTAATATATAATAAATCACTTTGTTCTAAACATTTCACACTTGAAAAGAGGATCATCAGAAGCATTTTGAGCCCCCTCAAGTCATATATGAACAATCTCTGCAGAACATGCCTATGCTTGGATTATGCACAGCAAAGCATTTTTCCAGTCTTGGCAGAAGAAAAAGCTCTGAAAAATACTTCTTAGAAAACCAGAGAAACTTACTTAGAAAGATAACTACAGCTTTTCAAGGAGGATTTGTTTTATGGGCAAGCATTTGGAATCAGAAGGAAATCACACAAAAGGAAACAGATTATTCCCGCCCCAAAAAACCCCATGATTCTCAATACTGGAAAAGCACTGAACCCAAATGATGTCTAATTCAAGGAAACAGAGTCTTCCACACAAGTGTGTTAGAAGATATTCACATTTTGCTATGAGATGAAATTTTATCACCTAAGCCATGTTGTTTTATTTTTTAAAGCATGGCATCTGAATGAAGCCATTTTGAAAGGAACACAGAATGTGCTGCTTTGCCAGACAGCTCCCAAAGCTCCCACACAGCCCCACATGAGAGTTCAGTGCAAGCTGGGAATGTTCTGAGTAAATGCTGCAGTCTCCCTGCCCAGCGGCTCAGGGTGTCTTACTGTACCAAGATGAGAATCAAAGCAGCATCTTTCCCAGCCCTGGCTTCTGCTCCGTCCCTTCTTGAGAAGAAGAGAGAAGTGTTTGATTCTACTTAAACAAGAGTATGATATACGAAAAGAAGGAATCTCCTCCATTATACAACTGCAACGTGGCATCGAAGGAAAAAAAATCAAGAATATGTAATATCTTAAAACTCTTATTATCTGTCTCATAGCTTTGCAGTATGCCATTGCAGAAGCCTAAGTACATCTTTAGGTTCTCACATTTGATTATGCTACCTTGAAGGGCTCAATTGGTAATAACCGTGAATACTACACGTTATGAAATAATTTTAACATATGAACGATTTTACCACTACTAGAACAGTCCGGCAGCAAGGTGTTATCAAAGCATTCTCGTTTGCACAAGTGTCTACATACGTGGATGTGCATCTTCTAAGGGATCATTGGTTTTGGATTGTGAAATATTAATAGCTGTAGGACAAGGAGCTTTGGTCATGCTAATAAAATATTAGTTAAGATATTGAAAAATCTGGTAAGTAAAACAGAGGATTGCAGCAGAGACGCCATAGAATAAAAGCACTTGCTGATCTCTGAGGTGGCAGGACTGTAAACAATGCACCAGTAGTCACTTACTGGGTATTAAAGGAATGCCATCTTTGCACTGGCTTACAGCTTTAAAAACCCAGTTTCTAAAAGAAGATCAACAAACAAGGATCCAACATATTTTAAATACCCTATGTAATAGATATAGCAGGTGGGTTGGACTAGATTATCTCCAGAGGTCCCTTCCAACCGCAACCATTCAGTGATTCTGTAATACTGCCTTACAAAACAACGAAGAAAGCACGAGCAGCAGACTGCAACAACAAAACTGTGAATAGCAGATCCTTTTGTGAGGAGGAAGAAACTCCGTACCCAATGTCACCACCATTTTCTTCCCAGCAAAAAGCAGGATAGAACCCCTCAGAAACCAGTACCATACTTCTCTCCCAGCAATGGACAGCAAATCCTCTCAATGCTCAGTGGAAAACGGGGGTAGTATTGGCAGTAACTGGGAGGCAACACTCCAACATCTTGACCAGCTCCCATCACTTTCTCTATTAGACTCCCCTCATTAAAGACAGCTTCTAGAACAAAATTGGATCCATTTCAATTATTAAATATAAGCCCTTCAGAAAAAGCATGTTAAGAAAAAAGCCAAGAATAACACAAAAGAGAAAAGTTTTTTTCATTATTAAGATGGTTGAATATAATGGAGATAACAAGAAAGGATTGAAGGCAAACAGACCAACACCAAAAAAAAACCCAAAATATCTTGCAATGAAGAAACCTAACTCAGATTCAACAAGCAGCTAAAGTGATGTATATTTAGCAAAATGAATCCTAATTGAAATGCCAGGTCCACAGCTCAAAAAGAAGACAACAGCAAGGTACAACCAAGTCCAGAAAAGGTAGCAAATTTTTATTAATGTCAACTTTTCTTTGACTAACTCCACTAACAGAAAAACTACTAAAAGTGCTCACAAGACTTACTCACAGAAAGACTGAAAACTATTAGACTTAATATGGAAAAAAAAAGTCAATTTAAGGAGACAAATTTCATATTAACCTGTGAAAACATTATTAAATATTTGCCGATCTACCTCCAACCTGATGGACCTTGAGATTTTAAAACAAACATGAAAACCCCACAATTTTCAGTAGAGAAGCCCTTCTTAACAGATCAGAAATGAAACTTAAGGCTGAATATTCCTATTAATTTAGAAGAAAAAGACTTTTCCAAACATAAAGATGATGTATCCTCTACAAAAGGAACAAATTCTTTACTATATCCTATACATGTTAACTCATTAAAACGTCTTACAGTTATACAGTTTATGTTTATTATATACTCATAAAGCAGTGTCCCGTGGGGAAAAAAGTCTAGTTAGTATTTTTAATTTTCATTTTAATATTTAACAGTGAAAACAGGAGTAACCTGTTTCTCTCTGCAGAAAAGAAAAAAAAAAAAAAAGAACCAGAGTTCCTCATATATATATAAAACACAAACATCTATTATACTTCATTCTCGTTGAAACAAACAGTCTTCAAGCCCTCTTTCGCCAAATACTTGCTGAAAGAACGAGATTGCGACTACTTAGCTAGTGTGTTGCTTTGCAAATTTCCTGCCTTTGAGCACCTTTTCTTTCCATGACACCACTATCACATTTCAGAACAAAAAGGAAGTTATAAACTGTAGCACAACACAATAACTCTTCTACAGGTGGGCATGAAAAGATAACAAATGAAATAGACTTTATCTTCTCTTTCCCATCTTTTTTATCTTACCTCTTTTTTGTCCTTCTCTTTCATAATCTACTATTTCGCACTCATACCAGGATTTAAACTAATAAAAAGCTGAAGATACACCCAACCATTGGAGGTGGGTGTCTTCACCTCCCTTCACAGCAAGCACAGAAAAACAAGCAGTGACAGAGCATTAGCTGTCTTGTTCTAAAGCTGAAACCTAAAATGTATCACATGAGCCACATCCAAAGAAATTCCTGTTTCTCAATATTAGGTTTAACTTGAATTTAAAAAGATTAACTCAGAATGCAGACCTCTAAACTGTGGGAGTCTAAACTTAGCTGAAATTAAACGTCCATCAGAACACTTCCCAGCCTGTGACTGAACAACCAGCGTGAAGCCGCAAGAAAACAGCAGTTCGAGAAAAAAGCCTGAAGCATCTTGGACAGCAAAGACACTCCAGAATTAAGATTTTGGAAAATCTAGATTCTAATTGTTCTAGTAAGGAAGGACTATTAAATTAGAAAGACAATTTTCTATTTTTTTTTTTTTTTTTTCACAGAAAGTAGAATATAGCTTTTAAGAAACACCTTCCTTCCAATGGTTCCAACTACTTTTCACGACCCGTATGTTCATCAAGCACAAAATGATGTAAGGACAGGCAAATTCACTATTCTAAGTAGAATCCTCATTATTCCAAAGGGGAAAAATAGTGAGTATTAGAAATGGAAATGCAACGATTATCAAGTACTTTCTGCTCTAGTTTGGGTTATCCTTTAAATCAAAAGATATAGACAGCATTTAAGAACTACCCAATTCTTCCACTACAACAATCCATAGTCCCAAATATAATGTCACAGAGCTGCAAGCTCAACCATTACAGAAATAAAAATAGCTCTATTAGGAAGCACTCATACAGCTTTCTTGTTATGTCTTTCCCTTTGGAAGAGACATCCAAGAAAATCATGCTTTTCTGTGGCTTATACTGACTAATCTCTAGCATTTTCATCAGCTTCTTAAACATAAAGGTGTTTTTTAATATGTTCCTTAAATATATAAGCTACTTCTAGTTCAATTTTCATTACCATTGTGCTTCTCATGCATCACTAAGTCATCTCTTCTAATGTCAGATAATAAAGTTTTGAAATACAAGAAAAAGAAACTAATTAAATGCCTAAAGCAACTCAACTGTATTTCAATTATACACTAGTAGTATTTACCCTGTATAAAACAACTCAAACTTCAGCTTAAAACTCTGCAAGCAAATATTTAAAAGAGTACATCTAATTACTTCAAGATATATTAAAATAGATTTTTCATTAGATTAGCTAGGAAGTACTTTTTTGTATATGTTATATTAACTGGTACTTTAAGATTTAAATGCGGTATACATTGAAGAAGAAGCTACACTGTGCAAGTCACCCAGACAGTAAATCTAATAAAGAAGGCAAAGCAGTACAAACGCCACCAAACAAGCAAGTGCTCAGCGATGTGCAATGGTTTCCGCTGCATCAATCCACCTAACCTTGCTGCACTTTATTGAAAGTTCCAAATTGACTCTGAATATCCAAATGACCCTTTTCCACACTACAGCTGAAATAACAAAAAGGCCATCCCTTTTCATGACAAGCTCCAATTAAGGAACATTTGATTGGCAGAATAATGTGGCAAATAATAGTTTACTTTTTTACTGTTTATTCATTTATTTGTGTAGGCACATAGTGCAAAGTGCTTCTTATTCCATGCAGAGAAAAAAAAAAAAATAAATAAAATCAATCAAGTTCTGCGTTACTCTTTTTTGTCTTTTTTTCTTACTTAGATGAAGAAATAAACACACTGGAGATATTTAGAAAAGAAAGAGCAGAAGGGATTTCAGGACAAACAACAGAAGAAGCAAAAATAACTGTCTCAAAAGTACATTAGATCTTATTTCAATTTAAGACTTGTGCTTGAAAACAGAATTGCAAATTCTGGTTTTAGATAACTTTAGATTTATTTTCAATGAATGAAATCTGAATGGACAGTGATAAAAAGATTAAACAGCAAGAATATGGGGGAAAGCAGCAGGCCAGTGTGTACATGTTTCAATATCTGGGGGAAAAAAGATCACTGCATAAAATTTCCTGATTACAGAGTCTCACAGCAACGTTTCTCATTTTCTTCAGTTTCCTGCGGAGATCTTTATCGTGTTATCTATGTAATTGTAGAAGACAGCAAAATAGTTGCCTAGAGGAAAACTGCTGTAGCATGGAGTCAATGATTTGATGATCTGAATACGTGCATTGCTGTAAGCAAGGTATGAGCTGCTCTTCGCTCATTCCCAGTGTAGCTGCTGCAGCTTCCCACAGTGCGAAAACAATGAGCGACCTTAAACAGCTTTAACTGGATCAACTCCCAAAGGCAAAGATAGAAGGATAAAATGAAAAAAAAAAATATTACTTACAACTACTTACAGATTTATTTTTCCAATGACAGTAGAAAATAAACATGATAAACAGAAGATAACAGCTTGCCTCCATTAAAAACAGCATTTAATATGAGATTAAGCCTAGCTGATGATATTGGTGGAAGTTGTTCAAAATGTCAAAATTAAGCTTGTATCTGCTCTCTGTCTTTTAGATACATTTGATTTCTTCTAAAAATGCTTGAATTTCACCTTTTCAGTACAGAACACGGGTAAAAACATCTGCCGTTACAGAAAGATGGAATCATTCAATACCATTTTTTCATTAAAGAACTGCAAATTTTTTATTTCAGAGACAATTTTCTTTATGAAGAAATCATGTCCTAAAATAAAACTAAAATACTGAAAACATATTACATTATTAAAACAGCTTAATGGTATTGTTACAGTAACTAGCAGCCCTCTCAACACATCCAAATACCAACCTGCATCCAACTATGTTTTCAAATGCAAAGAAAAAGGCAACCTGCCTTCAGAATTTTGCTAAACCTGTTTATTACAACAACACCAATTCTCAGTCTTTATAAACTAAACTAATAAAAACCCTGATAGTTCTGCTACATCGCTACACTAAGCCAGCTCATACAAAAATACCTCTGTTAAATATAGGTCACATTCTTTCAAATAAAACTAATTTTTAAAGAAATAGACATTTAATTGGCTTATTAATGTTTTAATTTTAGCTTTTTTTATCTTGAAATGGTTTCTCAGCACTCAGAAACAGACAAAACTCATACGAATTCACTGGAGTGGGAGGTAGGGGATGAAAGGAATGGTGGTCTAAGCAAGATCCAGTGCTGAAGCCCGAAACAGACTGAAAGATCATCTATAAAATATGATTGTTCTTACATGCATTCAATATACAAAATAGTACATATAAACATTAGAAAGGTTAATTCTCTGAACATCTTAAAATTGTTCTTATTAGCACTAATTTGTGTAAATGTATTTCTCATCTAAAATATAAAAAGTATTACCACATATTTCAAGTCCAAATTATACTTAGTTCTTGCAGAGGTGCAAGGAAACCATTCTGACTGTATATGAACAGGTACTTGTCTGTATAAAGTTTACTTTGTTGTAATCTACTTTAGAAGTTGTATCTTCAGACAGACCTAACCTAAAAGTTACCAGCTGAGTATAGAAACTATGAAACTATAAGCACATGATTGCACACAGAGATGCACAGCAATATCTCCACATCTAGAAGATCTTACATATTTCACTTCAAACTCAGTTTTCAAAGAGCCCTATGAAACAGGTATTCAGTCACTGCTGCACTAAGGCAATGTTTTTCTAGGGGGAATCAGGACATAATAGAGCATTTGAATGTAAATTCTTTCAATAACAAATACCTAATTAAATATGTATATAACCACATCAATATCTCTCAATGAAAGACTCCTAATTAGATATTTATCTGATAGAAATAGCTTTTGAGCTAAGGATTAATCACTGAATTAAAACTACCCTTTCATTGTGATACCGCAGTCACAAAGGTAAAATTAAAAAACAAAACGAAAAACCCTCTATCATCTCATTAGCCCAGGTTTAGGTAAACATGACCTTATTGCAATTCAAATATTCCCCTATTACCAGTCATGTTCTCACACACACAATGTATTGTTGACTTGTCTGTTTTAACACTGTTAATGATCTTACACTTGTTTTCAGTTGATCTGCCACAATTTCCTTAAGATGGAATAGGAAGCAAGAAATTTCTTTATACATCAGTATAAGAATGATGTTTTAAACATTATTCATTTTACTTTATTAATACTGATTCTCTACATAATTTTACTGCATAATTTTACTGCCTCCTTTGACCTGGAGAACAAGGTAAATGACCATCAGCAAAAACAGTGTAAACTTGATTACTTTGACCTAATTTTTATGCTCATCACAATTAATCTATGACCCTGCAAGTACTCTCAATTTGTTCTATCACAAGAGTAAAACTTCATATACTTATTCTCTAATTCCAGATTCTGCATAGCTGTAATGAGTAAATCATTGAGAGACTTCCTTTAGCAGGCCTACGTGCTTGCCAGTAATATTTTCTACTCAGGCTTTTTCTAGACTAGATTTTAATGGCTTTTTTTCTCCCCACACTCTAAGTAGTCCAGAACTTGCCCTTAATTCCTAGTAATAACCCACTGCACATATCTACACAGAAACAGGTCTGGTTTTAAGAGTGATACATTTACTTGAAAAATAGGCAAGTTCTCAGCTCATGTTGTAAATTGAAACAGAAGACATCAGTTCCCCCTGGGCAACAGACAAGTGAGATTACAGTTCAACAATTCAGATACGATAAAGATGAAAAATATCTTTAATACTTCAACAATTCTACCACCAAAATACAGTAGGAAAGAGAACTAAGTAAACCAGGTGGCACCAACAGGTCTTTGAACCACAGAACTTGCACGATGTCAAACACAAGTCTGGTAAACTCTTACACAGGTGAGACATCTGGCCAATAAATTCAGCTTACATTTAGAAAAAAAAGGGACAAGCCACATATTTGAGTATGACACTACTGTGAAACAGGAGTCTTCAAAGCACATGACAGCTCTTCTTAAAAATGTATTTTAGGAACAACGAAGAACGCGACACTCAGCACAAATTCTTCTCACGGTAATCACTTCAATAGGTTTGCTGCTCTCATCCAAAACAGATTGCCAGTGAGGCAGTGCACATGATACCAAATTACAGGACTAGTAATTAGCATCAAATGTGCACGATGAGCACAGGATGCTGATGAGCATTTTCTTAGAATGCCTGATAAGAGTTTCCTGAGAAATCCAAAAGGTGCTCAGAGAATAGGAAATGGAAGATTAAAGCTTGAACATGTCTCCCAAACCACATTTTTTAATTATCTAGTTTGTGCTTATCATTTAATTTTTTTAAAGCATCAAGCATACGCATGTGCATATACACAAACAAGCAGTGCATGAAGAGCAAGTACCAGGTAAGAACAAGCCACAGGGTGGTCCAACAAGCCTAAAGCAAGTCTCAGGAACACAGGCCTGGCCTGGGTTAAGGTCTGGGATTGAAAACAGGGCTATTACACAGATAGTCACTCTAGCACCGTATGTTTCTTTTTAAATGAAAGAGCCTTCAAAATGAATCTATAAATGAATGGAGATTTTGAAAGGAATTATTTATTGGACAGGGAAAAAAAACAGCTGCATTAAAGGCAAAAATGAATTTAAAAGGTTAAAAAAAAAGTCTGTGTATCTACAGTGGTGAATTTTAGAAGCACTGAAAAGTAATACTTCTTACCTGAAACTACAAATAAAAAAAAGTTGTCTTGCTTGTAATTGCTTAGTATTAAAAAGTAGGCAAAGAGAACTCATTTGAACAATCCCATAAACAGTAGGCAGGGGAAAGAACTGTTCTTCAGGGACATCATACACACAAGCCTGTGATCATGGCAGTTTGATGCAAATCCAAACTATGCAATATTGGTCAAATTTCTTAATCAAAATGACATGCTTCCTTATTTTGTAACCTCCCATGTCATTCACAGCTAATAAGGAAGAAATGCACCTTACAGACTTCTTGCCTTATTTACAAAAGAACAAAAGTATCATCCATTCTTTGCACTTTTTGGCTTGAACTGCATATATTGAATTAAAAGAAGCATTTTTGAGGAGAATGGGCTGTGACTACACAGGCAAGACTACTTATATTGCTCAGCTGTTGAGAGGAATCTTTAACTATCTTAATCTGCTGTGATTTACAATTTCTCAATGAAACAGCTATATATGCATCCATGGCAAATAAAGCTACAAAGTTGCTTTATTCATAAGATTGTCATATTTTTACATAGTGTATTTATCATTAGGATAAAGAAATAATCATATCACATAGCAGAACCTCTCGGAAAAAAAACCTGCTCCATCTGCTCAAAAATGAGAGTATGGTTTCTTTACTTTTCTTCCCTTCTGTTACTGTAAGAAAGGTAGTGTGTTTAAATTGCAGTTGTACTGTAATAAAGTAAACTCTTGTCTCATAGTAACTAAAGACAGAGCTTGCAAATCAGTTCAGAAATGTCTTTGATGACAATACAACTCATAATACATTTTTTTAAAGTATTGGTTTTTATTAAAAAATGTTATAAAAGCATTAAATATTTTCAATCTCTATGAAATAAGGTAATTAAAATATACTGAAGAAAAATGGTTTGCAAAATCCTACCCATTTTCTTCCTTTTTTTGGTTATCGTGCTTAATTTTTTACTTCTGCTTTATAATTCGTTTCCCACAGCTTAAAGTTGAAATTTAAAAATTCAGATTTCCAAATTAAAAACAAGCAAAAAAAAAATCCCATATTGATGAAAAGGCCCAAATTCTTTATAACTACTATGATTAAAAAAACGTTTCCATTTACACTACAAGCAAAGCCTATACAAATTTGAGTTTCAGCATACAAGCTTCTGACAACTGTATCTGAATTGGTTTGAAATCTGTAACTAACCACATACCTCCCTGAAAATAAGACAAGAAAAGCTGTTTACAACTATGTTTAAAGTGCTGATACACCTATGTTGAAAACTTCCTCTTAGAGCTTGAGATGCTACTGATCTATACAACAGTATTTGAATGTTACGTCCCTGACATTTGTACAGCATGTTATCATTACTAAAGTAATTTTTTCTCTTTTAGCTTTTCTTCCTGTGAGTTACTTCCTAATAAACACACATAGTCGGGATATTTGGAGGCCAAAAGCCATTAAAGTAATTTCCCAGTCTGCTGGAAAGCATGCTCGAGAAGATTTAGATCTAAAAGTACAACCACCTCTGTGCTGCTTCACTATAGAAAGATGAACATTCATTATAACTATATGGAAACCATGGGGAGAGTAAAACGAATGCACAAGCCAGAACTAAAATATGCAGCTCCCTTTGGAATACTTGTCTCTCCCCTAGTTACATTAATTGTAATTAAGTTTTGCCTTCTTCACAGTTCTTTCATTTTTACACCTGCAGAAATCTTTTGCTTTCTCTTCAATTTAATTTACTGTTCCTACCATAATTCAAGATCTTGTTTTCCAATTATTGCCATGACCCAAGATTTCCAGCTTGTAGTTTCAAATAAAACACCTTTCACTAATCTCTCAAGACTTCCTCACAATGCAAGTCTATTAGTTTAATTGCCTTCAAAACTGAGACAATATAAACCACAAAAGGTATATCAAACTTAACAGAAATATATTATTAAGGTAACATTCATATTATCAAATTCATTTAATTTTTTAAATTATGAGAGTGTGCTTTAAGCATCATGTCTTCTTTAGATAGATGCATTTTAAAAAAAATAGAAATACACATACAAATGCAAAAACTTTTAAAATAAATAAAATCCACATCAGTAATCATATTTATAAACTTTAACACATCGGTCTGTATTACAATATGACTTTTGGTAGCAGATTTTTTTTTGCATACGTGGGGAATAAAAACCCTTTTTCCTGAAGAGCTCTTTAGCACGGCGCAGAGAGAAGAAAAAAACAAACACAAACAAAACCACCAAACAAAAACAACAAAAAACCACAAACAAAACACCACCAAACAGAAGAGCTAGAAGTAAATACTTGAATAATACAAACATACAGTGATTTAGTAGACAAATCTGAAAACCTGAAATACTTAGAAATCAACAGAAAAGACTAGTTCTGAGTTATTTTTTCTGACTACTACCAGCAAATTTTTGAGCTTGTTTTTTCTTATGAAAATGTAAAATAATATTTAAGATAGGAGTACAGTTAGACCCATAACTGTAGGCCAAAAAAAAAAAAAAAAAATCCATATTAAGCCTCTAAACTACCCAAGGTATTTAAAGCAGAACACAAGCAGAATCATGGATCTCCACCTGAACAACAGTATAGAATCAGAGGATGGTTTGGGTTGAAAGGGATTTTAAAGATCATCTAGTTCCAAGCCCCTGCAATGAGCAGGGACGCCTTCCACTAGACCAGGCTGCTCACAGCCTTATCCAACCTGACCCTGAACACTGCCAGGATGGGGCATCCACAGCTTCTCTGGGCAGCCTGTTGCAGAGTATCACCAGTTTCACAGTAAACACTGCTTTAAAATAAAAATTGCATAGAAAAATAGAGTGATTGTTATGGCCTCACAGTCTTTCTTGGGGAGAACGGAAATGCCTGGTAGCAGTAAAATGATGTGGAATAAACTTTCAGGAAGAAGAGAGACAGCAGAAACAACTTGCAGTCTAAGAAGCAATTCTGCTCACCAGTCAGCAGAAATAGAGGTCATAGTAGTATAATTAAGTTAACTCAGCATATTTATAACTCATGTGTTTAAACACGATATAAAATTATATTAAAGAAAGTTAAAAGTCTTGAAGACTTCCTCTAGTAAAACACAGAAGGCTGCACACTGAGTAACTCAATCTGGATAAATCTCTCAGTGTGTTTAAAGCAGCAAAGCAGGGTTTGCAGGATGAACAGGTATCTTGTCACACAAGCTCTTTTATTAGGGAGAAGAACACAAGACAAGTTTACAGACACAAAAGCTGCTTTCATGGTCTACAAAGAGATATTACCATATTACAGAAAGATTAATTTTGTTATAAATTTTTGATTAGTCCCATTTACCTCAGAAATTTCTTATTAATTTAGGGATTTGTTCCACACATCTCTTACAGCAAAACTTAAAAGAATTCCTGTGATTCTGTCCATAAGAGAGGGTCTGGAACATTTCTTCATAGGAAACATCTAAGGAAGAACCCACACGGCTCCCCTGTGCTTCAGGGTGACACATCAGAGCATCCCTTCACACCTCTGTCAGACTTTCTGACTCTGATCACTCCCTTGCACCAATATGATTGAAGAAATGTTTATTACTAACTTTCAAGTCCCTACCTTGCTTTTCCTCTAAAGAGAAAAGCCACAATAGTAATCCGAAACTTCCTGGGCCCATAAATTCCTTTCTATTTTCATATTTTGATTCTGCTTTTCAAAAAAGCCTTTACACCACAGCTTTCTTATGAACAATAAATGGAGGCGGGGCCATACATTGTAACGCAACTACACACCACACAACCCAAAACCTCAAACCCCGCCTGCAGATACCTCCAGCCACAATAATGCACAGAACAGAAGAACAGATAACAGGAAGATGTTAAAATTAAGGAAACAGAATCTGGTTATTTTTGCGCTAAGAGAAATAAGACTTTTTGTACTACAACAAGATATGTTAGGAAGAGTAGGAAGATGAAGGTAATTCTATGCCTGCGGACATAAATGATTCAAAAAAATGAAATGGTAATTGTCATTTTTTCAGTTACTATCTTATGCCAACAAAGATCAAATATTTTCATTTAATTCTCTATTTAACAAGAAAGCCAGTTACATACAGCAGCATTTTTAAGATAAAAACAATGAATTCAAGCAGTGGTACCTGGAAGTAATTACTTACAGCCAACAGAAATTGTTAAGTCTGATAAATCCTCCATCTGACACTTATTTTAATCTTTGAGGTAGTGTTTGCTTCTTCAATGGTTGCTCTTACAGCTTTTATCCATAGTCAATCTTTCTTAATCCCTTCAGATACTTTTTTTTTAAAGCTTGTCACCAGAACACATATCAAAAATACAGAAACTGTTCCTTACTCCACTTCCAATGAAGATACTGCAGTATGATAATTAGATATATCACTGCTTTGAAATACTTACTTAGGTAGGTTAAAGTGACAGCTTTGGGACTCAGAGCACACCAACTTTGTACATTGATGCTACTCCAGAAATGGAAGAGCATTTCCTAATATGACAAGTCTGAACCACTCAGATATTTTCTCTTTAATTACATGAAAGTCCCTTCCTTTTATTCAAAGTCGGGGAAGGGGATCACAGATTTTTATTCTCTCTTCTCCCAAAGAAAAAGCTACATATTAGTGTAAAATTGTTTTCCTGTGAAGGTGTATTTGCAAGAAACCATTTACCGTTTTAAATCTGAAGTACCCAAGTAACCTCAAGCATACTCTTTGTACAAATCTACTACTTACCATTTTGTCTAACTTTTCTGTTCCTCATATTACCATATTTAATTTGACTCTGAACAACAAAAGTTACTAATAGCTTTCAAAACAGCTGAAAGTATCTTTCCTTTTACTCATCTATATTCATAAAAACTGGCTCAAATTGCATCAGATAAATCAGGGAGATTATAATGAAGAACGGGTTTTAGACAAATATATTATTTTAGTTTGTTTTATGACACTGTGAAACTAGTATAATACCAAGGAATAGAGCAAATACTTTTCCAAAGTAAAAAGAAAAACAACTTCAGCAAATACGTACCACTCTTATTTATCAAAAGCTCATGAGAAAAAATTTAAACCAAACTGTCATCTTGAATTATATTTTGATAATTTGCCCACAAAAGTATCTTGAATATATAACAGTTCAGAAATACAAAACTCAGAGAAAGCATTACCTGAAAAATTTTTCGATTAGTCAAAAAGTACCATGAATATCTAGATTGCAAACAGTAATGTTCTAAAATGATGCAACAATTGCTTTAAGATTTAGTAGAGTCTACTTTACACTTTGAAAACAGAAAGCAAACTGTTTCAAATTAGATGCAGTGATAGTTAGAGATAAATACAGAGAAGTTCATATACTAGTAAAAGTGAAGTATTATTACTTTATTTTCCAACAGGTTCTGGGTTTTGAGCTTTTCCTCCCCTATGTTATAGGACTTAAAACACACCTGGTGCTTTGGCTTTGTGAGCTGAATCCTGACATCCCTAACTCTACTAACATATAAAATGGCAAATATTTTAAGCTCCATATCAACACAAAACAGACTCCCTGTTAATGATTTTCTTCCTCCACAGGCATATAATTCATGTACTGTTTTGGTTTTGCTCTTCCATTCAGCATTAACACGCAAGAATCTATGCTTTAGTTATGTATTGTCCTTTCATTGAGGACTATTTAAGTCTAAAAACATTTGAAAGTCTAATAGACCTAAAGTTTCAGGGTCTGGGTTTTTTTTTTTCTTTCCTTTTCTTTAAAAAAAAAAAAAAACCTCATAAGACCCTATGAGCAGTTAATACCGTTACTCAAAATACTAATTTTCTCTCAGAGAACTAAAAATAACAGGCAATTAAGCTGTTAGATATACTAACTGGGATAATCTTAATATCTCTTTTTCACTTCTGACAGCAATTGCTAGTGGCAGCCAGAGAAATCTAACTTTAATTAGACGTCTTCCACTTCAAATAGATAGAAACCTTTTTAAAAGTATCCACAGAAATATTTTAGTTAAAATAAGTTATCTTTTCCCTAGCAGATAGTAAAGCTGAGGATACATCCTACTTTCTCTACTAACACACATTTATAAGCTAAATGCTCAGCACTATCACTACTCCTGTAATGAAACTAAAGACAACATTTTATCACAGCCCACACTTTATTCAAACATGCAACACATGCCAGTTCATGAGAACAAGAATTTCCACTTTGCAATTTGTGTGGTTACGCAAATGGATTTTCAACAACTTAATTTTGTTTCAATGGGAGTCATGAAGATGTTATTTTCTCCAACCCATCAATATGATACAAATTTGGTTATAAAGATCTATGGAACTACTTTAAAAAAACATTCAGAGTACAAAAAACATGACAGAAGTAACGTTAAAAACAATTACACATATGATAAGCAGAGAAAGGCAACACAGCCTAAAAAAGTTTGTGTGGCTTTTTTTTTTTTTAATAAGCTAGCATTAAAGTTGAAACTGGTAACTAGAAAACTGATATTCACAGTGCCTGGTTACCACAATTATTGATGAAAACTTGTTCAGTCAGTCTCGAATCTTTCTCCAAGAAGTCTATTGGCTGCAACCATGCATCCAACATTTCCGATAATTAGCTTGGAAATTGGACGGTATATTGAAAAGAGTGAAATCAAAACTCAAACACAGAGGTAGTGAAGGACTGATTTTGTAAAATGGTACTATTATAAGAAATCATGGCGATTCAAGACAATATTAGAAAGTAAAAATACTAGAAAAGCAAGTTACCATACCCTACTTCTGTCTGTTGAGATACTTTCGTAAGTGTTCCCTAACTTGCAAAGTGAAAAAAAGGTGGAATTCACAAAGACTTATCACAAGGGTGCAGTTTAATAACACAGCTAAAGCAGTTTAAGAGCTACCTGGTATTAGACTTAGATCTTACTACTCCCTCCCTCCCTCACACACTCCTATCCCCACACCAGAACTGACATTCATCTCTGATCCCCAAGGTCAGAGCTGAAAATTAAACTTTTTATTTTATTAGGGCACTAATTTCCTGCCAGTTTAGGTGAACTGATCCACTGTGCCAGAGAAAAGCCAACGCTGGCCAAAGAGAGAGGACAGGAACGTGTGTTTGGGGTTGGGAATGACAAAGCAAAGCCACCCATGTTGACAGCAGCAAGCCCTGGTTCAGCTGTGTGGTCTAAGCACATGGCAAGCAAACCCTTTTCCGTCCAACTAAAACCAATTTGGAAATACTCAGTTATGCAGCTCCACTGTTAAAGAGCAGTGAAATGAAGCCAGGCCAGGCAGAGTGCGTTGACCTCTGCAAACAGCAAATAGGATCTGAAAGAAGATGAATTCTACAGCACAGAGTAATCCAGCTCCCACAGTTCCAAGCCCTTGCTGGGAATCAAATACATTAATGACTCAAATATATGCAGCAATATACCATCACCCAATTACACCAAATAGTTACTTGTAGATGTGTGCTCAGCTGCTCATTATTAACACCTTCTGAAGGTTACTTTACTCCAAGAAATGCCAGTAGCACTAATTGGGTTGGTACAATTAGCTAAAAATCTGCTAATTAAATAAGTAAATCACCTCATTTTGACCAAAGCAGGCTAAGAGAGAGCTTATACAGACAAATTCACTCATCAGTTTGATACCAAATGCCACCACTGACTTCCAGTAGGTTAAGCAACTAGGGAAAAACAGCAGGAAATAAACTCTATTGCTGGCAAACCACACACAAAGTGCATACCTGGGTAAAGCTCAGCTATAGTTATTAGGGCTTTGACTACTATAACTACATTTCATTAATTGAAATAGTTCTATAACTCTAAGCCAGAACAAAGTATTCACTACAGAATTAGCCAAACTGAAACTAAAAAAATAATATTTCAACAAGTCATTCTCAAAGATAAGGATGAAATTTGTCCAGGTTAATAATTAAAATAAATATACAAACACACACACAAAAATAAAAATATTAAAGGTAATTTATAGTTCACTGGCCCCCATTAATCGATTCTCCCCCATTCCACAAGTCCTGCAGGCATTTGCCCTCCTTCATGCTCTCTCATTGCCTAACCCTTCATAAATGAAGCATGAGATGTCCTCTTAATACTCTCCATGTTTTCCTTACAATTCTGTTTGCAATGCCTCCAAATATACTGCTTTATTAACCAGCCCTAGACACAGGAGTACACTATGGCACGCACTGCTAGCTGACGAACGATTCAAACAATTCACTGCTAGTTATTCTCACATGGATTCTCATTCTTGATTAAAGTGGATAGAAGGATGTAAAATACTAAGATTTCTTTGCCCAATTAGGCCTGAAAAACTACATTATACATTAATAAAGAAAAGTACTCAGACATTGTGAATGGTTCATTTTTCTTAAGTGAGACATATATAAAAGCAAATGAACAATTCAAAAATACAATCTAGTCAAATGCTTCAAAAGATTGCTAAGGGTTTTTTTAAAGCACCAAAATTTAGATCTGTATTTTTATCTCCTTTGATGCAATGTAATTTACCTGGAGCTTTGTCGTTTTAATCAATACAACAATCAAAAAATATTTAAATTAGAAAAAGAAAAAACACTTTCTGAATTACAGAGGGATATGCATGTATTTTAAAGTCATTACAAAACTCAGAATACACCACTTCTTCACAAAGATCACTTATATCAGGGATATAAACAGAGTCTAAAAATTGCAGTGACTTAAAAATAGGGCAATTAGTACTTTCTGCATGAAAAGAATGTTGGAATTCCAACTGAGGAATCTGATAGGTGGTATAAAACAACAGACGTAAGGAGGAAATTAGACCTGTAAGAGCATCTCAGGGAGCTCCTAAATAAAGTAGAACAAGGTAAATCATAAGAAACAAACAGGATAAAATTATTTAGTTCAACAGAGTCTATTTACTAATGAGTTCAGAAACACCTTGACAGACTCTCTTTAAGCACCCCTCATTTCCAGCTGCTTTCCCACTGCAATCAGAACCAGCACTGTCACCCAGCACTCAAGGCTGGTACAGAAGTACCGAGTCCTCAGCACTGTGGATGGGCACAAGACAGCTCCACTTACTTGTGGACCTTCTTCACTTTCTCCATGGTCTAAAGCAGGAATCCATGTGTAAAAGCAAATTAAAACACTCTTACTCAGAGTCCTCCCTCTCCTCAGCTACTCTGCACAACTGTCAAAATACTTTCACTAGACAATAGATTGGCGCATCAAAAGGGCGAGAGCAGGGGAACATATTGCTAGAAAATTAAAAAGTGAACAGTGGTTATTTCAGAGCAAGGTGAGATCATTCCGAAAAACAGCCGCATCCTGATATAGTTTTACGTATATGTACATATATACTGTTTCATAGTATGACAAAGCTAGGAGTTCTTTAAAGGCAATTGACAGGTAAGTCAAAAGTTTCAGATCACTGAGCGGCTCATCTCTGTTGCAGAACTTTCACAGAGGAATCCATTTAATGTCTTCTGGACTTATGTACAAGATGGAATTGGGTCTTCAGTATTTAAGACTTTAATTCAAAAGACTTTTGTTTAAGCTTTCTTCATTTCTTGCCCACCCAAATCACATTGATAACAATATTCCAGTTCTCAAAAGAATATTTCATGGACTATTGTTCATGTTTATGAGAATTTTGGTCAACTGCACTGATGGCATGACTATTACTGTAAAACATCATGGAAATACTGATATACACTTCTGTATGTTAAAACTACATTACTGGTGATTTGCATTGAGGAGAGAAAATTTATTGTGATCAAATGGAACTTGTGACATTGAATTTTCATGTGATAGAAGACTGATTTCAATTATTTTGAATATTTTTTCATGCAATTTTTACAGTGGTTTTAAAACTGAGAAAATCTTTTCTTCATACTTTTACAACTTGCAAGAAAACATTAAAATATCAGTTATGCTTTATGTTGGTGCTTTTATGTGGATTTGATTTGTAGAAGTTTCATAAATCATCTCAAACAAATGTGTAAGTAAAAACATTAATACAATATTGTTCAAAAACATGTATTTATTTGAACAAAAAAGCATTAAAACAAAGTTTTTTACAAAATATAATGCTAAAATTATCAGAAAAGTTCAAAAGCATAAAATCTTTGTATCTCCCTAACTGAAGAAATCCCTCACATTCCTGGGTATGCTACCCTAGGAGATTTTTCAGTGTTTCTTTCCTGTTAAACCAGAAGACAACAGGGATGATTTTATCAGTCTCCAACCACATGAGGGCCTTGAGAAGCAGAGAAGCATCCAGTTAATCTAGTTATAGCTCCTTGTTCAACTTCCATTTTATCAAAACAATTTGTCATTCCCTCAGTTTCACTCAGTATCTTCTAAGTAGAAGAACTACAAATATGTTAAATCTTTTCCACTTTATCTCCTCAAAACCCCAGTGCATGACCCCTACTCATAATTTTCCAAAGACTCCAACTGAACTGGTGGAACTGAATAAGAAAGGCCTGGGTATTTGACAGCAGGACTAATCTCAAGATTTCACCTTGGTCTTGTAAAGGAAATAATACATGCTAAACAAAATTTTAGCTTCTAACCCTGGAAGTATTGGAAAAGTCTTCAAGCAGCTCTCTGGAGTCAGTGGGTTACTACTCTGTGCTCTCTGGCTTATGCTTCATCATTCTTAAATTTAATTTTAATGAATTTCACAAATTCAGAAAACAAATCTACTTATTGTATATAAACTACAACTCTTTCTGAAAAAGAAACCTCTACTAAATTGATAACTTTTTCATCTTTTATAAACAGTGATGAATTACCTCAGATACAGCCATGACACAATGCTCTGAAACATTGCTCCAGCTATACTATGGAAATAATTTTAGATATAGCATTCAACAAACTACAGAGAGAAAAAAAAAACCACACAAAAACAAACCAAAAAATAACCTCAAATAGTTTTAAATCGAATTTGCAGAAGATATGCTGAAAAGGAAGAAAAGAAGGCAATAACCAGTATGAAATTTCATTTTAAGGACAGGGAGGCTTCCTGTGACATGTGAGGGAATGGAAAGAAAGGGAAGCGAGGGAGCTACAGACAGACTGGCTTTTCCAGGACCAAAAAAACTTAGTTGTCACAGAAACACTGGCCTGGGACTTAATCTCACCCCAATCCCATTAGGATTTGAGCATGGAGTAACTATTCCTTAAAGTCATGGCAGTATCAGTTTATGAAAACAACAGGTAACAGAAGTTGCATTTAATGCCTTCTACAAAAAAGATTTAAGATCACAAGAAAAACACTTACAAGGGTAAGACCCCTCTTCCCAAAGTTTATAGTTCATGGGTTCTTGTAAGCATCCTCAAATTGTCTCAAACTCCTCTACTGCAAGAAGGTTGCAGCCAATATCTCAATCACCATTCCCATCTTCAGCAGGTTAATTTTTCTTGACATTCTTTATCCAACATAAGATGACAAAGTGCAACAGTGTTAGTTTTCTGCCCTTGACTTCCTATTAACTATTAATTTCCTCTTGATCCAACATTGCCAGGGCTGATCCCACTTGGCAATGGGCTGACATGCAGCTTTATCATGATGGTGCTTCTCTTGAGCTTTCATCTCTCTGGATGGTGAATGAATCCAAGTCCTTTCTGTAGTTCTAAATATACACATAAGGCCTGGTGAATTACTGAAATGCAGATGCAGAGAAGTGTAGCCAACTCCATTAACAAGAAACCACAGGAAAGCGTGCAGCACAACTTAATATTTGGAAATTATGTAGATCAACAGGAACTCAGAGCAACAGGAAGGTGTATAAAGACAGTAATGCGTGCGGCAACTTGACACAGGACTAGCAATCCAGTGCAAAATGTTCCTGTCCCTATAAAATCAGCAAACAGTAAGCACTTACATTATGTACCTTAACACCAAAAATGCTTCTGGAATTTCATCTACATGGACAAGATTAATTTCTACATAAATACCCTACAAGGACACAGAGTTTTCAAGAAAACTGTCCCACAAGGAATTAGGCATTTGTTTTAAAAACACGTTATAACAGTGCTATATCATGTGGGAGGTTACACATAAGCACAAAATAGTTCTCTTGTACACTAGCATTTGAAATTCCAAAGAAGCTGTTATATTCTGGCAGAGTAAGACTGACATATAGCATTTTTCATGGGAAAAAAAAAAAAGTTGATAGTGACCTGCACAATCACCTTGTATGAGAAACCCAAGGCTTAAATTCCTCCTCTTCCTAATTTAGACCAGAAATCCTAATCTGAGTCTACTGTATTCGAGCAGGGGCCAGCACCTACCCCCTCCAAAATTTTCTTTAATTGCGGTTGTGCCTCTCATGGCTTGGTTTGACAACCAAGTTTTATCTTGCTGAAAATGTTACAATATTCTGGTTTTATTTCAGAGTAGAGAACTAATGAGACATTACCAAATTACACTTCCATCATACCTACACTGCTGGAAAGGTTGAAAGAATGCTCTCAACATTTAACATATTCCATTCCTACATTTAGTCACTCAACCTCTTCTAATTGTGTGAATCTATGTGCTAGAATGAGGTACCTTGATCCATACTAAACCATCAAAACATCTATGACTTTGGAACTTAGAAAAGACCCACAAACCTACTTTTTGGCATTCAGATTTGAATGAAACAAAATGTTACCGCCCAAGTAAATTATCACTTCTTCAGATGTCACTTGTATCTTCAAAAGTTCTTTAACACCACTACTCCAAAAGGTTTTTAGATGTCTTTAGCAGAGCACAAACACTCCCATCACTAGAATAAACATGTCACACACTTGCAACGCAAAAATCAAGGATTAAGGGCTCTCTCAGTTGTCATAAAACTAAAATAAACATGGCTTTCTGTGGCAGATGTACTCAATCCCCCATCAGAATATTTGACAAAACTGCAACTGTGTGTAATCACTATCAGGATTTACTGACAGATGATCAAATCAGCACAGATTATTAATGGCACTGCTAATGATAATAATTTATTATTACTCTTTAATAAACCTTTCAGGCCTCTTTTATTATAGAACCTAAAATAAAAGGCATTATCACATTCAACGGCATGAATCAGGACGTGACTCAGAACAGCAACACAAAGGTTTCAAAAAAACTGAGAAAAATATAAAAATCAATAGTTAAAGAAAACAATAGATAAAACAACTTAAGGTACAAGCCAATTTTCACTTAAAATCAGAGAAAGAAATAAGATCTGGAGTAAAAAAAACACGGTAAATACAGACTACTAGTAGAGTAAACATTAAATATACTATTAGCTTAATTATTTTTGCTCAGAAACTTCTGCAATTCTGCATTTATTTCTACGTAAGCTGCTTAAGCACAATTCATAGACCGAGTTTTGAATCTTTCCATAATTTTATTATAGATCTCAGGATTTCTAAGGTACTTCACAAATTTAATATCCCTATTTCAAGTTTAAGTAAAATGGACACTCTTGTTCATTCTAACTTGAATGTATCACCCAGTGTAACTTCAATTTATTGGACAGACTCAAAAAAAAAAATCTATTTAAAGAGAAATCTTTAGGTTTTTATATGTCACTGGGAGAAATAATTGCTGTTAGCACTTAGCCAGGACCATTACTACATATTGAAGAAAATATCTTCATTTCAGTATTTATCTTATTATTTAGACACTGGCTTAAAAATGAGTTTTTAAAATACAGGTTTTTGAGATTCATAGATTTTCAGTTGCAAAATATCTTTTATGGTTGTTAGTTTTTGAGTTTTGTCTTTCTTCACTGGACACCTACTGGAACACTTAAGCTCTCCAATACAAAAAATACTGACAAACACATTAATGATCACCAGGGTCCCTAAATGTAAGTTGGTGGTAAAGACAAACTTATTTACCATATTAATTAAATGGTCTATTTAACGTGGAATATCAATTCTCTAATCACATCTCATTTGAACTTCTTATTTCAATTAACAACCCTAAGGTCTACTAGAGACCCTACTGTTGTAGGATCATTAAGAAGATTTTCATTATCTGTCAAATGAGGGAGTAAAAGGCAGAAAGTGCAAGTACTCTCAGGAGTAGGCCTCTACCCTATTTAAGAGATGATTAGGGAGAAAACAGCAGTTCTCATTAGTTGCTTAGCAATGAAATGTCCCCCTCTGAAACAAAAAATGAACAAAGCAACAGAGGTGTTGCCATGCAAATGAGTAAACGGGTAGTCTATCATCTGCTCAAGGATAATCTGTCCTTCACTACATCTAGTCAGGCTGGATTAAGACACCAACACGTGTCTTGCACAGAGAAGGGAGGAAGAATCCACTACGTACAACAGCCGCACTGAAGTAGCCAGACAACACGATGTTCAAGTTCACATATAAGCATTGTCCATTTCCATTGTATGTGTGCTTGACAAACAGAAATACAAGGAAAATAATTTTCATCCAAGGCAGATTAACACTGCCACTTTTACTATTTAACCTTGCCTTTTATATCCATAGTTATACTCAAATTATTAACAAATTATTGTTAATGATAAGCCATACTCTTAATGTTTAAGACTTAAATACTAATATATAAGTTAAAGATATGAAATATATTGTAGTAAAAGACAAGCATTTAACTAATAGAGTTTGCCAAATAAAAGTTTTCAAAAAGTACATTCACATATAAGGCCATAAACAGAACAAAAATACAGCTGTTCATGCTACTATTGCTAGTAGTGCTGTGAGCCCCAGGAAAGCAAAGCTCTTAATCAGAGAAACTTGATTACTGCTGACTTAATTTTCGGACCCTAATTCAAGGTTGCCATTTTTTCAGCCACAGATCCAGCTCAATAGGTTCCCTCTAATTTTCCCACAACTCACGTAAAAGTTCTCCTTGTTGGATGCATTTTGGTTTTTTCTCTTGTTTTTGTGTGGGTTTTTTTTTGTTGTTGCTGGTTGTGTTAAGTTGGGTTTGTTTGTTTTTAAACAGCTGCTCATTTTATATGTACAATTTAAAGTTTTCATAAAAAAAAAAAGGAAAATTAGAAGAGCAAAAGAGAGAAAGGGAGACTACAACCACCTATGAAGAAAAGAGCATCAGGAGTGGTAAACACTTATCTAGAAATCAAGATGAAAGCAAATGCTAGATTGTACTTCTTTCCTCCGCTTTCAGCTCGGACAAACATGAATGGTGTCTGCAACTTCTACAGAGGGTTTTGTTTGGTTGCTTTTTGTTGGTGAGGGAGTTGTTTAGAATAAGAACCTGAAAGATTCCTTAACTCCATTGACTACTTACAGTCTGAATGCTTTTCAGCATATACTTAAATAGAACTACACAGATTTATAATTACAAAATACATGTATTAAATCATGCTTTGATTAGCTAATCCAAATTGTTACTCAGATTAAAATCATGACGCTGTTCCAAAACCAGTACCAACCCATAATTTAGTATTAAGACAAATCTTACCTATATATTCACAAACGAAGACTACAAAAAAAGGAGTAACAAGATCATTTATGCCCTGAACATATCCACTGGCTGGATGACGTATTGCCCAGATAAACAAAATTCTTTCAAAGATCTGAAAAAGAGTTAAAGAAACTATCAGATTATTTATCAAATGAGGAACACATTTTAAACAAGACACTTGAAAATTACACAAGGATAAATTAAATATCAGAGTTACTACAATAAAAATAAGCATATGAAAGCATAAATGAACACTGGTATTCATAATTAAGTTCCAGTGCTAAGTAAGCTTCTCGCTTCTTCAAAAAGAAGCATTTTCAGGGTATTAACAATGTTAAAACCAATCTAATATATAATTCAGTTATAGTCTTTACAGCTAAGTAGCACATATTCACTGGATCTTTTCCAACAATATAAAATTCCTTTCCTCAAGAGACCAAAATATTAAATCACCTTCCTATGGTTTTCCACCTCTTCTTAAGAAGTGTTTTATCAATACAGTATTCTATTTATTCCTAAATAACAGAAAGTAGTAGTTCAAATAGCTTAGATTTTTTAATAAGGTGCCCATAAAAAGACATTCCATAATAGCTAAGCTTGCCTAATGCTGCAGTGTGGGGGTTTAGACTTCAGAAGCATGTATACTGGTTAAAAACAAACTGAAAACATAAATCAGGAAATGTAGAAACAAGGCAACTGTCTGCTGTACGACATAACCTCACCCCTCAACTCTGTAAGCTGTACCTTGCTTAGGATCTGCAAAAGCTCCTAGGGCCAAAAAATATCTGATCATCAAGAGGACAGGAAAATCATCGAATTTATCTCTGACACAATTTAGGTCTGTTAAAAGTTGTATTTCCTCTTAATTATCTGCTTCTGAACATGCTACGTGTCTTTAAAATGCTGTAAATAAGCAGCAGAGCGAAAGCTGCTGTGTACTTTGCCCAAATGACAGGTACTTGATCAGGTATAATTTTCTGAAGCAAAGAACATGTGTTCTTTCCCTGGAAGGTCTGCCCAAGAAACCAGAATGCGAAGGCAGGTAATTGGAACAGAGGTAGAACAGCTCAAACCAAAGGAACATGTTGCTCTTAAGAGCAACAATAATGTTGCTCTTAAGACCTCAATAATGTAATAATACAAAAGGAGAGACTTTGTAAGGACCCAAGGAGATGGCAGAACTTGCTGCAACCCCAGAAGTCAATGAATGCTCAGGCTTCAAGAAAGCCCTGAAAGGACACAATGGGAAGTGGAAGTTTAGTTTATGAAGCCTGTAGTATTTTTATTCAATCTGACTTCAGGTTTTTGCTAGATTAAGAAATTCACTATTCTAATTCCAGTTTTAATAAAATCTTTAGATCAAAAACCCTCTTACAGTCACTTTCAAGTAAGGAAAGGTCTAAGCACATATAACTCGCATCTGAGTGCTTGAGAGTCCCATCACAGGCTTCCACATGAGCTGCCTAAAGCTGAGATACATTTGTACATTCTGCTTTGAAAATGAGTCCCAAACATCAACACCCACCCTTCTCCCATGGGCTTCTTTTGAGAATCAGCTTTCCTTAATCTCCAGGATTTATGTTTCCCTGACATGCTGGAAACCCACACCACAAGAGAGACTGTCAACAACAATAAATATGAAAAGCTTTGGTGGGCACTGAAACACAAGCCTTAATTTGGCTCATGTCTGATCCATTACAGCCACAATTAAGATTCAGGTTTTGCTCAGTATTATTTCAGTTTAGGGGCAAAGATTAGGCAGGAAGGAAGGTATCCAATTTAGCAAATTCTCTATAAAACCCTCCTGATTTCATTAGCCAAGATGCTTATTCTTCTTGGTGCTAGTCCTGTCACCACATGTGTTATAATATGCACCACATATTGAACTGAAAAAACACCAACCTCTGCCCATTCGGGCAATAGTCAGTGGGGTTTCATCATCAACAACTGGATAGAGACCTTAAGTTCTGCCATTTATAGCTTGCTTTTAGATTTTACAAAATTATACCTTTATGAAATTACAGTTGTTTGTCATATTTTTCCTATTATTGGAAAAGTGCAAACCTATCTAGGTTAGGTAACACACAGCCATCCTTCCTGCTTCTGTCCATTGCCATTTCTAGTTTCAGTAACATTAGATTTTCAGTATCATCAGTTATCATTTCTGTGTTTAGCTTCAAACAAAGGACATGTTTTAACACACTGCAAATATAAACAACTTCCTTGAAAACACATATAAGATGACCAGAAAAACCTATTTAAATAGTAATTGCCAAAGGTAGAATACTGTTATGCACTAGGCTAAACAAAAACCTCCTGGTGCGATGGGGTTACAAAATATGCACGGTGAGAAAACAAAATAGTCAGTAATTCAGTATATAACGGCTATCAAAATACCCACTGTAAAAACTACAAAAATAGCTCTTTCTATCAAGGAACGTCTCAAGCCAAATAACCCCAAAAATTGTACCACCCACCTTCCCTTTCCTCAGAAACTTGATAATATCCATAGTTTGCATTGCAAAATGAGATGCCTATGGATTTTAGAGCATTTTAAAAATCCAGGTACATAAACTAATATGCAGAGGTGGATTGTGGTTGGGTTTTTTGTTTGGGTATCAGTAGTTTTTTTAATATTATTGAGCCGGAAGTATTACTCAGTGATTGGCACATCAGATTGAATATTCCCAAAAGCATCTAATCAAAAGTTCAACAAATACACACTGAAATAGTGTTTTCAATTTCCTATCCATTTTCATAAAATTTCATTTACTGTTCTGAATTGAAAAAAAGGAGCACTGAATACCTGAAAGGCAGACTGATTTAAGTTTCTACAGAGCATTCATTGCTGTGTTCAAATAGGACTCATTAAAAGGTCACTTTCCCAAAAGGTTTCCTTCTTTATTTCCAAACCGGCAACAGAAATTGGAATTACTTTTCTACTTTGAACCACTAAATTTCATGAGATGTCATTACCAATCAATTATTCTTCTTTGAATTCAACTTTCATTCGTGCTAACAGTAAGAACTATATTCATATAAAGAGAAGAATCCATTAGCTTCAATGTAGATTCTCAATTTCTTGCAATTTAGCCACCTCAGAGGAACTTCAAAGACCCCCAATCATGAAAGCTTTTGAAAATTCGTTTTTTTGTTTCTCTAAGTGGCAAGGAAAAAAAAAAAAAGTTGGGAAAAACCTATAAACTATTTTTAAATTATGTTGTTCCCTTGAAATTACTTCTCCCATATAATGCAAGCTTAGATGGGAAATACACAGCCATGTACTATCCATTTCAACAAAACTCAGTTAAAAATAAAGTAGAAATTGTTAACAAGTTACAGATTACTCCATATCAACTAATCAAATGTATTAAACCTACATTTACAGTCATTAGTCTTTAAAATGAACTTGACTCCAATTCCTCTCTCCTCCTCTTTGAGGGCCACTATTTATTGATTTCCAGTTCTTTAGTCTTCACTCCAACTTTTCGTCCTCCCTCCTCAAATCTATAACACTCCCGTAAATAAATAAACACTTTAAACTGATTTTCAAAAGGAACATATAATGAGCTTTGTCCACACATCAGGTTCAAAACACCTTTATCTAAAATTAAGCATTTTATTACAAAAATCAAATTCCAAGTTAGATAAGAAATTAAAACAGCTTTATCAACTCTAATGAAAAACCCTTTGGGAACAGACTCAGATACCACCAAGAAGAACAAAAAGCCTGGAACACCAACATGTGGAAATCAAAATCAGAAGACCTTGAGAGCTGTATCCATGTATTATGTTGCTGATTTTTGGACAGGCAATTTTTTTCAACTCCATCACCTACAATCTCTTCACCTCACCCTAAGTAATATTCTTCTAGTAGCTGTATTATCATTCTAAATCTCTGCAGCATCAAAAATAAATATGTACAAAAAACCATCTTAATACCCACCATAACAATCTTGCACACTATGCCACCTTTTGAAACCTGTCTGTGACCCATACGCTGATTCCCTTTTTCCTTCATAGCTCTTAGAGCCATCTCACCTCAAGAAAGGGAAGGTGACCTTTGTTCATCTGGACCCAGTGACATCTTCCCACTGCCTAAAACGGGTCAGCTCTAGGAACAAAGCAAGAGCCCATCTCCATTGAGCCCTGAGAGGGGAAGGGATCCCTCCCCTGTGAGAATGAGGGATGAGGCCATGCTAGGGTAGAGCTTCAAACACTCAGAAAGTAAGAGGAAGAAACAAGTTGGATGTTATGACCCTCCCATGACATTCGCACTCATCTTTCTAAGATGACATCGAGCAAGTTGGGTTTGGCTCTCTTAGATCAACAGAGAGCAAAGACATGGCAGCCCACCCTCCCAGGAGCCCACCCAGCTCATCAGGAGAGCAGTGGGGCTCTACAAGCACCTAACACATGAAGATCCTGCAACTCTGTAAAGTTCAGGGTACTGATGGATCTTCCCAGATTTCCCCTTATCCCACTTACTGCTGCTACCCACTTACATTCTTATTCTTCTGTACCTCAAGACCACCCACTCTCAACAGAATATCATCAAAATATGCATTTGTTTTACTCTTCTGTGTGTGTGTGTGTGCTAAATCAGCTGTCACGTGTCATCCCTCCAACCTTTATATCATTTTTCCATCCATTTCCTTACTACTCACTAGGGAAGAAAAAAGGGGTTGAAGTAGGAAAGATGGGTAGGATAGAGTGTGGATACTTGGGGGAAGGGGTGGAGGAGGCTGGGTTTTGTCATGTTGGGGCTTTGGGGGTTTTTTTGGTTGTTTTTGGGTTTTGTGGGTTTTTTGTTGCTGTTTTGTTTTTTTTTTTGTTGTTTTTTAAACAAGAAGCAGCAGCAATCTAGCTGTACAATGCCTTGATCACCCTGATGCGAAACGTGTCCATCTGCTTCCTGTGGTTCAATTGCGATTGTTACGTGCCCCAATTTACTAAACATTCAAACCAAAGAGACATAAGTATGACTGGTAAGCAGGAATATTGGACTGTATGCAACAGGCTAAACTAATTTCAGGAGTAATTCTCTGTTACTTGCAAGAGCAAGGTTCTAAAAACAGGGGATTTAAAGTATATTTTAAGGCAATGTTTAAATGCACTTTTCTAATGAAGCATTACAAAAACATACCTTTGGACAAGTTTAACAAATAACTAGAAAAGAAAACAATCCTGACATAATAAAAAAAATATTTCCAAATGAGATCTCAGTAAGTCACATTAAATGAGTATGGTACCTGAGCAATGTCGTTATCTGCCAAAAGATAACTAAAAGGGCAAAAGACGTAAATAATTTCACATGTTTAATGATCCCACAAAACTCACTGAAACTGCCTGCCAGAATCAAACTTCATTGAATAATAGTTGCTACTGGAGTTCTACTGGCATACCAGATTTTACCAAGCAACAAGTTACCTAGACGCAGTATTTCCTTTTTATTTTAATTATTCCCAAGCAATAATAAGGGAAGTGTTTTATTCTGGGAGCACTGATTGTCAGCATTCTCAGTAAACCAGCCAATTTTCAGATTAATTATAATTCAGCTATTAAAAAAAAAAAATCTCCTTTCAACTGTGAATGCTTGTTAAAAATACTGCATTAATATCTTTTTCATATTAATATACTCTCCAAATTCCCAAATAAACTCTTTAGCTCTAAGTTAATCATTCAACCAAAAAGGGCCTGTAACTTGAATTCTTTTCAATGTCTTATTATAGGACTGTTTCCCCAATACAATAAGTATTTAACAAAAACAACACATTTCAAATGTTGGAAAACCTTGACCATATCTTCTTGACCACTACAATTTTACTATAGCATTTCTAACTGTATTATCTGTGGTAAATACAAAGTGTGTTCCTACAAACTATTATCAAGTTTGCATCTAGCCTAAAGAAACATATTAACCATCTGTTAAAAGCAGTCATATAAATGTATCTTGTCTCATGCATAACCCAATAACAGACAAAACCAGTCCAAGATCCTACTATTTCTATCTGACAATCCTATTATTTTACTAAATAACACTTCAAAATATTCTCCAAACATTGTCTGTCTTGATATCGCTTGTATTAAGCTACTTGACATCTCATCCAAATGATGTGGTTAAAAGAAAGCATACTCAGCATGTTCTGCAGAAGATGTTTACCTGGAACTTCTATTTTAAAGTTGTTTTTACAATTGTTCAGCTAATTTCAAAATAAATACACCACCTAGCAGTCAATTTTAAGTGCTTTGTACTTTTCAATCTCCCTTTAAAAACAAGATTATACATAAACTCTTACACCATTAGAAGTTAAACAGCTTCTAATTTCTCCTTCATTAAAACACGGAAGGAAAAAACATTATTTGGGGGTATATTCACCCAAACGAAGAACCACAAAAAACACAATCACTGTACAGCACTATACCAACTAGTAGGAAGAAAACTAACAATATACCAGCTGAAACCAGGACAACACCTGAACCACAGTCATATTCATTTGAGAACAGATGATCATCATTGAAACCTTAAGAACAGTTTAATCAAGCAATGCAAGTAAAAAAAAAAAAAAAAAACCAAACCATCCCAAAAAGCCACCACTTCATGTTGAATGCAAATACATCTTCAAATTATTTAAGAGACTATTGCTGATACAGTTCAAGTATTTCTTGCCTCTTACAGGTATTTGAGTGTTCTTTCTGTAGCCATTTTTTCATTAAATAATACTCATCTCTAATTTCATTTACTGGCTCATTTCTAGCTACAATGCTGACACCAATGTTATTCATTTCTTTTTCATCTGCAGAACGCAGACGGAAAGCAGTATTCTTATACCATTTTCTTTCAAAAAAAATGTACTAAGCTATTTCTCCAAACTGACTTCTCCAGCACATGTGGAGAAACATTTACATTAAACAAATAATTGCAAAAGTAGAAAAACAAATGGAAGATTTTCAACTGAATTTAACTTCTCATACCATCTAACCAACTATCAGAAGATGTTTTGTGTGGCTTTAACACAATACCAATGGAACCTACATGGAAGTATATTTGAACATCTAACTAGAACCGTTAGAAAGGAGAATAAGTTGAAGGATTAAGAGACATGATTGAAAGAAGATGGTTTACACCATCTGTCCTATTTACAACCTATATACTTTACAAAGAAAAGTCCCCTTGGGACTAAATTCTTTCGGTTTGGATTTATTGTAAGAAGAATGACAGAGCACCCGGGGAGATAATTAATGTTTTCTTCCAGTAGCTTTCCAGTGTTTGGGATTTAGCATTAAAAGAATGCAAGAACTCATTGATGTCTTGGCTGTTGCCAAGAGGACAAAGGGCTTCCTCAACTGTCCTGCTACAGGTGTGAGGTAACAGGACAGCACCTAGACTGACATCCAGGTTAATTGACAACGTATTCCATACCATGAATGTTATGCTCCATATATAAGTGGGACATTGCTGTGGATGGCCCTTGTTCAACGGCCACTGTCTGTGAGGGGTCCAGCTCCCGTGACTTTCCTACGCCCGCTGGGATCTTAGTGTTTTACTGGACTCGCTGTGCTCACGGCAGCCACCTTCTAGTGCTGGGAGCGCACGTTCCAGCAACCAAGTATTGCTCCGAACATTTATATACCTTTGCGTATTTTATTACAGTTGCATTATTATTCACTCCTCTACTATTGTTCTATTAAAACTGTTTCCATTTCAACCCATGAGTCTTTCCTCCTTTTTCCTTCCTTCTCCCCAGGGCAGGAAAGGCGAAAGAAAGTGGTGGTTTCCTGTTTAGCTGCATGCCCTGAGCTGAACGGTAACACATTCTTAGTCTATACTTAAATATCCTTGGCTTTTGACTTTTAAAAGCTAGTTCTGAAGTCAAAATAGCAAGCGTTGTCAAATTAATTAATAACCAATGCCATTATATCAGATTCATTAAAAAAATTACTTCTAAAAACAAAATTCTTTAGATGTTCTTACCTCTGTTACTTTGGGCTGCAGCCTTAAAACTTCAGGACTCATGCGTGGGATATCTATGTGGATCTAATTAGACAAAAAATACTGTAAGAGGAACCAACAGTACACTTTTTAAACAACACAACAGTTAAAACTACACTATGGTTTTACAGTATTAGTTACAATCCCATTGTATCGCTATTTTTAGAATAACATGAATTCACTGTATTTCAAAACATACAGCCAAATCTTTAAGACACTGTTAATTTATCAGTAAGGCAAAATAAAAAACATACACTTTGTTTTCACATTTTAGGATCCTTATATAACATTTTGATTGATTGCAAATTATAGTCATATTGGCAATACTCATTACCTCAGAGTAATTATGAGTAAATATATAATACTGCTTCTGTAAAGTCATATTCAGTTGACACTATCATGTAGACTTCCTGCTACTAAAGACCATGCTTGAAGCTGAAAGAAAGATCTCAGCTGCTTCTACCCTAAGGAAGGCTAAAGTAGGATTGCTTAGTCTATACATGGTGATACGAACTATTCATTTTAATACAAAACTTAAAGAAAAGTTATGTGCTTATCTGGGTGGGCAAGAAAGTTTGACGTGCCTATGTTTATTGCACATCAGACACAGTTTTGACTTCTTCAGCAGAAGTATGGAGCCTGTAAGAAACAGTAACTGCTATACTTTCCCTGTACCGTTCTCACTCCTTTGAAGGAGGGTCTGAGCAGGAGATGAAAGGCTTGAAAACCCTACTATTCCTAAACAGAAAACCATGGCAACACCAAATGGCAGCGCCACATGGCATGACTAAAGCCAATATTAAAAGAAATCCACTAATTTTGGATTTCAGACCAAAATATTTCATATTTTCACTTCTGGAATGTGGGAAAACAACTGACTGGAGAGCTATCTACCAAAGAAGATTAAGGAAATAGAGAAAAACTGTAGCAAACTTCAAAAACAATATATACAAGTTCTTTAGCAGATGTCCTGTTGTGGGAACAGCAGTTCCAGCTAACGGGCCTTGGACAGATTATACAGAAGTATGTTTTTTATGAGTGTAAGGAGTGATAGCCCAGGCCAGTAAGAATGGTATCTCAGGTCAGAAAACCACCACCATATGTACGATGTGTGAATGTTGGGCCTGGGCATGTGAATGAGTGGGTCGGAACGCCGCCCACAAGATACGTATGGGAACGTGACTGAAAACAGTCACAACATGAGCATGGCGAGTTTCGAATAACATTTTTTGAAAAAACTGTCTAATCTCTTGATCCAGCCCTGTACCTGTAAACATATAAATTGAGAACTGTTAATAAAAGAGGGCTCAGCTCTGCCTGGCTCTGCTCTCACTGCTAATAAGAACCCTGTGCATCTCTGTCTGAGTGACAGTGTGCGTCATTTCTAATAGCCGCACCCATAGGCAGAAGTCACTTCAAAAGGTGTTCTACCTGTCTATAGGTGTCTTGGTGATTTTCATCATTTCTGGAGTCATAGTATTGTTCAACAAATGCAAAATACTCTTTGCGTTTTCTTTTTAAAGTGCTTTCTCTTCGGTCCACATTTGCAGGAAGATAGCCCTGAAAAAAAAAAACACAATGAAATAAAAAGGATATTACTCTCTGCTTTACAAAAAGCACCACTGGCATTTGATTATATGTGACAGAAAACCTACTAAACTGACGTAGTGCCATGCACTACGTGGTGCCATGCAGTCCTACATGGATCTGAATAATTTTTTAGTAAATCAGTTTTCTAATCATTGCAACTGATACAAAAGTTCAGATACAAACACCTTACTAAAATCAGCTTTTTTTTTTTTGTTAAGAAAGTTTGAGGTTTTTCCACCTTTAAAAAGCAATTTCTCACAAGGAATTCTAAGATGATGTATTCCTTCTGAGAGAAAACCTCAAATAAGTTCAGATAAATGTAATTATACACAAGTTCATTAATTACTGCATTCCCATGTGGCCATTATTGAAGCCATTTTATTAGGTTTTTAAACAAAATGCATATTATCTCAGTTGCCTTCAAGTAGGAATCATATACATTAGCAAATACGTATAAATTATGGTTAAACTTGTAATACAATGGTGTGTTAATTCAAAAGCTTTAAAAATATTCTAGCTACTTTATTTCACTGTTTCCAATGAGAACAAATAATTTCGAGCTTTCATTTCATCTCAACAGGTTATTAAAAGTTTCATTACAGAAAAAGACTCAACAACAGCAGTGACTGCGATCTTAGATATAAGAACACTAACTATACATTTCTTTATTTGTTTCCCAAAAGCTATTTATGAATATTATCTTATTTTCCATATGGTATGGACACACTAAGGAAGTCCTGTGTCAGATATGCAGGACTGTACACTGCTGTATTAAGTACAAAGGGTATCTGAATGATTCTTCATTGAACTCATTCATATATCTGAAAATCCCCATCCCCCCTGGCATCTCAGTCTACTTTCCATTTTAAAAAAAAAGCAGCTCAGGTTATACTATTTCAGCATTTTATGGAAAGAAATAAAGATTTTTATGAAATGTTCAGTTTATATATAAGGTACATTTACTAGAAACAGCATTATTCAATTATCTGGCTACTGAAAAGGTTCCTGAACATTCAGAAATAGTGCATTTTTGTAAGCAGCTTGATTTCAAATAATTTACACCAATATCCCATAACACCACAAAAAAGAAAACTAGTTCATATTTTACATACACAGCAGTCCTGAAAAAATACTTTGTATAAGAATTATTCTAAAGGACATCCAAGACAGTACAAGAAAAATCTACTTATTGTATCACTCACTAGTCAAGTCAAATTAAAATATTTCTTGGCAATATTACAAAAGCTCTCCTTCCGCAATGACAGCTATCACAATTGTAATTAGTAAATTACTAATTGTAATTAGTAAAACAGAGAAATGAAATTTATGTCAGATTTAAGTTTCCTTAAAAAAAATCCTTATAACATCAAAAAATCCTGTACTAGAAGTGCAGCATATTTTTGCACTTACGCAATGCATCACAGCCACCCCAAGTAACTAACCCAAATTCTGTGCATTCAACTACAAAAACAGCTTCCTTATTCACTCCTAAACACTACAAGCAAAAATGTAAGGGGTAAACCTAATATGTTAAAATTGCTAATTACACAATGAAAGTAAACACTAAGTATACAGGTTTCACTACTCTCCCGCAACAATCCAACATCATATCCCATCTCTATAACTTGTTTTAATTAATTTTTATGGAAAAATAAGAAATACTCACCATACTAAAACATCAAGAGTTTTTTGAAAATATCTCTATATAAGAACAATTTAAAATGTTGTTCCCATATATTTTAATTTCTTAGTGTAAGATGACAACAGAATAAGTACAAACCATATTACATTCCAAATACACATACTTGCTTTGGCAAAACCATCTCTTTTAAGATGTACTGACTTGCATCTGGTTCCAGCTACTTTGAATTGCATCAGCTTAACTTTTGCCTCAAGACTCAGTGTGACATTTAATATCCTGTCCTACAGTTTTGCATTCAGTTAAATATTGAATTCTGCCTCACGTTTATTCTCAACAGTTGCAAGGTTTTTGTCTTTTTTTTTCCTGTAGGATATCTTAGTTCCATTAGAAAAGAATTCATTTGTGAGATCAAATGTGATTGTTTAAAGGATACCAATATTTTCTCAGCAAGTCTTTTTGCCATTATTCAGTTTCAACAACTGAAGTAATCTTTCAGTTGGACATGTCTTGTTTCCTGTTCACTTTATAAATCAGGTTCTTTTTAAAAGTTGGAAAGGTTTGAACATATCATCAGGAAATAAATTGGTGGAGACTTTAATCCATTTACTCATTAATTTCCTCCAAAGGCTTTTGCAATCATATCTTTAGTTCTGTTATTCAAGAGAAGTGAACCAGAAGAGTTCTGCTTGCTGTTTAGGTAAAGTATACCTATGGTTTTTGCTATATTTTAAAAATAAATCATTAATTTTTTAATGTACTGTTACCAGCAGACATACTGTTGTGGCTTTGGCTGTGATAAAGTTAATTTTCTTCACTGTAGCTGGTATAGTCCTGTGGTTCGGATTTGGTATGAGACCCATGTTGATAACAGGGATGTTTTAGTCACAGCTGAGCAGCGCTAACACAGGGTCAAGGCCTTTTCTGCTCCTCACACCACCCACCAGTGAATGGGCTGGGGGTGCACGACAAGCTGGAAGGAGACACAGCTGGGACAGGTGACCTCAGTGACCAAAGAGATATTCCACACCATATGATGTAATGATCAGCATGTAAAGCTGGGAGGAGACGGAGGAAGTGGGGGGACATTCTGAGTGGTAGCGTTTGTCTTCCCAAGTAACTATTACATGTGATAGAGCCCTGCTGTCATGGGGATGCTGAGCACCTGCCTGCCTGTGGGAGGGAGTGAATGAATTCCTTATTTGCTTTGCTTACGCACACAGTGTTTGCTTTACTTATTAAACTGTCTTTACCTCAACCCACAAGTTTTCTCATTTTTACCCTTCTGATTCTCTTCCCCATCTCACCGTGGGGATGAGCGAGCAGCTGCATGGGGCTCAGTTGCCAGCTGTATGCATCAAACACATGTTAAAATTAACCTTCTGACCACGTAATAAGTCTCAACTACTCAATTTTTTAAATAATATTTTAGAAATTCCAGCTTCACTGCTGATTTTACAAACAAGACAATCACCTTCCACCTCAGATACTACTAATTGTACTCAGTTCTCCAAATAAGTCAGTTTGGGCTTTTTAAGTAAGACTGCTGAACAATTCCAAAATACCCAGTGCCAGCTTAGCTTCGAACTGTGCTTTGGTTTCTTTGGGTTTCTCGTCTTTTTGGTTTTCCAACTGGTCTTTAACAAAAACAGTTTTGCTTTTAGACACTTATTTCCCCAATAGCTCCCAGCGGACCCTAAAGCACAAAAGATTATCACATTACTCCCTCTTGCCTGGGACATACATTAGCAGTAGGTAACATGTTTAAACAACTGATGTGCCTTAACAATTACCATTAGAAAAAAGCCTCAGTTTATGGCCACAAATACTCAAAGCACTTTTTCTTCCCCACTTCAGAAAGAAGATGAAACAAGCTGCTGCCTTACAGTATATAAAAGTATTGATTGCTAAATGACCCATCTTTGGGTTTCCAAAACATGCTGAGGACCACTTGTGGATAAAAAAAATCAGAATTACATAAGAAAAGCTAGAAACTTTCAAAATATTGCTATTTGGTAACAGAAGAAAAAAAAGAAAGCCACACACTTTCGAAAGTCTCTCATCAAAACACAAGAAAAAAAATCCACTTAATTCTTAAAGTAAAAGCAAAATAACCTGAAGATGGTTTCTTTGCAGAGGAACGGCAAGACAGGGAAAGATAAGAATTAAACTGGAATGGATCCTGATCTGGAGCGGTTAAAATAACAGAGTAAGGGAACTCTACACTTAAGAACGTCTCTAGACTGGGAACCTCCGAAAAACTAAACTAATGTCAACTTAGGGAATGAAGTTGAAGCTCATGTAAAGTGCACCCTCTTACTTGAAAGTAGGGAAGTGAACTGCAGTTAACTTTTGCATCATTCCAATTCTCTTAACCTTAGTTTTAGTCCTCTGATTCAGAACTTAACCCATCCTTATGCTATTGCTTACTGTGTTTCAAAGTCAATTTTGAGTTTGCCATACTTTTTTTACTTTAAGTGTTTTAAAACAGGCATCCTAAACTTCAAGAGGAAAAAAAAAAAAAAAAAAAAGAAATGTTCTTTTCATTACCAAAATCTGAGACAACTTTGGAAAAAAAACTAAAATAAATTGTACACTGCATGTGTAATTTCAGTTACAGTAAGATATTTAGAAGCTGCATCTGCATTTAGCATTAGAAGTAACTAAGCTGCAAATTTAGTAGAACTCATCAGCAAGAGAGACTCTTTCAGTCACTGGAAATCAGTCTCAATCTGAAGTAAATACTTCACATTCCCTGCTGAATTATTCTATAAAAAGCAAAGCTATTTAAGTCTACTCTCTGAAAAATTCAATAGTGTTAAACTGTTGTGTGTATAACTCAGAATTTTAAACAGTTCTTAAATGCATGAAGATTTGCTGATAAAGTGTCTTTCACAGCCTCTGGAGAGTAGATAGCATGAGATTTTTGCTTCTTTTTAATACAAACATCTTCACAAGTTTTTCTCCGAACCACAGGCAGACAAACAACAGCTAAAATGCACAACCATTTGCATCACAAGTATTATAGTTGAAAAGATTGACATTAAAAAAAATATTCCTATGAGGAATACATTTTATTTTTGCAGACATACCTTTTTAAATTTAGTGTAAACACCAAGATTTTAAAAATCCAGTTCTGTAATATCAAACCCAGTGAAACCCATATTCCTGCAAGCCTGTCTCTGCTGCCTGACTGAAACATGTCCATGTGCTGTTCCATGATATCTCAGTCAACCTACTCCCATGCTACTGCTGCTGCAAAATCCTCTGACCACCAGGCAAAGTTCAGAAAGCTCAGGCAGCCAAAAACTCACACTACAAAAAGAAAAAGTGATTAGCTTTGTAACGAGCTTGTATCCTTGAAGTGACTCACTGGTCTGACATCAGGAGAGCCAATGCCACAAGGTAACTCACCACAATGGTTCACATTTGTTCGTCTTTAACCATTACAGAAAAAAAATGGTCAAAAAACCCCTGAGATACTATCACAGCTTTTCCTCAGTACAGTCTTAATCCCTTCTTGTAGTTGCTGTAATGTGAAGTCAGAATGAAGCCTTTCATAGGACACCAAGAGGCTGCACTTCCTCTACTGTGTGCCTATTTTCCAGAAAACTGTAAGAACGTACTTGTCTTTGAACTCTCCACCATTCCATCAAAATTGGTTGAAAGAGGGCACTGTTATCACATAAGCCTTTCTTTCATAGAAAGCCAGGCTGAAGAATAAAGATATACAGCTGACATGATTTACTACTACTTCTTATTCTCCTCCTTTCAGTTTGACAAATTAATCTTGAAATTGAAGGAAAAAAAAAAAACACACCACCAAACTTTCATTACAATTCAGCAACAAGACACAATGTTTTCAAGTATAACTGATGGATTAGAACTCAAACAAAATTATTTGCAATGCCTGAAAAAACTTACTACTAAATACAAAGGAAGAAGAAAAAAAGTACAACTTACTGAAAGAAGCTTCCATGCAATTGGACGAACCCGTTTGGGAATGCCAGACCAACTCAATTTCCGTAATTCTTCTGTTAAAAGAGAAGTATTTTGTGAGAACTAAGGAAACTACTATCAACCAGTATACACAGATATATTCAAATTAGCACACAGATGTTTACAATAATGATGTCTTCTTGTAAACTCCAATGGAATCAGAATTGCATGGCAATCCTACCAAATTAATAAAATACTGGATAATCACTATTCATTCGTATACATATGATAATACCTACTGAGTGCAACAAGGTAACTACTTTTTAGTATACATGCCTTGTATTAACATGCAAGAGATGCTCAGACAATGTAAAATACGCTTACACAGCTCTTAATTAAAAATGAGTTACAAAAACAGAAGGATATTTTATGTTTAAATCCAGTTTAATCCCCTTTTTCTCTTCATTGCTACAGAATTTTTCTCTTACTTGGCAATTCACTACTGAAATATATTATTCTTCCAGGGCTCTTTGAGATACATATGAATGGTACACAATATACAAAGTCTGGAAAAGCAGTTGTAATATACTAGAGTTTAAGCAAAATATCAGCAGCATAAGCACATGCTTTCAAAAAAACATTCAGAAGCTCACAGTACTTGTGCACACTAAAGGAGCATGGGTGGGAGAAGCACAAAAGCATGCTTATACACAACTCCAAAGAATTTGGTGATATCCCAATAAATTCCTCCCTTATTCATCATCTTGAGGAGTTGATAACTACTGGAAGAATACAGGATGACCAAAAGATCGGTAATGTTCAAAAAATACAATACTACTAGAGACCAGTGTGAAGTCTCAAAGAAGCAACGAAAACAGAACTTGTGCAGACTAAAAACACTGAATAAGAAAGGGGATGAAGTTTCAATTGAACTACATATCAGGCTGGCACAACAGATACGCTTCATCATGAGTACATTGTCACAGCAAACATGAAGGATTCAACAGGAAAGAGATGTAATAAGCAATTGAAATTATCCAATATTAAATGACTCCTGAATTTCATTGACACTAAATAGAAAATGGCACCCAGGACTGTCCACTCATAATTAAAACCCAGGCTTGGACACAGAGATGCATTAAGTGCAACAGCAGAGAGACCAGCTACTGATACACCAAAGACAGAAAACAAAAAGTAGTTGTAAAGCCAAAGAGCTACGGGATGTCATGAACACTGGAAAAAAGACACTAATGGATTCTAAAAAAGCAACAAGAATATCTGTGACAAACACCACATGCAAACAGCTGTGCCATGACACAGTGCAAGGCTGAGGTACAGAACACAGCTGGACAGAAACAGGCTTCACTAAGGAGTTTCAAAGAAGAGCAGATGGTGAAGTGAAAACCAAGAAATAAGATATATATATATATATATATATATATATATATATATATTTACATCAAGAAAAGATTAATAAGTCTCCTACTTCAAAACAGAACAAAAGTCTGAGTACATTACTATTTATAATGGGATTTTGCCTCTTGAAAATTGGTTCTCTAGAGTAATAGCTTTGAGGATCTAGTTTTTCGTGATGGAGAGAGAGAGATGGTGGGCAACAGAATGAAGGACATAGAAATTATGTTATACTGGCACTAAATGATCATCTATAAAAGATCTGGATATTTGGCCTTAGACATTTATCGAAGGACCTTGAGTTAAAACAAAATCATTGCATTCCAAAGAACAGAAACAGACAGCTTCATAATACATGTCTGAGATCAAGAACACTGTTGCAACTAAAAGGTAAATTTATAAATTCATATGTCAGCAATTTTCCCAAAGCAAGCAGAAGATGGATCCATTAATCTGATTTACAAGCAATTACCATTTTCTAGTATACAAAAGTAGACAAGATACAATTCTAATATTAGAACTAGATTCTAATATTACAACTATATGCAAATTTGGTATTTCCAAAATGTTTACCCAGGCACTGTTGTTCTTGTAACGCAGCACCTACCTAGGCAGCCCCCGTGCTCTACCCCATGCAAGGGCACTGCCCGGAATTTCTCACACAACTCTCCCCTCACTACTCATGAAATCCAAGCATCGCATCGGGCGCTGGCTATAATGTCTGGCAGCTCCTCACGCTGTTGTTCGGTACGTTCAGCGATTTCTCACGTCGCCTCTAGTAGCCCTCCACACCCCAGGGAGTTCGCTCAGCTTCCCAGCAGGGCAGTCAGCAGCTTAGATTTTTGCCTGCAGCCCTGACACATCTGCAACAAGCTCCAATTCCACCCATGATTCGATGTCAAGTAAATCCCCAAGCTAGCAAGCACTCTATCAGAAGGATATCACTGGTTATATTCTTCTAAAAGCCAAAAAGGCAGTAATCTGTCAGAACAAGTAAAGGCAAAGTAAGCATATAATATGAACACCACCAGAAAAAAATGGTATTTTGTATAGTTTATTCATTTTTTTTAAATAAGAGAGAACATCTGGCTTAACTAAACTCATCTACAAATTATATATGTATTTCTCCACCACCCCAGCTCCAGTGTTGGATTAATAACACCAAAGGCCTCAAGTCTTCAAAGGCAGTGTGCACCATACCACTAGTCCTTCTGTAGCATTTACGAACAAGTCTGGTTTACTAGGTGTGATCTACTTGTGTCACTGGTCATCCAGTTGAAAGGAAACATCTTGTGCATTAGTTTATTACTTCCCTACACAATCATTTTGCTAAAGCTTCACATTTTGGCTACTGTTACACAAAAACACACCATTTAAATCTATGTAATAAGCATAGTATATGCAGAAAACAGAAAATAAGTTACAACTCAAACTACTTTTTTTACTTTCAAGTAACATCAACGGCTCATTCTCAACTCTGGAACCCAGCAAACCCTACAAAACAACTCATGTAAACAAAAAAGACACAAAAACACACACCCATGCAAAAAACAGGAAAAGATGCAAATTTGTTGTCAGAATCTGAAATGAGAAGCATACAATTAAATCAGTGACAAATCATACAGGACAAGATTTCCACTTACTCTGAAGTAACTCATTTAAGGCCAAAGACAGGAACCATCAAATTGGAATATACCTTATTCTAGTAAAGCTTCCTATCCTGTGATAAGCTGAGCTTTCCTTCTACATTCAGGACCAGGCAGTTTTGACTAATAAAACTTCAATTATGACACTATTTCAAATGAAAACTCTACTTGGAGGACTTACTGAACTAAGGAATCATTATTTGAAAATTAAAGAAATTGAAGGAATAATGTTTTACTTCAGGAAGTTTCAAGAGAAATCAGTTTTCATTTCTGACACTATTCTCCAACTAACAGAAATTTCCTTTAATTAGGGATAGCTTCAGCTGTCCTGTAATTCCAAACAATAACATAATACCTTACAAGACTGGGTTTCAAAGAACTGCTCTTTTTGGGAAAAAAAAAAATCTCAGCACTGGACATGGAAATGGAAATGTACACCAAGGACAAAACATCTTTGTTTTACAACATAATACTTATTTGAAACAGATCCATTGACTAATTCTCCGTAATGCAGGATTTGGGCATGAATACCTCCCTACATTATTGAATAGTGAACACAAACTAAATAATGAATTATGTTCCTCTGCCAGAGTCTTATCTCTGTGTGTTCTTTTTACACGTGGATTGTCTGCTGGATTGGCCTACAGAACCTTTGGCAATGCTCCTTCTCCCAGGACATTTGATAATAAAAACTTAACACTAGTTTTTATACTTCTGCAAGTTGTTTCTCAAACTGTCTTTTAGAAGTGCTTCTATGCATTTAGCCCAAAAGGATTTATATTCTGTTCTACTCTCCTTATTTGACACAGAACTTGACCTTTTAGATTGTATTTAATAACCTCCTATTGTATTTAATAACCTCCTCTGTCATGTCATAAAGGATCCTTCTGAACTTTCTCAAGGCTTTTGTTTCTGTTTTTGCTTTCAGAAGTGCTACATATGTTCATATTGTACAGTACCTTGTAAGAGAAAACCCATTTAAAGCTGAATTTTGTCCACGTAACACATGAAAAAAAGACTTTTTTTAAAAAAAGGTTCATATTGGGCCAATATGAAACACACAGCATGCTCAAGGGAGCAAGCGGGTAGACATGAATTCGTTGAGAACACAGAAGAGCTGCAAAAACATATGAAATGCCTGCCAGAGGTCAGAAACTTGACTTAAGAGCAAATAAATCCACAAAGATGTCACGTAAAGAAAAAACCTGTTAAGATTACACCTCTAAAAACAGCATCTTTCCAAGAAACAGAAGCAAATGAGACACTTGACAAAACATTGTTAGAAAATAGGTATGGCATGCTGCTCTTATAAACAGCCTTGCCATGATTTAAAAAAAAAAATAAATAAATAAATAAAAAAAAATCAGGAGAATGTCAGCTCACACATCTGATACAGAACCCTTTCTGGCATCCAAGAAAGAATTCCTCATGTTTATCTGTACATATCCGAGTATCTGGCCTTAAAAGTCGTCACCAGCCTCACATGCTTCCTGAAACCCACATAAGCTCCAAAGCTGGAACCCATCTCACAGCTTCAAAGAGACTGGATAGTTCTCATCTACATCCACAGATGCTGCATCTTCAAAAAGAGGCAGCAGAGAGGGGCTGGAAAAAGCAATGCTACTTTTCCAACTTCTGTCAGCTTATATATGCGTAACCTGTCATGTCTTCAACCTGTCCACCAGCAGAAGTTTTCGTTTCCTTCCTTTCCTGAAAGTTTTTTGTCTTCCCCCCAACATGTACAACTATTTCAACACATTCACAAAACAAAAGGTGAATGCCAACTAATGGCAAGAGATGCCAAAAGCAACTTGCTAAGAAGAAGCAGGTAGACTGAAAGGCAGCTGATGCAGCTGAAGCTGTGTGCATGCCAAAATACCCCAGCTGTTTGACTCTTATTGCTTGCCCTTGCAGTTTGAGTTCTTTATTCTATTTTGGTATAAAGTTTCATGTAATATCCAAAAGAAGGGAAACCATATACTGCATATTATAGTATTTAGTATAAACCTAACGTCTATTACTTGCTGTTAACACACAATGTACAAGCCTCTCTGACGCATTTCCAACAAGTGAAAGTATTACAAGCACCTTTCTCTCATCAGTAACACCAGAGCACTTTACTCTTACTCTAGGTCATCTTTAGTAAAGAATATCAATAGAATAAAAAAGAACCATTAAAGATTTGTATATACAACATCACAGTATCACAGTATGTTTGGGATTGGAAGGGACCTCAAAAGATCATCTAGTCCAATCCCCCTGCTGGAGCAGGAACACCTAGGTGAGGTTGCACAGGAACATGTCCAGGCGGGTTTTGAATGTCTCCAGAGAAGGAGACTCCACAACCCCCCTGGGCAGCCTGTTCCAGTGTCTGTCACCCTCACTGAGAAGAAGTTTTTTCCTCAAATTTAAGTGGAACCTCTTGTGTTCCAGTTTGATCCCATTACGCCTTGTCCTATCATTGTTTGCCACCGAGAAGAGCCTGGCTCCATCCTCATGGCACTCACCCTTTATATATTTATAAATATTAATAAGGTCACCCCCCAGTCTCCTCTTCTCCAAGCTAAAGAGACCCAGCTCCCTCAGCCTTTCTTCATAAGGGAGATGCTCCACTCCCTTAATCATCTTTGTTGCTCTGTGCTGGACCCTCTCCAGCAGTTCCCTGTCCTTCTGGAACTGAGGGGCCCAGAACTGGACACAATATTTCAGGTGTGGTCTCACCAGGGCAGAGTAGAGGGAAAGGAGATCCTCTCTCAATCTACTAACCACTCCCCTTCTAATACACCCAAGGATGCCATTGGCTTTCCTGGCCACAAGGGCACAGTGCTTGCTCATGGTCATCCTGTTGTCCACCAGGTCAACATCAACTGAAGAAAAGTTATCCAATGGTCTAGGTGCAGGTTATAGTTTTTTGACTCATCTATTTTTATTAATAATTAAGGCAAAGGATGAATACAAAATCCAATTTACTTGATATTACTTCTTTGAGGGGAACATTCCTAGAGCACCTACCAAATGCAACTATCATTGGGAAAATAGAAGAATTTTTGTTAACTACTGATTTCCTCTACATTGATTATTACAAATGCTTACACAGCAATAGGAATGGCTAATATTTTATATTCAAAAAAGGCTGAATGTTAGTTTTTATTCCAAATAAATGCTCACCTGAAGTTCACAGCTTTGCTCTCCCTTGTTGTCATTCACAACACTGTCTTGGCCAATACCCCTTGATAACAATTCTGAAGAAAAGACTTTTATTATTGAAGTGCTGGGGACTTTCTTGGGGGGAAGGTGTGGGATTTTTGTTTTTATTTTGAAACTTGTTTGCTTCGCGTTTTGTTTTTTGTTGGTGTTTGGTTTTGTTTGTTTTGGGAGGGGGGCTTGGGAAGGGGTGTTTGTTTTGTTTTTGTTTCTTTTAATATTCACCTGTAATGCTGTGGACATCTTGTTTCCCCCCAATTAGTCCTTGGCTACCACAGTGTTCTTGATTTTGTTTTTAATAAAGCCAAAGAGGAAAGAATGAAATTAAGGGTAACTAAAGAGCTAAGGCTAGCACATTTCTGCTGTGCAGGGTACAAATAGGCTCCAACCACACAGTAAGTTTATTAATTTTTACTGCATAGAATGTAATAGTACATAAGTACAGGTATGAAGACTTCAAACTTAGAAACCTGTTTGACTACATGTGTCTACCCCATAGTTTGCAACACTTTAAATCAAGACATCAGAAGAAACCCATCCTCAAAGACTTTGAGAATACCAAGGAAATGTATTTGCACTTATATTTGAAACTTGTCCTCTATTTAATACCTAATTAACCATCAAACCATTTGTCATTGGTTGAAATGTTACATTTTCCCTAGTCAAAGCATAATTTCAATTTATTGTCATTATACTAACTCTTTCCCCTTGTGGATTTCCCAAGGAATTAATGTCCTAGTTAATCTGGAAAAACATGCTCCCCAGCACAGGATTTCTACAAAGGAGTTTTAATGCCACCTACAAATCAGATGCACATTTTCAATCCAGACAGTACTTCAAAAATATCCTTGCTTCAACATAATTAACTTTTTCTTAAGATTCCAGAACAATTATTTTGAATATGAGCAGTTGTAAAACATTCTTATCACAGACATGATCACTTGCTGAAATGCAAACACAGAATTAAATTTAACCTACTGATTCAGAACTCAAATTAGCCAGATCCAAGAACAGTATCTGTAAAAACTTGCCTATAAACCCTGTCCCAGATTGAAAGGACACTTTCTAAAGTAACACTTTGAACCCCAATTGCTACTCTGTCATTCAGTTGTCTCACTATTTTACATAATTCTGTAATCAAAAAGTATCAAAATATTTATCAATTCTCATAGATTTTAGATCACAAATTTCTCCATTTGATAGCACTAGCCACCTGTCACTTCTGCTTGGCAGACAGTGTTTATTTTTGCATTTACTGTTGGGTTAGGATAATATTATGAAGGGATAATGTGGTATGCAAATGCTTCAAAATAATATATTTAATTTTGGAAAAATCTGTTTTATCTGGTTTACTACAATACATGGTTATACGTTTCTTCTCTCTGAAGAAGTTTAAAGCTATTTCTAAAAGAAATCTTAGTATAGTATCCTTTTACTGCAGTAGATTTAAAGATTCTTCATATTCCATAAATATTTCATGGGGCTTTCTACAAAGAAAACATGCCATTAACTTACCAGCTTTCTAACCCCATGAGCTATTACCCATTACACCTAAAACACATGAGGGGAAACAACTGAGTCTACAAGTATTTTTCTTGCAACTACAAGCTCATCATTCTATCAGTTACAAATAAATAAAAAATAAGTCAAGAAATATTAAAGGAGTTCAAAACTTCTCTATATGCATTATTCATTTTTAATACAGCTGTTATTTCATTGAGATTACTATAAACGGCTACACGAAGTGATGGGCCGCATGAACAACTCCACGATAGATATGATAAACTAGATTTACGCGGTTTATGTTCCTATAACAAATTCCTTGGATAATTTAACTATATAAAGCTGGAAAACTCTTTCAAGAGCATAGATTCATAGAACTGCAGCTCCCCCAACAGCACATTACAATGCAGGCAGTACATATAGAAAATCACTTTAATACAGAGCTTGATATTACTATGGCAACCACAGCAACTGGTTTCCAAAATGAATAATAGCTCTGTTAGGCACTTCATCAATTTTTTTTTTTTTCAAGCAAACACTGCCCTTAATCTTCTCAATGGAACAAAGAGTTATTTGGAATGCATGCAGAAAACAGAAAAAGTCCAATCCAATGTTGTAAACACAGGGTAAGACCCTTTTGAGGACCTTTGCTAGAAAAGAGCAGGAAGTTCACCTTGTCCACTACTCACACAGAAAGCTGGAGAAGCACAAGTAGATGAGGTGGGTGTTGGAAGGTGTAAGAAAGCAAGTCAACAGAAGATTAGGAAAACTAAGGCAAAAAGGAAGATTAATAAAACCACTAAGAAAGAATTGCAATAAGTGAAGTTACCAATGTAAATTAGGAAAGTAAGTAATGGAGAACACGTATGCCAGCAGAAGATTTTAAATGGTATTATAGTTTTTCACAGTTCTCCAGCAACAGTCACTCCTGTGCACCATCAACTGTTTTTATTTTTACCTTAAAGCTATTGAAACAGCCTCTAACAAACTTTCCAAGAAGAACCAAGGTATCTCTATACAGAAATAGAGTAAATAGGAAGTAACATAGTACCAATTAAAGGACACAATTTTCCCCATCTATTTAGAAATAACAGACGGTATTTATTTCTCCTGTTTAGGGAGAGGATGGAATTTTGCAGTCTGTTGACCAATTTTTAAGCCAACAGTCAAATAATTATTTACTTTTGGACAATATCAGCTGTGCTGCATCTTGTCATACCTTTTTAAAGGAAAAAAAAAAAACACATGCATTTGAAACAAATAAGCACAGCAAAAATTTACTTAAAGCTCAATATTATTAAGAAAAGACTCCTACAAAACATACTAAATAAACAGACTTCAAAAAACACTATTGCAATATCTACATTCAAAAATGCAATATGACATTGGTCCTTCAATGTGTAACTGTAGTACAAGAAACGCACAACTAAAATCATGAGGATTAATAAATACACGCCTAGATTACCCAGAAACAAAATTCATGCAGTTATTCACAAGAGCTACCACTAGAGAGCTTGCCCTATTAAAAAAAAAAAAAATAATAATAAAAAAAAACACACACACACAAACAACACTACCAAACCAAACACACAGCACTACCACACAGTAAATCTACCTACAATGCATGTTGATTTAGCACATAAGTAAAGCAAATATTTCCTTTCTTTTTATAGTTTTCCTCAATAACTTTGGCTTAGGAGGAAAGCTGCTGATAAACTCCATGATAAGATACAGAATAAAGAGGATCCTGATCTGGCAAAGAATTTCACATGGAATGCATGTAAACAGCTACAGTTCTGCTCTTGGATCATTTCCTCCATATGCAAAGTTGAGCTTGGGAAAAATAACATTTAAAAAAAGTCAAAAATCAGGCAATCTTGCAAAGTGAGTGAATTGAATTGGTCATCCAAAATAGTTTACAGATTGCCATTCAATTACTGAATTTGGATCTTTCTGTTCATATTAACACAGATAATTCTTTGCCACTTTTAAGCATCTACACTTCAGTGTTTCCTGCCTCCAAGGAGAGTTAATGTCTGCCAAGCAACTCAGTGAAAAGGCTACTGAGACTGGAGTGCATTCCTCCTAAATGTTTCAAGGATTTGAAAGAGACAGAACAAAGCTGAATTTCAGTTTGTCATCAAGCACTTCGGGAGGTGGAGAAGCTGAACATAACTCACAGTTCACAAAAAATGAAAAACTGCAGGTTGTACAATGCAAATCCCTTTTGCTTTCATTTTAGTTGTCAGAATTAAGCAGGAACAAACACTTGTTTGTGAAAGAACCTCATCTATGTCTGACCAGAATATTTCCACCACAATCATCGGAGTAAAGACTCACAATTATAACAGTAAGGGCTACATGTTTTTAAACATTCAAAATAAGATTTAAAAATTTTTCCCTAATTTCCCCAAAATCCCATGAAAGGCTAGCCCATAACTTCTAACCCAAGGTTTTCTTGGTTAACTGTGAACATGCATTACACCTCCAAATGTCCACTGTTGCTAAAATACACACAAGTGCCTATCTAACCAATAATCAGTATCAGGAAGGCAGCACAGCACAAACAGACACAGCAAAATATAGAATCATAGAATCATTTCGGTTGGAAGAGACCCTCAGTATCATGAAGTCCAACCATAACCAAACTCCAGCACTAAAACATATCCCTAAGAACCTCATCTAAATGCCTTTTAAACACCTCCAGGGATGGCGACTCCACCACTTCCCTGGGCAGCATGACAACCCTTTCTGTGAAGAATTTTTTCCTAATATTCAATCTAAATCTCCCCGGTGTAACTTGAGGCCATTTCATCTCATGCTATCACTTGCTAAAAGTGCTCCACTATTATTATCTTCCCAGGCAATAACTACTTTATGTATATTTTTACATACACCTTCCAGTTCTGGACTTCCTTCTAAATATAAAAGCAAGACTTTGGAAGTACATTTTCACAGAAAACACTTCTCATATATAAGCTCTCTTCCATGTACTTCTCAAACTTAAACAACTACAGTGGTTCTACAGTAGCATAACATAACTATTTTAACAGGCATTAGGCTTTCATATTGAAAAAGCAGTGCACATAATAAAAAAAAAATTATATGTAAGACTTGATTGCAATAAAAGTAATTTTTAAAGGAATTCTTCAGTTATATCTTGCAATCAGGAAAATTAATAACAATTCTGTCTTCTAGGCATTTTCTAAATCTGAACTTTCAAGTTACAATTTCAAAGGATGCTTCTTTAGAGCTATGTTTGAAGTTGACACACTTCATGGCAAGACAGTTTCCAGTTTAACAGTGGAAGAAATGGTGGCAGTAAGACATCCAGGATGACTTATACTTCCTAGAGTCTTGATAAACTGCCTTCCAAGCAGGACGTGCCACTCATTACAACATGTACTCTGCTAATCTTGATGTTCCAAAGCTTCAGGGTCCCTACAAAGTTCAAAGTTCTCAACAGCCTTGTTGGTGACATTACCAGCAAGTTCCTCCCTGCTGCATCACCTGCACAACGGTGCAGGGAAGCAGGTGAGGCTGCGCCCTCGGAGTCTGTGGCAACCACAGTGAACACAAAACTTCTCATCCAAATCTCTTTTACTATAATACTGCAGCTTGCATATAGTCTCTGTGTAAATTCAGCTTCCATGACGCTATGAGGAAAGAACAGGAGACAGCAAACTGAAGAAAAAAAAAAAAAAAAAAAAAAAACCACACACCACAGACACCTTCCCCCACTACAACCACAAAATGAAAAACTGCAAGAATACTTCATCATATAGTACCTTCCTTTCTCCCAGCTCACCCAGAGTAAATATCCCTCCTCTGAAGTGTATTGTTCATCATGTGGCTAAGGCTTAAAGACTATTTTTGAACAGCTGATCACCAATCAATATAATAAGCGGTATGTGATCACCAAAAAACTCTGCTAAAACTTTATCCAACATTAAAAATAAATCCATTAATTTTACAGTTTGTAATAGAATGTTGCCTAATTCTCAGTTTTTTCAATGATCGGTTAGTGGTAGCTACCAAGGTAATTTCGTGTGTACACGGTAATTTATGATAATTTTAGGTTTGGGGTTTTTTGGGTTTTTGGGTTTTTTGTTTTGTTTTGTTTTTGTTTTGTTTTTAAACAGTGATCCCTCAATCATCTGAAGTTACAGTCCCAGTGTAATGCTCTACATCCAGACCTGGCTGGAAACAGAATTAGTTTAGAACTTCACATCTTGCTGAAAGGAACCTACAGTCCTGACTATAGCATGGGAGTTTTAAAGACTGTAATAACAGCACATTTCTTTTTGAGTGATGTTCAGATCAATAGTTTTAACCTAGAATGCTCTCTGTGGACTTCAGCACAAAAAGAAACAGTTTTACTCCCTATGCTATGCTGCTGCAATTTATATTAATCTATATTTTTCTCTAGCCATGGATGTAAAAATTAAAGTCACTGAAAAAGCATAAGATGTAAATGACTCAAATTAAGCTACAAGTATCATAATACAAAAGGGGTTTTACTCTAGTTTGTTTGCATGGATAATCTTGAAGATACAGTTGAAGTAAAGAAAAAAGTTACAATTACTGTCATATTTAGTACCTTTAATATGACTCTGTACCGTAACCAGTCTCCAATCATGGAATTCTTCTAACTTCCCGTGATTCATTTTTGACAGACACATTTTAATAACAGTTTGCCATCTATATACCCAGCATCAACAGTATAGCAAATAACTACAACTTTTTTTATAACTTTTGCAACTTAAGTTTTCTTTCTAATCTTAATTCAGAAAATAAAACTAATTTCATTTCTAAAAAAACACCTAGAATTCTATCGTAATGCACAGAGGCAACCAGCTACAGTTATGAGATAATATGATATTACATGCTCTGTAATTTCTATAATTTCTGTGATAATGCTTCCTACTTTTTTTTCTTTGAAAATGTAAATTTAGCAAAAAAAATATTTTCCACTAATACCTATGCTAACAGCAAGTGTCTTTCAGGAGCTACAGTCCCAAATTACTAAATCAATTATTTCAACTGGTATTTTAAATACTAGGAAATAAGGGCATAGAAGGGGAACTGAAAAAAGCTTGAAATCAAAGAAGGTACAGAAAACAGGGAAAAAAAAAAAAAAAAAATCAGTAGAACACAAAAAGTTTACTAAAAAGAAAATTTAAAGACGGGTCCGCTACAGAGCAAACTAGTTAAAACTCTCAACACTTATTATGTAATGCAACAACTGCTATGTCAATCAAGTATCTTTACAAAATAAAAGAAATACATGCTCCAGAGACTACGCAAAATCCTCCCTCTCAAAATTGTTTCAAGAACCTATTAGCACCAAGTTACAATGATAAATAATACATTAATATCTTTAAATTGAAAAATCCTACTAAAGTCAGAAAAATACCGATTGTTACCTGAAACCACATGTTATGAGAAGACCAAGCCATAGAAAAGAGGAAGACAAAATACTAATGCAGCAAAAAGCAATTAATGTAAGGAACAATTTATGGATATTTAGCACTGACTTCTTCCAGAAGATTTTTAATTTTAACAAATGTTCCAAAGCCTACTAGTAGAGTATTGACCGTTTTTTGTTAGTCTTCTTTATTAGCTGAAAAGGCAAGCATGTTTTGCAGATAACAAGCTAACCAGAGCAGAACAGGAATCAGAGAGGACACCTTTCAGTGATAATAGTTGAAAAGATAGATATGACTAATGGCATGTCACATGAAGCAGCAGTAGGACACGTTCGCTGTGTACTATATATCAGCAAACTGGAAGAATAAGCATCAACATGATCAACTACAGACAATTCAAAACTGTAGGGGACAGTAAAATTCTAAATGACACGGATGGACTAGGACCATAGAGATAAATCACTATGCCGTTCAGTGCTGACAAATTAATGAGGCTTGGAACAAAATTAATCAAGTTGATTTCATTAGTACATTTTGTAAAGTTACTGAAACTTGTCAATAACATCATTTTGACTAACAGTTTTAAAAGATGTAACAGATTGCTGTTACAGACTAGTGTTTTTATGAACCATAAATAAAATATAATTACTATGTTTAATTAGGTTTAATACACATCTAGAATGTATAAACTTATCACAAACAGGAAAATCCTGCTTTTCAAGTTGCTGCAACAATAGGGGTCACCACTGTGGTGGAAAAAAGGGACACATCTAATAAGTTTTTTTTCTAAGTTTCATTTCAAGAAAACCACCCTAGAATTATTTTATATAGCACACAGAGTCAACCAGCTACTGTTATAAAATAATCAATTACACTGTTTGTAATTCCTATAAAATTACAGAAATATTTTTTGCCATCAGATTACTGGTCCTCTTAAATAAGTAAATAGCAATCTGTCGAGAGACACTCTCCCTACACTGCTTTAAGTCCCGTCCCCTCCTCTTCAATCAACCACTTGTTTGCAAAACACTCTGCAAGCACAGACCCCATCTTCATCCCATAACACAAGGTCCATTACAAGGAAAGACAAGGTCTGAAAAAAAGTAAATCTATGCCAAATTGACTGCAAGGCAAGCGTAAGCACATGTTGATTGCACAAAACTACTGGTATAAATTGTTCTCTCCAAAAAACCTGGCATGCAGTACCAGGAGCGGGAGGCTACGCAGACACAAGGGTCACACAGTCTACTCCGGAGTTATCCACCAAAGGCAGCTCCAGTCCTGTCCCACCTCCTGAATGGGCACCCAGTATTCCACAATATCAACTAATTGACAGGGGTCAGTCCTCAACCCCTCTCCAACCAAAACTGCTTCTTATTATAGGTTCCTTCTACCTTCCCACATTTCTTGCCATGACATGGTTTAGCTTTTTTAGCAGCCTTCATTATGCAATTTTAACTCTATGAGATTATCTCCCCATTCTTTGCATTATATTACTACTTGAACATATATTGAAAATATGACTACTCTTGAATACCTGTCTCCTGCAGCACAAATCATGTACCTAGAAGTAACATTTCTATAGCAACTGGGGTTTTTTTCATATAGCTAACTACTCTTGACATCCAATTCACATTATACTTTCTGCATTTATATTAGAGGTAATAACAGCATAGCAATAGTCAAATAAAAAGTGCCAAATGGAAATAAGGCATATTATTTGCATCTGTTTATCATGCAAACAACAAAAATGCCTGCAGGATGGAGAAGTACAGTGTGTTAGGAGTGCTTAAGGGAAGACTCAGAACAACTACAAGGGCAATTATAAATTACAAGAGTGGGTTTATTAGTTCACCTCTACAAAGCATTAAAAAAAAAATCAGTTAAGGGCACTTTTGAGCAAAGGAAATAGGCTCTTTATTCATAAATAAGAGTTAAGTAACCTAAAATAATTAATTCTTTCATATTCTGAGAATTGTGGGGTTTCGGGCTTTTTTATCTTTCCTAGATTGTGCCTTGCTCTAACAACTATTTGTGTATATAAACATCTGCTGGATAAAACTGCTCACAGAAACATCGAGAATGGTTCTGTCATTATATATTTATGTAATATTCACCAGTGGATTCATATACCAGTTGCAGACAATAGCGAGTATATTATTTTGCTCAGTGTATAATTTGATGGGGTTGACAGAAGCTACCGATTTCCACAACATCCAACCTATCGCCCAAACCCAATTCCAAAATCTATTAGTGGATTTCAATGGCTAAAATAACCTTCCCTTCCAAATTTATATACATAAACTTTCGAGGAGTTCTCTTTTGAAAGAACACACTCTTTGAACTCTAGTTGAAAGACAAAACTAACACTGCGTTTTACACTGTCTTAATAGGATAATCATTATTCAAGTGTGACCGAAAGGATTTCAAGGTTATTTGTATTACTTTGTGGTTTCAGTCTATGTTGATTTCTCATGTTATGATAATAGAAAAGCCTCGAGTTGAAAATGTGCATGACATTGTTTCAGTTCCACAGATTAACTTATTTTTATATTGCTTGAAAGGACTTGTTACATAATCCCTTTCAACAATACGCAAAACTATATCAAGAAAACAAAGTCAACAGCAATATTCCTGCTACTATTACTTCTGAGCAAAACCAAAACTACTACATGCAGAAATGAACAGAAATGGTTGCTAAAATGTCTCCAAGACTACTACCTGTTAGGGGCTGGCTCAAGGAGCGTGGACATGAGTCCACCGAGCAACCGTACGAGCAGAGCCCGTCCTAGTTGACATAAGTAGGCCTTAGATTGCTTTACTAGTAGGCCGTGGGAAAATGGGAAAGTACTAATTAAAACAGGGTCAGCATGCCCTTGAAGAGGTGATAAACAACTTTAGAAAGTAGGGGCCAGAAAAGTGCAGAATGTGTATAGTTAGCTAACTGCAAGTAGGTGGAGTAAGTGAATGTAACCTTTTAGTGCTTAGCCTATTAGATAGAGACAAGTATGCATAATTATGGTATTTGGTATAAATACGTGCTATCTCGGGTAATAAAGGTGAATCATGCTTTATCACTCACATTGGGTTGGTCGCATGTTTTCCTCAGCCGCACACTAGCAACTACCCACTACGTCAATTCATCATGACAAACAAGATCCAACTATCTGTGGATCTAACACAGAACAAAGATGCACACACTCCACATCACACACAACAAGCCAGCTGCAACAGAACAGCTACCTATCCCTCCTTTACTCACTACCAATCACTACTACTTGGACTCTTTACCTACTTCCACATTAGTCAATTTTCAGTATTACTCTAAATGATAACAACACCACCACACACACACACCAACAACAAACACCACACAGAAAACACACTGGTTTCCCAAGATACTGCTGTCATTAAATCAATATTCCTTTTTAAACAGTCTCCACTGTAACATGGAGCTATACCAAAGCACTCACAAAAATGTATACACACATGCACACACCAGATTCTGATGATCTGTAAATATGGTCATCTGCATAAATAAGTTTGTCTACATATATATGCATATACACACACATTCCTTAAACATATATATAATGTAGTCTGAGCCCTACCATCACATATGATCTACTACTAATAGCTTCATGCTCAGCAAGAATTCACATGTGACCAATTTGTTTCTTTCACTAAGAAAAAAATCATGAATTACTTAAATATTTATTAGGAAATGCTACTGGATATATCCCAGATACAAAAGCCAAAATATTCGTATTAAAAAAAAAAGGAACTTTAAATTCTAATTCACACAACTCCCAATTCTGTACTCATTACAGTTTATAATGCAAGACAAAAACAAGCTTCCTGTAGAGAGGTATTATTTAGTGACATCTACAAGAAATAATATTGAAAGCTTGTTAGATATGAGCAGCATACTCAAATTTTGTATTCCTATGTATACTTCAATGTGAGATTTAGAAAATTCAACTGGGAAAAAAAACACAGGTTGTTTAAATAATATTGAGTAAACTCTCAGAACAGTCAGGGTGACTGCACTTCTAGTAAGAGTGGAAATTTTCTTTCACTCCCTTACAAAATATTTTATGTGAATTCCTACATTTGATTTACTGGAAAATTATTCCCATCTAATTAGACAGCAAAAATGAAAATGACAGGTTTAAACTAAACTTTATCTTCCCTCTGACTTTGCAATCTTATGTAACAGAGATTCTGCCATTACAACATTCTTAAGTGTAATGTTAGCTTTCAAGTCAGTCATAATCACAAAGCTCATAACATCTGTTGGATCAAAGGGAAACAAGTGATATTTGATTGCCATTTTCAAGCTTCTATAAAACATCTAATTTGTTCTAGCACCTCAGAGATTATTCACAGGTGTATTTTATAAGAAAGTCCTATAAGACACCAAAGTGTTAAGTATTATCCAGTTAGTATTGTTTCCATGGTTCTACTTCGTTAACATCAATCTCACAGCAAGACACAGCACAGAAGGAAAAAAAAAGCCACAGCTTGGACCATATTATACTGAAGAAGTCTCATGACCACTGTAGGGCAGGAAAGCATCAATTCAAGAACTGAAAACATGCAGTTTCTACTTCCTTCCATGCTTTTCCTGTAGATATCTTCCAGAACAGTCTAACTCAAAGTTGATTTTGTTTAATAATTATTTTGACATAAACTCCTTCTTGTAAGTGACCAGCCAAGTTCTCCAAGCGCAGTGTACTATTTCTACTTGCTCCAGATTTTCACTTGAGATACAAAGCCATTTGATTCTGCGATACCCTCTCAGCACTTGTATTTACTATTCAGCAGCTACAATCCAGTGCACAAAGGGAACAGTCAAGTTATCTGACAATACATTTGTTTTCATATTAACATGTTGTCAGCTTTCACAGATGAGACACAGAACTACTGTATTAGCCTGTGAACATGAAGAACATTCACTGAGAAGCAGTAATATTTCCACGCCTCATCTTTTTTCACATTCACATTTTTAAGCATGAGAGTAATTCTTATACTGCATGCTGTTACATTTATGAGGCATTAACACTAAACACAGATAATTATACTTTGTTTTTTTCTCTAGAGACTAGTCCAGTAGGAAGAATTAATGTGAGAAAAGAACAAGAAGGCATCTAACACTATTTATTAGTAGGATGTATGCAGATTGCAATTACAAGCATGAATACTACAAGTATTCAACTATATTTTGTCTTTCTTTTGCAAGATCAATTCTAAATGTTGAACCCTAGCCAAACTATCAGGCAGAAGAATACACCAAACAGGGCAATTTTCCAGTTAAAGAATAATTTAGATGTAATTCATAGCTCCTATAAGAAATACTCACCAAGATCTGTATTGGGGCCAGCAAGTAGCTGCTTAAATTTGTCTAATCGAGATGCTTCTCTTTCAGTTAATGCAGGAGTAACTGAAGCATTGCAGTCTGCTATTCCACTCACCAAGGGAGGCGTGCAAGTTTGTGGAAGGGACTGTGATCTCTGCATGGAAGAGCTTTCACTGGCATTATCTGAAAAGAAAAAGCCACAGAACAGTTAGCCTCAACTAGCAAGAAGGCTGCTAATACCTTGAATTTCATTTGTAAATTTAAAATAGAATCATGTTTTGGAGAAACCTAAGCCCAAGCATAGCACAAGTTTGGACTTCAAATGACTTGGATTTAGCAGGAGGAACATCTCTCTTCCAAGCACCATTCCACAATGTGCTGGTTTGACTGAAAATGGGTTAATTTTCTTCATGCAGTTTGAAACCTTTCTTTTTCATAGCTAGCATGCTCATTATTTGGACTTAGTTTGAGAACAACCAGATAGCACCCCAGCACAGAGTTAATGTTTTTAATTGCTCTGGTCCAAGAGCCAAGGACATTCTGAGCACCCTGCCTACAGGTGTGAGGCATCGAGGAAGGGGAGCATGGACAGGGCAGAGCTTGACTAACATCCAGACTGATCAATGAGAGTATTCCATCCCATTAACATCATATTTCAGATATAAGAGTAAGGTCTTCTGGTTTGCTCTTGCTATCAAGCCGGAGGAGTTCGGTCAGGATGTTTAGCCTGGCCTTTTGCCATCCTGCAGAGGACTCTGGGCTTTTCTGCCTTTTTTCTTCACTTTTTCTCTATCTGGGATCGGCTTTAGGACCAGGTGTGGCTTGCTAGGACTGGCTGCTCAGTTGCGGACAGAGTTTGTGAGGAATTGCCTTGAGTATCTTTTATTTCTATTTTTTATATATATTTACTAGTAGTGTATTAGTATTTTGCTACTTTATTAAACTCTGTTTATCTCAGTCCTAGTTTCTCCCTTCCCTTTTGATTCTCTTCCCTTTTGGGGGGGCGGCAGGGACAAGCGAGCAGCTGTCGTCCTTGTATTGCTAGCCCAGGTTAAACCACAACACACAATTAAAACACATCAATTACAGATCATATTAACAAAGCAAATTGATTTCTAAAATCTCTGTGCTACTGCAGGCTGTTTCACTCCCTCTCACCATTCATAGAAAAAAAATGGACTGGAAAAATCACTGCAATTGGTTTCTTGGTTAAAGTTTACGGATCAGCCACAAACCAGATGACATGAGGATGAATTTCCCTGTCAACACTCATGGTTTTATTTAGTTTTTCAATATACTTTATATAGTAGCTTTTTAATAACAATTTTTCACAATAGTAGGAATACTATCAATTGCATACATCTTGGTGCACTTAACCATTAAAACACATTCAATAATACAATGTTCTTCCAAAACTACAGATATACTCAGGTTGAAAACAAAATGTTTAATTATTCTTCCCTCACACACCTGTGACGGTTTAACCTAGCATGCAGTCTCTGTCTCAAATAAATCAGTATCAATAGTATTTTCCTGTGGTATTAAGAAAAGGTTGGGAAGGGGTTAGTGTCTTAAAGGGCAAATATTATGGCTCTCCTCATTTGACTTTCAACATCTTTTTCAGTTTTTAACATACCTGATGAACTCGATGTATGACCTTCACTGACTGATTTAACAAGCCTATTATCAACATACATAATCGAAGTCAGCTCTGCAGATTCTACTTGTTTTTCTTCCTGTAGATGCTCTTCCTGAAATTTATGCTGTTCCTGTAACTTGCTGTGATTTTGAATTACTTTATGAGCCGTTTCCATGACCACTTCTGTATTTAAGTTTTCAGCAGCTATTGCTAAGAGTTCATCATCATCATCCCCAAGATCCCAAGCATCACTTGTGTTACTTTCAAATTCTTGGAAGGTGCTGACTTTCTTTAGTTTCACTGGAGTTGTAGGTGGCTTTGAACCTGGTTTTATCAAGCTGTTAAAAAAAAAAAAAAAACACACACACAAATGATATTAAAAGAACTAATAATAGAGTAAGTAAAATGCTATGGATAGTGCCAAAAACACAACAGTCCATGCTTGACATTATATAGGTAGCAAATATTTTTCTCCCTCCACTCATGTTACTGCTACATTCACTGTGGCAACATACAGCTGAATGTCTGAGAAAAAGGGCAGGCAAAAACTGACTCTTCTTGGCTTTGAATAGAAGCTGAACAAATCCTTCCTCCCCTTGTCTTCACATTAAAAAAAAAAAAAATCCAAATTCAAATAAAATTAATACTACTGGAATACTTTATAAGATAGACAGGACACATTGCACTTCTCTTGCTGCATGTACTTCTGTAGAGATTTCAGGCCTTTCAATGTAATTGCTGCATAACAACACACAAACAGTAATCAAGTCATCAGGCCTACTCCAAAGTCATCATAAGCAATCACATAATACAATCACCGTCATAAACAAATCAAGTCTCACCTTAAAAGTCATTAGATCTATAATCTCTCCCCATTCAGGCACTCCAGCACATATCAGCTTCAGAACTTTACCCTTCTTTCTCATAGGCAAGATATTTTCTGTAGTTACTGGTCTACTTGTACCCTGATCAGCTCCTAACCTTTTGTCCCCTGCCAACATGCAGTATGAGAGATGAAGCAAGTATCTGCAGAGCAATCACATCACCCTTCAGATTTCAGTTAAATTGAGTTTCCCAGTCTGCTCCCAAAACAAAAAAAAAGTTAATGCCATTAAGTTAATTGCCCTTTCTGACCATCCCTGTCTTTCCACCTGTACTAGTTTAACTTTGTTCTTTTAAGGCAGTCAGAATTAGAAATCAGAAAACGTTCCCATACAGTCTTCATGCAATGTCATTAATGTTTCTGTCATGCATTACAGGGAGCATCTTTCCTAACAGATGCTACAACATTAACACATTTGTCCAACTTATCATTGCCTAAAACATGAAGGTCTTTCTCCTCTTTTGTCATCATTTCAAGCAATAAGCTTCTAGCTTTTGTCACTGGGTCTCTCTTTTTAACTCCTCATTTTGAACCAATTAATCCCATCCCTTTTTCTTCAGTCCTCCAGGTCACACATTTCAACTGCCCTCAACTCACTATCACCTGAAAATTAACTAGCACATGTTTACTTCTGGTGCCATTTCAAAACGGCCCTTGGAAAAAAAATCCACCCGAAGTATGACCTCCTTTCAAGCCAATACTTTTCCTCCCAACATTATTTTCTGTCCCTATCACTTTGGGCCATTGATTTCACTGGTCATACAATATTCCCAAAATTCTCACATACCCCAACATTCTAACAGCAAAGCTGGTTTCAAAGCAGCTTTGAAATCTACCAGCAAACCAGAAACAACTTTTCCTTGACAATGCTTAAAACAAACTGTCAAAAAAAAAAAAAAAGTAAAATACAAAAAGCACTATTCATAAGAATGCAGCATTTTTCTAAACACCCCAGCTGGAAGGAGATTAAAATCATTCATTTGCATTAGTTGTGGGTTCTCAGCATGAAATTTATTTGTTTACTAATGATGCTTAACAATGTTGCCAGTTTCATGTACATTGTTTTCTGATAGCCAGTAACCATGATCTAACTCTTAAATCACTGTAAAATCTACCCTATTTATTGTCTTCTCACTCATAAGCAAAGTGCCCACCCTTCCCTCAAAATGATCTATACTACAGCCTAACCCACTTCTCTTTTAGACAGACAAATAAAGGCAGCCCATCAATAGAATGATGCATGCAGGAAAGCCACTTACACCTGAGTGGTAAGCTTCATCTGCTAAATTAAGATTAGTATTTATCACACAATTTCCAATTTATAAGGCACTGCAAATGGACTAAAAAGGTTGGCAATCTACATTAGTTAGGAACTGAACAGCGGATCCATTTCTCCCAATACGGTAAGCACCAGGAAGTCACAAAAGAGACATTAGAATAGAGAAGTCAAGATTACGACAAAAAACTGTAAAAGAAAGACTAACAATAAGCTGTATAGCCAACAGGAAAGAAAGAAGTAAGAGAAGGCAGAAGAGATCCAAATTCTCTGGAATATTCAAATATTAGGTTAACTTACGTTCCATGTAATAATGGATCAAAAGGCGGATGCTGAGCTCCATACACGTGTTGAATACTAAAGGAAAAGAAAGAGTTATTACAAAAATAATACATACTGGTTTTTTCTGTGTTTTAAATACATAGTCGGTAATAAACAGAGCTGAAATGTTCCAGCAGTTTTTCATTTCAAAGAATTCTACATACCACTAAAAATAATGAAGCTGAAGTGTATACTAAAATGTAACAATAAAAATTACAGATTTGCTGAACAGGAGCTTATTTTGAGGACCAGGCTAACTTAGGCTGACTTACTTTTCTGACGAGGAATTAAAACAAGAAAAAAAGCTGACTCCACAAGAAGAATCTATACTGCTTTTAAATTCTCTTTTATGATTTATCATTTTTTCATTTATCTCTTGCAAAAATAAAAATTCTCAAAGAAACGTCTGCAAAGATTTAATGTAACCTTGTCACCCAAAATCCAACCAGTCAATTCTTAACCATTTCTAAAGTACAAGGGCAAAAAATTTGAAGAAAAATGCAAAAGATAGCAGGTTAGAGAATAAAAACCACAGGAGCACTAAACAAATGCTTAGAAATAAATAAGCTTCCAAACACAGATTTATTCACTACAACCTAACAGTACAAACCAGCATATTATTGTGTGAATAATAAAATTCTCTACAAACTAAAAGTTCATTTCCTTACAGTTTTCAGCTATAAAGTTATTTTATAAGTAAAAACACACTCCACAGAAAACAAATCAAGATTTACATGTGGTGTCATAATGGAAATTATTACTACAAACTCTCTGATTGCAAGAGTAGCAAATCATAAGGAACACTAACATCTACCTAAACACGTACTAAAAACCACATAAAAGGAGACAAACAGGGCCTCATGACAAATCAAAACCAACCTCCAGAACATAAATACAAACAATTCTCACCTTAGTAAACCTGAGACAGAATCACAGCAAAACAAATGCAATCACAACAGATTTTATGAGGCTTAGAGTTATACTACTAGGACGGTACTAACAGCAGTTAAATTAGCCCTAGAGATGAGAGTGATGATTTATAAACTCTATCAATATTTATACAATTCCAAGCAAATCAAGAAGTCAGTCCACCACCAGTCTTTCTACATGCCTGTACGCCATACGCTCCACGGTCAAGTCTCTCCACTGTCCTGCTCCACACTCACGTGAGGGTCAGGTGTCACTTTCTATTTTGGCATACAGGCAGAATCTGCCTTTTCCTTCCAACACTCTACAAATTATCATGATGGGAATCCACGCAAACATAAAGCAACAACAATCCTCTCCATGACATTAAAAGAAAAAAAAAATCCAAAGCACATTCTCCAAAGTGTCCTTGTTTTTCCACAGGCCCGCAGTTGCCTCCAAGTTAATTAACCACAACTATTCATAGACCCAGTGTAATCAAGGAAGTTCAAAAGCATTTTACCCCCAAAGGACTCAGTAAAGTTACAAAAAGAGAAGTTCAGAAAGACAAGAACAGGTGGACTGACAGAGTTTATAACTAGAGCCACAAAACCACCACTAGTTAGTGCTTATGCTTAACTGAGAATGGAAGAACTTAAATGATGAGCAAAATTATTTTGCCAGATTACAGTAAATGGATTAAGTACAGAGTTACTGTTCTCCAAGAACTAGGATATGCATTATTCTTACAAAAAAAAAAAGCACATAAGGAATGGAACTACTGTATTGTGAGAACAGTATAGGGATGGAAGCAGATAATTTTGTTGTTAAATAATCATCTGAATGATCAAGAACATTAATGTAACCTGGAGGATATATTCTATAGAATATTTTGATTGGAGAACATGTTTGTAGCTCTAAGCAATGACCCAATGACTGGGTTTGCTGTTCACACTTCAGGAAGACAGTTGAGAAATTAATAATACTTTGAAATATCAAGCAGAAATTAAAATGTTACATACCTATAAAGTGCAAGTGAAAGTGCAAGTGAAAAATATCATAAGTTCCATCAAGTCACAGAACTTCATAACCAGTATCATTGCTAAGAGCTACAAACACATTCTCCCATCCCAAATTTTCCAGGGAACACAACTCCAAAATCACATTAACTCTTTTGACAATGACATTACACTGCTAATGCAAGTTCAGATCATTATTTAACAACTTTTCTGATACAAGTTATAACTAACGCTTACTGAGACCACCAGACACCTTCGGCTGGAGGCACCGAAGTGCTCCGGGCACCGAGTTAACGAGGCACAACCGAGGGCGGGACTGGGAGGCCCCGCACCGACCTGCTGGCTGCAAGCACTGACCGACCGGATCCGCTCCCTGACCGGGACACGGGCCGGACCGACGAGGATTCGCTGAACTCAGCGGCAGGAACACGGTGTTGGGGAGACACCGAAGCGAGACGGGCCCCACGGCGCCGGCAGACCCGGGCAGAGCCGCTCCCTGCGGAGCGGCACCAGCAACCGGGCGCTCACCCCACCGCCCTGCGCCCCGCCGGCGGCGGGACGGGCCCGCGGAGCGTCCTCCTCCCCCGGGCCTCGGCTCCTCTCACCTGCCCGGCACTTTCGCGCCGCTCCGCTTCCAGAACTGCTTCCTGGCCCCGTCGCTCGCCATGGCGGCCGTCACCTCATCCCCCTACCCGCGGCACGGCCCGCAGCCCCAGCCCGCTCCCTCAGGCTTCACTCCCCCCATTCCCTTCCCCAGGAACAGAACTGAGCGCCGCCATCTTGGCACCAGGAAACAACGCCGCTCCTTATTCGCCCCTCAGCTGGCCCGGAGATTTCAGCCAACCAGAAGTGAGAGTCCTGCCGGCTGGGTCAGGCTGGGCCAATCGCGGCGCGGGAGTGTTGGACGGGGCGGGCTGTGGTGGCGGCTCCTTGCGCCCGTCCCGCTGTGGAGAGGGAAACGTGGGGTGTGTAGGGGGCGGCGAGAAGGCAGCGGCGGTGCCCGGAGCCTCAGTCGGGACCTGTGGGCGCCGTGTGAACCCCGGCTGAGGCTGCCGGGGCCTCGGCCTTCCCCGGCCGGGCTGTGACGTGTGAGGTGCCAGCCTGGAGTGGTGCCGTGACCCACTCTTGGTTCCTGTCTGTGCTTAACTAAAGTATTCCTGTAAAGCCAGTTTTTACTTTATGGTGCTCTGGGTGTGGTGTTTTCAGGCTTTAATCCGTTTTCGGTTGACCATAAAGGGTAATGCAGAGTACTGTTCAGGAAGAAATGCAGAACTTGCCATGTCAGTGGAAGGTGACAACTGAAGAGGACGGATTTCACTCAAATTAGAACTAAAATCGTTTTATAACAAAATACATTGGATTTTTTCACTTTATTGTTTTACAATTATTTACCCGGTTACTGGGGAGGAGGGGAAGCTTTAATCTCTCTCAGCTTTAAGTTTCTCCTGAAGATTGGGGTCATCTTATCATTGTATCCACTTTGTTTATTTGCTTTGAAATTAAACAAGATTGAGAGTCTTCGTATGTGTCTGTAGCGTTCTCAGCAATTCTGCTCCAAGGATACATCACTTCTACAAACAAAATAGTTATGGTTTTGCCTTACTCTTTGGAGTATGGCTCCTGAGAAAACAATGCTGGCTTACAGTGTTTTTGCTGCATCCTAATGCACGACTAAATATGTAAAAAGATTGTTCAGTGTGTATTCTGCTACAATTAACCCAAAAAATAGCATGTGGTACAATACCTGACCTGCAATTCAATGTTTGTTCTTTAGTATGTATTTCATGTGTAAGTTATTTATTAACAATAAAAAAGAATGAAGTTTTCTGCCTGCTTTGTGATTTCCTTTAGCAGTTACCTTCTGAGAAGTGACAAAAATAAAATATTTCACAGATCGTGCTCCACAAGTGCAAGCTGCATGTCCCAGTAGTTTCAATGCTATCACAGTATGTTTGGGATTGGAAGGGACCTCAAAAGATCATCTAGTCCAATCCCCCTGCTGGAGCAGGAACGCTTAGGTGAGGTCGCACAGGAACAGGTCCAGGCGGGTTTTGAATGTCTCCAGAGAAGGAGACTCCACAACCCCCCTGGGCAGCCTGTTCCACTGCTCTGTCACCCTCACTGAGAAGAAGTTTTTTCTCAGATTTAAGTGGAACCTCTTGTGTTTCCTTGCTACCTTTAGATAAATATGCTATGGACAGTATAATCTTCTCTGTCCTTTTAAATAGGATCCCTCTTACAGATTCTAGGCCTGTGAGCTTGTTGTAAAGCATTGTGACCTTTAATATCAGCGACTTTAATAGAATACACAAGAAACGTAAAGTAATATGAGCTATAACTATTAGCTAAAGTGAAAATGAAACCTGCAAGGTCATGAGTGGAACTTTGATTGGTCTTAGCTAGGTAAATTTAAATTACACCTGATGCTGTTAGAATACAAAAAGGAGGTACTTGCTTTTGTGAGAGTCAAAAAAGTGATTAAATGGAAATGTAAATATACATTCTATTATTAGCATTAATGTGGATGTTGAAACTATATTTATGTTCTTTTTATTTGTTCATTGTTGATAATTGTCAAAAGGAAACAATTAGCTTCAGCCTGGATAGCCTAAGCCATCTGTCATCCTTGTAAAAGTTGGCTCGATCCTGAACTAACACCATTTAACTTTTGTGACAGCCTCGTGCAGCTGTGTGGAACTTCTGGTTTATTTTAGAAGTGGAGGGTTCATTGAATTATGTAATAAAGTCAGTACAAACTTAACTGTTTTATTTCGTTTTCATTATATTCAGCATATGTTCTATTGTGCTTAAGCCTTAGTGTGGTGCAGAATTTTCTTCCAGAAGCAAATAACTCTTGCATTGATTTGTTCACGTCAATAAGGCTGACCTGCAAATGGGGCTGCGTTTGTATGAAGAAGAACTGGAAGTGCACAGTCACCCAATCTCTGTCAGTGCTGCTGCCAGTGGAGACTCTTGGTGAAGTCACTGGGAGCTGGACTGGGCCCACTCTATTGTCAGCATTCAAGAAGGCAAGGACACTATCTTAATTCCCTTTCCATTCTATTTTATATTTTTTACTTCTTCTGTATTTTATTTTATCCCTGACACAAACCTGTGCTGACAAGGTTCTGGAGGTGGAAGGATTTGGTAGGAGGAACCTTTCTCGACCTCATCAGGTAATTTGCATACAATTCTTTATGCCTATTGCTTAAGAGGATCCAAACACAAAGAGTGTGTCCTTGAAAAGGACTTATAAAATTATATTAATAGCATTTCGTAAGAAGGTATGTTCACAGTTGTACAGTACTTGGAACACAAAGGTGATCTGAATATGTGTTTTTGCAGTGTTCCTGATGAACTTTTCTGGTTACAGACATGTAACATGGGCAGCTGAGGACACGCACAGATCGCACTGTCAGCCTCTCTGTTGTGCTTGAGGAGCCCTGTGAGTGTTCAGGTGCGAACATAAGGACCTGCAGTCACCACTGGGACTCGCCTCCTGCAGCTGATTAGTACAGGCTTCAGACACTCCCAGTAATCTAAATAAGGGCTTGGGAAATTGGTTAATGGTCTTGAGTTGTGCTTGACTGTGGTTTCACTGCTTCAAATATCCAAACTAGCTATTTCAGAGCCCACGCAGCTGTATTAACAAAGCTCTGCCCTACTGGGATTGCAGTATAAACTTGCAATAATATTTCAGTTACAAATTGCATGTGAATTTTTGTTAGTTTGGAGCAACAAGAAATATTGAAAGGCCTGCTGTAGTATTTGTTTTGTTCCATGCAAAGTTGTATGCAAGAATTTATAGTTAGGAAGAGGTCTGTTGCCAGCATGGACAAATAATGTATTGAGCTGATAAGAAGTTTGTGAGCTGTGAGATTTTCTTTTTTCTTTTCTATTTGCTTTTATTTTTCTTGGGCATTTTTCAGAATAGAGACAGTGTGTACAGTTGGTAAAAGCTACCGAGCATGTCCAGGAAGTTTCTGTAGAAATGTAGCCATGTTCTTGGCTGATCAAAATTAGGAGTGTTATAGCTTGCACGGGCAATGTTTTGAACACAGTAAACACTGAGATGTTTATATAGCATGATAGCTGGCGAGCTCTATATGCCATATATTTCACTGGACATTCAGTTATACCAAGTTGTTTTTTAGCTCGTCTGCTCTACAGAGCTTCTTCTAATAGAGCTGTGCTGGTATGGTTACACAGGTAGACTTTTCTGTGGAGGTGCAGTGTATTATGGGAAAAGGTTTCCTGATGCATAGGGAAGTATAGACTGATATTAAACATAATTAACTAAGCTGACAACATCACTCCCCTGCTAACAGCTACACTCACACCAGGAGGATGTGCTGATATAGTTGTGTAAGCTGGGGAGGGAGTGTGTTTTTTCATGCTTATCCTTACATCGCAGTGTCAGCAACACGCTGTAATGTAGATGCAACTGTGAGGTGTGGTTTAAACTGACTTATTCTACAAGCTGACAAGACTACATTTCTCTATATGCATTTTTTTAATTTGCTTTAATTAATAGGGAAAAAACTTTAAACTGAATTCCAATGAGCCACTTCCATGTTAAAGTATTAGTTTCTGCACATTTTTACTGCTTTAACAAACTGGTAGAAATGCTTCTCAATGTAGCATACAGGGCTTTCTCTGGTGGCTGATCACTGTTTCTGTTTGGACCACGCACATGCTTTTCTACTGAGCCATTCCATCCATCTACTTTATTGTAAATATCATAGAAGAAACAATAAAATAAAATTGAGCAAAGCGAGCAAAGTTGCAAAGCAAGCTAGTCCAAAACCAGCTTTCTATACAAAAAGAAAAGGGTAGTAGAAACAGAGAGCCACTTCTACTAGGGAAGACAAGAATCCTGGAAGGTACTGTACTTGGTGACAAAAAGATACAAGGCAAGGTAAGATAAATGGGAGAAGCAGTCATGTAGAAAAATGGAAAAAAGAACAAAGGGATGTTAAAGAAGAGAGACAGCCAATAGCTGGATTGAAAGAGGTTAGACATGGTTCAGCAAATCACATAGTCACAACAGCTCTTGCAGTGCAGGGCATTTTTTTCCAGAAAATTGGAGAGAAAAAAGTGGGGAAGGAATCAACATGAGAGAGTAATGGCCAGGAGGAGCCATCATTGCAGATGAACAGTCATCATAGCATTTTGTAACTTTTTCTCTGTAAGTGGCCTTCTCTATTGCACATGAATCGAACAAGATTTTGAAAATAACAGCAGACTTGCCAAAATGCACCTATACTGTTAGTGCATATGTGTGGAATTGTGCACACTCATGCTCTGTATTCAGTAACATGAAAGAAAACTGTGAAACAGAAAAGAGCATAAATAAATATACATTGTCTCTGGGTAAATGTATTTGTCTCTTGTTTCTCTTTTTAGAAGAGCGATCAATGTGGGTAGTTTTCAAAAGCTGTCATTCACTAAAATCTTAGTAACAGCGCTAATGTTTGTATTTCATGCATTTTTAGGTGAAAGATTTTAGTTTTATTTTTATCTGTGTCACAGCCTCAACTGACAATCTGACGCTGTCTGTTGGGTGTAGCCTGCAGCAAGCACTCTGTGTCTGAGGAGCACGGCTCACCAGCCATCCAGTGGAGGGAACTGCTCTTTCCTGAAGTCTGATACAATATGCAGTTGAGACTGCAATGACTCAGAGGAGGAAGGACGTTTTCCAAGTGGAAGTCTCGGGTAGAAGACAGGGAAGTTGGCAAAAGCAACAGGTCCTCTTTTCAACACACTTCTAGTTTCTTGAAATTCCACATTATTTAGGCCTTCAGCACACACAGGGAAGGTTTAAACGTAGCATTGCAGCATGACAGCACTTCAAACATGGAGAAATAAATCCATGCATATTTGGCTCTGAGCAATGGTAATTGTCTTCTGTTCATTGCTGATAGATATTTTCTTTATACAATTCATATAAGTTTCTAAACTTCACTTGCCATCAGAACAAGGTGCAGACAAAAGTCATTGTAGCATTTGTTGATTTTTCCTGAGGCTAAAAGTTCTTCTTGAGTTAGTGGGAAAGCTTTAGAGGTGCCAGAAAACCTACATCAAACTGTGGCATGATGAGGAAGTAAGTAATACCATTTCTCTGAAGTCAGCAAGGGTAGGCAGTTTCTTGGAACAGATGCAGAACCACTTGTTTTTCCATCATAACAAATAGTAAAAGTGTCTGCTATTGCTTTTATCTCAAAACTGGTCATGAAATTCGACAGAATTGAAAAGGTGGGTGTCTGGACCTTCTGAATCTACAACTTGGCATTAAAAAAGTCATCTGTAATTAACTGGAGTGCAAAACCAGATTTGGGCACGTAATACGAGAGTGAGTAGGGCTCTCAGATCCCCCAGGTTTCTTTTTAGAACAGGCATACTCATCTTGCTAAGTGACCTCACTTTTTTCCTTCTTTTCAAAGAAGGAAATTTTCTCAGAATTTTTCAGAGAAAATACCTGAAAAAAAGCACCTTGTAACTCTGAAACAGAACTGAACAGCAGATTTAAGTGGTTTGGTCCAACCTCTCTGTTCTGGCCATTTTGTTTCTAATGGACAAGTTGATCTCAGATTTCAGGAAATGCACCAGACATGGTGAGTTGTATTTCTCAGCATTATCTACTTTTGGGTTATCCTGCTTCTGCTGTGACTGTGATTCTGACCTACTCTGACCTTTGGTTTGTAACAACCTCTGGTGAATTTGTATGTAGATCTTTGAGCCTTCTTCAGTGTTAGAAACTCCAGACCTAGAAAAGTCTATAAAAGCTACATTCCCTTTACTTCATTCCCTGGCCACTCTGTGTTTCTCCTCCAGTTTGATCCATTGTTCTAAATAAAGTTTCTCAGAAGATACATTCAGCACAAAGGCACTCCATTTGGCGTGCCACTAGTATCAATCATGTTCTTGGCACCTTCCATTTTTTGGTCAAAAAAAGCTATTTAGAAGTCAGTCTTTAATTCTTCCCACCTGTGTAAGAAGATTGGGGACATGACACTACACAGAAATTTTGATAGATTATCTTCAGCAAATATTTTCAGGTGTTACAACACATCAAGAGGTGCGTTAATTGGCATCTACAGTTTATATTTGTTTTCTGACAATCTTCATGACTGACTCCTGCAGGTTTGGTTGATTTGTTTGTTTGTTTTTTGGTTTGGTTGGGTTTTGCTCTAGTCATGTCTTTGACCATCCAGCTCCATCACCAGTGCTTTTTGAAATTCCATTAGTGGTTTCTCCTTGTATCTCTGTATCTAGTTTAAGTCTATCACTGACTTCCCTTTTCATGCCTTAACAGCACCATTAGTGTCTTTTTCATGTCATTTGTGTCTGTGTGAGGGATTAGTTTTTGTTGGTGTTTCTTGAGGATAGCAAAGCCTTTACCATGCTATTCCACCCCATTTCTCTCCCAATTAATTTCTCTTTGATCCAAATGTATATTAGAAGGTAATTAAGTTTCACTATTTGATTTTTAATCTGTTTCTGAGTTTCTCTGCCTGGCAGTTGAAATGTATCCTTAAAATGAAAACAGCCTTCTTCCCTTCCCTTTTAGTGTTCCACATATTTTCGATTTTGAAATCTTATTAATACAGTTTCTGTAGAAAGGGATTAGTGGCAGACTGAGTTCAGGTAGTGTAAGGTGAATGACAGATACAGGATAGAATATAAATTCATGTTTGGCCTTGCAGACTCTTGCATAGATATCATTTCCAAAAATATCTTCAGTATAATACATTATAATTATTATTCAAGTGAGTTGTATCAAAATCATGTTTTCTTTTTCTTTAAGAGGAAAGTAATTTGGCTGCTTTAGAGGTATGTCTGTATCAGATGTCATTAACTGTTCTTTAGTACTTGAATTTTCATATTGCGCTTTCTGTGGTTTGCGTGTGCTCTCATTTGAATAAGAGCAAATGTAAACGAGTGAAGAGTATAATGAAGATATTGCAGTTGGAGTTCTAGTAATGGGATTGGTTTAGCACGACTTTCAGCCAAAAAGAGTGAATGTTCCTGTGGCAATGCTGTTGGCTGAGCTACCCATTTTGCTGGTGAGAGTGTAGGGAAGGCTTAGGATTTAACAACAGAGGGGCTGGGATCTTGGTCAAAGAGACATAAGCAAAATTATATTGCAAAGGAAATGAGAGCCACTCCAAATATTTGGGTGAAAAGATACTATAAATATAACAAAGTATTTTAATATACATTTGATTTAAACTGCTTCTGCTCCTTGTCCGAGAGTCATAGTCTGTTGGTGATTTGGATTTATGAAGTACTCATTTGGTGAAGACAATAAATGTTTTCCCAAATTTAAGAATTTTGGTGCAATTGGAAAAAAAATCAAAACCTGCATAGTTTTGTTCTTTTTAGACCTTGTTACTTTTGGGAAAGCGGTAGAAATAGTACAAGTTTTTCAGCTAAGGGGAAAAAAAAGAAAACTCAGACTAAAAAGTGAGACTGAAGTATTTCGCTATTCAGATCACTTTCTTTTATAACACAGCATGGAGCATCGTGTTGTAAAGTAATAATAAAAAAAAAAGAACAGCTTAGCTTCTAAACCTTGAAATGAAAATTTGCAATTTCACTTGAATGGTCCTGACAGTTGTTTCAGAACTGGCAATCTTAGTGCCAGAAATGAACTAAGAATACTGATGTCAAACCACTAGAGTCCCTGAGTTTTGAAGAGAAAATGATAAGGCAATCACAGGCAGGTCCTTGGAAGTGGAAGCCATTTTAAATAGAAAGAGCTCAAAGGATTAATCTCTTCTACTGAAATCTGAAGTCTAGTGGTAATAATTCTAGTATGCATGGTCATTAAAATAAGATTTCACAAGTAGCCAGAGGAAATAAATACGTTATGCATCATTTTTCAAAAATGCCTCTAACTCAAAATCAACCATGGGCTGCAGAACAGGAACAATATTGAAATACTGAAGAAGCTCAAAAACTTCTGTGTTTTCTCCTTTATGGCTGTGTTTTGTGAGAGGAAACGTTTGTACAAGGAGATAGCGTTTTATATTAGACCAGCTAATATAGCCGAGAGAAGAATGGACCAGTTTCTACCAGACAAACCTGTCTTTTTTTAAAAAAGAAAAAACAACAACAAAACAAAGCAAATTATACTGGAAAAAAAAAAAACACTAGTTTTTTTAGTACTGCATGACAACTACTTTAAATTTGTGGTTCATGTCATACTGTATTCTTGTTCTAACATTTATAATAATACTAGAATTATTAATATTATTAATATCAAGCTGATACCATACCATGTTTATTGTCTGTGATTTAAATCAATTTATATGTGGTGCTCTTCTGTTTGTACCAGTTCCCAGTTAATGATTTAATGATTGGAAATTAATGCTAGAAGAAGTTAGGGGGGAAATACTATCTGCAGAGTGAAGATAAGCAATTCCATCATTGGGTAGAGGATGTAGGAGTTTCCCCATAAATGTATTTCTTTAAATCAAGACAGAATGTCTTGCTGAAAAATATGCTGTACTTCAGCTGCAATTCCTTTGGGTTGATTGAGGTTTTTACTGTGTGAAAAATCTGTGTTCTTTGTGCACAAAATCAGAGGAGATGATCATAGCAGTACTTTGGGCTGTGCAACACATGAATTGTTCTCAAGCTACTCCCTTCCAAATGGATTCTTATTATTCATATCTTTTTTTGGCTTGTATTACTTAAACTCTCTACAATAGAGATACAGTTACATTACATTATTTTAGACATACCATGTGTCTATATATATGTATATATATGGATGCACATTAGATACAAATGCTTAGTCTTATATAAAAATCCAATTAAAATGTGGGTTTGTTGGAGTATCATGAAGAATAGTGATAGGGAATTTAATGGAACAAATTTATTAAATTGCTCTGCCTAAAAATGAACTTTCCTATGTTTGTGTATGTGAACAAAAAGAGCAAACTCCGCATAGTTTTCAGTCTGGCTGAGATCTAAACTGGAAATGTGTCTCTATTCATTAAGAAGTCAGGAGGGCTGGCTCCTGTAACATGCCTTGCAAGAGGGGTTCTCAATTAGGGTCTTTTCCTTAGGAAAAAGTAACTCAGGCAATTTCTTCATAGCTCTTGAATAATTAGCCAGTTGAAGTATGAACATCTGGGAGCAGTGAAGGAATAAATCACCACGGCAGCACCTATATGAGTTCTTTATAGTATTCCAGTTTTCTGTCTTTATGCACTATACGATAGAAGAAAAAGTGCACTTTATTTCAGTGCTAATAGTTGGCAGTATGTTCAAAACCAGTAAAATTAATGAGAAAATTGTTATGGTAGAGAAACAGCAGTCAGTTTTCATCTAGAGCTTAGAAATTATGGATCTAGGATAAAACTGCTTTCAGTAGGCTCTGAGTTTGGCCATGATGTTTCCACAGCGCCCTTATTGTTCAGTAACCTTTCAGTATCTAACTTAATTTAGGAAATCTTCTGTTGTGTTTTATAAGCTGGGTTGAAGCTTGAAGCTTATGTGCTTTTGTTTTCACTCTCTCAAAATGTGAAAGAAGAAAGAATTTATGTTAATAAATCCTTGTTTGTATTCAGGTTCTCCTTTCTTGACAGCAAAGGACTATTCATCAGCACTCAGCATCTCGTTGCTCTTTTTAATGTGCTCCAGCGTGTCTGGAGAGGGGCTGAGATGCCCTTGGCTCCACTGGAAACCTTGTGTCATCAGCTCAACAAGTTGTTGCGATGCCAGGAAAGGATCAATACTTTGATGAGGAGCTGCTGGCTCAAAACCACGGTGTTATTTGATAAAGGACTACTTGGAACACTTTATAAAGCATTTCCCATGGTATGAAGCTCTAGGGACTTGATTTGTCTCTCTGCCTAGGAAACTGAGTTGATTCATCTGCAAATACGTGTCTGCCAACCTCAGATAACAAGAAAAATTGCACCTTCTGCCCACATTAGGCTTCAGCCTTTCAGCCATTTCAATAGTATACTCTCGTTGAGAAAGAGCTTCCCCACGTACCAACAATTGATTCAGTAGGGAAGGAAAGGATTTTCGCTTTTTTCCAGCTGCTGACACCAGAGATCTCTAGCGTGTAGTCCGTATGACAGAACAGCCTTGGGAGCACTGCGTTGTGTTGGGGTGTGAGGGCTGGCAGCCCCACGGGGGCTTGAGTGCCGATGGACGTGGTGCTGCTGTCCTTCCATCCGCACCCAGCCAGCATCCCTGCCAGGCGGCAGCACCAGCGCCACCAGCCCGGCTGCCCCAGCATCTCCAGAGAGACAAACCAGGACAGGCCCATGCCTCGGGGTCAACTCGTGTGACAGGGGGGACAGTCAGAGCTAAAGGGGTCTCTGCTGAAACAAGTTCAGCTCTCCACTGAGAAACAAGTCTCAGGAGAGATTAGGGTTGTTCAGGGTGCTAAACCAACATTGCTTTGGATAATATCACAACCAGCATAAAACAGTCAAGGATTATGCAAACGGTGAATAAAATGGGTTTTTTTAAAAGGGCTGGCCAAACCGCACTCTTTCTATCCTCTTCATGCAGCCAGAGATGGCTTTAGCAGAAAGGCTGTATGGAAGTCCTGTAGCTCCATATGAACAGCCTGGCATTGAAGGGGAAAACACCACCTTAGCAGAAACTGCAGTTTCATTTAACCTTCCTGATGCTCAGGTCCTAAGTAAATCACTTTTTCTGCCCAAAGGATTTAGATGCCCAAAGACAAACAATTATTTTTGTGAAGATTTTTTCTTTTTACATTGAAAGGGAAAATAATTAATCCAATGATCTTAAGAAATAAGAAAGAGGAAAAAGGGAGGGCTCAGCATCTTTTCATAGTATATGGATGTGCATATCACTTTTGATATTAGTTTTCTGTATGTATGCTGGTTGGTAAAAACACAGTACCTAGTGTATTTTTTAATGACTTCAAATTGTTTTAATAGAGAGAAGTTGCTCATTGGTGTTAGCATATAAACAGACATTTACTGTAACAGAGGGCAATCTTAGCAATGTCAAATCATTTCTATCATACTTGTTTCATTCTAATTTGTCAAAAATGCTCCCTGATTCTTCCTTGTGTTCTGGGGTGCTGAAAATCTTGAAATCTGAAAATCATGTCCATTCTTGTTTAATTTAACTATTGTATACCACTACTGAAACATTGATTATAACATTTGGATTGTAAAGCTTCGGATTTATTAGCAAAAATGTTGCTTCATCTTATTTTCTTCAAACCTAAACAATGCAGAACTTGTTTTTCATATGGAAACGATGGAGTTCTCTGTGTCTGTAAGGCAAGAGCAGCTGAATACTTATTTCACCTTAAAAGAATTGCTCAGTGTTTGTTTGCTGTTTCTTTCAACAGTGAAGCCATATGATCTTTTCCTCTCGTGGAAGAAACAGGCAAACAACTTTGTCAGTGCTGTTGTGAAAACCCTTTCATAGCATCCATCAGCTCCCGTGAACTTCAGTGGGATTGTTCAGCTCTTTCATACCAAGCAAAAAGGATCAATATCTGAGAGATCTTTTGTAGGCCTAGAAGTCCTGGAGAAATCAGCCAGCAAGAGGCATTTGTGGTTCTCTGAATGTTTATTCTTCAATGCAGCTTTTTTTTCTGTTGCCACCTGCTCATCTAAACTGCATTGCTATAGATTTTTCCCTGGCAGGTAGGCCTCAGTATATACATATAAAACGTCTGAGAGGCACTGAACCTAGGTGGTAAGGTTTCACACTGCTCTGAGAAATACTTATTTTTATAAACAGTCCAGATGCAGATATTATGGTTTCTAAGTCTTGAACAAAGACTCTTTTTTTTCTTTGAAATACTCTTAAGAAATTTTATAGCAGCTACAAGAGAGAACAGCCTTGTGTGCTTTTGAGAGAGGAGTGGACTCTGACTTGGTCCTTTTCTGGTACAATTAGTCTATTTCATTTGTCCTCTGTGGAGGGGTTTTGATAGATAAAGATTTGTTGCTGAATTAGTCAGGCTCAAAGGAACCTCAAGGCCACTTCGAGAAGCTGAGAACAGAATCTGCTGTGTGAAAGAGGGGCGTACAGGGCCTCAACATGGCGTGAATCATTGGACGTATCATCAGTGAGACTCCAGCGCATGGACAGCCCATGATACTCATTTAGCGAATCCATGCTTGGAGCGTGGATGTGTGATTAGAATATAGTTGCATATATAAGGAGGCTTGTTTCTGTAATAAATGGCTTTGCGTGATTCACATTGAATAGGAATGCTGAGTCCTTTATCGTTCCAACAGTCCTCTATTATTCAATTAAAATAAATGATTGTAGCATCACCATATAAGTGGCTCTCACTATCATTTTGTACAGGATCAATGCTTTTTCTTACCTAAGCAGGCAAAAGTACAATTTCTTCTTACTATCCCTCATATGAAAGTATCATCAAAGCCCACTGTCTTGGTTTCACTTTTCTGTTGGCAAAGTATTGGACTTTCAACATACGACTTTTCCTGTCAAAGGAAGCACATAGCTCAGGAGTGTCTTCCCACCTGCAGAGGAGGATCCAGGGAATGTTCTCCTTGTCACCAGCATTTCCATCCTGTACACTACAATAAATGCGGTTTTGCAGTTATTGATAATTTCTCTTCAAGAAAGAACAAGCAGTTTCCTCTGAGGTTGCTATTAATACCTCATTATGAGATTATGATAAGAGGTCTCCCTGGATTCTGCCAGCCAAACAGCTGTTGGAGCAGGTGAGTTGGTACTACTCAGTGCTGTAATGTTCTGGCAATCTCATTCTTGACGATCAAGTCAATTATCATTTGCAGCATGTCCAGGTGTCAGTCAGCTGAAAACCAAAGAGTTCTGGCATGATGTTTGAACCTGATGATTTTCATGTCAGCACGACCACTGGGATGTTGATGTGAATCTGTGTTTTTGGAACCTACTTACCCTGACAGTGTATTAGGAGGCAAAGTCTGTGTATTACAGTAACTGCAACACTGACAACATTAAGATTATTGTTTAAAAATGATAATCTGGAAAAGGAGAAAAATAGTCCTCAAAGTTTGAAGAGCACATCCTACTCTAACCCATCTCCATATTGCCCTTATGAATAGGTGGACAATTGGAGGGCTGATTTCTGCTTAAGCAAAAAATTCTGCCTTTTTTTGTCAATTCATATCTTCCCTGTACACACCTTCCGGAGTTTTAGCAAAAGAATATTGTCTTAAAAAAGGATTCTTCCTAATTCCAGTGCTATGATACTGCTCCCATACAAACCCCTATGAAAGCTACTTGAGCAGCAGTTGTAAAAACTGTGCCAAATATATTCAGCTGTTTACTTTTGAGCTAAGCAGTGCTGCAGGGATCTTGGCATATGGCCCCACTATTTGAAATCTGAGGAAATTCCCACTGGGCCTGAGACCAAACACTTTCTTGCAGCCATTTGGTGGGATTTCACGACTGCGGTGTTTTTAAAGGCTGATGGTTAGCAGCCTCTCGCTGCTCGGGAATCCAGCTGAGCTGCTTCACAGAGTGCTGTTCAGCTTGCCTTGGTTGCAAACACAATTCAGCCACTCCCAGCTGTGTTCTGCCCACTTACAGCAATGATTAATTTCTTCCCAAGGCTTTAATATAAAAGTCATCTGCACTGAGTGACATGCAGTGCTTCTGTTCCTCTTTGCTACATTTTTAATATCAAGGCAGTGAATGATTGGTTTTTCACAGTAGAATTTTCAGAAATATCATCTCTTACATTCCTGTTTTTATTCCAGTGGCCCTACAGAAGCAGGCTGAAAAATCTGTAGCTGAAAATTGTATTTTAATGTAAGAGGCAGCTTTTAATCTCTTTAAACAGCACATACTACATGTAGATTAATACATAATTAATACATATTAATAAAAAAGTGTTAATTGAGTAAAACCAACTTTCTTTCCTGATTATTCATTTTTCACGAGTTTGGTGCTTCTAATATGTTTCTTGTAAGCAGAGCTCAGGGCATTATAGGCGTTAACGCATGACAAAGCCAGTAAATGGTGGAAAAGTTGATTGTAAACTGCGAAGTTGTTAGGCCCAGCAATTTCTACATTTGTTCAAAATAATTATGGCTGCCAAAGGTAGCATTCCCCCCAACTTCTCATGGCAACTGCAGTGCTGTCATTCAAACTAGTGCCCAACCATATAGAGAGGTCAACTGCACTGCAGCCTGAGGAATGAAGAAGTATAATGATCAAAAAACATTCACATTCAATGTCCTGGAATATTGTAGTAAAAAAGCTTCTGTAATCGAAACATGTTCCAACAAGCCATGAAACTGTTCTTAAAGTTGCATCATTTTGCACCCAAGAGAAAAATCTTATAATCTGTTGAACATCCATTGATTTGATGAAAGCTGTTGAACACTCAGAAGTGAGCTGGATTTTGAAGCATGATGGAAGGACCTGGCTGTCGGAGAGAGCTTCCCTCAGGTGCTGTAAAGGTCAATGGAATTCTGAGCCAACCATTTCCCCACAACAAATAGTAGCAAATAAGATTATATCTTAGGGACTGCATTGTTCGTGCTGTTTTGTGCATTTGTGCTAGGCGGTGCCCTAAAACAATCAACAGCATTTACTTCTGAACTATTCCAGGCTACTAAAACTCATGTAGGATTTGATCATTCACTAGTAGCCTGCTCTAAACAAGATATTTAGTTTGCAGGCTGATTTTCTGCTGTCAGCTTTCAAATATTGATGACTGCAAGAAAAACAAAAGATTATGTGCTGAAGAGGAAAATACATTATGCCTTCCAAATTCATGGGTAGAAATAAACTTGAAATTTGATGTGCTGACGCAGTTTGGCTATTGCATCAGCATGAAAGTAGCTCTTTCACCAAATTAAAGTGACACAGTACTTCTCTGCTTACCATGCTCCTGAATGAGTCAGACATTTTCGACAGAAGATGCATCCACCCATGGATTTCTGCTTGTGGAAAACTGCCTGCTCGTAATGAAATAATACTCTACCTTCTTGGTTTTAGTCAAATGGATTGAGTGCTTATTGAGACATTAATAACAATGTCCTGGCAGCACTGGGTGATAGATGTGGTTTGGATAGGCTATGCCTAAGTGACCAAGCAATTCCCATACAGTGAGCTGGAACACATAAAAGGGAGGATGAATGGTAAGATCATACTTCAGAGATGTTTTAGAAGCACACTTGACTGAACACACCCAGCCAGCTAATGCTCCTGGATTCCTAAACCAAAAAGAGTCTTCCACACAGGGTTAAAAGTAGTTACAGGTGTTGGTGTGTTAACACCTCCCTCCTTATGGCAACAGCATCTTTCACTCCGAATCATGACAGTGATGAACATGATTCTGATTTCACAGAACTGCCATTCCACTAGCTGTCCATTATGTTTTTCAATAAAAAATAGTTATTAAGGGAATCAGTGATTCTATGCTATCTAAATACAGTGCTGTTAGAGAGCATTTGTAGAAGTGAACAAATAAGTAGTATGTGTTATATTACTGGTGGATTGGAGGAGAACAAATAATAAGTTACCCAGCCAAATACTGAAGCTGTAGGGACTGTCTCTGTAGATTCAATCCCAGATAGGTTAATACAAGATTTACTGAGGCATGGTAATATCTGCATCCTTGCAAAACTATTGAAACACAGGATATTTTAATTTGGTGGTTATCAAGAGGTTTGATCATATTTGTGGCTCTTCTCTAGACCCTCTCCAATCTGTCCACATCTTTTTCGCATAGTGGGGACCAAAACTGAACACAGTGTTTCAGGTGTGGCCTGACAAGTGCTGAGTAGAGTGGGATAATGACTTTGTCTCTGCTGGTGATACCAGCCCAGCATCCTGTTGGTTTTCCTTGCTGCAGCAGCACACTGTTCACTCATGTCAAGCTTGCTGACCACCAAAACGCCCAGGTAGTTTTCCAGAGATCTGCTCCCCAGCCAGGTAGATGCCAGCCTGTATTGCACTTCTGGATTATGTTTTCCCAGGTTCAACGCCTTACACTTGTCCTTGTTGAAGTTCATAAGGTTCTTGCTATCCCACTCTTCCAGCCTATCCAGGTTTTCCTGCAAGGTGGCTCTCCCTTCTGAAGTGTCTGCTTCCTCACTCAGTGTGGTGTCATCTACAAACTTAATCAGGGTACATTTGATCCCATCATCCAGATCATTTATGTAGACATTAAACAGTGTTGGGCCCAATATTGATCCCTGGGAGACCCCATTCATGACAGGTTGCCGGTTCGAAAAGGAGACATTTACCACCACTCTATGGGTACAGCCCGCCAGCCAGTTCCCCACACACGGCACAGACCACATGTTTAGATCATAACACAACAGTTTCTCTAGGAGAAGGTCATGGAAAACCATACCAAAAGCCTTGGAGAAGTCCAGGTAGACAATGTCCACCACTCACCCCACATCAACCAAGAAGGTAACTTTGTTGCAGAAGATGATCAGGTTTGCCAAGCATGGTTTGTCCCTGGTGAATCTGTGTTGGCTTTTCCCAGTGGTATGCTTCATTTGACATGTGATAGACCCCAGGAAGATTTGTTCCATAACTTTCCCAGAAACTGAAGTAAAATTGATGGGCCTATAATTTCTTGGATCCTCCTTTAAGCCCTTCTTGTAGATGGAGGTGGCATTAGCCTTTTTCCAGCCTTCTGGGATATCCCCCAATCTCCATGACTTCTTAAAGATAGACAAACTAGTTGACATCTAAATCAGGGTGAACCTCCTGAGCCTCATATAATGGAGAGATAAAGACCCTTAGCACCACTCACTTCGGTCTACTGATTGCACTTCTAGTAGGGGAGAAAATGTGTCTAAATTATTAGAAGTTCCCTTGGCTAAGACATTAATCCCTGGATTTAGGTGACAAAATGCTGAGGTCTCCATGCCAGAGAGTGTTATTAGACATGGGGAGTGACATTCAATTGCCTAAACCTAGGCATTTAGTGATATTTTAGATGTAGATTAGCTGTAGGGTATCCACCCTCGCTACCAGCTGCTGCTTCAGAGGATGTGGTTCTTTTCTGAAGCCCTGTGTCATATCTGTCTGTCCCAGACAAACATTTTGGCTACCCAAAGGCCTCTTGATTGGCTCTTGGCACTTCATTTTCAGCAACTGGATAACAATGAGCTTCAGCACCCAGCTGTCTGCTAAACAAAAAAAATATTAAAAAATAGAGCTTTGAACGACAAACTCCACGGATCAGACCAGGACAGAAATCTAATGACTTCCATGGCTTGGGTGCTAACATGCCATTTTTTTTGTCCAGAACGTGGGACAGGGATAGGGAGTGATGGTGATGACTTTAAGTCTGTTTTACCCACAGACGTCTGTGCCTTCCCAAAGCAGAAGCTACTTAATCATATGTCTGAAACTAATGTTAGAAGGCAATACTCTACAAGTCTCTTTAGGCTGTATCTCACTTTCTGTGGAGCAAGTGTTATTTATACTCATGTATCATACCCTCTACACAGCTAAATGGGTTACCAGAGAGAAGAAGATAGGAAAGAAAAATTTTTAAGAGTTTTAGGAGCAGTCAGTTAAGTTTCAAAGATGAAGAAGACTAGATGCACTATACTTTAATTACTCTGAGGTGTGTAGCAGTGGAAAAGGTATTAGCATCATTATTACCCAGTGATTTGGAGATTCAGGTAAATGTATCTCACCTGGCTGTATATGCATAGCTGCACGCATACCTGTACACTTTGTAGTCATGGTGTCTTCAGAGAGTGAAAGGAACTAATGTTCTTCTTCAGTTTTATTTTGCCATCACTCCTGTTGCTTTTTATCTGATAGTTTTCAGAGCACCACATTAGCATTGATTCAGTTAGGTAGGAACAGTTTCTGTGTTTTAACCCAACTTCAAGCTGTGTTGCTGTTGAGCCTGCTATGTGTGTTTCTCTAAACCACTGCACCCAACGTTGCTTGTCTTATGAAAGAGGGCATTGTGAGTAGGGGGTTTTGTGCAGGTATAAAAGGGAAAATGTAGGTTTTTATCTCCTCCCGTGCTTGTCCTGTTTGTACTTGGGTGCTGGTAGCTTCTGTTAAGCCTTAGTTGTGCTTCTGTTTTTTACTGAGACAATCCATAGCACACTTCTCTATTTCTCTCTCCCCACTTCATGTTCTATCCCACAGTGTTTCAAACTGCTTCCTTCCAAAACCAGAACGATTTGTGATGTTGAGATTACCAGCCATATGGTACAGTGAGTAAGTCACACATGTTTTCTCAGTAGCCAGTGGTTGCTGACTGTGAAAGATACACAAACCATTACATTAGCTTCAGTCCTAAGAATTTTAGTCACAATCTCCAAATTTGCTTAAAAAAGCAAGAGGAATGAAATGTCGTACATGTCCATTTTAGACTGACTATTTATTTCAACTCAATACTACTTCTCTGGTTTCCTTTACACTAGCTGTTCCAGCCCTTCATAGGTTTATTGTACACCCATCTCACAGTGACAGAGGAGGAAGTTTCTCACAGCTAAATCTAGTAGGGATGTGTTATTAGTTCAAGTCTTATTATTGCATTTTCTTTTCTAATCAAGGCAAAGAATCTGCCACTAACGATGTAATCCTTTTTCCTGTTGACTTGCTCTTATAGACACAACCATAAAAGCAATGGGTTTGAATGGTTCCTTTGCACTCAGGTACTTTTACAAAACATTGATTACTCCTTATTGTCATTTTGTAGCCACAGTGATGTAGAATTATGTCTTTCAGAGTCATGATTTTCACAAAACTATCTGCATTAAACTGTCTGGAGATAGCTTGGAGGTGATTGATTTTTCAAAGCACTGCAGTGAAGTTTGATTCATAGTTCTGACTAAATGAGCTGTTTGACTGAAACCCTATGCAATCTTTTGAAAATGTATCACTTTCATCAAAATCTACAAATTCTACAAGTTGTATTTAGAATGACATGTCGACTAGTCAGCTCTGAGTGTGCATCCCATAAAATGGTGTGCTCCAAATTAGTCAGTCATTGCCACCTGGCAAGACAAATAGTTTACAAGTGTTTATCAGGCTACTCCTCAGTCTTTGAATTTTCTTTTCAGCATATTCAGAACTATCCCCAGGATGACTGGCATCCCTTTGAACAGCTATGAAGCCATTCACAGCAAAGTTCCTTAAATATATTTGTTTGCTAGACTTAAACATTTAAATTCAGTTATGAAAAGATCCGCTTTGTTCACCATTGTGCTCTTTTTTGGGGTAGATCTGTCTGACTTTACATTCTGTTCTTAGTGTTCCATTTAGTTTTGATACCAGAAAATCAAAAAGGAAAGACACCAATTCAAGTCAACATGTGTGCTGAGATGTCAAAAGGCATAGTGCAGAAATAGCTCTGCGTTGTGGATTTTATGCAAAGTATTGGCATGTATTTGCATTCTAGTATCACTGATTCAGACAGCTTCATACCAGCTGTCATCATCTCTACTACAGTAGTCAGCTGCAAAACAATCAAAGCGAAAATTACTCTATTCAGACAAACTGCTTCAATCCATCTTTGATCTGATCATTCAGAGTCTCGGTTTTTGAAAGAGAACTTCACCTGCATTTGTAAGCATTTACTTTAGTTTTATATTGTACTTTCAAAATATTGTACTAACCACGGAAAGCAGCATTGTTAATTAAATCACATGAGCTAATTAAAACAGTTTCAAGGAAACAATTAACTGACATTTAAACACCAAAAAAACCTTCCTTCTGCTACCTTAAATTGACAAATCCAACTTTAAAATAATCTACAACCAGGATCTTTGTCTTTGTAAAGGCAGAAATTATTAAAATATAAATTTACGCTCCTGTGAACTTTCCAATTATATAGTGAATGAATAACAAGACTGATGAGACTGTGTCCAAAGATTGATAAGACTGAGAAAATCTATACTTTTTTTTTATTTCATATACTTTTATCTTTTCTGAGTTATTTTTGTACTGATAAAGTTGTTGTGTAGGATGTTGGTTTTTTTTTTCCTACTGAAACTGAATTGGTGGAATAGTTTGAATGAAAATAAGAAACCATAACTCTCAAGTATAAATCATGAATTTTTCAACATGGACTTTCAGGTAAGTCAGATCTGTGATCTAATGCTACTTGACTTCAAAAAGACAGTATTCACAAGAAAGAGAGAGTTTAATGCTTCAATTTATTTTAGTTTAGTCAAATGTCTTTGCCCTTCTGAGCATCCTTCTTCCTCATATAATAACTCTGCTATCTTGTAAAAAGTGGCTGTGTCTTAGAACATCTCTTGCTATTCTAAAAGGATGAACCTCAAGATCCATCTTTAACTGCAATAATTCATAGTTTTGTAGAGGTACTAAAAAAACCCATGAGCTTATGAATATCAGGTCAAAAGTAGATGTCTTCCAAGAAGACTGGTGTGAATGTTTCTGTTTGAGGGTACATTTGATAGGTGAAAATTTCCCAAAGACAAAAATTGATTAAAAAATTGAAGAACCTTTCAAATGTAATGAAAGGAGCAGGAGGACTTTTTGGTAAGTGTCAATTAGATATTTCACTAGCTTCTATGTGAGCTCAATCTACCTGTGATTACAGGCATGATTATCTTTTTAGTCAGAAGTCACACATCAGTGTCATTTCCTCAGTGATAAGAAAAAAGATAAACAAAATCTATTTAAAATAATAATATAAATTATGTTTCTGTTTCATCTGATTCAATGTATATCAGCTAGAGATTTAATCGTGGCAGCTATACAGAGTCAAAAACTTTTTTAAAGAACATAAATTCTTCACAGATACATTCTGATTTTTATGTTGTTGATTTTTTTTCCAGTTATTAACATTGGGAGACTACAGATATGTTCACTGATTCTGGGAAACAAAGAAGTGATTTTAGTTTCTTGGATGATATTGCTGCTCAGATAATTTCTATTTATTTTATCTTATTTTATTTTATTTTATTTTATTTTATTTTATTTTATTTTATTTTATTTTATTTTTTTATTCTATTTTTTATTCTATTTTATTTTTATTTTATTCTATGATTGTCTAAGCAGGTGCTTTATCTGTTTTTATGTGCTAGCTTAATTAGTCTAACTAGTCTAATTAGTCTAACTAAGCATATCTTAAGTGTCAGGATAAATAATTGGGCTGTGCATCTCATATGTCCTTATTTGTTTATGTTGATAATCTGGTTATCTGTATTTTTATTTAGTTCCTCTGTCATTAATAAGGATAACTAGAACTGAAGGAAGTAAATTGTATTTTCCAGTGTAATGGTTTCTGTGTTGAGATACTGTGGGTGAGCAATTGGCTTGCAGGCTGGGCTCAAAGGGTCCTAGTAAATGAGGTTATGTCAGGCTGGCAACCAGTCATTAGTGGGTTACACAGGGATCTATCTTAGGACCAGCACTCTTCAATGTCTTTATAAATGACTTAGACTCAGGACGTGAGGGATTGCTTAGGAAGTTCACTGATGACACGAAACTGGGGGGGGGGGGGGCTGTTGACACTCTCGAGGGCAGAGAGGCCCTGCAGAGGGATCTGGACAAATTGGAGAACTGGGCAATCACCAACCACATGAAGTTCAACAAGGCAAGTGCCAGATTTTGCACCTGGGACACGGCAACCCTGGCTGTACGTACAGACTGGGGATGAGATGCTGGAAAGCAGCTCTGTGGAGAGGGATCTGGGAGTTCTGGTCGACAGCAAGTTGAACATGAGACAACAGTGGCCCTGGCAGCCAAGAGGGCCACCCGTGTCCTGGGTGCATCCAGCACAGCATTGCCAGCCGGGCAGGGAGGGGATTGTCCCGCTCTGCTCTGCACTGGTGCAGCCTCACCTGCAGCACTGGGTGCGGTTCTGGGCACCACAGGATAAAAAAGATATAAAGCTGTTGGAAAGTGTCCATAACAGGGCTATGAAGTTGGTGAAAGGTTTGGAGGGGAGTGGTTTAAGTCACTTGGTTTGTTCAGCCTAGAGAAGAGAAGACTAAGAGGAGACCTGATCATGGTCTACAGCTTCCTCACAAGGGGAGGAGGTAGGGTAAGCACTGATCTCTTCTCTCTGGTGACCACAGATAGGACCCGAGGGAATGGCAGGAAGATGTGCCAGGGGAGGTTTCGGTTGGACATTAGGAAAAGGTTCTTCCCCCAGAGGGTGCTGGAGCACTGGAACGGGCTCCCCAGGGAGGTGTCACGGCCCCAAGCCTGACAGTGTTCAAGAAGAGACTGGACAACACCCTCAGACACATGGTGTGAACTGTGGGGTTGTCATATGCAGGGACAGGAATTGGACTCGATGATCTTTGTGGGTCCCTTCCAACTCAGGACATTCTAAGATTCTGTGAGATTGTTTTATTTTCAAATTATTTCATTAGTTGATTAAGTCTGATAAATATACTCTCCAGATTTCCCTCTTCTGTTTCAGAGAATCTCACTTCTGATTTGGTTTACATTCTCTTTGGAAAGGGACTGTTTCTACAGCCTCCATAGTCTATGTGATTTTTTTTCTATGCCTTCCTATTCTTTAACCTTGAGCATTTATTAGTAGTTTTACAGTGCACTCTGCTAAAAGTAGCATTAAAATATGTCTCTCCATCTTAAATAGAAGAATAATCTTAGTTTATTCTTTGGGTGATGAAGGCCACACTGTCTGGAATAAGTTAGAAGAGCCCTGGTATAGATTGGAGCTCTGCCTGGTGAAGCAGAGCATCAGTGAACCACTCTGGGAATAAACAGTCCAATTAAAATGGCTCAACTTAGGGATATAAAAATGAGGTAGGAAAAAAATGTTGCTTTGTTGATGGTAAGAATTTCTATGTTAACAATTCTTTCATCCTGAAGCTCTTTTATTGCATAGCTTGGAATTTGTCAATAGGGTCATGCTGGTGGCTAGCACCAGCCATGAAATTGTGTAAAAAACCCTCCAGGCAGAGTTATAAACCTTCAGAAAAAATCTAACTGTTCTTACACTCAGCAAGTATAAGAGTTAGTATAGATGATGGAGGTCACTATTGAACATTATACATAGTTTCAACTGAAAAAAACCTGTCTGCGTACCCAGTGTTACTGTCTCTTAGAACTCTTCTTCAGAACTGGTCCATATGCATCCTTTTGCAAAAAAAAGAAGAAAAACAAAACAAAAACAACCCCCACAAAAACAAACAAACAAACAAACACCCCCAAACAAACAAAAAACCAACCAACCAAACAAACAAAAAGCCCAAACAAACAAAAACAAACAAAAAACCCCCAAACACGTGGGCATGCTCCAGACAAGGTCTGCATGGGCCTGATAAAGCACAATTTTTCAGCAGCTTTGAGCTGAAAATATCAGGAAAGCATAGCTTGCAGATAAAAATATGCTATTTTATTAGAACAAATGATGTAGTTGAGCGGTGGACAGAAGAGAGAGACTTCTGGGTGTTTCCAGCAGTTCTGCCTGTAAGTACTGCAGGGAAAGACCTATTCAAGAATTCTTACCAGAGTTGAGTCAACATTTCTTATACACCCCCCTACACACCCTGTTCCACTCAAGGCCATCAAGAAGACAACAAATCTCAGATTCCTGAATTGATCTCTTAAAGTAGAAGAAAGATCAGTGGTTCCTGGCCTTTTCAACTAATTACAACAACTTGTCAATTTAAGACCAAAGTTGCACACTGCCAGAGAACATTATCATTCTGTTGGACAGGAAACTTTTAATTTTGTTGTTTCTCAAAAGGATGAAGTTGCATGAGAGGGGAGTCTCACAGCTCCTCAGGGACTCCAGTTGAGGCTAAAAATTAAAATAGGAATAAGAATCTAAACAAAGAAATACAAATCAATACTTCTGTGTATATCTGTAGGTGGGAGCCACAGCTATGACAGCTTCAAACAAATCATATTTAGTATTTTTCCAAGTGATAAGGAGTTTATACAGAGAATATGGAGGTAGGTTGGAACTTTGGAAGAAAGGAAGGATTCTGTAAACTTCAGTGGTTCAGGAACAGTACAAAACATTTCTCCTCACAAGAAAACGAAGTATCTTCTGCATCCATTCCTTCACCCTCCAGTATATCAACAACTTTCTCTCAATTACCATTTGGCTCAAATGAATAAAGAAAGGTCTGCAATCATCCTTTCTGACAGGTCTTTAAACTGTTTTGTTTTGGGTTTTTTCCAGATCATTTCCAACAATAACTGTAATATAAACTTTTATGATAAAAGAAATGTTTTAAAATAGCTCAGGTATTTTTCTAGAGAAGGTGATGTAATTCTTTCCATCAGCAGCAAGAATATTCCACTCATACTTTAGTCTTTGTTTGCTGATAAGTAGAAAAGGAATTAAAACATTAGTCAGTATTTTGATATTTAAAATGAATTATTTTCCTCTGTTCTATTGTCAGTTAGTTTCCATTTTCCAAAAGTATTTCTGTTGCCAAATTTGGCCTCAGAGCGTATTTACACTGTTCTAATGGGACTTGTGTGTGTGTACTTGAGAAAAGAATTTGATTCATGTGTAAGTACTTCAATTTGCCTGAGATGCACTGAGATATTCTTTTTTTATAATTCCTGAGCAGCTGTCTATAAATTTTCTTGGGGCATTTTTTCTGTAGAAGAACATAAATAGTTTGTAGTTATCAAAGGGTAGTAAAAAAAGATGGGGAGAGGCAGGGAAGTAAAACTCTTTTCTTGACTTTAGTTCCAGTTTTAAATTCCTAAGCAATGAGATTAAAGTTTCAGTTCTGCACTAGCTGTCATGTGGACAAGACCACAGCTGGTTCTCACATACATGTTCAAGGGACAATACTAGGAACATCTTCACTGATCTTGAACTTCCTTCTCTTCCTTTGGTGGGACTGAGCACTATTGCAGATGTTCCTTAGGACATGGAGGAGTCCTTCAGCCTGGAGCCATCTCCCTGGGAGCACAGGGCATAGCAGCTGAAGGACTCCATCACATCTCCATGACTACCTGTGTTTTCCAGAGTTCTTGGTAAAAATCTGTGATTCACTCTAAACTTCCAACGCAGCACTGAGTAGGGTGGCAAAAATATGGTGGAATATCATTCTTCTTTGCTCTTCAGAGCACTTATGTGGATATATCCTGCTTTCACTTTGGCTAAGATATTTTAATTTTTTCACTCTCTTAGACAAGTTGGGATACACAGTACTTTCTACTTCTGCTAAGGTACTACAAGTGCATGCTTGATTTTTACTGTGGAAAAAGTTAGTTGTAGGGTCCTGATGAAGAAGTACACCTGCAAAAGATTTGGAAGAGAGATGGCTCAAGTTTGTAATGATTTAAAACAATATTTTGGTAATGCAGGTGATGCTGTTGGTTAAAAAGATGTACCTGTTTAGATGTCTTCCTTAATTGATTGCCTACATTATCATGTAATGATCCTGTTCACTACAACATAAAGTTGCTGGAAGTACTTTTTCATAGAATCATAGAATAGTTTGGGTTGGAAGGGATCTTCAAATGTCATCTAGTCCAAACCCTCTGCAATGAGCAGGGACATCTTCAACTAGATCAGGTTGCTCAGAGCCTCATCCAGCCTGGCCTTGAATGTCTCTAGGGATGGTTGCCCTCTCTGGGCACCGTGGGCCAGTGTTTCACCACCCTCATTGTAAAAAATTTCTTCCTCATGTCTAGCCTGAATCTCCTCTCTTCCAGTTTAAAAGCATTACCCCTTGTCCTGTCATAACACATCCATCTAAAACTTCTGTTCCCATCCTTCTTACAGGCCCCTTTGAAGTTTTGAAAGGCCACAATAAGGTCTCCCTGGAGCCTTCTCGTCTTCAGGCTGAACAACCCCAACTCTCAGCCCTGTCCTCACAGCAGAGCTGTTCCAGCCCTCTGGTCATTTTTGTGGCCTCCTCTGGATCCTCTCCAACAGGCCCGTGTCTTTGCTGTGCTGAGGGCTCCAGAGCTGGACACAGCATTCCAAGTGGGGTCTCACCAGAACGGAGCAGAGGGGCAGAATCACTTTCCTTAACCTTCTGGCTATGCTCCTTTTGATGCAGTCGAAGACACAATTGGCCTTCTGGGCTGCAAAGTGCCCATTGCTGGGTAATGTCAAATCTTTTGTCCACCAGCACCCCCAAGTCCTTTTCATTAGGGCTGCTATCAATCCCTTCATCCCCCAGCCTGTATTGATACTGGCGGTGGCCCCGACCCAGGTGCAGGACCTTGCACTTGGCCTTGTTGAACCTCATGAGTTTCACATAAGCCCACTTCTTGAGCTTGTCCAAATCCCTCTGGATGGCATCCCATCCCTCAAGAGTATAAGCTGCACCACTTGGCTTGAAGGCATTTGAGATGAATGACCTATTATGAAATCAGACAGTGAAGAGAGAAAGTTGCCTTTAAAAGTTATATTGTTTGCTAGGTAGGTAGTAAATGAGTCATAGAGATAAACATTGTAAGTTGTGTTACCTTTCTGCAGTCTTCCCATTTGACATTGTGGATTGTACTTGTTACACAATGAATTATTGTTCCCAAGTTAACTACAATTACAACCCTTCCTGTGGCCTCTGCAGACCTGTGAACAAAGTGAAGTGCTTTTACAACCATGCCATTTCTGAGGGCGGAGCCCTGTCATCAGCCATCTTTAGCACCAGGATTTTAGGCTATAAATCCTGCAGTTTACTGGCATTGCTGCATCTACAGTTTTGTCCCGTCAGTGGTAATTAAAGGTTTATGTAATATACAGTAAAACAGTAATTGACATGTGTGTGCTTTAGCCTGCCAAGTCAGTCATCTTTTAGAAATTCTTTCTCTGTTAGAGTCAGGGAAGAAAATAATATAGTACTGATACTGACTGGAAAAAGCCACTGTGTTGGCTCAAATTTGATCTCAACTTTCTAGGGACAGAATTACATGTTGATATTCAGGGCATTACCAGTAATTGCTAGAGCAGATCAAACACAGCACTGGTAAGAATCCTGCAAGACATTCCTGTAGTAGCATGGAGGATCCCAAACCATGGACCAAAACACTGTTACGCTAAAATGTTGTGCAAGGAAGAAATAAGTGGCTTCTCCTATTTAAACAAATAGGAAATGTGGATGGGGAAATGCCATTGCTGCTAGTGGTGCCAGTACACCTTTGTAGGCTTCTAACAGACCAGAGAATATTTTATCAGTTCTGTGTTTTACAGTTGAAAGCCTTAGCCTTAGCTAAGCCAAAGACTTGTCAAATTAATAAGACTAAAAGGAAATAATGGTAGGCAAGATCGGTAAAAAGAATGAACATTTTATTTCTTCAGCTAGCAGGAATGACAGCATAAGATTATTGATTCAGGTGACTGTAGGCTGTAAAAGATCAGACCTAATTTTCCCAGTGGAGGAATGATAAATAACTACCCTTGTGTAATATTTTTGAGAATACAGCTTTATATCAGTGATCCATTAGCTCGTGGAGCATGTTTGAGGGGGTCAACACCAAAAGTCTCTGTTGCACTGTCAGTACCAGCACTGGGCTGCGGCTTCCATGCAGCTCTTTTGGCTTGCAGAAGTGGTTACAAATAGTGGAAATGATAAGTGCTAGATATGGTACAACCCCAAACAAAGAGATGTTCATGGCCCAGGGATCTTACCATCCAAGTGTAAGAGGGATGATAACAGATGATGTAGCTGGCAAAATGCAAAGAACTGCGAACACTAATCACTGCTCAGCAGTGGATTTGGCAGACTAAGGCTCACAATCAGACTTTTGCAACAAACTTTAAGTCTCAATATAAAGAGCTTTACAGGTGTTTGTGTAGAGAAGGATTCAGAAATGTAAAGGGCGACACAAGTGACAGAAGCAAAGTGTTCTTTGAATTGTGGAAGTGCGGCATACCTAGATACTTTCAACAATAAAGGTGGCCACATTGTGTTTTCCAAGGCCAGAGGAAAGGATGTTTCATAAGCGAGATGATGACAAGTATTTACAGTGCAAGAAGACTGTTTTGAACACATAGCCTGGACAGTGTCCAGCTCATTTGTTTTCAGAAAATGAAACGTGAGAACACGACAAGGTTCAGAACAGGGCTCAAGTGCAGAAGGTTTTTAGACCTGCACGGGCTCTGAGCAAAGCCAGCTGGAGTGTCTCTGTATCACCTTTGTGAAGCACGGAACTGGCTCCAGGCTGAACCCAGGTAAGAACAGACCACTGACAATTTTCTCTAAACTCCATTGGAAATATTCAAAACCGATAAGTTTGGACTAAGGTCAGCAGCAGAGCGACTGACGCTCACTCTGGCCTGTATTTTGGGTAGGATTCTGATGGTTATATAGTCATGAGGTTCAGGGACACCATGGAATAAAGACAGTAAAGAATTAAGCGTTTAACTGTAGTGAATTATTGCCAGTATCTTCAAAGCAAACCCAAAATGTTTTTACAGAAAATAAGGCAAGGTTAGAGCGAGAGGTTTATAGTACACGACGCTTGTGGTAGATGTATTTATTACATATTCACTGTCTTGATAAGGGACGAGTTCATCACCACTGTGATGGGTGCTTGATCCTCCCGGAAAAACAAACAAACCAACAACCCCCGACAACAACCCGCGCCCGCCGCGGTGTGAACCGCAGTTTCCCCGCACTGGACCATGTCCGTGTTGCCGGGTCTCCCCGCGCTGGCCGAGCACGTGTCTCCCGCAGCGGAGTGAGGGGACAAAGCGGCCCGGGCGGGCGCACCCTCCGCCCCCTCTGCGCCCCGGGGTGCCCGCCCGCGGGGGCCGCCAAGGGCGCCCGCTGCCCGGCCTCGCTGTCCCGGGCTGCCCCGTCCCGTCCCCGCCCCCGGCGCCGCGCCGGGAGCCGCGGCCCCCGCAGGCCCCGCCCCGGCGGCGCTGGCGTAGGCGGTGACGCTGCGCCCCGCGCGGGGCACAGGCCGGGTAGCGGCGGGCGCCGTTCGCTGCCGGGCTCGTCCCGCGGCGGCCGCCCGCTCAGCTGGGCCATGCGGTAGCGGGCTGCGGCGGGCCCGGGCTCTCGGCGGCCATGGAGCAGCTCCCAGGCGGCCGGCGGCCCCGGCTGGTTTCCTCGCTGGGGCTGGGGCAGCGCTCCTGCGAGGTCACCTTAGACGAGGAGCGGGGGGGAATCGCCTGGCGCGACCCCCGCCCGCCGCGCCGCGGCAGCGGTGAGTGGAGCGGCGGCCGGGCTGGGCGGAGCGGGCGGGCGGTAGCGCACCTGCCGCGGCCTCGCGGTGGGCCGGGGCCGCCCGAGGGGCCGTCTCTCCTCGGCGGCGGAGGAAGGGCGCTCGCAGCGTCCCCTGCGGCGTGGGGCAGGGCGGCCTCGGGCGGGGATGCTGGCGGGGGCGGCCTGCAGCCGGCCCTGCGCCCGCCGGGCGCTGCCGGAGCCGGGTCTCACGGCGGCGGGCGGCTCTCGGCTCAGAGCGCGCTGAGCGGTCAGAGCCGGCTGTCGGCGCTGAGTATTTCCCGTACTCGGGCGCCTTTTCACCTTACGAAGGGAGCGCAGCAGCCTCTGGGGTTCAGAGTCCGAGGGTGGAAGGTGAGGGCGGTTCAGTCACACGCAGGTACGGGCGGTGCGGGAGCGGTGCGGGAGCGCCGGGTCCCCGGGAGCGGGGCAGATGGAGCCGGGGCCGAAGCTGTGCCGGGACGGGCACGGGCAGACAGCGGCTGTGCTGAGCCATCAGCCCGTTAATCGGCTTGTGCGTTTGGAAACAAAGCTGAAAGCTGCTCACAGAGAGCCGCACACACTGCGTGTGAGGGCAGCAAGTTGTCTGTTCCACGGAGAAGGCAACTCGAACATCTGTTTTGAGAGTACCCCTGATAACAAAGGGAGGAAAAGCGTCCCTGCAGCTTGATTTGTTTAGCTGAACCCCATTGTTTCTTGGCACTGTGAGTAGGTATCAGCATGTAATTTGAAGCGTTGTATTTAAATTAATCGTAGCAAGACATAATAGACTTGCAGAACATTAAAAGCAACTTCTTTTTTTTTTGGTTACATGACTTGTGGTTAAAAACCACTGTCGTACTGAGGCAGTGTTCCAGGCATTTTATTTATTTATTTATTTATTTATTTTCAAGTAAGGTTTTTTTTAAATCCCTTTGCTTTCTAAAGGGCTTCATGGATATTTCCAAAGAAAGTTTAACTTTTGCGAGTTAGCTTGTAATGGGGTAACAAAGCTGTTTATAGTTCACCTTTTGTGCAATTAGAATAGTGATCAGTTACAAAACTGCAAGTGGGAGAGGTTACTGCTGAAAATACCTGACAGAATTTCAGAATAACTTCTAAAAATGTCTGTACATGAAGTATATCAAGCTTTCTACTACACTTCAGGTGGTATTTTATCAGCATCTTTGCCCTTGGGGTTTTTATATAGTAATTATTCCCGTTTTTAATATAGCCTTATTAGCATGGTATGTGAACATCTGAAAATGTGTAATGTCCTTCTTTTCACAGCAGCTGCTGTTAGAGTGGAAAACTGCTGTCATCCTCACTTTAGAGCTTGGAGGAACTGAGACAGAATAAAACTGATAATAGAAAGGTTGACTAGAAGTTTATCTGAGAAAGGTTTGAATATAGATGTCTCCAGTCCCAGGCAAGTTCCCAAACATAAATAGTTCTTTTCTTCTTACCATCTACCTTTCTTTAAATATTTTCCTGATTTTTATCGTAGTATTTTATTGGCCTGAGGCTTTCTGAAAAAAAAAAGGTGAGGGAGGAGAACTCAAAAAGAATGGTAAGAATTTGATGTAGTTTGCATAACTGAGAATTGGTCATGTTTAAAGTACATCTCTTCTTACTCATGATAGCATAAACCCAGAGTTTGTTATCCTTCCCCTGTTATTGTGTGAATACAATTTGACATAATATAGTTTTTATCAGCACTACTGCTGAAAAAAAAAGTATTGGAAAATTCCTGCCCTTACTTCAGGTGTGCAGATAAATGTACTTAAGAAATTGAAGACAAATTAGTTCTTTAATTCTGCCAAGATTAAGATATCGGTGTGACAAATAAGCTGCGTACTTTTCAAAATGAAATAAAATTAATCTAGATAAAGGTATCTGGATCTTAAATTTAAAATATAAAGTTTCAAAGCCTTTTGAGACAATTGCTCCCACTAGGTAAAGTAGCCCCTGCTTTGGAGAGGTTGTTTTTTTTGAATTGTGTAAAATCCTTCTAAAAATGCCTTTGCGTGGTTACTAGTTGGCTGCTCTGTAGGCCGGAGGAAGTTCAATGGGAGCTCAGTTGACTGTATGATGACTTCTTTTAGACCATGCAAGAGTGCCACAAAATTACACTAGCTCTTTTACTAGCGCTCTAAAGTTTACAACTTCTTACAGTTGTTTTTACAACTTCTAAGTTGTAAGTTTTCTTGACTTACTCCTGGTGAGCCAAACCAAGTAGGAACATGTCCTGAAGCATGTTCCGAAGTGGATGTCAGAATGCTGGGAATCGTGGACGGAGAGCGGGGCACAGTAAACCAGACTCTTCTTGAGGCAGTTTCTGAAGCAGTACCCAGTTGGAGATTCCTGAGGAGGCAGGTCTGGTTACCGAGTGTGGCTGCCATCCTGTAGCATGGCTATTTACAAGATTTTGGAGAATATTATATGGAATCAGAACAGAAAAGGGAGGGTGGGAGGAAAAAAAAAAAAAAACATGCCTAAGCATTCTGGAGGCACAGGTATAATTGATGTAGAGAGCAATTCAGTAGAAGATTTACCTCGCCTTAACACACTGGTTATTTCGTGTGTTTCCTGCACTTGTGCTTCAGTACCATGACAGTTTTGTATTATTGCTGTCCTGTTGTATTTAAGTTCTTTTAAGACCTTGGATGGCTCATGGTGTTCTCTACAATTATTTTGGAAATATGACAGCATACATGACAGGATATGAATAAACTTTATAGTATGGAAGATGGTTAGTTAGAAGCATATAATTTCAGAGGAGTTGCTTGACCAAGATTGGTATCTTTTTACCATTTAGCCTTTGACTACGTGACTACTCTGCATTATGCCTAAATACAGACTTAATTATGCAGTATAAAAGTGCTATATTTTTTGTTTTGTGGATAGTTATTCCAGTGAATGATTGTCTTTAAACTGAAAAAACTCAGTGAGGGCTGCTTATTTTCTGAGTATTTGTTACTGTCTTGGATTTAGTTGTGTAAGTAAAAATTGTTTGGTGTATACTTTGTCAAGGTTTTCAGATTTTGACAGGTAAGGAACTAGGTGTGTTGTAGAAGTGTTGAAATATCTCCCTCTCCCTGTTGTATCCAAATTCAGGAAGAGATAGGAAACAGTAGAGATTGTCCTATTGTCCAGGCAAATATAGTTGTCCAGAGTATGGTGAGATTTTTGTGTTTTATCATCTTTGTACAATGATATTAAAATACATACACATTTTTAAACCCCATTCTGCCAAAATACATTTTGTGAATAAAGTAGTATTGATTCAGGATAATTGTTTTTAATGCTATCATTAAAAAGATGCCAACAACAACAACATGTTTGTTCAAGTTGTGGCATGTTTTTAAAACGGTAAATCCTAAATACTGTTGACTTTCCTTCCTACTGTTAGACCTTGTTTAACAGCACCGTATTTTCAAGCTCTGTCTTTATTGTAATGAGGTTCCCATTTCACATTCTTTGGTTCATTAGACTTGTTTGAATTTAGAGGGAAAAGTTTTATCTGAAATTTTTCATGTGTTTCTTGGTTACTTTTAGCTATGTCCTTTTTTTCCTAGGCATGTCTTCATCTTCAAATGTTCTCAAGAACATTGTTTTTCAGCATCGTAATATTTCTTCATGAGATTTAGTTGTTAGTCATAAATAGCATATGCAGAGCTGGGCAGGTCAATTTTTTTTAATCATTTCCTCATATTGATGGTGTAATCAGTTTTTTCTCTAGTAACAGAGGATAAAACTTTGTGTACCAAATTTCTTACCAGATTATATATTGTACATATGTATTTACAGGTATTTTAGCAGTATAGACTAAGATTGTATTGTGCCTGGTACTGAGGCATTACAAACACAGAATGAGATTCTCTTGGTGTTGTGCTTGGGGCTTTTTTTGTTGGTGGTGGTGGGGTTTTTTGTTTATTTTTTGTTTGTTTGGGGTTTTTTTGTGAGTTTTTAAAGTAGAAGTATAAGGAGCATGATCGAACTAGACAGCAAACTGTGTGCCTTCACATATTGTGTGCACTTTTTTACCCCTTCTTTTTCTCCCTTCAGAATTCTCCTCCCTCAGTGTGTCTTTTCCAGCTTTCTCCCCAAAACAACCACCTGAGGAAGCCTCAGTACTAGTGTTCAAAAGACTGACGGCATTCTGATGTTGTGGATTCTAAAGAATGCTCAGTTTGGAAACAAGGCCTGTCCAGCACCTGCAGTGTGTTGGTGCATCCTTAGTCAAGGTCATTTTTCATCAGTCATTCCCAATTGGCAGTGGGCATGTATGGAAAACTGTACCATGTTTTTCTCTAGACATTTCCACTGACTGCATTGAGTCAATAGGATGTGGGGGATACCAGCTGTAGAAAGCATTGTGTCATTGGAATGTGTCTTCTGGAAGATGCGTAAATTCAAATACAGATGCATACTACATTAAATGATGCATGTTTTTCAGAATACACCTCTTTGGTGTTGTGGTGTTTTGTTTGTTTTTTTTTTTCCCTTAAAATGAAGAAGTGCATCTTATTTCTTACTTTAGCATTGAAATATTCATAGTTGAGTTGAAAAGCTTTAACTTAGAAATTAAAAAAAAAGGAAAACAATAGTATGACTTAAATATGCAAATTGATCCAAGGTGATATGTAATGTGAAGTAACAGCTGTGTGTCTGATCATATGAGGAACTGATCTATTTTCTGTTGATTTACAAAGTACTTGAAGATTTCCTTTTTTTAATAAAAAGCCAGTTTTCCTATACATGGGTCTATATTGTGAGATCATGGCTTTCAGATGTTTCTGTGACTCTTCCACTAGTTTTGAATTAAGTAATTTATTCATCATGCCTTTTTTCATCCCCTTCCCTCAGGATATGAATTCTCTGCAATTCTACTCTATATCCCTATCCACCATCTTCTCTTATTCTGGTCTTTATTGGACAGAGCTTTCTGTAGTCCGTGATCAGTATAATGCAGTGTACTTTCTGATAGAAAACATGCTTGTTTTCTTGATTTTAGGTGAAGGCAAAGTTTAAACTTAGGACAAGATAACTTACTGTTCATGTGGCCTGTAGCAGTAGTTTAGTTTTCAAAGTGCTGGAAAAAATACTTTAAATCTGAACCGCAGCTTTTTAGTTGTTAATATTTTTCAGTCACAAGAGTATGCTAACAATTTAAATTAATCCTGAATGACACTGCATCCATGGGCCTGAGCTTAATTTTAAGTATAAACCAGATTATGTGATCAACAATATTTTTGTGCTTTTGCACGTGTCTCTGTTGGTTTGAGCTAACACATTACTGAGAGGGGAATTTGACCTGTAGGATACGTAGCTGGCAGTGATAAATGAACGAATCTTGACTTGAATTCTGAGTGAGTTTGCTTGTAAAGTCAGGAAGTGTTCTGTGGGAGTGGCAGACAGTGATGACGCACCAAAAAGCCTTTCTTAACGCAGAAAAACATACTGCACAGCTGCTGGCTATGTTTTTCACAAAGCAAGCCTGCTGTTAGCATGCTTACCTTGTTGCTGTGTGGATTTTTGTATTTTGTGGGTTTGGGGTTTTTTTTCTTCCTCCCACTTGCTTAATGTAGGGAAAAGTAGTATGTGTCTAACACGGTATTTTGCTGATTTGTCAGTTTGCACTTCAAGAAGAGCATCTGTTAAGGCTGTAAGAGTGCTGTGACCCAGGAGTGATGACTGGCACAACCAGTGGGCTGGGGAGACTGTCTCCTGTCCATTGTGTGTTTGGCTTGCCTTTTTTGTTGTTTGGTTGGGTGTTTGTTTTGTTTTTGTTGTTTGTTTTGGTTTTGGTTTTTTCCTTTTTTGTTTTTTTGCCATGGCCTTTCGTGCAGCTGCTCTGGCCTCATTGTCTTTAGTGTGTCATGTATGCTAGACATTGAACAAGGTGAGACATGAAAACGTAAATGAGATCTTTGAGATTAAGCTTAAGAAAATTGAAAAGTATTTAAGTATTTCTGAACTCAAAATTCAGTTTCGTGAATCTAGATGTGTACATTCAAAAATTTTGCCTGGAATTTTGTCTACGAGCTGTTTTGTGCTACTTGGTTGAGCATATTGCACTGAGCAAATAAAATTATTTGTTTGGTATGGTCTGAGCCCATAGTTGTTTTTTTTTTATTGATGTTGATCTAGTAGTGGTCGTGTGAGTACCCTTATTTTTTTTTATGTGGCAGTAAGATTTTCAGTAATTTGGGAGAACTCAGAAAGGTCTTTATGAGGAAACACCTTTATGCTAAATCAGTGGAAGAAATGGCTCATGCTACTTGATAATAGGGTCAATGGTACAAAAGTAGGTGTGTGAAAGGACTATAATTAGTCATATTTAGATGGACAAATTCTGGAGTTCTATTCAAACACAAATGCCGCTGCATTTAGGTTTGTTTTTATAAGCTGTAGGGAATGTTCTGAATTACATGTTTGTATTTGAGACAGATTAGCATCTTTCTGTCCCTAAGCAATTCTGGTATTAGGTAGTGTAGTTCTTTGGCTGCTTTAAGATTGTAGTATATTATCAGGGGGTGGGGTTACTTGATACTTGTACAGTGCCAAGTAGTACTGAAGGCTGCAATCAGCATAGCTGGTATTCATAGTTCAGAAACTTCTCAGACTTTTACCAAACCCAAAGATTTACAGAGGGAAGGTGGGATCACCCTGTTTTTTGCTTTTATTTTTTCTTTCTTTTTTTTTTTTTTACAGGAATATGGTTTTTTTTCAGGTATTTAACTTTTGTGACTTAAGATTAGAAAATGCATATATTTAACTAAAATACTCTTTGCTTTTTTGCTGCATCTGTGAAGAGATTTGCTGGAAAAGCAGAACTTCCAGTCTTGTGACTGTCAGAGGGAGAATACATCTGAAGAATTAGGAGAGGTTAATAGAGTTGGTCTCAAGGTCTAAGGTTGTTAATATAAACTATTTAGTATGTGGGACTCCCACTACAAGAAAGACATTGATGTGCTGGAGTGTGTCCAGAGAAGGTCAACGAAGCTGGTGAGGGGCCTGGAGCATAAGTGTGATGAGGAGCAGCTGAGGGAACTGGGGCTGTTCAGCCTGGAGAACAGGAGGCTGAGGGGAGACCTTATCACTGTCTACAACTACCTGAAAGGAGGGTGTAGCATGGAGGGTGTTGGTCTCTTCTCCCAAGTGACAGGTGATAGGATGAGAGGAAATGGCCTCAAGTTGTGCCAGGGGAGGTTTAGGTTGTATATTATGAAAAAATTCATCACAGAAAGGCTTGTCAGGCATTGGAACAGGCTGCCCAGGGTAGTGGTGGAATCACTGTCCCTGGAGGTGAGGTTCTTAGGGACATGGTTTAGGGGTTGACTTGGCAATCATAGAATCATTTTATTTGGAAGAGACCCTCAAGATCATTGAGTCCAACCATTAATGTAACTCTAGCACTAAACCATGTCCCCAAGAACCTCATCTACATGTGGGATTTGAAAGCTTAAGGATTCATGTGAATGCTCCTCATTCATAAGCCAGCTACTTACTTGAGAGTAACAAATAGCCTCTGTAGTCTCTCTGCACTAGATTTAGTTGCACATTCTTTGAAATAGCTTGTGCTATTCACTGTCAAATATCTGGACTAGGCGTCATTGAAGGGGCAATTTCATTACTCTGAAATCAGTGTTGCTGAATTTTGGCTCATACAAAAATGTTTTCATACTTGTAATGCCTAATTTTCTGAGAAATCAAAGACATTTAAAATGTATTTGGGGTAGTTCATAGGTGGTTATGGATTATGTGCTTTGACTTAAGGGAAAAGGAAATGGAAAACTATTTCTACATATGCTCTTGGTTGTGCTGATTGAGCCGCTACTCTGATTGTATGTCTACATCTTATTATACATAGAAATAATTATTCTGGTGCTGTTTTAAGATGTTAATGTGTAAGATCTTGTATTCATACAGAAAACTGTTTTGTGCCAACCTCTGAGATCATTGCTGTAGAAGAAACTGAACCAAACAAGAAGCAACATAATACTGGCAAATGGCAAAAAATGGCAAAGCCACATGCTTTCACAGGTAAGCATGCTTGTGCTAATTAGTTTTTCAGAGGTACTTTAGGGCAGACTCAATCTTCAGAATTTTTTTAACAGAAATGATGCATTAAAAAAACAAACAAAAACCCACCACCACCACAACAAACAAACAAAACCAAGAACCAACCAAAAAACCCACAAAACCAACCAAAAAACCTCCAGAGATCTGCCAGTTTACATTTAAATAGACTTATTTTGAAAAATAAACCTCTTCCTTTAAGAACATATGCTAGTTTTAGTTATTTAATGAAGGTCTAACTGATGTCTTACATTTCTGCTGCTGAATGACTCTGCAGGAGGACACTTGCTTTCTACTACTCGACTAGAAAATTGAGAGAGACTGGAAAAATTACTTCTAAATGTTTGTGGCATTTTTGTTTGTTTGTATTAAAATTATCCTTAACCATCAGTATGTGTGCATTTATGTCGTGCAGTACTTTTCTCACTTAGTCCTTCAGTAACAATGATTGGTGATACTGTAGATGGAAAGGTAACGATGCTTCTTGTCTTACCGTCACCGTTCTTAATGCACAAGAAGACTCTAAAATTTCAGCTCTGTGAAATTAAATTCACCCCACTGATTACAGGGGAGATGATGTGTTTGTCTTATTCTCCTAAGCTTATGGCTTTTTATATCATGTAGACGCTGCAGACTTCAATATGGATAAAATAATATATAAGCTTAGTGAACTTTTATATGTCTACAATCAGCTTGTGGAAAATGGATTGTATGTAGTTTAAAAAGAAGTTTGGGTATCTACTGTAAGGTAATGACCTAAAGCAAGTGATTTCATTTGTTTTCATTTTGACTTTTTACAAATGTCCTGTTCATGCTCCAAATGCTGCTGTCATTTGCAGAAATGTGTAGTGAGGGTTAACTACCAGTTTTTTCCAAAGGTAGATATTTTGGAGCTCTCTCTGAAATGCATTTGTCATTTCCTAGAGCTGTCTCATGTTTCCTTTTTTTTTTTTTTTGAATTTGAATAGTCTACTATGTGAAGAAGGCCCGAAATCACCGCTGGCGGTGCAGTGATGTGACATTTTGGTGTGTTGATGAGCACTTGTGTAATCAGTGGATACAGGCGCTGAAAGAATTACTTGAAATGCAGAGTAAGTTTGACTAAACTACTAACATTTGCAGCATCATTTTACAGGCATGTATGTCAATTAATGGTATTTTGATATATCTGTTATTTTAATGTATCTGTTTTTCTGAACTGTTAATAGCGGCTTATGTTGAAAAGTTGAGGGAACTGAGAGATGAAGTGTCTCGTTCTTCTTATCAGTACTTTTTGTATCTTGTGTATTCACTGAGTTGTACTGAGTGTTTAATCACTCAGGACTACAAGTGTCTTGAATTTACATCTGGGCAAATTTTTTTTTCACAAATTAGTGACACTTTAGAAGCTTAGCAGAGGCTTTAAATGACTGTAGCTTTGGGGAAAGTAAAGGGCAGATGTAAGCTCAGAGATCTGAGGTACTCGAGAGGTCTGAGGACAAGGATTGTAGCAATTGTGAAATTTATGGGTGGCTTTTTGTGTGTCTGTTTAACCTTTCTAGTCTCTCTTATCAACAGCGTTCCTTACATAGTAATAGTTCCCACTATTAATTTCTGTGACTCTAGACCTTTTCCTCTTGGAAGGCTAGCAGTAGTTTTGCAGGAATTATTCCTGAAAGAGATGCCTTGATGGATGTCAGGGAGCAGCAGGAGCAGAGCAGCTCCATGACAGAAGGGAGGTCAGGGATGACCATAGCACTGCGGTGCCCTCACCCTGCAGGGTGCAGTCCCACTGTGTCTGAGCAGGGTTGGGGATAGCAGCAGGTCCTATTTACAGCACAGGTGATATTTAACAAAAAATGTTCTGAACAGGCATTGGAAACAGGCATCTTACTAATGTTTTTGTTTTGTGTATGTTACACAAGGTATGTAGCTTCCAATAACATATTTCAAAAACTGGTGTTTTTAGACCCATTCACTACACCTGTGAGAGATGTGGCCTGGGCAGTCATCTGGGTTTGAGTGCAGGTGTTCATTCTGTTGGTAACGAACTATTTCAGAAAAAGTAACAGCCTAGCTTGGATGCATTTATAATGCAGTTGTGCTAATCTAGTAACTCTTTAAATTCTTTCCTTTTAAAAGAATGCCATCCGAGGAAGTGCAAATGTTATAACAGATCTTTGTGTTCTATGTGGAAAAGGAAGGCTCTAGGTGCAGTAAGCATTACTGTTTGTGTATATGTTAGTACAGAGATGTAACAATTGTTTTCATTGCCATCACCAGTGTAAATCCATGACTATTTGAACAAAATTGAGATGGTGATATCAAAAGTGTTTTCTAGGTGGGGAGGGGTTACACTAAAAGGCAAGCACTTGCTGTGCAGCATGTAGTTTTGTGAGGTATTCTTATTGTGTATTTAACACAGGAAGGAAATGTATTTTAATCATGTTACTAAAGCAGGTACATTGTTTAAATACATGAATGTAATAGTATTTCTATGTATGCTTCACTCACAAGTTCCTTTCCAACTGTTCCTGGCTTTAGTGTCTTTTGTCTTGTATGTCTGTGATACTAATGTAATTTAGTGGGAAGGTACTGTGAGAATAATATACATAAGAATGTGAGACATGGAGTCAGATAAAATTATTCTGAATTTCACCTGCTGTCCTACTACCAGTTTGTTCAATGCTGTCAGTGTACTCAATATAATAAAGAGGATGGATCAAGCAGGCTTTTATAGCTCTTTGATAAACAGTTATGGAGTTATAAAAGGCTTGTATGCTGTATGCACTTTGTTTATAGGTTTGTTTTTGTATAGCTTCTTGAATTTCTGTGTTGTGTACAAAAGCAGTGTACTCTAATATTTTTCCTTACTGCAGAGTCTAGACCAAAGCAGTTGCTTGTGTATATTAATCCATATGGAGGAAAAAGACAAGGGAAACGGATTTATGAACAGAAAGTTGCTCCACTGTTCAGTCTGGCTTCTATCTCCACTGATGTTGTTAGTGAGTAATGAGTATTTTAATTTCTTAATAAACTCAGTATGAACTCTTTAAAACATATCTGAGGAGCTTAAGTTCTTTCTGTTACTTACCTTTTCTAACTAAGGAAATTAAACTAAGTGATAAAAAGGGAATGGCATAAGGTCAGTTATCTGGCTACCTATATCATTTTTCTGCTTACTAAATTAAAATTTCAGCTACTTATGAGCTATTTGAGCTCTTCCTTTGTTAGATACTGTCTTCTCTTCTTTTTCAGTTTTACTGTTAAAACCAATTGTTCATTTGTACAATTTTTTTTAGTGGAATATTTTTCTATATATACTGTAGTGCATGGCTCTCTCAATTCTTTCCTTGGCATAAAGTCTTTTGAAATGGGTTTTGTGGGCAGACTGTTTTATGGTCATATTGGTAATAGAATCAAGGTTATTAATTCATTAGTAACCTACTTTCTAAATTGTGTATTATATACCATTTTATAGTAGTGTTATAGTAGTAATTTTTAATGTGTTTATTTCTTCATAGTAACTGAACATGCTAATCATGCCAAGGACAATTTATTGGAAGTTAATATTAATAAATATGATGGGTAAGTAGCTTCACATATGGGTTTTTTTTCCCCTTTCTAGCTGATATATTCTATAATCTGTCTGTTCCTGTCTCTAATTTAAAATAGTAGCATTCGTTGCTGATACATTTGTTGTACCAGCTGTAAGTTCTGGAGCATGTTACTTCTCCTAGGGGATCCACATTTAGGACTATCAAAGGAAAACTAAACCTTTTCAGTAAACCTATTCAATACACAATATATTCAAGTGTAGAATAACAATGTCTACATGAGATTTGTGTTCGTAAGATGACTGTAGGATTACTTCTGCTCCTCCAGTAGCTGAGCATTCTGTGATAGCTTGAAAGCAACCCTGAAATGTTTTGTGAAATAGGTGATCTTGATATATACATGAGTCCAGAACACTGCATTGGTAGCAGTCAGACTGTGTACAGAAACCATGAAGTGTTTAGAAATGTTTCAGATAGTTCCTTTCGCTATGTAGGAATGTAAAAATAATGGCTACATCATTTGGCTTCGTTGGTGTTTCTTCTGTTGTGGAATTACTGTTTTAAAGGATGACCGAACTGAATGGTAAAATTGCATTCCATTATTAATTCTGCTGTAGAAGCGGAATATTTTAATAAATAAGCTAGTCATTCCAGTTTCCAGTTCATGACATGAAACAAGTTACACAGCTGGAAAATGACGAAAATGTATGCAGAACCTCTTGAGGTAAATAATCATAACTATAGGATTTAAAAATAGTATCTTGTTGTGCTTGTTGACAGGTACATTTAAACTGAGTTACAAAAATAAATGTTTTTATATTTTCACAGTACTTTTGCTGGGTAGCAGATCTATATGCATTATATACATTGAGTGAGGGCAGGTTGAATTCCAAGACCTCATCTGCTTTAAAATGTGGTGCCTTTAAATCAGCAGTTTTGTCTGTGTTGGGATTTTTCTTAATTTTGCAGAAGTGTGAGGAAGGGAAACTGGGGTCCTAGAAAAACCTGGTTAGTGAAGATTCTTTTTACTTTTAATTTAGGTGATTGAAAGAGATAATACTGACAGTTGGTTAAATTCTGATACACAGCAGAAAAGCGAAGCAAGCATACAAGTCTGTTTCTTTGGTGAACAGTGATGCTAAAAGGGAGTTCTTGTATTAATAATGCTTTCTAAATAACAGATCCAATGGCTAGATGGAAGATTTTTTTAAATGGTTGAACTGCATAAAATTCATGTGTTTCTTCCAGTTTGATTGACTGTCCTTATATACAGGAGAAGCTTCTTTTGATTCTAATAAGTGGCTTTCCCTCCATTCATTGATGAGTTTCTTCATTTAATCTTCAGATTCCCTATTCAGCAAAGCCATGCCTGTAATTTTGGAACTAGATACAGGCTTTATAATAAGTGCTTCACTGCTTTCCAAGTGTATTTACTTGAGACAGCTTATTTAAACTTATCTTGTGCGTGTTTCCTGCTTGTTCTTCCCTTTTCCCCTTGTAAGAATTTCTTATGGCAAGAGTACCAATGTACTAGCTTAGTGACAGAACAGCTGCTCTTTCAATACATTTACTTAAAATATTCATTCACTTACCATATTGCAGATTTTTGTACATTGTTGTGCAGAACAACTAGAGCATGCTTTAATATTGTACAGGTAATGACCACGTTTAGAATAAGTCTGACTTGTATGGATCGCTGTGGTTCCTTTTCCATATACTGGTTGTACAAGCCTTTGTAAAACTGTTTCAAGTTGTTTTTTTCCCCAGGTTCTTGAATTAGTTTACAGAATGGTTGAGATTAGAAGGGACCATAGTTCTTTTAAAATTCATTTGTCTTATGGACTTGCTTCTCCTGAAGTCCTTTAGCATATATAGTTTACTGTTATCATCTGTCAAAAAAGTTAAGTGCTGGTCCATTAGAAAAAATAAACCCAAAATAGAAGAATTGCTCTAAGAAGATCTCTCTTACAGTAATTCTTCACTGTGACTCAAATATTGGTCATCTGATGTTTGCAATGAATTTATCATGCTGATATTGTGTATGTGAACTTCTTCATCTGTCCATATTTACCTATGATAGGTATAGACCTTAGTTGTCATTTCTGAGTAGTTGTTATAAATAGAACACTACTGAGACAACATTGATCTTGAACTGATGTGGAAATTTTGGTCCACTTCTTTCTTAGAGTCTGTAGAGAAAGATGAGATGGGCTGAAGTTGAATAATGTCGTTAAGCTATGAGAAATTCATTAAGAAAATGAAAACCAAACATCCCTTTCTCCCTTCTCTCCCAGTCTCTTAGGTCTTGACTTACAGTTAGACAATGTATGTTTTTTAGACTCTCTTCTCCATTCATAGAGAAATTAATGTTATTTTTCAAGCTTCCTTCTGATGAAAATATAATAAGTAAAATTAAATCATCAATACTTAAAAATTAAATAAACTAACTTGTCCTATGAAATACGTTCTTATTCTGCAATATCTGTTGCTGACTATATGGAAGAGTAAGTATTAGTTTATGTATTGGAAATGATTTATGTAGATTAACAGTAAACAGTCCTGAACATGTATGCTGGGGACCACATGCATAACTTTGGATTTGTCGTATGTTCCTTTAAAGTGTATTTGAAGCTTTCCAGTTAAAGAATATTTATATTTTTAGAGTTCAAGGTGTGCATTTGATTATTGTGCATGGAATGTACGCTGCTGTAAAACAGTGTCTTCCTAGTATTTGCTTGGCTGTGGACTCTCTGCTGAGCTTTAACATGCTGAGGACCTGTGTAGCTGCTGCACCAGCTCTGACCTGAATGAAGTTTGCAAAATGAAGTTTTGCATCTGGCAACATTTAGAACTCTCTTTCATTATGAATGATTATGTAGATATACATGACTTCCGTCTGTTAAATGGGGTCTCAGCATGTTCAGAAGAGCATGCTAGCATGTACTCTTCTGGTTTTTGACTTTCATATAATGTATATCCCTATTAAATTAATAATGTAAAGTATACTTCTGCCTGAAGCCACCAATATTAACTTTTCCCTTTTCAGTAAAGGTACTTTACTTCCATTTTGTTTACTGAGAAAGATGTATGTAAAGTCCTGTTTAGTGTTTTCCTTGTATAGTGGATTTCTGCTGCTATTTGTCCTGTCTGCATAGAGCAATAGAGGATAAAGAGGGTTTTTTTGGTTGCATTCCAACTTTTTTCTTTTCTAATGTTACAGACATGTATGTCTAGATGCAATTGTGGTTGTGTAACTTGATTTTTTTTTTCCTTATTTCCTTCTGTTTATTGTGAAGTTGACTGTAGACTACTATATTCTGTAAAAATGGAGGGGGAAAATAGAACAACTATTTTTGATGTGCCCAGTGCATGCCCTAAGTAGAATACTTGCCGTGTTGTTTATTGACCGTTAGTGTGCATTCTAATTTGTGTTTCCTGGCAGTGTTGTTTGTGTTGGTGGGGACGGCATGTTCAGTGAAGTGATGCATGGTCTCATTGGAAGAATGCAGAAGGACTCTGGCATAGACCAAAATAATCCCAAAGCACCGTTAGTCCAATGCAATATAAGGATTGGCATAATTCCTGCTGGTAAGAAAGGGTTAACTTTTAGTTTACTTTATTCATTTATTCTTGCAATTTCTTCTGACTCATAATTTCTTGAATTTAGGCTTAAGTGTAAGATACGAGCAAAAATATTCCATAAAGATACCTGGATAAAGCTGTTTATATCCCGGTATAGTTATTGATCACATGTGATTTTATTTGGGAAGGGTACATTGTAAGGGAAATCAAATCTTAATGTGCAACTTCAGAATTTACTTTTCTTTTGTGGCTTATTGTGTGTTACTACCAGATAAGATGGTGACAGTAATAATCTTGCCCATCTGAATACATTAATGAGTGAAATTTACTAAACAGACACCTGATATATATTTTTCCAGTTCCAAATGCTCCACAATATAGTTAGAATTGTAATGTAACCTTCCACTGGTCTGGCAAACTCCAAATAAATGCTAGAATTTCTCCTTTTAAATTTTTTTTTCCTTCTGTCTCCAGTTGTCATCATAGGTACCTACAACTGAGGAACAGTCCTCAGGTTCCAGACCAAGTTGCACTTTCTGCCACTTTTTAGAGCTGCTTTATCTTCATGGTTCTCAAAGTCAGCCACTTTTTCAGGCAATCCTGAGTATTGTCATTGAGAGACACTTGAGAGAAGTTTTTCTTGGAATTCAGGTCTTTGGTCATAAACTTACTTTTTTTATTGACCATAGTCACTCTTTGGATCAATCTTGCTGTTAAATCTAGTGTCCCAGGTGTTACCTGACCCAGTTGATCCCCAAGATTCCTTCAAAAGTGGACTTACAAGATGAATCTTCCAGGGCTAGATTCAGTGTTATGACTCTTTAATAGCATCTGCAATGTTGAGGACTGTATGAAAAGACAAATGAACAGTTCATTGTCTTTTCTGTGCTCTTCTTTTTTCTTGTCAGATGCTTGAAATTTGAATTAAAGAACAGGAATATGAAGTAAACATTATGAGCTGCTGACTAGAACTAAAACACAGACTCTGAGAAAATTTAGCACAGGTTATAAAAATACATGAAGTGAAATCATATATTTTTACTCTCAGGCTTTTTATACTCATGATATCTTTTGGAAGAGTGCATCCAAACCCAAACAACCTTGTTGCTTGGAAGAAGCTTAACCCTTTCTTCTTGCAGTACAATAAGGGTCAGATATCTAGAAGTTGCAGTGTGAATATCCCCTTATGGTTTTGCATACTCTTCAGCTATCACATTAAGGGTTCTGTGTAACAGACTTGCTATATTTAAGTAAACTGTGCCTTTATTTGTTAAAGTTTTGCATTAAAATCAGTTTGTATAATGAACTTCACAAGAAATTTGAAGTGCTTTACCATTTGTTTTTCTTATTTGGGCAAATTTCTCAGACTGAAGGTTTTTGCTTACCTGGTTGGTTTCAGAGGTTTTTCCCTTCTGGTGATGTTAGTGACCATAAGAAGATACAATTTAAAAAGAGTGGATCTCAGTATTAAGAGCTGTTTCTTTGTCCTTAGGCAATTAACTATAAGCATGTTAAAACTGGAAGATTAACCTTGGTTTTTTGGACAATTTCTTAATGCATTTTTTCCAATTGCTACCAAAAAGTATGATCTTCACTGATATTTTAGTATTGCTAACATGTCAAGTCACTTTCTTCTCTTACATCCTTTAATGTTTTGGTTGTTGTTTTGTCTGCTGTAGTTGTTTACTGTTTGAATGTATACTGCATGCTCCATTCCTTGAACTAATGCGAGGTACACCCTTGTAATCAGTGCTTTGATTCAAATATTTTCTCCAAGTCATTATTCAGATCCCCCAAGTTATTTGCAATGGTATATAAGGAAGCTGGTCTTGATGTTCTATTAATAAGGTTTTGGGAAGTACAGAGGATAATAAATATCTTGATCTGTTTGTGTTTTGTACAATATTTAAAATGATTCATTACTGAAAATATGGGGAAGTGATTACTTCCTGAAGAAGAGAGTCTTTGACACAGTCTCCCACAGCATCCTCACAGCTAAGTTGAGGAGGTGTGGTCTAGACAATAGAGTAGTGAGGTGGGTTGCAAACTGGCTTAGGGAGAGAAGCCAGAGAGTGGTAGTCAATGGTGCGGAGTCTAGTTGGAGGCCAGTATCTAGTGGAGTGCCCCAAGGGTCAGTGCTGGGGCCAATATTATTCAATATATTCATTAACGACTTGGACGAGGGAATTGAGTGTACTATCAGCAAGTTTGCTGATGACACCAAGCTAGGAGGAGTGGCTGACACGCCGGAGGGCTGTGCTGCCATCCAGCGGGACCTGGACAGGCTGGAGAGCTGGGCAGGGAATAATCTAATGAAATTTAACAAGGACAAGTGTAGAGTCCTGCATCTGGGCAGGAACAACCCCAGGTTCCAGTATAGGTTGGGAGATTACATATTAGAGAGCAGTGTAGGGGAAAGGGACCTGGGGGTCCTGGTGGACAACAGGATGACCATGAGCCAGCACTGTGCCCTTGTGGCCAGGAAGGCCAATGGCATCCTGGGGTGTATTAGAAGGGGGGTGGTTAGTAGATCGAGAGAGGTCCTCCTTCCCCTCTACTCTGCCCTGGTGAGACCACATCTGGAATATTGTGTCCAGTTCTGGGCCCCTCAGTTCAAGAAGGACAGGGAACTGCTGGAGAGGGTCCAGCGTAGGGCAACGAAGATGATTAAGGGAGTGGAGCACCTCCCTTATGAAGAAAGGCTGAGGGAGCTGGGTCTCTTTAGTTTGGAGAAGAGGAGACTAAGGGGGGACCTTATTAATGTTTATAAATATATAAAGGGTGAGTGCCATGAGGATGGAGCCAGACTCTTCTCAGTGGCAAACAATGATAAGACAAGGGGTAATGGGATCAAGCTGGAACACAAGAGGTTCCACTTAAATTTGAGAAGAAACTTCTTCTCAGTGAGGGTGACAGAGCACTGGAACAGGCTGCCCAGGGAGGTTGTGGAGTCTCCTTCTCTGGAGACGTTCAAAACCCGCCTGGACATGTTCCTGAGCGACCTCACCTAGGTGTTCCTGCTCCAGCAGGGGGATTGGACTAGATGATCTTTTGAGGTCCCTTCCAATCCCAAACATACTGTGATACTGTGATACTGTGAAGAGAGTCAAATCACTGAACAAATCTTAACACTTTCTTAACACAGGTAGCCATCACAGGGACCTTAAGTTGTGTATGAAACAGCCAAACCCATGCATCTCAGGGTGGTCAGGAAGGCAGCAAGAGGGGTTTTTTCCAGCCTCGGGTGAAGCTGTTCTCTGTTCATTTTTGCTTGATGTAGTGGAGCTCTGACCGTATATTGACCCCAACAGATTTCCTGGTTCCCAGACTAGTGCAAGAACTTTGTTCTAAAATAAGTGAGATCCTTAAAGATACTTTTTTAAATTAAACTGACAGTCTTAAAATACAGCAAGTCAAAAGGAATAATGAAATATAAATCACGCATCTAGAAAGTTTCATCCGTTATGCTCTTTTTAGTTATTTATCACTAACCTTTTTCTTAAAATCCTAGGAACTCATTAATAGATACTGAAAACATACACTACCCATAGTTTAGAGATTAAGTTTTAAAGCTCAGTCTGTCCTCTGATACATGGAGACAGTTGTCTCAGTGAGGACAGGAGCATGGGGATAGGTGACACTGAATCAGTGGGTTTTTGCCTTTTTTATCATTTATTTCCTATTGTCAAGCTGTGTTAACAGAAACGTGGCAGATTGTGGTTTGTGGTTGTGATAAAACAGTGTCTGTATTCAAACTAATACTCAATTCAGCAGACTTAGCTTAGAAACTCTCAATTTAATTGTACAAACCTTTGAAATTGCAAATGAAAGATTTAATGTTAAAACACTCATCTATATGATCATTTTTGAGTAATTAGTTTTGTTTCATAGGCAGAAGAATCCCATCGTACAGGCTCCTTTTTTCTTTTTTTAATGTTGGATGCTTCTTGTAAATCATGATTGTAACTTTCTGGAGCAAGCCTTTGCTTTACCCCCTGTTTTGGTTTTTGTTTTTGAGTAGACCTGTCTGTTTCCAGTATATTTCCAGTCACTTTCCTTAGTGTCTTCTGATTAAAAATATATTTTATGCTTTATGGTAGATTTTTATGAAAAAACTTGTGGTTTTATTGACATGAATACAGGTGATTCTACTCAAAAGGCAGTTTTAACTTCTGAATTTCTCTTAGTTGCAGCCATTCTTCATATTTGCCAGTGAAAACTGACTGATTGCTGTTTTAAACACATTTGCTGTTAAGAATACTTAGAGGTTGTGGCAACCTGACAAAGTTTTGCACTGCAATGTGGTGACTACAAGTCAGTGTACCTACAAAAACTTATGATTAGTTATTATATTACTTCCTCCTAGTGCCATGTAGCCTTAAAAGTGCGTTCAGCTGCGGTTTCTCGCTGTATTCAGAGTGGTAGTGTGCCTCCACAGAAGTGAAAAAGAGAATGATTTTTCTCATGACGTGTGGCACTGAGGTTTCATCCAGATGTTTTAGAATTAAAATTATACCCTCTGGAGTAAGCCAAAGTAATTTTTTCTTCATACGAAACTTGGCATAGAACAGGAGTTCAAAGCTGTCAACTGCTGTCGGAGGAGTCTTTAGTGAAAGGGAATGGATTAGATTAAATACTCTTATGATCTCAGCAGGTAGAAAAAAAAAATCCTACTTCACTCTGCACTGTGGCATAAAATTAATGTATTTATTCTTCTAAAAACCAAGGCCACTGGCTTACCCTGGGGATAGGGGGAAATTCTTCCAAGCACTAAGGAAGATGAAGTGTAGATACGAAGTGTTAATTGCTATAGTGATTTAAGCTTCTAATGTGTCCGGATTCCTCTCATTGTTGTGATCAAGGTATGAACTCTGTAATGTCTAGTCATGAAGGATGCAGTATAGTTATAACCAGCATGTTAGTGTGTAGCTGTAGAAGGTGAGAGTCCTAAAGACTGCACAGGCTGCTTATGTGAAGGTAATATAGAAAAACGGTGGAGGATTCATTCACAAACTTAAAAAACAGATGTAAGTAAAATCATGAAGCATGACTGGACTTTTATGCTACTGTCATCTAGGCTTTAAAATTTCTCTTAGAAAATGTGTTAAAGCATCACATAAAAAGCTATCTAATTCTTTTTTAATGATTCCAAGTGATATGTCCACAGCCTTCTCTGTTAAAATGTTTGTACTATATAATGATCTTTGTGGTTTAGTTAGTATCTTATTTCAAGGTTCAGTATGTCTGGTTTGAAATCTGAAGTGCAACATTTTGTGTTCCTCCTTCAGCATTTTAAATCTGTTATACTTCTGGAAATGACAGTCTAGGAGCTAAATATTGCATTTAATTTGGTGGGTCTGCTATGAAGACAACTAAGTCAAGATTACTTTTTCCTGTGATGTTAATCTCATCTCTTAGATTTCCCATTATTGTATTAATCCATTTGTGTTGTACTGTAGTACTGAACTTAAGCTGAAGTGTTTATCTACCAAGAAAACCCAGACCAAATTATTTCTGAACTATTCCTTTTTAAGCCAGTCTCTCATTCTGCAGATGTTAAACTTGATTCCAGTGACACAGACAGCGGGATCAAGTGCACCCTCAGCAAGGTTGCAGGTGACACCAAGCTGAATGGTGCAGTTTACACACCTGAGGGAGGGGATGCCATCCAGAGGGACCTGGACAAGCTTGAAGTGCACCCATGTGTAGTTCATAAGGTTCAACAAGGCCAAGTGCAAGGTCCTCCACCCGTGTTGCAGCAACCCCTAGTATCCAATGCAGGCTGGGGGATGAATGGATTGAGAGCAGCCCTGTGGAGAAGGACTTGGAGGTACTGGCACAGAAGGCCAGTTGTATCTTGGGCTGCATCAAAAGGAGCATGACCAGCAGGTCAAGGGAGGTGATTCTGCCCCTGTACTCTGCTCTCGTGAAGCCCCACCTGGAGTGTTGTGTCCAAGTCTGGAGCTCTCAGTACAGGAAAGACATGGAGCTGTTGGAGAGGGTCCAGAGTAGGGCCTCCAAAGATGATCAGAGGACTGGAACGGCTCTTCTATGAAGACAAGCTGAGAGAGCTCGGGTTGTTCAGCCTGGAGAAAGCTCCAGGGAGGCCTTATTGTGGCCTTTCAATACTTCAAAGGGGCCTATAAGAGAGATGGGGACAGACGTTTTAGCAGAGTCTCTTGTGACAGGACAAGGGGTAATGGTCTTAAACTAAAAGAGAGGAGATTCAGGCTAGACATGAGGAAGAAATTTTTTACAATGGGGGTGGTGAAACACTGGCCCAGGTTGCCCAGATTGGTGGTAGATGCCCCATCCCTAGAGACATTCAAGGCCAGGCTGGATGAGGCTCTGAGCAACCTGATCTAGTTGAAGATGCCCCTGCTCATTGCAGAGGGGTTGGACTTGGTGACATTTGAAGGTCCTTTCCAACCCAAACTTTTGTATGATTCTTGGTGACTGCATGGATTGTGACTTCACAAAAATACTACAAACTTATGGGATCCCCACTGAAGTTGTTATTCTGCCTGTTTGCAGTACAGAATCTTGTTGTCATACTAATTCTTCCTGAGGATTTTATATGTGCTGTGGCAGCACCTGCCCATCAAGGTTATCTCACATGGAACAGTGCTCTTGAGCACTAAAAGTTTATCTTTGTTAAATTCATTCTTTTCTATTGGATCAACATCTGGCTGACTGTTGCTTCTGTCATCTGCTTGTTTAGTACTTCCAGTTCTTAGGAATTTAGTTTTCCAGCAGTAAAAGCACAAAAATGAATACTTATTGCCCAAGGCATATGTGTTTTGGTTTAAGAAAACTTAGTTGTAAGTTAGTAGTCTAAACATTTTTTAGCACTTTTTTTTGGTCCTTGGAATCAATGGCATGAACTCTTCCATACAACCAGAGAAACAGCTGGTTTTGCTTATTGCTTTGGTGATTCTGTGACCAATTTAAAACTTGTGAGGTGGTGTCTGAGCACTTCTCCACATGACTTGTGTACTCACAAATATCCAGCAATACTTGCCTGCGAAGGGGAAATCTGGTGATTTAGCTGCATTGTGTTCTATCTAGTGCAGTCCATCACTTTGGTTTATTTGATCTTGCTTTAGCAAATATGTTTTATGGGGAGCACATACTCTTTAATATTTAAATACATATCTTGATCATTTCTCCTTGTGATTAATTAAAAGGAAGGATTTCCTTGATAAATTTTAAATCATTAAATTTATATATTTACAAAATTAGAGTGTGTAAATTTGGGTAGGGAAAGACCATAGAAGAACTTGCCTATATAACAACTATGTGGCTGTGAGGTACCTCCTAATAGCAAACAGACTTTGGGGAAAATGAGTAATGAAACAGAGCTCTAGTGTGCATAATGTATGGTAAAGATTCAAAGTAATTATTTTAACAAAGACTGGTTGAGGTGCCCTCTACACACGTCATATTTTCAGTGGGCTCTCAGTATCAAAATACCTGGTGTGAGAGCTTTCTTTAGCTGGGAGATTTCAGACATTTAGTTTGGGATTCAGCTGTCTGCGAGTGGTGGTGTGGTGCCACCAGTGCGGAGACGTGCGACCCCTGTGCAAGGCAGCTGTAGTGCTAGAGCAGCAGGTGGAAACCAAGCAGAGTGATCTGCAGCACTTGAACACTGGTGTTTGTTGCCAGTTTAGGTAATGAAGTTAGTCTCCTTCAGGTAAGTTTCAATTTTATATTTAAATGTTCATGCGTCTATTGTGGTGTCTGCAGGTGAGATGGGCATGTAAACTCAAGTTATAGCCAGGATGCATCTGGTCAATACGGTCAGTAGAGCCTGTAGATTTGTGTTGCATCTGCTGCCTGTCTTCTTTCCTAAGGCCCTTCAAATGGGGCCTGTGTGTGAGTACCTTGAGTCCAGCTTGGGCTGCTGTCAGCATTCCTGGCAAGATCTCCTTGAGTGGAAGCTTTGACATAGTCTGCAGTGTTACATGTACATATGTAGCTACTTCTAAGTGTCTTAACCTGAAACTTAATTATTCCCTTACATGCTGATCTTCTCTTCCAGCACACCGATGCAAAGATTAGTTTCTACACTGAAAATCTTTCTTTTTTAATGAATTTGGGCTCAGTTAAGAAGCAGTCTACTACTTTCATCTTGTTTACATGTAGTTCTGTGTAACCCATAAAAGCCTCTTTTGTTTTCTTTCACTCAGACCATTGCCCTTAAAAATCCCCAAAGAAAATCTGGCAGAGTATGTGTATAACTTTTCTGTTGGTTTAACCAGAACAAACAGCATCTGCCACCTAACATTAGTTAAGAGTCATATTCTGTGGAAGCTTCTTGCCCAAATAGAGTGCTCTGGCAGTTCTAAGCTGTTAATCAAGGGATATCAGTCAAGCTATATTTAAATTCTAATCCTGCTTTCCATATCAGATTTATACTGAGGAAATAAGCCAGATTTTTGGTGGGGTTTGGATGTGTATCTACTTGGAGTGCTGTTTCATCAGTAGTAGATGTCAGGTCTATTCAAGAGCCACTTAATAGCCTAGAATTCTTGTTTGGTTATGAAGTATTCAAAGTGGTTCAAATCCTTAGGCATCGTGAACGTTTTTGTGACCTTTAAACTAGTACCATTAGGTTCATGCTTGGTGTGGTGTTATGACCAGTTACATTCCCTTGCAGTGTATGAAGGAATGATACCGGTTTTGTTGCTCCATACTACCATCTCTGAGAGAGAAAACAAAACAACGCTATTATACTGTTTTAGTTAGTACTCCACTGGCATGTATGAGAAAGGGATGATTTGACATTTGGTAAACACTGTTGGTGTCTTCCCCAGTCTCCCGTTTTAGAATCTCAGAATTAATTTCAGACTTCAGATCTAATTTTAGCCCTCCCTTGCTAGTAATGAATGGAAATGAAAATGAGTTCTATAAAATTGCCCAACAGATAAATCAGCTTTTAATTGACTACAGAAGAGTACCGGGAGATAAGCGTCTGGTGTTAAAATGTAGCTTGTGAATTTCCCGCTTCTTCTCCCACCTATAGTCTAAGACTTCTTGGAAGCTCTGTTTACATCAGGGCAAATGGGACTCAGGTAATTCTAGCAGCAGAATGTAAACAGGTCTTGAAGAAATGAGAAAGGTTGGATGGAATGTTGAGCTCATACATTCAGCAGTAAAAGTTAAGGTCAGGTCTTTTAGTGGCTATTTTTTGTTTGTTTGTTTTTCTTTTCAAAAGTAGTGGGAATTTTCTGCCTAACTGAAATTCATGAGTGTAGGGGGCAAAATTAAACTGAAAAAACTGGCAGTAGAGCATAGCTTAATATCTGAACTCAACTTAGTATTTTCTGCTATAAAATTCCAAATGTGGCTTGATAACATCATCTGTGTATCTTTGTTATGATACTGAGAGAAACTGGAGACTCGTTGCCTGTGCAATGGCATGTGCTTGCAATGGTACGCTTATACCATCTTGAACCTTGGCCTTGTAGAGATAGATCTCTCTAGTCACATTCTTTTGTTCTGCAGTTCTGTTATGTTTATATTCTCTTTAATTGGCTTCCAGAGCTGCTGCTTGTTCACTGTGACAGGCTTCCGTGTAGCGTTTACTTGGTAGAAGCTTCTCTCATGCCCTTCACTGGTAAGGGAGGTGGTGTCCATTTCCTGAGAAGTGAGTTGGAGAGGGAAAGGATTTTCTTGGATCCTGTTGACATACCATCAATGCTTTCAAAGTGAGAAAGAACCAAAATGGGATTTTAAATAGTGATTGCTCATTCCTCCATTTTTAGTTGTCTTATTTCGATTTGATTAGGCCTGAGAAATGAAGTACTCTGTATCTGATACACTACATCTAGTGTATCAGTAGGAAAACTGAGAACATATGTGGACAAAGTTAAGTTTTTGTTTTCAGATATCCAGCCTTGACTTTAAAGGAATTCAATTTCAGGGAAAGGATGGAAGAAACTACAAGATAAATGTGGAGTTAGGTGCTGCAACAAAATGCTTTGGTATGTCTCGCTCTAACTTTCAAGTCCCTGCTGCAGAGTGGGATTTAGAACTATGCATTAGGCTCTTAGATTATTTATTTATTTATTTATTTATTCATTCATTCACGCACACGCGCGCGCACACGCGCGCACACACATACACGCACACACATACACACACACACACAATAGGTGTCAGGGAGAATTGCCTGTCTATAAACAGCACCTAAAATTCTGAGTGGACATACTGAGTAAGGAATGGGCTGAAGGCAGTTAGTAACAAAGACAGAATATAGGTGAAACCTAAAGCTTCTCCTCTTTCTTGTAGATATTTTGCTCAAAACTGTAAGGGCATGTTTCTGTTTGCTTTGATCCCTGTCTATAAACTAATTCCTGAAAGCAAGTGTTTACTGATTTTCAAATAATAGAACTAGGCAGGAGTTTCTGGTTTATGATGCAGCTGGACGAGCGGGCGATATTGGTAGTCTGGAATTTAGATCAGTCCCCCAAAAAGCAAGAAACCAGTCAACTTCCTTTTGTGAGATGTTAATGAGTAAGAAATCTTGAGCAAAGGAGAATCAACGTATGCCTTCCTTCACGTATGCCTTCCTTCACGTATGCCTTCCTTCACGTATGCCTTCCTTCACGTATGCCTTCCTTCACGTATGCCTTCCTTCACGTATGCCTTCCTTCACGTATGCCTTCCTTCACGTATGCCTTCCTTCACGTATGCCTTCCTTCACGTATGCCTTCCTTCACGTATGCCTTCCTTCACGTATGCCTTCCTTCACGTATGCCTTCCTTCACGTATGCCTTCCTTCACGTATGCCTTCCTTCACGTATGCCTTCCTTCACGTATGCCTTCCTTCACGTATGCCTTCCTTCACGTATGCCTTCCTTCACGTATGCCTTCCTTCACGTATGCCTTCCTTCACGTATGCCTTCCTTCACGTATGCCTTCCTTCACGTATGCCTTCCTTCACGTATGCCTTCCTTCACGTATGCCTTCCTTCACGTATGCCTTCCTTCACGTATGCCTTCCTTCACGTATGCCTTCCTTCACGTATGCCTTCCTTCACGTATGCCTTCCTTCACGTATGCCTTCCTTCACGTATGCCTTCCTTCACGTATGCCTTCCTTCACGTATGCCTTCCTTCACGTATGCCTTCCTTCACGTATGCCTTCCTTCACGTATGCCTTCCTTCACGTATGCCTTCCTTCACGTATGCCTTCCTTCACGTATGCCTTCCTTCACGTATGCCTTCCTTCACGTATGCCTTCCTTCACGTATGCCTTCCTTCACGTATGCCTTCCTTCACGTATGCCTTCCTTCACGTATGCCTTCCTTCACGTATGCCTTCCTTCACGTATGCCTTCCTTCACGTATGCCTTCCTTCACGTATGCCTTCCTTCACTTTCATTGTTAATTGGTATAAAAGCTGTAATGTAATCCTGAAATTTTTCATGTGAATTAACTTATTTCCCTTCACTAACTAATATATATTTATCACTTATATAGTGAAAATTTTTGTACTTTGTATGGAGAGACATAAATTCTGCTTGTTGCAGGGGAGGAGGAATGTTACAATTTAAATAACAATATTTGTATCCTTATATTTACTTTAGTCCATAAAATAGAAAGGGGCGGGCCAAAGGAACATAAGGCTTTTATTTGCAGGACCATGACAATAATACTTGTTTAGAAAATATATAAATTAATGTCTAAATTTCTTTTATTTCAGGATCAACAGATTGCATATGCTATTCAACAGTTGGCATTTCTGATCCAGTGACATCAGCTCTTCATATTATTGTGGGTGGGTGGTCATAGTTTACTCTTTTGTTATGAAAATGATTTAAATAGCCCAATATAGTAATTCCATTTAGTTCTTTCTACGTGTTTGTGAAATATAATTTAAACATAATGATTGAGTTGAAATATGGAGTTTTTTGTCTGGGATTTAAGTCTCTGGTTGAAATCCAGGAGGTTAAAATTGTTTATTGTAATTCATTGTTTTCAAGGGATCATAATGTTTTGAAATTTTATATCTGGTGCTTAAGTTTTCATGCATTCTGGCATGCTTTTGAAGATAGCAGTAAAATACAATAAGCAGTGTAAGTTGTTGGACCATATATCTCTCCCTCAGAGACAGCTATGACAAGCACATGTACACCTGAATAGCAGTATTTTGTAGTACTTGCCCAATTGTTCTGTGCAATTCAATGCTTGCATGCCCAATTAGAGGTAAGGCTTCTGCTTGACTGGAATTACCTTATAATTCCCCATTTTTACTATCTATAAGTCATATATTTGAGGAGAAACTAGGGAAGAAAATAACTACGCTTCAACAGATGCTTTTTGATATGTTCTCATCAGTAAGGATGATGGCATTGCTGCTTCTCTGAAGTCTTCTGGTAATGGAGTCCCTGAACTCCATGGGGGCTGAAGGAGAGAGCTTGGCATGTTCAGTACATTGTGATTTGTGATGTCCATCCTATCTTGCCACACACTGAAGAATCTGTGACCCAGTTCTTAATACTGAATTTTGAAAATTTTGCAAGATACTCCTCAATTATAATGATGTTGTGTAAGCATAAAGGATAGAATTTCCAAGGGACAATTACTGCACTATGACTTGTTACTGAGAGCTTAACATTTTCAGTTTTAGGAGCTGGTGTTGCAGAGGTTTACACATGTGCTTCTTGCTGCTAACGTTTGGTTAGATCTGCTCATCATATGTAGAGTTTAGGTCATTGGACTAGGATTAGAGAGAGAGATTAATACATCACAGTATTTTAGCTGGATTATTAAATGTGCATATATACACGTGTTTAGATTTTTGAGTGTTTCTCACATAAAGGGTTCTTCACAGTAGTCTGTGGGAGGAGGATGAGAGACAATGGGCAAAAGGTGAAAGGGAAAAAAAAGGGCAAACCAAACAAAAAAAACCAAACAAGCGAAAAAGACCACCACCACCCCAAACATCCCCAAACCTACAGCTGCTCCAAAGCTTACACTGAGGGTATCAGAGAGGTCGTGTACTCTCTGTTCTTCTGTATTTTTCAGGGCTTGACTGAATAAGCTCTGAGTAACTTGATCTGATCTCATAGCTGAACTTACTTTGAGTGGGAAATTTGATGAGAAACATCCTAAGACTCCTTTCACCTTGAATTATCCTCTGGTAGTATGACATACACTCATATAGGATTAAGTAATATCCAGCAGATGTACAGATACTACATTGATCTGTTCTATAACATCCCCTCCTATTGCTACACAGTAAATGAGTGTAAATTCTTCATTATGTATTTTTAGCATACCGACTTTTCTTCTCAGGTAGTGCTTAATGCTTTTTAAATGTTAAGTGAAATCAGTATTAAACAAAAAATCCCCTTTCTGCATGTATATGAAATATATATAGATATGACATATATTATGACATAAATGCAACATACATTTTTTTAGATTTTATTTTTAAAGATTCTGTAATGGTAAAGGCACTATCAAGTTTGCAGCTGCAAATAAAATACACCTTAAAAGAACCTTACTCTTCTAATCTTCATAGGTGACTGTCAACCTCTGGATGTCTCTTCAGTACATCATAACAACACATTTTTGAAGTACTCTGTATCATTGCTGGGTTATGGTTTTTATGGCGATATATTAAAAGACAGTGAAAAGAAACGGTGGATGGGGCCCATGAGATATGACTACTCAGGTAATTATGTAATTATTAAATTCTCTTGTCAGCATGTAGATATATTGGAGCAGTTGATATACTTTTTCCAAACCAAGCTGCTCTGACACTTCTGAACATAAGAGGCAAACTGAACCTGATTTTAAACTCCTTGTGGTACCAAGTACAGTGGATCACATTATGTAAAGCTCCATGACTTGGGGGATAACATAACAAGCTTATTAAAGTTATGTTGAATTTGGCTATATAGCACAGTTAACAAATTAAATGATAGTTAATATTTTAATTATTTTATGGGCTATATAAAGAGCTAAGAAGCTTATATTTACCTGTTATAAATTATCTTGAAAGCAATCCTAATTCAAATTTGTTTAACAAGTTTTTTTTATTACTAAAATTGCTAGTGCTGTTCTGTTAATAAAAATGTGTCGTGTGATGTCAACTAGTTTTAGCTGCCTAGAAAGTAATACTTTTTCTGTGATAGTAATTTTTACTTTATTTTCAGTCAGTTAGAGATAGGCATCTCCTGGACGTTCAACTGATGGAATGAATTGTTAATTTTGTCCTTTTTCCAGCACTGATTGTAGAAAACACTGAGTGGTTTATTGTAGTGAGCTAATATTTGGACAAATGCTATGTTACTGGAAGGTATTTTTTGCCACCTTTGATTTGTTTTGTGTTAGGGAAAGAAGATAAAGACGCAGGGTGCTGTAGACTAATATTAAGATTCAGCATTGACATACAGCTAAAATTTTTAGTTGTCTCTTAAAGATGTCAAGCAAACTAATGGCACTATTGCAAATGTTACAGTTGGGGGGGTTATTTCCTTGTCTTTTACTGACTAAGACATCATAACAGAAAGAGCTGTGAACTTGAGGAGAGCAACTATGGTTTTGCAATCCTTAGAGAAGGAAGGAGTGGAACAATCAAGGGGTGTATGCAGAGCTGTTAAGCAATGTGGATTTATAACGACTTAATGCTACTTATTCCTTTTTTTATGTAGGCTTCAAGACTTTTCTTTCTCATCATTACTATGAAGGAACAATTTCTTTTCAACCAGCAAAACACACACTGGGATCTCCACGAGATAAAGATAGCTGCAGAACAGGGTAGGCTAATGGTTATCTCCAGATATTTGATGTGAACTATTTGAAAAGGCCTGTACATAAACTGAAGTCACAGAAATGTTAAACATCAAGACACTTACTCTGAAGGAGGTGAGCTTTTTAAAAAGTTTATTTACTCATAAAAAAAACCACCTCATTTTGTCAGGTTAGTAAACAGAAACGTAATAAAATTTTGTGAGCTTATGTCTCCTCTCCCCCAATTTTAAATGAAACAAAGTATAACAGCACAGTAGCCAGTTACAAGTTGCTGAGGGTACTATGCTGTGTTACTGCTGATACATGAAAAGTCTGGATACCTCATAACTTCTACAAATGGGAATAATTATTAAAAAAATCTCAAATGTCCACATTGTAATTGGACTTAGCAATGTTAGCAATTATTTTAGTGCCATGACAACAGCTGGCATGTCTTGTCCTGAGGATAGGTCTTTCCAGGAATCAACCTATTTAGTCCTTTTCTTTAGACTATAACTATGCTATATAAATTCTTCACTTATTTCTTCAATCAGAGGACCTACCTTAATCACCCAGTGTTCCTTTTTTTCTCTTTGCTTTCATCTGCTTGAAGTTATGCACCGTTATTTATTCTTCTTCTTTATATATGAAGCTGTCAGAGATATAGTAGTGTCACAGCAGGATACAGAGGAGCCAGAAACTTTGGCCAGGAACTACATGGAATTTATTAAGGCTCTGCTGTAATGCTGCTGTGACGTGCTACAGATCAGTCTCCAGCACTAGCTGGAGCAACTATCCTGATCCATCAGGTGCCTTGATGCAGGCAAAGCTCCAGAGGGAGAAGGCTGTCATCCAGGTCTCACTCAGGGAGGAAGGAGTACCTGGAGCCTCACAGGGGATTTTATACATCCTGATAATTGCTTGAAGGGCAATAAGGCTGGGCACAAGCAGTTCAGGAGAATCCTGGAGTGTGGTGATGACAGTGATCATGCAGTTGATTGACAAGTTGATGAGCAGAAATGCTCTGCTGGTCTTGTTACAGAAAAGGAAAATGAAGGATGTGACGGTTGAGGGCAGTCTTGGCAGCAGTGACTGTGAGCTTACAGAGTTTAAAATCCTGAGAGAAGTGAGCAAGGCAAAAATTAGAATTGCAATGAACTTTAAGAGAGCAGATTTTGGTTTATTCTGGAATCTTGGCAAGATCCCCTGGGAGACTTCCCTGGAGGACAGAGGCACAGGAGACTTGGTTGGTACCTCCTCAGAGCACAGGAACAGTCCATTCTGATATACAGAAGCTTTGAGTAAGCATGCTAGAAAGCCAACGTGGATGAGCAAGGATAAGTAGCAAAGGTGGAAGTGGAACAGGTTACTTTGGAGGAATACGGAGATATTGCCTAACTGTTCAGGGATGGAACTGAGAAAACCAAAGCTCAGATGAAGCTGAAATCAGTGAGGGATGTGAAAGGTGTTACTTATTATGAAGGGGTTAAATAGGTATGCCAAACATGCCAGAGTAACTGTGGTCCTGCTGCTTAGTGGTGTGGGGAACCCCATGATAAAAGATATGGAAAAGGCTGGGACATGCCTCCTTTTCCCCAGTTTTCACTGATGCAGTCTGCTCCCAGGCCTTACAGGTACCCATGCCCATGTATAAGGGGGAAGCAGTGGATTGCTTCATACTTTAGCAAGGCCTCTGGTACTGTTTCTTGTAGTATTCTTAAAATCAAATTGATTAGGTATAAACAAGATAAGTGGATAGTGGAAAACTGGCTAGACGCCCTAGAAAGGTTGTACTGAGTCCCACTGGCAACCAATTACTAGTGGTGTCCCTAAGGGATCAATACTGGGGCTAATACTGTGCTACATGTTTATTAGTGGCTGGGATGGTGGCAGAGAGTGCCCACAGCAGTTTTATAGATGGTACCAGATTTTGAGGAGTGGATTACATGTTGAAAGTCAGGGCTGCTATTCAGAGGGACCTTGGCTGGCTGAAGAAATGGCTGATAGGAACCTCCTGAAGTTTAGGAGAGGCAAACGTCATGTACATGGGGTGGAGTAGACCCATGCAGCAGTACTGACTGGCTAGAAGGCAGCTCTGCCAAAAAGAACTTTGGGATCCTGATGGACAACAGCTGTACCTGAGTCAGCAGTGTGTTCTTGAGGAAAGAAGCCCAACTGTATATTGGGCTTTCTATGCAAAAGAGAAGCCAACAGGTCAAGAGAAGCGTTTTTCCCCCTGTACTCAGCACTTTTGAGATGAAGGACTGGCACCAGTATGTCAATGTCTTTTGCTGTTTCAGCAGTCAAATATAGGAACAGGTTGCCCAGAGGTCTTGTGGGCTCTACCCTTGCAGATATTCAAAACTTGACTCAACAAGACTCCAGACATCCTGATCCTACAATACCTGCTTTGAGCAGATACTTGGACCACATTAGAGGTCCCTTCCAACCCATGCGAACTTACGGCTCTGTGATGCTATTATTTCTGACATCCAGTCATCGTCGGCACTGTACAGAAGTACCTGTGCTGCCTGCAGGGCTCTCATGATTCCTCCCTCATCAGGGCTGTCAGTGTCGTGCTGCATCTTGTGGTGGCAGAAGGTCCTATAATGATTGGGTAAAACAAAAATGTTAAAGTGAATAATGGTTTGGTTTTCAGGAACTGAGTGGTATTTTTGTTTTCAGGTGTTACATTTGCAAGAAAAGTGAGCAACAGCTGGCAGAACAGCAGAAGGAATGTGGATTAAAATATGAAGGTAATTTGTCATAAAAAGATGGTGTAGTATTATACAAAATATTAGTTTTCAGAATATATTAGTTTAAATGTGTGGGGTTTTTTAAAAGTTACTAGATAATTTATTGTTTCTTTAAGGCAAATGCATGTAAATATGTGAAAAATATGTAAGATGTCTCCACCCAAACCTCAGAAAATTCTGATAAAATTATGCTAATTACTTGTATATTTCAGTGTGTTGGGTTTCTTTGAGAAATATGTATTCTGTGAGCTAGGACTCTGTGGGTTCTTTTGTGAGAAGGACTTAACTGATAAGCTGTGAGGTAGTAGAGAAGGGAATAGTTTATTAAGATAACTTTCAGAATAGATCAGGATTAAAATCTGTGTGTGTTAGGACAAAAGTCACCGTAGGTAAAGCTGTTAAATACTTATGAAGCAGCGAACTTGGACAACTAATAACCTGTCTAGTGGACTTCAGTATTTCTTTACAATACCCCACTAATACTCCCTATAAATGATATGAGATTTTTCTCCTCTTTCTCAAGTTAAGCTCTCCTTATACTATTTTTCCTCCCCATTTCAATCCCTGAGCACACTTCCATGGATTTTTTAATTTTAATAGGCATAACTTTTCCTTCCTTTAGTTAAAACAACTGTTAATATCCTGTGCGGATTCTGTGCGGTCTACCTCCTGGTTGTATCTCTTCATGTCAAATGGCCACATGCCAATGGGAAGCACTGCTCTTGATTGGCTGGTGGCCTTGCTGGAGTAAGAGACGCAGATTCAGTTGGCCGAGTTTTGCCTCTGGTCTCCATTCATGGTCTTGGAGAAAACCCTCTTAAACACCAGGCAGCCTTCAGCCTTCCTGGGCTGCCTGCTTCTGGGTGCTTCTGCTTCTGCTCTCTTGGTTTTTTTTGATTCTTGTAGATCCCAGTGCATAAAACCATAATTTTCTTGACACAAGCACTGTTCCTTATGCCCCAGATTATTTTATAATTACAATTATTTTGCACAGTATCTCTGCCAGTTTCTAGACATTTGTTAGCAAAAGGAGTAGCATCATACTATAGAGGTTCATTGGTAGTATGAAGACTGTGTATAGATTTGTGCCAACTTCAGTTCCTGTTACACATGCTTATACCTAGTGCTTTCATCCCAGATACTGCTCTCTGATCTTTAATACTATCAACGGATGGCCAGATTGGAGTATTTCTTGAGTTGTTTTAATTTATGCCTAGATTCAACTAAAGAAATTGCTTTACATAGTATTTTCTTAGGAGCTAAATCTGATAGTAAGTGGGGCTTTTTAGTAAGAAAACACTGTAGTTAGAAATTGCCAACTCTTTTCTTTTGTGTTGTTTGTTTTTTGTTTGTTTGATGGGGTTTTTTTAGTTTTGTGTGTGTGTTTGGGTGAGGTTTTTGTTATTTGTTTGTTTTTAATCTGCCATTTTGTTAGCTTTAATCCAGCAAAGGAGCAAAAGCAGAAGAAAGCCACAGGTTAGTGAGCAATCAAGACTGCTTTAGCCAGCATTGCACAAGACATTAAGCAGCTGATTATATAGGATATTGTTTACTTCAGTCCATTTTACTTCTGGTAGCTGGCTTTCTTTACAGTCCAGTCTCTTCTCCATGCGCTACTGGTAAGCAAATGATGACAATCAGCTACTCCTGCTTTGCAAGAAAAAGGATTTTAAATCACTATCTCAGATAAGCTTTTTACTCAGCAGGGTGTGTTGGCTGACTTTCTCTGTGCCTACTTGGTTTGTATACAGTTCAGATGAGTTTAGAAGGATGCTTGCACTGACTGTGGCTGAACATGTTTATTTGTATTGTGCAGTAGTCTGTGTGCATGTGCTCAGTAAACTTCAGGTGTTGGTACTTTATGCTGATTTCAGCAACTTGCAGTGTGTATATATACAACAGACAGTTGAAATGAATGCTGTTTATGCTCTCCATCCTTCTAATCGCTCTGTATGAAAGACATTTTGGGCAAATAATTTGTGCTATTACAGTGGTACACCCTGCAGAATGGTTATGAAAACAGTTGGTCATTTAAAATGTGATGAGGACCCTGACTCTGTTCTTGCTTGAACAATGAAGCTTTTTTTGAGTAACGTGCTGAAGTTTATACTGGATAGTACTTTTCCACCAGGTGAAAACAGTCTATAATAGTAACATATATAAGCATTCTACCTTAAGTAATTCGAGTCTTATTACAGTGAGCGTATGTCAAAAGTTAACACACATCTACACACACTATAGACAAAATTATTAATGCTTCTCAGATAAACAATGAAAAGATTTAGTGGTAAAGGCTGTTGGTTTTATTTTGTTGTTTATGTACTGGAAGATGCCTGGTTTTCTTGTAAATAAGCACTTGTATAGTTCTGGACACAGATGTTTCCAGTTCCAGTAGTTTCTTATATTCTGTTCAGGTACCTTCATCTCAGAGCAGGGCCTCATAATTTCTCTCCAGCCTGAACAAAGTCATTCTGCAGTTTGACATTTAAGTCTTTCTCATATCTCTTAAGATACACATTTTGAATGTGATTTAAATTATTTCTTTCTGTAATGCCACGTTTGAAAGCAACATAAAAAGATCAGCTGTAAAGCAAGCAATACTAAAACCACTCTGGCAAATGATGTGAAAATGTTGAATTAAGAACTGCATTTTTTCTTATTATTACTGTTTTATTTATCAGGAGATAGAGAGGATAGTCTGGATGGAAAAAATTGTAATAATGATTCTCAGTTGTAATAATGATTCTCTAAAGTAAATGTGAAGTTCCTAGAACTAAGATAGTAAAGGATATCAGAATTTCAGGCATATATGTCACCTATAGTCCCATCAAAGAAGCACCTTGAAAATAACTAAATTTAAGACAAATGTGGGGAACTGAATAATATTAGATTTCTAAGTCTATACCAGTTAATATGCCTCAGTCTCTATGTTGCTGTGGTTCGATGATCAAACTTTAACAAGCTTGTATAAACAAACTTTATAAATTTTTGTTCATTCCTTAATTTTACCCCTTTTATCAATGTTGGCATTCCACTCCTGAACTCCAGTCTTACAATCATGTGTATCTCCGTAGACTGTTCTGCAATCCTACTTCTGTGAAGTTGTTAATTTGAAATGTCTGAGTCCACTTATATTGGGAGGAGAAAAGGAGCATTATGGCTACTTTATGGCTTTTTCTTATTGTAGTCAGGAAGGTGATTATGTGTAATCTAAAAATGCAAAGGCATTTATCTGTTTTTGTCCATGTTCAAGGAAATACAGTTTAAATGAAAACTCTGCAGTGCCTGCCAGTGTTTCTGTTCCAGAAAACTCCTCTGTCTGTTGGTTGTATTTATACCATCACACATTTAAGCTCATTCAATGTCTAATCTCTAACAGACAGGTTTCACATTGTTGAAAGCAGACTTTTGTACTATTTTCCAGAAATCTCTGAAAATTTACACACAGGAAAGTTCAACTCTGTTAATATTATTAATCTTCAGACATTTGGGGTTGCAGTGGAAACAGACTCCTGATCTGCTGCCTGCTGGTCTTTGCTGAACCCTGAGTTATCTCTTCCCTTTTTGTCTTTTTGTTTTCAAATATAAATTGCGGCATTAAGGCAGAAGAGGAATATTGGTTTGAAAAACAAATACTAATGTCTTTGCATCATTGTTTGAGATTAACATGTTGAAGAGCAAGAATGAAATTCGAAGTTTAAAATCCCCCTGAACTTTGACACTTCAAGAGTTGTAACTTGCCTCTGACTTTTCCCTACCTAAGGCTTTGTGGCTTTACCCAAATAGCATCAATCCTGAATTTTACATATGTATGTCAGAAATGGTGAGCACCTTTAGTAGATAATCACAGTCTGTGAAGAGAGAAAACAACTTTCTCTGTTAGGATATGAAAAATAGATTTTAAAAATTTTTTTTTAAATGCAGCTTACTTTAGATATTTATTGAAAATGCCTAAATATCCCCAAGAAAAACTTTTAAGTTGCCAAGAATTATTGCTTTTTAGTGTTCTTGTGAGTGGATCAAATAATAATGTATCTCCACACTTTTATTGATCTGTTTCAGAAGATGAAGAAGGGTGGAAGGTTATTAAAGGGAAATTTCTGGCCATCAATGCAGTGAATATGAGCTGTGCCTGTCCACGAAGTCCAAAAGGTCTTTCACCGGCAGCTCATTTGGCAGATGGTTCAGCTGACCTCATTCTAGTTCGTAAATGCTCTAGATTTGATTTTCTACGGTATCTTGTCAGACATACAAACCAAGATGATCAGGTGTGTATTCCCTTTGACACTGAATTCTCCAGAGTCAATCTGTTGTACATGTTGGTATTCTTATATGACAAAAAGAACATCTACAAAGCAGTTTTGGGTTTTTTTTATTTGTGTGTGGGTTTTTTGTTTGTGTTTTGGTTTCGTTCTGGGTTTGTTTGGTTTTGGTTTTTAAGTTTATACATTCTGGGTAATAAAATCTTAGCATGTGTGCCATTAAAAAAAAAAAAAAAGACAGCTAAGTCATGTCTTTGGCCATGACATTCTAACAAAATTCCGCTTTTGCTAATTGAATTCTGTTTCAGAACATTTTCTATATATTTACTGTTTGGATAGTATTCAAAGTGATTCAAACACAGCTGTGTTCCCATGTATTTGTCAGGAAAAACTGCTTATGGCAGTATAATGCAGCTAAGGTAGAAGATGTAGTGAAGAATAATAAATCACTTTTTGTCAACTCTATAAAAATGCGGCTTATAAGAAAGTTACCAGAACTGCAGGTTGATTGTAGACTGAAGGCTTTTATCAGAATGGTAATACATATATGTGACCAGGATATATGAGCTTTATACATTCAGCTTCAAAATTATTCCTTGCATGTGTTGTAGCTGTCAGGATAAACTACGAGGGGAGATTGCTGTCTGCTTTGGATTGGAGTATCTGTTGAAACCAGAGCTATGGCTGTGAATATACACATTTAATATTTGTCACAACCTGATATTATTAAAATGTTCTGGAAATTATCTGAACAATGGGTTAATGTCATATCTAGTTATAGAAGCAATAATAAATCTCACTTGTTTATGATGCTATCCTTCCTCCTCTGTAGAAGAATTAGTATAGATTCTCTTTCCTGTATTTCCTCATGACCATTCCCTGGGACACTGTGTGTGTGTCTGTATTCCTCCTTCCTGCTATTCTCAGTCTCCTTCCCTTCACCCTTTCTCACTCACGCTCACTGTTCTCTTGATATTTTTGATTATTTGAAGCCTTCCCTAGCTACCTTTCAAATTGGCTTCAACATTTATCAAGAGACTACATTCTGCTGAGATTTGAGACATGAGAGCATTCATAGGTGGCTCTGTGCAGCTGTGGATACCACTTGGCAATGAAGCTGTTTGGACTGACATGCTGCCTAGTGAGCCTCCTCGTACCTGTGAACCACTGCTTCCCAGTGTGGAGTTTGACACCTATGTTTTTAATTTTGTTGGAATATAATGATATTGCCCTCTACTCTTATTTTTGTGTATACCCAGCTCTGTAATGTGATCACACTGCCATGGAATTTGCACCTTCAGGGCATTGTTCCGAATGCAGAAGCAGAAAGCTTTCATAAAAGCCCATGTGTCTTAAGGACTGTAGTTGAACAGGTCCTGAGGATGGTACCAAGATCCAATCCAAACCTTTTTGACTTTGATTCCATGTTATAATAGTTTTTCTAGGGTATTTGTAATCGTTTTTGTACCCATTTACTCATAATCTCAGAACGTGTTACGTGATTATCTGTGAAGTGGCAGTATTGCAGCTAGTTGAGGAAGACCATTGAAAAGTTAAGTTCCGTTTTTTCTTTATTGTTTCTGACTTCTGCAGTTTTTTAAAACAAAACTCTATATCGCAGGTAAGCTTCTCTAGAAAATTGGAATAGAGAGATTTTCTTGAATACAAAATGCTGCATGCTGAGTTGCTTTACACATTAAATGTATTGAACTAGTTGTAATTACATGTTTTGATTTATTTTTGCTTTGTAGTTTGACTTCTCATTTGTAGATGTTCATCGGGTGAAGAGTTTTCAATTTACATCTAAGCTTTCAGATGACAATGAGAGCAGTGTCACAGATATAGGAAAGAAACGTTTTGGCCAGTTCTGCAGAGATCATCCAGCCTGTTGCTGTAATATTGCTAATAGCACCTGGAATTGTGATGGAGAAACTCTGGACAGTTCAGCCATCGAAGTGAGGTAAGCATCGACATTTCTCTCCATGTACCAGAAAATATATTAAGCTTTTTCACTGATTTTTGAAGATGCTCGTAAAGACCTCCCCAAAAGATGACTCCACATAGCAAATTTAAGTCTTCTGATAATATTTTTTGTTGTTGCTGTTGTTAATTTTGAGAATACTGCTACCATTTATATTGTAAATGATCACTCTGACTGAGACAGATGGATGGCCCCCCTTACTGGATGGATGGTCCTACTTACTTCTTAGGTACTGATATTATGTGCTTGAAGTATTGAAAGTGAAGGTGGTGTTGAGAGGATTCTTTTTTAAGTGAGTGGAGTACCTCAGTACTCTGAGCAATAGCTTTTCCTCTTAAATTTAAGCTTAACTAAGCATCTTTGTCTTAAAGAAATACTGAGTATGTCCCATAGTTTGTGTTTTTGACACACAGAACAGAGTCTTATCTCCAGTCTTGGCATATGGAGAAAGAGGTTTGCAGTTGTGCGAATAATCAAATTAGAACTAAATAGAAGTTTGTGAAATTTGAAGGGCTTTTTGCCCCTTTGTGTTTTTTTTTTTTTGGTTGATCGTTTTTATTTCTTGTTTTTAAAACAAAGGGAAGCAGAAACACAATACAAAATATTTACATGCAAGTGCATTCTGTTAAGACATAATCACTTAGCAGTCCAAAGCGATTTTTATAAATATCGTATATTGTGTATCATCAGCTGTATAACATCTCAGTGCCCCATAGAACTGCTGTGTGGAAAAGAGCAGGAGTGATGGATGTGTGAAAGTATCCGGCATTCTTTGCAGGGGAAGTTTGTATCAAGATTGAGAACACAGTTTCTGCAGTCTGGAGCAAGGAACTTTGTTCAACTGATTGAAATTCATGGATTATTAGAATTAAACATGTGGAAGTAATTTATTTCTTATTAATTGATTCCCATATTTTTCAGGGTTCACTGCCAGCTAATGAAACTATTTGCAAGGGGAATCGAGGAAAACTGTAAAGATGAAGCTGCCTGCAGCCAGAGTAGTGTTGAACAATTACTATAGACATTGTTCCTCCAATGGGGAGAAGAAAAAAAAGAAGCTCAAGGAAATTGAGTAAATATGCATTTTAGTCAAATTGACAAGTATTTTAAAATTTTAGATTTTTTTTTTAATGGCTTCAGTATAATTTTAGACATCTTATTGCATTGTGTCTTTTTTTTAAAAAAAACATTGTAGTCATTAAAATATATCTTGGAGCAGTGTAATCTAAGTTATATTAGAAGAGAGTATTGCTGTATGTATATATGTATTCACAAATTATCTGTGCTTTTCTAGAGAGCTAATTTAGCTGGTGTTACAATAATATCTAAATGTTATAGAACATCGGACTTCGCATTGTCATCAAACCAACATATTAAGACAAAGTATTTTCAGTGTCTGAGAAGATACTATCTCCTGGGAGAGTTACATAGTTGCATGTGGCTTAAATGCTGGATCACAACAGCGTTGTCATTTGCATCTTTTTTTTTTTAAGTAAAATACCTTCATTTTGTAATTCTAACTATTCCTTGCAACTTATCAATGCAATTCAAACACACATTCCTGGCTTTAAGTAATAACAATAAGAGTTTAGAAATACTTTGAAAAATAAAAGCACATCTGTATACAGATCATACTTTATCCTGTATATTCTCTTTATAAAGGCTTCCTTGCATGATGCTTTTTGGGATTATAAAGGGTTTTATGACTGTTGGGATGATACCAAATACCACACACAGAAACAGAAATGTCTTGCAAGCAACTTGCAGGGATGCTCATAATACCAGGAAGGCTCAGGCAAAGGAAAACATAAATATTTTCTCAAACACCAGCAACTTTTAAATTTTTCAAAATATCTAAAATTAACATATGAAAAGCTTCCCTCTTCAGTACACTACAGATTACACTACATATGTTGAAATGTCTTTGCAAAATAAGTTGTCAGAATATTAAGTTTAAAAATATGATTTGATGATTGACAGTTTTTTTGAATAATGTTTGACTAAATATGAAACGATTTATTTTGTGAAGTCAAGGGAAGAAACTGGCATCTGATAAATCACAAATTCACTGTGCTGATTTGTTTTTATAGCAAAAAAAATTTCAGACTATCATGTGTAGCTGTGGAATGATTATTTGTGTATGGATTTGTGTGTTGTGACACAGACGTTCTCTGTGTAGGCTTGGGGCTAAGTTTCACTTTTCTCATACGTATTTATGCTTGTTTAAGGATGAGAAGTTAGCCCCTGCTCTCTTCTGTCTTTTCTTAAGTGTGCAGTTCAGTTTAAAACTCATTGCATCAGAGGGGTTTTTGTGTCTGAACAGCTAATGATTCATGCATATGTATATGCATATATATATGCATATTCATGCATATGTTCATGCATATGTAGGGACATTTCTGTCATTCAACTTGTATTAATTTCGTGTCTCTCATATTTACTCTATGTAAGCTGTGGTGATTGGCCAGTTTATTACTGAAGCACTTGAAAATTGTTATATATGGCCAATTTTTTTTGTTTAATTTAAATTATTTACATTCCAGTTTTGTGTAATATCGAAGTGGTGTGCGGTATCTTTGCTACAAAGTGTTATTCATACTGCTCTATATGACAAAAAGCACTTGAAAATTATATTTGCTTAAAGTACAGTCATAAAAAGTTTAGGATCTGTTTTTGGTTATATAATATTTCAGGGAAATACTTGAATACTTTTCCAAAAGTACTGCTTTTACTTTCCATATTAATGCAATGAAGTGTTGATTGATCCAATGTTTTTTCAAACATTTGTAACATAAGTGTTATATATACTGTATTTTTAAAGCCATGTTTAATAAGTGCAATAGTACCTTTGACCTAAGAACCTCATTGAAAATGAGATTATGCAGTTCTACAAAGGCAAATATTTTTTGAACGTGTCATTTGTTTAAGAAGTTCTACAGTTATTTTGGTCTGTCCATGAATACTGTGAGACAACCCAGGCTTCAAGGTGCTGTAAATCTTGTGCAGGATGGGATGGTGCAGCCTCAGCTCTCCAGCAGGTGAGGGCATTTCTGAGGCATTACAGCTGTCTAGATCTCATTCTCATAAATGAGAACAGGAGTAAATACTGACCAGCTCTTTCCATTAGCTTACTAGCAAGTCTCAAGAGCCTTACTTGAAAAATGGAGGCTTAATCTTGTTATGGATGCATATTGAAATGCTTTGAATATTTTTAACATCTGAAACTGAGTGCTTGGTGTTTCCAAAGAAAGCCTCAGTGAATGCCCCTTTCCAAGAAATGAGCCACTGGAAAAGGAGAAAAGATTGTTCTGTAGTATGGTAATGAAGTGTGAAGAAAATAACAAAGGTGTTGCAATGTAACACAATAGAAAAGCTGCATAGTTGCATTTGAATAATTCTATTTGTAGCATATTATACTAGCAAAACACCATATGTGAGTTGTATGATGTCCAGTTTATTTTTAAGGCGAGAGCTGCGTAAGTAATGTCTGCTTACATTTTAATTTTAGTTTTTTTTTCTCTGAATGTAGTCTCAGTATGGAAATTATGTATAGGAAAACCAAGTTCGATTTTTCTTTTTTTCCCAATCTTGCTGGCTTCAAGATTAGAAAACGTGTTCTGTTTTATGACGCTAGGGCATTTCATTGAAAAAATAAAATTACATTGTACAACATTACAGTGGTTTTCTTCTTTTCACAAGTTGATTTGATAAATATCTATTGTCAGATTTCTACCAAACAAAGGTAATTGGCTCAGTGTACTCAGTGTGGACGGATTGAAATCGGGTGAAGTAGTCCATGAGCTTCCATTTGTGTTGACCGCAACTTTGTAGCAAGTGTGAGTGTGGACAAACACTGAGAGTTGAAGGAAAGCAACCAGTGAAGCTGGATTTCTACAAAAACTAAACTACTCTACCAAGATAAAGATTGAAGGGAGGAGAAGAAACTTGGTTATAATATAAGTATTTAGAGTTATTGATTATGGAAAAACCTGAACTACAAGAAGTCAAAGAAAACTAGTGTTCTAAGAAGCATGAAATGTATAATATATTCTAGATAGTAGATATTAAATAGATGGGTCTTTAGAATTTCATTGCAATAATTACTATGGATGCAGTACATGTTCCAATAAGAAATAAAACATGTCAGTTGTAGATGAACCGTGGGTGCAGCAGGAGAAATGCTTTTCATCACTGAAGAGACTTTCCTTGGGTGTGTGTTGGGTTTGTGTGGCCAGTAGCTTGATAGCTGGGGAGCTGCAGGGGTGGCTTCTGTGAGAAGATGCCAAAAGCTGCCCCATGTCAGACAGAGCCAGTTCCAGCTGGCTCTGAGACCAACCTGCTGCTGGATGAGGCCGAGCCCATCAGTGATGTTGGTAGCACTTCTATGATGTTCAAGAAAGGGGAAAAAATGCTGCACAGCAGCTGTGAGAGAGGAGTGAGGGGAGGGAAGAGAGAAACAGCCCTGCAGACATCAAGGTCAGTGAAGAAGTAGGAGGAGATGCTCTAAGCACCATCGCAGAGAAGCTTGTGGAGAGGACCATGGTGAAGCAGGTTGTCTCCCTGTAGCCCATGGACGTCCATGGTGGAGCAGCTACCTGCCCTGTAGCCAATGGAGGACCCCATGGCAGAGGAGGTGGGGGTTCCCTGAAGGAAGCTGCAGCTCATGGAGAACCCATGCTGGAGCAAGTTTCCTGGCAGGAGCTGCAGATGAGAGGAGAGCGTGCAAAAGCAGATTTTCTGGCAGGAACTGTGGCCCATGGGGGACCAAAGGGAGTGAAGTTCATGAAGGAGAAGGGAGTAGGGGGAGACAAAGTGTTATGAACTGACCACAACCCCCATTTCCCATTTGCCTGCATAGATCAAAATGGAGAGAGGAGGCAGGAGAGTCAGGAGTGAAGTTGGACCTGGGCAGAAACCAGGGTTGAGCAGAAGAGGTGAGTTTAGTTTTGGTTTTATTTCTGTCTGTCCTTCTCTGTCATTAATTGGCAATAAATTAATCTTCACCAAGTTGAGTCTGTTTTGCCCCTGACTGCGATTGCTGAGTGATCTCCCTGTCCTTATTTGACCCATGGGGTTTTCAACGTATTTTCTCCCCCATCCTGCTGCTGCCGAGAGACAGATAAGCTGGGTAGGCACCTGGTGGCTTCTTATAAGAAAATGATGGTTCTTCATAAACAGGAATATGGAATGCAGAATCAGAGATTTCACTGGAAACCTCTGGCTTGCAATTCCACTGTTATTTCCCTGAACTCCTGCCTAAATCCCTATGAAGTAAATGAGTAATAGGAATTAATCATTTTTATTCTCATTAGTCACATTGCTCTTATTTCAAATTTTCAACAGGATAGTTAAGTAAATTTAATAGATTCTAACTGGTGTTTTAAGTTTCAGTAAATTAATCCTATCCATAATGAAGTGACAGTCTCCCCTGACTTCTGTCGTGTTCACTGACATGCACATGACATACATCTGCAAAGGCTTATGCCTGCTCTTAATGAATGTGTGACTAGTCCTGTTAATTGGAAGGGAGTGAGGCACTCATTCTGCAATCAGTCATGCCTTCCAAATCCTCTGCAATGAGAGGATTAACAATTTTTTTTATTCCCTTCCCTACTATTTAGCAACAATTCCTAACATGTACCTACTGAAATTACTAACAAGAAGTGGTTCTCAAAAGGTGTTTGCTCCTGTAAGACTCCTACATGTCTGAAAGGGTAACTTGCTCTTGTTGGCAGCTGTTTCACCTGAACTGCAGCTTTGTGCTTTATTTCATAGGAATAAAATGAAAAGCAATAAAATGAAAAGGTTTGGGTTTTTTTGTTTTTTGGGGGGTTTTTTTGTGTGTTTTTTTTGTGTTTTGTTTGTTTTTGGTTTTTGTTTTTGTTTAAATTTTTGCATGTAGTGTTGTTTCAATAGTGTAGAACAGGAAAAAATAGAAGAGGAAAAATAATTATACATATAGGAAAAATACAGAAATAACAGAAGTGATGCAAATTAAAAAAATCCATGGAGACAAAATCCTGAAAAAGATGAAAGAGAACAACAGCAAAACAAATTTTTAAAAGAAGAAAAATAAGAAATAGGAAAACAAAATATAGAATTTTTTTTTTTAAATATTATTATTTTGCTGGAAAGCATTTCCCAGTCGTGTACTTTAACTGCACAGAAAAGCTGGCATTAAAGGTTTGAGTAGATTGCTAGATGTTTGACTTTTAACAACTGGCAGACAATAAAAGCTTTATTACTGCTGTGAAGATGTATTTCTGAAAGAAATATTGGGTCCTGTTCTGTATCACTACTTCCAAACTTTGCCGAAATAGCAGCATCACTAGAAGAGGTGTTAAAGAACAATTGTAAAAGCAACTTCTTGTAGCAACACGTGGTATTCTGGAATGGCTGTTCAATTTAATCTGCAGAATATTTGTTTTTCATGTTAATATTTAGCAGCTGTATTTTAGGAAAGGGGAGACTGGGCAGTAAGAAGAAATGCTGGGTTAGTACTTCAGTGCTGCTGAGGTTCAGGAGGTGGGACAGTCGCTCACAGCAGTGAAGGGTCTGCCCCGCAGACGTGGCCATGGCAAGGAGTGTTCTGGAGAAACCGATTGCCTGCAGCAGTACCTGCTTGTGTAACCTGCTCCGAGCCCTCCGTGATGCATATTCTGCAAAGCAATTCAGCCACCAGAACACATTGCTTAAAGGTTTTTAGAGTTAGAAAACTTGGATTACTTGTTTAGCTAAATCTCCCTTGCTGTGCTTAAGCTCGCTTGCTCTGTCCACAGTGGGCACAGAGAAGGGCTCATTCCCTTCAGAGTAATTCCCTACCTGTGTGTGTGTGTGTTCCCTCTCAGTTTTCTCTTCTTTGACTGAACATTATTAATATTCAGACAGAGAAGGAAAAAAAACACAATATTTGAGCACATATCGATTTCAAGAAAAACTGCTTGAAGCTGGTTTCTGTTTACACCGAAGAAGGGACTCTAAAGACTGGCGTTGACAGGGTTACTCTGAAAAAGGAATATGTATCTGCATAAAGTCTTCAATCAAATCAGATACTGGTAGTTCCAAGATACCATGTTTTCACAGCGTGTTCTCTGAATCCCTGATGAATGCATTGGGAGGAGATATTTCCCCTTAGCAATACCTATCAGATAAATAATTACTCTGAGGGTTCCACTGCTGCCCTGCCCCTAGCCAAACAATCAACTCAATAAGTAGCCCTCAGGTGGTTGAAGTCTGTCATTTCCGTTTTGTCTTGTAATGCTGGAATTTTATAGGGGAAGCAGGCAAAACCTGAACACTCAGGCATTGCTTTAGTTGCAATTTCCTAGTAAAAGTCTTCAAAAAATCCTCAACACATTTGTAGCAGGATAAAGAAAGAGTAAACATAGGTGTATTCCCTCATCAGAAGGACAGATTGTGTTGTTTGTTCTTCTCTGTGTGTGGGCACAGAGCTAACAAAAGAATTTGTATTTTTTCCTACATGAAAGGGTTTACAGACTGGAAAGGGTTTACAGAATGGAGGAAGCTGAGAGCGGGAGGAAGCACAGGCCTGCTGCCGTCCCTGCTCAGAGGAGTCCGTCCTGGGGTGGTTTCAGTGGGAACAGCAGGCAGTGAGTGATGCTTCCTCTGCATGGACCAGTGCAGAAGGGGATGAGGAGAGCAGGGATATCACAAGAGCTGTGGCTGTGCAGACTCAGCAGTCCACACTCACCCTCCCACTCAACAAAACGTTGTGCTGCACCTGTGTAAATTACCAAAGTGTTGGGACTGAAGGCCATGGCTGTCTGCCCTGCCTTCATTTATTGTAGGAAATTTCACCAGTCTGGGATAAATCTGTCCTGTAACACTCCTGTGAAAAAAGCAAAGCAAGAATTTATTACCAAAGCAGACTGTGCTCCTTTTTTTTTTCCATTAGAGCAGGAGGAAAAAAGAGGTGAGGAAAGTGTTGTTCATTCACCCTGTCCTTCACAGAAAGAGCCTGACACAACGCATCTGACATTATACATGCAAGAGGTTGCTGCTGTTTGTACTGATTTCTGCCTTCCAACAAAGGCTACTGAGATACCAGAAGCCCTTCCTCTGCTTGGCATGGGTTAGGATTAAGGAAATGAATGCTGAACCCTTTCAAAAGCTCATATGGCTGTATTTGAATTCCTTGTGGTCCCAGGACACAGCACACACCTGTCAGGGCTGGCCAGAGCTTCCTGTGGAGTGACAAATGCCTCCCTGTGCTCTCAGTGCAAGGCAGTGCCTGAAAGGATCTACAGTTCCTGTGGTTTTAAGGTTTCTCCTAAAGCCGCTTAGGTGGGAATGCATCTCTGCTGTCTTCGTAAAGACTGGAAAGCACACGTCAGGTCACAATGACCCCTGCAGTGTCCTTTCTATTGATATTGAACTGATAGCAGTACCAAAGGGCTGGGGGCTGTGTGAAGGTACAATCAGAAGATACCTGTCAGGAAATGAGGTTGCTGCTATCATTGAGCTAAGGCCACAAACATTTTAGCAGAAGAGGAGGTGGTGTTAATAGCCATGCAGGTGTTGTCTCTCATATGGACTAGATGATCTTTTGAGGTCACTTCCAATCCCTAACATTGTGTGATTCTATGTGAAATGTGTGCTTGGAAGCCCTGGTATGTACCAGAAGAAAGATGTGTCCGCCATGGCTGTGCAGCCAACACTGGTGAGCAGAAGTGGCCTGTAGCCATCAGGAGCACTGCTGTGGAGTATGCCTCGCAAAGAACCTTAGGTTAGGATGTGTGTCTCATTGATGGCTCTGACACAAGTCATGCCGCACCTCCAGAATGCAGAAGTGCCACTGGGAGCAACAATCAACAAGGAACAAACAGAACAGGTTATACAAATTAGAGGAGAGGACAGAGTGTACTGGCACTCCAGATCCTGTGGCAGCCCTTGGCCAAAGGTCTGAAAATTAACCACTTGTGTGTGGTTACGCTATGCCAGGAAACTGAGAGGTCCTAATTCAGGTCCCAGATCTCTAAGACACAGCAAGCCTGATCTTGTGAGTGGTGGTCTACAGCCACTTAGCCATCCTTCCTTGTTTAAGAAATGGCTAAGGCAGCACAACTCCTGAGATGCGCTGGGGCACTCAGTGTGGTGTGGTGGCTCTCCTACCTAAAGTTCTCTCCAGCCTCCTATTTGCTCTTTTGCCTTTCCTCACGTGAGTACCAGCTTGTTACAACTTACTGATGATTGGGAAAAATATCAATACTGAGAGTTTATCATGTTAGAACCGTTTATATAGGGCAGCAGGGCCTAAGTGGTGCAGAAGAGTTGAGGTGGAGGAACAGAGTCTTGTTCTTTGGGTTTGTATCACATGCCAGGTGGCATGGATGTGGTGGCATGGAGAGGCCCATTGCGATGAAGCAGCTGTCAGGAGGGAGTGAGGAGCAGCCCTCCTGGTGCTGTCCCAGTGTTGCAGCATGTTTTCGCCTGTATTTTGGAGTAATTTGACATGATGAATTCTGACAAAAGTGTGTTTTCAAGGCCTGTTCATGCAGGTCCACTAGAAGAGATGCTCAACTCTAAATAAAAATCTCAGACACTTTCTTGGATGTAGTCTGAGACCTGTAAATAACATCAGATGTTTCGTTGTAACTTAATTTTCTTCTGTTCAGGCACCTGTCAAAGTCTTGGTTTTTCAATTTTGACTGACACTGGTGACACAGTGGTGTCGGTACATAGACGGGTCACCAACACTGAGGGATGCTAAACATCTGTAAAGGGCACAGTGTTGGTAGAGAAGTGTCGAGAAAAAAGGCTCAGTGTATGTTGAGTCTAAATGATAACGCTTGAAAATGACACATCTAAAGAAAATTGCACACGCACAAGATTTGCCTTTGGGTAGAAGTAGATCATTTTGCATACAAATACAGCAGGATGGAGACAGCACAGATAACTCTGCCTGTTGCTCTGTGATGTGCACGTTGATTGAATCTCTCAACCTGCAGTCTACAGTTACCGTATTGGGCATATTGCCACTAACTTTCAGTAAGGAAAGAAATATAGCTTTGTTTTGGTTTTGGAGTCTTTGTATCACAAATTAGTGCCTATAATTCAGGAAAACAGAAAATTATTTTTCAGTGAAACATCAAACATGACTTTACATGTAGTTACATACGCCACTTGTTTTCTCCACATCCTAAGCTGCAATGGTGAGTTCTAAAGTTTATATCATTTTATGATAATAAGCTTTCTGGTACACTGTTTCATAATTCTGCATGTTATGTAAATATTTTTTTAATCTGCCTTACTGCAGTACCAGCTATTCAGTGTTTTAAGTCTGGCTTGGTCCTGCAGCTCCCTCTACTGAAAATTGTTTCTCCTGAAAAGAACTCTACATTTCAGAATACAGCATTCATTTTTAAGGTGGTCTGGCAAATCCATTACCTCTGGTTCTCTACAGATGAGATCTGCAGCAACATGCCTCAACTCAAAGTGTGTGTTACTTAACACTGGTAATTCCTGCTTTTAATTTCCTTTACAGGATTCATGGTAGTCAAACAGTGACAGATGCCGCACAGTTGTTTTTTGTCTCAAACTGAACAATTTGAACAATGTCTTCATTAAAAAAGGATGGAAACATGGGTCAAATAGGGGAAAAGAGTAATTGTAAATTTTAGCAGCTGGGACCCTTAGAATCTGTTCATGTACCAGTTTCTCAGCTCAGGAGAATTTGTCCGAGTTGTGCACAATGAGTAAAGGTGGCTTAAATATTTGTTTCCAACAGTTCTCAGGTAGTTCTAGTTCTTAGTGAACAGGAGTACACTGTACTCTGCTCTAAGCAAGAGTGGAAGGATGTCATAAATAAAGAAAAAAAGCTTCCGTATCTGTTAGGTGATAGCCTGCAAGGACAGACCATATCAGGTATCATTTCCAGTCAGTGCCACATGGCACATGGGAGACTGGGGCAAACGTGACAAGATCTGGTGTGGGTTTTCCCCTCCCTGCCAGTTCCTGGCTCTTGCGCTCAGCCCTGTTTGCTCCGTTTATGGCTGCAGAGCATTTGCGGGTGCTCCTCTTCTCCTCCAGCGTTTCCCCTGGCTCAGCCAGTATACCCCGACACATGCCCTCAGCTCCACCAGATTTTCTCTTCCTCCCTTCCTCATTACTGTCCTGACCTCTTACTATTCCTATTGCTTTCTTTCAGTGGGTCCGTCTGGAGTTCAGGTACGTTACCTGTAGTACTGGCCCCATGACATTTCTCTCTGTTCCTTTGATCTCCTTTGCTCCACCTTCTGTAGTCCCTTGGTCTGGCTGCCTACTGCTCCAGCACATGTGCTTTCAAGTTCTTCTCTATGTTATTTCTCTTCTGGAATTTTTCTGCTTGATTTTGGGATGCAGATTTGCACTTGAAACTAGGGATTTACGTATATGTTTCTGAGAGGAGATGTTTGGCATCTGGATGCGTCCTTGGGCACGCAAGTGTTTTACGTTACTGTATATTCAAGCCATACTAATCAGCTCTGGGTTTGTGGTTTTGTGACTGCTTTTCTGCCTATTTGAAAATTCTTCAAAACTCCTTTTATCAGGGGGAAATATTGATGTATAATGAATGACAATCGCAATAGGAAATTATTATTCGTTATATGGAATTAAATTACAAATAAGTGCATATTCTCCAAGGGAGCATATAAATGCCAAGTATCACTTACATGAGGCTACGTAACATCACAGTTGGGGTAAGGCACTGTTGTATTCATAGTTATTTTCTGTCTAAAAGACTGGGTTAAAAAAAGCAAGTCGCTCTGAACAGTGAGCTTTTCTTACTTATTTCTACATTAAAAGGAATCTCCAAGGAAACAGAAGTACTATGTGGCGCTGCTAAGATGTTTGTTCCCTCTTTTAACCTTCCAACAGCCATCTTTATTGAAAGCCTTTAAAAAATAATGATTTCTTTAGCATGTACAAGTATGGACGATATAAAGGTCAGTATTTATGCTCTACATATTTTCTCCTGTATAACAGACCAATGATATATGTGTAAAAGCAATTTTGCAGAAAATAGGATAGAGTGATTTCAGTGCAAATGTTCATAGCATTTATTGCTATGAGCTGGCTTGTTTACAAGGGGATCCATAATCCACACACTTGATTGAAGGGCATCCTAATGTTTGTAACTGGATTTCATCAGAAACCATAAGCTTTAAAAAGGAAAATGGCTGTTCCTATGGCCAAAAGGGCTGTGTAGTCTGCGCTGCACATGGACATCTTTTAAGTTTGGGAGTATTAAGATCCCTGGGGTCTGCAGTGGAAAATGATGATAGAAAATACAGTGCTATCAAAAAGGTGGCAGGAGAAAGCACCGATCCCTCTGCCCTGGGGTGCGCAGCAGGGGAATGATACATGACAAAGCATAAACCAAAGCCAGACCTCTGCCTGTTGGGTATATTGGGCATATTGGAAGCTCGACCAGTGGCATGTTGATTACAAAATCCAAACTGACTGCACTTCAGAGCCTTTGGTATGTCACCATTCCTCTTCAACAACCTTACATAAAGGTTTTGAAATTCAGCTGCTCTCCTGCAGAGCCTTTGGAGGTGCCACGCAGAAGACCGGAGGGTATCCTCCTCTTCTGAAGGGCAAAGGGACAAGACACAGGTGGCAGGTCAGCTACCTCCTCAGCTGATGAAAATCAGCTCCTTTGATTTTAAACAGAGCCACATCAGTTTATCATAGGTGAAGATCTGCTGTTCCACTTAGCTGATATACGTGCTTAATCTAAGCACATATCAGGACAGATTTCACCAAAACTATGAGCAGGCTGTGCATCCCTGGTGTGACCTCTGGAGCTGTTTTCTGTCAGCTCTAGCAAAGAAGTAACTTTTTATTCTACTTCATTATACTCTGAACCAGAGGAACTATGCTAGTAGGAGGGTTAGGTTCATTTCCAGATGGGTCTCGAGTAAAGCAAATTTGCATTTTTTATTGAATACACAAGCCCAACTAAACAGAGGAGAGGAAGGTCTATTGACATTATGTAAAGGTGGCATATCAGTTTAAAGGGTTGTGTTTGCCTAGAAGAGTGTGAAGGAGACTATTTAATTACCTGTCTAGGGTTGACAAAGATAAACACCCTGTTATTATTCTATGTATTTGCTTGTAACTCAATTAAGGATGTGTACTTAATTGTATCACCAATATGAAGAAGTAAGTGTTAAGGTGTTTGAAAGCTGGAGGAAATGAGATGTCCCTCAAGAAACATGAAAGGTCAGGGAGTAGAGAAAGCAAGGAAGCATAAAATTATGGCATTGGTATTCAGCTAAGATCAGAAGTGAAAGGCTGTGTTATCTGAATTCCCAATTGTAAGGTTGAATTGAGGAGTTAACAGAAAAAGTGCAGACTTACAAAGCAGAGCGACACAGCACAGCAGCATGAACTAAATCAAAGACGTCTAGCTATTCTGTCAGTGGTGAAGGAGAGCTTATGTTCTCAAGTTATTTCAGTTACATTGAATCATCCCTGACATATCTACAATATTTGCTGTCTTCTGTGTACAACACTCTTGAATGATAACATTTAATGCATGGCACTAAGTGATGAGCCTATTTCATTTTCCTGCTTCCCCATATTAATTTTGCCATTAAAAATACAGAAACAACAAAGGAGACGAGTTATTATTTTTTTTGTAATTTAAGATTAACACAGGCTGTCTGATCATCTCCCTACCTGTCTCTTTTAATGTGCTAAGTCTTTTAGCATGGATTATGACTGCATATATCGTGTAAGCCAAACTGGTTAGCCCCACCTTCACCCGATGCACATTAGCCTTAACGATTTGTACAGCAGACACAGAGGAACAGGATGAATTTCCCTGTGAGAGATGTCCTCGCTGTAGTCCTGCCCCTCGGACACAGGCTGTCCCTGCCAGCACCTGGAGGGTGAGGTGATCCCACCCCCAGCACCAAGGCAGGGAGACAAGGAGAGACACAACAGCCAAGCACAGCCCCATGTGGCCCCCATCACACCACCCCACGGGGCAGCCAGTGCCAGCCCATGTCCCTTCATCACACCCAGAACTGTTGTTTTAGGAGCGGGCTCAGAAGATGAAGTCATTAGGTGACTTCTTACCATTTCTGAGTATTTTGCCTCTTTCTGAGGAATCAAGTGTTCTCATCAGTGTAAGCCTGAGGGTGGCAGAAACCAGGCAGGGGATGTCACTTGGCCCCGTTGAGTGGGAGAAGACATTGCTGGGATGCTATAACAGAAGAGAACAGAGGGGAAGGATCTTCCCTGCTTCTCCCCTGCCATTACAATGTCTGCATCTAATCTTCCTTTGACACACCTGACAATATAATCATTTTCTTTGAAACCCCAGGAGACTTCCCCAGCTGCAATTTTTCATTCAAATAGTTGGATTAAATTTAATTTTGCTCTTTTTTTTTTTTTTTCTTAAATTACTTCAGCACCTTCAGAGGAAACTCTTTTTTTTCTTTGTTTGATTGGTTTGTGTGTTTTTTGTTGTGGAGTTTTTGTGTTGTTTTTTTTTTTTTAAATCCATCTGTCAGCTTTCTTTTGAGGTTTTTTGAGGGTTTTTAACAGCATCTGACACAGCTGACACCACTGTTCTTATAGTAAATATCTGCCACATTAGTGTAAACCTGTGATTAAAGCTGTTCCGCATTCTGCTAGCAAGGCAGCTGGACCTGCATGAATTACGATAATAACCACAGAAGCTCCTTCCTGAGAAGATTGTTGTTTCTGCAGCCATACCAGTCAAGTGCTGCCTTTAAAGAATGATTGCTCAGCTCTAAATGACATTTTGGCTTTCTTCTAGAAAAGTAAATTATTTATTTTGCTGGGATTTTAACTAAAGAACACTATCATCCCTAGAGAACAATTTTGTTTTTCAGCAACAGAGCAATTACTTTGAGCTGTACCAAGCGACCGATGTTTAAAAGTCTGTGTGGTTTCCTAGGTTTGAAAAATGCCTCCTCTTAAGGAGTGCTAAGCTGGTTTTTCTGCAGCTCTCACCAGTCCCACCATCTCAGAAGCAGCTGCATCACCTGGCCAACACTCCCTTACCATTCACCACTTGTGAGAAAATACATACACAACTGCTAGATGGTTATACTCAAAGTTGAAGCAGGACATGAATGCATATGATTATGATCCCATCATCAAGACAGCAGAACTTTGTCTGGAAAAGCTGTTGTCATACAGGACAATCATCACAGAGTCATAGAACAGCTCAGGTTGGAAGTGACCTTGAAAGATCATCTGATCCAGCCTTTTTTGGGAAAGAGAGCCTATGAGATTATCTGTCACCCTGTCCAATCACATCTTGAAAACCTCCAGTGATAGGGACTTTACCATGTCCCTGGGAAGGTCGTTACAGTGAATTATTGTTCTCACTGTAAAAAATTTATTTCATATGTAGAGGTGAAACCTCTTCTGGTGAACCTCTCCTGGTGAAACCTCCCTGTCTTCTCCAAGTGAAGAGAGAACCTTCATCCTCTTTGTAGCTGCCCTTGAAGTACTGGAATACTGTGATGAGGTCCCTCATGAGCCTTCTCTGGGGAGAAAATAACTCCTTCAGTTGTTCCTCAAAAGGCAGGTTCTCCAGACCTTTCATCATCTTCATGGCCCTCCTTGGGACCCTCTCCAGTCTGTTCACATCTTTGATAAATTGTGGGGAGCAGAAGTGGACATGGTACTCCAGGTGTGGTCTGACAACTGCTGGAGGGAGTCACAGAGCACACAGGAGAGCAACAGATGGAGAAATTACAAATTCAGCAGGAGCTATAGAGCTTCTGCCTTGCACAAGGGCAAGATATGCCTGACTGACCAGCAGCTTGTCTCTCCAAGAGGTAACATCTCCCACCTCTGCCAAATTTCTACCAGCCAGTTTCCCCTACACTTGGGTAGGCTGCTAGGGGACCCCTGCACTGGCAGGACTCTGCAACATCTGTGAGAGCTCCTGCACCTTCTCAGCAGAGAGTGACGACAGCAGCTCCCTTCCTAGTAGTCAGCACAGAGCACGAGCTTTAGTGCTGCGCTTTCCAGAGCAATGAGACCATTGGTGGCTGTTGTGCATGGCCATGACCCCTGTGCAGGTAGCATGTATATTGCTGGATAGAGCTGGTCCCTGATGCTGGAGCAAGGAAAGCAGGACCACAGAACAGAAGGCAAGATGCCCTGTCACTTGGGAGAGCATCGACCTGCACTGATAGTTGATTACTGATGTGAATCAGGATTGTATTGACAAACAACTCACTGAGGGAAAGTCTTAAAAGCGCAACTCATAAGGACAAAATCTGTATATATCCAGATCAATCTATAATTCATGCTTACCACAGGCATTTTGACACTCAATTCTTGCCACGCTAAATAATGAATATATTCTTTGAACTAGAAGTAAATAATGTACATGAAATAAATCATCTACAAAATGTTATTAAATACATAAGACTATGTTATTGCCATCTTCTCATGCCAGCATCTAAACAAAAAAGAAAAACCAACCCCCAAAACCAGAATGGTGAACAATGATGAAGCAAAAAATAATGATGCTGTTAAGCAGGGTGACTCTAAGGTTTTTACAGGTTTTCAGACAAAACATATGGCTGCTGGCTAGAGTCAACATCAATGGGCTTTCCAACAGAGGACAACTGCAGCTCGGCTTTCAGGTCTGTGGTCAGCCCCTTTTCCATTGCGCTGTGCCCCTCTGCTGCCTGTTGGGCACTCGTGGTGGGGAGGAGCAGGTCTGTGCATGGGGCTGGGGATAGGCAGTGGGGAGAGTGTGGGTGATGGACGGGACCTCCTGTGATGGTCCCTCAGGCATGAGTGTGCTGGCGGGCAAATGAGCCTAAATGGATCTGAAATGAGTGCCGAGACATCTGGGGGGTCAGCAATCCAGGGGAATTACATTTGTGGTCTTCAGTGATCGCATCGTAACTAAATGTAGGGTCATACCCAGAGGGAGAAATTTAGTCTACTTTAGGAACCTAAACTAAGGCAGATGAAACTCAGTCACTGGGTCCATACACAATGAATAATACTCTCAATATACTTAGGCCTCTTTGTCTTTGATTCCAGAAAAGACAGTCTTTACCAGTGTATTCATTTTCTTATATTACTTTAAAAAGTAATTCATGTACAGAGTAGAATGCTTGTGTTGTTTTTTTCACTGCCAATATGGCTTGATGGAATGGCTGCGAAAACTTGCCCATAGCTCAAAGAGCAGCATGAGGCCGAAGGGTGCAGCTCAGAGGTGCTGCCAGCCCCAGCTGTACCATAGGAAGGTATCAGCATCAGCCTGGCACGTACCCCATCTGGGACAAAGTCTGCCCTTAGGAGGAGCACAGCAGAATTATAGTCTCTCAAAAATATTACAAATATCACAGGCTTTTATTGATTCTGTGAGGTCTTATAAATTGGGCAAATAATTCTTTCTGTGACAGGCTATGATGTCTTGAGGGGACTTGGCCACTTAAAGGCAAAAGGGTCAGGATTTTACTCCTTGTTTTAGGATATATTATGTCATTTCAGCTCATCAATTTTCACTACTCTATTCTTGTTCTTAAAAAAACATTTCATGTGCATGTTTTGACCTCACAAACCAGATGTCGGTGTTAGTTCCCGCAGCTTCACGGGGGTGTGGAGTGCTGCTGTTTTCTGTGATTATTATGGGAGTCTATTACTTGAGTACAGTTTGTGTCTGGCTAATGCACATTTTCTCCACAGCCATTGCTTTCAAAGCATCTTTTTAATTTGTTCCCCTTCCTTAAACCCTGTGCTCAAAGGTTTTTGTTTATGCTTTCTGTCTCCCACTGGCTGTTCAAGCCACTTCTCAAAATGAAGACAAGCACCTCATTGGACATAGGCTGTACTGGGCATACAGGTGTCCAGCTGTGAGCTGTGTTTTGTGAGAATTGCCATTTAAATTAGTCAAGAAAATGCATAATATTTTCTTTTCAGGTTGGGTTGGTTTTTTTGTTTGTTTGTTTGTTTCGTTTTGTTGTGTTTTTTTTTTTTTCTAAACACTTTCAAGTGGCAGGTCATGGAAAAAAAATATAAAATGACACACTATTGTAATAACAAAGCAACACATATAATTAATTAAAGGAAGGATTATGATACTAGAATCATTTAAAACAGCAGCTGAGATGCAGTTTGCAGCAGCTGGATGTGTTGCACTGCTCCTCTCCCAGCGTGAGCTCTTCAGAGGATGCCGGGGTGCGGATTGCGAGGGCCCCTCTGTGCTGCGCTCTGGGAGGGGGAAATTAAATATGTTGCCAGACACAATTAAAGACAACAAATGTTTATCCTTCTTAATTAGACTGCAGAACACTTATCGCCAACCTCCGCCAATACTTGCTGTTGAAAGCAAATTATTCTGAGTGCATTTTTAATGTGACTTTTTTGCAACTTGCTGAAGTCCTTTCCTCTTCTTTAATAAGGCTGATGGCTTGAGACTGACCAACAGGCCCCACCAGTGGAAAAAGGCTCACATAGGGTATACAAACTAGACATCTAGCACACGTATTTCAAAGAGAGCAATGGCTTTGAACTGGCTTCAGCCCACACATCCCTTCTCGGTGACCCCCATCATGACAGTGAGCAGACTATAGAGACTGGTAATGGGAATTACATTGGTATTCTGATTGAACTGTGTATAGCAATTGCTATATTTTGCTAAATGCAGTTTACATTTGTATTGTGTTTTCAATATATTTTGTATCACTCTACTAAATCAGAAATTCCAGAAACATCTTCAAATACCTAACTTTGACACGAAGCATTACACCCTCCACCTGTGGCATATCTAAAAGAAGATGGTCAGAGCATATTGGACTCCAACATGGTTGTTCAATAATAAGACTATTTTCTAATTATGTTGTTCATAAGTTTATGTGGCTTTGACTTTTGTCAGATAGTTTCTCATCAGAGAAGCTTACTTAATGAAATGCTAGCAGCAATGACAACTGGCAACTCTAATTACACTTGACAGAGTACAAGACAGTGTTTTTTCTTCCTACCAGATGCTTCCACTGCTGTGGGCTTCCTCATCCACTAATTCATGCCCCCGGTAGAACTCATTAGGACACACACCTGTCATTTGGGACATCACAAATATCTGGGAAGACATGTAAAGTGCAGCAATGTGCAGCAGAAGTGCCATTATAGACAGCCTCTCTCTGTCACAGAAGACTACCTTCGAAAGTGAGGAGTTACATGGGTTAGACGCTTGTCACTAAGGTGAAGTGATGGTTCTGCAGCAGAGGTAGCCGGGGGTTGCATCCAAAAAGGCATCAGGGTGCATCCCTGTCCAAGCCCTTTAGGCCTGATGTGCTCCTCTGATCTTCACAGAGTCATTTCTGTGCCTTAACCATCCAAATGGTCTCACTGACTCATGCTTGATTAAGTAGCAGAGGCAGACAGGGTGAGCTGACAGCTGCTGTGGTATGATACTGCAAGGTATACTGGCTTGATGGTTCTATTCCAGATAAATCACAACATAACCTTCTGTCACCATGTACAGTTGTGTTTTCCCATTTTTCTTTGGTGTATGAATTTTGTTTAATATCGCATTAGTTTGTCCTCAGTGTATAGAAGGAACTGACCTAATTTTTGCTGCTGGGCACAGGGAAGACAGAGCAATAAAGTTGTTCTGTGGAAGAAAGAAAACACACCATATTTCAAAGATTCTGGAACAATATTCCTGATGTGGAGCAAGATCGTAAGAACAAGAAATGACCATACACTCATAAGGAGGTTGGTAGCAAGACACTGGCAAGTTAAAATGTCACATTATTTGGAAAAAAAACAAGCAATACCTCACCAGCTGATTAATTCATCTGTAGTTGATACTAACATACACCATTGTGAAATATTTTCTACTTGTTCCAGCTGCTATCTACTGCTAGTGCTTACTGATGAATTCTGGAAAGCACTGAGACATGCAGATCTTTACAGCAAGTTTGCCCATGTTTATGCGAGTAGAAATTCACCATGTTCTAACTGGGGAAGAGGCACGTGTGCTGGTGCTGATGGAGGGGCAATATTCCCTTATCTTCCTTCCTTCCTTCCTTCTTCCTAATAAACCTGAGCCAAACTATACTCAAAATACAAAAATTGGAATTTAATTCTAGAGCATTATGGGCTGTTCCACTTTATACAGAATGCATATTTGGGAAGTCTAGAAGAACAGCTCAGCAATTTTGGGCTATCTGGGGAAGCAACGCCAGTGCATCTTCTGTTATTTCTTTGCTTCAGGCAAAAATCAGGACATTCCTCCTCAGTTTTGTTCCTGTGATTGTGAGAACTAAGTCAGTCCATGAGCTTGTTACAGTGAAACAACCAACCAATGAGAAAGCAAACTTTAAACAACCTACTTAGAAAGTTTTGGAGAGATTTTGATGGTCTAGAAGGTATATTTTTCATATCTTCCCCTCTCAAAAGCCAACAGATTTCATGAATACTAGTCTGGATATTTTGAGCCCAGAAGTGGCCATAACATTTCAAAAATAGGTTTTATATGCTTTGAAATAACTCATACTTTAATGGTCAGACATCTCAAAGCCTTCTAGATCTGGGAGACTGGGCATTTTTCCTTTCCATTGGCATAAAGGTTTCCATTTCTAGTCATACCCAATATAGTATATATGAGGCATTAAAGCTCTGACATTTCTAGGCAAAATTTGTCACTGTAGTAGCACTGATTTTTACCTTTCCAATAGCTCACATAGGTGTCATTTTAGGAGAAACCCCACATCTGAAATGAGAAAGCCGAAATATTAACTATAGGGACCTTTTCCAATTTGGGGACTGTTGAATTAAATGCTAGGTGATTTTGTTTCAGAAGCAGATAAAATGGTCAAAGGTGTATGATAAATTCAAATATAACATATCACTGTAATTTAACACCCCATCCCAAAATGCACCTCTCTGTATCACTACTCAAAGGTCTGTGTGTGAGCTCTGTCGATGGAATTTCGAAGAACTGAGAGAGGCAGCAAATACAACCTCAACAGAGGACAGTTCTGGGCAGACTGATTGGAAGCAGTTGAGCAGCACGTCTTCCCTCCCCAAGTCCCGTGTCCCCAGGGTCACTCCGTCTGTGATGCTGAACTCGCGGGGTGCAGAACCATGACCGAGCCGATGCTTGGTCTCTCCCTTCAGCACACAGGTCCCAGGGCACTCAGCAAAAAAATGGTTTTCATTGCTAAAAACACTCACTTTTTCCTCCAGTCACTTTGCTAATTTTTGCTAATAGATTTAGCAGTCAGGCAGGGTTTGAATAACTATTAATTAGTCATTACAGCAGTGCCAAAAGGATTTCAGTGGGTCAGGACTTCATGAGGCTGGACAACACAATCCCCGCCCCAAATCACACCCAAGAGAGCTCAATTGCTGTATTTATTATTTGTTTACCCTCCTAGTATGTGCTTCCACTGCGGAGCTTGGGATGCCCACTGTCTCTCTCACTCATCGGCTGAGCCAGATTCCCACCGATGGTCGGGGTGAAATGGGAGAAATTCCTTTTTCTGGTAGATTTTATTCTGAGTGCTAAATGCATATAGAATACATCTAGGTTTTTAACGTAGGGTAATGAAGCTGCTAAGTTGTTATGATATTAAATAAGTAAACATGTAGAATATAATATTGAACAGTCATTTCTCCAGACTTCTTGCATGTGTAAGTATAGCCCAGCCCTTGGTACCTTTCCTTTATCTATGTGAACAGACTGCTTTTCATGATAATGTTCTCCTTAATTTGTTCTCCCACTGGTTATGTTTCCTATAGCTAGTTTTACAAATACATAATGGCACACTAGAGCCTAGGCAATTATTTCTAATGTCTGTGCATATTTATCAAGTATCGATCATCTGTAGAGAAGGTCTCAGCACTCCTACACATTTTCTGGCTGACCGGGTCAGGAGGAAGTCCATTCTTATGAGTGACTTGAAAGTTGGGTTTGTATTCCTGATTTTAGACAAAATTGATCAGGCCTTGTGGTTGGAGGTTCATAATAAAACCCAGTCATACTGCCTGCTTTTCATAGCTGCTGTCACCGATTTATTTGGCTGTTCTGTTTCAAATTTGACACATCATGTTTTTATCAAGCTTAGATCAAAATAGTTAGTGTGAAAGGAGATAACTACTTTGTATGACAAAGATTATCCTAAGGTTCAAGACTAAGTACTTAATACATTTTTTTGTTCATATCTTTTTTAGCTGCATGTCAGCTAACTCAGCCAGATCAAATTTTTGTTGGCTAAACACCTCTTGCCAGGTGTATCCTGCTGCTTTCAAGGATGAAAATTTACTTCCCAGCATGATTTGCCAGGTCCAGCATCACACCGGTGCTGCCAGCCAGTGCTGGTGCTGCTCTTCAGCCTGTGCTGCTGAGAACCTTATTGCCAGAGGGTTTTAAAGAGCTGTGAAATTGCTGCAGATGCATGTCACTCTCATACAGCAAATATATATTGCTACTCTGTTTCACAGATAAAAGAACACAAAATTAGAAGGAAATAAGAAATTAACACAAAACCTTACTGAATAACCTGTGGGGAAACCACGAGTCCATCTCATGGTCTCCTTACTCTGTGTCTTAACCATAGATTCATAATTTCCGTTTATTGCAAAGATCTATTTGCACTGTTACTGCTGCTGCTAATGCCACTGTTCCAGCAGATGTCCTGTTTAACTGATGGAGGATTCCAGAGTGCTCTGTCTCCAAATCTTTCCCCCTCTGTCCTGTACATTTCAATGGAAAGAACATACTTGGGGAAAAAAAAATGCCATCTAGGAATAGGTATAACCAAATCCTTGGGGCATTCACAAATACAAACTTTAATTTATGTAACATGCAATGCATGCAATATCTCACCATGTATTTCCACTGAAAAACTTTCTGTGCAGTAGGCTGCAAGAATGGAGCACAGGAAGTATTAACACAGAGAATTCCTGGTAAACTTTAGATTGACATTTTTATACTGATTTCATGAGGCTTGTTGTTTGCTTTGTGCATACGTAACCCCATGTTAATAGGTGGGGGAGACCATAAGAAGAAAGCAGAGCCACAGCGGCACAGCTGACAGCCGAGGCGTGTCCGTCAGCCACAGAGTATCTGGTGAGCTGGGGGGGCCAAATCCTCAGCGCCTCTCAGGCACGACTCCACTTGGCAGTGTAAGGACTACGCTACCAATGCTCAGCCTACAGTGAGGTGCACAGGCTGCCCTTACATGTATTCCACTCAATCAGCTAATACTTAAGCAACAGAGTCATCTTCTTTGGCCGGTACATTTGATGTGCCTCCCCTTCCCCACCGGTGGGGCAGGGTGAAGCTCAGGGCCGGCAGTGGGTGCTGCACCCACAGCACGGCCGCAGCATGGGAGGCGTCCAAAATAGGTCAGGAGCAGAGGGATGATGTAAACCAAAACCTAGAATTACACAGCGAACTGCTTCTATATTCTCGGTCCATTATACTACCATGTGATGTGCCTCGTCTGCTTTAAATCATTTTAGGGATTTGACTTCTAACACTTTTCTTGGGAAGGTATTTCACAGTCTATTAGATGTCCTTGTTAAAATTTTGGCTAGATAGTCAACTCAAATCTCTGTTTGCTCAGTTTCCTGCCTTTATATGCAATTATACCCCTCAGAAGAGCTCTAAACAATCTTCCTAATACCTCATTGTTTGTACCTTTCAAGCACATGTAGGCAGTTATAGCAGTTCTGGACACTGTGTGGGGCATCTTAAAATATTTAGCTCTAACAGTGTTTCTCTGTGAATCATCTGCTATAGCCCTTCCATTTGGCATTTTTTTCTCCTTGAAGTTCTTTATAATTCGTCATCATCTTCCTAGGTAGGTTGGCGCCCAGGTCTGCGTGCAAGCTATAATTTGTACAACAAAGATTTCATATTCATAATGTTTCTAGGCTGCACATAGTTTTAGATTCTGCTCAGTGCCCTGATTTCACCAGTAATTGTATTTTTTTTAACCTTACACAGAAAGAGAAGTGAGCAGCTTTTCATTTTAATTAGTTTGGTTTCTGACAGCTTTAATGTGCAATACTGTAAAGAGCTGCAAGGTTAAAGGGTTTTCCTGGGGTCCATAGAACTGCAAGGAAAAATAAACACATTTTGCTTATAAAACGGAAGCAATGCTATATGGGATATAAAAATATTTTCCTCTCTTTGTTTTCTTAAAGCACAGAACTCCTCATTTTAGAGTGTAAAATAAGAACATCAGTTTGTCACCCTAGTTCCTAAAATAAACCACGCATAAATATATTCATAGTACCATGCAGATATTTTTCACGACAGCATGACAGTCAGGTGTCATGGGCAAGATGCTTTCTGTTGGTACCCAAAACATTCAGTGTCACTGCATAGTAAGAGCTCTTTGTGCATAACAAAATGTGTAAGGACTCTGTAGATGCTACTTGTACTATTTTGGCAGAAAATTCTGTCTGTGAATATATAAATGATGCATTTAATTTGAAAAAAATATATGTACATGAATTGATAACAACACCTGATTCCCATTTCTTAATAGGCTTACTTTTAATGTGAGAAACCGTATGAAAAAGGAAGTAGTTCCAGATCCAAATTTTGGAAATGAAACTAATTGTGTTAAAAATGAGCAACACAAATACCCTGTGGAATTCAGGATGGATTATGGCAGGATTGGGATGAAAACAACCTGGGATGATTCTGTGTAGTTATTATTAATAATTTCGATGAATACAATAATAGTAATAACCAGAACAAAATTACATAGAAACTGCAGTCAGGACCTGGGCTCCAGAGTGCTAAACAAATACAAAGCAGCCTGAAGGATAACTATTTTTTTTCTTCAGGTGAGCAACATTTTTTAAGTGCTCTGTGCACGGCTGGTATCATGTTCATCTTCTCCTCTCATTCAGTACAGTAAGATAAAAATTATGAATAAACATGTAAGGAAAAAATATATGAAAACCATAGACATTATCTTTTTATGAATAGCCGGGTAGAATCCAACTTTTGAAAGACATCACTTTATTACCTCTTCCTACTGTACTTTAACTGAGGATATTTCCACCTCTGATCTTTTCAGAAAAAAATTAGTCTCCTCAATATTAATTTCCTGGTGTCTGGTTTCCATCTTGTTGCTGATTGACACCCCAAAATCTACAACACTGCTTGCAAATTCCAGCTCGTTTAGAGCTACTGATCTGTGTTAACGTGGTGACCTTCCCTCCTTCCCCCAAGCTCTTCCTCATCAGGATGAAGCAGGTCGCGGAGGAAGGCTGCAGCTTTCTGCAGCAGTCCCTTAGGTTAGCCATGTGCTACGCGATGGGAACTGGCTGCAGATCACGTCGTGATCCCTGCTGCTTCTGCCAGAAAGTGAATGGGGCCGCAATTTCGGGAGATGGTCTGATTAAAGCAGATGAGCCTTTCATCTCTGTTTGGATGCTGGCTCTTAGATCATGATGCACCAGACTACTGTGGAAAGCATCTGCACAAAAGAGACCCAAGCACCTCTAAAGTGGGAGGTAAGGATGAGTTTAAAGACAAAAAAGAATATATTTTTTTATTATTCTTTCAAATGGAGGAAAATAAACTTTGATTTTTTTATTTATTTATTTTTTAAATTTTATTTTTTTGGAAAAGAGACAGACAAAATATTGACATGGGACCGTAACACACAAGCTGAAGACAAGATGCACGGAAGTCATGTCTTCAAAGTATGTTACAAAACAGACCCTTTGTATTACTGTCACCCGTGGGTCATACCTGCTTACAAACTGCCAGAACCTGTACACGACAAGACGAACATCCGTATGGTCCCACATGGGCCTCTTCTGAATCGGACTTATTGGAGGCCCTTCTCCTCCTGGTTGTGTTGAATACTTCTGAATGCCAAAAGAAACTCCTTAACATGACTCATCCTCAGTGTGCAGCATAGACAGTAATCTGCAGACAGCTCCTGGTGTAGGGCTGGAAGTGACAGCAATGCAAGGCCACTACTTTTCCTAAGTGATGTGGCATAAGGCTGGATTTTGTCGGGATCTGGTGTTCCTTGGTACTTGGGTTCGCTAATTTGAATGGGATAAAAATTCAGCCATTTCTACAGATGGAAAATATTGAAGTGTTATTCTTTCCCATGGAAAGTCTTCATGTAATATTTTAGTGAATTTACTTTGGCAAAATTCCCCCTTCCTTGTGCTTTCTGTAAACTCTCCAGTTATTAAATCTGATGTGGGTGTTCACAGACAGTACATTTCAATATCTGTTTTGCTCTATATCAGGTCTTATATCTCACTCAGCAATGTGAAACCCAAAAGCCTTCCCACAATGCATGAAGCAACTTGAGGAGTATCTGTCTGTCACATTTGCTATGTCCATCTTTCTTTGGAGAAAGATGTCTACAGTGCAGCATGTAATATTAATAATCCCGCACACACAACACACCCGTGCTGCTGGTGGGATATGTTGTACCTGGCAGTGCCAAGGGCTGGGGAGGGCCCAGGGGATGGGAGTGGGTGTCCCTTCCCCGTGCACAGGGAGGAAGAGACCTTCTGTTGGCATCTCAACACTGGCTTCAGTTCCACATACCCATATCAATCCAAATTTCACTGAATCTGAGATACTAGCTACTAGTTGACAGCAGTATTTTTGTAAACAAAACTGTATGCTGGATGGATCAGAACCAGCATTATGGTCATCAGTGAACAACTCCTCCAAAGTAGTGCATCAATTACAGCTAAAAAGTGCTTAAAAGGAACATCTTAAATGTTCAAATACTTAGAACAGAAGGAAATATCCTCCTCTGAAAAGTCTGTGATGGTTCAACTGCTTTAATTTTGGCAAGGTTGGAATTAAAGTAACCTGAACATTGTATTATATTACCTAACAAGTTGTGGAAAAGGTGAATCTATAGGTGAGAACTAAGATGAAACTGCTCTCATGCTAAGATTTTTGTCAAATACACATTTTGTATTCTTTCCAACGCTGCATACATCCTAATCTTTACCACAGAAAAATTAGCATTGGAGAAAAGCCTCATGATCCATCGAGATGGACACTCAGAAAATAATAACCATTCATTCAGGCAATGAACTAGCCTGTAATTCACCATGACTTGTCAGGTCTAGCTAGTTAAGAGGAGACTGTACTCTCAGTCTCCCCCTTTTTTTTTTCTCCTTAGTTTTCACTAAAGTCATTTTTATTTCCCTTCAAAACCCTCAGGTTGTGTTTAGCAGAGTGGATGCCTTACGTACAGGACTCCTCATGCGACCCATAATGGCCAGGAGCTCTCCTATAATTAGCTTTGCTAGTGTGTCTGTGCATTTTAATTTGAATACTTGACTGCTCTTCCTCCACTTCTGAGAGGTGGCCTTTTTCATATGTACTTTTTGCTGATCTAGAGACTATATATATATATATATATGTATATCCTATATCCTATATTTAAATACTATATATATATATATAAATCCTATATATACATCCCTAAAAAATATATACATATATAAATATATAAAAATTCTAACTGTGTTTTTTCTCCCTGCCTTAGCTTATATTTTGGATTAAATCTGGCTACCAGGTTTTTATCAGTCCTCAAAAATATTCTGTGATTGAATTCCAGTATGCCATGAGACCAAGGAATGGATAGGAGAGGGAACAAGGGTCCCAGTTTGTGCCAGTTTTCACAGTAAAGAGCTGTTTTCCAGATTCTGCCACAGGACCATGCTGGTGGCAGCCATTAAGACATGTGCACAGAAAGGCTGATGTTGTCGCTGTTTGATGGGATGTGCACAGCGTTGATAACCCCGGGGCTGGTGCACTTCCCGCAGCATCCATGGGCGACTGGAGCTGCCAGCAAGGAGCAAGGCCCAGCTCTCATCAAACACACACTATATTTCCAACGTACACAGCATGACAAGTTTCTAGGAGCAATCAGCATCAATGGGTGGTGCAATACCCTATATTTTAATGTAAATTTACTCTCCAACTGCATTCATGGAAGTGATCAAGATGGAATAGAACCAGATTGCCAGTAGGTTTTCACCTCCCAGCAGCTAACATGAAGCTAACACAAATTTAAACAGTTGCTCCTTCTGGAACTGCAGTTGCTTGGAGAAAGAGATGCAGAAATGCTTGACAGATAATGTTGTCACTGCTAATGATCAGGGCTGCCCTGAGCTGGAAGAACAAAGTGTTGGAGCCAACAGCCCCCAGGAAGTCACAGGGCTGGAATAAAGCCTGGATAGTCCAGGCTGTGCTTTCAGCATCTTCAGAAAGTAACCACTCTGTGCTGCAGAAAGGCAGCTGCTGTGGGTTAAAAGCATAAACAAAATGTGCAGAAGAGGTGGTGATGTCCCCCACAGCAGTGAGAACTAGACTGGATACACAACAACTACCCATAGCACAGAGCAGTCCATATCTCTGACATCCAGTGTGGCCAGTGGTGCTGTGCAGCGCAGGAAAAGGTTTCACAAGGCTTTGCCAACCATCCACCTCTGTATCCACCAGCCTGTGCTGAGCCCATGTTTGGCTTGAAGGAGATGATTTAGCCACTTGGTACTCGAGGAAGGTCAAGAAAGCCACTGTGTGTTTGGCCATCCTCCCTGAGAAAGGACAATCAGACCCACGCACATGAAACACAAAATCTTCCTTACTTACCCAGCTGCCCTCTGACTTGCTTACAGGGTATCATCACAGGAGCATAGACAGGGTGCAGGATGATTAATGGTGCCTAATCCAGTATTCTCTGGGTTTGCTTCGAGGGCAGCGTCTCTCCGCACTGCAGAGCTACTGTCCTCATGCCTTTTGTCTCTGCTGAACCCTGATCTGCCCTGTGCCACCCGCGTGTTTAACAGCAGCGCACTGTGGCTCCGCTTATTCTTTGCCCTGCAGGGTAACTACTGTGATTTAGAAAACTGTAATTCCTACCCTGGGTCTGACGTGTGGCAAAGCAATAAAGTACTTCTCATTATTGTCATCCATGGGGTTGTCTCAAAGGTCCAGCCTATTACCTAACATATGTCTTTAAGTGCATGTGGACACAAACACCAGGAAAATAGCTTTCAGCACAACCTGGATCTTCTCCCCGGGAACACGATAATCCTGATTAGTTGTTACTGCAGACAGACTTCACTTACTTGTCAAACAAGCTCTGCTGCTTAATGAAATGAACAAATCCACTTCCAGCCTCAAAGGGGAGTTGAACTTGCTGTTTCTTTAAATTAAGCCTGCACTGCCTCAAACCTCTATTGAAGTGTCAGCAGGTATATTCCAAAAATGACATCTGTAAAAATGACTGTCTTCCCCTCCTGCTATTCTCTGTTCACCCATGTAGAATCTAATTCTGAAAAAATAAAGTTGTCTGCTGATAATGGCGATCTGTTCTCTATTCTGAGATGTGGCAATCTGCAGGACTGGCTTTAACAGCCTGGGTGAAGTGATTACAACTCAGTGATGTACCAAAACATGGGCGATCCACACTTTGTCTGTTCTGCTATTTTGCTCCAGGTTACTTACCAAAAGCAAAGATTTATGTCGTGCCACTGTCCAGTCTTGTAGCAAAAATATTCCTAGATTATTTTTTTTAGTTCTTTCTGTAAAAATTAGTTCCATAATGTCCTGCTATATCTCAAACCCGTCTTTATTTGAAGGGTCATGTACACTTTTCAATTGTTCTTACGTTGGTGACGCTTTAATCGTAATTACAGTGAACATCAGACTCGGGAAGCATTAGTATGAGGAATTGCAGGAAGGAGGAAGGTGAGGTGTTTTGTCCCACTGGCGCATGGATGAGGTATGTACATAATTTCCACAAACGCTTAAGGATTGTTCTTGTCTGTCTGTTCCCCCTGCAGAGATGAGACACACTGTCTGACACCCGCATGTCTTCGATTGCAAGAGCAGTAGTTTCATTTATAGAAACCGGGAACGAACAAAACCCAGCAGGTTTACTGGGAGGCTTAAGTCAGACAAATCTCTGAGGAGGGTTTTCTGCAGTCAGGTTTGATGCATGCATCTCAGCAACAGCACTACCGTGAGAAGGTGCTCATCCTTCAGTGAGACCATTTGCATTTGGAATATAATTCACCCCAACTGAATGCCCTTTGCCTGGTTCCTGCAAGAGATGTGCCGCCCTGAACACCCCTGACACTGCTCTGCCCCTCTCTTCTCAGAGAGCTTGCAATGCTGCTTTCCATGATGCTATGTTAGAAATCTCTCAAAATAAAAAAGAACCCTCCCCATCAGGTTTGTTAAACTATGAAGAGAGGTGGTGAACACACAGATGTGGGAAGGTGTAACGTATCTTCATGTCCTTCCAGGCTGGGATGTGCCCAGTTCTGGCTCTCCTGGCTGCCCAAGTTGCTGTGCTGGCTCTTGGAGGTGTCTGGTGGTGGGGGCCACCGGGACCACGGTTGTCTCCTGGGGGTCTGCAATGGCAACACTCTCTTCTGGGCACAGCACCGAGGCACTCTGAGCTGCACAGACCCCACTCCTGTCACAGTTTTTAAGAAGTCAGCTTTCTTGGTAGTTTTGTTGGGCTTGTTTTTTGTTTTTTTGTTTGGGTTTTTTTTTTTTTTTTGTTTGGTGGTGGGTTTTTTTTGTTTTCTCTGTTTGTTTGTTTTTACAACTCCACTCCAAATGAAATGGAAACTCAGTGAATATGTCTTTCATGAATAAGTGTAAATCTAGGTGCAATTTTGTGTGTTTAGAGATTTCTGCTCTGAGGAAGTTTAGGATTTTGCTGAAGTGTTTTCCAGCTCTACACATATTTTGGTTTATAACTTTAGTTTCTGGTGTATTCTGCAGTTATATTTTGCAAGGCAATCCAAAGACTTTCAGGTAGGAGGTCTATTTATATGTTTCCACTATTCATAAACAATTTAATTAAATATGCCAGATAGTACAAAGAGATAATAATTTCAATATCTAAATTTTATGAAGAAGGCTTTCCTACCCTACACCTGCTTGACAACTTAAAACAGTTTTTAAGAGGGAAATTCATTCTGATTTTAAAAGACTAAAACATTGTATTGTAGGAAAAGTAAATCAATCTGTCTTTGCATTTACTTAATGCTATAAAACTCTACAGCTCACCTCATTCCTGCATTTTAAAATACCAGGCAGTGAGAAAAGTGAGCAATAAATGGCTGCTGTTTAAGAAGTAATGATATTACTGAGGCTTTGGTGCTCCCCGGGGGCTGCTCAACGTGTAAAGCCAAAGTCAGGGAGCAGCTCAGGGAGCATCTTGGCACGCAGTACAGGCATGGGCACTGCCGCAGTTCCAGGGCAGGACACAGAGCTGGGCCAAGGGCATGTAAAGCCAACAGGGATCTCCAGAGCAAAGCCCGTTGCTGGAAACCTACAGCACAAGCTGCAGACGCAACAGGGGCTGAGAAGATGGATGTTTATGTAAGTAGGGTGTCAGCCTGGCCAGCCACCATCTCCCCAAATACAGCAGATCGAGCCTGGAGGTATGAGGTCCTTTGGATACAGAATGGAAAATCCATCTGTTCTGCAGTTGCAATCAGCAGAAGAAACTTACTCACAGCACTTTACGGTACAGTGTAGAAAGTAAAACCTATTTTCCCCCCCGAAGATGGATATATTACAATCTTTCTTTAATAGATATGGAATGCAGGTTGGATAAAGTTTATCAGAGGGCTGAACTGCTTGGTGAAACTGGATATGCACAGGTTTAAATAAAATTATTTTCTGGCATTTATGGGGATGATAGCTATCTGTGTATGAGAAAAATGATACAGTAGCAAAATACACTAATCTGAATGCATCCTGCTTTCCTATATGTATTGAGAATGTATCAGAGATTACTTGAATAATCCTTAAAAATTGCTTGGGTGTTGTGCTTCGAATATATGCAGGACTTTTTCTTCACTGATTTGTGTTCCTCATATCCTGGAAAAGAAAGATTGTGTTGTTCTTGCTGATTTGTGTGATTTAAAATTTTAAATTCAAAACACATACAAACCCATCTTTTTTTAACAGAAGTTTTAACCGAATTATCTTATAATCAGCCAAACACGGATCATCTCTTATGACTGAGTATTGAAGTTATATCCATAGCAGTGTGTGTATGACCACCAAATATTATCTTCCCGGAGATTAAGTACTGTGCTGTGCTCATCCAGCCCATACCTCATCAGCTTCTTTAGGAGGATCTTACAGCAGAGAGTGTTCAAAGCCTCACTGAAGTCCAGGTAGACAATACCCAATGTTCTTCCCTCCTCTACCAGGCCAGTCATTTCATCACAGAAGATTATCAAATTGGTCAAGTATGACTTCCCCTTGGCAAATCCCTGCTGTCTGCTCCCACTGTCATTGCATAAGTTTTTGTCATGCATTTGCTCTTGCTAGGCTATGAGCCGGGCACCTTCATCTTTGTATACATTCTCATTTGCAACAGTACATACCACTGACACTAAACTTCCTACTAGTCTTGTACTACTGATGATAGTGTGTGTTTCTTCTCATTTTCTTTATGTGATCTTCATTTGTGGTGGCCTTCCCAGTTCCCAATCATCATTTCTTGTAACTGTTTCATGTAGGCAACTTCAGAAAGAGGAGTTGTTATAGTCAGCATGTTTAAGACACTGCAGTGATGTACATGGCAATAAAGATTAACACAATTAATGAGATAGATCTTAGGTTGAATTATAACTGCCCAAGTATCAACGGATCTGCACTCAGGTTAGATCTGTACTGATACCCACAGAATGGATTCAAGTCTCCACTGAAACTACATCTTTATAGGGCTGGCATTTACAGCCAGATGACAACCACAGTTTATAAACTCATAACCAACACCTTGGGTTTTTTATGGTCTTTAATGTCACTACTGCTTTCTGTGTAGCTTATTGCTGTACAGTTTCTGTATTTTGCTTCCATTGTTCCCTGCCTGTTTTATTCCAGACTGAATCTCATTTTATTGCCTACTTATATCTCTAAATTCTGCAAGTCCCTTTTTATTGTTTTGTCATCTATCCTGGGGTTTGCAACACCTTACAATTTAGTATGATCTGTAAATGTAATTAATGTAATGTATGCCAAACACCATAAGGAGCCAAGTCAATTACACAGCCGAAAAATAAAAAAGGAAACCTTTATTATGCTATAAATGCTCTGCTAAAAATCCCACTCAATAAGGAATCATTATACATTTCTTGGCCTTCATACATGTAATTGCAAAAAGTTCTAAATGTTTTACCCATGTCATTTGTATCATCCTAAAATTTAAAGTATATGACTACCAAAGTAAATAACAAAGAAATGAAAAATGGCAACTTAGTTCCTTTCTGTGTAGCTGAAATATGCTGGACAGGGTTAGACAAACATTCACAGTTCACATTTTGCTATGACATCCAAATTAAAGCTACCACAGTGTTACTTAAGCAGAATTACCTCAAATTGGTTCACACATTAAGGGCAAATGAAGACAGTCAATTATTAATTGATTTTATTTAGAATGTCTGCTTTTTTTTTGTTTGGAGTTGGATTTTTTTAATATTTCCAATGTGTATTATGTATATAGTGCAATTGTGTGATGCTTCAGCTCAGTCTGACAACATTTGAGCAAAGTCTGTAATTCTTTGCCATTATTCTCTCTTGGCTATTATGCTGGTAGGAATTAGAGTTGAGCTGTCATTTGACTAAGAACAACAGCAATTACTACTTTGGTGTTTGACTAAGGTTAGAACAGACAAACTGAGCTAGATAATTATTACCATTTCTCCGATTCATTATTAGCTGTAACTGCATTTCTAATGCAGAAGGCCTGATTATTGTGCCTGACCATGATAGCTGCTCCTGACTTATGCTGCAGAAACGCTGCTAAGCTCACTCCCTCTTTAATCAGGCCTCTTGTTCTTGAAGAGCTCCACCTGAGATACACTAATAGACATTAACTTTTACAAAGTAATTCAATTCAAGACTTCGAAAACCCATTTTGAATGTTCAGCCTGGGCACCTGATTTTCAGGTTGGGCTGCTCTCCTTTAGCAGAGAATCAAAAAGAAGGGGCAGGGGAAATGTACTCCCCCCTTAATATTTAAAAAACGGATCTCACTTTCAAGTAATATAAAACATATGCAGAATGTATTTTGATCAATGAAAGTGTGTAAACCAAGATGTGTAATTTAGCAACTTATGAATGTGCCTTGGTCCCACTGAAGTCAATGTCTTGCCCATAAATTCAGAGTTCATGTAAATTTTTCTGCAAAGATTTTGTATCCTTGGTTTAACCTGTAATCATTTTTTTTTTAGCTTTTAAGGATTTGTTTCCTTAATTTATTTTACTTGTAGCTATATTCCGTCAGTGTCTTATTGATGAGGAGATGGAAAGCTGTGAGTGTGAGAGAAGACCAGCCAAGCACTGGGAGCTAAGTGAGATCAGGGCGCTGGCGAGCTGTCTCAGGCACTGGAGCTCCTGTAGCTGCTTATGGCATTGTCTGTCTGTCCTACAAGGACTGTTGGGCAAGACCTAAAGAAAACCCCTTCCATACTGTCAATAATGCCATGGCTCAAATCTAAGACATTAGTGGCTTGATCCAGTTGCCCAAACACAGGTATTCAGTACCATGTAAAAAAGCAAGGGTCTGGGGAACATTTATGTAGGGATTATGGGGATGACACAAGATCCCCTTTCCCTTACAGATTTGTGCTCCCCTCTGGAGGCAGCTGGATGGTCTAAAGTTGACATCCCAGGGCACTGCAAAGGGCGTTTGATGGGTGTATTTAGAGCTCTGACGAGTGCTCCAGACATCACAATGGCTGCAAAAATTCAGAGCGCTCAGGCACATTAATTTTACACTTTTGGTAAATGTTTTATCCTATTTTTAGAGTGAGATAGCTGACACAGACATAGAATTAGCAAATTGTCCTGATCGATACAAGCGCCTTCTATCAGCTTAAAAACCTCTAGGTGTTAATTATGAGACAGCGCAAACACATCATTCAGGCGGCTCCTCGGCAGAAGCTCCTGTGCTCTGCTCAGCTCCCAGCCCACGTGCTCTCCTTCCCTCCCTCCTTTCCCCCATTTCTCTGTCTCACCTCTCAGTTGGTAACAGCCACTTGTGTGAGATGCTCAGCATTTCACAGTTCCAAGTGTCTGACTCCAAGTTCTGCCCTTCAAACTCTTAAATGAAGTCACGGCCAATTTCTGCTCTCACCCAGCTGTTGTACTGTGTAAATGGCACTTCTCACTCCAAAACTAATCAAAGACATTTCTGCCAGCTTTAACTTCTTCTTGTTTATCAGCCTCTCATGGAAGGCCGCACAGATGCTGGCAATTTGGCAAAGTCACCTGAAAAGTGGGAGGGGGAAAGTATTTAGAAAGTTGTAGCACAGTGGCCTCCAGAAAAGCAGGTATCTATCTTGCAGGAAACAAAGTGAAATGGGGTAAATGAGAGAGAGAAGGAGACAGTGAAACCCATGAAAGACCAATGCTGACTTTATCATGCGCTTGCTGAAAGGAATTCAGATGTCTTGATGACAGGCATCAAGATAATCAGAGCAGGCCAGAGAAAACTGTAAACTAAATCCAGTGTTTCTGCGGGTGCAATCCACTCTGGAGGGTTCCAGAGGGCTCTGGTGTTTCCAGAGGCTGGAGGAACACCTGGGGATGGGAGATGCCCAGAGGCCAGGCAAGACCTGCCAATAGGTGCACACAGATTGCAAAATCAAACACTTATTTCTTTTCCTCATAGGCAGGCACCACAAACATGACAGATAATAGAAAAATCAGTGTGTTACAGAGTGATCTGATGAAAATGCTGTGACTGTCACCCAAATATCTCTTCACTGCTCAGAGGCTGCAGTCAGCAGTTGTGCTGAGCTGCTGCCATGTGTGAGGGGGTTGCAGGCACAGGCAGAGATGCAGAAATATTATGTGATTTGCCCAGGTCTTCAAGTCTGATACATGAAGATGAGGTGGATGAGGTCCCAAAAGCCTCAGCCCTCCCTGCCTCCTGCTGAGAAAACAAAAATGATTGAAAATGATTTATGCATTGAGAGAGAGCTGGCTTATTTGATTTTATAGATAACAATAATATTCTAGCTATGCTAATTACAAGTAGTAATTAGGCAGCTGGACCAGATCAGTGTTGGAGTACAAACACCTGCTTGTGTGCTTCCAGCTGTTCTCCACCGGAATTATTAACAAATATGTTGCATAGACATTTTACAAACATTTCAAGTTCACCACCATTTTCTTCCTCCTCTCTTCTGAAGAATACACTCTGCTCTAGAGTTTACTCAGGGAAGGAAAGCGGGTGCCTGGGCTATGATAGCATTTAAGGCTTCCCCATCCCTTCTTTCTTTTGTGTAATCACTTTTCACACTGAAAGAAACATAACATGAAAAGGAGACAGGGCTAACAGATAATGAAACAACAGCTTGATTCAAATGGGTGAATGTGGTTTATTCATTTATAAATGAGAGAGGATGCCAAAAGTCTGCTGTAAATCTGAATGTCAAAATTGCTCAGAGCTCAGTCTACCTCCACAGCAGCAGCAGGTTTTATGTGCAGCTTTCTGACACTTACTGAGCTATTCACAAATATTTCTAAGCAAAGGTTTCAGTCACCTATTATCGTGTTTATCCCAGAAGTGCTCAGGGGCTGGCTGAAAGCAGAGCCCTGTTGTGCTGGGTTTTGTACAGACAAAGCCATTGAGACAGCCACTGCCTTGCTGGTTTTACTTGGCTATTGTTTTGCTGAAATGCAATTTAAAATGGGATGCTATTCTGGCTATTAACAAGAGGATAAAATGCTGTTTCTTAACCTGTGTCTGTTTGTCAGATAGGTTTAGGGCAAGTAAATATAAATGAGGCTACATATTTTTATGTGTTAAGGACTAAGGTTTAGTTAAAACCAGTAACTGACGTGATACTCTCAATTCATCTGGGGTTGGAAGCATTTATTCAGAGAGCTGCAAGCAGGGAGGTGATGGAGGTGGTGGGGAGCAATGGTGATGCTCCACCCTGTGCCTGGATGACTGCCCATTTGTTCTGCCCCAGGAGGAGCTCCAATGCATTTCACATGAAATCTCTGCAACTCATTTCTTCACTGAAATACAGATATTTTTCTACTCATCTCATTTCACCAGGACTAGAAGTTCTGGTACCAGCAATGAGGCTGGAGGAAAACAAGGTTGATGTGGGTAGATCTCACCTCTCCAGCATGCCTTCCAGAAGTGTCCCAGCGATGCACTTTTCAGAGATAACCACGTGTTTCCCTGAATGCAACAGTCTTACTTGCTAGCATGTATGACAGCACCTGTCTCACACTGTTTTTAGACCTGGTCCTTTTCCTTCTGGGATCAGTGGCAGAGGGGACAGGATAGAGGCACATGAGCAGATTGACTTTCCTGAGATTTTCACTCAGGATTTCTTCCCCTTATGGTTGCTCAACACTGAGTGACCAGAGCTTGGGGCAGAGCCTGCTGTGCCTGCAACCAGCTCTGCTCTCAAAGCAAACCTGGAGCCCATGGCTGCCAAACTCCATTGGCAGCATGGGGCTGGTGAAGGCCATCTACACAGGACTTAAAATAAGAAGTTTCATGACCAAGTGTAAAATCTGAACTGGGGAAGGTGTCCAAAGGGTCATTTTGTTACACGGTTTCAGATACAACTGGGTGAAGGAGGTGTCAAACTCTCATTACCTGAATGTTCCGTTTCTTTAATCAGTGTCAGAAAGGAACCAAACCTCCACCCTCCAAATATCTTTTCACTTTTTAATGTCATTTTCTTGTCTGATTTCTTTACCCATACCCCACCATTTATTCACATTTACCTGTCTATTCATGTGTTGAGGAGTGTCTACACCACCCAGGGGTCCCAGAGCAGCCAGAGCTGCAAGTGTCAGCCCTGGGGACATGGCGAATGCACCAGATGTGAACTGTTCTCTTTGGAAAGGTGCCAAACATCCCTTCCTGAGCAATGTGGTGTTCTGGGTCATGTTGGTGCCTGGGACCTTACCGCTTTTTTAGCAAAAAACATAGGGATGGAATGGCAGTGCTATGGCATATTGGTAGAATAAAGATCTCTAAACTTCCCTCTTGTTAATAGGCATATGAACATATTTGACAGAAGCACCTGAATGTCTGTGGGAAGAGACCACTGAAACAGTCTAATCATTTGGGAAGCAGGTATCTACAGAGCCACGAGACACTAATGGCTGTCACTTCCAACTAGCTGAAGGATTGTCCCCATGGGATGTCCTGGCCAAACAAACTTGCAAGACACTAATTCTGGTGCCAATGCCCTGGTAATGCAGATCCAGGGCATGGAGAGGAAGGAAGTTCCTCTTGGTCTGTGGGGCAGAGTACCAGGGTGGGCAACACACCTGCGCTGGCTCAGCTGCGGCTGTCCCAGCCTTGGCAAAATCATTCCTCTTCTCTGTCTCATAAGCAAGAATGACCCTTAAGGTGAATGGGTATCAATATTGACCAGGACACTGCAGAAGAGGCAATTTTTAGTGTGACAGAACTCACTGGAAAGCATCGCTTTTCTTCACTTAAAATATCTGCCAATGACATGATATCATGATACGGCTTCTTAAACTCTCTACTATGCAACTTCTGGCACAATGGTGACCCTGGCAAGTTTCTCAGACAGGAGGATTTTGTTCAATAACTTTCTGCTCTGTATCAGTTTGTCATGAAACGTCGAACATGTGTTGTTTAATGTCAGGCAGAAGCACAGCTTGGATGCTGCTTATGCTCTGTCACCATTTTCCCTCTCATCAAAACCTGCTCATTTCCTGAGCAAGTATTCATTTTGCCTGTACGCTTGCAGTAAGCACCGAGCAAACTCTACCCATTCTAACAAAACCTCTTGGGAAAAAATAACACCATTATAATTTTACAATTAATGAATTTAAAATGACCCCAGGAGAAGTTACTGTCAACATCAAAAGGAGAACTGGAATGTGTGATGACTTTCTGTTTACCTTTGCAAAACGTGTTGGAATATATCCTTGAGCAGAGGTATCATCTCCTTTGGGATTATGAAGGAGAGATGCTAAACATTCACTTCAGATTTAGTAAGACAGAAGCTTTTCCCAGGTAGTGGATCTCATCTATACTTAAAAGCACTTGTTTATGGCCACCAGAAGCAATGATTTCTGTATTTGTGAGATTTCAGTATGGTTTTCTTCCTTCAGAATAAGGGAAAACAAAAATGTTTTGACTTTGTGATATCCAAGAATACAGGTATGTGTGACAGTGGTGAAAGATGAGTTCTAAACAAAACCTTCTCAAAACTGGAGAGGGATAACCAGGACAAGCAAAGATTTTCATTTTCTAGTAGCAAATGGCAACTGGATTAAGACATCAGGTCACCCACGCCTGCAGCACTTACTCAAGTCTTTCATTTCTTAAAGTTCAAACAGCAGCAAGGGCCACTGAGTTATTTTGATGTCTTTGGTATTAAACTTGTGGCGTACAGTAAATATTCTTGCAAATGCAGTTCACATTATTTACCCACCAAAAATATTCAGACCTCAGTTCTTATAGTCTGCAAAGTGCATTTGGGGTGGTTGGGAGTCATGTGACAAGCTTATCTTCCAAAAACATCTGTGCTGAAATAGTCCACTAAGGTAACAAACTCTGCTTCCTATCCAACAACTTTTGCAAATTGCTTTCTTGCACTAAAAAAAACCAAAACCACAGAACTACTAGTCAGTCTAAATCTGAGAGACGTGGTGAAAACACATTCTGCAAAATGACAATTAGGCAGTAGAGCTTTATTTATAGTTGTGAAATAAACATCAGTTAATCATCACCAGGAGCACCAATTTCTAACCTCAGTTTAGGTGAGATTTCAGATGCCTAAGTCATTATCAGCTTTCAGCAATGCCTGCTCATCAGCTGCAGTCACATTAGACAAAATACAATGCATACGATATGGCAGTAATTAAATTGTACTCCAGGGAAGAGATAACAGTGAATTATAAGATATCTCAAGAAGTGATAATAATTACTCCATAGGGGTTCTATTCTATTAGGGTTTAAACACTTTTAAGACTTCGTAGAAAAGACTTAATATGAAAAAAAAAATTGCTGAAGATGAAAGTAAACAAAAAATAAGTGTTGTTATTCTTACCTGTCACACACATCCCTGGCACTATCTCAGCTCTTTAACTTTAGCTCCAAAGTGCTTCAACTTGCTTTTGGAAACCACTGTATTAGTCACCAAAATTGGAGAAGACAGTCTATTTAGTTGATTGTGGCCTGATAACTCCTGTGCAGATGAGAAGCTTGGCCAAAGCCAAGAACACTCAGCCAAAGGCAGAAACTCCACTAGGGAGTGGACTGAGGAACCAAATATCTAGAAATGGGATCTAACATACAGAGAGCAATAAAGAGCTACGAAAATCCAGAGTCCTGGAGATGGAAGCAGAAACCAAACCTGGCATTTCCTGATAAAATTTAAGTTATACTTGTCTGGAAGAAGTTGAGACTTGTCTTGAGACCCAGCTCCATGGAACAGCAATGGACCTCTAACAAATGCTTTTGCATTCAGCAAGTCTATAGGAATTATGGGTCTTGTCCTGCTCCATTAGTGCCAATGGGTTTTGGGGTTTCATTTGCTCTTGGTTTCCTTCAAAGCAACACTAAATGCTTAAGGAATTATTGTAATATGAAAATTAGAGAAGAGATTCCTACTGATGACATTTATGCAATGTTCTAATATATAACAACTGCACTAGATTTGTATTAGTATTGGATATTTTGTATAATGTGTACCATGAATGTGAAAGAAAAAATACATATCTCTTTCATTAGTGTTTATTGGAATTAATTTGAGAAGCTCAGATCTCACCATGTCTCATTTGATCTTTTTCATAGAGTCTTTTTCTAGTAAAGGAATCAGACTTGGCTGCTTCAAAGACCCAGAGCACTGAACATATTTGCCACCTTTTCTTTCTCTGATACAATGGACAATTTGTGGCAGTTACTGTACAACTCTTGGACAAACACTTTGTGACCCTGGTGATTCAGTACCACTAATTCTGTCAGCTTAGTTTAAAATCACCTCGATTAGCACTTCAATGTGAGATGATTCTTCTTCCATGGTAAATTCTGATGCAAAGAATCTATTTTGCTCTTCTACTGTGTCATCACTTACACAGAATGAAAGTCCTTTTACACTTTGATTATCCATCAAGCCCTCTTATTCTTTGGCTGGTCCAAGGTAAATGGTGAAAGCAAGGTAATATGAATATTCCCAAAAATGTGTAAGAAGTGTTGCTCCAATTATTTTCTTTCCAGCTTTGTGATTAATGTGCTTCTGTGGGATTCTTTGTACATAATTTGTGGTTTCAATCTATAAAGACCTGTTAACTCAAAACGATACCATCTTCTTGGGAAGAATTAAACTTGCCTAACACTCTTATAACAAATACAAATAGAGGGAGACTTATAATGAAAGAAAATTAAATATAGTAGAGCCCAGAAAGTAGAGAATATTGGATATTAAAGTAATAAAAATTCCATAACATACTTTTCTTAAGAATATGAAAGAAATACAACATACCTTCTTCTGAGGCTCTCCTCGGGAGACAAGCATTTTGTAAATCACATTCCTCTGATGATACAGCAGTATTTCATGTCGCTGGTGGCCAGGCCGATCTGCCTTATTAATATTGCATGATAATAGGTAAACTTTAAAACCAGCACGCCATTGTATAGGTATAACTCTGTGCAACTTACTGGCCGCTATAATGTTTGTGTGATAGCATGGACTATGCCATAACACTGTGACACTTGCCAAGCAATGGGCACGAAACAAGTCTAGGTAGATGAGAAATGGCTCTGGGGAAAGTGGAGAATAGCACCCATCACAGCCGGAGTATCACCCAAATGCTGTGTTACTTCCACCGTGAGCGTTTTGATCCCAGTTGTGGATCTATGTACACTACTGGTGCCAGCACTTAATATTCTGCTTAAGTCTACTTAACTCTGCTTAACTCTGAAGCTACAACAGTCAGTCTTCTGATAACTGATGAGAGACATGTGCATCTAAGGCTGTCAGAAATGCAGAGCCAGGGTCTGTTGACTCTCCAGGCATGTACTTCTCTCAAAGAGTCCTCCATTGCCTTCTAAAAAGGTGTTTGTTGGGTTTTTTTAGGTTAGTAGTGCTGTTCTGTAGGCTCGTGAATGATTCCAAACTGCTGTACCTGTGCTAGATGACAGGCCATCTAAAAGTATTTGCACTGGACAGAGATGGTTGTTGATTGGCCCACACAGAACATAATGAAGTATTTTAAACTCTGTGGAGACGAACAAGTCTTTTCACTCCTTAAACCCACACTAGAGAAGAACCAGGAAAGTACGGGCATAGCAAATGCTGGATGGCTCATACACATGTATGGACAGATGCTGAGGTTCATTCCTCATACTTCAAGGGCCTGCTCATTTAATGACTCTGTTTAGAAGCACAAGTATCAAAATGCAGAGAGAAATCCTTTGGTTGAATGTTTTTTTGCCTCGGGAAACTTCAAAAGAAAATCTGATCAAAGCAGCACAGATAAATGTCTGTAATATTACCCTGACTGATCTCCTTCTGAATCTCCAGCATACACATTATGTCCTCTCTGAGAACACCCTTATGCTTTGAGTAGATCTAATATATATTAGTACATACTTTTAGATTGTCAAATATGACTTTTCCCTAGTCTTTCTCCATTAAACACATACTTTTTGCCAACTGATAATGGAGTTGCATTCACTGTCCTGGAAAGCTCCCCAGAGGCATCAGGTAGCAGCACTGATGTGGCATGATCTTCACTTGTGAATGAAGTCTCTGTCTTCTTTTACCAGTGACTCCATATTGCTGATCCCTGTTTTCCCTATTTTCGAAGATTCTTTTAATTTTCAAATTTTGGTCCAGCTCAATTCTCAGTACTACTTCTGGACATCAGACTTGCCTGTAGCAACCAGCCATCATTCAGTCCTATCAGACAGTGGCCCATGTTTATAGCTCTTCTTTTTATCCATTTCATATTAACTCTGGCAGCACCCATCGATGTGGTGGACACCTGGTGCAGACCTGTTGTGCTGGCCAGCTGGTCAGGACCGTGGGGGTGTGAGCAGTGGGGTGGCCATGGCCCTTCACTGCTCTCTGGCTGTGGCCTCTTTTTTCATGGCTCTTCAATGGTCTAATAAATAAACTTGGATTGCCAATGGAAGCCTCCATGCAATACTAAGGAGCAGAAACAAACCCAAGCCCAGGCACATGCAGCACATCTACTTTCACTCCAGTGGTGGGCAGTGGGCTGGAGACCATCAGGATGTACTCAGCAGATTTAACACACAAGGAGAAGCTCAGGTTTTGTCACCATATCCTCCTCCAGAGTGCCTCTAAGTGGTGTCTCCTCTCCTTCCTCCCTGCACAGAGGTACCAAAGTCTGTCTCTTCAAATCATGGCATCTCCCCGTCACTGGGCAAACTCCCTGGGTGCTCTGCCTATCGGAGATTACAGGGATTTCAAGCTCAGTCCTCAGCTGAGCATCACTGTGTGCAGTGCCCAGGGGTGCACTGGTCTGTTCCTGTCAGCAGCATTAATTAGAAGATGAGCATTACAGAATCACAGAATGCTAAGGATTGGAAGGGACCTCGAAAGATCATCTAGTCCAATCCCTCTGCTGGAGCAGGAACACCCAGATGAGGTTACACAGGAATGTGTGCAGGCGGGTTTTGAATGTCTCCAGAGAAGGAGACTCCACAATCCCCCTGGGCAGCCTGTTCCAGTGCTCTGTTACCCTCACTGAGAAGAAGTTTCTTCTAAAATTTAAGTGGAACCTCTTGTGTTCCAGTTTGAACCCATTACCCCTTGTCTTACCATTAATTGTCACCGAGAAGAGCCTGGCTCCGTCCTCGTGACACTCACCCTTTATGTATCTGTAAACATTAATAAGATCACCCCTCAGTCTCCTCCAAACTAAAGAGACCTGGCTCCCTCAGCCTTTCCTCATACAGGAGATGCTCCACTCCCTTAATCATCTTTGTGGCTTTGCACTGGACTCTCTCCAGCAGTTCCCTGTCCTTCTTGAACTGAAGGGCCCAGAACCGGACACAATATTCCAGGTGTGGTCTCACCAGGGCAGAGTAGAAGGAGAACCTCTCTTGACCTGCTAACAACCCCCCTTCAAAAAGCAAAACCTGAACACCCTATCTCCAAAATTTCACTGTTTATCCTTGGTTTAAATTTCTTTTTTTCATCTTTTCCCACGTAAGATAATTCCAGCCAGGAAGAAGTAGTGTCTTTTTATTTATGATGCAAAGTTGCTGGAACACTTTCGCACCTGGGAAATAAGGACAGTTGGGGTTATCCCCAGTGCAGGCAGCACTTTGCTGTGGTATGTGTGCCAACAAAGAACAGCTCCACGGCCAGGGCCAGGACAAACTTGTATCCAAACCTGCTCAGCTTGTAACCTGTATGTGATCATGGGGGTCTTTATTTTGCTGTTCTGTGATGGAGTTTTCCCAGCCATAAAATGAGGATAAATGACATTTTTGCAAATGTCCAGCTACATGTGCATAAACAACGTGCAGCATTCCTGGTCCTCTACTGCACTTGATTAATACGTACTTTAATGGCTGCATTAATGCTTGTTTCAGTCTCACTCCCACTATCCAGTGCCATCATGGACCATCTTCCCAAGACAACATTCATCAAAATAACCGTTCCAAAAGAAAGCCCCATAGTTTTGGGGGAGGTGCAGACAGGTTTCCATGTTGCTGCGGTCACTCCTGTCCCTGTGTCTCTCTGGTTCCCCATGCCATCAACAGCTTGTTCAAATTGAGAGGTACCAATTGAGTGCATTTCTTCAAAATGCTACACTCACAATGAGAGCTATTTATCAAGCCTACAAGATTCAAAACTGCAAGACCCTGAATTTCATAGTCATTTGCAGTGTCAGAAGCTGCTAATGGCCCATAAAATTTAGCAACTTCTCCATAAGCTGCTGGTTAATGAAAAATCGGTTAAATTGTTCACAGATCAGCTGGCATGGTGCCCTCTCATTCAAGAGATGCTTTCCCTGGCAAAGGTTTCGTTAACCCCACTGGGGAAACAGGGAGATGAGTTGGGGTGGTTTGCCAGAGGCTGCAACTTTTCCTGAGTGGGATGGGGGCAGAGCACTCCTGCACCAGTGGGATGGGGGCAGAGCACTCCTGCACCAGTGGGATGGGGGCAGAGGACCCTTGCACCAGTGGGATGGTGGCAGAGGACCCTTGCACCAGTGGGATGGTGGCAGAGGACCCCAGTGCCAGGAGGATGGGGGCAGAGGACCACTATGCCAGCTGTGTGGGACAGGACCCTCTCAGCCACAGCGCTGAGCACTCTCCGGCATTGCCTTGGTACAGGTATCAAGCTGCTGATGCCACTGCTAGTATTAAAGCCAGGCTGTGTAACAGCAGAGGTGTTTACTTTTGTGATGCAGTTTGGTTTCTTGAGGCAGATGCACACTCAGTGAATCCCTATTCTGATTTTTTATTGAAGCCATAAGGCAGAGACGACTTTCCCCTCTCCGGGAAAGTGCATGCTGAGCAATGAGGAGTCCCTGCCTGCACATACCTGTGGCTCTTTGGGTGATGGAGACTGAGAGGAAAGGACACCACAGCACTTAGCTGGCCTCCTGCAGAGCCTATATTTGCCTTTTGCTGCCTCTGCTGCCTCTCACAGCAACTGCTGCTGTAGATTGTGACAGCTTCGCATGAAGCACGTACTGCCCTGCCATGGGATGCGATACTCTGGCTGCAGTACAAAGCCAGGATTTGGCTTCCACACCAAGCCAGCAGTCTGATATCAGCACAAATTAACGTTGCTCACCATGCTGACATTGCGAGGCCACAACTGTCAATGCTGGCATTTATGATGCTGTGTATTTTAACTAATTAGGCACTCACAGCCCAGCCAGTGCAACCCATCCATCTTGTGAACACTGGATGTTTTTGCACTGGCATATGCTACAATAATGAGAATTGATGTTGCTAATGACTTTCCACAGCCCATTTTTCAGTCACCTTTGCAAATCCACATTATGCTGGGAATGCACACAGGAGAAAACACAGGCTTTGAAATGCCAAAATGAGTGTTTCTGCAGGACAAACCCCACACTTGTCTCACTCTGGCATGGCTGGAGCACTGCGGCAAAGGAGCTGCTCCCATCAAAGCAGCCATGCAACTCTGAGAAAGCAATTTCTATTGCAGGCACTAGAACAGATGAGATTTCTGGGGTCAAACTCCTTAAACACATTTCACTGAATTCCCTCAGAGTCAGTCTGCCTTTTCCTTGGGCAAGCTTTCAAGTTTTCTCTGCTGGTGAGTAGCTGCCCCTTTTTCTCACCCCAACGTGCAAGTTAGAGCTGTCCTCTTTCCCTGACAGGGGAGCGGACGCAGGGCCAGCCCATTGGGTGCCAAGGACTCTGGCTACTTTTCAGCATTAGGGGCTTGGAAAAGCAGTAGCTGCCTGCAGCAAGGAAAAGAGAGTTCCCTCCTTTGCCTTCAAAAGCGCCATCCCCTTCTCAAGAGATTTACCAGATGTTCTGATTAAGGCGGTTCAATTGCAGTGTTTAAAAGCCTCTTCCACCTGCTCCCCGCAAGCTCTTCTCTGTGGGCAAGAGAAGCTCTAATTAAAAATTCCCTCCTGCTGTGAGGACTCCTCCCTCACCTTTCCAGAAATCAGCATTGTACAGACAGCCCCTGGGGACTGTTCTGTAGAGGATGACTCCTCTCCCTTTTGTTTTTTTCCTCCCCTGTAATGGAAATAAAAACTTAGAGGATTTGAAGCCTGGGCAGTGTGGGACAGAAAAGCTCCTTCCCAAAGCTCTCCCTCCAGCACTGACCACGGTTCAGAACTCCTCTGCCCTGGGTCTCCTCAGCAGCCACTAGCCCCTGGAAATGCTCTCAGCTTGTTGGAAGAAGCCTGAAGCCCCATAACCCTTCACCGTACAATGAGCAGCGTAGCTTGTCAGTGTGGAGGCTGCTTCGTGACAGCCCCCACCTCGCAGCAAGGCACCATGCTCAGGTCGTGGCTCTTCAGAGACCACTGTCTCGTTCTAGTTGTCCTCTTCTGGGGCTGACACTGGAGGGAGGGACCAGGCTGCAGAGAGCACCAAAATGCAGCATGAGAGCCAGGGAAGTAGAAAGCCCGGGTGCAAAAATTGCTGTAACAAAGCTCAAGCTGCTCTTGCTTTCAGAGGGGCTTCCCTGCTCTGGCACTATCAAGAAGAAAAGCTCCAGCCCCACAGCTCTGACGTCTGAATAAACAGATGTAGAGACTCCTACTTCTCTTGCTATGACTGAAATAACTGTGTATTTACCCTGAGTCAGGGCACGCAGGGAGGTCACTCCGTAAAGTCCTCCATGTCCATCAGTCAATTTTTTCACAAATTCCAACAGAAACCAGACCCACATTTCCTTCAGCGGTGGTGTGGAGACCCTGGCTCTTGGCCTCTGCAGGTCCCGTTGCTGCAGAGGGCGATCCAGCAGGATCAGTAGAAAACCCTCCCCGATCTCAAGCCCCGTGGCTGCCACAAACCACAGCCGGGCAGCCCCTTGCCCCCACACACATTGGCTGGTACCTCCTTAGCTGAGCCTCCATTTTCATTTCTCTTGGCGGGCAGGTTTCCCGAAGCTGCCGGCGCAGCCTCACCCCACCTCGAAGAGGCCAAGATAGAAAATCTTCTTAAGCGAATCCTCTGCTGATAAGTGCTACTCAGATGATGGGATTAATATTTTCCCTATTTTGGAGCCACTCAAGCGTGCAGGTGAATATATGCCCATTTAGCATGTTTTTGAGCAGTAAATATGCTTTCCCCTCTCAAAAGGGTTTTCTGCCTTTTAACTCTCCCAGGATCACTAGGTGCAAGCCCAGGATTTTACTATCACAGGACTCCAAGAGGCCAATCCCCATAGTAACGGGGCATCCACCCATGAAGCCAAAACTGCAGCAGGTCTGAGCACAGCAGCATTCAGTCTAGGCACATATTCAGCATCAGGGTATACATGTGCATAAGGATATATAAAATTAATCTGTGCTTGTTCAGCGAATACAGTATGTGCATAAGATAGGTAAATGTGAGCAAAACCACAACCTCCTTCTTGTGCAGAGCTTGTGTGTGTGCCATGGCCAGTAACGGTAAAAATGGCTAAGAAATTGGACACGACACCATCAAACGTGCCTATCCCAGCCCTAAAATGATCAGAGGATGATTTCCCATGTTGTTCAAACACTTTATATTTGCATATTTTCATCAAAGAACATAACCCTTTAAAATGAGACCTGCTGTAGCCTTGCCGTTAATTTGCATGGAAGGGCTACAAAAGTGTGCGGCTAGCACCACTTACTGGCAAAGCTACAGACATAGGCATTTAACAATCTAACTTTGCAAGCTGCTTGCACAGTAATGCTGAAAACAAACCTTAGCAAGAGTGTTTGAATACAATAAAAAAAAAGTAAGACATCACCTCTGCGCTCGCTGCTGGAAAATAAATAAATAAATAAATAAATAAATAAATAAATAAATAAATAAATAAATAGAAGTAAAAAAAAAAAAAAGGAGAAACTGAAATTTCCCTCTAAACCAGTCTCAAAATAGGTTCCAGTAACAACATACCTAGCAACAAAGAGCTACAAACTTTGGCTCAATATCTTACATCCCTGGGTGCTGGTAACACCTTTCAGTCCTGCCTCTACAGCAATGAACACACAATGGCCAGCTTGGGAGCAAGGGAGAGGGCTTTACATCTTTCCTCTTAATACATCAAAGATGTGGTGTGTGTCACTCAATTGCATATGTATTTACATACGTGTATGTAAGCAGGTGTGTGTGTGAGTTCATCTGCTAGAACCATTGGTGGGCAGCTGTGTCTGTCATTTATGGAATGCCCAGAAAAATGAATCCCATTTGAAGACATTCTCCTCTCCTGAGCTCTTCATCATAACTGATGAGCTGGCAAATGGCCTCATGGTCCCACTTGTGGGGCAGATGTCTTCAAAGGTATTCATGTTCCTTTAATCATAGACAATGTTTTCTACTTCTTAACAGAGGGTCTTCACAGCCACCCTCTAAGCTGCCTCCCCCTTCTGTAGCTGTGATTTATTTGGGAAGCAAAGCATCAGTTCAGAGGCACTGCAATGTCTTAAAAGTAAAGGTTCCTCTTCTGCACTTGGCTGTATCTGACTGTGTTTTACAAATATATCTTCTCCCACCCCATACTGTCTATATGAGACTAATTTGTTTAAATGCAGAAACACAGTGTAATAAAAAGGGAAGGAGTTTAAGCTTCTTGAAAGCTTCTGCTTAGGACAGATCTTACCCTAGTTGTGTAACCTTTCAGTCAGCAGCTGTATGTACCATTTTAGACCAACATCCACAAAGGTGGTTGACAGCTGCCTGCTCTCCTGGATGGCTTGGACCCCTGAGCCCGGTTCATGCCAACCACGCAGGGTGTTAGTCATGGTGCAAGTGTCATCTGGTTTGTTCTCCAGCTGGAGAGGGGTTTTGGTGCCTTATCTCCAGTGCATATGAAAAAATCACATTTTAGAGCCTTGTTGATTAGAAATATCATCTTAAAAAATAAGATTCATTAATTAGTTACACTGGAAGTCTCTTTAATTAGGCATTGCTGAGTACCTTCAGTCTTTGTGATCTTTAGCATTCTTAGCTTGTTGTACTTTATTTACATATTTTTTGGACATGTACGTAATTCCTAATTAACACTGTAGAGTCTACTCCAGCTATTTCAAGATGTCACGTACCGTAGATCTTCAGACGTGTTTACTGGATGTCTGCTGAATTTAAATTACTCCTTTAATCAGACCAGAAAACCTGCATCCTTTTTGGGGGGCACAAGAGCACCCACCAGCGACATCCAGGGGAAGGTAATCCAGTTTACAGGAGGTTTCAGTATAGGAGTAAATGAAAAATGCTTACAAAATGAAACGTTTCAAAAGACATTTCTGTCAGGAATTTTAAAAAGAGAAATTGCCTGCAGGGAAATCCTCCTGACAAGAGGCTGTCAAAGGCACATCCCCACCAGGGTGGTCTGCGGGAGGGAGCTGAACAGCAGGGATTGTATTGGGATTTCAGGAGACTTGGGCAAACATGATGCTTCTTAAAGCTTTATAACCTAATGGAAGAGCAGATGTCCATGTATCAGATGTGAGCCACAGGCCTGGAACGATGACTCCAAGCAAGGTGGAACCTGAGGAAATGAGGAGTTCTCCTCTAGTTTTGTGGTACTCCCCTCTATTGAACTAAGCAGTCTTTTAAGGGAAGGATTTTATTTTCTTTGAGCTGTGTCCCTCCTCTGCATCAGTTTGGCCAAATGCATTTTTGTTAATGCCTCCATCTTACGCTGGCTGGCAACTGCCTCTGCACAGGTAATCATCTAAATAAAATGGGTGAATATTTCTGCACAACCTCCACTGCTTACACCACCCCAGTTCTTAAGTGCATTAATAAAGTCTGATGGAAAGTTCCAGCAAATGCACTTTCCCTTATCCTCAGAGATAAGAGAAAGAAGAATATGAATAATGTGTGCAAATGGTGAATCCTGCCCAGACATTTACACATAACAGAGCAGGAAGGTCTGGACCTGGCAATCTCCCCATTGCTAAAAGAAATGAGGTCCTGATTAGCGCAGGAAGGTAAGAGATGCTGCCACCCCCTCTCAGGTTACTGGGGTGAGTCAGCACCACTGGGGCTGTGGTACTCCACAATTAATCATGCTGAGGTATTTTTCCCTCTGACTTGTTAGCCATAAAATAAAGCTTTTTACTGCAGCACATCTTTTAAATTCTTGGGGGGAAAAAACAATAAAAAAGGCATTTTGGTTTCTCACATACACACAGAACTGCACCTGGCAGTCACTTGGCAGAAAAGAAAACAGCAGCTTAGGATGGAGTACTGTAGGGATGGAGCCTTACTTTTATCTCAGTCTTTCTGCAGTGTCCTGTGTTGGGAACACTGGTCTGTGAATGCAATGATAACACAAATATGTAAAAAACAGTGACAGAAGTAATAAGAATACTTCTTGTCACTGGTACACAAACACATTAGAGTTTGGCAGCTGATACTGTTGCCTTCAATGGAGAGCGTGTTGCCCTCAATAGGGATGGACAAGAAGGGACATAAAAACAAGCCAGCCTACTGGGCTTAAAGGACAGTGGGTAACATTTCAATGTCTAGCCAGGAGGCAGTCGTGGGTAGTGCTTCTCAGGGACTGATACTGGGGCTGGTGCTCTGATGCCTTCACCAGTGACCTGACTGATGGGAGGGGATGTACTCTTAGCAAGTTGACACTGAATCAGTAGGCATGTGGGTATGTAGGAGGACAGGGAGGGCATTCAGAGCAACCCCGACAACCTGGATCCAGGATCCTCCCACTGATACATAGTCAACTCGCACAGGTTGCACCATGAGAAGTGACAGATTGATACCAGGAAAATCAAATTTATAGTGAGAATCGTTACACACTAGAAGAGGATGCCCTAACTGGTTTGGAGTCTCCATTTGTGAAGATGTTCAAAGTGCAACTGGGCAAGGCCCTGAGCAACTTGCTCTTCTTTGACATTTGCCTCACTCTGAATATCCAGAGGTCCCTTCCAACCTAAATGATTCAATATTATTTTAATGAACTGATTTCCCCTTCCCATTAGAAATAATTATTCAATCAAATGATAGGACCGGCTTGTAGTATCTAAGATTTGGATGAACTTCACAGGATGACACCAGCCAGTGGTTGTACTACCTAGCTTTCACACAACTTCATCTCTTGCTGAGGAGTACCACTCTATCTTAGTCACTAATAAGTGCCACTAAACATAAACCTGTGTAAAAATGATCTATAGCAGTGAATCTCAGAAGACAGCTTCCCTCCATAAAATCTAGACATAACACATTGTCACAAGAGCTGTATATGAAGATGATGGTAAACTTTTTTTCAGACTGATAAACTACACAAGTTGTCCTGCAGGCTGAAGTATTATTCAGTTGGTTATCAGCATCCTACAATCTTGGGAAAACTCAGCTGATATTACATATGTGATACTGAGGCATATATAAAGCCCAGCTCCCTAGCTTGTCTTTACAGTGCAGTGCTCATTATTTTCAGTGGAGAAGACCACTGGAAAAATTAACCAGCTGTATCAAGATGAGACCCATTACTTTAACATGTAGAGAGTTGCATATTTTAGAGAATACTCTAGCTAACAGAGAATTGCTAAATGGAAGGGCTTTTTCCATTGCAGGAGCCCAGACTTCAGCAAGCAGCATGGCTGCCCAGGTCCTCACCAGCTGGTTCCTCCAGTGACACCACACTGCATGCTGCTTTTCCTTAAGGAAATGAGGTCAGTGGCATAGGGTCAGATCGCTTCAAGTGAAGAAGTGCTTAAACTACAACTGCCTTCAGAAATCCCATTTCTCTGACAGTTGTTTTCTTAGAGGGATTTCTGTTGATTATTTGATCATGTGTATTGAAAGAAGATATCTCCCCAGTGAAACGTGTGATGTTCTCCAGGGCAGAGGGGGAGGCTGAGATTTTCCCCCTCTAATCCTGCCCCAGGGCAAAATCTTCACAACTCCATAGGCACCACTTTAAGTGCTATTGCTCTGCAGAAAGAGATGCAGTCCATCCTCCTCAAAGGGCAAGAGGTACCAGTCACTCTCTCAGAGATTTGTTTAAAGCTACCTGTAAAATAAATGTGACTTTAAACTGTCAGCGCCACAGGTACTAAATCAAGAAAGAGAACAGCCACTGCTAAGAAAAGCAATTTTTCAGTCTGCGAAAATATTGTCTGTAGCAGGAAACAAAATGTGTTGCTTAATTGTTGTGCTCTCCACTCTGCACTTGTCCCATCTCCAGCTGGTGCTGCAGCCAGTGCGGTGGCCTGTCCCTGCCAGCACCACTGTGCCTCCTCCACCACGGCCTGAAACATCACCACACTTTCACAATAGGGATGAAGAATGTCAGGAGAGTTGCTCTTGTGCAAATCTTCCAGGATCCCTGCTGGCAGCAGCAGGAGAGAGGGTGAATGCGAGTGCAGTTGTTGCTAGAGGGACACAGGGATGAATTCATGTGCTGTTATAAACGTCTTGGGCACCTGGGGCAACTGCGAAATGTGCTCCAGGGGGAGGAATGCATTTACCATCTGAAATGCAATATGAAGCAATATGGTCAGAGAAGTTAGTGCCCTAATCACATTACTGTGTGCTAGAGATGTCGGGGAGTTGTTTAAAATGACTTGAGATTGCAGCTGAGAAAAGCATCTCCGGCAGAGCAGCCTGAGGAAGAGGCTGTGTGTCACGGCTGTCAACCCTGTCCTCTTCTACAGAGAAAAAAATAGAAATAACTCCCTGAAATAAGCACTGCTGCCAGGAGCATCTGTCTGCAGGACAAATGTGACCCGGGTGCCACCACCTGTGTGGTGACCAGCCACCTTCACTCTCCCTGACACCACAGGGGCTGCGGGGTTGTGAGAGGCGGAGGATGGCAGGAGCTGCCGGTGGCTGGAAAGCCCCTGGCGATCCCCTGTGCCTGAGCAATATGGACACAGATAAGACAAATTCCCACCCAGCACTGTCCATCACAGCTACTATCATCACACCATGGGAAAGGAAGAGGTTTTCCAGATCTCATTTAATTTTCTCTAGGCTTCTGAGCTGCTATGAAGAATTTTGCCAACAATGCCACTAAACACAAGGAGTTTAACACACCTTCTCCTCTGTCTAGACAGAGAAGATGTTCTTAAGCTAAAGGAAACTCAGTGCTCACTCTTACATTTTGGATCTATTCAATCTGTGACCCAGGGCACTTTCAGTGGTTCCTCTGGGCCCTGATTCCACTGTTTCTGAAACAGAGGTGACAGTATTTTTGACGTACAATGCTACATGTCTATGCGAGTCCCAACAGCTTTGGGATATTTAGGTGGGAGGGGAAAGAAAGATGTTATTTTTACTGGGCTTCAGTTTCACTGTCAAGACCTTATAAAACAGGCAACAGGAAACTACGACCAAGAATATTTGCTTTCTAGACATTATATTACCGAGCAATTTTGGTGCTTGCCAGCGCTGACACCCATGAATGTTCACTAGCCAAGGATGGCCAACTGGGAGTGCCTTAAACCAGTCAGGAGATTTGGGTTGCTCCTGGCTGTTCCCTTGAACAGCTGAAGGCATATAAAACCCTGTATTTTTCCTGGGACATTATAAAATCAGTAAATCAAGAACAGACTATTTAGCTATTTTTATTTACTAATAGCAATTCAAAGCTTTTCCCCCCCATCCTCCCACTGCCCCCCCAGAAAAAAAAAAAGGGGGGGTTTAGCACTGCCTTAGATTTCTCTGGTGTTTAAATAAAAACATCTGTCTTAACAGAAGACTAAAGCATCCTTATCATACACCATACAAAAGATACCATACCATACTGTAAAATGATGTGTTAACATTCATGCTACTAGGGGCTTTGAGATTTGTCCCACCTGGGTGAGTAGGGGGGGTCTAGGTTATGTCAGTATAATGTGGTATTTCTAGTAGGTCATTTTTATCCATTTTACAATATTTTCAGTGCATAGCTTACTTCTTTCAGTCTTTCTAAATCCCTGATGGTTGTGAAAACAGAGGAGAGAGAAGACTTATTTATACACATAGATATTATTAGGAGCAAAAATAATGAGAAATGCGTTACAGGTAGGAAAGCTGGGACTGAAGGAGAACTTCTTGCCACAGGGACCTGATTTGATTGTTCATGTCCCAGAGGGACTCTCCAGACACGAGCACTGACAACTTCATCCCTTGAGACGCTAAAAACTCAAGCAGACAATGAGAAATGATGCTATTTTTTATAGAATATTTCCCTACTGCTGGGAAATGATACCAAAGCCTCCTGGGGACACCTGCTCCCGTGCCCTGGAGCAGTGGCAGAGATGGCCAGCAGTACCCCAAATGCCTGTCCTGTGCCCACCTGTGTCCCTAGGCAGAGACTGGCATTCAAAGATAACCACTGCCATTCAGTGCATCGCCAGGTGGGCTGAGATATCAAGTCACCATTGATGCATTTTTCAGACAGCGAACTGCCTATTGGTTATTTCCCAAGGAAACTGTATTCCTCATAGGATCCTGAGTATTCACAGGACACTTCTCAGTTTGAGAGGAGGTTATTTCAATTCCAGTGTGATGCCTGTGGCTACTAGAAAGCAAGAGGAAATAGAATATGAAGTACATTTTCTCCTAGTAACTAAAAAATATTTATTAACTAGTTCAAGGTCTGGTAAGTCCCAAAGAAAAGGCAACATATGGAAAGCCTGACTATTGCTTTTGCTGGAAGTTTATGGGAAAATGAGTTTGCCAGACCCTTAAAAATTGTGAACTGTAAGAAAAAAACTAATACCACATGTATTTTTCTCATTTATTTCCATCCAAACTCATATACTCATAAAGCATATATAGAATAAGTCAAAGTGCTTGTAATCAGTGTAATCCCGTAGTATTTCCCCAATATTCATAGCGAGTGGTCTCCTAAACAGATTCCTAAGCTTGTCGGCTGCAAAGTCAGTCTCTGTTCTCTGCAGTCGGCTATCGTCCCTGACCTTCAAGTGTTGATTCAGGTGCAGTAAGGAGGAAGGTTATTTCAGTTTGGTTTTGACTGTTCTGGGAAGCAGCCGTGCTCTGGGTTGTGCTATTATTGATTGACTTTGATGCTCACGCGCCAGGCATTGCTCCCTGAGGACACGGTGTCCTGCGGGAGACAGGGCACCTGACCTTGCCATGCTCTGCAATGGCCAACCTTGGGGTGACCTGCAAAGCCTTTCATTTCTGATAAGTGTGTAGTCATGTGCACGCCATCATTTACACTTTTAAGAAGATGCCATCAAATATTAGGAAGCACTTCTGCAGTGGGGTAATTGAATTCAGAGCAACCCATTCCTGAACAGAAAATTAATAACTTGGAAACCTCAGGCTTTACCTTTATTAACTCTTTCAGTAACATTCAAGAAACTGTCTTCTTCTTTTGAAATACAGGAGCTTCTTAGGATTTGTGAGAATTATGTTACTCGTGCATCTTCTCAGTTCATACTCATACAACGTGCATATCCATATTTCATATCCAGCATATTTGCCCTAGAAATGTCTTGAAACACCTGTCTTTAACTCTAAAATGAGCAATACCACTCACAGAGAACACTATTTGCAGAATGCAGAGACACCCTCCATCTAACCTGGATAATTTCAGCATGGCCTAAGTATATACAAGTTCATACAAAAAAGCTTACGTTTTACAAACATACCCATGTTACTGTTAACACAGTTACCAGTGTTGTCACTAATGCAGTAATAGGTAAGTTGCTCACCATGATAGCTTCTCTTCAAGACAGGTGAGCAATCTGGGTGTAATAAAAGCCCAAGCCCTCCCAGCTCTTATCTCAGAATAAAGTTCACAGAAATTTAAGGGATTTTCTTGCTGGAAAAATGTTTAACACTCTTATCTCAGCATTCAGAAAGGTCCTACAGTCTTGCTAAGCATCATTTTTGGTCTACTCTGAACAACTAGAGCTGGTGTAGTAAAGGTACATGGCAAATAAGTAGAAATATGTATAAGGGTAGTAAAAAAAGAAATTGCTTGATTCACTCTCTTGAAATTTATTCCCAACATTTATAGCAAACTGAATAATCAAGTGAGTAAAGCTGTACTTCGGACTCAGTATAAATTCAGCACTAATCTGATTATAGAAATAATTCTTTTGCAGAGGAAGGTAATACATTGACTGAGATATAAAACCTGAATATACTGAGAAACAGAAATGCAGCACAAGAAAGCATATATCTGTGCTACAGATTAATTACAGGGAAGTACATAACACAAAAAACCCACCTCCCCTTTCTGAAAAAACAAACAAACAAACAAACAAACATGCAAACTGAGCATGAAATGGAAGTAATCCTGTTTGTCTGAGAAATATCACAGCAGAACCTCCAGAGAAAATGGTTGACATGGTTGCCTGTGCTGAGTGATCGCACAGGCAGGATGCTCCACAGCACCCTGTGCACGTTGCCCCACTGCAGCAAGGTTACTCCTTATGGTTTCTGCAATGATAAAGGAAAACTGTGCAAAACTCGGTAGGTTTTGTTTATAGGATATCATCTCCTTTTGATTTGGCATTTTTGATTGATTTTCTTTCTGACTGCTGTTTTAAGAAACCACAAACATTGTGTAAAACTGCCCTCAGGGACGTGAATTTGGGTCAGTGCTAGCTGGGGTGAAACCCCCACAGGGCAGCAGGCCAGTAAGGGAAGAGATGTTGCTTCTCTCAGCTGAGCAACTTCTGTCTCAGGTTGAACGGTGCCCTTTGGCTTAGGGTGCAAATCAAGACTCTGTGGTGGCCTTCAGCTCAGGGCTTGAAGCCAGATCCCATCAGATGCCTTTTCTGCACGTCCCACACTGCTCTATGCGTGAGTGGGTCCACCTGCCCCGCGGGATGTCATCCCTCCAGCCAAACACACATCCTACTCAAAACCTTTTGACTTGGGATTTTTGGCCACTGCCTCACACTTACTCTCTGAGAAGATTTGGGCAGCAGCAGGACCCTCACAGTTTGAACCTGACACTGATGCGGGCTGGGAAGTGAGAAAAAGAAACAGTGGCAGCTTTGAAAATGCCACTGCGGGTGGACCGTGTGTTTTGGTCTTGTGGGCAAAAGAAAGGGCTTGCCTGCTGGAACCCTTTATTCAAAGTTTCCTTCAGTCTTATTCTTACTGTATTTAATATCAATTCAAGCATATATAAAAGTAGTTTGCCATTAATTCCAGTTATTTTCCATCACACGTCTGCCTGACCCCAGCACCACCACGTTACCTCCACACGGAGCACAGCTCAGGTCTGATGAGCACTGGAAACCAGTCCTCAAGTACCTACCAGGAGAGCGTCGCAGACCAAAGACTGAGAAATGTGAAAATCAAATCAGAAAGAGGATAGCTCAGATTGCAGATCTGCCAGCTGACAAGGTAGTGGAGCTGGTGGGAGCATACAAGCTTAAAAGCTCAACCCAGTTAGACGTTGATAGACACGAAGCAATCTCCAGAGAAATTGAAACGGTGAGATGGATGGCAGCATCACTGTGAGACTCCCAGTCTCACTACCAATTTTTCTCAGCCTAGAAAAAGGGGAGAAAGTAATACAATAGAATAGAGGAGACTGCATTCATTAAAGCATTTCTATATCTGCTCTGCATTTTTCAGACCTCAAGGAAAACTCTGTCATTGAAATCTGAGACTTGGAAAGTATATCTCATATAATGGTGGAAATGAGGCTGCAATTTCACAGTATGGCAGGATCTGATGATCTTGTATTAAAACTGATTTAACTTAAATTATCTCATTAAATGTAATTCTTATTATTGCCCTTTGTCCAGCAGCAGCAGCAATCTGGGGCACTGCTGGATGGTTCCCTGGGAAGAACTCAGTGATGCAGAAAATCTGTGTATATTTTTAGTGTAATATGTTTTACTGACACATTTACTGTGGTCCTTGAGTATAGGATCACAGCACATGAACCAGGCCTGTTTGACCGCTTGCTTCCTTCCTTCCATCTCATCCCGTACGGGGTGGCGCCTGCCTCAGGCTGAACGGGCTCCAGTCACAGACCCTCTTCAGAAACACAATCCACAGCTGCCAGGAATCCATATTAACCAGAATTAACCATCCACACTTTCCAAGACATTTAGACTTTTGTTTACCTGCCAAGGAACCAAACTGTAGTTTATCCCAAATTCAAATGCTATCTAAAACTTTGAGAGTTCTCTACGTTGAATAAAATCCTATGGGTTTTAATGACACAATAGACAGGATAGGAGTCATCCATTAAACTTTCTTATAAATACTTTACTATACACTGCTGAATATCCTAAAGGTTATTTAGATTGTGGTTAACTAATTTTCAGTTTTGTCGATCTACCCAATACAAACTCCATGTCTCTTCATTACTAGGAACCATACAGCCATTTGTTTCAAACTCTTAGAGTTTCCTTATGTCTGTTATATTACTCAGACTCTTTCCATCATTTGGGGATTAAACTGCATGTGAACTGTGCCAGAAAATATGCTGCAACAAAAATAATGAATGTTTCACTCTAAAAAAGTTTAAAACCTGTTTGGAGCCAGGTAGCATCTGCCCAGGACCCTGGTTTGTCCTGCCTTGTACCCACTCAAAGCACTGACTGCCAGAGCAAACTGGGAAGCTCTGAACCACTGCAGCAGTGATGTCCTCCCACAGGAGGAGGGGTAGGGACACCACCCTCCTTTACAAGAGTGTTGGTGTACAACAGGACTCGGTGAGTTTGCAGAGCAGCTGCTGGAAGGGTGCAGGTGAAATTTGTGGTCTATGTCTAAAGGGCTACTTTGGGCTGGCTCTGAGAAGACCATATGACAGGCCCTGCTCTTCATCCCACTGGGGTGCTCAGCCAGGTGAAGGGGGGTCTCCAGTGGCATGTGTAGTCCTCGGCAGCTCCCTGACATGGCCTGTGGCATGGGGCTGTGAAAGCCCAGCTGGCATCAGTCAGAGTCAGCTCGCAAGGGAAGGATGGGAGTATCTCTTCCATGATCTTCCAGAAGCAGGGACTAACTCTGAGTCAAAAACAAACCTCACTCATAAGGGGCATGGCTGTTTGGTCCTCAGAAAACAGACGTCACTGAAGCCAAAGAGGGAAAATTAGCTAAGCCTCATCATATGTTGGAAAGGAGGCTTTCAGTGCCCTGCAGGGACCTGAATTATTATAAACATTGTAATTATAACAGTAATTATAATGTTATTATAAACAGGTCAGAAGAGTAAAAATCAACAGCTACAAAAAATCACATGACAGTAAATGAGCTAAACAATTCCTCACATTACATTTTTATATTTATACAGCTCTGCCATAGTATCACGAAGAGGAAAGATAAAAAGCAGTTCACATAATTCATGTGTTAATAGACCATATATTCCAGAAAACAAAATAAAGTGGAAGCAACATCGCCAGAGCACAGACATGGGAGGTCAAGGCAGATCAAGTTGCTGGCAATCACCAAACAGAAAAGAAGTGCTGTAGAAATTTGTATTTAAAGAAGAATAAAATAACATTAAATAATTTGAATTTAAAGCAGGAAAGTATTTCATTCTCCTGAATGAAAAGTGCTTTTCAAATGTGTTTGTCCTCTGATAAAATGAAGAGAGAGAGCAAAGAAGTGGCATTCCAGCAGAACCACAGCAGAGGTCAGAGAACAGCGCTGCTGGGGTGAAAGCTCAAGTTTAGCAGGGCAGGAGGCTGAATCCTACTGCATTTCTCACCTTTACTTGCGTGTTTTGCTCACATTTCTTTTTTGTATGAGTTACACAAAGCATCAATGAAGAAAACCACAAGGATGGAGACTTGCTGCTAAGTCATCAGGACAACCTCTGCCCATCTCATCTTTTGCAACCTGAGTTTGCAGGGCTGTGTCCAAACCAGCATCATTGTTATTCATCTCACGGCTGTGCTTCAGAACTTTCACCTGCAAATGGGATTACAAATGCAATCATTAGTACAGATTCCCCAAGAAGCTTTCTCAGTATTACAATTAGATTTCCCATTCTAGCAGCATCTAAATCAATATGATATGATTAGTTACTCTCGTGGATTACATGCTGCTGTACAAAACCTTCACACACAGAAATCTGGGTAATTTAATCAGGCAGTAATGGATTCTGGGAATGCTCCCACTGTCTAGAAACTTAAAATCATTCTGTCTCTATAATAATTTGCCATTATGCACCTGAAGCTAAATTGCCTGACATACCTGTCAGTGGACAGCAGTGATTAAAACAGGTCTCATCTCATCAGCCAAAGTGGCAACTCCCACTGAATTCACTTTGAAAACTGAATTTGAGGGAGAAAGAAAAAAAGAATCACCTTCAGTTGTTATTCCAGGGCTATAACTTAAGTTTTAAGCTGTCTCTTTAAATATGTCTATATGTGTATTTGTGTTTGTGAGAGAGAGAAAGACAAAGTATAGGTGCTATTCATTTCTCATAATTTTAGTCAAGGCAAGGGGAATATATGAACTAATGCTCTTGGGCAAATGCAGCCAACCAAGACAGAAATAAGCACATAATTTTGTTCCTCTGAAGGTGCTCAGCACTGCTGAGCAAGATATGGGGAAGAAGGAATCTTTCCAGAAGGGTCTGGAAAGCAAGGAGCCCTCAGCTGCTGTTGTCAGCAGCTCACAGGAGAGAGCAATGCTGCACGGTGGAGCCTGAACTGCTGATAGCTGCTCTTCGGGAAAGAATTTGCACCTCATCCTTCCCTGGCTTGAGTGAACAGCTCGGCTCCGCACCTCCGTGCTGCAGCAGCTTTCTGCTGCAGACATCCTGGGGTTGCAAACAACCCTGCAAAACAAACCACCGTGCTCAGGGCCACACGCAGTGGCTCACAGTGACACAGGGAAACACACAAACCTGTGCACGAGGGAACAGCTACAGCTTCATTTGAAAAATTAGTCCTGTAGATTTTTAGGCAGACAATATCAGAAATATGCTGTTGTTCATCATTTATCCCACCAGCATGCAACAGCTTATGCCTAAAAATACAAGATGTTAAGCTGCTGTTCAGGATATTTATTTTTTTTACAGCGTTGTCCCATTGAAATATTCCTGACCCATGGTGCCTGGGGACTCCTGCTTTTGAGGAGGATTTTTCCTATGAAAAATTGACATTTCAAATAGCTAACTGGCAAGAAAGGAAAGAAAAACAGCCATCCATGGAAACTTTCCTAGGCAATAATTGCCAGTGAACTCTGCCCTCATTATAAAACTCTGCATAGCTTGCCATAAAAAAAACCCTGTGATGCACATACACTTTTCACCTCTGCATTCTCTGTAATGGTTTTGGCTATATTACTCTGTTCAGATATGCTAAGCAGTGGCAGTGTTAATCTTTATCCTTTTTAGGGTACTTTGTGGTCTGTGTCTGCCGAGCCAGGCGTTGTGGGCTGCAGGGCTCCCCAGTTCCCCAGGCACCGCGGCACCAGCAGTGCCAGCATACTGTACCTGCAGCGCCGCCAAAACCCTACCAGCACCACCAGCCACCCGGGTCCTTCTGACAAGCATCTGTTAGACAAATAGCTTCTTAATTCCCTGTGTGAGGCACTGAAGGAAATCCATGGAGGTCATTAATCAAAGGAATTTGTGCCGGTGGCGTTTGGGCAGGCGGAGGTGGGCACTGCAAGGCACCTGGTTGTGGCCACCTGCCCAACCACCCTCCGCAGCCTGCAGCCCGATGCTGAGGGAAAGGGCTGACATTTGATGCAGAATGGAGGTTGGACCCTTGCATTACTATTAATAAACAATAAAGCTATTAAGGCATATTAAAGCTTGGCAATGAACTTGTCAAAATAGATGATCTATAAATCAATATAAACAGCAGTGACAGGCAGTAATTGAATTCCAGTGGTCCCTCAGCACATGCTAAATATGAAGGGACATGACACGCAGAAAATAAAGTAGGAAAGCTGAAAAATTGATAGCATTAACATTCTCCTGGCAAAACGTGGCATCACTTTGGCTCTTAATGGGGGTCAAACTGTGAATATGTATTGACTTCTTTTAAAACAAGGAAATAGCTACATAAATCTGAGACTTCCCATATTAGAAAGTGCTGCTCAAAAAGTTCACAGCTGCTCTGGATGTGGTTGCCACAGAGCAGCAGCCGCAGCCCTCCTCCAATGGGTTCATTAGCAGGGCTTGTTGCTTTACTTGGGTAGCAAGAAGGATGGGGTTTGTGCAATTCAGAAAGCCTCTGAAGTTGATTAATCAGTTTTCATCTTCCATAAAGGACCAGCAAAAGCCCGTTGGGCAGGAGAAGTTAATACTAGCGTGCTGCCAGGCTCCGGGTGGCTGCCTATCTTTCAAATTCAGATATAACAAGCCAAGCCTCAAATATCAGCAGAGGATGAGACAATCAGAATGGAAAGAAATTGGTGAAGTCGCAGTGAGCCTTTTAATGGAGATTCAAACGACAGCAAATAAATCATGACAGCTTCTGTGGATGAAATCAGGGCCTCCTTTTTTATTTTCTCTTGATGTGCTTCACTCAGTGAAGGATAATCCAGCCTTTCTTAGTTGATTTTTACAACAGAGCCCTGTGTTACTGGAGTTCAGAAACTGTTGAAATGGAGAGTCTGGACACATTCCTGGGGACTATTCTGCCCTGCCACGTCACCCACAGGCAGAAAGCACCTGTGATCAAAAATCACAAGGGATATTTGCATTTCAAGGGCCTCTCTGTGCACAGAGAGGGAAAGCCAGGAGCAAAGCTATAACTGGTTGTCTGAGTGATGACCTGCTAATTAAGGTTCCAAAAGGTGGAGAGCAGCAGAGCTGGGATGTGGAATGGTCACTAGGGCAGGATCAGTGTGATGGCCAAAGAGCACCTGGTGTGCCTGACTTGTCCACTACTAGCCAGCTAAAACTGCTGCTTTACATGGTTGTATCTCTTATTTAACAAGAGATAAAACTTCATTAGGGCCACTCCACACCATTGTGTCCTGACTATGGCCCATGTTTGGAAGAGCCAAAGGATGAGAGGGGCTCTCTCTGGGAGTTAATCTGTTTTGACACAAAATTTAAAACAAAAAAGGAGAAAACCTGTAAGGAACAGATCAAGGAGGCCAGCATTTTCCTCTTGAATATAATTTATGTTTTGAGATCAGCCAAGACTCAGTTGACCTATCTGATGTGCAGTTCTGCCTTTAGATTTGCTGAGCATGTACCAGAATGAAATGTAACATGAAAGGTTAAGGGAGCCCATGACAGGAAAATCAAAAAACCTTAGAGAAGATCTGTAGAAATGCATATGTCCATCATCCATATGCTGTGTGGGGATGTTGGTCTGACAAAGCAGGTCTCAAATGGAACAGTTTTGCATGCAGAGGGCTGGGCATGCCAGTATCCAGCATCCCCACCAGGTCCCACACACCATTGCCCCCATCCCACCCTAAACTCCCCCATTAGGAGATGTGTGTTACCTACCTACGCCTTTAAACTTCCAAGAGCTGGGAAGCATGATGTACCTTAATAATACTCATTTTAATCAACAGGACAGCACTGACACATCTCCCACTGAAATAGATGAACTCGCCTTGGCTTTTCCCTGCATTTGCATCATTCTTAATTTTTCTGGTGTAGAGTTTTTTCACTGTCATTTAAAAGGTGAGAATTTAGTCAACTGAATGCAGTGCTGATTAGCTCAGTATTATAATTGTACTTCATGGACACCTACTGCTTGTATGTCACAGCTCTCCAAATTCCCATTATACTATTAATCTAGGTTTTATGGTACTTCAGAACTGAAGTATTAAAAAACTATGATGTGAGTGGAAAAAATCACAGTGGCAATTTACCAAAGAGCTCATATGGGGTATTATGAAAACAACAAAAAACAAAACAAGGGAGCCTGTTTGTGAAATCCAGAGCAAGTTTGCCTGTGAGAACAAGATAAAACCAGATATAACATGTCAATAGCTGCCTTTCCAACATCGTCTACAGTGTGTCACCATGCTAGGTTCCGGGCTATGCACTTGTTCTTCAGTGCAGATGGAAGAAATTAACAGAAGGTACATGAGACCACTTGGTGATTATTTACCAAAATCCAATCCTCTCCACTCAGATTTATTTTCTCCAGCATCTGCGGGGGAAGAGAAGCAGCCTGTTGTGACCATGCTAATACATTCTCCACTTTTCCACTTGTTATTTTCTCAGCCACCACGCTCTGGGAAGAGTTTTATACCACAAGAGAAACCTTTGCTCCCCAAAGACTTACACGCCAGAGATGCTACAACATAAGCATCTCAGACACTGCTGTATTCGGAGTATCATTCTTGTGAGAATTCAGCCCAGCATAGTTGTATCAGCCCTTTTTTGCTCTTGCAAAATGACACAGAAACGTGCCCGGCAGAGTCAGAGGGCAGGGAGACGCTGCACTGACCCTGCGCTGCTGTGAGCCGCTCCCGCCCGGGTGCCCTCTGCAGCTCTCCATGCCTGGGGCCAGGAAAGGGAAACCGTAGAAAGAAAAATTGTTTATGATGAAGCGACCAACATTCAGATGAAGTCTTACAAGGAAGCGTGATAAATCTTTCTCCGCTTCATCTGTACTTGGAATGAAACCAGGAAACAAGTTATTTTTTACAGGAATGCACCACCTCATTTTGTTGTGAAATAATCATCTCCCTGTAGTGGACTAGAAAGGGGTTCCCCTGGGGGATCTCAGGGGTGAGGAAGCCACTAGGAACTGTTCCAAAAGCTGTAGCTCCCTGGGCGAAGTAAAAGCTTTCCCTTTCTATCTGCCCCAACCCAAACCCTAACCCATTTCTAACCCTTACTCTACATCTACCCCTAACCCTACCCCTTCTCTAGCCCTGGTCTTAGAGGAAAAGAAAGACTTCTTGTTTGTGGTTTTGGGTTTGTTTGTCTGTTTGTTGGTTGGTTGATTGGGGTTTTTTGTTTGTTTGTTTGTTTGTTTGTTTGTTTGTTTTTTCTAATGCAAGTCAGGCAGGACTTCTCAACCCATGTTTATGGTCAGGGTTGAAAGAAAAAAATGTCAGTTTTTCCATGACAGTGAGGCTGGAACAGGGTTGCAAAAGGAAAGTAGAAGCTGCAGAGATGTTGGCTGTGAGAAATGTTTCGTCTGGGTAACGGCTGTAGGAGAACTGTCAATGGTTCAGCTCCATCTAGGTTTAGGGTTAAAACTAGGGTTAAGAGAAGGATGAAGTTTAGAGCTTCATTTGCAGTGGGGCTGGAAAGGAGCAGCAAAAAGAAATCAAAGGATAAGCAGTAAACTATTTCAAGTGCATCTGTCACACTGATCCTCAACAGTAACTTGTGAGGTGGTGAGGAAGGAGCAGTTCCCTGCTCAGCTGCACCTCTGCACCCAGTGACACCTCCTGCCAGAGCAAAATCCCTCCTAAGTGCCAGGTGTCCTTCCTCCAGCAGTAACCAACACAGAACGCACTGAGATTTGGAACAAAGGTAGATTTCTTTCAATATTGTCTAAGGATTGATAATCCACCAACTGTATTCTCTGTAATTCCTGGCCAAAAGCCAGCATCAGCTCTGGCTCCTGAGCCAAACATACTGTTGGTTTGAAAATACAAGACTCAAAAGAGATTACTTGTTCAAAGTGCCTAAGATGGAGACTGACAAAAGAAAAATAGATGCTACCCAGAAATAAACTGTGCCGAAGCACATTTCTGGTTGTCCCTAGCCTTGTTATTCTTCACTTGTTTATTAAGAACAGAAATGTTTGGTGTCACCAGTCTCTGGAGGCTGTCAAACCAGACCCTGCTAATTGCTCACCTACGAGGTGTCCCAGGTGCAGAGAAGGTGTATAAGGCTGCTTTCACTGTCTGCATGGCTGCTCCTGCATATCAAAAACCTACTGACAAAAGCAAGATCTTTGATTCCTGCCAGCAGAAAGCAATTGCAATCTTATTGTTCCCTGGACATGACGACAAATAGCTATTTACTGTGAACTGCAGACTCATTGTGAGAAATTAAATCCTTTTGGTGGTTATGAATGTAAATTCATGTCTTTTCTCAAGATGAGACTCACAGATTCCAGGAATTGTTTTCTGCTTTAAATTTTGGGTGGGCAGCCAACTCCGAGCTTGAAAAATGTACAACCTGAAGAGAAGAGCACCCTTCCCTTCCTCCCCATGATTGCTGGGCAAGGTGGGGGAAAGCTGGCTGAGTCCAAATGTGGCAAAACCCTTGGGAGGATGCGCAGAGCTTTTTGATTACATAGTGCCTCTGCAAGCCCTTTGCCATTAAAATACGATTAAAAGCAATGGCCAGGAGGAGTTCACCTTTAGAAAATGACACTTACAAGAAATCACTTCCCAAACAGATAGTTGCCCGAGTCCCTGAGATGAAGAAGAGGTTTGATGGATGAGAAGGCAGTATTAAAATGTCTCCTCACATAAGAAAACAGAATGAGAGCAATCATCAGAATTTATCAGCCAGAGAGGAGCAGAGTGTTTTCTTGGCACTAAAGAGACCCACTACACTAAATCAAAACCAGAACACAGGCTCAGGAAAGAGACAGATGTCTCTGCCATATAGATACCATACAAATGAACTTTCTGAAATGGGGATCTCGTTTAAGCACACACCATAGTGACATCTGAGAAAGACATAGCAAATCAAAGCAGAGCACAAAGTTGGTACTGACACTGGAACCGCAGCAATTTGTGAAGAATAACAGCCCATCTGCCTACCACGGTTGTATGCCTTGTTTTGCAAACCCCCAACTCCTTGTAATACTTGAATCGAAACCCGTATATTTGCACTCTTCCATATTGAATACCTTCAGCCCAAAATGTAGTCCAGGCTCATCAGAAGCCTGTCCCCTGAGGGCAACTGGGTCTTCCTGGTGAAAAGAGTGATCTCTTGTTCAGGGTGAGCTGTGTCTCAGGAAGCTATGGCTGTATCCACAACACGTCCTGAAGCTCAGCAATGATGTAGTGGCATCACAATCCCCGAAAACAGGCTCAGAACACAAGCCATGCCCCAAGACCGTCCGCTTGGGCTGGCCTCAGCTGCAGGGTGTCACGGTGGGGCAGCTGCCCAAATCACTTGCTGAGCTCTTAAATTAAAACTCATTGCAGTCCTCACACTGTGCTCCGAGGGAAAGCAGCTTTAATATGATGCTTTGTTAGTAACACGTTATTCACTTGAATAATATATATAAGCCTACACAGAGGAGCTTTAAAGCTGGACACTTCAGCTTGCACATTTTAAGGTTCCCCATTTTCTAAGGTTAGTGTCTTTGGACATGGCTCTTCCCAAAGGTTTAAAAGCCTCTTTTTTATTATATGCCAAATAGAAAAGCATGACTGTAAACTGTCTTTTATGAAGATAAATTGAGTCTTAAATCAAATCAGACTTGAGCCCAAACGTGACTTTTGCATGGCTGCTGAATATTCACCCATATAAAGTATAAAACATGACTTCATTTTCCTAATATACAGACTATGTGGGCCTCTCCTGGACTGTAGAGGGGCAGAAATGAGCAATGCAAGGACTAAGGCTTTGCAACAGCTACCTGAGTGAAATGCATAAGGAAAGAACGGCTTAGTAGCACTTTATGTTAGAATAAGCTCTGAAAGTATGCAGGCATTGCCAGGAGAGGTCAAATACAAATCTCTGCTTGGGAATGGTTGAGCTGGCACCCACCATAGCTGTCTGCATTAACCTTAACCCCGGAGCTGATTAGCCTTAGCCCTCCTCCCTGGAAGAGGAGTCTGCAGATAGCATCTGGCCTGACCTACTTCTGCACACTCAGCTGCAAATTCCAGTCACTGTGACTGGAACCTTTCTGCACTGGGTTTCTTCCAGCAAAATGTCAGACTTCTTCCTCACTCTTCAGAGGCATCAAAGATCCCAAGATCTCAAAACATGTTCCTCTGAACTGGGGAGATGATGGAGGGACGGGCTGTGGAGTGGGAGGCCACCCAGTACGCTGCAGCTCCTCGGTGCCCGGGTGTTTGCAGCCTCAAACAAGTGGCACTGGCAGAAAGGAGTGATGTTTGCAAGGCCTGACGAACACATCTGGGTGAACACAACCTGCTTTGCACAGGCAGGGAATGGAAACTGAACAACACGCTTGACAGCACATCTTTTCGGTGAGAAGTAGTGTACAAATGCTATGTGTGTTGAACTCATTTTAGTACCTCGAAGGCTGAGAGGAACCAGAGGGAACAGGTAAGGCCATCAGCCAGCTCAGGAAAAAATCTTATTGCCGCAGCTTTGTTGTTTTTGCTGCTGAGCTCTGCCTTCTGAGCAAGAATATTCAGGGACAGTTATCTGAACACAAAAAGTTTTGTCACTCAGCTCTTCAAAGGATACATGTCACCTCTTTGTCCCAGTCAATAGGAATTAGACTGCAATTAATATGGTCATTTGGGGAGTTAGGACAAGATAATGAATTAATTAGTTTTAGAAGTTTGTATTTCATCTCTGTGACTTGACCATTTATCATTTCTTAATAGGAGATTTTTATCCCTCTACAGTCATACAAATTGAATATCAAATTTAAATGGAGCAGTAACATTGTCACCCTAGCCAGAAGTAAGAAAAAAACTCCAATTGCCTATCCCCATGATGTAGAAATAGCTGCATCATAATAATATTAGGAGTTTTGCTTTCAATAAATAAGACAGAAGGGAAAAAAATCTTGAAATACCATAATGGAAAAATTCCAGCAAGGTCCCATTCCTTAGCCCTTTATTGTCATGATTCCACTAATGTAAGTAGGACTGCAGGTTCAGATCCTTAAAAGGACACATTTTTATGCTATGCTGTGTATAATGTTATATACAATGTTCCATCCTTGCCAGGAGCATAAGGTCCAGTTTAAAATTTTTTTCCCACAGCTAAACTGGTGCCAAGAAAATCAAAGACTATAAACAAGTGGAGTTGGGGTGTTCTTTTGATATATTAATCCTTGTAGCAATATACACAGATTCTAGTATTTATCTTAATTCTCTTCAGTATTCTAGCATAACATGTTTATTAAATCAACACATAAAAACTCTTGCTAGGCAGATGGCAGAGTCTAGTCGTAGTTTGATGAAACAGTTGAAAAGCAAGGATGATTCCTCTTTGAAAATTATAACTGATTTCTTTAAAGATTTTGAAATTTCTTTGTGCTGCAGTAAAATTCTATAGTGTCTGGTTTTTATATAATTCCATTCAAGAAGATTACGAGATGATGAAGAAACTGCTCACTCAGACAGAAGACAGAATGTGGAATCTCTTACTGCAGGGGAGTCTTGGGAAAGCTTTGCTGATGGCGCTTCTGCAAAAACGGTAAATTCATGGTGGCCACAAATTTGACAAACAAACCAAATGTGAGTAACAAAAGTACATATTTCCTCACTGTTTGCACACAAAACCCTGATTGCATCCTTGAAAATCAGTGGAGCACTTCAACTACTATAGCTATGTGTAAAAGGCCTGAATAATTTTATGGACAGCAATAACAGATTTTTTACTTTTGCAAATAAAGGAAACTTGTGCCAAGCAGAACAATTGTCACAGGCATTAAAGAGAAACAAGTGTGTGTGTTTGTGTGTGTGTGTGTTTGTGTGTGTGTGTGTGTGTGTATGTGTGTATATGCATGTGTGTGCATGTGTGGCATTGTGTGCTGGGCCAGGTTCATAATACTCAGATGAAAATATCATTAAGCTTTCTGCTAATATGCTATTTCATTTTCATTTCCTTCAGGTGAGATCCACTCTGCTGGATCCCAGAAGCCAGTGAAGGCACTGCCATCCTGAGCGGTTGGACCCTGATGTAGCATGGGGAAGGCTGCAGGCCATTTAAGGCCATGTAAGACATAGATTGTTTGCTTTAGACAATTCTCTGTTTCCCCTTGGCTTCTTTAGGGAATAAAGTGACTCCAGAGGGAGATGCAGACCACACAACACTAACTGTTTCACTGAGGATGTAGGGAACCAATGTGAGGTCTGAGGGACTTCCACCCACCCTTCCAGTCCTCTTCACTGCAAGAAAGACATTAAGGTGCTGGAGCATGTCCAAAGAATGGCAATGAAGATAGTAAAGGGTCTGGGCCACAAGTCCTATGAGGAGCAACTGAGGGAGCTGGGGCTGTTTATTCTGAAGAAAAGGAGGCTGAGGGGAGACCTTGTCACTGTCTACAACTATTTGAAAGGAGGTTGTAGCAAGGCAGGTGTTGGTCTCTTCTCCCAACTAACAAGTGACAGGACAAGAGGAAATGGCCTCAAGCTTCACTAAGGGAGGTTTAGATTGGATATTAGGAAAAATTTCTTCATGGAAAGGGCTGTCAGGCATTGGAACAGGCTGCCCAGGGAAGTGGTGGAGTCACCATCCCTGGAGGTGTTTAAAAGAGATGTAGATGTGGTACTTAGGGGCATGGTTTAGTGGTGGACTTGGCAGTGTTAGGTTTATGGTTGGACTCGATCTTAAAGGTCTTTTCCAACCTAAATGATTCTATGAATCTATAGACAGGACAAACCATTGGATAATGGTCCTATGTGGTATATTAGCCTGTTTCCTGAGAAGTGGGAGGTTCTGGCTTCTTAGCTCAGTCATATTGACAAATATTGAACCTTTGTCCAGTAATATGTCCTAAATAGCAAATACCCACTATAGGGACTAAGAACACCCTGGGATATCAGGCAATCATTTGATGAGGCATCAGGACACATTAGAAAGTCTTAAACATATCAGTCAGGAATGTCTCAGGTGGACCTGATTCTGCCTTGGCACGGGAGAATGACCAGGTAACTCCTCAGGTATCAGCCTGGGCTCTGCCTCTATTTCTAAGTGTGGGGTTCAGTTCACAGGTCATATCAGATGAGTAACTAAGCTCCCACTGTAGCCTATGCAGATCTAGTGGTGGATTTGCCTGTCTGTAGCCAAGGGTCCAGTGCCACCTGGAGCACCATAGGGTACCTGCGAGCACCCAGCCCTGGCACTTCTGATGCAGGGCAGACAGGTGACCTGCTCCCACAGGGCACAGCACGCCCAGAGCATGTGGAGCTCCTTGCTCCCACGCAGGGATCCCTGATATGTTGCACATAAACTTCCTGTCCGAGCGAACATCAACAGTTATGCTGGGAGTCTCTGATTCTCAACACTGGGTTCATCACCCTGAATGTCCACCCTGTACCCATCTGCCTGGCAGCTGCCACGTGGGATCTCAGGATTACTGGGAATTTTCCCTCTCACTGGTCCTCAAAAAAAATTTTGGATGGGAACCAAATAAGTCTCACTGCCTCTCCTCATTCAATCCTGGCCTGATGCTCCTGCCTTCCCACCTTCCCAGCTCCTTACTGCCTTCTTTTCAAATTTCTTCTAAGCCACAGGGAGCTCTGGAAAAGTCTTGTTCAAGTTGTCTCGCTCCTCCGCAGCTGGTACGAGTAGATGGGCCCTTACACTGCTGGCTACAGATTTCATGTGAGGTCAGTGAGATGTTCCAGACATCACAGCTGATTTTGAGTTCTAAATGACACAACCATTGACCTCAGCGGAGCAGTCTAATGCTGTAATTTGCTTCCATAACTCCCCTTGGTTGCCTGTCTCTGATCATCTCTAAAGACGGATTTGAAGGAGCAGCAATGTGTGGTGAGTTGCTGCAAAGTGACCTAGAAGACAATGCATTTGGCACACTTTGCAGAGGTGCCCACTTGCAACATCTCGGAGTGGCTAGAGAATCGTGCCCCACAGCAGGAATATCCAGGAGCATAGCACAGGACAGAAAAACACCTGAGACATTTCTCTCTAACAGTATTAACTCTAAAAATGATGTCTCCACTGCAGAGAGAATGTATTTCTCTTTCTCAGACTGAAATAAAAAGTTAGCATTTTGAGAGCCCTGCATGCATTACAGGAATTAAATATACTACACCACAAACACTGTCCTGCTGCACAGGGCCTCTGCAGTGCTTTGGGTGTATGTGTCTGTAAATCAGCTGCTTCAGAAAGCAGGATGATCTCTCCATTAAAGCTACACGGCATGGCAGGCCCTTTGCACAGCACAACGGCACCATGGCTGTGCGGCTGAGAGCTCCTTGTGCGAGCAAGAGCTCGCACAGCACCTGCTGCAGCGGGGTCTCTAGGACAAAGCTGTGTCACCAGACATTTAGCAGCAGCTGCCTCAGCAGAGTTTGACATTTGAATGATGTCCCTCCCCAGACAGGTTATGTCCTTTTTCATCGACATTCCAGCTGCAGCCAACATGCTTCAGTGAAACCAGTGGAAAATCAGACAGTTGCTTCCTCAGCTCTCCTGTGCCTGGAGCCCTACCAGGACAGAGGAGCAGATTCATGTGCTCTCTTCGTTTGTTCAGGGAATGCTGGTCCAGAGCACAGTAACTGAATCTTATCAAGGGTTATACAGAAGCTGAACTTCAAACTGGAATTTCTTCCCTGGCTTGCTCCAACACCCATGGAAGGTGACTCCCTTGTCACGGGGCTAGGTCTCTACAGTGCAGATCATTTATTTCTTTCCCTAAGAGAACAGCACGAGGCCACTAGTTTAAGTGACTTGACTTAGTTGCTCGCGTGCAGAAAGAATTAATTTGCGGTGGCTGTAAAGCAGCAGGACAGCCAGGTGCAATCATGAATCTCGGCAGCTCTTCATATTTATATTAGGCCCTTTGCAGCTGCTGTAGAGGCGCCTCACTAACTCTGAACTTCCCCTGAATACCAAGTGACTATGGCTATATGCAGCGTACTGTCCCTCCTCTCAAGAACACACACATAGCAGAAAAAGATTAAATAATCAAAGGAAGCAGTTGTAAAGTTTTTCCTTTTAGAGCAGAAGAGGGGTAAGTGATCCTTCTCCCACAAGACCAGTGTGAGAGGATGAAATAGCCTCGATCAAGTCTCTTCTGCAGTCAGGCCAGGGCTGTCATGTATCAAGGACCAGGACAGCCCAGTTTATAATCCCCCCAGGAGCTGAGAAGCTTGTTTTTAATCCAACATTAGAAGTAGATAGCTATGTATATATGCCTGTGTACACATAGATTGTGTGCAAATGAGACACACCAACAGAAAACCTTGTACATGGATCTGGGCACACTCCTTCACTGAGTAGGAGTGTGGTGGTGGGATACCAGCTGCAGGGGCTTCTCATTTTGGATCCGTCTTCTCCCCATAACTTTGCCACTTGCTGGACTGCTCACACAAGTGAGGCTGCCTGGCTTTTGTGATTCATGATCTGCTCCCAAAATGGCTGGCCAAATTTTGTGACAAGGCTTACGTGACTGGGGTTATGGACCACACTCGTGCACCTTCACCTATGCTTATGTTCCAGTGTCTTCTAGGTACGTATGGGCTACAGGTGGCTTTAATGGATCCCTGCATCTTGTGATCCCTGCATCTTGTGATCCCCGTGTCTCGTGATCCCTGTTTTGCTTCATCCTTGTGGCATGTGGTAGCACACATGGGTGTGAGGAGTCGATCAGACACTCAGGCGCTTTGTCCACATGTAACTGGGGACTGAGCAGACAAGTTGACCTTTGCTTCACTAGAAATCCATCCCTTGATTACAAGTGGTTGAAAAGTTTGCACCATAACGTTTTGGCAGGATGTATCAATTTCCTTAAAAGTTTCACAACCATATTTGGCAGGAAGGAGGCATTTCTTAAAATTAGGCAACCATGGGACTCCAATCCGGTACACGAGACGCCCAGACTCAAGCTTCTGTTTTGCAGCATCTGTAGAGAAAAGCTGTGTGCAGAGAAAGGGCTCAGCATGGGCCTGTTCAAGGAGGGAGTTCAGTGCCCAGCACACACCAGCACTATGCTACTGTCACCGATATACCCCACATTTTGGTGTGCAGCAGAACCCAAAAATGGCCTCTGGTTAAATGTGCCCTTTCTTCATGCTGCAGGATGGGCTCAGGAGGCGCAATGGGAACCCTGATCCTCCCAGACCAGGTTCCAGACCAGAGGGGGTCTGCAGCCATCTAAACCTTTCCAAACCACTCAGGTGGTCCAGTTGCAGGTTAAAACATGCCTGAAGAGGTCTGGAGGAGAAAAGAAAGGCTTTAAGCTGTTAGCAGAGAGGGATCACAGAATCATAGAATGTCCTGAGTTGGAAAGGACCCAGAAGGATCATTGATGGATGCCTGGACACAGGGCTAAGCAGCATGAACCAGCTTGACAAGAATCCATATGTATGAGTTTGCCTAAGACTGAGAAAAGCTAAAGAAAAGTTCAGTGTCACAGAGTCAGGGAGAACAGCAGCCAACATGATTGAAAAGCAAGCAAGCAATAAATAGAGTATCTACCTATTCTGTGCCCTGGAGACACACCGCCAGCCTGGCTGGCCTTGGCCAGGAGCCTGAAGGGGCGCCAGGTGCAACCCGTATCACTCTCACTCCTTGGCTTTCTGTATTCTCATTTTCAGTACTTAATTAGATGCTCTATATTGACATAATGGTGCATTTCCTCACCCACATACACTTCTCAGCTATGCTTTATAAGAAAAAGCTTATAATCTTGTGAAGGAGTATAAGAAAGTCACATTATATTTTTGTCCCTCCAGCATCTAGTTTGTGCATCCTCCCTTGCTACTATAATATTCAAATATGACAAGGAATTGGATGACCACTTTTAATTTGAGTGACAGACAAAAGTTCGTTATCCCATAGCCTCAAGGGCCCTATGTTCTCCAAGACTATCCCACCCATGCAAGCCCTGCTCTCCTCCTTCTTCTAAACCTCTACCTATTTAATCCAGTGGTTCAGGGCGTCTCTGAAACTTTCTGAATATATGTACTCAGTAAAGGGCAAAATAAACCTCAAGAGCTTGCAGAGATTTGGAATTTCACTAAATATATGTAAAGAAGAAAGAAAGAGAAATGTGAGTGTTTTGATTCTTGGCCTCAAATTGTTACTGCAGCTCAAATTCCCTGCTTAACTAACTTGTGTCATCTGTACTTTTCAGCTCCACCTGTGCAATCATTTGCAGAAACATTATTAGCTGTTTGATTTTTTTTCCCAGTTTGCTTCCATAGCAACATCCATCAGGAAGAGAACAGCAGGAGCATATGGGGAAGTTACAAAGCACATTTTCTACAAGAAAAGGAGGCCAAAGCATTTAAAAGACAGCACTTAGGTTTCCCTTAGTAACTGAAAATCCAAAATACCTCTCTTGTTTCAGTATGTCCTAGTATTAATTAGGCTGCTTAACAATGTACCAGTGCAGGCTGGAGGTAACACTTGGGTTGTCTTTAATTAATCAGGGTACTGGAACATTTCTTTGAGATTTAAGCTTATTGCCAAAACACAGTCTTGTTATATTTTTGTGCACGCATGTTTTACAAGCAAGGCTTGGAGCTATTAGACAGCCTTTGACATGCTAAATATTGTGGAAGAATTTTTGCAGAAAGTTCCAAAGAGAAATGCAAAAGCTGAAAATTATCTGTTTGAATAGTTTGAAATCTGTCACCAAGGAATAGCTAGAAACTGTCAGGTCAATTTTAGAATAAGTATATAAAAAATAAAAGTGAATCTCCTGCTTAGTCATTTCTCTCCTTGCCAGTAGCAAACTATATACCATGCACACTGATATTTTATTAATGAAAACTGTACTGGTGTTCCTCTTTAGTTTAAAATACGGCCCTTGAAGCTCAATATGAAAACGTGGTTTTGAGGAAAGGGAAACAACACCTCCCTACTCCCCAGTCTATGAGGGAAAGATGGAAAACAATTTGCAGCATATCAATGTTGGAGAAAGCTAACAGGTGAAATAAAATAAACCAGACAGCCATCTCTCTGCATCTCTCTGAAACACTAAGAGTTGTTAGGCCTTTTAAGTAAATCAAACGCTCCACTTGTCTCTTGGCTAGAGCCATGTTTCTGCCACTGCGTGCTTGAAATGGAGATGTTGATATTTTGGGGGATGTTGTACACTGTGTAAGCATAAACCTGACAGGGAGACTGATGAGACTGCAGTGGAGGACGTTGGTGGAGATCCAATTACTGCTGCCTGGACAAACACCCTGGAAGATGTTGCATGGAGCAGAAGTGCATCCCGCTGGCAGGCTGGCATCTGCTACCTCGGAAGCATGGCCAGTGCTGGATGTAGGATAAGACACACCATAATCCTCCTGGAGCCACTGAAAAACTGAGAAACATTGTGAAATGTGGGTACAGTTTCTCCTTTCTTCTTTCTCTTTCCCTGTTAATTCCTTGCTTTCCTTGTTCCCATATCCAAATCATCCCCTGCTTCACAAGTGCCACTTCAACCTCCACTATTTTTTTCTCTCCATCTCCTTCTGTCTTTCCTCTGTGTCTCCTTCTTCACCTGATCTATTTGTTCACTGCTGTCCACATCTGCCATCCTTCAGAATCAGCTCTGCCCCATCCAATCCTCCTGCCAATGCGACTGCCTTTTCTGCAACCAGTTTAATGATTCTCTCTAGCGCCAGCACCGGAACACTTCTGTCCCTTCTCAACTCTGTACATCCTCACCTTCTCCTACACCTCCTTTTTGCTGGCAGTCAGTCCCCATCTAAGCCCTGACTTGTCTCCACCACCCCAGTGCCACCTATTCATCTCATGCAGCCCTTTCACCACCCAGCCAGCTTTCCCTCCATCCCTCCACCTGATCAGAGCAGAGCAGAAAGAAGAGCAGGAGATGTCTCCATTACAGCAGAGGAGAGTAAAATCCACTCACGCATTTCCAATATATCTAGAAGCCTCCTGCCACCCATTGCATGCTCAAGGCCGCTTTCCCAAATCTGAGCCAGAGCCCAGTGTGCTGCCCTGCTGCCTCCATCAGCTCTGCAGCCAGAGCAGGCTGCTGCAACAGGACCCTGAAAATCTCACTAAAAATAATATTTGCCAAGAAGCTCCAAATCTGGGCTTGGGCAGCTACAGAGGAATATTGGTTGCTTGAGGTCTCTGGCCAAACTTAATGAACAGACTCAGAGGTACTTGGGTACATATAGCTCCGAACTGCTAACCACTGCTGGAGATGGCTCTTTACTTGTCCTAAAGGTTTGCTCTTTGAAACAGGCAAACATGACCTTGTCCTCTTTCTGCTCTCATGTCCCAAGTCCCAAGGGTTAGTTGTAGAGCAACAGACTTTGCCATTACACAGTCGTGTAAAAATAACCCACTTCCCAATCCACAGCCACAACTAAACCAGTGAGGAACATGAACAAGTGATTGCACTGGCTTTAGCTCAGCCAGATACAAATTATTGGCATTTTTAAGGGTGACAGTATTTCCTTTAAAAATAAATCAACCTGCCTCTGATTTTGAAGGAAGAACTAACTTTCTGCCATTTTTGCAGGTGTTTGAGTTTCAAGGGGAACCTTTGAGTGACCATGTATGCAAAAACTAGTCCTGCCTGATGAGCAAAGGGTTAAGACTGCCTGGAGGACTAGTCCTCCTTCAACACCTGGTTCTGTGATATAACAACAGACCTCTCATATCTAGTTTCTATTAAGGATGGCTTAGGCAGAGTCTATCCACCTAGAAGTTATCAAACACGAAATAAACAGGAAAACAACATCTCTCTCCCCTTATTTAAAAAGCACCTGCTGCATCAAGTAAGTTATAGCACAGATAGAACATGAAAAATAAGAGCTGGCAGACGCTAAATTGGAGAAACAATATTTCAGTTGGTCCTCCTACAGGAGCAACTCTTGTCAGACTAACCATGAGGACCGACAGCGCCAGGCTCTCCACCCTCCTGGGCTTTCAGAGGCAGTTCTGCTGGTAAATCTTGTCCAAGGAGCGCTGTTGGCCAAACCTTTGCAAAAACAAAACCAGCAAAGCACCGAGCAGATGAGACCAGGGATACTGAGACAGCCAAGGCTGGGTAAGGCAGCATTAGGCAGGATTCCTCTGTGTCTGAAGGCAGCACATGGAAGAGAGAAAACAAACTGGTTTTTTTCCAGATAAGACCACGAACTTTTGCTGCTGCAGAGGACTTGTAGCCAGCATCTTCTAGCTCCTACCTCTGCTAGTGGGTATTTTTTATTTCTTAATATGAACAATATGTCATTTATATATATACACACATATAATATAAATGTCATTTAAATACATACAATGCAATTACAGATAAGCTGTGAAGGGCGAATGAACCCCATCTTTTGTTTATTACAGAGCCATGGAAATAGAATAACCAAAAGGACTTAATTATTAGCAAATTAGGGTAAGAATAATGACATTATACACTTGCATTATTACACTGCAATCATTATTAAGACTTTTAGCTCCTGGAGTGTGCTTAATGCTCTACAGAAAACTACAGAGCTACATTCGGACTGTCAACTCTAAGGACAGGATTCATCTCCAGACTAAATCAAGGTGCCACTATTTTAGGTGCATGTTGAACCTCGTATTACACCTAAGGGGAGTCTAGTCAGTGGAGCACAAAGAGTGATTCAGCTCACTAGCAAAGTCACCTCTAGAGTGATTCAGCTGCCCAAACATAGACATCAAGTATCATTTCAGATGCTGTAGGCATCTTGCTGGCATTCCAGCAGTGACCTTGGATTTACTGCCATATCCACCAGCCTAAGTGTCTCAACTATCTTGAGACATCTAGAATAACACAAGCTGCTATGTTTACGCAGCAAACTGGGAGGACAATTTGCTCTCAAGGCTCAACTGGCTGTATTCATTTGCCTGACAGAGGCTTCTAGCGATATCTGAGATGCTCAAGAATCTGCTTCCTCCAATAGAGTGGCCACACCAGAAGGGCATGGTCACCCTGCATTGTATCTGTCAGCCTGGTGAAGTTGTCTCAGGTACATGTAGAGCATCTCAAATCACCCTGTCTTAACACAGGCACACAAATCCCACCTTCTGCTGCCTGTTCTGGGGGTGGAAAACAGCATGCGATAGGCTAAGTTGAGAGATTTTAGCAAAGGGGAGTAAAACCCTTAATCCTGCCACGGATAGCAATTTCAAATGCGGTATTATTAGCAAATATCAGGAAATAAATAAAATGTTGCCTCATTATAAGGGCAGGAATTGTACGTTCAGACTACAGCATGAATTATCACTGCATAATAAACCAATCAACAAAAATATACAGAACAATCATCAAAAATATACACAGTATGTTAGAACAGGATGGAGCTTTCTTCTTTCTTGGAAACCCAACATGGGTAATGAATTCACTTCTCTAGCTAGTGCATCAGAAAGGAAGATCATACAAGGATCAGGAGGAACTGTCAGGAACCTTGTACCTCTGATCTGCACACAAAGCTCCATTTCTTACTGATGGTGGCATTTTTGTTGCAACTCCCTAACCCTCAGCTGTGGATAGGTGTCTCAGAGAGCTACCGAAGTTCAGAGTACTGGAGTCAGATGTTTCAGTGTATCCATCCTCCAGGGCCTGCAGGAAGATCTTGCTCTTCTGGACCAGCTTATGCTGGAAAACTGACTCCAACCCAGTGTCAAAGACAAGTATTTCATCTGCTGAAGTGTCAGACTAAAGCTAAAGTGCTTTAGTCTCCAACCCTCCTGCCCAAGCAGGCCACCTAGAGCCAGCTGTCCAAGGTCCACATTAATAAGAGATTATTGTAAGATTGTAATGGATGGGTTTGAGATTCACCTGCACGAACATGAGTAAATTAAACTGGATAAGTGGAGTCTTTCACGGATCATTATCAACCTGAGGGAGACCAGTCCCAGAAGGCAAAGGAAGGAGGAGCAACGGTGCAGTCAGAGAAGACGCAACTGCCTCATTGAGTCTAGAGAATGGGATACAACAAAGTGGGGTCAGGAAGCAGGGAAGGCAATTGTCGGCTTTATGGAGATGGAAAATGAGATAATTGCTTACACTTTGGGAGGAAAGAGGCAAGGAGGGCAGCAGATTAAGACTGAGGGAGAATCTGTGAGATACATGAGTCCACAGCAGCGGCTGAGCCAGGGACCAGGTACCAGGGCTGGGGGCTTCTGCAGGGTAAGCACTGGGGACAGGCATGAGATTGGGGTTATCTGGATTTAAAGGACACCAACACTGGTAAGAAGAGTATGTGGTTTGCATTTTTTTGCCAATTAGAAAAGAGAAAGGATTGTGAAAAAGAATTACTTGCTTTATTCCTGCAAATGAGTCCAAAAACCTCAAATGTTCATTTTATAATTCAGCTCACTCTCTGTAACTGTTCTAAATCCCCTTTGAGACCCACTATTTTTAATATTTTAAATAACTCTGCAAGGATTAAATAAGGATTTAATGTTTTTATCCTCCCATGGATAACAACGTGAGGCTCTTTCACCTGTTTGTTGCTGCATTCACTCCCTTTCCTCTCCGTGTAAGTGACAGCAATGCTTTCTGTTTCTCTGCTCTGGAAATTAACCTCCCCAAACACTGACATGCTTAACAGCTGCTGTTCCTCAATTTGCACAAAAATGGAGTATTATTCCATAATGCCACATAATTTGCCATCCTTTACACCTCCACAGTCCTGAAATCTTTTTCTCTGCATCAGAAGGCATTTGCATACCTCAGGCCACATATAGCCTCCTTATGAAAATCAAATCCAAACTATGCCGGTTTGTTTCTCAATGCAGCAGTCTAAAATTTCTGTTTTCTGAGCTGGTTTCAAACAACCCTCTCAATCACAGACTGCATTGAAGTGCCTTGGATGATGGCTCTGCCAGGAGCATCATCCCCCATCACTGCTGGGAAAAAACAATGAGACATTTTGGAATTTGTGCTGGGTGAAGTGTCCAGTGAACACCACAGGTTCAGATGTCAGAGCAGCTCAGCCATGCAAGTGTGTGTCACCTGCCACCGTGGTGTCACCATAGCTGTAGGTGTTCAGCTCCAAGCAGAGGTCTGTGGGGTGCAGCACCATGACCAAAGGGCAATGTCCTCCATCCCCAGCACCCACATCCCAGGGTGGTGGCTGCTGCTTTGTGCCTGATGCTGCTGGTGAGAGGACTGAGTTGGGTTGGAGGAGAGCAGCTGCTCCCAGCCTTTGGTTGAGGAGCGGGTGTGTGTATGAATCTCTACCACCCAGAACTTAGAGGTGTGGACCCCATTCCTGGCCACATCGAAGCTGCCTGCACTTTATGTTATACTGTAGTCATATGTTTAAGCTTCACAGACAGTAAAATGTTCCTAGGAGTCTTTGCTTTCGTCTGACCGTATTTTCACAATGGGTTGGTTGAAAGATATGGCTCAATGGTCTGCCCAGGAGTCACAAATGTGCAGAAATGATCTGCCAGGTCACACCCACAGCCAGGAGACACACGCAAAGGGTGGCAGGGGCATGGGGTGGGAGCTGGGGGTACCACTGGGATGCCACAGTGTAATGCTGAGGCTCTGTCCACAGGCCAAGATCTTCCATGCAGCGCTAGCACTCTTTGCATGGTCTTACCATTAAAGAAACCCAGGCAGGATCTTCTGGTGTCAGAATTTCCTCCCCTGTTGTAGTGGAGGAGCTCTTGCACATCCTTCTATTGATTAGGTTGCTACATGTCTCAGGAAGATCCTTGCACCACCTCAAACCCACTGCAGCTCATCCCCGGGCCGCTGTAAGTGTGTCTGGCTCCAGCTCTGTCCCTGGCTCACGGGCAGGACCTGCTGCTGCCACTCCACAGCTCTTCTTGTCTGCTCAGGGCCTGTGGGATGGTGCCCAGCAGGGAGGGCATGGCCCACATCAGGGTCTCCCACAACTCAGCCCCTGGCAGAGCAGCCCTCTCACTCCCCAGAAGCTGGACCTGGTGTTGGTACCCAAAAGCCCATCTTCCCCAGAACCCAATGTGTCTGAATGCTTCACACACAGCAGTTACAAGGCTGCACTTTTGTCCCCCTCTTCCTTCTACAAAACCAGATGAAAATACTTTTTTTTCCCCTTGCTTTGTCACAATATGTTGGACTGTGGCCACCTCAGCCACCTCCACTGACAGTAACCAGCTGCTTGGCCCAGTCTCTTACTCATTCATGGGGCACTGCAGCACATGCAAAGGTGATGCCCCCTCCTGCAGAGTCATACTGGATGGGGGGCTGCCTTATGTCATCTCTCGTGACAATCATGTCCCACCATGCCACCTCTGGGCTGGGGTGCCTCCCTGTGCCGGGCAGCAGAGCTGCCAGTGCCTGCCCCAAATGTAGGAGATATTGTGGATGTGACAAGGGGTAAGAACAGTCTCACACACTTCAACCCACTTCATTTTTCAGTCTTCATGAAGTGTCAAAATTTAATTTCCAGATATACCACTCCACTGTGGATCTGACTGAGAGATTTTATGTTTCAAGAACATATATTCTTTCTTGTTCAGATGCAGACAAAAACTGACAAGAACAACTATTCTCAGGGGATTATTCCCCAGAAGTGGTCAAAATCTCAAACAGACAATTCATTTTGTAATATCACCAACTTTCTTGTTCAAAATTCTCATGAGGATATTTTCCAGGACAATTGAATTTAGACCTGAGTGCTACCTAGGTTAGGTCTCAAATCCAAGTGAGTCCACATAAATTTATGGGTTTTTCCTCTCGTTTTTAATAATGACTTGGGCTACTGAAAGAGATTGTTGCTCCCTTCTTTAACATCACTTCTTGGTGCTGTGCTATCAGGAGATTTAGGCACAAATGAAGTCAAAACAGCCACAGGGTGAGCACAGCACAGGGCTGAATCCCCAGTGACATGTGGTGGGGTAGGGGTAGTCCAGCAGCTGGCTTCCTTTATTCACTCCTGATTTTTCACAGCTCCACAGCCTCGCTGTGATTATACACAACTAGTAAAAAAGCAACATGCTGGCCCAGCAAGACATGGCTGCCTTGATCAGACTCCACCTTATGGACGCACACCTCTGGCCTTGGACTTCTGTTCGGGTCTCACTATATCTCAAAGACAGCATTCTTCAAAAGCAAAACCAGCAAAAGCATAACCACCAGATACCTTAAGTTATCACACCACTAGATTCACTACCACTACATGGCAGGAGTAAGACACTGAGATTTGCTTATGCTCCTGCACAGTTTGCAGTGCGGGAGTTTCCTGCAGGACTGGATGCCCTCCCCACCTGCCTGGGTCATGGAGAGTGCTGGAGCATGGTCGCACATTTGAAAATGTATAGTCAAGAACTGTAGCTGATGGTGCACATCAGCTCTAGCGGTGAAAGTTATTTTGAGGGGAAAATACGAAGAAAATAGGAGAGGGGAAAAAAAAAATAAAGGACGACAACAACAACATAAACAAGCAAACAAAACTAATGGAAAAGGGAAATGGAGAACGCATAAGGCCCTTTGTAGTCCAGTAACAAATGGCTTGGAGACTGCAATAAGTAAAATCTCTTGGGGAAAAAATAATTGGAAGGAAAAGATCAGAGTGTAGGAAAGTGCAGGAAGGGAAAGGGACAGGCTACAGAAGAAAAGGAGAGTGAACAGATCTGAAGATGAGGAGTCTATGGCTGAGAAACCCAGCTTGTTCTAACTCCATGCCTGTGAAAGTCCTTGCAAAATGGACTAATGCATGCACAAGCAAGAGACAGGGAAGAGAAAAAGAAGGAAACAGTGGATTTTATAAACTGGGTCTTCCAAACCTACTCTAAGGAGAGCTTGATGAGACAGTGGGCAGACCCACTGGTTACACCTCCCTGGATCTCCGGCTGCTAAAACTGCATCTGAACCTGCCTCCTGTAGTCTCAGTGAGGCGCACTGCAAATAACCAAGCACAAAGACAGCTTGTCCCAGACACAGTTAAGAGAAGGAATCTGTAGTTTAGCACTCCAAAATCTGACTCCTTCAGACAGACCTTCTGCTGATCATGGTGAAAAATTCCCCATGTGCACCTCTCCATGCTCCTCCTGTGGAATATTTAGACTGCAGGTAAGGACCTGCTTCTCGGAAGGGACATGTACAGCATGTACAATACCAAAGGCTCTTTATGTTATTGGAAGCCTCTGTGTAATAGTGTGCTAACATTAAGAAAGAATAATGGCATCACACTTGCAGACACCCCCAATCCTATTTAGCTTAACAAAACTAATGATTATCAGCTGGGTGAAAGAACCATATCAAATCACTGTTGCTCATTGGGGCAGACTGGTAGGGCATGCCCTCCTTCAGTGCTCCCAAGAGCCCAAAGCTTATGGGGAAGTTTCAAAGATCTGCCTGCAGCCTCTACCTGCAATCAGCACTTTTCTCTCAAAGACAGATCTTGTCTCTGTGCCATTTCCTAGAGCTGTCAGGTAATCACAAATGTTTGTGCTCTCCCAACAGATTTCATGGCTACAAGACTTCAAAATGAAACATCCAGGCAATGAGGTGTTTCTCTGGGGAAGACATGTTGACTACACAGTTTAAGACTTTTACTCACAGTAAAAGTAAAATGGATTGTGTTTATACACCCAGTTCAAAGACTACTCCAGTTCAACAGAAGTACAAAATCACTGCCCTGTGCAAAAAGGAGACAGAAATCTCACAGAGTTCATGAGAGGTAAAAGATCAGACCCACCAGAAGTTTAAGACACCAAGGCTGCTATGAAATCCCACAGAAGACAGATTCCTACAGTGCAACGTGGAGAAAATACTTCCCCACTTCTTCTGTCAGAGCAGGTGGAAAATGCAGAATATCTTCATTTAGAGTCTAGATGCCTTTAGCACCTAAATAGGATGAATCTGACCCTGTCATCAGCTGTGCCTGGAAGGTGGGCATGCTGCTTGGTAGCTGTATGAAAACAAGAAGTATGAGATGAGATCGACTGGCAGTAATGGTTCCTGAAATCTTCTCTTGAATCTCCGAGCAGGTCTAGCCTAACTGCCCTGGCAGGTCAATCCCTGTGCTGAAGAGCTTGACATGGGGAAATAAGGAGGTCTTCTCTGCCCATTCAAGCCAGAATGTATTGGCTTGAGCTATCAACCAGCCAAGCAGCCAACAGCATTTGATGAACTTCTTTCTAAGGTTCTACGCCTGATGGAGTCTGGCTTTCAGCCCTGAGATCTTTAAAAGGCAACAATTTCCTGCATGAAAGTAAATGACAAGAGTGACAATCTGGGAAAAGGGAAGGTGGAAAACTCATTCATCGGACTGGAAATGCCTGCATGGTAGAGGGCAACATCCAAGCTAGTCACTCCAAGGCTCACTTTATATCGATCAGTAGAAAGAGGCTCATTTAGGGCGGAGTGGCATTTGGATCTTTCCAGATCTGCCTTACTTTTCTGGCCATTCAAGTGTCTATGTGGTGAGAAGATTTATGCTTGGCATGTCTACAGCTTTAAGCAGTGGTCTGATTTCCTACTTTCACCTACAGCTGTAAATCAGGAGTCTCTCCAATGGTCTCCTGGGAGTCCCTTCACACAGTCAGAGAGGTTAACCAGACCCTGCAGCGGGGCTCCTGCTAAATTCAGAACAAGGTGCAAGGAAATACAAAAGGAGAGCTGTGCTCATATTTGTCTAGGCAAGATTTGTCTTGACAGGGAAAAACAGGTTTAAAATACAGTAGGAACAGACCAACCGAAAAACATTTAGGAAAAAAACCCGATGCATTACTTGCACTTGATGTATTTTAAATGTCTGGGAGTAATGAACTGGCACCTTGCTCAAATGGAAACAAAAGAGGAAAAGGTCTCATATGGGGGAAGTGGGGAGGGAATAATCCTGATGCACATGTTCTCTGAATGTAAACCTACTTCACACTCCTGTAGGTTAACACACCCTCCATGCAAACATCATTCCTCTGAAAGGATTTTATTTATGTTCATATAAAAGGAAAACTTCTGGTGCCCAGAAGAGATGAAAGAAAATTAAATCAGATCTGACACAGCCTGCTGGAAATAACAAGAAGAAAAAAACATGTTCTCAGTGATAATTTTACCTTTTCATTACATGCAGTTATCTCCGCCCTCCTGGAATGCACTTGTTTTCTGGGGATGCCTGGGCATGGCCATGAGTTTGAGGGTACGATCCTAGAAGCTGGGAAGAAAGAATGGATAACCAATCAAGAGAAAAGCCATTCATTCATCAAAAACTTCAGCTCACTGCTTAGCAATTTTATCAGTAAAAAGAGCACGCACAGTTCGTCCTTACAGTGCCTCTGTAATTCAATAGCAGCGGTGGGGATTAAGAAAAAGAAGAGTAATCCACTAGATAAATGTTTACCGCCTTTTCTTTCTTCCAACCCCTATGGCCCCAGGTGGCAGGGAGTCCATATCGATCTGTAATGTAAATAGTGGGGTCTTGGCTGGCTTCTCTCTCCCCAGCCTGGGCAGCTCAGCGAGGTTCAGCGGTGTCTGCTCGCACAGGTAGCAGCCTATTTGATATAACTGCTCCGCACTGCACAAAGTGGCCAGGTGCTGTGACAGCTCGTTGGAGCTCTTCAAGTCATTCCGGCAGGGTTTTTCTACCATTATCCTCCCACAGCCCCCGGGGATATGATTAATTCATGGAGCGTCACTGAAGGCATCTTTCTGTGGCATATGGAGTTAAAGTGTCCTCTTCACAGAGCTGCCTGGGGACAACTGTGGAATTTGTACAGACAATCCCACTAGGTAGTCAATCTTGTAAAAGCACTGATATTACAAAGTAAATACAAGTGATCTATTTGTTTAAGGTTATTACTGTGACCGACAGGGTATTAAAACAATCTTTCTACTGACAAAAGATATCAGGCCTGCACTTCCATTTGATGTTCCTAGGCATGCCTTTTCTTCTCTCTTTCTCAGCCACTGAGCTTTGGGGTGTTCATCAAATTTGACTGATATGGAGATTGGAGTACACTGCACAATCAGCCTATTGAAATTCAATTCAGATATGGGCTTAAATTATAAAAAGAAACCTTAGCTAGTAATAACACTTTGATGTGCAGATGCATAAAAGTTTTAACTTCTACTTTCTTCTGAAACAAATCAGCTTCCAGTCATGCTATTTGATTCATATTTTATCTTTTAATACATCCAAAGCACGAATATTAAACATTGCCCTCTGTGGTCAGGAAAATTACAGTGGGTGCCGTATGAAGGCTGCCATTTCATGCTTCTATCAAGATTGTACATGGACACTTCCCTGCAACACTAATATACTGCACCATGTTCAGAGAATAAAGGTCAGTCCCTTTATAGCTGACTCCTTTTCAAAAGTGTACCATTTATTTTGGAACTGGAAATTTCAACTAGAGAAGTACATCACCTTCCTAGTTGCATTTTATATTCTAGCAGCAGACAGACCTAACGAAGAAGTCAGCCCTGAACACAGTGAACATGTAGACAGGGTCCACTCTGCTCTGTGCTTTGCAGTTCATGCCTCGCTCTCCTGGCTGCTTTCTGTTCTGAAGCATGCTGTCCTATGCAACTCCCCAGTTTGCTTAGTTATCTATTTTTGCTTTTATTTATGTTTATCCAACAGCGGCAGATCTTGCAAAATCCAGTAATGCTGGTACAGCTCTAGTCTGCTGTAACAAACCTCACCTGCCCCAGGAAGAAGCACTACCATTTATTCACCCAGAACCATGTGTCATGGTTTAATCCCAGCTAGCAATCAAAGACCACAATAGCCATTCACTCATTCACTCCCTCCTTAACCCCCCAAAGTAGGGGAGAGAACCTAAAGGGAAGGGAGAAACTCATGGCTTGAGATAAAAGCGGTTTAATAAGCATCAAAATACTAATAATATACTACCAATAATAAAAATAATAACATAAAAAAATTAAAAAATTAAAAATAAAATAAAATAAAATAAAATAAAATAAAATAAAATAAAATAAAATAAAATAAAATAAAATAAAATAAAATAAAATAAAATAAATAAAATAAAATAAAATAAAATAAAATAAAATAAAATAAAATAAAATAAAATAAACTTAGTGCAATCCCTCCTGAAACTCCAGTTGTGCTGAAACAGTCAGTCTCATACAAGAGAGCACCCTGGTCCCAAACACCTGATCTCAGTGAGAGAAAGCAAACAGGAAAAAAACAGAAAGGCCCAAAGGCCAACTGCAAAACAACAGAAAAGCAAAAGACTGAACTAAAAAAATTAACCAAACTAACTGAACTAAGGAAAGCAAACTGAACCGGAATGGAATTAATGAGCCAGAGAGGCCAACTCCAATTATATACAGAGCATGACACTAATGGTGGGGAATAGTTTCATTGATCAACCCGGATGTGAATCAAGGTCTGTTCCATGTATGCCCCCCCTTCCTAGCTGGCTTGTACCTGCAGATAGAAAGCCTAGATAGAAGTTAGTCTCCCTGGTCATTACTAAGTTATTACATTCTCTCCATATCAAGTCCCAAACACTAGAAAGTTACTGAGAGAAAATGTTAGCTCTTCATAGGCACAACATGGGAAAACGATCATGTTATCACAGTATTCTCATACTAAATCCAAACCAAACACCATGCTAGTTGCACCTCAACATCTTTCTTGTAGTGAGGGAGGCAAAACTGAACACAGTATTCGAGGTGCAGCCTCAGCAGTACCAAGTACAGAGAGACGATCACTGCCCTGGTCCTGTTGGCCACACTATTCCTAATAGAAGCCAGGATGCTGTTGTCCTTTTTGGCTACCTGGACACACTGCTGGCTCAAGTAGGCTTTGAACTATTGATATTGTTCTGACCCAGACAGGCCAGGTAGTTTTCAGCTCACCATGTAGTCAGTCCCTCCAATGGTCAAAAAAAGCCAGATACCTGACTGGGACCTGACCTGCTGCCTGTTGCCCACCCTACTGCCCTCAGTGTGGCCTGTGCATGGGCCTCTGAGGTTTGTTCCAGACACAGCTTTAGAGAAAGGGCTAATGCTCCAGTTAAAACTAAGGGTAAGGTTCCCAGGAGATAGATAATGAAGTTTCCTCATGGCTTTTGGGGAAGCCCTCAGGGCTAAGGAAATGTGCTGAAATTAAAATACAGTGGAATTTATTTTTTTTTAAATGGCTTCACTTACTGTAACACATACACAAGTTAGAATTAGAATTCAGAGATGTGCAGCTCTGCATTGGTGGGTTATGACTGTTAGTTGGTAGACAAGGATGAAGGCTACACTTTCTGCTCAGGCTATAAGAGGGGACCTCATAAGCTGATGAAATTAGATTTTCTCCCCTTTCTCCCACAACATCTAATGGATTTGGACTGGGATAGGTTCCAGTGGACAATTCAGTGTTTTATACACTCAAGACCTTAACTACCCAAAATGGTTAAACTTTCTCTTAGATTTTCGACTAAATATGGCAGACTGATGTGAGAGCTAATGGTGGTGGGACAGATGGACTCTGTTCAAGTGGTTCAAGTGGTTCAAGTGGACTCTGAAGAAGTGGTTCCCTTAGCCTGACTAAAAGCCTACAGTGACCGCAATAAAGGCTGGTATGAAATGAGGCCCATAGATTAGAGCTATTTCTAAGCTTGGTAGTAGCACAGCATGTTGTTCAGTGACCATAAAAAATATTTTTCAGCCACTGATTTCTAAACCCTACCCCATATCTATCTATCTCATCCCCTAAAAAGTGAAGAAATGCAACCAGCCCCAGAGCAAATCAGTCATCCCAGTGAACACTGCTCCTTATATCAGTAAACAAGCCTTGCAGGACACAGCAATTGCCCGGGCATTTCACTCACAGGAATCCCACATTTGTTACATGGCTCACTCTAATGTGCATGATGCCAGTGGCACTAAAGTCCAGCAAAGGCCCCATATTTCGCAGGACTTGTTATCGTATTGTTTTTCCAGCCCTGGATTTCACAGGCCCTAATGCAAACCTAACTGTGAACTAGGTAGCAGCATCTCCAGTTACATGAACTGTAAGTCACTTGATTTGTTGGCACAGTCCTCAGTCCTCCTCAGAGACCCTGATGACAGAAAGAATCCCTAATTTTTCAGCACCTGCCTCACTGAACCATGTAGCTATATGAACTATGTGGTATATGCTATGTACCTCCGGATATGACCTTGAGCAATGTGATACTGCTTTGAAGTTGAAGCTAACTTTGAAGTTGGACGTGCTTTGATTGCAGGGTTGAGGCAGAGGCCCTCAGACAATCCTACCAGCTTTAACTCTATGAGCCTGCATATGAACTCAGCTGGTACAAGCCTCTTGCCTGAGTTTTTTAATATCAGCCAAGAAACCAATTTATGCTGTCCTTTCTCTACCTGACCATAATGCTGATGCAAGCGTTAGTGAGCGCTGTCTGGTCCAAGCCTGCCATAGAATTAGCCCATGCTACTTTCCCAGGCTGATATGTGAATTCTGTGGGCTTCAAAAGATGTTTAGTAAATTTTTATGTCCACAAGAAGAAGAGAAGCCATTTTTGCTTTCATGTCATAACCCTCTCAGTTACTTTTTCTAGAGTTTTCTGAATGTTTTGCCTGTATGCTTCTGGCTTCATAGGTTTTTTTTGGCCATTTGTGTTTAACCTTTCCTCCTCATATCAGTTCATTCCCCATATACAGATCATCCTAGAAGCTATGCTAAGACACATGGAGGACAGGGAGGTGATTCAAGACAGGCACCATGGTTTCCCCAAGGACAAGTCCTGCCTGACCAGCTTAGTGGCCTTCTATGATGGAATGAGTACATCAGTGGAGAAGTGAAGAGCTAGAGATGTCTGGATTTCTGAAAAGCCTTCGACATGGTCTCCTACAACTTTCTTCTTTCTAAATTGGAGAGATACTGATATGATTGGTGGATTGTTCTGTGGATGAAGAATTGGTTGGATGTTTCCATCCAGAGTGTAGTGGTCAACAGCTCAATGTCTGGATGAAGATCAGTTGTGACTGGTGTCCCTCAGAGATCCATGCTGGGACCAGTACTGTTTACAATCATCACCAATGACACAGAGAGTGGAATGAAGTGCACTCTAAGCAAGTTTGCAGACACCAAGTTGAGTGGTGCAGTTGGCACACCAGAAGGATGGGATGCCATCCAGAAGACCCTGGACAAGCTTGAGAAGTGGGTCCATGCAGACATCATGAGGTTTAACAAGGCCAAGTGAAAGGTCCCACACCCCGATTGAGGCAACTGGGGGATGAAGGGATTGAGAACAGCCCTGCAGAGAAATACTCAGGGGTACAGGTGGATGAAAAGAGGGACACAACCCAGCAATGTGCACTTGCGTCCCAGAAGGCCAATCGTACCTTGGGCTGCATCAAAAGAAGTATGACCAGCAGGCTGAACGAGGTGATTCTGCCCCTCTCCTCTACTCTGGTGAGACCTACCTCGAGTCCTGCATCCAGCTCTGGAGCTCTCAGCGCAGGAAAGACATGCAGCTGTTGAAGAGGATCCAGAGGAAGCCACAAAAATGATCAGAGGGATGAACACCTCTCCTGTGAGGACAGGCTGAGAGAGTTGGGGTTGTTCAGCCTGGAGAAGAAGATGCTCTGGGGAGACCTTATTGTGGCCTTTCAGTACTTAAAAGAGACCTATGAGAAAAATGGGGACAGACTTTTTAGCAGAGCTTGTTGCAATAGGACAAGGGGTAATGTTTTTAAACTAAAAAAGGGCAGATTTAGACTAGATATAAGGAATACATTTTTTACAATGAGGGTGGTGAAACACTGGCAGAGGTTGCCCAGAGGGGTGATAGATGCCCATCCCTGGAAAAATTCAAGGTCATGTTGATCAGGACGCTAAACAACCTGATCTAGTTGAAGGCGTCCCTGCTCTTTGCAGGGAGGTGAACCAGATGAATTTTAAAGGTGCATTCCAACCCAAACGATTCTATGATTCTATGATACTTTACCACTGCTCACTAAGGGAGGGGTACTGATCCCTCTGCTTTGCCCAGCCTTGCATGTGCTGGCTTCCCATCCCCTGCCACTGCATGTGCTGCGTCCCTGAATCACATCGCTACTGTCTGCCTCTTCTCCTTCACCCAAGACACAGAAGCATTTACTACTGGCTTTACCATTACACCTGAACTTTTTGAGAAGATCAAGGCTTTAATTTTTTCCCAAAGTCCTCATCTACTTTTCCTGAGAATGAGATTAAGATGAGCCTTTGTGGCTTTCTAAAAACAAATATCAATTATAACATTATCATGGCATTTGAACAACTAGGTGAAAAACTTGGAAGTTAGAGGTCGCCTCTAATTTAATAATCAACTGAGACTGAGATGTCTCTGATTAATTTGCTCTCTTGATGCTGCACCTTTTAATGGACGTAGATTTTCCCCTTCAGAGAAAAATCAGCTCCTGCCTCTGACAAAATGCAGCCTGCCGCAGAGCTGGGTCACTGCGCTCTTCTCAGCTCTGGGGGAAGGAGAACATGCACGGTGTCCTTGTTGAGGATGCAGGGACACGGCATGTGGTAAAGCCCAGGAAGGGTCTGGGGCTCCTGCAGCCCCAGCATGTCCCCAGGCACAGCCCATTGGAAAGCAGCAAGGGGGACAGGGGGAATTCCAAACGCATGCTGGTCACAGCACTTCAGGTCCTTCACCCTCTGCAGTATCATCCCTGATTTATGCCTGAATGTACAAAATATAGGTTGTCCGGGTGGGTGGTCAGGGGCAGGTGCCTAATACACCAGCCACTCATTCCAGGCTGCAGCTGTGGCTCAGGTTAATTTTCCTGCCAGCTCTTAATTGTAATTTAAATTTCCTACACTGTTTAAACTGAGCAATCTGTACTTCAGATCTCTTGAGCATTAATAAAACAGTTATGAGAAGTTTCAGGATAAAAGGTTAAGCCCATAAAAATATGCAACCCATTTATAAAAATAACTCCATCAGGTTTTTCACAGACTATAAAGACCAGGGTCTAAATTTCTGCATTTGTAATAACTTTGGGACTGCCATGATAGAAGTCACAGGAGTAGCCCCTCTTTGGGAATCAGCTACCCTAAACTTTTCAAATCTGTATCTAGAGCACAGGCTTCATAGGACAGTGTCAATATGTCGTTTTCTACTTCACGGCCAGGGAACCAGCTTGGGAGACCAGAAGACATCCTTAACCACCTCAGGGTGGGGTTTTAGATCTCACGCCCACCTACAAGGCTCAGTACTTGACCCTCTCCCCTAGCATGACCACAGATCCTGAATCTTCCAGCAGGATTGTCCCTTTTGGCGTTTGGGACATTCCAAAGAACCCAGGTACTCTACCATTTGGAGATGCTCTTTGCAGGGTCACAGAGACGTTCCCCCTGTTTCACCTGACCACAGCAGTGCCACCTGTGGGAGATGCATCAGGGCATGTCAGACATCCAAAGCACCCTCACTGGCTTCTGTTGGGTGGGATGAGCCAGTTTGTCTCCCCTGTGACCAGGGGAACCACAGATGCAGCCACTTGGCATTGGGGACCTCCAGAGCATTGCAGGAGGAGCCTCTTCTTGTCTCTCTCCCTTCTTGGTGAGGATAATCAAGGCTGCCAGTGTTACCAGGTGAATCCAACTGAATGTAGTTAAATATTCCACCGTCATTTATTTTAAGAGTAACTTTTTTATTAGTGGTTTTCGTTTGGGCTGGGATCGCCAGAAACCGGAAGTGTGTTAGCTGCCCCGCAGATACACAAAACCAGTGGAGTCTGCAAACAACTTTTAAGCTCTGCTGAAAACCAAGATCTTTTGCTGCTTCTGTAAAATACTATGAAAAATGTTTATGCAGTTCCTCAGGAGCTCAGAAATTATTTTAAAATAAATCAGCTTAAAATAAACCAAATAATTCCTTGTTATATGTGATACCACATTCATCCTCATATAAGCAGCTTTTCTCACTAAGCATTAGCTTGTATTTGCCTATCAATTTTAGAAAGCCTGGTTTCTCTCCATCTAGCAGCCTTTAAAGCTGTTTCCTCTGCAGCATTTGCTGGGCAGTCAGGTAAATGCAAGGCAAGCATCCTCCTGGCTCATTACCACTGATTACCTGGCTCCGGACTGTTTTTCTCCCCTGCTAGTTCTGCAGGCCTGCCCTTTTCTAGGAACTGTCATCAATCCTCACAGCAGCAAGGCACAGTGAAGCTGTTCAAAAACACTTCCTTTTGGGAGGTGAAAAGATGCTGTGCAAGTGTTGCTTACAGTATATGATGCTACTCCAGAAGTAGTACATGGCAGCCCTGGGGTTGGCTGCAAATGTGCAGTCCATGCTCTTTACTAAAAAGTTTTCAAATTTATATCAAAACTGTGCAAACCTGTATTGCTATAAGCAGTGTCAACCGCTGCAACAAAACCCAGTGACGGGTGTTTCTTGCCTCTTTGTTGTCTCAATCACATGCTATAACACCACTAACCTCCAAGCTATTTATTTAGCTTTACTCTGATATAACTAATATCTATGTCTGGATGATGTCTCATTCAGTCTTACCCGTCACTTTAGTAGAAATCCCCTCTCAAGCCAATAGCTCAATGAAAGGGAAAGGCACTGTCTCCTCCCCGGCCTGCCTGGGGGAAGCGGACAGGCACCCATTGCCCGCAGCCCCGCGGCCGCTGCCCTGGGGATGCGAGTGAGGAGTTGTCAGATGGAAACGAACTGTGCCAGCAGGAGCTTGAGCAGGTCTCAGGAAAACATCACCTCATTCACACAACCATAATTTCATATAAGATAGCTCACCATAGGCTTGCCATCCTCCTAGATTAAATTTTTTCTTCCTATTTGTGTTAAAAACAAGAGCAGAAGCAGGAGAGTACTTCAAGCTTATACTGTGTGAATAGAAGTAGCAATAATAATACTTAGCCTTTATGTAGTGGCTTTTCATCTGTAGATTTCAAAGCACTCCCACAGAAGGACATTACTGTCATTCTCATTTTGTTCTGAAAGGAGAAGGGACATGGCCAAGCCCACCAGCATGTCCTACCAGCCTCCCACAGCTGCCAGCTCTCACGCTGGCCTCCCCACAACTTGTCCCCATGTGTCTGAGCTGTGCTGGGTTTCTTCTCACCACCTCGCTTCCCCAGGTGCCTACCAGGACAGGGATCAGAACCAAGCAGGTAGGAGCAGCCTCCAGGTAGGAGATGCAGTTGGGGTGACCGGTGCTGGGTGGTGCAGGGAAAGGGCTCTCTCCAGGCAAGGGCATCTTGCTGGCGCTAAACCAGCTTCTTGAGATGAGCAGCATGAAGAGCTGTTTCTCTACTTCCTACTGGTAGAAAAAGAAACAGTCAATAAGCACCATGTTAATAAAACAGGCCTCCAGGTTTGTTTGGGTTTTTTATGTAAATGCACAGTATGCATACATTAAAAAAAAAAAAAAAAAAAAGACCTGTATATAGGGGGAAAAGAGTAACCCAGTTGCTCTTTTCTATGTGAGGAGCAAGGGATGGTCTCAGAGCTCTCCTTCATTCAGCTCTTCAGCAACCACATAAAATTGTGGGGTGCACAAATTCTGACAGGAGAGGGCCTGTCATCTTGCAGTGACTTTTGTACCTTCCTGAAGGTCTTTCTCATGTACCGGGATTCTGCTGCAAGGTCAGATTCTTTAAAGGTGTTTGGAGACAGCAAAAGGCTGGAGAGCTGATGTTTAAAAACCTTTTAAGCCAAGCTGCAGTACTGAATGAGCAAACAGCAGCGGGGAGCCCCTGGCAGCTGCAGGAGGAGCTGGGGCTGTTCTTTACAGGGGAAAATGCATCTTCTGCGTTTCATCCTTGTGCGCTATGAATGCTGTACAACACCAGGATTTCCATGGAGATGCAGGCATTGCATATTGTTGAGGAAAAGATGTGAATTTAAAACAGAAATATGATTGCTCTCGAAAAGCTGCTCAGGGGGCAAGGCACTGTTACGCTAACAAGTGTGTTTTGCAGCCCTCTGCCACAGCCATGGAGGTCTGCCACTGTTAACTCCTTCAGTACCAAACCCAATAGGCACCCTGACAATGAACAGCCTGCCAGAACTTTATGCAGAGGCAGTGAAGTCTGCCTGATCGCTCAGCTCCAGCTTTTCTGCGATACACCATTTCCATGCCAATGTGGCAGTAAGTGCCCCCCCTGCAAGGCACTGGGAAGCTTCAGTTCCTGCAGGGACTGAGAGTGGGGGCTCAGCATCCTGAAGGATAAGACCATCAGGTTTTGGATTTGCAGAAGAATTTAACATGAGGATTTAACAAAAATGAGAATTTTTAAAATATATACGAGCCTTCCATTAACTGCCAGAAAATGCAAAGAAAACATATTATTCAAGCCAAGTAAGTATTTGTTGACAATATTTTATCCTATAACATCCCCCACCTGCAGCTCAACACTTAAACCAAGCTTGAAACCAGGATGAAGAAGAGACACAGGCAGGTGGCTTGGCAGGTGGTTTCAGCCACTTCTAGCTGAAGGAGCTCTCTCCTCAGATGAAGGACTTTTAAGGATCGGACAACCTCAGATACAGATATATATATATATATAAAAATGTGTATCATGCATCTGTGGAAAAAAAACCTTGGTGTATCAGTGGGGAGGTGCAGTCAGCCTTGCAACAGCCCTCACACGAATGTGTGAGGAGCAGTTAACCTGGAAAGCATGTGGGTGTGATGTTTGAGAGGGAGACACGGAGGAAGAGAACATGGTCGTCTCTACAGAAATCAGACAGAATAGTGCCTGCAGGGAGCCACTGAGGGTTTCTGATTCAGCAGTGAGCTAATATAGCTGCTAAACCCATCACAAGAAATTCAGGTTGGTGGGAGACAGGAAGCAGCCGCTGCTCCCAGCCCAGGGAAAAGGGGCTCTCTGCTTCCCCAGGGGGTGGCTGGGGAAAGGACCCTCTGCTGCCAGTGCCCTCTGGCCCCACAGTCCTACCTGCCACCCAGGACAGGGACCCTGAGCCCAGGGCGCCACCAAGACACCAACACAACCATGAGCAGGATACTGCTAGCACCAGAAAAGGCTACAGAGTCTTTATTTGCAAAGACATGGGGACCTTGTAAATGTCATTATGAAATTACTGTATTTTATTTAGCATTAGAGGTAGTGGGAGTGGAACAAGGGAATTAGCAACATACCCCTGTGTGCTGCATTCTGTATATAACAAGTAAAGAAACTCTAGCCCAGAGATCTTTGGGGTTCAGTATCCTTCGATCCCCTCAGAGCAGCACACCTGAAGCTCTACCAGCCTTCCCTGACCCTCAGATCACAGAGGTTTCCCAAACCACTGCCTCCTGCTCCCTGGGCTCCCGTTCCTGCACGGGTCTGTCCCTGTTTCCCCTGTTCAGTTGCAGATGGAAGATGTCACAGCATTAATTGCATGGTGGCAGGACAAATGCTTGTCTCTCACTGCTCTTCAGACTCCACAGAAAAGGAAGCATTTTGCGTATTCTTGATTAGATTAATGGCCCACCGAAGGCAATCTTCATTAAAATTCCATATACATAAGTATCATTAAAACATAGAGCTGGCTTGTCCACACATACAAATTTCTCAGTGTTAAATCATGGAATTATAACGATATATTAGAAACAAAAAATTAGCCTTGTAACAAACTATCAGACAAGTACTGCATGCCTGAAATTCATTGTAAAACTATTGCTTGGTTGTCGGCATTTATTTTTAACTCTACCCACAATGTCTGGAAACCACAGACTGAAGATTTCCTGTCATCTTTGTGAATAAACACAATGTGTAGGAGGGAAAGAACAGAAAAACACCAGGGTCGCTGTTTGGCATGAGACTTATGGGAAGGCAGGGATCAATCTGGACAAGAGGGTCATGCCAGCAAGAAGCTCGAGGCTTCGGGGCCTCCTTGCTCATGGAGTTCAGCTTTTGCTTTCTCAGCAATCAGGTAGTATGACCTTCATAAAGTGATCTAGGTCCACCTGGAAGGTATTTATTAATAGATAATTACCTTCCCTCATCTAGGACTCTATTCCTGGACCCTTCTAGTCGGTTGGGATCTTTCTGTAATTTCCAGACTATATTTATTCAAGACCAGTTTATATCCCATACCTAAGCCGTCTTTTGGATCAAATCTCCCTGAGGATCAGTCCCTGAGTATTTTATTTGCAGTGAGCATATACATCTCAGTTCCTGGTTTACCAGGCTAAACACAAACCCTTTGCTGTCTTCTTGAATGGCAGCTTCTCCTTTCCGCAGACAGATGTAATAATGATTGGGGTTTGCAGGCATCTGTTCTGGATGCTGGTGACCCAACTTACGCACCTGCAGCCCACAGGATTTGAAGGTGGTCTAGAAGGTCAATGCTATCAGTGTAAAATTAGCCTCACTGGCTTGAGGGACTTCAATGCTAGTGGTAGGCAGTGATTTACCACCCCGTTCTCTTTGGTAAAAATAGTTAAAAGCCCTGGTAACATTTTCAAATGCAGCCAAAGGAATGTTAAAATAGGATGGCTATATTTTTAAGCATGGGACAGGGCGGGCTGAAAGCACAAGTCACATCACACAGTGCTCTACCACCATCCGTGGCTGCAGGCTCTTCCATTTCACATCTCTGGGGCCGCTGACTAAGTTGGCCTTCATGTGAGCAAAGTTTAGGTGCATCCTTGTGTTCTATCTCCAGGAAGACTTGGATGTGACAAAAGGAGTCAATATATAACAAGTTTCAGAGCAAGCGACAGGGGGACTAAAATCCAAGCAGAGCATAAACATACAAGGTTAGCATAATCAAAATGAAATTACCTTCTCCTTATTGTTCTTTATAGACTGCATATTGACCATGAAAGTGAACTGTTTTCTGTAGCATGTTCAATTGACTTCGGGAAACTTCCTTAAATCAAATTGGAAATGTTTTGAGATTTCTCAGGAGAATAAATGAGAAATAAATAGCAAAGCAGCATTTTGCTGAAGTGTCTAGTCACCAGTCATCATTAGATCTGACAGACAGAACAAGATGTTTAGAAAACTTATTGAATATGGTCTGTTATCTAGCTATGTACCAAGGCTTTTATCTGATGTATCTCTGGTTTTCTTTATATAAAAAGAACTCTGTTGTATTTGCAACAAAATATCTGTTTATCCTAAGGACCTTGTTGTCTACAGTATGTTGTTTCTGAGCATTATACAATTTATTTTATGGCAACATAGCTCTCTGTTTTAATATTGCTGTGAAAAATTAGGAACATTGCAGTTTGTCTGGTGAAGGGCAGACAAAAATCTGCTCTTATTTATGCTTGAATAAATCTAAAACAACTGTTGACTTAAGTTGCTCATCTAGATACCCACTGCTATACCAAAGGAGAAACTCATCCACAGAATGCTCATTTTTTTCCATCATGGCTGTCCCTGCACGGCTGAGCCCAGGGTCCTGATGGATGATGTACAAAGACTTTGAAAAAGTCATTGTCCTCCAGCATAGACCTTCGGTCTTGCTCTGACCCTTCCTCCAGGCATTCTGTGCCACGTTACAGAGACTCAAAAACCTTTTCCTTGGGTGGGGGCTTACAGGCCATGACCAAAGCACTTTAAGTGCTTCTGCATAAATTATATTGAGCTCTTGGCACTCTCTAAGCTTTTCCAGACTTCAAATCATTCTTGCAGTACTTTTCTGAATCCTTTCCAAATTATCAGTGTACTCTTTAAACTGGGGATCCAAGAAGTGGTAAGTTTGTTCCAGTAATGCTCTTGCTAATGCCTCACAGAGTGATAATTTCTCTTCCTGCCTCTCATCAGTGTTTTCCTCCCACGCAGCCAAGGATTTCTTTAGCACTTTAGCCACTGGGCTAGACCGGGAGCCCATCAGCAGTCAGCTGTCCAACATGAAACCATTTCTTGGCCATTACTTGCTGAAATACAGTCCTGAGTTCTATCAATAGTTCTCGCATAAAAATATTCCAGCATACGCAGTTCCACCCCCAGCAAATCAGCCCAAAATGAAAAGGTGTATTATTCAAGGAAGCCCAGACTGCTGTGGCTTCTCTGAAGAGCTGCCCTTCATCACTTGCCCCGCTGCTTTTTGCAGCCAGGTCCCCTGGGGTGTATTTGCACCCCGACTGCAGGGGACATTGATGAGAATGGGACCATGAGCAGGCACTTTGTGAAATCCCAGTGAACACACTCCACCGGGAGACTCGTTTCTCAGATATAATTACTTTCTGAGATCCACCCATTAGCTGATTTCGGAGCCTTGTGATAGGGGTTTGTGTTGCCTTGTGTACAGAAATGGTTATTTTTTTTAACAAAATGTCACGCGTTATCAAATGAAATGCATTAAAGTGTTTAGTTTGGCAATGCTGTTACTTTTATCAGTCAAACTGCTTCTCAAAGAAAAAGCAATATCAAATTTGACAGAAATGCCGCTCTGCACTCATTTGCCTATGCATACAAAAAGGCAATCAATCTGCAAAACCCCAGCAAATAAGAAAATATATTCAGTTATTTAAATTTTCAAAGGGAAAATCTTCAGTTCATCCTTTGCAATATTCCTGAAAACAGAAAGGTTTTTACTCCTTCCTGATATTCAGCAACTCCCATAACATCTGAGACAGCTAATTTCACTCTCAAGCCATTTAAAGCAGATGGATTGTAGTCATGCACAAAACTCTCTAATGAATAAGTAAAACTACAGTTACTTATTATATTATATAATAGCCATTTGTAAAGAACTGATCATTGAAGCAGTTGAAGTTTTTGGTTTCTCTCTGCCTTGCTGTATTTAATTGCCTTTGTCTGCCTGGGTTTTGTTGTGCATTTACTGCCATCCAGTGCTTCTCTGAGATATGACTCCACCATCCACTGTGAAGAGCAAACCCAAAGCAAGAGCATTTGGCTCTTAACGAATTCACTGACCTCATTTGCAGAAGAAGTGCTACAGGTATTTTACAGCAATAAGCCACCGCATTGCTCCACTGTAGCAGTGTTTTGAAATTATGCGGTATCTGACTGTGCTGACAGCTTCATAATGATGGGACTCATATTTTCAGACCCTGCGGGTAGGGCTCTGTCTGCCCAGCCTTGGAGGGGGCTGATTTGAGCTGCTGTTTTGCAGGTGTCAAAGAGAAGAGGTTTCATGATGAGTACTTTAAATAATGGTTTGCTTTGGTTTCAAGATGTTAATCGTTTGGTTGGTTTTTTCGATGGATTTTTTTTCATTCCCTACACAGGATTTGATTTTGCATTTTGTAGCCTGCAAGTATTCAGAAAGTCTGCTACTTCTGCTTTCCTGAAAGATAAAGCTCAGTACTTGAAAAGCAGCCATTTTACCGGGATGATGTTTTTTTTCCTTTTTGGACAAAAAAAATCACACTTCATAAGATCACATTTCATACAATGTATAAGAAAACTAAAGTGGTAAAGATTTTAATTTTAAAAGATTCAGATTTTTTGTATTTTCATGAAATGTCAGGTGGGGTTCATAATGAGCACTCTGTGTAGCACAAAAAAATGGTAGTACCACATTATACCCATTTTAATAAGTCTGAATGTCTTAATTCTGTGAGGAATAAACTGTCTGGGCCTTCAGAAAGGCTAAAATTGTTATTTAAGATCTCATGAGGAGGTACAGAGAGGATGGAACTGGTAAATTAGGAGTGAGTTGTGAGCTGGAGAATTTAAAAATACTAAAAAAGAATATGGAACACACTGAATGCTGAAATCACAGCTGAAGCACAGAAAATAGTGTGATCCTGGCCAAGTCATTCAGAGCATGTTTTTGATGCTCTGTATGCACTCCTTGGTTTGGGTAGGTATGAGATACCTAAATAGCTTTATGTATCCATCTATCTTCTTTGTACTTTTGGGCTTTCCTGTTAGTAGCATTTTCCATATTGCAATGATATAATACATTGTGCTGAAAATTTACTTAAGTACTATTGTATATTTGTGTATTTAAACTGAGGTCTTTTTTGCCATTGCATGGTGATGTAAGGAAGCCAGAACTTGTAGTATATAGCACTTAAGCACTTGTGGTTTAGTGTGTGGGAAGTCAAACACTGCAACAGGTTGCCCAGAGAGGATACAGGGTCTCCATCCTTGGAGATATTAAAAACCTGACAGGACATGGTCCTGGACAACCTGCTGTCTCTGACCCTGCCTTGAGCAGGGGGTAGACTAGATGGTCTCCAACAGTACTTGCAGCCTCAGCAATTCTGTGGTTGCATGGGACAATATATAGATCTGCCCTGAAACAAAATATTATATCTATGAAGGAAAATATTGTACACCAACTCTAGTCAAAATCATAGTTAACAGTTTAATTACATTCATGAGCAAACTACTTTTCACTTTCTATTAAGATAATGAACCTCTAATGACACAGCATCTCATAATAGCATTCATAGATATTACATAATTTAATTTCCAATATAGTAAAGTGTTCAAGAATGTGCTTAAGTATCAGAATAACCCTACTGTGATTCACACCCAGGCTAAGCACCTGTTAGATGAACACATAAGCTTTACCTTTTTTAACACATCCACTGTTCTGCTGTCTGTCTCCCAGACCATGGAGCTGGCTAATAAAGGGCAAAATGAAGGTTTTATGTGCACTAGAAGTTGATAAGTGTCCAGGTGAGATAACAGTGAGCTGGGAAACCAAGACCCCAGGGAAGGGAAAACCTGAAAACACTTTCTGGTACAACCATAAGTTCTCCATTTAATTTCAAATGTATGCAGCTCAGCTGCTCCACATATCCCTGTTAACTTTGGCCTCAGACTGGAAATATAGGGAATTTGTTCTTCTGCAGCTGTATTTAACCAGGAAGACTGGTAAATGTGAAGCCTCCCAGCTGTCCTGATGCAGTTTTCCTGATCATCTGGTCCTTGCCCAGCACAGCACCCAGAGGTCAGCCCATCCCCAGGAGGATGTGTCCCAGCGGGCACAGCGCTCCACGAGCACCAAAGCCTTCATCTCCCCTTCCACGAACCCACCCTACACGTACAGTTCTCCCAGCCTTCCCTTTCACCTTGAGCAGAAGACAAAAGGCCTCCACAGCTTTCACCTGCGTGGTATGAACCCCCACATCACCGCACGCACCTGAGCAGCAGTGCCGTACAGTTGCTGATCGCTCTTTACTATGTTAACAGCCCATATCAGCGGGAGGCTATAAGAAACTGCTGAATGCCATGTTTCAGTATTACATTTTGTGCTACAGCATCATATTTTACCTTAAAAACCATGTTAATTAAAAATCTTTGCCTCAATTAATCTCCATGACTTAGAGAATTTTGACTGAAGCTTTAAAAAAACTCAATTCCTCTTTATCATTGTTTCTAATTTTGCATTTCTTTCAGAGTGATGATTCAAAGAGGTTTAATCTGATTCACTTTGGGTTTTTAATTGATTCCAGTTCCAGTTTTACATCCTTCAAATGTCTCAAACAGCGATGGCAGGGAAATACAGACCCATTCTAATAACAAAAAAATCCTGTCCTGAAGATTTCCACCTCATCTAAAGCAAAGCACGAAAAGCACAGTCATGTCAAACAAGACTTTGCTGAGAACCTGTATAGGAGACTTGAACCCTGGTGAGCAAATGGTACATTTTTAATCCTCAGCAGAAAACAGACCAACCTATTACTGATTTTTTTTTTTTTAATTATTATTATTATCTCTCTCTACAGCTTAAAAAGTATCACAGACACATAAAAGAAATAGCTTGAGGTTTGTGATTCGCGGGGGCAGGGGAGGGACTGTTTATTGGACTCACTTTCTTTAAACGAAAGGTGAAGTCTGATCCTATGGCTGGATCCACCAGCAGCTCTTCCACTGCTGTTGGCCCATATGTGTCTGAACGATGCTCTCAGTTCTCACCTGGCCCCAGATTGTCCTGAATGGAAGTACTGAGATCTGAATGAGCTTTAACACTGCTCTGCCCATGGCTCTAAATGGAAGACTGATCATTTAAGCCTATTTAAAAATACTAAAAAAGAATATGGAACACACTGAATGCTGAAATCACAGCTGAAGCACAGAAAATAGGTTTGCTTTTGAAGCAGCAGTAGAATAGGTTTGGTTTTTTTCACAAGTATCTGTAAAATTGGTCAAAGAGAAACCACTTTGCCTTTTCTGGTCAGTGATATATTTAGAAAACCATTTGATATGCCAGTTCTTACGAGGTTTCACATAACCTTTTCCCAGATGCCTGCAATATTGTTGTCTCAGCTCCCTATTTCACTGTGGCCTAGCCTGTTATTCATACTGTGAGGTTTGTCACAGTATCTAACCTACCTGTTCTCACGCTTTGTTTTTTTCTCCTGCAGTCTCTGAAGAACTCTTGACCTTATACATCTGTTGAAATGAAAGTATTTACAGGTTATGAGGCTATCCCATCGACATCCCTTCCTGTACTGCATCACACAGAGTTTCTTCAGGAGCTCCTTCTCATGTTGCCTAGATTTTAAATTCCCTTTGGCTGGCATTTTTCCTATGCTTTTAGAAACTCTGTGAATCATGTCAGTCCTTCTCTCTGCATTTTTAATTTTGTTTCTGGATTTGAAATGAGCACTGGCAGGTAAACATGCAGTGGATGCTCCATGGCCTTGGCAAACCTGGGCATTTAAGCATGTGAAGGAAAGGAAAAGAAACCTTGCTTTGACTTTAACCATGAAGAACACTTGCTTGCTTCCTGTGTGATTGTACCCAGGAATCTTTCTAGTCACTTTGTGGTGCCTGGTTAGACGTAAAAACTGACAAACCTAAAAATATTAATTGGGCTCTGTCTAATATGAGAGCAATCTGGAAGTCAACACAGATTCTGAAAATGAGAAGTTCATCATGTAGAAATGGGGTGGCTTGCATGAGTCCCCTTTTTGAAGTGGTGAATTTGGGGCCACTATCAAGCAAGTTTACAAAACTCAACAGAAGCTTTTTATCAAAATGATTTTTTTTGATTTAGCATGATTGTGGGTAAACAATGGGAGACATAGTTCCACCAAGGAGAGGATCCTCGGGGCCTCAGCCATTCATATGTTCTCAGGAGGCTGACAACAGCTGCAGAGGTAAATGAGAGAAAGCAGAGGAGGTTGCTGCCTAATTCCTTCCTCAGGATTTTTGGCTGTGACATAGAAAAGTCACAGGGGAAAATGGGAGCAAAGAGGATCTAAACTCATACCCCTGCAGACTGCAGCTTCAGGGACATGTATGTGCTATAGATTGCAGCTTGAAGCAAAAACATTTAGATGTTTCCAAATTAGATGGGTTTTTTTGAACAATTTGTTCAAACTTTCACATGTGCTAACACAAATATTCCAGCCTGCATCAGGACAAAACAACAAATGTTGAAGAACTCATTTTCTCCCGGGGATGAAAAACCTAATTTCTACTTGGCTGTGGAAAATAAACAACCCACAGTAGCTTAGAGGCTTAATTAAAAGCAGACTATACCTGTGGTAAGAACTGGCAAATATCGACTTTTTAATGGCTTCTGTGAGCAATCAGAAAAAGAAAACCAAAATCTTGTTTGACTTTGCAGTGTAAGGAGAAAAGTAATTCTGAAGAGCAGCCAGACTTTTGGACCCCGACCTTGGAGATGAACAAGACTAAGGCAAGCACTTAAGTGATGCACAGGATAGAAAATATTACCTTAACAAGATGTATTTTATAGAGCTGTGTGTTTTTACTACAGGGCCATGATTAAGTCGTAATGAAAAACAGAAATAGCAGTGCTTTTGAGATGGTGGAAACAAAATTTATTACCACCACTGGTTGAAGGGTGAAGGGATCTAAGCAGGTTTCCCAGCACTTGCTGTGCAGACAGGGAGCCACTGAGAAGCGATGCAGCCGGCCACCTTGTGGAAAATGCAGTAACACTCAGCAGAGATTACACAGGCAGGATTTAAAAAATATTACACTAAAACCTGCAGAGTTTAATTTTATTTTAAAGGATTGTTTACTGTGAACCTTCTAAGACCTTCACTTGCTCTAAGGGCAGGCTCACAAGTAAACAAAAAGCCGCCATCGCAGAGACGAATAAGATTCAGCTGTCTTTAATACATGTAACAAGAAGAAGAAATAATTAATAGCCTTGAACAGGACAGCAGATGAACAGAAAGTAGTTCCCATCAAACTCTCATCTTTGCCACCACTCTAAAACACACCCCAAGACTCATCCCATTTATGTGAATGGTTTCTAAATGGCCCATTTGTTTAAAAGTCCCTTTTTGCTGCATCGAATCTCCTTCCTATAGTCAGACAGCCACATTTCACACTAATAGTAGTGCTGCAGCTAGCAGACCCCCTGCAAGCACACGACTCATCGCTTCTGCATTCACTGGCCTGCAATGAAGTTCATTCCACACTGATTCATTACTAGGATGAAGATGCAACAGCAAATTCTTTCAGTCTTGGTGACTTGTTCATCTGTTAGTCAAATAAACAGAGGGAGAAGCTGATTAAATTGGTAACAGGAAGACTTTCCTCATTGAAACATCACATATTGAATGTTATTCAACATCACATTGAATAACCATTCAGTGGGTTTTCATTTGTTCCCTTGATTATTTCATGTCTGTAACAAAGAGAATTAATCAGATTTTATGTTTAAATGAAGAAAATATATATATAGTTATTCGTACTGAAGTCATATGGGGCATATATAAGATATTTGCAGAGAAAGCATATCCCGGAAAATAAAACACACACAATTTATTACCGATTTTAATCCTTTTTCTTCTTTCTTTTAGACAAGCTCATTACAGAAGGAGAACTGAATTTCTGCAGTAGCTGCCTTTGCTCACAGGCCTCTGATGAGCAATCAGCATTGTGCACTGAAGCATGAACTTTATATCTGTACAGAAATTCACAGTTCAACAAATTCCCCAGATCAACCTGGAGACGGAATAACAACAGAATTAGATGTGTTATTACAGATAGTGACCCAACACCTTCATTCTTCATCTTTCATTTACCTTTCCCTTTGCCTGCATCCAAAATGACAAGCTGAGTCTGTCTTCGCTCAGTCACTTCTGTCATAAAGTGTTTGATGAAATCTCTGCAGGCCAAAAAGATTATTCCTTTCTTTTTAATTTTGATGTTGTTTTTCTTATGTTGCTTTTCACATACAAGCCACATATGGATGGAAGAGATAAAACAAAATGTTACATTGTATAGGCTTTGAATTAAAATAAAGTACTTGCGTTACAATTTTTTCATGTAGGAAAATACATTGTCCTGGTTTTAGCTGGGATAGAGTTGATTTTCTTCCTATTAGCTAGTACAGTGCTGTGTTTTCGGTTTAGTATGAGAATAATGTTGACAGCAAACAGATGTTTTAGGTGTTGTTAAGTTATGCTTGTACCAAGTCAAGGAATTTTCAGCTTCCCGTGCTCTGCCAGCAGGGATGTGCACATGAAGCCAGGAGGGGGCACAGCCAGGACAGCTGACCCCAGCTGGCCAAAGGGATGTTCCTCAACATATGATTTCATGGTCAGTATATAAACTGAGGGGAGTTGGCCAGGGGGGCTGCAATTGCTGCCTGGGGACAGGCTGGGCATCAGTCAGAGGGTGGTGAACAACTGCATTGATCACCGCTTGTTTTGTATATTCTTTTATCATCATTATTATTATTTTCTCTTTCTTTACTGTCCTATTAAACTGTCTTTATCTCAACCCACCATTTTTACTTCTTTTTCCATGCTCCTCCCTGTCCCACTGAGGGCAACCAGAGTGTTGAGCGAGTGGCCGTGTGGTGCTTAGTCACCGGCTGGGGTCAAAGCACAACACACATGAAAGATCCTACATTTCTTCTACTTTTATAAGAGCAATCACTGGGTGATTTTGTCTTTGCCATTGAAACCAGAGACAATTTCGGACTGCAACAGGTGGGATAATTTTAGCATCTGTTGTTGACTACAAAGCAAACTTCTCATTTAATTGTACCTCCTTCCCGCAAGCCTGCCACTGTGTCCCTGGTCATCGTGCTCTCCAAATGGCAGCTCCACCTCCTCTGTGTGGCAGGAGCCACAGGAATGGACATCTCCATGACACTGAAAAGAGGAAGCCAAAACACCACCGTCTCTGGGCTGCCCCAGCACCTGTAGCCAGCATAGAAGACAGAAAACTGTTTTCTGTCAGGGCGGGCAGTGGTCTGCTGGGATAGGCAGATACCAGTATTAAATTACAAGGATTTATTAGCATTTTTAAGGTATCTTGGCTCCCCTTCTTCAAACTAGTCTTGCAAAGGCATTAACATTTTTCTGTGGCACTGGGGAGAAGGACACCAGTGCTCTTACGGTTGTAGAAACTGAATCTGGAATCTGTGGGAGCCTTTTTGAGAAGATCCATTCTTTTAATATAAGGCAAAGTATATTATACATATATATGTGTTTATATGTAATATTCTGAGGCAAATTAAAGTATCTCTCTATGGAAGATGGACCCAGGAGCAAGTATTGCATTAGTGAAGCATTGCTGGGCCACGAGTGACACTGGAGGAGTTTTCAGGAACGTGCTGCCCAACTCCCAGCTTAGCAGAGCCTGTTTTCTAGGGTGGCACATCCCACTATGCCTCACATGCTGCCAACAAGGCTGTCAGCACTACGTGTTCATGAATAACTAACATATTTAGCCACAAGTAAAGGGAGGAAAGTCGGGGAAAAGAAAAAAAATCAATATCTAGCTTTTTTCATTTTCACACCATTTATTACGGCTGGGACCAGTGGCACACAGAGCCTAAAGCCAGGTGCTGGGATAGGAGTATTTCCAGATGTGCCTCCTGCCATGCAAAGGCCACTGCAACAGTTGTAAGCAGCAGCCTCCTGCCTCTGATATCAGAGTTTCCTCACTTGTTGGGTGACCCACAGTATGACAAGATGCCCATTTTCAGAAGTAAAAAAGAATTTGGCCTTGAATAGCCAGCGATATTTTTATATTTCAGTTGATTTTTTTTTTTTTAACAGGCAAATGGGAGGGGCTTTTAGATTTCAGGTGCCTCATAAAAATACTCATAGTAACTTTAATAACTGCTGTCTGTCACATCTGGGATTTCAGACTCCTCTTGCCTCAAACAAGTCTTAAGCTAAAGTAACATCAGTGACATCAGCAGCACAGCATCTACCATTTCATATTGATTTGTTTTGTTACCTTAACTCTTCCTCTCCCTGAGTTGGCCAATACTTTTAAGATTTGTGGTCACTAAAATCTCTTTTATGTAATACATATTCCATTAAACAAGAGATTTTGGAGCCAAGTCCTTGATGTGTGAGCTTAGTAAGGATGAATTTGTGATGGACCTGGTTTGTAAGGAAATGGCACTGCAATGTGCAGCCATCCCCGGATCAGATCTGCTTTCATGTCCCACTTGCTGCTGGTCTAGGGGTGATGACTGTCACCTGCCTGTGCCAACCACATCTCATCTCACTGGTATGGCATACAGTAACATCTGTCCCCATACAAAGCCTGTCAGCAGATTAAGAGCATCCTTCCAGGTGCTGGAGGGCATCACAGCTCCTGTTGGCATCTGTTACCACCCTTCATTCACTGAAAGGAGAAATACATTATCATATTTTGAAATAGCCCCCAAAGGATTAAAAGAAATGCAGTTGTGTCTGGGCAGCACCGGCTTCCCCCACTGGTGTTGCTTGAAGGCTCCTTTCCTGCTTCTGCCCCAGTCACCTGTCTGGTGGATCAGCCTCCGTGCCCTCCTCTGCAGCCACCAGCCCTGGGGAGCTCACCAGGCCCTCGGCACCAGCATTAGCGATGCCTTTCACTCATTTGAAATCCCCCAGCACAGACATATGTCCTGACAGGCAGAGAGGTGACCTGTAGAATGCCAGGTTTTTCTCCCTGTCTGCTCTCCTTTCAAGCCCTGAGGTTGAGGTCTCCTCCAGCCCTGCTTCAGGTCCCCCAGTTAGCTTCCTAATTCAACGCTACTGACCCACAAGTGCAGCATCAATTCTGCAGTTCTTCAGTTGCAGTGCCAGGGGTGGTGGCACACAGAGTCCCACCACTCAGCTTTATGGCTGTGAGGTCTTGAGGGTCCAAAAAAGTTTGGGAACCAGGATAACATCTTCAGAGGTTTCCCTTCCCTGGTACTGCTGTGATGGGGCCAGATTTCTCACTGAGCATGTTTGATGTCGGATGTCCCTGAAGGTATTTTAATTAGTTCAAGCTGGCTTGTTCTACCATGGGAGGACACAAAGGTCCCGTAGCTTTATCATCACAGAGCTCTGAGCTGGTGCATCTGATAGCAGCCTGCATCGGATCTGTCTGCCATTAAATCATTAGCAGTCCATAAAAATTGAATATAAATCAGGCTACTATTCACCAGACTATTTTCTAATCTCATGAAACATATTAAAATAGCTATGCTAATGACATGGTTATGAATCCGGTTTTCTTGCTCATCATTACCATTTTAAAGTGGCTTTAATGGACTAGTAATTACCATAGCAACAAAGCAGCAGTCAGGATGAGTACTATCAAGAGAATTTGGAGTCTTAAAAGGGAATGTGGGTGTTTTACATCTTTTCAATGAAACCTGGGTTTCTTCTCTTTTGAACCTGATAACAGGCCAGAAAGAAACAGGAAGAAAACAAAAACATTCCCATGAAAGCACTGAATATCCCCAAATCTTCACTTCTTAGTTATCGATTCAAAATTTAAGAGGCGTAAATAGAGAAGCAAGGAGGAATTAGTACATCAAGAAAGATCTAAGTATGCATTGGGGTAAATAAACCATTTCAGTAGCAAAAAGGCAACGTTGCACCTAGGAAAGCAAATAACTGAGGTGTGGAGGAAGAACAGAGTGTCTTGCTGTACCTCAGGCTTCAGGGATTTTTTTTAGATTTATTTTTCCTGTTTCTGCCCCTTCCTTTACCAATGGGTAAACATTCACAGAACTTTAAAATGACTTGCCATGGTACACATCACAGCCTAACAGTGTTATTTTAGTTGTTCCTTAAACACTTGCAACCACAACTGATTGTATTAGAGATGAGATATAAGATTTTTTTCAGTGTCTACTACTGCCTGGCTTTAAAAGTTCAGATCTGTCTACAAAAAATAATGACAGTGAAATAGCTATCATTGTTTATTGGCTCCCTGTTTCTGGAAGACTTGGTAGGCCTCAGAAAGAAGCAAATTGAGTCAGAGAGATGTAACAAAACTGTTTTAGACCCTCTTTTTTTTTTAATATTGAATCATATCTGCACATATGTCCAATGAACTCTCTGGATAAAAACTCCTCATGTGAAAACAGAGCCAGCCCAGCTGAGCTGAGGTCAGAGTGCTGGGATGTTCCTCTGCCACCAGTCCTTCACCAGCACAAGGTAGTGTGGCTGGAGGCTCTGGGTCCTGGGCTGGGAAGCTGGGATGAAGCCAGAGGCCAGTTTCTCATACCCCCTACTTACATGATCCTGCCAAACCACCAACCACAGCAGGGCTCTGGGCTTCCCAAAAAGATAGCTCTTCCTCCCCAAAATGCCTGACAGTGGTTGTTCTATTTAGGCAGTAAACAGGTAAAACAGAGAGCAGGTACAGGCAAGGTGCCTGCCTGCACACAGGTATCATTTAGCAGCCTTAGGGGATGGGGTTCTGCAGTGCATAGTCCCTTCTGACCTTATAAAAAGGCCATGGTGAGTATTTTCTGCTCTGGAGAGTGTCTCCCATGGCGTGCTGCCGTGCCATACACCACGGGGACTGTGCCCTGACAGCCAAGGCACAGGGCAGGTGTACCCTGTGGGATTTGGAGCTCAGGAATGACATGCTGGGGCAGCGGCAGACAGCTACCCCAGCCATGCTGGCCAGCTCTGGGTTGCTCACATTACCAATTAAACACAACAGACGTCACACCCTGGCAGGGAAAGACTTTTTCCCAGGTATTTCCACTCTGTTTGCCTTGCCGGAGCCTGAGGAAGCTGCACTCATCCCGCTAGAGATGAGGCCTCTCCACCCCTCCCCACCCTGCCTGCAGCTGCCAGACTTGTGCATTGGGAGGTGTGAGAAATTAAGTTACTTCAGCCTTTAGCCTCCACCTTGGCACAAAAGCATTTCAGTACTACAGAGCGCGTGGATTAATTCTGTTGCTTCTCTTCTCAGAATCTGCAAACATTGTTTTCTTCTTATAAAGGGCTTGGGTGCGTGTCAAAAACTTGCATCCTGATGCCCCTGTAATCATGAGGTGTGGAGACCTTTCCCAAGACCTGCACACTGATCTGTAGCTAGACGCTATTTTCACCTCACTGCTGATGAGCATGTCGAAACTGTTGATGAGGAGATCTAAAGCAGTACACTTCCTTCGAGTTCCTTTCCTTCATTATTAAACACCCGCAGACAGACTCAGCTTCAGGCTGTACCCAGCCATGCCCAGGGCTCGAGGAGGATGTGAGTTGTCTTCAACTGAGAGCTGGATGCAGTGGGACACACCAGGTGAGAGCTCACAGGAAAACACACTGGCTAAAATACCCACCCCAAAGGTCTCAGAGGTGCCCAGCTGAGCAATGCTCTGAGCGATGGAGACTTCCAGCTCCAGCACAGCAATCTTTGTACCCCATGGGGACAAGTGGCTGCTCCCCATCCTTTGCACAGCAGCACATCAACCCCGCAGTTCAACAGGTTCCTGCACGTTACCCGCTGCAGCAGCCAGCTGTCGTGTGCTGGTGACAAAGGTGCCTGCTGCTCCTTACAAACATAGCAAATTAGATAGATTACAACGTAGCTCTTCCTAAAGAGACCATCAAGATCAACGTCTGGTAACTGTACTCCAGCTTCATTGCCTGCAAGAGCTTCCCTTTGAATTGGTTAAAAGTCTCACTCATCAGCTGCATTTTAGCAACAAATTAAGAGAGGGAAAGGGGTTTTGGGTCACCTCAGTCACAACAATAGTGAAAGGGAACAGAAAGGGTCCCCCTGGCTCTGCTGTAGATGCTTCTCATCTACAGCCTTGGCCTCCAAAAAGCAGAAACCAGGTAGTTCCTGCACTTCAGGAACTACACAAAACAGTATAAAACCAGACAAAAACAGCTGTCCTAATGAAAGAGGATAAATGACATAGGCAGGTGAAACTCTCCTCTGCAAGGGTATCCCCTCTCTCCCCACCAGCCCTCTTCACCTTCCTTCTCTGCCCAACCAGCTTGGGGACCTGGGGCTTGTGGACATACCACTTGCCAGAGGTGCAAAGCCCAGGTACTTCTATCACTTGTCGCAGCTGGGACAAGCTTGACTGTGAGGAGGGTGACAACTTTCCCTGCCAAGAGGAGAAGAAGCAGTGACTTGTACCCAGCCAGGAGCTGCAGAGGGACAGCACTTGGCTCCCACAGCTCTTTGTACTGGGGGGACGTGAGCTGCTCCCTTCACCTCCCCGTACAGCTGCAGAGGAGCCTGGAGCTTGGTACAGGCACCTCCAAACAGTTGCCAAAGCCAGAAGAGCAGCACAAGATGGGCTTGGAGGAGTCATCCAGCTTGCAGGAGCTGTAGGTGTCCTCCGAACCAAAAAGCTTCAGCCAGCTCTGTCCATTTGGACAACTGTAAGGCTGAGTGCTCACCAAAGAAGCTTTAAAGCACCTACGTTTGAGGTTAAATGCCTCTTGGAGATCCAGTCTTCCCAGAAATCCTAAGTCTGAGTGAGTTTGTCACCATCATGCCCCCCTGTCAGTGTCCTGTTGTGCAGCGTGTGGCATCTGCCAACAGGTGCTCAGGTCTTCTCTCATCGCATGACCTGTTTCTGAGCAATCTGATGTGATTGTCAAAATGACGCTGCTGAAAGCAGGGGGAAAGTGTCTGTCAGCAGGGCTTCCTTGATAAGTAATGAAAAAATCTAATTCCTAAAACCAAGAATGAAGACTTAAAAATAACTGAAACCAGGCATATATTCTGGTTGTATATTCTCCAGCAAAAACGTTACCAGCAAGAAGGATTATAGTACAGTGCTATGAAGTATCTCAGGCATGGAATGACATAGATAGCTCATAAAGGAACCTGTGTGATGTGTTTCCAAATGGAGCTCACAGGCCAGGCTCCCAGAGCTGTCGCAGGAACCTCTCAACATCGCAGTCCCTCAGGCCAAGGGACCGGCCGGGCACGTCAGACACAGCCAAATGGTCCCCACTCCAGCCTGGTGCTGGTGAGCTCCACGGCTCGGGCAGCTGGTGTATTCAAACAGCAAGAGAGCAAAATCAGAAAGACAGCGGCAAATACAGCAAATGTTGAAATCACTGGCACAGGTTCAGGAACACAGATCTGAGTGTGTTTAACAGAGACAGTATCTTTTTTGTAGACTAAGAGCACAACGGCATAACAGGAGCAGGACATACCGCATCCGAGAATGTGAGTTACTCCTGTCTAGGTTTTAAAAGCATTAAGTGTTAGAAACTGTACGCCTGAGAAAAACGCTCAGGCAGATGCGGGCTGAGGAGTGTCTGGGACACCCAAGCTGTCCCCCAGCAGCCACCACAGCTGGCGTGGCCAGTGCCACATCTGCAGGCAGCTTATGAGTTATGGATGAGATTTGCGAAGATTCAGAACACCAGCACCACCAGCAGCTTCCTTTTCATGCAGATTGACCGTCCGATCCTGTATCTGCCTGCATTTTATACCAAGCTGTGTCTGAACTTCTGCAACTGGGTCAAGTGTAAGTCTGCCCACACTGCATTTTAAAGTGATAATGAGCACTGGGCATAGGGGAAAACAGGGACAGCATTGTGCTTCCTTTGTGGAGCTGCAAAAAATGAGATAAAGCTATTTCTGCCAGTTATTCTCCTGACCCCCTTTTGCTAAAGGTGGAACTGCAGCTTACTTCTGGCAAAAAACCTCATTCCAGACCCAGCCCTCTAGAGGCCAAATTTCCCAGCAGATTTAACTGAGAGGTGATTAACCAGCTAAAACAGCAGGAGCACTCCCTGCCTTGCAGTATCACTGATTCCAGGTGATGCTCCAGCAACAGGAGCACCTGAGCAGTGCCACCAACTCCTGAGCCATGTGGTGGCCCTTGGCCCCTGCAGAAAATGCCAGGGGGCCAAAGGCAGCTTCAGGAACTGAAACAGGGAGAGCTGCAGGAGCACGATGGCTGGGTAGGGGCTAAGGGCCTGGAAAAAGGAGGTCTACCTTCCTGCAAATGCATCTGTTGTAGTTTTTGTAAGCTTTTGGCCTGTTTGTCAGCATACACAGCTACACACTCACAAACACAGATATAGAAAGGAGAAAGTAAGACTGGAGAGTGATGTGGGTTTCAAAAAAACAAATCCTTTTCAATTTCAATTTAACACCCAAGATCCTCACCTGTGATTTTTAGGAGGAGAATGCACTGCCCTGCAGATGACAATTCTTCTGTTCCTCCTGCACAGGGGCTCCCAGAGAGCTGCCCCCCCTGCCCCCAGCCTCCAGGAGGGACGAGCCCGACTGGGCGCAGCGATTCCCCGTGTGCTCAGTGCTGCTGGCACAGCCGCAGCCCCTTGGGTAACACGCTCAAGTGGAAAGCCCATGACACCTCCTGGCCATGCTTCCTGGTCCGCCACAGCCATCCCTGCTCTGATGGCACTGACCAGAAACCTAGACAAGCAATGACTGCAAGTTTTGAGAGAAGGAGCAGGGGAAAATTCAGTACTGGAAGGAATTGGATTGAGCAGATGAAACGTAGCCCTAACAACAGCACACCAACTGTCCAAATATTTGCACAATTAGCTTTTGTGCAGAGTTAACTTGCACACACAGACTTTAGTTTTAGCTAAGTTTCTTTGCATTATTTGTTAATATTATAAAATCTGCACCAGCACCAGCCTTCAACGTTTACCCAAATTATGCTCAAAACTTACCTCTGAAATCTGATGAACATTGCAAAACTGAAAAGGGGAACATAAAGGCAATTGTATACATCAGCTCTGTTAAGGTCACCAAAAACATATCTGGGGCTACAGATTCAAGTGTGGCCAAGCCAGCCTGGAACAGCTTGCTGTGCTGGAAAGGGAGACGGGCACTGGCCTCTGCTGGGTTTCTGTCATTTCAGGGCTGGTGAGCCCTCGTGCTGGCCTAAGGGAGGTGGCAGGAGCTCTTAGTTTCCTGTGGAACCATTGTCAGCTTAAAATGTTTGCTGAAGCACAGGCCAGAGTTCAGGCTTTTCAAGAAGGCATTTCCCCAGCTGGACCTGGAGCCCGGCACACGTGCAGAGGTGTTAAAGGGTTCCTGTCATTTACAGGTTAGGAGAAAGCCACATGGTGCACAGTAAAGCTCTGCTAAGCAGCCCATATTGCCAGGAATACAAAAAAAGAACCCTACTCAAATATTAGGAATAAATCTTAGACACAAGCAGAATGTCCAGGTTGTTTGCTGGGGCCATACATTATTTTTGTGTGTGTTTATTTTCCCCAAGTTGAGAAATGTAACTGATATTCATCACAGTGACCTCACATGAAGATGTTCCTCACATAAACACTTTGTATGCTTTTTAGTCCATTGAGAAGCAGAGTGTCAACATATTTATACGTCTTTGAAGACAGCATTTCCTCTCCTTTCCTAAAGCTCTCTGAACTCCGCTCAGCCACAGATGGTGGGGGGAGCACCCACAGCCATCACAAGTCCAGTTTTGGACTCCAAGATGCCTGTCCCCAGCACCCCATCTGTCCTCCCCTCCAGCACACACCATTTCAGTCCTGCGTCACCCAGAGCAAGTCCAGGGCTTAACTTCGCTCCGCTGTGCTTTGCTGTCCTTGGAAACTGCCCAGAGCCACTCATCTTGCAGGATCTGAGCACAGACACAGATGCCACCGCTCCATGAGCTGTGCAGTTGAGGTTGCTTATTTTGCGAAGCTGTAAGGGTCAACACACCATGAGAAACAATGTGAACCTCCATCAATGAGCAGGAAGACAGTTTTCTGAGGCATTTCCCCTGCCAGGTGAGCACTGTGAGCAATGATGCCCTGCATAGCTTTGGAAACTTTCCTGGAGCATGTCTACTGACCAACACCTTTCAGATGTTTCCTGTGAGCATCCAAAACACAGGGTGGTGCAAGAAAAAAATGTGAATACAGGAAAGCCTTGCATTAATATGCTAAACCCCACCTCTGAATGTAAAGAAAGGTAAATGCTACCATTGTATAAATACACACCATCGAGGTATCCAGTGGAGGCTCACACTGCAGGACGCACCCCCAATTTCTCCCAAATAGCACCTAGAAGATTTAATCTTTTTCCACAAGCTTTTTTTTTTTTTTTTTTACAAAAAGTTTCTTTTGATCTCAAATGCTTTTCATACAGATCCCATTTCTGCAAATGTATAGACTTGTATGAAAGTTTTAAGGACTGTTGGGTTTAGAAACAGCTCATGTGGCTCTTATTCCTGCTGTGTGGCTGGTTAACATTCATGAGTGGCTAATAACAAAAAAGCAAAAACAACCAAAAAACAACAAAACCTATGGAGAGGATTTTCAGAAGTTCCCACTGACTCAGCTGTGAGAGGATAAACCCTCATGCCCTGTGCTCAGGAGACCGGCATGGAGGTGCCTGAGCAAACAGTAGCTTAGGTTCAAACAGTCCTTCCCAAATACCGTTTTGCAGCAGGCAGCTACTTCTACTTTTGTTCCTCTGCAGACACATATTTTGCTCGGCATAGGCTTGCACCAATAAAACTGGCTTTGTTGGGAAGAGATTGTTGTCTTCGAAGAGCTCGCTCAACAGTTTCAAGAAACATCCTCTCCCTTCTGTTGTGCAGATCATGAGCAAAGAAAGACATGATACAGCAGCATGAGAAACATGGGAGCCACTGAATAATTCAAACTAGCCCATAGTAATTTAGCTCCAATTTACACAAAATGGAAGCTGTAGCAGGTGGAGGCAGTTCTAGTGAACTTGTGACATGTTGGTCAGGACACAGCCAGTCAGTATCTCTAAATAATCAGCACTGCAAGCATGAGGGTTCCAGGAAAACTGGAACAACACTGAAGCAGAAAACCACAAATAAGAGGAAACAAAGAAGTTCTCAGTTCAAAAACTGAGTAGTCACATAGATCGCAAACCAGAGATCTGGGCAGTTTAGCAATACAAGAATAAAAAAAAAAAAGCAACTTTTCTTTGGGTGTAATTCAGGTTGAACTTTTAGCTAGACTATAACGTAAAGGCCAGCACAAGTTACTACATGAAGTGGGGATGAAGAGAAATTTCTCATCTAGACATGCAAGTACTAGTAGGATTTTATCCATTCACATGAGATCACTCAGAGATGAAGAGCAAGGGAAAAAGAAAAGGGCTAAATGGGCCAAGTGGTTTTGGAGGAGAGTTTGTATGTACACATGAGGAGGAGCAGGAAAGAAGCACAAAGGAAAACATACAGAGAATTAGCAAAGGGCAAGGCATAAGGCAGACTCTATAGAATAATGGAAGTTAGTAGTTAGCAGAAAAAACATAGTGAAAAAGGAAGAAGTCAGGTATTTAAACACAGGAGGTATTTAACTTCTCCTCCTCTTCCGTGTCTGCCAACCAGACCCAACCCAGTCAAACACAGCATCAGTGCAAGCCACATGTCACATCAAAGACACGTCCACAACTATTAATACAGCCCTGAGGCGCCACATTAAGCTCACTGGACTTCTAGAGCATCCGCAGCCCAGCGAGGACACTGTTGCTGCAAGGGACCGTTCCCTTTGCAATGCCCTGACTTCTCTGACACAGAAAAGGAACTCTTTGCATCTTTAGTCCCTTTTTTCTCCTGACGTAGGAAAAATATTTGAAGGCCTGGGAGGTGCCAGTACTTCATGAATGAAAACAATTAGCTTTTCCTAAAACTACTTAAAGAGGAATTCAGTGAATCCAGGGATTCGGTTGAGGAACTTGGACTTAAAGATTACTTAAAAGTGACAGCAAAGAAACCCCCTCCGCTTCTCCACGCAGAATGCTGTAACTGTCCTTCACTGTTAATCCTGGTCCGGCACAGGCCGTGCTTTTATCCGCTCGCCGGTGTCAGGCAGCGTGTGACACTGACAGGCCGCTGCCGGCATCTCCTCCTTTCCCAGCACAGGCGTCAGTTACACACAGAGCAGGTAAATGGCTCATTCAACTCAATGCTACTATTTTCATGGGCTGCTAAAGCGAGCTTGAGAAAGAAAGTGCTGTTTTCAGGAAGACTGTCCCCTCCTCCCCAGTGCCAGCAGTTGGCGGCCAAAACGAGCTTTACAGGCTCCGCATTCTCCTTCCACCAGGCTTCAGGCGGGCAGGGCTGAATCCACTCTGAGTCCGTCTGCAGATGCAGCTCATCTTGTACAAATATTTAATGAGAAATGCATTAAAGTAGAACAAGTGAGAAGTTACACGTTCTCAGAACACAAAAAATACCAGCTTGGAAGCACCATTGCATTGCCAGATGCATCCTGAGAACCCTAAATATTGAAAAACAGAGCAGCATCCATTCAGGACTGGAGGGTCTGTCACAGACTGAACTATTTCAGCTGGGCCAAACACAGAAAGGAGCATTCTAGGGGCAAACAAATCGGTCTGCATTAGATGACCAGGCAGCTCGCTCCTGGGATATGTTCCTAACTGCAGACAAAGGCCCGTGCACCCTGCGAGGGCCAGTGCTGGGCAGCAAGCCCCTGGCACAGCCCATGGAGAGAACAGATCTGCCATCGATCCCCAACAGGGTTACTTATGGGTTACACGGAAGCACAGCCAGAGGCTGAGCAATGAGCTACGTGTGGGTGTGAGCCAGCAGCTGAAGTGATGGGCTACAAAGGTGCTGAGGGGCCTAGAGCACCTTTCTTACAAGGAGAGAGTGAGAGAGCTGGGTCTGTTCGGCCTGGAGAAGAGAAGGCTGAGAGGGGATCTCATCAATGTTTATAAATATCTCAAGGGTGGGTGTCAAGAGGATGGAACCAGACTCCTTTCAGTGGTGCCCAACGATAGGATGAGGGGCAATGGGCACAGACTGAAGCACAGGACGTTCCATCTGAACATGAGGAGAAACTTCTTCACTTTGAGGGTGCCAGAGCCCTGGAACAGGCTGCCCAGATAGCTTGTGGAATCTCATTCTCTGGAGACATTCAAACCCATCTGGACACATTCCTGTGTGATCTGCTCTGGATGAACCTGCTTTAGCAGGTGGGTTGGACTAGATGATCTCCAGAGGTCCCTTCCAACCCCAACCCTTCTGTGAGTCTCTGTGATGGCAGACACTGCAGAAGAACAGCCATCGTACCACGCTGTGAAATGCCACTGCTGAGCTCACCTCCTGCACAGCTCTGGGTGGGAAAGGCTCGTTCTTACCTCTGTGCACACCCAGAGCACAGCCCGCAGCTGCCGGTGCCGTGGAGGAGCTCTGGCAGACGGGGTTTGCACCCTGCAAACAGCCTTGGGTCACCCTGACCTCCTGCAGTGGCAGCAGCTTAGAAATCACTGGGTCCTTTTTCATCTCTTAAATTAACCATGTGGGTATAAAGCGACAGATGTACTTGCAGACAAAGATAAACCAAAAATATGTATGCTCTCCCCAATACATTCACAGGATTATTTGAAATAAAAGCCTTTTCCTTGGGCTCCAAAAACAACGAGAAACAAAAGCCACCCGCCTCCCCCCAAGTGGGGGACTTGAGGTGGTGATGAATCTGCTGAAAAGCACTAACTGAACTCGTTTCAGGAAATCAGGCGTGGTTTTGATAGATAAGTTATTAAAGTTTGTAAAAAGTGTTAGCACAAAGCATTTTTAGGTTTATTTAAATAAAAATTATAATTTATACAAGACTTTTTAAATAAACAAGATTTTCTTAAAAAATGTACAGGGCAAATTTCATTATTTCAATTCTTTATACAGTATAAGTCTTTTGTCATGTCAAACAAAAGTTACACTGATAATGAATTATTTACAACTTCAAAATATAGACTCAAACTTCAGACATAAAAATTTTAACATCCATTATATTTCAATGATTAGTAGAAATCAAACATCTGCCAAAATGTACAGAATTCAATAAAAACTACCAGTGTTTTTAAGACAAGTTTAAGTAGCCAAAAAAAGTACATCCTTTCATCTCTTCACGATTGGGTAAAATCTCTTTTCTCTCTGCAGGAACAAGGGCAGGGTTGCTGCTGGCATCCTGTGTGATGTCGCTACTAATAAATAGCTTGTGCATTCAATCTTGCCTCACAAAAGCTACAGTGCACAGAAAGGCATGATTTCATATTTCAGCTCTTTTTGCCTTTTGAATTTAAATGGTCACTGATAACGAATTAAAGCAGTCAGTTTTCATCTCCCTTTTTTTTTCTCTCTCTTTAAAAGGGACTCAAACTGACCAATGCACTTCTAAAGAAGTTAAATCCAATTACAGGTGAATGATCCAGCAATGAACCACAGACATCAGAATTGCAAATATAAACAGCAAACAGACAGACGGAATGACAAGAACACCACTTTCTGCTATTAGAAAGTAGCACTTTACATTAAGTGGTACGACCCAGCCTGTTACTGAAGCGCGTCAGGCCACGCTGCGAAACTACGTAGGAACATTGGAATTTATCAGGTAGATATTTACTCACTGTCCGTCTCCTCCTGCCCTCCAAAGCCACGACGGAGCAGTGGGAGGAAAACCAGGAGAACCTGTGAGCAAACACACCTGGGTTATCTCCTGGTGTCTGCAACGCTACGTGTGCCAGAGCAGTTACGCTGCAGGAACCTGGACAACCAAATGTAAAGTGAACTTTGCAACATATGTACACAGTTGTTTGTCAGTTATAATACAACTCTATTAAAAAAAAAAAAAGAAAATCCAATCTGTTTTCTATATATTAGAATGAAACAACGTTGCATTGCAGTTTGCACTAGGTTTACCGTTTTAAGAATTGCTCATTTTTACCTTCACGCTGTGGATTCATTTCAAATGTCAGCACGTTAGATTTTATAAGAAGTTTCTAATTGCTTTGTCCAGGAAAAAGAAAATTAAGTGCACGTTGTACACACGAGGCATTTCAGTCTAGTTAAAGAATAACAATTTCTTTCCTCCCTCTCAGAAGCCCAGGTACGGTTAGTTGTCCCAGCACCATCAGCACAGGACCTGTAGCTCCTCCAGGAACCAGAACCTTGGACAGCCCTGTAGACTGGGCTCAAACAGTGGAGGGTGGGACAGGGGAGAGATAATAAGTGCAAATCAACTGGTTTCCTGCTGAATCTGCTGTTATGATCAGAGTGAAGGTATAAATTACACTTGAAAAATGATACAAAAATAAGAAAAAGAGCATGCTCTCTGTAAAAAATATAGTTTTTTGTTTCTTCAAAAAAAAAAAGAAGGGATAACCTTCAACACACCCAAAAGATTTTTTTCTTAAGACAAAATGAATCTGATTAAGATTTATATAACATTAAGCGATTTTAATGCCTATTTGTTAGCCACTTTCTATTAAAGGAATCTTCTAGAAAGGAAAGCTAAATGATAATACACAGCAATTACAAAAGGAGATTAATAGAATTTAAAGTAGGTTTGATGAGAAAAATTTAAGATGAAGGATTCTTACTTAAACATAAAACCTACATGTGTAAAGAAAAGAAACCACAAACTGTCAGCTACACCCATACTAGGTGGTGGTAAAATGGGTTTCCCACCAGCTTCACCTATATTTTTAGTTGTCAGGCCCTGATTTACACTGTACCTAAGGAGGTGTTAGAAGTGCACCCCTTTTTCGGGTCATGTAAAGACACGTTCAAGCGCTACTCTGAAGAGAGAACTCCAAAAAACCAAAAGCATTTTAGCTATTACGGTGGATTCTCCCCCATTCTTGTTCACATCTCCACCCAGGGCACAGAGTTTTACCCTGTCAGGGTTTCACTTTACAATACCCAACCAAATTCACAGTATTCAACAGCATTTCTTCATATCAAGTTCATATTACATTCTTCATACCATACCTCTTCATGGCCAGACTGAAATAAGGTTTGTACAGTTTGACTGCCACCTTCTCCATCACTGCTGCATTTGTTGAGAGACTTAATTAAAACCCGTGTTAAGAGTTAAATACACTTTAGTGCTTGTGTCCTCTCACCCTCCTTCATTTTACCCCTTTTCCTATAAAGAAAGAAAATTCTTGTTTTGTTTTGTTTTTTTAAATAATCCATGAATTTAAGTTCCATTTTTAAATAATAATTTGCATCTCCATTGCTTTTTCTGGGGACATTTATATAGTATCTGGAGATATCCATACTGGTCAACCCAAAAGACACAGCAAAGGAAAAGACATACTGGAAGGCTTGGCATAACTCCTACTGTGCTTTCATGAAAATGCAAATAAAATTCTAAACCTCTCAGATGGGTGCTATTATATAGAATATAAAAGCTCTCTAATATTAAAGACAAAGGTCAATATGTGCTTTGAGGCTAGAAAGGCCTGAGAGAGTTTAGAGAAGGAGCACAGCCTTCCTGTTTTACCTGGCAGTTGGGTTTAATTGTTACTAAATTTTAATTTTGGAACAGGAAAGACAGCAACATACCAACGCCCCCCAAATTATACTTCGAAAAGGAACTAGTGCTTTCACCTGCTATATTACAGTGTTATTTAATTACAAGGTAACTCAAGAGAAAAGCCAAATTAAAAAACGAGTCATGTCTCAGTTTAGGTTAATTATTCCCACCTCCCCCAACACAAAAAATCTGCAAGTCTTTTATGCATCAACATACAAACACCTTGTACATACAACATGTACCATAGTTGAGCCCTTCTATGACAAGTATCTACAGAAATACAAATATACGATGCCTAACATTTTAGGAACAACATTTTGGTGCCTTCTTTTATAAAAAGTATCTGCCTGCCTTCCCTCCTCTTACTTTGGTTAATTAAGAAAGGAAGATATAGTTACAAACTTTCTCCTCCAATTCACTGTACAAGCAATTTAAGTGTCTATGCAGGAAAAATCAAACCTAACCAAACCAGTAAAATATCCTTCTGCAATGCAAGAATTAGCAAGGAGGAGTTATTTGAAGTGCAGTTATAAATATGGAAAGACTAAGATGATAATACTTCCTTGGTGTTGTTGTGGTGTTGCTATCAGTTTTAATGAAGAACCCAATTAAAACTCTGAGCTGAAGAAAGAGACTTCATGCTGCTGCAGTCGTCATTCTCCCATCTCAGGGAAAAATAACTAAGAGAAAGGGACAAATGTACCCCTAGTGATATCAGTGGAGTTAAAGGGACCAACCTGTTTCACTTTGTTTACTCAGTCAAGTTCTCCAAGTATCTTCTCAGCTTTTAATGTCAGTAAATAAACATTAAAAGTGCTTAATGTGCAAGGCTAATAGTGATGATAGCACTTTCACTCTTTTGTTTCATTTTGTTTTTTGTTTTGTCTTTTTTTACAAAAACCTTAAAAACAAACATGAAGGCATATATAAAATACACTTGATTTATGTAACAGATAGAATATAAACCACCAGACAAGAAAAATTATTGCAAAATAGATGAGGATGTTCATTTTTTTTCACTACCAAGTCGTAAAATAAGAAATTTTCCTTTAGGTCTTCTAAGATAAGATACTAGCTCTCACTGCTTGATGATGCAGAGGTTATTTTCACATATTGGTTGAAAATCGTCTCGAAAGCTTCATCTCTGTGTACCATGGCACCAAACACCAAAGGCTAAAAGGAAAAACAAAATCATGTCAGTCCAGACAAGAAAAATCTTGCTCTAGCTACAGTTTTGGCCAAATCAACAGGAGCAGGAAATGAACTGTACGTTAAGTGCTTTAATAAAGACATAAAAATCCTTTTCTCTACTAAATCCTTGGATATATGGCCGAGTTTCTGAGAAAAAAATCACTTCTCCATCTTGTTCTTAAAACAAACATGGAGTAAAATGCATCTGCACAGAGCATTAGCAGTGGAGAACACTTCAGCTCTCTTTCCTCTCCATCCGCTCAGTGTATGATCGAACTCTGCCTGCATTAAAGATTTCTAAAAATCCTTATCAGTGTCTTTTTGTTTTGACTCATCTATATTTATTTAGGCAGATGAACATTTTCAACCTTGTAACTGAGAAGTGCTTCTCAATATCAGTCAACGAGCAGAAAGCCTGGCACAACAGTCGTGTGACTCGGAGAAAAGTTATTTATAAGTGATTAGTTTAAAATAAGGTTCAGTTGAATGTTAAGAAAAGCTTTAGTCACCCAGAGGTTATCTGTGGCTCAGAGAAGCTTAAAACTTTTAGCACCATAAGACTGAAACATGAAAACTGCATCCGAGGGTCAGGTCCTTCCATCCCAAAGCCTCCTCACCCACAGACACTCTCAAGGCATCAGCTTTTCATTCCAGACTGCACCGCAAAGCAGCCCCGAGCTCCTGGGGAAGGACACTGAGGGAACCGTCAGCGGAGGTAGCGAAATAATGGAGCAGAAAGGACGGTGCAAGTTTTTCTTAAGTGTTATAGTCAAGTAGTCCAGATGCAGTAAAACAACCCACATGTTTAAATCATTAATGTTCTGAAGGCAAATCTACAGAGTAATAGACATGTGGATTAAAAATTTAAGAAAAAAAAAAAAAGCCAAACACTGCAAACACTGGAATAAGGGCGGGGTGGGGGGGAAGCCTTTATGTTGGTGCCAGCCAGAGAAGGAAGACAAAAAGGGCATGAGGTCAAACACAGCAATACAGATACAGCTAGGTACTTACTTTTTGTGTAGATGGTGTTGACACAGCAATACCCATCCCTGATCCCGGGAGAACAGAGAGCACTTTATACTACAAAGGAAAACAAAGACATAGACCAAAGATGTCCTGTGTACTGAACGACTGCAAAAGGTGCTGAGAAGGTGACACAACTCGTCAGTGGTTTATCCTCCCAGCCACAATGGACATCTGCCCCATGTGTATATGCCTACCTGAGAGTGCCTGTGAGCATCACCTACAGGTGTCCCTACAAGTAACATTCACTAAAGGAGCAGCAAGCAGACCAGAAAAAGCTTATTTTTCAAAATTAAATAGATAAACAGGGTACCTTTTTTTTCTTTTTAAGAAGTCCGTAACGCTAAGAAGGAATACAACTTGCTGAACTGGGCAATATCCCCAAGGAGGAACAGACCCCAGGCCTGACCTGTCTTTCCCACCCCCAAATAAAACCAGGCGTGGCACATTTTTACACTTGGCTGCATGATCCCTTTCTCATCTTCACTGAAAAAGCTACACAAAAGCAAAAGGACCTTTATGGCCGTAAAGACCTACTAAACAATGAGCCAGCATTACTTCAAGTATGATGTTTAGAACTCATCAATGTGATTTATCAATTCCAACAGGAATGTTCAATTTGTCTGCCGTATGGACACATGATTTAAATAGAAAGAATTCATTTGGAAATCTGGAGGTGCGTAAGCAGCAGACACTAGGCTGAGGTATTTCTTTGCACAGCATGATTTAATCTGTGGCACTCACAGGCTGTGGTAGAACGCAGGGGGTGTCTGTGTTTAAGAGCAGGACAAGTTCAGAGAGGGTAACCAAAAGTGTCATTAAACATCGCACAGAGTGATGCAAGGCACCAATAAAGCCACTGGTGATCGCAGGCTGATAAAACTCGCCCAGAGGAAGGACCACCTTGTACTTGCTGTGCTTCCTATACCATACACTTCTTGATGGGTGACGGGATCCCAGATAGATGAACCTCAGCCCAATCCAGCCTGCCTGCTCTAATGATTTACCTTTCTCCACTCACAATAATCCCTCGTCCCTCTGAGGCACCTGCTTTTTAGACGGTGCATTTACTGATATCAACACCCAAACTGAACTTAGTATTACACTGTTTCTGCTAACGATACATCATCTTTAATCCTACACAGCTCTAGTCAGTGCAGGAGTTATGAAACAACAAAACTTAAATTTTAAAATAATTCAGAAGTGTAAGGGTTTTGTGGTTTTATGTTCATAGTGAGTTTGTGTGTGGTGAGTCCAAATGGCTAAACAAGCAGTTCTGGGAAACATTCTTGATCAAAGAATTACATTTTACTTATAAAAATGATCAATGGCATGCTTTTTCAAAATAAGCAGAAAAGCAAAACATGACTAGCTGAACACAAAACAAGGTTTTTCCCCCATTTGCAACACAAAACATACCTACCTTCTGAATATCTGTTATATCCGTGAGCTTTATAACTTTATTTCTTTTAGATGAGCCAGATTTGGAGCTTTCAAAGCACAAGTAACTGAAGACAAGGAAAGAAAATGCTCATTTAGTTACAGTATTCTAAAACAAAGCTCTCAATATCCCTCCTGTCACTTCTGAAGTTTGAAATCTCACAGGTTAAAATCAGCTCTAAAAAAAACCAGAAGAGGCACATGATAGGCAATTTGGTTATGATTTCTAATTTAGAACATAATAATAATCCATAAATTCTAGCAGCTGGTTAATATGTCTGAAAGTCCAGAACATAAATACAAGTGTTATTTTGTGTGCATGTATATTACTGCACTGAATTGTTAAACCTGACAAGCATTTTCAAGACACAAGAGGCACATATATCCTTAAACAGCTGAAATACCAAAACTCAAAAGGCTTGTAAATCTTTTACCATCTTAAAAGAAGATTAATGGAGAACACTGCATTAGTTTAATGTTATTGTGATGCAGATGAAAGCTCACATTTCTAAATGCTGGAGAGTGGTCTCCATCACTAGGTGACATTGCATACAGATGAGCTTTACTTCCATTCATTAGTCCAAAGGAATTTCAGTGCAAGACCCAAACAGTAGTGACAATAGTTATTGAGCCCCAGGAGGCTGGGGGGTAAGGAAGGATTAAAACCAAAGCTTGAATTTCTATTTTCTTTTTATTGCACATTGTTTCAAGGAAGCTCTACATTCAATTTGCTTCAAAAAAAGAAACTAAGAGTATTTGCCAAATAACCATTGATAACAGCTCTCAAAATACACTTAGCTTTTAGGTTTGTTTTTTAGTATATATGTAGACAGTATGTTATTCACAAGAAGTGCAGCTACTAACAACTGACTGCACAGAGCCACTCTCCATTCCTGTGTGAGCCTTTCCAAGGCAAAATCACATTTCTTAAGTGTTACCACACTCCGGATTCAGCTCTCCCTCTACTATGGTACTTTCTTGGGGTTTTAAAGCACTATGAAAATGCATTTTTGTTTCAAAATATTGTTAAAGGATTACTTTTAGATTCACATTTTTTAAATGTCTGTTGCATTTCTCTCCTAAGAAATGTGTGGAGGACAATGACTCACTTTTCTGTGACATAAAGAACTCCATTCCTGATGTAGTCCGTAGGCATCTTCCTATCTCTATTAATCAAGCAACAGCGCCAGCCATTTTCACACACTGAAAAAGTCATAACAAGAAATCTCACTTTAAGAAAAAGAGAGACAGGCACTACCCTCAAAAGTTTCCTTATAAAACAGCATAAAACACTGAAAATTAAACTTTAGATACCTGAAACTAGATGTGTTTACAAAGAAAAGCGTAAAAAAAAGGTGCTTTTAGATATCACAACATCTGTTTTAACACTGGTTTAAAGAAAACGCCAAAACAAAAACCACCCACACAATTATTCCCTTTAACTTGACTACTCCATTTGCATTTCCACAAAAGGCTGTGCCAGGCTGTGCATTCTTTCAAAGAACCGCAAGGACTTGGAATGAAAGAGAACATCTCCATTCATCCTAATTTAGAGCAGGTCTTTTTAATCAAAAGCCTGTATCGGTACACTGCACAGAGAGGGAATTCAACTTGAAACTATCCTTGGCTTTTTAGAAAACACTCTGCTAATGCAGCCTTCCTGTCACATAATACCTGCCAAAGGACGCTCATTTTCTGACAGGTTAAAAACTTCATGGAAATTCCCCCTCTTGGTGGTATGAAAACGACTTGTGTCTTCATCTTTGCTTATCCCTGTCGGGGCACTCGAGCCCACGTAACTTCTGGATGCTGCTGTCTGAAGCTGCAGAAAAATAAACACAATTCCGAAATTTGAATAGCAACACTTAAGCTGCGGTCTTTAAAATAACTTGGCTAACTATTCTTCCCAAAAATATCCGTAATGCAAAGATATTCGTTAACTACTTACATAAAGTTAGCTTTGGACTATTGCACTACGCTACTGCCATAGCACACAGCTCTAATGTGTTCTCTGAAGATGACTTTTCAAAGTGCTGCCCTTTGATGGATGCCCTTTGCAGGGTGAAAGCACATGGTGCTAGATGTACCCATCTTAAAATACCACTTTTCTACAGTAAAGGGCACATCTGATTAGATACAGCTATGTCACTCCACACAACTCCAATCATTATACTAGTAGGACTAATAACAGTTAATACATTATTGATACTTGGCTTGTCTTCAAGAGACAGACCAAGCACAAAATAGTATTGCACAAAACAAGTTTAGAAGGAAAAAAGAGCAAACAAAGTCACACAAAACCGCATCAGCTCATTAGGAACACATATGCTGAAATTGAAAGGAAGTTTTCCACGCTAGGATCCATACCTTTTCATGCCCTGACAGCTAGCAGGAAAAGAAACAAACAACACAAATGTGACAGTGACAAAAGAAAAAAGTGAAATCTATTTAACAGTATAATACATAGAATAAAACATGAACCGAGTGAAGCTGCAAGATCTTGCTCATAAACCAAGAGACTACACACAATGAATGCAATTAAAAAAAGAAGAGTTATCAGTGGTTAGAGCACACCAGTTCAATTTATTCAGGTTGTGTTAGAGCCATTGATCTTTCCTTTGCTTTGAAGATGAAGTGAATGTTGAGAGTGTTGACATGTGAAATAAAATCAGAATGGTTGTCAGCATCCTCGGGGAGGTGGGGAAGGTAGCGTGGAGCTCTCAAAACTTGAGTTTACTTGAGTAAAATCTACTTTTACACAGAGCTCCTGAACCACCAGAGGCTGCCCTAGCAACCAAGCCTTGCTTCTGGAAGGACAGCAGGCAGCTCCTTTTGGAAAACTTGCCTGCATTTGCTTTTTCATCTTGGTGGGGCAGCACACGATTCCAAAGGCTGGCTTTTGCCATCGAAGCATTAACAGCTCTGTTCTCAGCCCTACTGCACACATGCAGTTAAACAACTGGCAAACTGACAACATGCAAGCTGAGGACTGAGCCCTTGTCTGCAAGGCCCGAGCTGTCGCAGGCCAGCCAGTCTCCGCTGCCTTTTTGTTTTTGTTTTGCACGTAAGTTGGCAGAACTCGACATTTAGCAGGATTTAGTGCTAACAAAAGAAATCCAAAGCAAATGAAATAAAACGTGCACTCAGTTACTGAGTACAAACCAGACTGACAAAACGGGCATGACAGAAGGTATTTACCATCCAGCTTTTAGGGTAACTGTAATACAATGATGCCTCGGGGAAAAAGAATAAAGAAAGTTGACACGGAAAGCAACTGGTTGATGATAATTGTACTCTTGTTTCAGCTACTGCCCCTCTGCTGTGCCCTTAGCAACGACCAGGCCCCTGGAACCAGGGGAAACACTAGCTTCTCTACCAAGTTGTGTGCACATAAAGATCACAAGAATTTTTGGAAGGCTTTCTTACACAAGTTACTTGGCCCCATAAGCACATAACCAGGTGAAGCTCCATGTCCCAAAACATACCAAGCAAGAAGTCTAATGCTTTTTGCGCTGGAGTGAGGGTTATTCCTGCTCTCTGCTACACTGCTTCCTACCTACCCATTATATAATGAGATTTTAAAAAGGTGTTTAAACTTCAGTGGCTGAAGATGTGAGAAAGTTCTGCTCTTACTTCTAGTCCTTCCTAAAACAGGCAAATATTTCCCCTACCCTTAAAAGAAGTGGCTAATTCATCCATAGCCACTCAGGCTTCAGACAGCCTATGGTCTATTACTTAAAAAAAAACCATTGCACCCAATTTTGATAAGCCTTAAATTGAACTGGAAGTGATTAGATTTGCAATGCTGGAAGAGCCCTGACTGAAACACATCATCAACAACCTGAAGGTATTCCCTTTCACTTGATCTGTCATCAGCTTTTGACATACAACCTTTACCCATCACAAACTGTTGTCAAGATTGTTCTCTAAGGACACAGGGTCAGAGTTGTGGGATAGGCAATGAATACTGCATTGTGTCTTGGTTTACAGTGGCTTAATGTGGCTTAATGTATGTGGCTTAATGATAAGAAGCCAAAGCAAATGCACATATGCTGGCACTACATGCTTTTGGGCTCTGCCTTTTCTATGAAAAATCGAAAAACATATTTGGTTTTTACCTTTTTGTACAAAAATCTATTTTTTTTATACTATGAGGTTCCCAGAAATCTCTCAAAGGTAAGAAAGTTTGTCTCAAATTATTGAGACTGAGTTATCCAAGACACTTGGAAGCAGATAACGCAGCCCTGCACATCATTTCCAGGAACACGAGCCAAGACCATCAAGTCAGACACAGGAGTACGAAAACCCTGGTCTTGTCAAAACTTAAGCCATACGGAAAAGCCAGAAGGGATAACTACTCTCTAAGTATACAGATTCAAGTTCAGCAATTCAGAGCCTTTCCACCTCTAAGACCGATTAGAGGGACGCAGCAAGAAGCTGTCACCACCACCACAGTATGTGACTGATAACCTGTAAGCTCCAGAGGCACAGAAAATTTTAAGCCCATCTTTTGCCAGCAAGAGAAATACAGACTATGGATGGCTCTGGGTGCTCATTCACCTCTCTCGTCCCTTGGAAAATATAGGAGCAAAAGACTCACTTTCTGTCAGAGACCATCCTTCTCCTCGACTTCCTTCTGAAATACCCACATTATGCTGCAGTTCTTTTACCACCAACTGCTCCATCACCCCCAGAACCCCATATTTCTTCTTCTTCGCAGGTTAACAACCAAGGGGTTATGTGTTTGTCCCTTTTGCTCTCCAGGTGTGTGCCAGACTGAATTACTGTTGAGTGCTGCACATTTTAGTTAGGGAGTTTATGATAGTACTCAGATACTCCATGAATGCAATTAGATATTGTGATAAGACACGTGAAGCAAATGCTAAAATGGGATTAGACTGAAGTTTTCTTACAACTATTTTTATTTTTAAATTAATAAACATTCACAAATTCAGGGATATGGAAAAGCATTACTTGCTTTTCAGATATCGTGTCAGGCCACAAAACAATTTGCAAAGTTGCACAAAATGCAACATTTAAATATTGAACTATGAGATATTAACAAAAGAAAAATTTACTGTTGCAATACCAACATGGTGAAAAGTCACTTACCACCACTATGCTAAAAGGTCACCTAATACAAATAACCACAAGACATAATGCCTTAATCTGTAAACTACTTTGTTACCTCTGTGAAGCTTATCCCGCTAGTAAGCCACATATTATACTCAAGCCTTTTTAATTTGTTTTAGCTGTTCTTCTATCTACACAAACATCAGAATTTCCACTGAAAAAGAATGTCTGAGAACAGAGGAGTACAAAAAGACTAAATTTTGACAATAAAATCACACAGAATGTATCTTACAGAGGTTGATATGAATATGGATGGTGTTATTTTTCTGTGGTTAGCTTCATATGACTTCCAATACACATATATATATCTCTATATACAGATTTTGATAACAGATTCCTTTCATAGAAGAAACAGAATCCATATAAAAACTCTGTGGGTCTTCAAAATAATAATAAATAGAACTAGCATTGACTGTTAGAATTTAATTAACCTTCCCTTTAATGTGCTCTAGTCACAGGAGAAAAGGGAAAGGGAGAAAGGGATCTGATTTTCAGATGTTGGAAACAGAGGGACAAAAAGATTTATTAGGCTCACCCGTCTCGACACTGTAGCATTAGATCTTTCTTTGAGCTGAGGATCTGTTGGGAGACTTGTCCAGATGATATAAGGAGTATCATACTTAGCTCTTAGTCTGGGGCATCGTTTGAAGATAAAATCAATGAGGAAAAACTTGATTCCAGCATAGAGTCCTGAAAAAAAGGTCACTTCAGTATGCATGTTGAAGAGGCACTAAGAACATCACTGTTTTGATCATGAATTACACCAAATGCTGTATCTTCAGTCAGAGTGCTAAACCATTCTCTTGGTTGTAACATTTTGATTCTTCTTCCAGAGACAGAAAATGATTTTTCTGTTCCTCCTCTGCCCAGATTCCTTCCTTCCCACCCCCAGTTCTTTTAAACCAGTTATGTAGCTTCTTGTTATGCAGAAGAACATTAAAATAATTCAAACATACATTCCCTATTACCAGAAGTATTCTGAAACATGATACACTTCCAAGCCAGAAAACATGCCAGAGCATTCAACTCTGCAGCTCCCTGCAAGAACTTAAATGGCAACAGAGGGCTCTCATGCACTGCACTAAACTCTACCTTCCAGCCCAGTAAGTCTTCTTTTCTTATACAAGTTATTTCTTTGCATTCTACCTGATTAATAAGGGCTTGAGATACTCCCTCAAATCATTACTGCAATGCAGTTCAGATCACCTTCTAATAGCCAGAGTAAAAATAAAAGAAAAATCTTCACACATCTAATTCAATTGCCATGTCAAGCAAACCTATGTTTATGTTCAGGCCGACACAGTCTGAGGTTCAGTGTCACTAGAAGTGATACTCATTTGACTATATCGTTATTTCAATGAAAAAAGAAAATTCCTGGTTCACAGTAGATGGCTTCATATCTTAAAGCTAGTCTCATGCTGTAGCAAGAACCCTCTTTTCCCAATTCCCAGTTGAGACTTTCTCTGCAGCTTCACCCCCAGTAATGTGCTCACTTTGCCCAGCCTATCCCCCAGGTTTTACAAGTAGTCCCATTAACCTTTGCATTTTTTCCAACCCTGTCAGCTTTGTGCCTTCTATGTGGTCCTGCATAATTAATTTGCAAGGATGTATGAGTGAAAAAAAACCAAAATATAGGACTTCCCAGAAGCCTTGTAGCTGAGAGTGTGAAGACCGCTGCTAACAACTAATCATAAACTTCCCCTCTTCAAGGAGGGAATGCATTATCCCATCTTTTTCTATTATATTGTGTATTCAGAGAAGGTTTTTCAAAATGCACATGACAAACAATGCCAAGCACAATGAAAATACTTTAAAACACTACATTATTTATTAATGCAGTGTTTTCTTTCTTAAGCTCTAAATTCTCCGTGTTTTAACACATTAAGTCTAGACTTTAACAAGTCAATTATTTATTGTGTTTACCCATTGCAAGCCCAATAATCCTGTAGGGCAAAAAGCAGGATGCAATAAATGCTGCCCATAGAGTAATGTAGAGCTTCTGTGTTATTTCTGGCTGGACCCACATGAACAAGCTGTAAACAAAAAAGAAACAAGATTTTATTACTAGTGTTCCAGACATTGGTCAAGTCTTGTTTTAAGAGAAAAAAAAGACTCATGTCAGAAAACTTACTTTTTAATTTTTTCCAGTATGTCTGCCATCTTGCCAAAAAGGTTCTGCATAAGAAGCAAGAGAATTAAAACTAAGACCTACATTAACTTGTTTTTTTTGTCCACGTAATAGAATCACAGAATGTTAGGGATTAGAAGGGACCTCAAAAGATCATCTAGTTCAATCCCCCTGCTGGAGCAGGAACACCCAGATGAGGTTACACAGGAAGGTGTCCAGGCGGGTTTTGAATGTCTCCAGAGTAGGAGACTCCACAACCCCCCTGGGCAGCCTGTTCCAGTGCTTGTTACCCTCACTGAGAAGAAGTTTCTTCTCAATTTTAAGTGGAACCTCTTGTGTTCCAGTTTGAACCCATTACCCCTTGTCCCATCATTAGTTGTCACCGAGAAGAGCCTGGCTCCATCCTCCTGACACTCACCCTTTATATATTTATAAACATTAATGAAGTCACCCCTCAGTCTCCTCTTCTCCAAGCTAAAGAGACCCAGCTCCCTCAGCCTTTCCTCATACAGGAGATGCTCCACTCCCTTAATCATCTTTGTTGCCCTACGCTGGACCCTCTCCAGCAGTTTCCTGTCCTTCTGGAACTGAGGGGCCCAGAACTGGACACAATATTCCAGGTGTGGTCTCATCAGGGCAGAGTAGAGGGGAAGGAGATCCTCTCTCGACCTACTAACCACCCCGCTTCTAATACACCCCAGGATGCCATTGGCCTTCCTGGCCACAAGGGCCCAGTGCTGGCTCATGGTCATCCTGCTGTCCACCAGGACCCCCAGGTCCCTTTCCCCTACACTGCTCTCTAATATGTCATTCCCCAACTTATACTGGAACCTGTGGTTGTTCCTACCCAGATGCAAGACTCTATACTTGTCCTTGTTATATTTCATTACATTTTTCCCCATCCAACTCTCCAGCCTGTCCAGGTCCCGCTGGATGGCAGCACAGCCTTCTGGCGTGTCAGCCACTCCTCCCAGCTTGGTGTCATCAGCCAATTTGCTGATAGTACACTCTATTCCCTTGTCCAAATTGATGAATATATGATGAAACCAACAGAGTTATCCTACTCTGTTGGTAATAAGCAATTCCCAGAAATTTATATTTAACTGATTTTTAGCCATCAATGTACTTCACAACTGAATAGAGCATAGCAATACTCTGACTTCCACCTCTTTTAACACCCTGTTCTGTAACTTACGATTTTTTGTTAGAAGTGAAGAAGCTACTTGACCCCACTGTCACAACCAGAAAGTGTTTACATCACTACAAAAATTTTAAATTAAGCCGTCAAATCTAAAATTTAAGAGCTTCTGTCAATAGGTAACGAAGTGGAAAGTTTCTTCACACATTTTGAGCACTGAAATTTCAGGAAATAGTTATTGAGTTCATCAAGTGCTGGGCTGTTTGCTTCTTTGAAACACACCACTATCAATCAGGTTCTACTAATGTACCCTGGGAGTTACTGGATTCCATGCAATTCCAACAACTGTTGATGTAAACTGACCCCTGCTCAGAACTAAGCGGGTTATTCGGCTATGTTCTCTGAGCGATCCCTGCTGTCACAGCACCCATAAACTTCACCTTCCCAAGGTGTTCATGTAAACGTACGCATGGCCACCGGCAGAAGGCAGGAGACAAGCGTACCCAGGTAAGCTGCTTTCGGCAGCGGCACAGCAGTGGACACGGCACAAGGCTGCAGCTCAGCTGGGCGGTGGAGGCACAGAATCATAAAACCATAGAATTGTTTCAGCTGGAAGAGACTCATGATCCATTGAGTCCAACAATAATCTAACCCTTGCACCCGGCTGCCAGGCCAGCTCAAAGCGGTGGAGCTGGGAGAAAACCTCCCTTCACCCTCTCCCGCACAAGCAGCAGATTTCAAGGCTGGTGTAGGCGGGTGGTGGTGTTTAAAGGAGCCCATTTCGGAGATGCTGTACAAACTGTTGAATTAACACAGCTTAACAGACAGTAACCTTCAGAAAAATCTTGAAGGAATAGTTTTGCAGTGAGCAGATTTGGGATGTGGATCCACAGTCCAGCACACTGGTAAGGTTCATCACCTGATCTACATTATCTGCCTCTAATATATGCATATGAGCTGCTAACAGTGAGAAGCTGTTCCTTTCCCCCTGCAGACCTCACTCAGAGCCATGACTGGAGACCCTCAACCACTTCTCAAGCACTGGGCCATTTCAGAACCTCCAGGAATCTTTCCAAGATCTCTGCTGCTCATAGGTAAAGATCCCTATGCAAGAAAAGTACTGTGTGTTTGAGTGTTTGTTTCCACTTGCTGCATAGCAACATCCTTTGACCACTTGGACTATGAACCCCTTTGTTTCTAAGGAAGCAGCCGGAGAGGTCCAAGAGCAGCACAGTACCTGCGCCTTCTGAGCCACATCTAGAACTAGCTGAAACTTCTCAGACACGGTCAGGTCTTCTTTTGGGGGTTCCTTGGGCAAGAAAGAGACAAGCCATTAATTTTCAGCTCAGCTGAAACTGATATTTTACAAAACTCCTCATGACAAGGCGACTCCTCAACATTCTCGGTAATAATCCTCTCAAGAGTCTCTACATTTACAAAGTTCTTCCCCTGTTTCAGATTCACTGCTCATATCTATGGTTATCTTTAGTTCTCAATGCTTTTCCTCCGGGGTATATGCAAACATACTAATATGAGGCTGTGAAAGACACAATAAGCCTTTGAAGCAGCGTGGTTACAACGGCTTTCAGTCTACAACCACAAGCTTAAACTGACCTATTTCTGGTCTAGCATAGAAATGTAATTTTTTTAGAAATTTTACATCTAGAACTTTTAAATTTATTTATTTAAATAGTTTATTGGGCTTTTAAAAGTAACAAAACCATCCTGGAAGCAAGACCTCACTAAATCTTGGTGAAAAGTTTGAAATTCAAAGAGCTCCATCTTACATTAACACTTAAAATCCTTCCTGCTTAAAGCAGGGCATGCAAACATTAATTTCAAAATGTTACAAAGAAACCAGAATGCTTCAAGATCTCACAGGATCTAACTTGTCCCAGGTTGGTATGTTCACACTGAGTCCAGAAATACGATTCAAGCTTGGAATATTTTAGGGTGAAACGCCCAAATCTGAGAGTGCCATTAGTGAAGATTTCTAAGTTGCAAGAGGAAGAAAAAAGCTGTAGTGTCTTTATTTGCACCTCACTCCTCTTTCCTCTTACAACTACTCACATAAACACAGAGGAAGGTTTTAAAGGTGCAAACTTTAATGTAGGCTTACAGGTCAAACCGGCCAGAGACCTACCATGGGTTCAGAAACTTCAGGCACAATGCTCCACTGTATTCTCCAACCCCTAGAAGTTATGGAAATAGTTAAAGAGAGCAAGTACTTCTTCTCCACCTGCCAACATGGATTGTTTGTAAGAGGTTAAAAACTAGTTTTCCGCAACAAGCACGATGGCTAAAAAAAGTGTTAAAATAATCCCCAAATTAATGAAGAACCCACAACATAAGTACAAGTGGCCAACCACAGACAGCTTTAAATATAGATACATTAAAAAAAGACTATGTAGATATTACACAGAATCACTGCTTGTGGGTTTCACAACAGAAGTGAGCTGTGTGCACAGAGTTAATAATTAGTAATATTTTTTTCTTGTTTTTTTTTTTTTTTCATGTGAACAAAATTAGATCAACTTATTCAGAAGCCTATTTGCTACTGGTAATTTTCAAAGAATAGAGTGTGAGACAGTAAGTCTCAATTAAGAAGTCAGAAAATCATTTTAAAATATGCACATTAAAGTGCTTTCCAGCATTTAAGGGGGGAGAGACCATCATCCTAAACCAGCATTTTAAAAAAATCCTCTCAGTACACAAAACGTACATTTTTTAACAAGTCTGAATTTTTAATAGAGATTGAATTTACAAATGGAAGATACTTTGGATAAAGTATGCTAAGAGCTACTGAAAAAGGCAGAACTGAAATGTCAGGCCTAGGTGAAAACTCTCTCCAGAAAAAAGCAGAAGGCTTCAATATTTAAGGTGATGTTCTCCAACTGCTCTGAATGCTGCAGAATTTTATTTTAGAATTTTAACGTGCTGAGGCATTTGTCAGAAAACATGCAGCATCATTTATGATGACCCAAGTCACAGGATAGGAGGATAATTCCTTAGAATAGTCAAAAATACCAAAAGCAATGAAATTAAGGATATTAGAGTTTGAATTTCACTGTTAGACTTAACTCAGAACATTAGAAAATTTACAACTCAATGCAAGAATAATAAAACATATTTTAAGCAAAGCATTACAAGAGAATAATCTAATATTTAAGTAAATACCTGGCTATGAGGTAATTTAGGGACAACCTCAAAATTGCTAAAAATAAGAACATAGGAATGGCCCAGCCATGCCATACAGCATTCATGTAAATCTGCAGATTAAAAAAAGAGATGTGGATTATAAACTGGTGTAAAGTGAGATGCATGAAATATTGTTTCCCACTGTACTACTGGGTTCAGAATCATGCAATTCAGATCACAAAAATTCCTAAATTGTAGCCACACTATGACCGACAACAGCACTGCATTCATGAACGTAACGTCAAAAATAAAATTGAACCAAATTTCCAGAGACTATTTCCAACACTGTGACTACACGAAGGCGTAGTAAAAAGTAAACCCTAAAGTTTGTGAATCCACTCTGTGACCATGATACGGTCCAACCTCACCCAGGGCAGCTGAAGCACCGGTGTAATAGAAGAGTTGTAACAATTAGCCCCATACAGGGCAACAGGGTAAACTCTCACTCTATTATTACAGGTCAATTAAATCCCATATTTTTACCAAGCCTAAAAAGATTGCAAGAAAATAGGTTTTATTTTACCTAACAATTAAAACCACAAAGTGCTTCAAAAGGTATTTGGTCTCTTTCCCATCTTCTGAAAATACAGACACTTCAGCCTCTCTGCCAAAAGACGACAGACTTTTCACTGATAACCCCAACCCAAAGCATCGCCCTGGCTCTGACGTCCCAGAGCTTTCTGAACAAAAGCTGAAGTTCCTTCTTTCAGCTTTTATCTGCAGAATGGGTTTGTCAGGAGAGACGAGAGAGAAATCAGTAGATCAGGAGAAGGGACACACACAGGTCACTAGGAGGGGGAAGTCTCCTCCTCAATATTCCTTCAGCTGTGCTGTGCAAAGTAGCATTAAAAAGGGCTCTATAACTTACAGGGAGGGATCTTTTAATGAAAACGTGTGTGACATTTTCACCAAATTCATTCCGTTCAATCAGCTACAACTAACAGTAATAATTTCCATCGATATGAAAATATTTTATATGCACCATAACCAAAACAATGTAGATCATTTAATTAACAATTAGAAGGAAAACAAACCAAAGCCCCACTAAATAGTTCTGCCACTTTGTGGCATGCAAACCTTCGTACGTAGCATGGGAATGTTTGAATTTAGGTCACAGACCCGATCTTTTTGCATACTAAATGGTACTCAAATCACGGCATTTTGTCTCTCATCAGTAAGTGTGGTCCTGACAAATGGCAAACAGCACTGATGGTGAACGACAACTTATCACACATGGCAGCTATCAGCATTTCAGCCCTTGACAACAAGAGATTTTGCAGAGGCTGAAGCAACCATTAAATTGAAGGACCGAGAGACAGGAAACAAGAAATGAGAGAACAATGCCCAGATTATTATAAGTTATTTTAACAGTCACAAAACTATGCTACAATAAACCCAGAATACACAATTGACGTGACTTTGAAATATAATTGAAGTGACAACTACTGGTATTTTGTGTTAAATTAAATTACACTATTTGATTTGACTTAAACTGTAGCACAACTCCTACTCAGATATGGCAGTTTCAATGAATTTCAGTAAATATTACATTTTTAAAGTTCTTACTAGTCCTGGAGGAATAAGATAACTTACAATAAAGGCAATAGCAGAAGTGTAGATAGAATACCAGTCTGATAAGGCAGAAAGATTCTTCACAAAATTAGTAACAGGTTTGGCACCTCTCTCTAAACACAAGTGGAGAAAAAACACAAGTGTCAGAATTAGCTGACAGTGGTTAAATAACTTGTAAATTATGAACAACCAAATTAGAAAATGAATAGGAGTATTCAACACATGTAATGATAAAAAGGCTTATCCAAATTAAGAAAAAGTAAATCCATAAATGTAACTGAACAATTAGTTAAGGAATGCATTTTCAAAATCTTTGTCTCCCACCTCTGCAGCCCTTTGCTCTCACTGTCACTGAACAGGAGACAAACCTGTGCCCAGAGCGGTGTCACCCTCACACACAAATGCCCACAGCCACACAGAGACAGCACCAGGAGCTCTTCCTCAGGTCCCCAGAAACCACTTGTCCTTTACCCTTCCTGTTCCTCTAAGCTCTCTACCACTTGGGCAAACTAGCTAGGGGACACAAGAGAACAGGAGAGGGCTGCTGCAAGAAGACCTTTGCTTTCTCTGCTGGAACACACCGGTTCCACCTTCCCTGAGAAGACTGAAGACTCTGCTTGGACAGGAAGCCTCAGGAGCACCCACCCTCATTTGCAGTTTGCAGCTCACAACTTTAAAAGTTTTCCTCAACACAGGCTGTGACTTGCTGTCCCAATTTGTCTGTCTTGAAATTCAGCTATCCTTGATACATTCCCTATGGGAAGTACTTAAACAAGTAGGACTAGATTTCCTTGAGCATCAGTGGCACAACCAAAGCAGCAGATGAAGTGGAAGGTGATGCCCAAGGCACTGGAAGAGGTCATGGACTCAAGTACTGCTCCACCATCCCACACCGAACCCACAGGGAAGGTCAACACCTGGAAACTGCTGGTGACAACGGGGGTCTTGAGGAAAACCAAGGTTTTGGGAGCTCCATGTGGTCATCAGGCTCCCCTGGACAACAGGGATCTAGATTTTGTGGCCCAGCTAGTGGAAGTTAAGAGTGACTCAAAGCTTCAACTTAATACTGCTTTCTTTAAATCTATTCTGAGGGCAATGCATGTCCACCACTGAGAACAGGTCACAAGTATTCTCCCAAATGAAACCAGAAGAAATACTGGTATTAGAACAAGGACAACAAAACTGACTTTACATGAAGACTACAGACCCTGATTTCAACTTCACCTTTCCCCCTACAATAATTTAATAATTTGGAGCACAAATCAGTCATTTTTTTTAAGCCAAAAATTCTTTCCTGCACAGAACTTTGGGAGGGCTTCACTACTTCATTTAACCTGCCATCTTGCACCCTCCACCTTTCAAAATAATTTATCAGCTATCCAAGAGAAAGAAATGCAAGACACACTTGGGGTATAAATCATCCAACCCCTCCTTCTTGTAACTGCACAAGCAGGAGAACTACAAGCAGCTCAGGCATAAGTGTATGAAAACTACTACTTTTGCCATTGGACAAATACTCTGTTCTCATTCATTGCATGTTTACACGTTTTAATTAACATTACATAGGGTATCTCTGAACTGAAAATGCAATTCAAGATTAAAGGCAATATTCTACCGTTGCTCCTCTAAGTTACTTTGAACTCCAAACACTAATTCAGGATTTTGGAATAATTTCTGCTTATGAACTGGCAGAAGTATTTCAAAACACTATATTTTGAAATGCAGCAATCCTTCCAGTAGGGTCACTAAAAACTGTTTTTACTTCCAGAAAATAAATACTGCTAAGTACTCACTTAATCTTCTCATATTTTCAGTCAACCTGAAAAATAATGGATAAAAGCAACTTGTTAAAAAGGCAAGTAGTGCACAGTTGTGTACATTTGGTGCCTGAAATACTGCTCAGTTACGAAACTTGATGCAAACATCCAGCTGATTCTTGCCTGTTATGAAAACTGTTTCTAGTAACTAACACAGCCTACCTTGCATCAGACCAAAAGCTGAAATGTAAAAGCCCTCCAGCCTAACTAAGACTTTGTCCAGTTTTTGAGAGGCATATGATGGAACCTGGTAAATAATGTAATTCTTTTTACCTCAGACAGCAAATAAACTTCAAATTTCATGTTTTGGCCAAAGAATTCACAAACCTTTTGAGACAGTTCTATATGTTCTACTACTTGTTATACAAACACTTGCTTAAGCCATGTAAGAGGTTGTAAAAAAAAAGAAAAAAGAAAAAAAAGCAACTCGTAGATAATCCAACAATTTCTCACAATCATGTTAGAGCTTTACCTTCTAGCACTAAGTGGCTCTTCTGTTTCCACTGTATTCTCTTCTGGTTGAAATCTGAAGTCCTCAACGTACTCCCCAAATTTGTCACAAAACCACTTCTGGAGCCTCGAACTGACTGTGTGACTACGCTTATCTATGAAGAAGAAGAGAAGAAGCACTAAGTATGAGGATAATAGTAGAAGACATCTTCATCCCAAGGTTGCCCCGTTCCCGCATGCCACACATCACTGTGAAGCAGAGTCCGTGCAGCTTTTCTGCCCTTCGGCACCACTCCTCACGAAAACTCGCCGTGCAACTTCCTTCTGCCGATGCAAAGAAACCCTGACTGCACCAGAAGGGTAAAATAAGGCTGAAGGTGACTACTGCTTTGGTCTTAAGAATAGCACATGGAAGCATCTTATTAACAGAAGTACAGAGATTACTTAAACATCCTAACAAACAAGAATTTTTAGCAAACACTGTAAAAACGTTTTCTGGTTTAAGAGGTTCCCATAAACAAAAAAACAGACATAAATCTCAGCACTCCTATTGTGCTGAAGGGTCACCTTGAGAAAAGCCAGAGTAAAGCAAAACACTCCTGAGCAGGGTGCAGGACACTGCTGTGCAGCCACAAAGACTGGAGAGGAAAGGGAGGTGGAAACTGGAGTAAGATTCTGCAAGAGGTATTCTTACTACCACTGTTCAACCATTTTTTAGGCTGTAAAGATGCGTGTGTGTGTGTGTGTGTGTGTGTGTGTGTGTGTGTGTAATGTGCATGCACTTCTTTCTAAAGCCAAGCTACAGAAATAATGCTGCATGTGCCACTTTCTATATATGGAACATAAAGTCATAATACTGCCTGGAAAGTCTTATATGGCAAAGGAACGCTGTGATGCACGCTTTCTGTATGTCAGTTCCAGTGGAAAAACATAACATAAATACATGGGTATATGGAAGTAATATAAGGGTAAAAGCTTTAAGGTAGCGCAGGTGAGAACAAAACAATCACCTTCTGCTTTACCTGTAACTCAGAAAATCCCTGTCTAGAAGGAACAGACTGACTGTTCTTTGGAAAGGTAGGTCACAAAGAGGACACAGTCACAACTATTCCAGGATCACACTTAAGTACAGAACTCCACAAAATTAAGATATGATTAAATAGAGGCATGAAAGATTCATCAGGCAACTACTACAACAGCCAAAATGGTGCTTTTAAGCACATGAGAAAAAGCAACCGGGGCTCAAAAAACAGAATCAAACTATTAATGAATGGCAGCAAAACCTAGAAAAACAAGGAATTTAGTGGCAGCTTACAGCTGAGATAACACTTATATTTGAAAATAAACAAATATGAAGGAGCTTCCCACATGCTAATACTTCAAATAGTACTGAGAAAGAAATTTTGAGTGGACAAGACTGAAAAAAATGGCAGGTGGTAGTTCATATAACAGAACATATTGACATTATGGGAGTACAGGAGGAGCAACTTCAAATTTAATCTGCAGTTTTAAAAGCCTGAGTGGTTGTCTCAATCAAGAGGCGCAGGGAGGAAAGCTTACCTATGCTGGAAGATTGAGAGTCTGCCTGTTGCCTTAGTTCTTTCAGAAATCACTATATTATTGAATTCATAATAAGCAGCAGCTTGATAAATGTAGACAACAGTGAAGGTATCCAAGAAAATTAGTAACTCTTAAGCTTATTCTTTCTCCAGAACATATTTTCTTTTAAAAACAGGAAGCACTATTACAGTTAATGGCATAAAAGAGCTTTTGCAGTTGAGAACAAAACAGAACACCTTTTCTATGTATTACACCTGTTTTCTGGTAAGCCGAAAATCAACAAGGCACACACAAATTATGATGTCAGGCAACAGGTGGCATTACACTCCTAAACATTTTACGATACAGAAGAAATTCCTTGCTCAGGTGTGCAAAGTCAACTACAAAAAGTAAAAGCAGAATCATGTACAGAGAGGCAAGCAGCTGCTCAAATGGGCTTTCACAGTCGGCTTCTTCAGAAGTCCTGCTTAAGGACCCAGCAAGTTTTTCAGCAAGGTTTGATCTTGTAAAAATCAAATGGAAGGGGTAAAAAATTCTGACTGAACCATACCGCTAGTAGAGATCTGACCAAGATTACCTGTTCCATTGGCTTGCGTCTGTGCCTTGGCAGGTTGCTGAGCTGCAGGTGCCTCTTCTGTCCTGCAAAGAAAATGGAAACAATGTGAAATGCTACAGACGAAGATTTTTTTTCCCTTTGAGGTAAAGAGAGCACCGGTACCTCCATGGTTTCCACATATGAGATAATATAATCACGACAAGAGAAAAATCAAACTTATGCCCTTTTGCAGTATTCAAAATATTCACTGCACATTGCACTTAGGATCCAGAGAAATACACCCACCGGGAAGAGGGGCGCGGTTTAGCCATTTCCCATCACTGACAGCTCCACTTCATCTTACAGCTACTAAATAATTTAATATCATATTTGTTGCATTGCTTATGCCTTTGTGCTGTATATTCACTGCAATGCCGTCCGGGAAAACTTCTCAGAGCCCCAACTTTTCCCACAGTAACAAATGAAAAGGGATTCCATATAGCAAGTTGATAACCACAATACTAGAACAAAACCATGCACGAACCTTGAATTCTGCCATCGTCACTAGAGTCAAACACCACTCGGCTTCACAGTGAGTGGAACAGGTCTCAAGAATCACTTAAAATGTTACGTTGTAAGCTCTTGAAATGCACAGATACCAACCCATTTTAAAAATATATTTTTAAAAACTTGTAAAATTTAAATAATGGTCTGAAAAACTGACAGAAAAATGTTCTAAAAATATATGGCAAGTAGCAGGCATCACTGGTCTTATCTTTCAAAACAAGTCAAGAATAATATTCTCATCCATTAAAAGTGTACAGTTTTTAGAGAACACAATTGCTTTTGCCATTCTGCACATGTGCAAGGCTTCAAATTATATTTGCACCATCCACAGCCTCCGGCTGTCTTGAGAACACCTCGGGCTTCAGTCCAAAAGCCTTCAGCCATCCCTGTAGATATTCTACAGAAAGATTTCTCTAACAAGGCAGCAGCTTTGACAACATAACACCAGCCACAGCAAGCTTTACTTGACAGGGAGTTATATGACTGAATAGATTACTGCTTGGAACAAAAACATGATGGCCATGCAATTTCATTATCACTCATTTATCTGACAATGTAGGTGCTTTCAAATGTTGCCTTCATCTCCTGCTCCTCGGGAAAGGAACCAAGTGGGACACTGGTCAGCAAATGGAGAGCAGGAAGAGGGATCTCACTGTATGGGGCAGATCACGTCAATATAGATGGATGTATAGTTCCCTCTCTTGCTGTTCCTATAGCAAATACATCAGGGAAAGATCTTGCTGTACTGGCTGCACATGGAAAAGGCCATAACGAATTGTGCAGTCTGAACTAGCATGACAGAGAAACTACAGAACTAATTACCTCCCTTCCTTCCTAAGCACTCCCATGGCTAATAAGCCTTCCACATCCTCATTCATTTCTAAAAGGAACATTTAGAAATAATTTACTGATTTAAAATTATAACTGGATATCCATCAGTGTGCAGTAGCCAAATTAAATGGTTTCTACTTTCAAAGCCACTTATCCAGACCTCTTCTGTATCAGCAGCAACTCTTCTTTTCAAAAGCCACCTGAAATGCCACCAGTTTATTTTTTCTAGCTAAACTTTAACTTTGGTTTCTGTGCTTTTTTTCCTCAGCTTCTATACAAACCACGGGTTCCCCACCTATCTTACACTTTCCCCCACATCCTTGCATCTCCTCCGTTTCCAGCTCTGTCTCTCTGAAGACAGACAGCAATTAATGTGATCAAATTTGTACAAACTATCATATAGCATTGTCTTGTTTTCCTCTATCATCAGGTCAGACAGTTACACCATATAGGTGGGCATTTTCATCCTCAATCTGTCACTGCCACCATGTTTCATTGAAGCTGAAGACACATGTTGGAAGAAAGGAGGCAATCATCCTTGAGCGGGTTCACACAGGCAGGAGCCCGTCACTCAACTCGCTCCAGTTGTGTGAAAGTGCTGGGAGGGTGTCACACCTGAACAGCTCCAGTGACAGAGCCGGGACAGGATCCCACCACCACTAGAGCCTTCAGGCTGGGTCTTCCTTTGACATGCTGGGATTTATTTTCAGAAGCAGCACAGCATCATTACTCTCTGTGTTTCTCGGGACAAAATCCAAAAAGTCTCACCAAGCAGCAGTTCTGGATAGCAGCCTCACTGAGCTCCATGAGGGGTACATGACGGTTTGGTTTTGGCCCTTTTTGGTGCTTTTCTGTTTCACATTTTGGCAATGTCTTACTTGCCATCTGCCTGTTACTCCCTCCCTGTGAAGAACCTGACCTTTACGAATCATCAGGTTAATGACAACTCATTACTGCACCTGTGAATCTGGTTATAATTAGCCACTTCAGACAGATTCGGGCCAGGAAGCTCAGAATTCATTGTTTGGGCTTGCACACCCACTGGGAAGCTCAATCCCAAAACGAGGTCATGTTGAACCAGCCAATACATCAAGACCACTGACACAGGGGAGGAATTACTTTCCTACAGCTTCTGAACCACTCTTCATGCTAGAGATCAGCTAAAAGGCTGGTGAACACAAACGGTCCCCAGAACAATACAAAAGTTTTTTTCTAAGCACATCCCTTAACTGCAGCCTGCACCACAGAAAACAAGCTGCATGAATTCCTCTCGGACCAGGCTTTCCATCCAGAAAATGGTGTGTGATCAGTAACAACAACAGATGCCCAACCTGAGGCTGGGTCATGCTTCTGCAACTAGAGACTGCACCCATTTAAAACCACAGGCTGATTAAAACAGGTAAGAGCAACTACAGCCGATGGAGAAGACAAACACGAATGTGCCAGTTTTAATGTTTTTAATATATACCCAAGTCAGGGAAGCAGTACTGTTAGAGCTGTCCGTGACTAGCAGATGTATAGCATTCAAAAACAACCAGCACACACTGATGCAGCATCCACTCAACGCTGCCCCACAGAACAGTGCCAAAGGATTATTTTTGTAACAGCAAGTATGACACAAAAGTTAAGGGAGCCTTGACATTGAAGGCCATTTACCTTAGCTAAACATTTTGGTTTTGTGCATCTTTGGCCATGAACACAGCAACGAGTTGAGGCGCCTCTGAATCCACAGACTCTCCTCAACAAGTGTCTGGAGACAGGACTCACTGCACACAACAGGTCCAGTCACTGCCGGGATGTTCTCAGACATATTGATATTTTCCTACAGGCTGACTCCAAGTACTGAGTTCACATCACCCATCACCATTCTTTTGACAGCTGTTGTGGAAGCCAGTGAAGGCTGTGATATCTTTCTTACTGCTCAAAGCAACATGAATGTGTATATGCTTCCATCAAAAGCACATTACAAGCTCAGAAATGAAAAAAATAAGCATAAAGGTATATTCACAGCATAGTTTCAAGATTAATCATTTGAGTATACATAACTTCTGAGCTCGAGAAGCTGTCGCAAAACCGAGTTAAAACATTTTCCTATGTTTTGCTTCTCCTTCCCATTAAAAAACATCAAATATTTCAGAAGCCTTTGCCCTCCTCACCACATACATTTGACATGGCTGGTGTCCTAAACTAGTAGTTCCAGAAACAAAAGGCTTCAGAAAAAATATCATCAACTCAAAGTTGTATGATATCCAAATGCTCACAGGCAGGAAAAACAAACAGACAGAAAACAAACCAAACCAAACAGACAAACCATGAAAACCCTACAACAAACCAAAAAAACCAAACTCTTGACAGGAACGACTTCACCTGTCAACAAATCTAAGTTAAAAATAAAGGCACGCACCAAGTTCAGCCAACTGGGTAATGTCAGCAATCCCACATGTATGTCAGCAATCCCAGCACAGCAGTTCAGGCAAGAATCTTTTAAGCCAGGTCTCGGGTTCCCGCTACCTGTGCGGAGTCCCAGCCCGACAGGGATCGTTCCCGCAGGGAACGTCTCCAGCCCCCAGAGCAATCGCGAGCTGAAGCATCTTCTCAACCGGCAAATTCCGCCACGCGCAAAACTTCGCGAAGACGCCGTCGTTTAACAAGAGGCCGGGAAGAGTGACCCAGGATAAGTGGTACAGAAGAAATAGTGGCTTATGCAGAAGCATGGTCTATTTTCTCCTCTTAAAAACAGCCCACAATGATACTAATAAAAAGGTTTGCATAAAACACAGCCTGTTGGTAAACGCTGTTGCAAAACTACTTTTTTTTTTCTTTTCTGTGTGATAGAGCTAGCTCACAATTTATAAAATAAGGCAGTAATCACCCACAATTTACACTAAACAAGCATTGCTCACACAGACTATACCAAATTATTTCTGCATTGTTCCACTAGCAAAATGTCATAAGCTTAAGCTGTTGTACCAAATGCTGGGCTGTCCCAAAGTGCGTTTATGGAAAACTTCAGCTGAGGCCACAATGCCTCTGAATACTCGGACAATGAACCCTACGACAAACAAAACCACTATATATCCTCTTCTTCCACTCCTCCCTCCTCCCTGGGAACAATTCAAGGAAAGAAGCCCATGTTCTTCACTAAAATAAGCAAACAAACAAACAAAAAAAATCTATATTTTTAGCTCACTGTTTTATCTTTGCTGAACACTCTGCAGCATGTATTTATATAGCTATAGGTATTGATCTACTTCACATGTACTTTTGAATGCCGCAACTATTAAAATAATTTCTTCCTTCTTATAATACATCATAGCGTGATTTGGTTTTCATTAGCAGTTCACTTCTGTAAGCAAAAAGGATAGTATATGCCAACATGTTTATATGAATATCTATTTAGACATCTTATGAAAAATTAGGTAACTGAGAAGCAGGACAAACTTGGTTTTGTTGACATAAGCAGAGATGACTTTCTGCAGTAACTTGCTTAATAAAATTAAGTTTCCATTAGGCATAAATTTGGCCTATTATGCATTTGTGTCAGCCAACGCTTTGTCTGTAGTCCTAATAAAAATATTTCAAAACACATATAGCAAAGTGCAAAAAGTTAAAAAGAATTGCACACAATGGAGCACAAAGGAAAACCATAGACAACCCAATTTTTCTTCTAGGTAAAAACTAGGAAAATCATCTTATATACACCTGACTGTCCCAAATAGGTTGGAACTAGCAAGACTAGTTAGAAAAGAGTTGGACAAAGTGGATAATTGGCTGAATGTAATCCCCCAGTGCAATAACCAAGCTAAAGGGCCTAGTGTAATCCTTAGGATACCTAAATGGGAATACAGGGTTGGAGCAGACAGCTCATGCTACCTTAATTTAGCAATGGCACACCTGCTAGAGATTTGCTGTTGTCCACAATCCAACAAGACACAGATGTTAACACTAATATTGATAAACAAAGACCTTCAAACTCTTTTTTCTACAAAACACATGTACTCATAAGTCACAGTGGGCCATATCAGACCCTGGACCATCCTCACTACTCTGAAATAGAGCAGGACAATGGGTGCTTTCCTGCAGAGGAAGGCAGCTCCTCATCCTCCTCCAGGACCCCCAGCAATGATGGGATCACTCTCCCGATTCTCTGGAGTGTGACCTGGAGCCCAGGCACCAGGGAAGGTTTAGATTGAATATTAGGAAAAAATTGTTCACTGAATGGTTTATCAAGCATTGGAACAGGCTGCCCAGGGAAGTGGTGGAGTCACCGTCCCTGAAAGGATTTAAAACATGTGTAGATGTGGTGCTTAGGGACATGGTTTAGTTGTGAACTTTGATGGTCTTAAAGGTCTTTTCCAATCTAAATGATTGTAGGATTCTATAGGAATAGGAGGTAAACAGACCACAGAAAGTAACCAGGCTCACATTTCCTGTAAATGGCTCCTACTTCCATTGCTACAGAATACCAGTGGACGCAGACTGCTGGCCTCACCAGAAAGACATTTCTACACCCAGGATGAGTACAAAAGGAAGCAGCAGGCTGGAAAGAGTTTGTATAGCATTGGGAAATCTCATATCCATGCAAAAACATTTGCCTGTTTGTTCTTGCTTGTCACCTCTAAGTAACTGGCAGTGCTTATCACGCGTGATTACCAACTTAGCCTGCAGTTTCTCCTGATGACAGCAGTTGATGGTGAACCATAGATCCTACTGCTCAGCCAAGTAATCTTAGCTACTGCTGAGGAAGATTACACAGGCAGCTGCGTATGCAAGGGGTCTAGACCAACAAGACCACCAAGAAACTACTATGATCTTAAGATCTGAAGTCCATGCATCTTAGGCAGACTAAGGACAGACGACATCAAATGTGATGCTTTGCATCATTAAGGTGGGTGCCCTCAAAGCTGAAAGGACTTAGGGATATAAGGAGACATGTTTTCATTCATTTTTGCAGTGACAAGGAAGGCTCAAGCTCCAGTCACATCCACACATTTCGGGTTGTGCTGTGGTACTGGGACGTCCTTGCTCCTGCTAGAACAGGAGTAACAAGGACCGGACAATCTGGAGATGGCACAGGTTTTGAAGAGGCAAAGCACGTGCAATGGCATGACAAAGGCTCTGGCACACAGTGCATGCTGACAGCTCCACGTAGGGAAGATCCCTGAGAGAAGGCATCAGGGAAGCTGAAATTCAGAATATCCCAACTAGACAAGTGTCAGGATATCTCTGCAGATGGGGCACTATGTGATGGTTAAGTAACTCCAGTGTACATCGGTGTACAAGATGTACTTTAATAGGAAAATACAGAGCGCTTCTTTCTCTGTGAGCTACTAATTTATTTTAAGAGAGCCTAGGCTGGAAATAGAGGCTTTCACCAGAACTCAGAGACAGTCAGAGATCTCAAGTGGCTTTCAGATTTACAGTGAAGATATTTATCTTACCTTGCTTTAGATATTTCTCTTACCTTGCTTTAAGTACTTCATTGACTCTTTGTTCTAGTTCTAATCTCCTCTGCCGTTCCTTTTCTAGCTCCTGCCTTAACGTTTCAGCATTTGTTTCTTCTCTCAGCTTCCTGAGCTCCTCCTCTATTAATAAAGGGAGAAGAAAAAGATTTAGTTACCCTGAAGTATTTCTATTAAAAAATTAAAACCTAATTATGACAGACTACATGGGTTTTTTTGATCTGTGCTATACCAAATATATTCACCACAAAAAAACAAGTAATCAAAGACTAGAAAGACTTCATAAAAGCACACAACTATATCATGTACAAAATACTTCGTTACAACTGTCAAGGCGTGGAGAAAAAACAACTTTAAAGTTTTTTTTTTTCAAGATGCAATGTATCAAAACTAAGCCCTTGGTACAAGCTACATTTATCTAAATAAAATGTGATGTACTCTTCATTCCCCAAAGAAATAATCAGCAGGAAAGGTTGTAAACCACCACACAAACAGGTACTCACATAGTTATATGATGCCATATAACCCTCTATCCATCAATTTCTGGCATCCCTGTATTTTTATAAAGTCAATTGGCCCCATTACAGACCTGAGTATTTTATAGTTTTAAGAAGGGGTTATTAGACGAGGACCTAAGTTCAGATTTTGACCCCTTTCCAAGATAACAGTGTGCCCTACTAATTCCCATGCAATAGTTTATATATAAATATATATACATACACACACACATATATTTACTTATACAAACACATATACACACTCTCACAAGTTTTTTCATGAGAACTTAGTATCAACTATGCGACTTTCTGGCTCATTAGCCTTGCTTTTTTGTCATTGGCAGTATCCTTGTTCATGACCTTATTTTACTCTAGAGATACAATGGGGTTACTATCACTGATTGCTCTTCCCAGATATGTATATAAGAGATATGACAAAAATAAGATTCGGAGCCTCTTTTTTTTTTTATTTTAGGGTTTTTTGTTTGTTTCTTTGTTTGTTTTCTGAAGTTCTCTACATTTTGGTCTCTGGGCTGGTTTTTAAGTTCAATCTTGACAATAAATAGTGTAACAGCAGGTGTACTTCAAGCTTAAAGCAAACCAGAAAAGAAAATAATAGCTAATTCCACTTTCAATGCAGACACAGGGGTTCAGGCTTTATGTCGTTTTACAATATTACTATTTTATATTCTACCCTCCAGCAATCTCTTCCATTTCTTTTTATATATTGCCTTGTAAATCTTTGATAATCAGACAGTTAATATCTGAGGCTCTCTGACACCGATCATTAAGTGCTTTCAGGAGGTCTGAAGCCCTAGTGCAAATATCCAGAAGAACTGATAAACTGTCATCTTTGTGCAGTCTCTCCGATCATTTTATCCACTGTGCACATTAGGTGGTGGTAGATTATCCGAATTCCTGCAGCACTAAGAGGTTTTGAGCACAGAATTAGGAGAGATGGAAAAAAGATACATGACTCAAGAGGACAGCTTCCACCATGAGGTTACAGGCTGAACTCCATCAAAGCGAACAGACTGCCGCCATCTCGCAACTGATGCTACGTTAGCAACCCCAGAACAAAGAGTTGGAGCATAGAGACCAAGTTATCGTCCAGCAACTAACACTATTCCCAACAGCAGGGTAGGGAACTTTCACTGTTTCAGCGGGTATTGTCTCTCCTGTAAATAAATGGAAAGAAATGGACATAAGGTCATACTTATATGTGGAGCTGTTCCTAATTATGTGTCCACAAAGAACTTTAAATCCAACAAGAAAACTATGTTTATAATGAGCTTACCCTACTTTCAGGGGCTTGCCTTGTTCCAGAACAAAAGCACGCACACAGCTGAGGGGAAACATCTGTTGCACTTCAAATGCACCGGAGTTTGTGCAATATCATGAAGATACTGCAAAGTGTTCCAAAGCTTCATAGGGATGTTATCTTCTCAAGGCCATTAAAGGGAAAAAAATTCTTCTTTAAGCACTTTTTTTTTCTAAAAGGGAAGTGACTATTCATTGTGAATACACAAGAAAACCACAAGTAACGTAAATTAACATCAGTGCCCCCGAGAGTCTAATCAGATCTTCCAGCTTCCTTAATTCCAGTTGTTCTCATTGCACTACATCTTGTTCTATCAAAACCAAAACAAAACCCCCATAAACTTGAACACTAGGAGGACAAGCAGTGCCAGAGATGCAGATTTATGCAAAGAGGCACAGTTAAAAGGTAGACAACGAATGTGGTAGAACTCGTATAAAATACAAATAACTTCATCTCATCATTAAGGACTGTCACGGTTTTACGTTTCATGGCATTTCCTAACTTTGAAGTACACAGCTTTGCAATTTAAATCCACCCCACTACAACTGCTCTGGCCCCTCCAACTCTTTAAAGTGTTTGTTGCTACTCTGGCAGCAGTGTGGTCTGGCATTGTAAAACCCCTGTGTTTGGTTAAATACTTTACATTTGCCAAGCAACAGAAACCACAGAGGGGGAAAGAAGAAGCGTTCTTCCTTGCTCTCTCCCCTGAAATAATCTGCAATTTGGCCACGCTGAACTGAATTCAGAGAGGACATTTCTCCAGCCCTGAGGGGTCCCTTCTGCAGAACAAGTGAAGCTGGCTACAAAGAGCAGCAGTCACAGATCCTTGAGAAGAGCTTGTAAGACCATTTCACCATGGTGTCTATCAACTGAGCTTTACAGATTAGTATCCTCCTTGGCGATGAGAGCAGAGTGCTCCTTGGATTTCATCTTCAGACAGTCAAAATTCAAACATCCTCCCCTCCACACTCACACAAAAGACTCAAACATAAAAGGTCAAGCTTCAGGTCCAAGATTAACCAGCTTCCCTGATTTCCCTCCCAGGTATATCAATCTTGGCTTCCTATCTCCCACTGGGCAAGAAACTTTGAAGTATTACAAGAGGTTCACTGCACATCTTAACTGGACGTGCAGGTGATGTGGCAGCCATAAAGGTGACCTGGTTAGAAGGGGAAAATTACTGAACAGAAGAAAACCTCTGCTGAAATGCTGACAGAGACAATGCCCACCAGCCTGGGAACCAG